>NC_137905.1:6502448-7702448 GCF_963455335.1 Martes martes
TCCAGTAACAGTTTCACATTCCAGATATGCATTTGTAATACATTTGTATTGGTTAGTCGGGCTCAATTTATCTAAAGAGCCACTAAAGGGGCCAATTATTTATGCAAATTAGGAATCATGGCTGTATTAAAAAGTAATTTATTATATAATGTGCTACCTGAATGTACTCAGACATACATCATTTAATTTTTCATTTCATTCCAAATTCTTCATTTATTACATGTTCATGTCTCACATGGAAAAAAATGGTTAAGATGATATTTGTTAAGTATGTGTTCATTTCTGAAAAGAAAAGAATATTTAATCAACTGAAATACTTTTTTTAAATTAACATATAATGTATTATTTGCCCCAGGGGTACAGGTCTGTGAATCATCAGGCTTACACACTTCACAGCACTCACCATAGCACATACCCTCCCCAATGTCCATATCCCAACTGCCCTCTCCCTACTCCCCTCCCCCAGGCAACCCTCAGTTTGTTTTGTGAGATTAAGAGTCTCTTATGGTTTGTCTCCCTCCCAATCCCATCTTGTTTCATTTTTTCCTTCTCTACCTCCCAAACCCCCCACGTTGCCTCTCAAATTCCTCATATCAGGGAGATCATATGATAGTTGTCTTTCTCTGATTGACTTATTTCACTCAGCATAATACCCTCTAGTACCATCCACACCGTTGCAAATGACAAGATTTCATTTCTTTTGATGGCTGCATAGTATTCCATTGTATATCTACACCACATCTTCTTTATCCATTCATCTGTTGATGGACATCTAGGTTCTTTCCATAGTTTGGCTATTGTGGACACTGCTGCTATAAACATTCGGGTGCATGTGCCCCTTCCGATCACTACATTTGTATCTTTACAGTAAATACCCGGTAGTGCAATTGCTGGGTCATAGGGTAGCTCTCATTTTCAACTTCTTGAGGAACCTCCATGCTGTTTTCCAGAGTGGCTGCACCAGCTTACATTCCCACCAACAGTGTAGGAGGGTTCCCCTTTCTCCACATCCTCACCAACACCTCTCGTTTCCTGACTTGTTAATTTTAGCCATTCTCACTGGTGTGAGGTGGTATCTCATTGTGGTTTTGATTTGTATTTCTCTGATGTTGAGTAAGGTTGAACTCTTTTTCATGTGTCTGTTGGCCATCTGGATGTCTTCTTTGCAGAAATGTCTGTTCATGTCCTCTGTCCATTTCTTGATTGGATTATTTGTTCTTTGGGTTCAACTGAAATACTTCATGAGAAATAACACTATTAAAATATTTTACTATCTTGGGGCTCAGTGGGTTAAGCCTCTGCCTTCAGCTCAGGTCATGATCTCAGGGTCCTGGGATCGAGTCCCGCATCGGGCTCTCTACCTGGCAGGGAGCCTGCTTCCCCCTCTCTCTCTGCCTGCCTCTCTGCCTACTTATGATCTCTCTCTGTCAAATAAATAACTAAAATCTTAAAAAAAAATTTTACTACCTTTAAGGGATATCAGGAGAAGCAATGTGGTACAACTATAAAGCAATCAACTGAGAGGTAGGAGACATGAGTTCTAAATCTAATAGCATTTATTCAGTACTCACTGTATACCAGGCACTATGCTATGTGTTGAATTCATGTTCATTTATTTAATCCTCATAGTAGCCCTATAAACTATGTATTATGATCATCCCATTTTCAGATGTGGAAACTGAGGTACAGAGAGGTGATATAAATTGCACAAGGTCACACAGCTCACAAGTGGCAGGATGAGGATTCAAACCCAGACCCTGGGACATCAGAGCCAAAACACTTAACCGTAGTACACTACAACTCTCTAGTCCTGGAATTGTCATGATTGTTTCACCTTGTCAGAGCCAATTTCCTAATGAGTTAAACAGAAGTTGGGTAGAAAATTTCCAAATCTAGCACTTAAAATTTAGTCAAGAAAGTCTTGACCTTACAGACATCCTCCTCTGCCAAATTATCTATATTAAAGTTATATGTATCATACATGACCAAACACGTGTGTCTGGACCCTCTACTAACTGTAAGATGATCCAGAGGAAGAAATAACTAAAAAGACAACAATGGTATATAAGTCACAGGAAAAATAAAACTCCTTGGAGGAATAAGATTGCAGTTTATTAGACTAAATTCATCAATTTCCCCAGACACTGGTGTGAGATCAATTTAGGAGGCCATCTACGGAGTAGGGTTTCCTACAACATGACCTCTAAATTGACTAAAGGTCTCCCAAAGTATGCTACACTATCTCTGGACATTAGGCAGTAGAAAATTCTGCCCCCTTCAGAGCAAAAAGTCTCTCCTCTGTCTAAGCCTTCTAAAAGAGTTAGAATTGAATTATTTTAAACCATCTCACCAAACATAATTATGAGTATTTTTGAGATTCCACAAATATTCTCTTTGGGGACTCTAGACACAGAGACATGGAGTAGAGCTATATATTTACAGAATACACAATATGAAATTTATTTCTCTAAACAGTGTGAACTATCCATCAAAGTGACCTACCATTCAGCTTGTCTGAAGGGCAAAATTTTAAATCTAAGTGATTAAAAGCTGAAATCTTATTTTAATAATACAAGCAGCATTGGACAGTATCTTCCCATGGTCAGTGAAGTTCCTACATGCTACACTGTTTCACTGTGAGTAAAGAGGGACATCAAGTGGTCTAAATTCTGGAAGACTCCTGTCTTGTCAGTGGCATTTTCTCAACCCAGCCTGTGGGGCAACTATGATCCTTGATGGAATGGTAGAGCAAAGCAGTGCAAAGGAGAGAAAACTTCAAACTACTCATCTTCTTAAATAATCACTTGAATAATTTCAGCAGAATTTTGTAAGGATCAAATTTCATTGGGTTAGAGACTTTTCTTTTGGGCACACAGTAATATCTCAATCATCTGCAACAGATAAGGGATATAATAACGTGAATACAAAAATAATTCATGTATCATGGTGTTTGTATGTATGGAGGTATTTGTTTTGTAGACAAATTTGCTTTCCTATTGCATTCTTTTTATGTTAAATAATAAATTTATTATTCCTAACCAAAAAAAAAAAGACCAAAAACAATCCCAAAGCATTGTTGGTCAAATTGTGAAAAATAAATTTGCTACTATAGTATGCAAGAACTTATCCATAACTTTTTAAAAAGGATAGTTACAGCTTATTTACATCTATCATTTGGAATATATCACAAATAAAAGTGTTGGGCACTTCTATTCTTACACACTTGTTATCTCTTTGTCCTATGTTTATGGAATAGAAGAGTTTTATGACATTTTTCCACTGAAAGCAAAGGTAGGCAGCTGGAGAACTACATAGAAAGCCACTAGTGACAAGAACCATTTGCCTGTTATTTAAGTGTTTCTCTACTCAGGAAAGCATGATATTCCTTTTAGATCCTTTCTCCCCTTAGTCCTTCAGGCCAGTCAGAGTCTACAGATGAGAGGAGAAATGAGAGAATTACCCTTCTGTCTTGTCTGAGCCATTGAGTTCATAGTAAAATAGAGTAGTTGAGGCTGATATGGAAATTTCAAAATGAAAGAGTCAAACCAGTACAAACTGAAATAACAAAATTCATTCTAGAAGAGTGAGAACTTCAGAACCAAGGGAAGTTTAATCACTGAAGTGATTCAAGTGTGGGCAAGGAGTCCCAGGACCTCAGTTCCAAGCCTGCTCAGCCTCTTCCAAACTTCTGGGTTATTTAACCGCTCTACCTTGTGCTTCCTTATCTGTGAAATGGAAAGACTCACCTCAAAGGGTTATGGTGAGAAATAAGTAATCAGACCGGAGGTGCCTGTAGAAAAGTGCCTGGCACAGAGCCAGGCACACTATACATACATTATAACTACTCCTCTTATTAATCCAGGAGTAAGATTATTCCACTGAGAGTATCCGGACAGGACATCCTGACCTAAGAATGTCTCTCATTTTACATATTGGCATAATTTATTTTTAAATTCTTCCTTTCATAAATTCTTTTTTGAAAATTTAGTTCCAGAAGTAATATGCGTTTTTAAAAAAAAATAAAAACTACAGAACAGGTTAGAAGTGAGAGTCCTTTTCCCATCCCCAATGCTAACTCTGATTATTCTTACTTTAAGAAGTAGCAACAGTTCTTGACTTGAGGTATGTTTCTAATCCTTTTACATGTTTAAACAAAAATATAGTTATCTATAATTTTTAAAGTACAAATTCAGCCATGTCACAAAAATTATTCTATGACTTGCTTTTTCACTTGGCAACATATCCTGGATATCTTTCAGGATATGTTAATACATTTAGATATATACTGTAGACATAAATTTAATATTAAATTTTATGAAAACAAGATAAATGATGAAAATAAGAATAAAGTGTTCTTTCATCACTGTTTAACTTCTAAGTGTGATGATGGCACTGTGATTATGCTGTGGGTTTTGTTTTTGTTTTTGTTTTTGTTTTTGAAGTTTTTACCATTTAGGGATACCTACTGAAATTTTTACAGATAAATTATATGACGCCTAGGATTTGCTTCAAAATAATTGGAAGAGGGATGGAGAGAAGGAAATCTGGGAAACATATTTAAAAGAAGATTGGGCAAGAGTTGATAATAAAGCTGGTTGGTGAGTTTATGAATTTTAGACTCCTCTTCGTACTTTTGAGTATTTATGAAGTTTTCTGTAACAAAAAAATTTTAATTATTTTCTATCCTTAAAATATATCTACTAAATTCCAAACAGCTATATATTCAATTTACAGCAATTAATTTTTAGAAGACTTTGTTTTTTTAAAGACTTATTTATTTACTTATCTGACAAGTAGGCAGAGAGGCAGGCAGAGAGAGAGGGGGAAGTAGGCTCCCCACCAAGTAGAGAGCCCAATGTAGGCCTTGATCCCAGGCCCCTGAGATCATGACCTGAGCTGAAGGCAGAGGCTTAACCCACTGAGCCACCCACACGTCCTTTTTTAAAGATTTTATTCATTTACTCCAGAGAGAGAGAGACAGAGATGGGGGAGGAGCAAAGGGAGGGACAGGCAGACTCCATGCTCAGCTCAGAGCCCAACGTGAGGCCCAATCTCAGAAGCCTGAGATCATGACCCAATCAAAACCAAGAGTCAGTTGCTTAACTGACTGAGCCAACCAGATGCCCTAATTCCTTCCTTCCTTCCTTCCTTCCTTCCTTCCTTCCTTTCTTTCTCTTTCTTCCTTTCCTTTCCTTCCTTCCTTCCTTTCTTCCTTTCCTTTCCTTTCTTCCTTCCTTCCTTCCTTCCATCCTTCCATCCTTCCTTCCTTCCTTTCATTCTTTCTTTCTCTTTTAAGATTTATTCATTTATCTTAGAGAAAGAACAAGAGTGAGAGAGAGAGAGCATGGTGGGGAGGGATGGAGGGAAGGAGAGAATTTCAAGCAGACTCCCTGCTGAGTTCAGAGCCCCATGTGAGGCTTGATCTCATACTCTGAAATCATGACCCCAGCCAAAATCTAGAGTCAGAGGCTTAACTGACTGAGCCACCCAGGTGTCCCTACAGCAATTGATTTCTGATTAATCAATAAACTTAATCATTCCTAATGCCTATCCCATAAGCAGCACAAATGAAAGCAACTTAGCTTCCTTGTAGGTTGAATGTTACTATAAAAAAATTCAAATATGATAACCAACCTAGAGAAGTGACGCTAATGATATGGGAGGTATTTATCAATAAGTATAAATTATAAACTTTTAAAATTATTGCTTTTTAGAGTTAATGAGGAAGTGCCTTCCTTTTTCTGTTATACTGGAATTATTGCAGCTGGATGAAAAAAGGAAAACATTTCTCTAATCTATGTAGAATCAAGAAATCAAGAAAATAATGTGTGCTCTGTTCACCCAGACAGAAGGTCACATTCGATCAGGAATGCACTCACCAAAATTCTGCCCTGCTGAAGCCAAGAGAAAGCCTTTATTTTTCCAGAGGAGCCGAACAATTTTTTGAGTTTTTGGTTTCTGTTTTGCTCTACACACACCTCAATAGTTCCAAGAAGGCAACTAAGCCCTTACTATCTCATATGGCACAGAGCAGAAGTTGTGTGTTTTCTACAGCTCTTCCTGACTTTTGTCAAAGCCTACACTGACTGAAGAGGTATACCTATGTGCCCTATAGGCAGACAGGATAGCCCAAGTACCTTCTAGGACAGCAACGGGAAGAGTTAAAGTTTTCTCAATATTGGAAAGAGGTCAGGATTCAGAAGGCCCAGTGAGACGCAGTATCTGGAAAGGCAAGGAAGGACCTGTGAGGTACACCCAAAGAGGTTGACTCTTGACCTCCAGTCCTTTCAATGATTCTTGAACACCAAGAATGGACTATAAACAGTGGAGGAGCAGAATCTAAAATGACCAAGCTGGCTGAACAATGGCCATCTCCAATTATCCAGTGAGATCTAATGATCAGTGACCAGAGGAAGTTTTACTTATGCTTCAGCAGATTTAAGACCCTGAAACTTTGCACGAAAGTTTGGGCCAGGAGAGCACTAATAAATATGTAGTTAATTCCTGCCAGCCCAGAAGCATGAGGCGATCTTAGATTTGGGTTTAAGTGAACTTTAAAGATGTGCAATATTTTTTATCGATTTAGGTTTGTGTTTGCTAATTCATAGAGTCTACTCCATTTAAAAAGCAATCATGCCAATAAAAGTGCTAGAAAAGCAACCTTCCTTCATACTGTAATAACCATCCTTCACAACTACACAGCTTTTTACATTTGGCAATGTGTTTTGACATGTTATCTCATTTGATCCTCTGAGTTAAGAGGGTTCGATGGCTTTTGAGCTGTTGAGAGTAGATGTGCAGGAGCAAAAATGGCTTAATGGAAAAGAGGGTTTTCTTCCAGACATCTGGTCACTAGATATTTTCTTAGCTTTGTTGTATTCTCTTGCTCTCTGTCTCACACACAGAAAGAAGAAGAAAATTTCACTCAACACTTCATTTAAAAATATCTGTGCAAAGTTATTTGTAAGGTGAAATTCACAGAACCCAACGCCAAGGATGACTTCACTTCCTAAGGGGTTGTAATTTAGGCTGCCACCCAATGGTGGTAGTAGGTAATGGTCAAGCCTTCTTGAGAACTGGAGAAAAACAAAACAAAGAAACGGGCAGGCATTTCCACAAAGCAAAGAGATTATAACACTTCGTAATGTCTTCTTACTATCAAAAACACATATCTTTCCTAAAAACAATTCAAAAAATATAAAGTTCATTTAAAGAGGATTGTTTTTTTGTTTGTTTTTCCTAGCGCAAATGGTTTGGTTCAACTTCTCAACAGCCTTCTTTTCAACTACTGGCTTTGACTTCTATAACCGGATCTCTCCTTTTTTATGAGTAGAAAGAACTTACCAGGGGTAAAAAAAGAAGACTATTTAGTCTCTACAGCTCTCTGCTTTAAGACTTTTCTTTTTGTTCCTCCTCATTATTAGCACACAATTTCCCCTTGGGGAAAATAAGCACCCTTCTTAGCTGTGGCTTGACTTCCACAATCATACATGTTCCCTTAATACTTGATTCCTGCATTCTTTTTCTTTCTAAGGACTTCCTCCATCCTTCAAAAAGGTCTTTCAGGTTTGGACATAGTGGCTTCATTTTTATAAACTGGTCATATTTTTAATTTTTTTCCTTTTCATAATCCCCATGGCAACTGGCTTCTTTGGAAACTTCCATGGAAAGTCCAAAGATATATCTTTTAACTAAATAGAGTATTTTGAATAGACTTAGTACAGGAAAATAAGCTGGTTTCATTACCACATCCTTGGCCTTTCATTATTTTTTTGTCTTGTTTTGTAAAATGAAAAAAAAATTTAAATATCAATTCAGCTAGATAGAACTGATTAGGTGTTCTGGGGCTTACATGTTATTAAAGAATGTGAATAATTTTAAAGATGTTGTCTCACCCATTTTAAACAGCAGTTTTCACATATCCACTCAATAAGAATTAAGTATTTAACTGCCTGAAGCTATGAAAGATTCAGATAACTATAAAACTCAGAACTGTCCTCCTGCACCTGCAGTCACGTTAGGCAACAATAAAAGGTAGTATAAAACTAAACCCTGAAACTATACAACAGCCCTATCAGCATTTGGAATGAAAACGGAAATGATCATTTTCAGTTGATGTAAGAGGAAGGCGAAATCTGAATTGGGTTCTGAGTGATGTTGAAAGACAACATTATTTTAGGCATCGTTCCAGAAATAGAAGACAGTAGGAATGTTTACATGGGGGCGCAGGTACATGTGGAAATGTTTGGAGGCACACTGTCTAGATCAGTTTAGCTAAAGGACAGTAAATTAAGGTATACGAGACAGGGTTGGGAAATAAGGCTAGAGGACAGGTATTGGAAGCCTTGACTATTAGCCTGGATTTTATCTCGTAATAAGATTAACTAGTTTAAAAAAAAATTTAATCTAAAAGAAGTTAGTAAGAGTATTTAAAAGAATTTTTGAGATGACTTTTGTTTTTCCTTTCTCCACCTCCCTACTTCCACTTTCAACCAGAGTGACTTCAAAAATGACATAACTCTATCATACAATTTTAGATTTTTTTTTTTAATTTATTTGACAGAGATCACAAGTAGGCAGAGAGGCAGGCAGAGAGAGAGGAAGGGAAGCAGGCCCCCTGCTGAGCAGAGAGCCCAATGCGGGGCTCGATCCCAGGACCCTGAGATCATGACCTGAGCCAAAGGCAGAGGCTTTAACCCACTGAGCCACCCAGGTGCCCCTATCGTACAATTTTAAAGTGTCTTTCTCCTCTTTAAGACAATTCAGTAGCTTCAGTGTCTTTGGAAATCCTACTGACTTAACATGCGGCATTTAGAGATCTGGCCCTACCTTGCCTCTCCAGACTTGTCACTTATACCATAGGTATCATTCAAATGGCTTTCTACCTCACTGAAACACTCCTTTGTCCTCTCAGTCCTTTCCCTTTCTGGTCTCAGCTTAAATGTCACTTCCCCAAGGAAGGCTCTCCAGGCTCCTCAAATCCAGATTAGGTTTCCTGCCATAACTCTTATCTCTTAGTCTTTAGGACCTATATCTTGTCTGTGGCATATCTTCAGGGGAGGAGAAGTTCCCCTAGCACCTATCAAAGGGCCAAGAACAAAACAGATGCTCAAAAATATGTTAAAGAATGAAAAAGACAGAGGGTATAAAAAACAGGAGTCTATGGCTATCACACAACCATTAGTAAGACTCAGTCATTAAGTTCAAGGATAGGCTTGTGACAACGGAAAAGAAAGGATGAATAGGGGCACAATAAAAAAGCTAAATGGAAAGTTCACAGACCTGCAATTCTGAGTTGATGCAATTTGGTATACACAATTAGGAGATTCACCTAATTCAGCAGTTTCCAAATCCTGACTGATCCTCAGAATCAACCAGGAATACGGATGATTTGGGATTTTGATGTGTTTTAATTTTTCCTGATAATTCTGTCATAACCACATCTAACCAATGTTTAGGAACTATTTACCTGGATGTCCTGCAAGTCAACTTTCAGCACTAAGTTCTAATTTAACCAAGATAACCACGAACAAGTAAGTGGTAAGAGGACTTGGTAAGTAACTAAATCTAAGAGCAGAAAGGATATATTATACTAACTAGATGTTTTAGGGGACTGACCTATTCACGATTTGCATATAAAAGGCTGCCAATAAACACTAGCTTATTAAATGAGCCAGGCGAGCAGTAAGAGGAAGGGTAGAGTTGATGTTGGATGTGAGTTTCCCAACTGAGGCTCTACCAATTATATGTCCTTCAGGGCTATGTCAACAGAACTCTCTTCCTTCTTGCCACAAATGGGTATTTGTACTTGACACTGCTATTTTGGCTATTACAGACATTATCTCTTCTTTGGTTTACAGCACCCAGTTTCCTTTTAAAGAATTACCCTCCCCCATTTTGTATAGTCCTACAAGAACCATAATTAGGTCTTGACTCTTAGACTTTGAAAACCTCAATGTTCTTAGAGCAGAGAAATCAGTTGGTGTTTATCATTATTGCAGGGGCACTAAGTTAAACTCCTGCTTCTGAGATCCCTGGGTTGCCCTGGTTTCTGACCTTTCAACTTGTCCTTGTTCTTAGACCATTACTTCTAGAAACTACCCAGAATCCTTCTAATAAATCCCCATTTAATAAGCCATTACCAATTTTTGATAGTTGCAGAAGAAAAACTAATAGAGAGGAAGAAATGTGAGCCATGTATGTAATTTTCAGTTTTACCACAGCCTCATTTAAAAAATAAAATTTTCATGCTAGATTTAAACTAATACATCTGAGCCATTATTTCACCATGTCTTCGATATGAAAAAACATTGAGATATTTTGCTTTTTGTTGTTCCAAGTCTTTGAAATGTACTATGTATTTCTTTAAACTTTTTTTTAAGATTTTATTTATTTATTTGACAGACAGAGATCACAAGTAGGCAGAGAGGCAGGCAGAGAGAGAGGAAGGGAAGCAGGCTCACTGCCAAGCAGATGCGGGGCTCAATCCCAGGATCCAGGGATCGTGACCTGAGCCGAAGGCAGAGGCTTTAACCCACTGAGCCACCCAGGTGCCCCTGTACCATGTATTTTACACATATAGCTCACCTCACCTTGGAGTCTAAATTTTCAAAGGTTAAAGTGAAATGCAGTCCTTCCAAAACTAAAATGTGTATAATGAGAAAATATTTTATACTGCTCGTTCTTAAATTTTTTTTTAAAGATTTTATTTATTTATTTGTCAGAGGGAGAGAGGGAGAGTGAGCGAGCAAGCACAGGCAGAGGCAGAGAGAGAAGCAGGCTCCCTGCCAAGCAAGGAGCCCGATGTGGGACTCGATCCCAGGACGCTGGGTCATGACCTGAGCCGAAGGCAGCCGCCCAACCAACTGAGCCACCCAGGCGTCCCTGCTCGTTTTTAAATTTAACTAAAATTAAATATTCAGTCACAATAGCCACATTTCGAGTGCTCAGCATCTATATGTAACTAGGATTACTGTATTGGGCTGCACAGCATTAGACAAGATCTGCTACAAGAGTGAAGGGACTCAGGGGACCTTTTCTTGATATAACTGGAAGAACTGAAAAGTTTTTCACACTTCCAACAAATTCCATTATGAACAGATTCAGAATCGTGTGGAGACCTACAGAAGTATCTCTTCCCCCAAGACTTTGTAAATGAAGTCTTGACTTTGTAAATAAAACAGGTCAACACATTGAGCGTGAGACTTATTCTCTGTATTCTATAATTTAGTAGCATAGAGCATTCAAGTTTTCTTTCTAGTCAGGTGGTTTAATCCAAAGTTAAAATTACATTATTACTCTTAAGTCACTTCTCATTTATTACATTTTGATGGGTGGGAAGAGTCTTTGGTGACTAGTTTTAATTACAAGTAATTTCATCGTCAAATAAAAATGTAGAAGTTTGAGGGTCATGTTGAAGAAATTTGACCTTTATCTCTCGGACAGTAAGTTAATATAAATTTTGGAGTTGGAGAGTGACATGAGGAAGCCAATGTTTCAAAAAATGAATCCGAATCCAGTCTGAGAGTAGACTGGTAATGAGAGAACCATGTGGCGCTCCTAGCATCCTTAGCTGATGTACGTATGCTCTTATTTCTGCCAGGAACTGTTTTCCTCTTAAGTTGCTCATCCTTGTGCTCATCCTTCAAGATCTAGTTCATAGTCAGGCACTGTTTCCTGGACGCAGAGAGCAAACTGGATCACTTCTTCACATCTGCTCCCACAGAATGTCTTTCAAAATTCTAAATAGAAGTCAAATTCAGAGATAAAAAATAGAATGGTAGTTACAGAGGAGGAGGAAATGCGGAATTACTGTTTAGTAGGTAAAAAATTTCAGTTTTGTAGGTTGAAATGTTAGAAGGTGGAGCAGAGACAATGAAGTATCCCCCACCTTGAGAAGGCACTTTGAGACTGGAAAATGAAGCAGGTCACTCCACACAGTTTACAAAGAGTTTTATTCAGGGTAACTTACTGACAACGGGGATTGGGCAAAGAACAATTCACAGCAGCTGCACAGTTATTCTCTGAAAAATCCAGACCTTAATGTACAGATTTTATAAAGGTAAGAGACATGCAAAAGGACACTGTACTGAGATCAAAGGGCTCGCACACACCTGACAGCTAAACTCTAGTTTAATCTTATGGCAACACCTGTGTCAAGAAGGGGAAACGACATTATCTCTAACAAAGTCATGGGAGGACAAAACAAGCCTCTCCTCATCCGAGCTTTTGTTGGCATTTCCAAGGTATGTATATTCATCTCCAGGGGTCCTGGAACATATAACCCCAAGAGAGGCCACTAAGGAAACATGGACAAGATGGAGTCAGAATTGTCAGAACTCCTACAAATGCGTCCCGTGTATGCACGGGAGTGATGGTAGCACAAAACTAAGACTGATTGGAAGGCTATTTCCCAGGCTAAATCGTCCCCTTTCAGATCTCAACTACAATGTCATACTTTTAAGAGTCCTTCCATTTTCCAGGCCAGAAAGGTTTAGGTGCCTTTGCTATATCCTCTCATGAACCCCATACTTTTCTTACAGGATTCTTATTACTATAATTGCTATCTATCCCTAATTACGTGGTATGCTGGCTCACTCAGGCTACCATAACGAGACAGTACAGACTGGGTGGCTTAAACAAAACTTTATTTTCACTGTTCTGGAGGCAGTAAGTTCAAGCTCAGGGTGTCAGCAGAACTGATTTCTTCTGAGGCCATTCTCGTTGTGTGCAGATGGCCACCTTCTATGTCCTCGCAGTGTTCCCTCTGGATGCATGCAACCCCGGGGTCTCTTTGTGTGTCCAATTTCTTCTTCTTATAGAGACACCAGCAGACTGGAAGAGGACCTACACTAAGGGCCTTGTTTCAACTTAATCCCTTCTTTAAGGGCCCTACCTGCAAATACAGTCACATTCCACAACAAAACTCTGATGAATTTTGGAGGGACACGATTCAACCCAAACATGATTACCTCTATTGTCCCCACTTGGAAAATGATGACACCTCTTGTCTTGTTCTCATTCCAGGGCCTTTCCGTTGCTACCCCTTCTTCTCAGAACACGTCTCCAACTCTTCGTGGAAGAGGTTTTTCTCAACTTTTAAGCCTTAGTGAGCGCTACTGTGGGGACAAGAGCCAGCCTGGACCACCTTACCCAAAGTAACCCTACAAGTCACTCTATCACATCATCACTTTTCTTCTTCCATGGCACTTGCCAGTAAGGTCAGCTGCAGGAAAGGGAGGTAGCGCGTCTTTAGGCTGGGCTGTAGCCCACTGCCTCACACTCAGCTATGAATGAGCTTCGCCAACCACTTACCGTATCTCAGTGACTGTATGGACTCCACTGGGAAAACCTGCCAGGCCAGGGCCATGGTCTGGTTTGGTTTTGTGTGTGTGTGTTTTTCCACCAAGTTATCTGACTCTGGGCTCTCACACTTACCAGCTGTGCAAACGCAGGTTAAGTGCCTTAACCTCCCTCCCAAGGCCTCAGGGTCCCTAAGGACACGATGACAACACCACGGTGTCCCGAGCTGTAAGGAGGCGTAGGTAAAACCACGCAGGCGAGGCAGCCAGCGCCAAGAACACGCGTGGGGCGTCCGGCCCGGGGCTTTCCTGCGAACCGTGGGGACCTCGTCTTCGGGTGGGCCGCGCAGCACCGAGGCTCCTGCCCTCCTGGTCCTTTGGGACGCGTGGCCGCCCGTTCTCCGCCGGAGAGTCCGTCCCGGGCTGTTCCACCGAGCGCTCACGCACAGACGCGAGGGTGACTCCAGCAGGGTCTTCCGTGGCATTTCCGGAGCCCGGACTGCCCGGGTCCGCACCCGCCGCCCTCCCTCCGACCCCCAGGCCAGCGGAGCAGCCTTCCCCAGCGTCAGTGTCCTCCGCGTGAGAGGAACGGTTACGCGGGCCGTGGTGCGGGGCCCGGGAAGCCCGCCGTCCGCGACGGAAACGCGTGACAGACGCAGTCCAGCCGGGACGGTGGGGCGAGCGTCTCAGAGGTCTCAGCGGCTCGACCCGGCCGGCGACGCGCGACGACACTCGCCACCGGCCGCTCCCGGGGGCCAGAACTTGGGCCTCCTCCCACTGAGGCGACTTTAGACGTTTCCCTCCCCACGTCAAGTCGCTCTCACCCCTGCGTGGGCGGCCGTGTCCTTACCCCGAGCTCCTCCGTGAGGCGAGCGCTCCGGCGACGTGCGGAGATCCAGGGACGCGCGAAAGCACCAGAGACGGGGCGGGGTTAGGGGGACACGGGGCGGGGCGACGTGAGTTGCGTGTGACGACGCCATGACGCACGCAGCCGTGCGCGTGCGCAGCGGGGGCTGGTAGTGGTGCGTGGCTCGGAGCGGGAGCCAATATGGCGGCCGAGCGCAAGACGAAATTGTCCAAGAACCTGCTGCGCATGAAGGTGCGGGGACACCAGAGAGGCGGGCCGGGCAGCAAGGGTATCTGGGTTTCAGGACCTGGCCGGGGCCTTGGCGGCAGACGCGCGGGGGCACCAGGGAAGCCACGGAGGGCCTCCAGCTCGGACATTCATTCATTCACTTAGCGCTTGCTCTGCCTCGGGCACTGGGAACTGGGTTATAAATCCGGCAGATTCCCTCATAAACCCTGCGGTGGGATAGGCAAGAGAGCCACGTAAGCAAGCAGGATGCCGTAGCACCGAGTGCGGTGGTGCTCGGAGCGCCGTAGCCCCGGGAACTTACTTGGCTCCTGCGGGAAGTGGCCCAGAAGTAGAGATTGAAGGATGGGTGGGAGGGTGGGCGCAGCCGAGTCTGAGACCAAAACTCAGGAAACCCTTGAGTTTCTTGGATTTTGGAAATCTTAGGATTTCCAAGAACTAAAGATAATTCACTGTGTCTGGAAGGCAGGTAGCAAAAAAGTGGAAAAGTAGCCAGTGGCCACAACATGCGAGGGATTTTAAACCAGATTAAGGATTTTTTTTTTCTTTATCTTGTGAACACGGGGAAGTGATTGATCACGGGTAACAGCGTCTTAGCTGTCCTTCTTAATTTTCGAAGTTAACTTTAACTCCCCCGGAGAATCCATTGGTGAAAGAAAGACCTGACAAGGGACGAAATTGCAGTCAGAAAGACCAAACTAGAAGTTCTGATGATCTGATCGCAAGGTCGGTGGGAATAGAATTAGAACAGTTACGGTGAATGTCATCGACTTTAAGCAAAATTGATATTTAGATTCGAAATTGAATCAATTTAACAAATAATTTCAAAGTGGGGAAACAAAAAAAAAAAGAAGACAAGGGTAGATTAAAAAAAAGTATACAGGAGTTAAAACAGTGGAAACAACCAGGCCTTTAAAACTTGAATAATAATAATAATAATAGCAAACATTTACAGTTTCTGCTGTGTGCCAGACAGCTGTTCTAAGTGCTTTGCATATATCAGCACTGATATCCGCCTGATGACTGTGAGGTAGATAAGTTATTACTCCACTCTTGAAGCTGAAGCACTGAAACAGGCAAGAAGGTAACTTGCCCAAAGTTGCACAATCTAACCAGTAGTGTAGACAGAACCAAACTCAGGCAGTCTGACTCCAAAGCCCCGCCCCTTAACTGCTGTTGTGTACTGCTTGTCACTAAAACACTATAGCACAGTGTTAGAGATCATGTTTAGAGAGGAATTTCCAGAAAAAAAGGAAGCAAGGCATAATGTTTGGAAAGACTGGAGAGCAAATGTTGCGTGTGCCAGATTGGGAGTTGAGCTAGGGTGTAACTAGGGATGAACAGGGTGAGTGAGGGAGGGTAAGTCATTTAACTTGAAGTTTCTAAAGTACTTCTTTCATACATATTAGCAAAATTTGAATTTTTACCAAACAGAGTCTTCTTTTGACTCACGGTTTGTAATCAGAGAAGTAGAGTGGATTGGCGAAGCAGGCACATCAGATGAAGATGTGCTGACTGATTACCTAGGACTCAGACCAAAGATCTGACTCAAGAGTTAAGAAAGAAGAAGTTACCTTAAAAAAAGTATCAGCCCCTACCCCAGTGGGGGGAAGACTCAACAGGACTTTGAAAGCAAAGAAGAGGGGTGAAAAATTACACAGTTTTTCTAGTTGGGTTAGCAGCTTCAGTCATGGATGAGAAAGAACTTATTGGTGGGATAGCAGGAGTTAACATATATACAGACAGAGGGAAGTGTCCTGTGAGCATGAATGGAGCGGCTGCATTAGGTTGCCGTATCCCGCGTAGCTGTTCAGCCAGAGCTCAGTATGGAGCAAGAGTGAAAGAGCTGAGGATTTAATACTGATACATTTGTTTTCACGAGTACCCGAAATCCTCTGACATGGTCACCTGTTGCGGTCTGGACGGTGATCCTGCTGGGAAGCAGAAAGTGAAGGATGTAGGTGGCATTTCTGCCGGTGTGATGAAATGATTGCAGAGAGGGCGTATTTGTGCTTATAGCTCTTTGGGGCTCTTAAGACAGGAGTTGGTAAACTTTCTCTGTAAGGGGGACAGATAACAAATACTTCAGGCTGGTGGGCCAAACAGTCACCGTTGCACCTACTCAACTCTGTCATTGTACCTCAGAACCAAATGAGCATATCTTTGTTCCAATAAAACTTTATTGACCATAATTGATGTCCAGCCTAAGGACTGTAATTTGTGAAACCTGCTGTAGGCCCTCACTTGTGAGTAAAGCCAAATCCCTGAGCTTTAAGAGAGAGTTCTTAAACGCTATAGAGTCAGGAGAATTGGATTGCTACCTAAGTTTGGAGTCGCTTGATTCATATTCACAGGGTGTTCTAGCCTTTCTGTGTGTAAAGAATACACACGCATGTGCGCACACATATACACATATATGGCTATTTTGTATGCCGTAGGTAATATCTACTTGACTAAAAATAGGAGATAAAAAGGCATGTGGGTAGGATTGGTGAGTTGTGTCTCCAAGACTATAAGTTACGAAATGAGGCATCTGGGTTTAAAGAGAACCATCCAAGAATGAGAGTCTGGGAGAATAAGACCTTAGGTCTGGATTTACATTCAGAGAACCTGTATTTTTTTTTATTTATTTTTTTAAGATTTTTTATTTATTTGTTATTTGACAGAGAGAAAGAGAGAGAATGCACAAGCAGGGGGAGCAGCAGAGCGAGAGGGAGAAGCAGGCTCTCCCCTAAGCAGGGAGCCTGACGCTGGCTGACCTGAGCTGAAGGCAGATGCTTAACCAACTGAGCCACCCAGGTGCCCTCAGAGAACCTTTATTGAACTTTCGTATACTGCCTGCAGCCTGACTGCTAGTAATAAAAGATGGACAAGAGACGTGACCTGCTATTTCAGAATCTCTGTCTTTTGGGAGACACAGAAGCAGCATACTGAATAATAAGCCAGTGCTTATAAGACTCTTAGATGCAGGGAAAGATGTTCTTTTATGGAAACGGGTCTGTGAAGAGCTTGACCAAGCAACAGTCAGGGAAGACCCAAAGGACATGTGCTCTGGGCCTTTACAAGTGGATATTTTGCCACATAGAAAACGGAAACATGTTGAGTAGCAGAGGCAGAAGGATTGGGAAGTACAGGATGTGCATTCCAGAAACTGCCAGTTCTTTCCTGGGTGAGGATAGAGACACAGGTAAAAGGGTGAAGACTACAAAAGACTTTAGGTAGAGTGCAAACATTTTCTTTACATTTATTTAAAATAATGATGGATTTATAGGAAGTTGCAAAAATGTACAGGACGATCCTATGTACCCTTTACTCCCTCTCTTTTATCACTAGAGTAGGGTGCAAAGCCAGGAAATCCACAGAGCCACCATTTTATGTCACCATTTTACTCGTGTGTGTGTGTGTGTGTGTGTGTGTGTGCGCGCGTGTGTGTGATCTTTCCATACAGCTTATCATGTACAAATTTACGTAACTACCACCACATTCAAGATATGAAACTGTTCCATCACCATGGGGTTCCCTCAGCCTCTCCATTTGTAGCCACACCAAGTCTTTTCTGCTGTCCTTAACCTCTGGGAAATCTGTTCTCCATTCCTATAATTTTGTTATTTTAAAGATGTTCTTAAATGGAATTGTACAATATGTAACCTTTTGAGACTGGCTTTTTTTTTCACTCAGCATAATTCACTTGAGCTCCATCTAAGTTGTTGAGTATCAATAGCTCTTTCCTTTATTTATTTATTTATTTTTAAAATTTATTTACTTTTTTTGCTGACTAGTATTCCATGCTCTGGAACTATCATAGGACTTAACCTGCTGAAGAGTATTTTGGTTGTTTTCCATGTTTGGCTATTAACAAATAGAGCTGCTGTGAATATTCCTGTATGAGTTTCTGAGTGAACATAAGTTTTCATTTCTCGGAGATAGATGCCCAAGAGGATGATTGCTGGGTTGTATGGTAACTGCATATTTAGTTGGATAAAAAACTGTCAAGCTGTTTTCTACAGAGGTTGTGCCATTTTATATTCCCACCAGCAATATATGAGTGATCCCATCTCACCAGTTCCTCATCAGAGCTGGATATTATCACTGTATTTTGTTTGCAGTTTTTTTCAAGTTTCGTCATTCCGTTTCATCCTCGTTGGTAAAGCCCTTGTGCCGAAAAATGCTTGTGTTTTTGGAAGGGTTGGAATGGAGGGAGAAGTAGTGTAGAGCTTGGACAAGGGAAAGAAAGAGGGATAAATGGAAACTAGTGGAATTCTAGACTTAACTTCCGTAGGCTCCTAGATGTTTTCTGAATTTATTTTTTCCCTTATTAATACTTTATCATTTTGCTGTGTTCACTGGTCCCCTGAGGAAATACTGTTTCTGGAGGGAAGAGGCTAGCAGCTGGACTGCTCATTTTCTACTGGCCGATTTCGAATTGAGCTTCTGCACATTTTAGAATAAAGAGCAGCCTTGGAGGTGGTCTGCCTTTCAGGGGACAAATATTCACGAAGAGCAGGCTTATGGATACAGCTTTGCTTTGGTCTGTGTTTACAGACCCCTTACTACATATCATTCATCATGCCGAAACTGAGGAAGCGGGTCACCTAGACAAAGCCCCTGCCCTCAAGGTCTTCAGAAGAGACAGACGCTCAAAACATTAAGGTGCAGTGAGGCTGCTTAAAGATGTCGTAGGAAGGATCTAGGAGAAAAATGCCAATTTGGCTTGCAGGTGTCAGAGATGGAGGAGCTTTTCCCATGTATCAGAAGAGCTAGGAGCTGTCCAGGTAGAGGAGCATGAGAAAAGGCATTCCAGACCAAGACCAGCAGGTGCAGAGACCAGCAGGCTCCGGCGGGTCATCCAGGGATTCGGAAAGTATTGAGTCTCTGCCCCCTCTTTCTGCTCCTCTCACTTTCCAGCTCTACCTGCCTGGCCTGTCTGTGTCTTTTGTCTTAGCCCTTCCCCATAGTTTACTGTGTAAAACTGAAATATTGATGCGCTACCAACTGAATGCAGTTTTTTACTGTTTGTTTTTATTAAAATAGACGAACTAAAGTACGGGAAAGATCTTTCCGAAGTCTTCTGAAGGCAGGCCACATTACTTCTTTGTGTGCTCTAGGGGGCTTCCCTGCTAGTCTGGTGTGACATTGTCGAAGGCAGAGCTAAGCTGCCTTGGTCCTGGGGGCTCCACCCTCCCCCCTGAGATGGTATTCCTGGAGAAATGAGGGAAAGCATGTGGAGGAATAAAGTTATTTGAGTTTTTCTCAACTCTACGTTGAGTAAACTAGCTGCTGACACTGATTCGGTTTTGTTTTGACAGTTCATGCAAAGGGGCCTAGACTCGGAGACCAAGAAACAACTAGAAGAGGAAGAAAAGAAAATCATTAGCGAAGAGCATTGGTATTTGGATTTGCCAGAGCTTAAAGAAAAAGAGTAAGTTAATTGGAAATTATATTAATGATGCTTTGGGTCTTCAGAGGGAAATCCCTGTAAATGGGATTCATTCCAGTGGCACAAATCTTGTAAAATGGTATCTGTTCAGTTTCTTGAATTAGCTTTGCAAATAGTTCTCTAAAATTATTAATCTGTATAAGTTCTACTTGGATTGACACATTTTTACTGGCCATCATTTACAACACTCTTCTTTTTTTTCTATTGAATAAAGGAATCTAGCCGCTCGTCTCTGGTAATAACTGGGGAGCGTTTTATGAGAATCTGGGTGTGCTCCCTGTCACATTAAGTTGGAGGATTAAGTTGGAAGGTGTGTACTTTAGGCCTCTCCAGTTTTGTTTGAATAATAGAGTTCTTTGTTAGGCTCAGGTTCTTAAAACCAAGTTAAGAGTTTGGGGTGTGTTTCTTCTCTTTTTCTTTGTTTCTTTCTTTCTTTTTTTTTTTAATTTTTACTCCTTTTAATACCAATCCTCTTAGCTGATGAGTCTATAGCATGTGCCAAGAACTGAGTTCAGCAGTTTAAATCTCTTAATTATTTAATCCTCAGAGCAGACTTAGGAACTGGCTACTGTCATTCCAACCATTTTATACCTGAGGAATCTGAAGCTTGAGAGAGTAGCTTGCCCAGAGTCAGCCACCTGGTCATGCCTAATGCTGGGATACCATACTAGACCATTCCTCTTCCACCTTTAAGCGTGGTTGGCACTCCAGAATAATTTTGCATAAAGAAGTGGTAGATTCATATCATCCATTGATTTTTATCTAAATTCTTCTTAAAGCTATCCTTTCTCTTTGGTACTTTTCTCGCCTTAGTGAGCTCTGTGGTATTTAAACTTTGTGGTATTATTTAAACTTTGTCACATGATGGAAGATACTATTTATTCAGGCACATTCATGTTTTTTCTTTCTGTACCTAATTTTTTTTGTTGTTTTTAACATGTTGTATTCCCTTGTTCATTCGGCTGACCTTCTCTGGGTCTTTTCTGGAAGGAAAGTACTTTGTTTTCTCTGCTTGCTTTTCTCTGCTGCTTCCCAGAGGAAGCAAGATGGCCATGAGGAAGGGGAAGACAATGCCAGAGACGGTGTGGATTTGGGGGGCAGGTGGTGTAGGAAGGGACCATTACTGGTAAGGACCTATAATTTTATTTTATCCCTTGATTGAACTTGCACATAGTATTCCAGACTTTTTTTTTTTTTCTTTTTTTACTTATTGAGAGGCAGGATGGTTTCTATCCTGTTTTCAGTATTTTTCCCCGAACATAACATATTCCCAGAAAAATGACCTTTAGATTCCTTTCCTAGGAGGCAGCTGTCTCCAGCCTTTTGGGCTGCTATACAAAATACCACAGACTTGGTAGCTTATAAAGAACAGAGGGACATCTGGGTGGCTCAGTTGGTTAAGCCTCTACCTTTGGTTCAGGTTATGGTCCCAGGGTCCTGCGATCGAATCCCCCATCAGGCTCCTTTCTCCGCGGGGAGACTGCTTCTCTCTCTGCCTGCCACTCCCCCTCCTTGTGTGTGCGCTCTCTTTCTCTCTCTCTGACAAATAAAAATGAATAATAGCTGTTTTTAAAAAAAAAGAACAGAGATTTATTTCTCACAATTCTGGAGGTTGGAAATCCAAAATCAGGGGACTGCGGTGGTTGTGCTTTGGTGATGGCTGTCTCCCTGGTTCATAGCCGGCACCTTCTCACTGTGTCCTCACCCAGTGAAAGGGGCTAGGGGTTTCTTTTCTTTTCTTTTTCTTTTTTATTTAAATAAATAAGTGTATTTATTATTTGAGAGAGAGAGCAGGGTGGGGGGGGATGTTAGGGGCAGAGGGGGAGAGTCTGAGCAGAGTCCATGCTAAGCATGGAGCTGACTCAGGGCTCGATCTCCGTGATGCCAAGATCACAGCCTGAGGCAAAACCAGGAGTCAAAGGCTTAACCGGCCGTGGCACCCAGATGCCCGAGGTCTAGGGGATTCTGTGGCGGCTCCTTTGCAAGGTGCTACGCCCATTTAGGAGGGCCCCACCCTCATGACTTCAGCCACTTCCCAAAGGCCTCATCTCCTGATACGATCATCTCGGGGGGTTAATACTTCAACGTACATATCTTGTAGGGGATACAAGCAGTCAGCCCCTAGCAGTGAATAATAAACCTTTGCCACCATTCAGTGCCTGTTCGTGTATAGATGTGTATATTAGGTAAGTTGTTGGCAGGAGAAGATGACCCTGCCAGATTGGGTGATTTGAGAGTATGACAGAGTAGGGCGCAGGGAAGCCGCCCGGGATGGTGCGTACCCCGTAGCTTGTGTATTTTCCACTCCAGGCCCAGACGATCGAGGGAAGGGAGGGGTGACTGAATCAGAAGACGTCTTACAAGAGCTGCTACCTTCATAAGAGGGCACAGCCAGCCTGAGGTAATCCCACAGGAAGGAAACCTGGTTCCAGACTGCAAAGGACCCCTTCCATGTATAACATTCAAATCAGCCCCACGTTGTGCCCCCTACTCAGTGGGGAGCCTTCTTCCTCTCTGTCTGCTGCTCCCCCTGCTTGTGTTTCCTCTCTTCCTCCCTCCCTCTCTCTCTCTCTCTTGTTCTGTTTCAAATAAATAAAATCTTAAAAAAAAAAAAAAAAGGAAAGATAACTGTTTCTCAAGACCAAAAAATGTTAACGTGAAGAATGGCTTTATCTTACATTTCTGTGCATCTTTTAATGTCTGGCATTAACAGAAGTTGGGTTCATTCCTGGGTAGAGTCTCTCAAATCCTGCACTCAGCCTGCTGTAGTCTCTTGTTGAGGCATGTAAAGAAAATCCACCCTGGGGCGCCTGGGTGGCTCAGCGGGTTAAAGCCTCTGCCTTCGGCTCAGGTCATGATCTCAGGGTCCTGAGATCGAGCCCCGCATCGGGCTCTCTGCTCAGCGGGGAGCCTGCTTCTCCCTCTCCCTCTGCCTACCTCTCTGCCTGCTTGTGATCTCTCTCTGTCAAATAAATAAATAAAATATTTTTTTAAAAATCCACCCTTATATAGGGAATGTAATTGAAAGGGGACGAGTATTATAATAACCTTTTCAGGTAATTTTTTTTACACTACTCCAAAACCCAGTAACTAGTAGTTTCTTTAACTGCAGTGTGGAATCTTACAGTGTCAGTACATTTTTCATAATCATCAGTCTACCTTGCATTTGGAATAAATTTTTTATCCATGCATCATTTCATAACATCATGCATTTCTCATTTGGAAAATATTAGTTCAGTGAGTTGTATAGATTTTCTAAATGTTAACTCATTTCCTTATAGGATATCAAAACCATATTCATTAATACAACCGGGGGTTTCATCAGAAAAATCTCCTCTAAGTATTGAGAGGCTCTCAAGTCCAAGATGACATGCACAAGCTATTCAGAATTCTCATTTTTGCTCGAAAGCTTGAATTTTGTAACTGGCAACAAGCACTGTCAGTTGTTCCTTTGAAGTGACAAGTTCATTTGATTCATTTTCAGAAAAACGTCTGCCAAGTACCCAAGTCTGAATAACCATAGTTATAGCGTTCCATGAAAAAAGTGGCTAGTTCAGCTCAGAACTCAATCACACAAGTGCATTTCCTCAAGGTGGTCATCGTGCCTCACTGTGCAGAAGCACTTACCATTTTGCATGCGGAATATTTTTGAGAAGTGTAATCAGGGGCCAAGATTAATGAAAATTAGTAGTTTTTTTCCTGCTTCATCAAAAGCATTCTTACTGGCTTCTTTCCCTTTTTTTAGACTTTGAAAACCAGCAGTGACTACTAGCATAGTATGGTGTCCCTACTTTCATTCATGCCGAGATAACTCTTACTGACGATTGCTTTTGCACCCACCCTGTAACTGTCAGCACATTGAAGAAGTCATCACCTTAGTGGCACCATGAAAATACCTTTGACTTCCTACCAGTGTTCCCTTTTGCCACTCCTTCCCGGTCATGGAGGCCTCCTCACTCTTTCTCAGATGGGCCCCTTCCACTCCCTTCTGAGGGTGTTTAACTGGTCCCACACCTCTTCTTCCCCAGGCCTCATGTTGTGTTCCTCGTTGCCTCTGATCTGGGCTGATCAGATGTCATCTACCCAAGAAGCCTGTCCAGACCACTTTTCATACAGCAACCAAAGACAAATTCTTTAGACATAAAGAATTTGAATGAATTGAATAGATCCTGTTTTCATTTTGTAGCGGAACTAACTCAGAGTTCACTCCCTGCCGAGTTACAGATAAGGACTACACCCGTAGAGTGGTCACACAAAGGAAACTTTTTGCAGCAAATAAAGAGATCGTGGAGAATAACTTTCAAGGACATGATTCTCCCAAGTGAGGGTGAGTGGGTTTCTTTTATTTAGGGTTAGAATGAATATTCAGAAAGGGGGGCTTTGTCATCACGTGTAAAGGCAGACATGAGGTCGTCTGAGCATACTTAAAAAACATGCCTACGAAGGAAAAAAAAAAAAAACGCCTGCGTAAATGTATCCTGTGATGTTAATGAAGCTTGTGCTCCTCTGAGGGTGGAGGCTAACTTTACTCCGAATCCACTGTAACGGTCCCTCCAGGGGAAGGGGCTGCTGGGAGTGCTCTGAGAGCTAGTATGAAGTGGATGGGGCGGGGTCGTGGGCTCTTGATGCAAGGTATTGCTTGCTTTTTCTTTTTCTTCTTTCTTTTTCTTTTTTTTTTTTTTTTTAAGATTTTGCTTATTTAGGGACACCTGGGTGGCTCAGTGGGTTAAAGCCTCTGCCTTCGGCTCGGGTCATGATCCCAGGGTCCTGGAATCGAGCCCCACATGGGGCTCTCTGCTCAGGGGGAGCCTGCTTCCTCTCTCTGCCTGCCTCTCTGCCTACTTGTGATCTGTATCTGTCAAA
This sequence comes from Martes martes, assembly GCF_963455335.1. Lineage (NCBI taxonomy): Eukaryota > Metazoa > Chordata > Mammalia > Carnivora > Mustelidae > Martes > Martes martes. The sequence goes on from NC_137905.1 coordinate 6,527,143, forward strand.
TGAATAAATAAAATCTTTAAAAAAATATTTTGCTTATTTATTTGACAGAGAGAGGGAACACAAGCAGGGGGAGTAGGAGTGGGAGAAGCAGGCTCCCCGCTGAACAGGGAGCCCCATGTGGGACGGATCCCACCACCCCAGGACCATGACCCGAGTTGAAGGCAGATGCCTAAGGACTGAGCTACCCAGGTGCCCCTTGCCTACTTTTGAAATCGCACAGGGGGAATCTTAGCAGGGATTAATGGTCTCTGATTTGGTTAGGCTATTTCCTGGCCTGGCAGAGTGTTAGCTTTTGCTTTCTCTTTGTTCCTTTAAAATCTTTAGCTACTGAAGTTTTTGCATTTCTTTGTGATTCTGACCTCCTAGGAAGTTGTGCTGGAAGTGTGCTTGAGCAAGTAAAGGCAGAGAGAGTTCCCTGAAAATAGCTGGGGGCCTAAAATGACTTCTCTGGTGTCAGGCTATGTGTTGTCCTTCTTTTTTGGGGGGGGACCCCTAACTCTTTCCCCTTATGGTTTCTCTTCGGTAAAAGTGGAATTGCTGGGTCAGAAGGTTGGCCCAGAGCTAACTCTATGAGAAACGTTCCGACTTGCTTCCACAGTGATTGCACAGTCTTATTACAGACCCACTAAGGAAGTAGAGTAATTCTCATCTTCCATGTCCTTCCCGCGTTTGGTGTTACCTTTTAAATTTTATCTATTCTGTCATTCTAGTGGTATCTCATTATGATTTTTTTAAAAAGACTTTATTTCTTATTTGAGAGAGAGAGAGAGAGAGCGAGCCAGAGAGGGAACACAAGCAGAGGCAGTGGGAGAGGGAGAAACAGGCTTCCTGCAGAGCAGGGAGCCTGATGTGGGACTTGATCCCAGGACCCTGGGATCATGACCTGAGCCGAAGGCAGACGCTTAAGGACTGAGCCACCCAGGCGCCCCTCCTTATGACTTTTAATTTGCATTTTCCTGGTGACTAATAATGTTAAAGAACTCTTATGTGCTTATTGGCATTTCCGTATCTCCCTTTGTGAAGTCCCTATTCAAATCTGTTGCCTGTTTTTTAAAAAAGAGATGCTTCCTTTTTCTTCTAGCGTCTTATATTGCATAATTATCCATCCCTCTATACATCTGTCAATCCATTTTATTTTTAGTTTATTTCAGAGTAAGTTGCAGATATGCTTATCATTAATTAGAATTCAGTGTTTGTAGGGTTTTGTTTTGTTTCTTGCGATAAAACTTACATGCTTCTATACAGATAAGAGTTCTTTATATTCTGAACACAGGTCCTTTAACAGATATATGTATTATGAATATGTTCTCCGAGTTTGTGGCCTGCCTATTTCTTTCTTTCTTTTTTTTTTTTTAATATTTTATTTGTCAGAGAGGGAGGGAGAGAGAGAGAGTGCACAAGCAGGGGGAGAAGCAGGCTCCCCACTGAGCAAGGAGCCCAATGCTGTGATCCCAGGATGCTGGCATCATGACCTGAGCCAAAGGCAGACGCTTCTTTTATTTATTTATTTTTTTTTTTAAGATTTTATTTATTAGAGGGTACCTGCCTGGCTTAGTCAGTTAAGGTCTGCCTTCAGCTCAGGTCATGATCCCAGTGTCCTGTGATCTAACCCTGTGTTGAGCCCAGCTCAGCAGGGAGCCAGCTTCTCTCTCTTTTCCCCACTCAGACTCTCTCTTGCTATCTCTTTTGCTATCTCTGTTTCTCTCTCTCAAAAGAAATAAATAGTTCTTTTTTTTTTTTTTTTTTAAATTCACCAGTGGGGAGCCTGGGTGGCTCAGTCGTTAAGTGGCTGCTTTCGGCTTGGGTCATGATCCCGGGATCCTGGGATGGAGCCCTACATTGGGCTCCCTGCTCAGTGGGAAGCCTGCTTCTCCCTCTCCCACTGCCCCGCTTGTGTTCCTTCTCTCGCTGTGTCTCCTCTGTGTCAAATAAATAAATAAAGTCTTTAAATAAATAAATATATAGATATATAGACAGATAGATATAGGTATATATTTTTAAAAATTCACCAGTGAAGCTATCTGGATCTAGAGTTTTCTCTGTAGAAAGATTCTTAATAATGAATTCAGTTTCTTTAATAGATAAAAGGACTGTTCTGATTTTTCTCTTCAGATATTGTTTTTTCTGTTGTTAACATTTCTATTTGGTGAGTTTTCATAGTTTCCATATTTTAATTCAGGTTCTCTATTTGTGTCTTCATTACATTCCTGTGTTTCTTTAAATCCTTGAACGTATTTGTAATAACTGTTTTTGTGTTTAGGGCTCCTGGCTGGCTCAGTTAAGCATCCAACTCTTGATTTCAACTCAGGTCATGATCTTAGGCTTGGGAAATCAAGCCCCACTGGGCTTGGAGCCTGCTTAAGTTTCTCTATTTTTCCCTCTCCCCCTCTCTGCCTCTGTCCCACCCCACCCCATCTAAAAAAATAATAATAAGAGTTTTAAAGTCCTTTTCTATTAATGCCATCATCTTTTCTATTGATTTGTTTTTCCTCTGTGTATGGATTACATTTTCCTGCTACCTTACATGACCAGCAACTTTTTACTGTGTGTTTCACATTATGTATTACATCGTTCAGTGCCGGGATTTTGTTGTCTTCCTTAATGAAGTGTTGAATTTTCCCTTAGGCAGGTCATTAACATGCCAGTCAGCTTGGTCACTATTTTGTGTAGGTTTGACAGCCTGGACTTCTGTGAGATCCCCCCTCCTCCTGAGGTGTGAGCTTTCTGCTCCGCGTCACACGGTTCAGCATGGTTGCTCCATTCTGGATAGACACAACCCGGACATTCCCCTCCTTTGTGCAAGGTCTTGTATTTGTTCAACATACAGTTTTAGAGTAAATTTTCTTTCTCAGGTATGGTATGCTGGAAAATGGTCCCCCAATAATATCCAGGTCCTTGTCGCTGGAACCTGTGTTAGTTTATATGGCAAACTATATATAGTTTATATATAGTTTATATCGACTTTGCTGGTGTAATTAAGTTAAAGATCTTTAGATGGGGAGATTATTCTGGATTGTCTGGGTGGACCCTAAATACCATCACATAGATCTTTCTAAAAGGGAGATAGAAGAGAAGGCAGTGTGACCATGGAGGCAGTGGTTGTGGTAATGCAGTCACAAGTCCAGGACTCCTAGCTGTCTGCGAAAGCAAGGAGTGAATTCTCTCCTTCAGCCTCTGGAGGGAGCGCGGCCCTGCCAACACCTTGATTTTGGTCCAGTGACACTGACTATAGACTTCCAGAATTGAGAGTATAATTTTTTTTTACTTTACCCACCAATTTTGTGGTAATTTCTTACAGCAGCCCTAGGAAGCTAATGCACCAGGTAATTGTTCTCTGGAAATTGTTTTCCCCTAACACTGTTGCACTTGCCCTGCACGCGGACAACCTAGTGCTCGGCCAGACATTCAAGGGGACCGTGTATGCAGGCCCCAGAATGTCTTTAGGTATCTCCCTCTCTCTGGTATCGTGACCCATGTACTTCTGCCCCCTGGACAGCCCCGAACTTCAGTGTGTGTGTCTCTTCAGCTCAGTGAGACTGGGCGCGGTTTGGGCCCCCACTCCCTGCTCCACGGTCTCAAAGTCGCTTCCAGGCAGAAGGCGGGTGTTCATTGCCTTCAGTCAGAAAGCTTACTTTGGTTCTTTTCTTTCAGGCACCACAGCTCTGTGCTTTGACGTGTTCATTGTTTCCTGCTGAGTCCTACTTTATCGTTGGCGTAGGTAGGAGGCCAGTTGGGTTCCAGCTGCTTTCTTACGGCCACGAGTGAAATAAATGCGTCCTTCTTTTTCGCTGTACAATACAAATCTTTCATGTATCATTCGGCACCGCTCTAGAATGGGGCCTCTCTGAGAGCAGAGACTCTTACTCGTGGCTGTCCCTCCAGCTTCTAGAACAATGCCTGGCACACAGTTTGGTTGAAAAAGTGTTGACTGAGTGAGTGAGTGAGTGAGTGAATCTTGACACAAGAAGTAGTGCCTGCTTTCTGCCACGAAGCCCTAAAGACCAGCGGTTTACTTCCCTCGTGTGCTCTATGGCCGCTAGTTCTACGGTCTCAGGCTATAGTCACATATGCTCACCCACGACTGGGATAATAAACGGGTGACTCAGAGGAGACTTCCTTTTAGAGACCGAAATGTCACAGCTGCATTCCCTTTCGGGGGCACCACGGGCCTCCCAGTGCCGTCTGCTGTCCAGAGCTTAGCCCCCCTCAGTGCAATGTCATTTTTACTAGGGTAGATTTTTTTTTCACGGTTTTGGTTTTGAGTCAGCGACCTAGCTACCCTAATTTCTGCCTGTTTTCCATTCCTGCTCATCCAGGCTGCTTGGTGATTCTGTGAGATACTGGTGTCCTTTCAGTAAACTCCCACTCGTCCCCAGCTAAGAGCTCCAGCTAATACACTCTCTTAAAGCTGCCTGGGACTCCAGTTTCAGAGTATTTAATAAGGGGGGGAGGGGCTGGGACATGTAATCATCAAGGAAATTGCTTCAGATTAGAAAAATCCAGATTTATTGTAAATAGCCTAGGTCTCTGCCTTGTGTACACATTTATGCAGATTAAATGTGTTATTTGGACGAAGCTGTGCCTGTAGGCTCCTGCTCTCGTCATCTAATGCCTTTGCTGGCCAAGATAATCCATTTTTATTTTGACCCCTATGTTCAAAGTCTTACCTTACTTTTACTCAGTTCCACTAAAGACCGTAAGTAAGATCGATTTTTCATTTGAAATGTTGACTTTTATTCGTGGTGCCTTGCTATAAGTAGACACGCTATTAATACAGGTTTATTTTCCCACTTAGGTGTTTCATAATAGAAGAGCAGAGTTTCTTGTTATGTGAAGATCTTCTCTATGGAAGAATGTCGTTCAGAGGATTTAATCCTGAGGTTGAGGTATTAAATATAATTGCTTCAAATTTTAAAATTTTCCAATTGAATTCTTTCTGCTAATAATTAGGTTTCAGTTTTTTCCCACCAGGTACCATTTCTTCTCATTATATACAAAATAACAAGTCTTGAAATACCGGTGGAGCTATTTAAAGAAATTGCAGCCCTTTGCAGCCTGGTTTTGTGGGAGAGTTAGGAGGTGATTTCATGGAGCAGCACACACTCCCAGACAGCGCCCTGCGAGTGCTAGAGTTTTAGCTCCGCTCTTTCACAGAGACGTCCGGCTTTTGTGCATGTGATGCTATTATGAAAAATTATTTTGTGGCACCTGTAAATGTATCTTTCCTAATGGAAAAATATTACTTAAAAATGGAGCAATTTGACTTTTTAATGGGCAGGTTTTAATCCAGGCTTGTAAATAGATTTTTACATCAAGCTCTTGGAAAGTTTGTTTGAAAAGTAAATATTCACCTTCTAAGCTATTGATTTGAATTCTCCCGGTTCAGGTTTGTAGAGAAGCACAGACCTTCGTTTAATATTTATTAGAATTCTGGTGTGTGTACTGGAAGCTATCCTATCAGGTACTCCACCAGTGAAATGGAGCCTTCTGATATAAAGCTTAGTTTGATAACTGACACTTGAAGCCAGGGTTTCTGAGCCCTGGCACCACTGACTTCTGGAGCCAGATAATTCTTTGAGGCTGGGGCTGCCCCGTGCATTTTTAGATGTTCAGCAGCATCCCTGGCCTCTGCCCACTGCATACCAGTAGCGTGCACATGCACACACACACACCCGTTGTGACAACTAGAAACGTATCCAGACATTGCCATAGGTCCCTTGGTGAGCAAAACTACCCCAGGCTGAAAACCACTTCTCTGAGGATGCCTGTAGAGAATCACAGTTTGTTTTTTGGTTTTTTTTTTATAATTTTTTAAATTTTTTATTAACATATAATGTATTATTAGTCCCAGGGGTACAGGTCTGTGAATTGTCAGGATTACACACTTCACAGCACTCACCAGAGCACATACCCTCCCCAGTGTCCATAACCCCACCACCCTCTCCCTACGCCCCTCCCCCCAGCAATTCTCAGTTTGTTTTGTGAGATTGAGTCTCTTATGGTTTGTCTCCCTCCCGATCCCATCGTATTTCATTTATTCTTTTCCTACCCCCAAACCCCCCATGTTGCATCTCCACTTCCTCATACTAGGGAGATCATATGATAGTTGTCTTTCTCCGACTGACTCACTTCGCTAAGCATAAGTTCCATCCACGTCATCGGAAATGGCAAGATTTCATTTCTTTTGATGGCTGCATAGTATTCCATTGTGTATATATACCACATCTTCTTTATCCATTCATCTGTTGATGGACATCTGGGTTCTTTCCATACTTTGGCTATTGTGGACATTGCTGCTATAAACATTTGGGTGCACGTGCCCCTTCCAATCACTACATTTGTATCTTTACAGTAAATACCCAGTAGTGCAATTGCTGGGTTATAGGGTAGCTCTGTTTTCAACTTTTTTTTTTTTTTCAAAGATTTTACTTATTTATTTGAGAGAGAGAGCATGAGAAGGGGGAGAGTCAGAGGGAGAAGCAGACTCCCCGCTGAGCAGGAAGCGCGATGTGGGACTTGATCCCGGGACTCCAGAATCATGACCTGAGCTGAAGGCAGTCTCCTAAACTGAGCCACCTAGGCGTCCCTATTTTCAACTTTTTGAGGAACCTCCACGCTGTTTTCCAGAGTGGTTGCACCAGCTTGCATTCCCACCAACAGTGTAGGGGGGTTCCCCTTTCTCTCCATCCTCACCAACATCTGTCATTTCCTGACTTGTCAATTTTAGCCATTCTGACTGGTGTGAGGTGGTATCTCATTGTGGTTTTGATTTGTATTTCCCTGATGCCGAGTGATGTGGAGCACTTTTTCATGTATCTGTTGGCCATCTGGATGTCTTCTTTGCAGAAATGTCTGTTCATGTCCTCTGCCCATCTCTTGATTGGATTATTTGTTCTTTGGGTGTTGAGTTTGCTAAGCTCTTTATAGATTTTGGATACTAGCCCTTTATCTGATATGTCATTTGCAAATATCTTCTCCCAGAGAATCACAGTTTTAACCAATTAATTGCCAGAGTTTATTTAAAGATTATAGGTTTTCTCCCCCCCCTTTTGTGAGGGTATATGATAATTAAGGTGTTCTATTTACACAAGTCAGCACTAAAAGTGTTTGTTTATAATGGGTATTTTCCTTGGCTTAGCCTGCTTAAAGCTTTGGATTAGGAAGAGAAAGAAGGCAGTGGGCTGAAGGGAGAGTCAGGGGGAAGCAAAGATGATGAGTGTGTGATGCCCAGAGACTAGGGTTGGGGTAGGCAAGCCCTCCAGGGTATGTCTCCTATCGGGGGAAAAGGATTCTGATGTGGGAGGCTATTAAGATGGCTTCCGTGACTTCTCCTCTGTAACGCTGAATACTGAATACATTCTCTCTGGGGAAAGGTTTTGAACTGTTTGACTTGCAGATCTGAGCTGTCACAAAACATGAGAAGGGTTAGGTATATATACACCTGGTTTTGAAAAGATACCAACTTGAGGGGCACCTGGGTGGCTCAGTGGATTAAGCCTCTGCCTTCGGCTCAGGTCATGATCTCAGGGTCCTGGGATGGAGCCCCTCATCAGGCGCTCTGCTCAGCGGGGAGCCTACTCCCCCCACCCCCCGGCCTGCCTCTCTGCCTACTTGTGATCTCTTTCTCTGTGTCAAATAAATAAATAAAAATCTTTAAAAGAAATAAAAAAATAATAAAAATTTTAAAAAGAAAGAAAAGATACCAGGTTGAGAGCACTTACTTCATTATAAGGAGGATGTACTTAGAACACATTTTTATAAAAGTCTTCCTTTTTTAAAGATTTACTTATTTGAGAGAGAGAGAGGAGGGGGCAGAGGGAGAGGGAGAGAAAGAATCTGGAGCAGCTCCCCACTGAGCACAGAGCCCAACACGGGGCTCTGTCCCAGCACCCTGAGACCATGACCTGAGCCAAAATCAAGAGTCAGATACTTCACTGCCTGAGCCACCCAGGAGCCCCAAGAACATGTTTTTAATATTGTATGTATCTCTAGTGACCTCCAGCGTGGAGTTTATTTGCTCAGTAAAGACTTAGTCTGTTCCTGAGGTTCACCAGCCTCCGGAGCTCTGGAAATGCAGCAGGAAACCGAATTCTGTGCCCTCACAAAGCTCGTATTCCCAGAATTGTTTTCTCTTCAGCCCTTTAAATGTTGGAAAAGCTCATGGAAACTGGTTTCTCCGCTGCTTTCCCTACCTCATCCTGCCTTTGCTAAAAAAGAAGGCATTGTACATTAAAAAAAAGATATTTGTCAGGGGGTAACGATCAAGAAAAGGTTAATAATGTGAAAAAAAGAAATGGAGGTGAGACTGCGGCACGTGGACATCATGTAGAATGCTTTATCCGCCCTCGTGTTCTGGAATGAGGTCGGTCCTCCCCATCATGTCAGAGCCAACCTCCCAGTCCTTCTGTCCAGTAATTTGCCACGGCCCCATGGCTACCACCAGAAACTGCAGTTAGTATCATCTTGAGTGTAGTTTTCTTCCATTTGGCTCAAAGGTGGGAAGTTTGGAGGACATTTGAAAGTTTGCTTTTTTCTTTCCCCACTCACTAAAAAGTGTGTTAGGAGTGTGCCTGCTTTAGTTGTAAGTAACCAGTGAGATGTACGATCTCAAATACAATTTAAATTCATTAATAGGAGGTCCAATCTTGTGGGGCTTTGTCTTATTATTTTTTCCATTCACAGCTGACATCAGTTAGCACATTGTGGAGGAAAGTATTACAGAGAACCCTTTGATGGGCGCCTGGGTGGCTCAGTGGGTTAAGCCTCTGCCTTCGGTTCATGTCATGATCTCAGGGTCCTGGGATCGAGTCCCGCATCGGGCTCTCTGCTCGGCGGGGAACCTGCTTCCTTCTCTCTCTCTCTCTGCCTGCCTCTCTGCCTACTTGTGATCTCTGTCTGTCAAATAAATAAATAAAATCTTTTTTAAAAAAAATGAAAAAAAAAAGAACCCCTTCATAAATTTTGGTTACTCCTGTACATTGTGACTTCTGTTTCTCTACCTTCAAATACATCCAATACCGGTTTCTTTCATAAGCCTGTTCCAGCCCTGAAAGCGTTGTTATATTTTTCAGAAATTAATGCTCCAGATGAACGCTAAGAACAAGGTGGAAGAAGTTGAAGATGAAGCAGTGGAGCTCGATGTGTCAGATGAAGAAATGGCCAGAAGGTAATGGTCACCTCAGAACCGCATTATAATCTGGGCCCAGCGTCCACTGGCTCTCCCATGGGCACTTCCACAGTCTTCCGTGGAGAGCCCCACTGGGAAGCCGGCTTTCTGCTTTCTGCACACTTGGCTGGGGTGGAGGGGTTCATACCTTTCAGAGGCGGGCAGTTGAGGGCTCCTGTCCGGTGCTGCTTCTAAAGATTTTAAGATATCTCACTTTATTTAGGAGAGTGCAAAAACAAAACAGTGAGGAATTTAATCATTCAGAGAAAAGTTCTGAAGTGTTCAGTCCGTTACTTTTAATCATCATTTTGCTTTTTCTTATTCGATGTTGTTTGGTTTGATATTCTCGACAAGACTTGACTCCTCCCTTGTTTTTTGTTTGTTTAATTAAACTTGTGCCGTTTACCATCTTAACAGATATGAGACCTTGGTGGGGACAATTGGAAAAAAATTTGCCAAAAAAAGAGACCGTGCCAGTTATGAAGAAGATGAAAATGGACACATAAAACCAACAGTTAAAGTAAAGAAGATGTTTCTAAAGCCCCAGGATTAAAGTAGATGCTTTGAGACAGAGCTCAGAGAAGCTTCGTGAGAGTTATCATGTTTTGGAACTCATTCTGATGGCTTCTGTATAATTATTAATATTATAATGTTTATTTGTAAAGAAGCAGACAATTTTGGAAAGATGCCATTTTTGAAACACATGTGGTGGATGTTATACATCCTTTGCTTAATGGTGTTCCTCAAGACGGGATTTTAGCCTCGATCTTCCAATGTACAGAGGTATGTGGTTGCTTCCTAAAGATCTTTTTGACCACAGATTTTTTTTTTAATAGAGCTTTCTAGTCACTGACCTTGAATTGACATACATAAATTAAACCAGTGTTTAAGTTACCCTTATGTTTATATTTTACTTTAAATTATTAATCATACCAAACCAATTTATCCATATATTTTGGAATCAAATGTCATGAGGACTTATCATATGTAAATTCATCAAGAGCAAACGTACCACTCCAGCCCGAAGTACTGGCATACTGCCAGGTCATTGTTAGTTTATGGAATTGTGGGGTTTTGTTTAAGGCTTTTATTAATAAAAATTGTTCTGTAATAAATAAGTTTTCGTGTACTTTTTCTCTTTTCTTATGCTTTCAAATAATAGTTTTAGTCTAATTCGGTATTGGAACTTTTATCCAAATGCTAACTTTAAAAAGCCAGTCATTAATTGAGAATATGGTAATGTGTTAAATTGAACCATAAGATATTGGGTTTTGTGGGTTAAAAACAATCATCAGTTTCTTAGTTTAATCACTGTGAAAGTCATTAACCCATATAAATGTACCCTGTTTAGTTCTGTTTGGACAAAGAAATCATTTGCACAGAGAACTCACCACTTTCCAAACCAGCAGCTTGCTTGTATAACCTAGAGTTTCTTTCTATATTTTGCTGCTTTTCCTTGGAGCCCTGTGTTTTTACCAGCCCCAGGAAAGAAAATGCACTGGGTTTTAGGATACTCATTCTGAAGTAGGAGTGCCCAGATTTGCTGGTACAAAGTCACACTGTTTTCCCTAAGGCATATTTAATCTGAATATTTCCTGCTAGTGTCTCTTCCATCAGCATTGTATGGATGAGGAAAAACCTCTGCCTGCCCATGAGTAGCAGGGGTAGCCCTGTATTGTTGCAAAAGTGCGGCAGGATTGAACAAGACCGTTTAGATAATAGAAAGGGTAATCTGCAAATACTGGCAGACTGCGATGTACGATGACTTCTCTCCCACTCACAGCAGGCTCTCACACCCACATCCCCCTCTGACCTCTACCCTAATCATTGTTCCCGATGATTGGTCACTTCTTTGCGTGTAACGTCTGTGTCAAGTGGATTCTGTCCTCAAACCTGACACCTCTCTGCTCCTGCCTCTCATTCTTTTAACTTCATGAGGATGGCCACAAGTAAAAATGGAGAACAACATGGGAACAGGTCTGCAGTTTAGCCCACAGACCTGCATTCCACGGTATCCGGATCCTAGATTCAGTGGTATCAGAAGACCGGAACTCCATCAAGAGCAGGAAACACAAACCCATACCTGGCCATGGGAGACCCTATCTGGCACTTAATGTAGAAGAGAGCAGACAATGGTTGGACCAAGATGTTACCTGGAGGAAAACAAAGCAACGTGGAAGCAGATCTGGTAAATATTCTCCAAATGAATCACCACTGTGACAGCCCTGCAGAGGGGATCTGCCCTTCAGTGTGAGCCAAGGGCCAGCAGCAGTTCTGACACTTGTTTGTTTAGTGAACACAGAGTTCTTATACTTGGCCAGGCACTGTGTTATGGGCAGGGGTTATAGAGTATCATCTCTGCTTTACACGTGAGGAAACCGAGCTACAGAGAACTTCGGTAAGTTACCCAATGCCACACAGCTTTTAAGTGCTAGACCCAGGGTTCAAATCCAGATCTGACAAAGCCCATGCTGTCTCTACTGATGTCGCCCTGTAGAGGAAAGCAGAAGAATAGAATTGGGAAATAGGCAGAACATAGCCTGGCCCCAAAATAAGACCATCCTTTTTTTAAACAATCTTTCAGAATCCTACAGTACTACCTATACATAGTATTGTTGTACATTTTAAATTATTTCCTTTTTTATAATCGTTTTATAGATGGTATGAATTAAATTCACATTAACCATCAGTGTTCAACACTAAAGATTAATTTTTTTAAATAGGGTATTCTCAATATTAGCCATCCAATATTAAGAAAGAATGTACATATGAATCTATGGTAGCAAGAAAAAATTGAAAAAGCAACTATTGAATGAGTGCTCACTTGAGATACAACCATATATAATCACATACTCATTTAGATCCTTCTATAAAATATTATGTAATTTGAAAGCAGGAACCATGCCTCACTCTGTCTGGTTCCAACCCCACATTCCTCATGCAGAGATTTATTAAAAATAGGTGTTTTCATAGATAATGAATTGAATAAAAATGGTCTCTTATTTACCCAACCTCACATAAACATTTTTAGTGACTCTTCTGAGAATCCGCCTAACATATTGGACTCCTCAAAGATTTTGCAAGATGATTCTATCTGCAGGCATACATTCACAAACTCAAAAATCTTCAAGCCTCAAGAGCAATGAAGTAGAATACACTATTTTCTGCAGATAGATCTTGAATATAAAACCCTTAGTTTGTGATTAACTACTTGCTCCCTTCTTTAATCCAGGTACCAAATTCTACTCACTTCTGTCAAACGTTAAGATACAAAGCATCCAAGGCCAGTTCTTCCCAGAAATGAACTCCAGGAGTCGTCCCATCTGATAAGATCTGGCTGGGGAACTTGGCAGGCAGCACCTTAAAAGGGACAAAGGCTGCTTCTGGCTGCCTCTGGTAAAATACAAGACAGAGATAAAGGACAGAAGGAGCCATTTCGTTATGTAGCACAGTTTAGAGAAATGTTGAGAGCCAGGCTGGTCTTCCCTACCAACCAAAGGGTTCTCAAAATTAGGAACTGTTAAGAGATCAAATCTGGAGTGTTCCCAATAAAATTGAGCCTTGGGTTAAATTTTGAAGTAAGCCCTCAAAGTCCAGATACAGCTGTAAAACCATTTTCTGGTTTTGAGATGTCTAGAGATATCAGGACGGTGTGTCTCCTAGACCTTCTTTGTTACAAGAGAGATTCCAAGAATCTTAAGTTCAATTAAGAAATCACTAAGTTTGGGGGTAGTTTGTCTTGTAGCAGTGTATAACAAATAGCAGTTTTAAAACATTCGCCCCTCTTAGGTGCACCAGCGCAGCATCTCAGCGTTTATGTGCACTTCTCCGGCGGCTAGAGAGTTCGAGAAGCTTTTCTTGAATACCTGTGATTCGCCTCACTGTCCCACCCGGCCCCTGCCCTTGTAAATTGGATGACCAAATTTGAAAGGAGGAAAAAAGTTTCTCCCAGTTAGCCAGGAGAAATCCATCAAATGGGATAAGTTACAATGTAGATGTTGCTGGAGAGAAATGTCAAGGGAAGAAAATCATGCCAGAATGTTAGGTTGCTGGCTGGCCCATCCCTACTCAGGACTGTGGTAATATCAGAGCTGCCTTCAGAAGAATTTCTTAACAGGTTATGGCCTGGATCCCCTGGATTCTGGAAAGTCGACATCTGGGTTTCTAGAAATGACAGTGCAAATGGTCAAGTGTACAATGCTGAGGTTGCTCCTATTTTCTCTACCAAAAGTGGCAGAAGCACCTGAAGGCTTCCAGCAGGAATCGAGCTGGTCCCACTGGGTGAGGAGCCTCAGTGGAAAAAGAATGTTGGAACATGTATCCCCATGTTGAGGCAGAAACGGGGGGGTGAGAGCAGAGGGCTTCAAAACACCCTCCAGCACTCATGAATTGTTGGCAATTTTCAAATGAGAAATTAAGTATTTCCAAACTTTATACCTGAGAGCAGAAGAGCAAAACTAAGAAATGCCTGAAGTGTCCTGAGCTTGCATCTCACAAATGAAGAGATCACAGAAAACAAGGTCATTAAGTAGACATCAGTGATTTCAAAGGCGGGAAGAAGTACTAATTAGGAAGCTACGAATAGCTTTCTCATGAATATGAATCATGCAAACCAAAAGCTTATTGGCTTTAAATACTTAAGAGTGTTAGAATTAGGGGTGCCTGGCTGACTCAGCCAGCAGAGCATGTAACTCCTGATTTCGGGGTTGTGAGTTCGAGCGCCGTGTCAAGTTTGGTGATTACCTAAAAATAAGTAAATAGATAAGTAGATAAATAAATAAGAATTAGTATTGTCTTATTCCAGAAACTCCAACTCATGTTAAACCAACTCTGAGTATAAAAATTCTAATATAAACTCACTCTTCATTTCCTCAATGAAGGATAAATGTTCTTTCGTTCTTAAGAAAGGAAGGGAGGAGGGGCGCCTGGGTGGCTCAGTGGGTTAAGCCTCTGCATTCGGCTCAGGTCATGATCCCAGGGTTCTGGGATCAAGCCCCGAGTTAGGCTCTCTGCTCAGTGGGGAGCCTGCTTCCCCCTCTCTCTCTGCCTGCCTCTCTGCCTACTTGTGATCTCTGTCAAATAAATAAATAAAATCTTTAAAAAAAAAAAAAAAAGAAGAAGAAGGAAGGAAGGGAGGAGGAAAACTGGAAAGCCCTTTCTTTGCTGAACTTCCCCGAGAAGGGACCTAGGAAGAGATGAGCTTCAAGGTGAAGAATCTGAAAGTAACTCCTTTCCAAGTTGGGAGCACCGCATCTTCCCTGATCTTTTGTTTCAACACTCCATCAACCGCTAAGACAAATCCTTTTCAGTGAGCTCAGAGGCCCAGGAGCTCCCCCGTCTTCAGTCACCTGTAGTCAGTCGCAGTGCAGAAGCAGATGACCCTCCTTGTGGGGAGCCCAGTGCCACACCACAGGTGCCACTCTTCACTACATCTCATCGTGTAGGCGTGTCGTCTCGCACCATCACAAGGAGGGTAAGTATAGCCCAAGGCCAGAAGGCAAAGGAAAGAGTCACTACCAGCAGGAGTGACTCTCATGGACTAGCCCACAAGATTCTAAGGTTGCTGCTGAAGACTGGGGAAAGACAGGAGTATGAATGGTACTCCAGGAACTCACGGGACTCCCCCTGGTGCCTCCACATCTAGGGAGAACGATAAACGGACTGGACACACCATTACCTCTCAAGGCCATGGTAACCAAAGGTTGGCAGTCTTCAGAGCTGAAGCTCTGAGTCACCTCACTGGACAAGCAAGCTAGACCACCCGCAGCGGACGAGCGAGAGGGGCCTCTAGAACCAGTGGTGGAAGACGGAAATAATGCAGCAGGGACTGTAATTTGTCTCACTAATCCTCCGACGGTGAGTTTTTCTTTTTCACGCTGGGCACTCACGTGGAGCACAAGCAGGTCCGGTTGGTGTACGGCGCGCACTGGAGAAGATCCTCTTGGCGCCTGGCCCGTCTCCTTTACATCCCCACTTCCCCGTGCTCCAGCCAACGGGATCCACTTTGTGGAGCTTCTCCAGAGTTGTGGGAAAATGCTCTTCCAGCTTCTGCCTGGACACAGCACGCCGCACGCGCCAGAGACTGCTGCTTCTGGAAGAAGCCTCCACCAGTCACTGGTCGGACTTGGTATCAAAACACCCCGCCACCGCTCAGGAGCGAGCACCTGGAGGTATGTGTTCAGCATCGTTTTGGAGATTTTTCCCAGTGGTTGAGCCCCAGTCGCCCTCAGTGCAGACCTGTTTGATCGGACAGCTCAATGGCCGTTCTGCTTTCTCTTCGCTCCCCGCAAGGGTTTCCTGTACCTCCAAAATAAACTGCTTATCCTTGAATCCTCATCCAAGGGTCTGCTTCTGGGGAGCTCAAATGAAGACAGCGGCTCTGAACCAGGCATGTAAACAAGGCTGGCAGGCAGACGGGCGACCGGTAGATGGCTGTAGATACGTCTATATATTGTGACTGGCTGATATTTCTTTAAGTTTCTTTAATTTTTTTTTTTACAATTTTATTTACTTATTTGGGAGAAAGTGAGAGAGAGCACAAGAGCAGGGTGAGGGGCAGAGGGAGAAGCAGACTCCCCACTGAGCAAGGGAGCCCGATGCAGGGCTTGATCCCAAGACCCTGGGATCACGGCCTGAGCCAAAGGCAGATGCTTAATGGACTGAGCCACCCAGGCGCCCTTCCTTAAGTTTCTTTTGATCTGTATGCTCCCTACTCCATGGACCCCCCCTCTTTTCCTTGCAATACATTTGTGGAATATTTACTTGACAAATTTTAATTTAACAAAACTTGGTCAAATCTAATGCAAATTACCTTTTTTTTGCTTCCTGTGAGTCATGCAATTTATAACCCAGGGAAAAGCCAGTGCTTTGACATGATTCCTTCTTTTTTTGCAGACTAATGCTGGGAACTCTATTTATATTGTGGAAGGCATTCTCAAAATGTAAATGCTTGGAGGCTGTGGAAGCAGACATATGTATATGAAATTAAAATCAAGGGCTCGGAGAAGCTGGGTAAGTAAAGTGAAGGAGAAAGCCAGCAGCAAAGGCCAAATTAATATTTAATTCTGGGAATTGATCATGTTTGAATTGAAAATGTTTCTATGGCTTCCCATTACACTGAAAATAAACACCCGTCCTGCATAATTTGGACCTGCCTTTGGATCTCCCCTCATGAGTTCCTCTCCTTACACCACTAGTAGGTTTACGCATATGCTGTTTTCTCTGCCTGGGTGGTGCCTGTTCCCAAATGTAAACCAGCTACTCCCCAAGTTTAAAAACACAGATCAAACCTAGAAACAAGAGGTGAAATACTCCAGAGGCCAGCAGGGGAACTTAGCCTCAGTAATAAGCAGAAATCAAAACTGTAGGGGTGTCTGGGTGGCTCAGTGTGTTAAAGCCTCTGCCTTCGGCTCAGGTCATGATCCCAGGGTCCTGGAATCGAGTCCCACATCAGGCTCTCTGCTCAGCAGGGTGCCTGCTTCCCTTCCTCTCTCTCTGCCTGCCTCTTTGCCTACTTGTGATCTCTGTCAATTAAATAAATAAAATCTTTAAAAAAAAAAATCAAAACTGTGTGGCCCAAGTGCAAAATGGTATAGCCACCTTGGAAAACAGTTTGGCACCTTCTTACAAAATTAAACTTACTCTGTATTGTATTAGTATCATATGGTGACAGATGGTAGCTACGCTTGTGGTGGGCACAGCATAACATAGAGAGATGTTGAATCAATAAGTTATACACCTGAAACTGATGTAATACTTTGTCAGTATATTACAAAAAATTTTTTAATATTTTATTTATTTATTTGAGAGAGAGACCGAGATAGTGACAGAGATAGCCAGAGAGAGTGCTAGCAAGGAGGAGCTTGAGAAGTAGGCTCCCAGCCGAGCAAGGAGCATGATGTGGAGTTCATTCCCAGGAGCCTGGGATCATGACCTGAGCCGAAGGCAGAAGCTCAACCAACTGAGCCCCCTCAGGTGCCCTGAAAAAATTTTTTAAAGAAAAAAAAATTTTTAAAAAAAAAGAAAAAAATTTTTTTTTAAATTTAAAAAATTTTTTTAAAGATTAAACATACCCTTGCCATATGATCCAGCAATCCCACTCCTTGGTATTTTCAGGGAGGTTAAATTATCTTAAGATCCTCATCTCATTCAAGAAAAGACTAGAAATACAAATTTATGTGAACATTATTTTTCAAATAGAGTGTTAAGTATACATGATAAAATTTTGAGTAACCACTAAAGGAATTGAAATAGAATATCACCAACTTACAAAGAAGAGGTAAAAAAGAAAAAAAAATTTATCCAATAAAAGACGTAGAAAAATAAGAAATTATGACTACATGTCAGTGCTACAGGATAGATCAACAGATCAGTGGTATAGAAGAGAATCCAGGAATAGACCCCTATCTGTATGGTCAGTAACTTTTTTACAAAGGCGTCAGAGGAATTCGGCAGGGAAGGTAAAGTCTTTTCAACAAATGGTGTAGGACCAACAGGGTAGCCATGGGGACAAAAGTGAATCGTGATTCCTACCCTCACCAGTGTGGGCTACACAGGTGCATTCATTTCTCAAAATTCACTGAACCGTCTACTTGAGGTGTGTGTATATGTATGTATGTGTGTGTTTATCACACAAAACAATATTCAATTTTAAAAATCTGTTAGAAATGATGATGTCTAATTCCTCCTCAACATTTGTTCTCACCCCAAATGTTCCGTCCTCAGAGGGGTTTTCCACAACCGCTCTAGACCTCCGGCACCTTCAGCATTCTGGATTGTTCTAGATTGTTCTAACTCCAACTTGGAAGTGGTAAAATGGGATGCAGCCACGATTCCTCCTCCCCCTGCTCTATAGCCCTCCCCCACCCCTCATGCTCACTCACTCTTCTACCCATTTTGAGGCTCTTCTCCAGTATGTTCCCACCATTCCCTCCAAGGCCCTTCAGCACCCTGGCACCCATTCTTTCCTTGTCTTCCCATCCCAGTCTCCTCGTCCTCTTTCACCGGAAGAGCCTGCTGGGCTCTATTTTGCAAGATGTTGAGGATGGCAAGGCAAGAAGTAAGAGCAACCACTCCTGGTCATTAGTTTGGCCTTTAGAACCCCAAATTTGCTTGCCCTGCCTTCCGGGTGCCTTATTGGAGTCTGTGCCGTTATTCCTTACCTGATGAATCACCGCTCAGCATCCAGAATCATCTTTGCTACCTCTGGAGCCGAAGGCCTTGCAGGGAGGTAGAGTCAAAGCTGATGGCTACATTTTCTTCTCCAGTAGCAACTGCTCATCCTCTTGAGTCTGGCGCTAACTGGAGCATCCCAGGATGCATTCGAAGGAAGAGATGATGGGAACTATCCTTGGAGACCATAAAGCTGGGCAAGGCTGACACACAGGCTTCTGCAGCTTGTGCATTTCCCAGTATACCCTGCTTACGCAGTAACAGGGCCCTGCTATCCAGCCTTCAGCCCCCTTACTAAGCTATGGATCTTTGGGACTGTGTCTATCTGCCAGACAATGTTAAATTGTTTGCTAACTTGTAAAAGGCTCCATAGAGGCTAGTATCCACCCTGAAACTTAGCCTGGGGAAGACAGGAAGGGACATTGGCTTTGGCTGGTTGCAGGGTCCTGAGGTCCCAGAAGGCGATGGCAAAGTTTTACAGGCTTCTCCGGGTAGATCTGAAAGAAGGCAGCCTAAAGGCATGAGCCGGTATTCAGTGAGGCCTAGTATCTCATGTTTAGCAACAGTATAAAATCAGTCACAGACCCTGTGCCCAAGTTCCATCATCCACTCACCTTTAGCCAAAGATGCTCTCACCCGTCCTTGGTCCTCTGTCTCCAGGATTGTGTCGTGGTGTTTCACAACCAATTCCTGGATGAAACGGATTCTGCAGCTTGTCACCTCAGGCTAGAACACAGGCTGCTCCCTGTGATCCAGGGCTTGTAGACCTGGGTGCTCTGCCCCTACTTTGGGATTGGCTTTAAGATCAGAAAGGATGAATACCCAACCTTTGTAGCAACATGGACGGGACTGGAAGAGATTACGCTGAGTGAAATAAGTCAAGCAGAGAGAGTCAATTATCCTGTGGTTTCACTTATTTGTGGAGCATGACAAATAACACGGAGGACATGGGGAGATGGAGAGGAGAAGGGAGTTGGGGGAAATCGGAGGGGGAGGCAAGCCATGGGAGACTGTGGACTCTGAGAAACAAACCGAGGGTTTTAGAGGGGAGGGGATGGGAGTTTGGGGGAACCAGGTGGTGGGTATTAGGGAGGGCACGGATTGCATGGAGCACTGGGTGTGGTGCAAAAACAATGAATACTGTTACGCTGAAAATTTAAAAAAAAAAAAAAATCCAGCTTTGCAGCATCACGTGTCCCCAGCAGGTCCCAGATGGGTACTGGAGTTATTTCTCAAGAGTCTAGGAGCAGGAGACTTCTGAGTTAGAATGACTTGAGTAGCCTAAGATGTCAGGCAGTTACTCAGGGGAGAGCGGTTGCCTTCTCACACCTGGGGCCCCTGTCAACAGATTGATTTATGGGCTTCTTTTCGGAAGAGCCGGTGGTGGTTGGCTTGGTGGTTGGAGCCCTGGTAGCAAGCGGTTAAAATCTAGAACCCTTTGTAATATATGTCTGGAACGCCCTGGGCACTCATACTTTAATATTACCAATCACACATTCACATCAAGCAACTATTTATTGAGTTGCTGCTTGTTTGTCTTCCCCATCATACTGTCATTTCCCAGGACAGCAGGGTTCCATCTGACTTATTCCCAGATGTGTCCTCATTGCCGAGGACCACGCCTGACACAGGTAGGAGCTCAGGAAAAACTTGCGTGGGAGAAGGAGTTGCTAATGCAGTGGGTGAGAGATGAAAGAGAAAAACTAGGGTTTGATGCTGAATCAGGACACCCTCCTGCTAACAGTATGGGTTGGGAGGACAAAGCAGACTGGGCAGATCAGAGGAGGCAGAGGAGCCTAGAGTCACAGAGCCAAAGCTCTGGGCTCCAGTTGAGGTGTGTGGGATAGATGATGTTTGAAATGCTTTTCCCTTAGAGTTTACTTTGGTATTAGCATAGTTACACTGAGTTACTTCTGATTAGTATGTGCAAGTATTTTTTTTTTTTTAATCTTCTTGCCTTCAGTCTTAGGATGTTTCTCCTATCAATGCTGTCTTATTTTCAATGTCTTTGTGGACACTGACCCTCAGACGTCTGAGGAAAGTCTTGATACAATCCTGTCTATCACACAGTGAGTTCGGGGCAGACAGGGGCTGTCTCCTTTATTTTGGATCCACTCCTGCCTCCGACAGCGGCTCACTCAGTGTTTTTGCTTCAGAGTCTACCAGAGTGGAGCTGCCTCCCATCTGTCAGCAAGGCTGGAATTTCATTGTTGGTTAACAATGAAGTAAAAAGTCACGGGACACCAAGACAGAGAGATGAGCCACATCTTCCCCTTTTCCTGGTCTGCGTACAAATCAGGATGCGAGGTATCAACTCCTCCGCTTCTGGTCTCTGCCTCCTCGTGCTTTTCTTCAATTGTCCATTCATAGCTGTCCTTAGAGAGAAATGTTCTGTCCCCTTTTATTATTTCACTCGGGACAGAAATAAAATAGCCGGGGCGCCTGAGTGGCTCAGTGGGTTAAAGCCACTGCCTTCAGCTCAGGTCATGAATCCAGGGTCCTGGGATCGAGCCCCGCATCGGGCTCTCCGCTCCGCAGGGAGCCTGCTTCCTCCTCTCTCTCTGCCTACCTGTGGTCTCTGTCTGTCAAATAAATAAATAAAATCTTAAAAAAAAAAAAAGAAAGAAAGAAAGAAAATACCCAAATGAACTGAATTACTGTTCTTTTTTTGCCTTATTTGAAACACGGGTGAACCAACTTTTTCCCAATTCTGCATAGAAATACAAATGTCAAGTGTAATTTTCAAGCAGGAAATTTTGACAGTTTAAAGTGCATAATTATTATAAGAAGGCATAATTATAAGAAAGAACATTTCAACGAAGGACACGGATGCACTGCTTACGTCTTCTGTCTTATTACAGATGGACAAGCCTTTACTGGAAGAGCTGCACGGGCCCTGCTACAGCTCCCTTAGGAGACACATTACAAAATAGTATCAGAAGGTCTCATGACCGTGCTGGGGGAGACACTCTCTGACAGCTTCCCGTGGGCTTCAGTGAAACGTGACACACCACAGGTGACAATGGATGATTGTTTCTCCTCCTGGGTCCTAATCTTCCCGTTTCTCTTGGTTACAGCAGGCCCATTTACTAGACGGATGGACCATACGCCCCTGTAAGGTCACTAGTGGCACCCACCATGACTAAAAACAAATTCCCCATCCACTGCCACATTCCTCATGCATTAACATACAACTCTACACTCGATGCAGCCCAAACAACGCATCAACATGTAATAAGGAGCCCTGAAGCCATGGAGCTTTTCTATGAAATCCTGACTTTGGACCTGTCTCGGATGGAAAAAAAAAAAAAAAGTAGCACCCTTTGACGTCAAATTTTCTTTGCCCTTTCACCTTCTTTCAATGAGGGATTTTTTTTTTTTAAGATTTTATTTTTATTTATTTGACAGAGAGAGAGAGAGAGAGAGAGATCACAAGTAGGCAGAGAGGCTGGCAGAGAGAGCAGGGCAAGCAGGCTCCCCACTGAGCAGACAGCCCGACGCGGGCCTTGATCCCAGGACCCTGAGATCATGACCTGAGCCGAAGACAGAGGCTTAACCCACTGAGCCACCCAGGCGCCCTGAGGGATGGTTTTTATTTAGGTCTTTCTTCGTGGCTAAGCCAGAGAGGCTTTGCTGATTCTCTGGTTCTCCACTGGCCCTCTCATTAATGAATTAAGTAAAACCTTGGTAAGTGTTCACTGGGTACTTGTATGAAATTTTTAATATCTTCTGAAAATATTCTTTGCCACGGTGGAAGGAGGAGTGCGGGTGTCACGGAAGTCCCGAGTCCTGCCTTTCTGGCCTGGAGTCGGAGGAGGAGAGGAATTTGAGGTAGGTACCTATACAGGCTTGCATTCTCCAGCTTATCCTGGGCTCTCCATCTGCAGGGAAGCCCACTCTGCAGGTAGAGAGGACCATACGTATTATCAGTATCCTGCTCAGGCTACCTGGTTACCTAGTGATAAGAGATACTTTGTTGGTATCTTTCAACATCAGATTTTAGTGACCCAATGAAACCCTATCAGTGTTATGTCAGGAAGCAGTATATCACCCCAAGCCCAAGCCCACTCTGCAAATCATTATCCCTTCATTCCTTCACACAATGCTCATGTTCTAGCTCCCCACCCATCATTAGTATAGCACCCTATAATTAGCAATATGGAGTAATAGTAACTAATACTCATGGTGGGCCTACTCTTTCCCAGGTAGACTCTAAATACTTAATAGGGTATAAATTATTTAATACTATAGCCACTCTGTGAGAGAGGTACCATTGATAATCACCCTCTCCATGTACACATCAAGGTATGGAAGCACTAGAAAAATCAAGTAACTTCTCCAATATCTTATGGCTCATCAAGGCAGAACTGAGGTTGGAACCCCAGAGGAATTTGTGCTCTTAACCACTGCACGACAGTTCCTTTCACAAATTAGAAGTTGAACAAACTTGGCTTAAATAGCTCAGTCCTTGGGATGAAGAAAAATTCTGGAAATGGAGAGACGTGTTGACTGTACAACATTATGAATATATTGAATACCGCTGAATTATACATTTAAAAATTGTTAAAATGACAAATTTTATATTGTGTACATTTATTTATAAAGATTTTATTTATTTATATTAGAGAGAGAATGCACTCGAGCAGTGGGGAGGTAGAGAGGGAAGGCGAGGGAGAAGGAAGGAACCCCAAGCAGATTCCCTGCTGAGCACAGAGCCTGACACAGGGCTTGATTTTAGGACCCCGAGGTCATGACCCAAGCTGAAACCAAGAGTCAGACACACAACAGACTGAGCCACCCAGGTGCCCCTACATTGTATATATTTTACCACAATTAAAAAAAAAAAAACAACTCAATTCTACTACATAATAGCTTTGGAGCATGACTTTTTTTTTTTAAGATTTTATTTATTTATTTGACAGAGAGAGAGATCACAAGTAGGCAGAGAGGCAGGCAGAGAAAGAGGAGGAAGCAGGCTCCCCGCTGAGCAGAGAGCCTGATGCAGGACTCAATCCCAGGACCCTGAGATCACAACCCGAGCCAAAAGCAAAGGCTTAACCCACTGAGCCACCCAGGCACCCCTGAAGTGTGACTTTAGGCAAGGTCCCCCTTAAGCCTAGTTTCTTATCTAAAAACTGGAGATGGTAACAGTACAGATGTCATAGGGTTATTGTAAGGATTAAATGGTTCCTGGCACATAGCAAGTCATGAATGACTGTTAGCTTAAAAAAGAGAGAAGACAGTAGGGATTCTTATCAGGAAGAGTAAAAGGTGTGACTTCATTGTTTGTCCATGAAAGATGCCCCTGTGCTTTTGTGGGAAGAGCATTGGCCAGTTGGCACTGAATATCCCCATTGGGATCAGAATGTTCCTAAAGTCCTGGCTGTAAACACACAGCGTGATACTGGCCTTCCCGGCATCTGGCCTCTACCTAGAAAGAACCCACCAGTGTGACCTGAGTCTCTGGTAAAAGCATCCCAGGGAAAGGGGAACTAAACAACTACCATTACTCCATTTATGGAGCCCGCATTAGATGCCAGGCACTGGCTAAATCCTTTGCATAATTATTCTATTTAATCATCACAACGACTGCATGAGATTAACATTACCACTGTCCCTACGTTTGGAGTAAAAAGAGAAAAATAACCTAAGAATCAGAGAAGTTCAACAGCTTGCTGAAGGCCATCCGGTTATCGAAGAGCGGACTCCAGCTTTGAACCCAAGCCCACGTGTTCTAGTCAGCTCAGGCTGCTCTAACAAACTCCACAGACTGAGTGACTTCAATGACACACATTTATTTCTCATAGTTCTGGAGTCTGAGATGGACACGACCAAGGTGCTGGCAGATCCGGTGACTGGAGAAAGTCTGCTTGCTGGTTTGGAGATGGCTATCTTCTCGTTGTATCCTCACATGGTAAGAGAGAAAGGCAAGCTCTCTCCTTTCTCTTCCTCTAAAGGGCACTGGATCCCATCCCAAGGGCTCCACCCTGATGATATAATTACCTCCCAGAGCTCTACCTAATACTGTCACGCTGGGAGTTAGTGTTTCAACACCGGAATTTTGAGGGGACACATACTGCCCATAACCCCGTGCAACTCCAAAATGCCCACAGCATTCCGCCTGGCCACTCAGACACCAAGAACGTGACCTATTTGAAGCGACATTAACTAGTATTCCAAACATGGAACAAAAACCAATCATGGTGCGGGAGGAGGAGAGAGTGGTCCTTTGACCTCAAAGCAAAGAGAGACTAGTAGAGCCATCAGCCCTTTGTATGAGCCTCCCTGGAAAAGGGCTTCCTCCAAAATCCTCTTCCTTTCGTCTCTCCCAACCTGCCCCTTACAACACAGCCCAAAGACGTTTCTCAGTAGAAACCAAAAAGAAGCGATGGGAATCCAGGACCTGCCTGGAGCCCCTTCCCACTGCAATTGTGCCAGTGGGAGAGAGCCCTAGACAGAGCAGGAGAGGAGGAGGGGGCTACTGGCATGGTATACAGGGAAAATACACGTCATCCCTATTTGTAAAGGGTGCATTCTTCTTGGTGCCATTCACCCTGAGGACCCATGAAAATGTGGAGCTGTGTATTGGGAGTGAGTCTTCGAAACACTGCGTTAGAGAGGAAGAGGCAGAGGAGGACCTAAATTAGAATGCTTATGGTTACAAGCAACAGAATCCCAGTTCCCTCTTTTAACAAAATTTATTTATTTATTTATTTATTTATTTATTTTGCATCATCAAGGGAAGGTTGAAGGATCAGACTTGAAAAATTGATTAACAGGACCAAATGTCTCCAAAGGGTTAAGCAAAAGGAAACACAACCATCGTTGTGGGAGACTGCCACCGTCACTCTTCATATGCCTCAATTGACATTCCATGTCCTAGGAAGGTCATAACATTCGTTCATTATACCCAAATCCTCGAGGCTGAGATATGGGTAGAGGCAGCCTTTAGATCTTCAGGCTGCTGTAGTTTGAGGAAAAGCATTGCTTTCCACCAAGATCTTACATGTGGGGAATGGCTTCCAAATAGGAAGGCAAGTAGATGCTGGACAGCGTCTTTCCTCCCACAACCCCCGCAGAAAAAAAGTCCAGCATTACAATGGCAATGACATGTATTGGCCTAGACCTCTTACGATTTTTCAAACCAGTTTTGTTATTTACCATGGGTATTCAAGATGAAAGTGTGAATTTTGAGTTTATCAATGAAATCTTTTGGTGCAAATATGTGAGTCTTACCTAGAAATCATACCCAGACCAAAGACGAGTATGTTTCAAGTCAGGACCTACTCTCTATGGAATTATTTTTAAATAGTCAGGAGAGAGAAGACAAGACAATGCCAAAGAGAGAGGTTACATTCTATCTATCAGTGGATCAATGCCTAGTATGAAAATAGGAAATAGGAGGAAGCACAGAAAGTAGATCTAAATAGGTAAAATTTGCGGGTGATTACCAGGTCACCAGAACACCCTGAACATGAATGGAATATCCTGACAGTAAAATAATTTAGGACAAAAGCCTTGAGTTTGCTTATGAATCTTCCAACTGGAATTCTCACTTTAGTCATCTTTACATTTACATCTTTACATTACATTTTGTAATATGGTAAATAAGTTTTATGATAAACCAGGACAGAATGTCCTGGGTGATAACCTAGCCACAATGTACCTTACCCTGTTATCCTAGGCAAATATCATTCCTGTAGTTTGGGACTGCCAGTGATCTGCTGAAATATTTGGTTTGCACCATGAGGCTTGGCAAGGAGTTTGTTTCACTTGACTCCAGAGGGACTGTGCTCACAGACTGTGTGGATAAAACCTCAAAAGAAATTTTAATAGAAAAATTGCTTTTCTATGGGAGAGGGCCACTAAGTGGTAATACCCACTCTAACTCCTGTCTTATTTTCTTTGGTTTCATCCATTTCTTCCTCCCTTAGGACACTGTAGCCATGCTTATTTTCTTTGTCAAGCATTATTTTCCTTGTTCCTCACTGAGCTCTTCCCTAGAGTATGTATTTGTCAGGAATTAATTCTGTTGCATAAGACAGAAAGCCAACCTGAAATAGTTAAAAGGAAGTGTTTGGGCTCATCCAATTTGGAAATCAATCTGAATGGTGGACCTGTAGGTGTAGCTAAATCAGGGAATTCAAACTATGTTATCAGACCCTGGTTTTTCATCCTGATTCTGCTCCATTTTTCTCTATCCTGGCTTCATAGTTGGTGGGCTTTTGGTGGACTCTAGCAGGTTCCCCTTTTTCCCATAGCCTTAGCAATTCTTCCACCATTGGGAGCCATGACTGGCTCTTCTTGGGTCAGGAGCCTATCCTTGAACCAACCTCTGGAGCCAAGGTTATAAGTTGATTGGCCAGCCTGGGTCACATGACTACCCTAAGGTGGGAAGGTGGGATCTCTTGAATGACAAAATCCCCTAAAAAGGAATATTGGTAGCAGGCAGAAGAGTATGCAAATTCAGACTACAAACATATTGAGATCTCTCTACTTTTAGCCTTCAAATTAGTTTCCAATCTTTCGTCCTTCCTTTTGATTTTTATTTCTTTTTTTAAAATTTTTTATTAACATATAATGTATTATTAGCCCCAGGGGTACAGGTCTGTGAATTGTTAGGCTTACACACTTCACAGCACTCACCATAGCACACACCCTCCCCAATGTCCATAACCCAACCACCCTCTCCCTACCCCCCTCCCCCTGGCAACCCTCAGTTTATTTTGTGAGATTAAGAGTCTCTTATGGTTTGTCTCCCTCCTGATCCCACCTTGTTTCATTTTTTTCCTTACCTCCCCCCAAAACCCCCAATGTTGCCTCTCAAATTCCTCATTTCAGGGAGATCATATGAAAATTGTCTTTCTCTGATGGACGTATTTCGCTCAGCATAATAATACCCTCTAGTTCCATCCACGTCGTTGCAAACGGCAAGACTTCATTTCTTTTGATGGCTGCATAGTATTCCATTGTATATATCTACCACATCTTCTTTATCCGTTCATCTGTTGATGGACATCTAGGTTCTTTCCATAGTTTGGTTATTGTGGACATTGTTGCTATAAACATTCGGGTGCATATGCCCCTTCGGATCCCTACATTTGTATCTTTAGGGTAAATACCCAGTAGTGTGATTGCTGGGTCATAGGGTAGCCCTATTTTCAACTTTTTGAGGAACCTCCATGCTGTTTTCCAGAGTGCTTGCATCAGTTTGCATTCCTACCAACAGTATAGGAGGGTTCCCCTTTCTCCACATCCTTGCCAGCATCTGTCATTTCATGACTTGTTAATTTCAACCATTCTGACTGGTGTGAGGTGGTATCTCATTGTGGTTTTGATTTGTATTTCCCTGATGCCGAGTGATGTGGAGCACTTTTTCATGTGTCTGTTGGCCATCTGGATGTCTTCTTTGCAGAAATGTCTGTTCATGTCCTCTGCCCATCTCTTGATTGGATTATTTGTTCCTTGGGTGTGGAGTTTGCTAAGCTCTTTATAGATTTTGGATACTAGCCCTTTATCTGATATGTCGTTTGCAAATATCTTCTCCCATTCTTTCAGTTGTCTTTTGGTTTTGTTGACTGTTTCCTTTGCTGTGCAAAAGCTTTTGATCTTGATGAAATCCCAATAGTTCATTTTTGCCCTTGCTTCCCTTGCCTTTGGTGATGTTCCTAGGAAGAAGTTGCTGCGGCTGAGGTTGAAGAGGTTGCTGCCTGTGTTCTCCTCAAGGATTTTGATGGATTCCTTTCTCACATTGAGGTCTTTCATCCATTTTGAGTCTATTTTTGTGTGTGATGTAAGGAAATGCTCCAGTTTCATTCTTCTGCATGTGGCTGTCCCATTTTCCCAACACTATTTGTTGAAGATACTGTCTTTTTTCCATTGGACATTCTTTCCTGCTTTGTCAAAGATTAGTTGACCATAGAGTTAACGGTCTATTTCTGGGCTCTCCATTCATCCCATTGATCTATGTGTCTGTTTTTGTGCCAGTACCATACTGTCTTAATGATTACAGCTTTGTAATAGAGCTTGAAGTCCGGAATTGTGATGCCTCCAACTTTGGCTTTCTTTTTCAACATCCCTCTGGCTATTTGAGGTCTTTCATGGTTCCATATAAATTTTAGGATTATTTGTTCCATTTCTTTGAAAAAAATTGATGGTATTTTGATAGGGATTACATTAAACGTGTATATTGCTTTAGGTAGCATAGACATTTTCACAATATTTGTTCTTCTAATCCATGAGCATGAAAGATTTTTCCATTTCTTTGTGTCCTCCTCAATTTCCTTCATGAGTACTCTATAGTTTTCTGAATACAGACTCTTTGCTTCTTTGGTTAGGTTTATTCCTAGGTATCTTGTGTTTGGGGATGCAATTGTAAATGGGATTAACTCCTTAATTTCTCATTCTTCTGTCTTGTTGTTGGTGTATAGAAACACAACTGATTTCTGTGCATTGATTTTATATCCTGACACTTTACTGTACAAGTTCTAGCAGATTTGGAGCAGAGCCCTTTGGGTTTTCCACATAAAGGATCATATCATCTGCAAAGAGTAATAGTTTGACTTCTTCTTTGCCGATTCTGATGCCTTTAATTTCTTTTTGTTGTCTGATTGCTGAAGCTAGGACTTCTAGTACGATGTTGAATAGCAGTGGTGATAATGGACATCCCTGCCGTGTTCCTGACCTTAGCAGAAAAGCACTCAGTTTTTCTCCATTGAGAATGATATTCGCTATGGTTTTTCATAGATGACTTTGATGATATTGAGGTATGTACCCTCTATCTCTACACTTTGAAGAGTTTTGATCAAGAAAGGATGCTGTACTTTGTCAAATGCTTTTTCATCTTCTATTGAGAGTATCATATGGCTCTTGTTCTTTCTTTTATTAATGTATTGTATCACATTGATTGATTTGTGGATGTTGAACCAAACTTGCAGCCCTGGAATAAATCCCACTTGGTCATGGTGAATAATCCTTTTAATGTACTGTTGAATCCTGTCGGCTAGTATTTTGGTGAGAATTTTCACGTCTGTGTTCATCAAGGATATTGATCTGCAATTCTCTTTTTTGATGGGGTCTTTGTCTGTTTGGGGATCAAGGTAATGCTGGCCTCATAAAATGAGTTTGGCAGTTTTCCTTCCATTTCTATTTTTTTGGAACGGTTTCAGGAGAATAGGAATTAATTCTTCTTTAAACGTTTGGTAGCATTCTCCTGGGAAGCCCTCTGACCCTGGGCTCTTGTTTGTTGGGAGATTTTTGATGACTGCTTCATTCTCCTTACTGGTTATGGGTGTGTTCAGGTTTTCTATTTCTTCCTCATTCAGCTTTGGTAGTTTATACTCCAGGAATGCATCCATTTCTTCCAGATTGTCAAATTTGCTGGCATATAGTTGCTCATAATATGTTCTTATAACTGTTTGTATTTCTTTGGTGTTGGTTGTGATCTCTCCTCTTTCATTCATGATTTTGTTTATTTGGGTCCTTTCTCTTTTCTTTTTGATATGTCTGGCCAGGGGGTTATCAATCCTATTAATTCTTTCAAAGAACCAGCTCCTGGTTTCATTGATTTGTTCTACTGTTTTTTTTTTTTGTTTGTTTGTTTGTTTGTTTCTATTTCATTGATTTCTGCTCTGATCTTTACTATTTCTCTTCTCCTGTTGGGTTTAGGCTTTGTTTGCTGTTCTTTCTCCAGCTTCTTTAGGTGTAGGGTTAGGTTGTGTACTTGAGACGTTTCTTGTTTCTTGAGAAAGGCTTGTATCACTATATATTTTCCTCTCAGGACTGCCTTTGCTGTGTCCCACAGATTTTGAACAGTTGTGCTTTCATTATCATTTGTTTCCATGAATTTTTTCAATTCCTCTTTAATTTCCTGGTTGACCCATTCATTCTTTAGTAGATGCTCTTTAACCTCCATGTATATGAGTTCTTTCCAACTTTCCACTTGTGATTGAGTTCTAGCTTCAGAGAATTGTGGTCTGACAATATGCGGGAATGATCCCAACCTTTTGGTACTGGTTGAGACCTGATTTGTGATCCAGGATGTGATCTATTCTGGAAAATGTTCTATGTGCACTAGAGAAAAATGTGTATTCTGTTGTTTTGTGATGGAATGTTCTGAATATATCTGTGATGTCCATCTGGTCCAGTGTGTCATTTAAGGCCTTTATTTCCTTGTTGATCTTTTGCTTGGAGGATGGGAATGAAGATGGCGGCCTCCTAGTCTCTGGCCAGAGGAGCCAAGAGCTCAGGGCCCCACTGCTTAGTGCACCCTTGGAGAAAAGTGCTCAATCACTCACATCTCCCTGGACTCCAGCCGTGCTCTGAGCTCACCCGGCCTGTAACCAAGCAATTTCTGTCTCTGGCACACAGCCCTGTTTGGAGTCTCCAAACCCAGCAGATTCCTGCTGCTCTGCTCTTCCCGTGGCCCCGGAGCTGCCACTTGCAGGGTCCCTGTTCAAGGAGCAGTGGCTTGATTGTGCCTCAGATCACAGTTTAAGGTAATCCCGAGCTGAGAGCTCACTCCTCAGCTCCGTCTCTGTAGCTTCTTCCCCGCTCCAATACCTGCGAGCTCTGCTACACTCAGACACCCCCAACCTGTCCCTTTGAGGGCTCCACCCCCACTTAACCTCTGGAGCAATGTCCTTCAGTGGAGCCGACTTTTAAAAGTTCGGATTTTGTGCTCTGTTGCTCCACCACTTGCCAGGAGCCGGCCTCTCCCCCTACGGTCTATCTTCCCATCGCTTTGGATTCACTTCTCTGCACATCCTACCTTTCAGAAAGTGGTCGGTTTTCTGTTCCTAGAATTGCTGTTCTTCTTCTCTTCGATCTCCTGTTGGGTTTGTAGGTGTTCAGAATGGTTTGATGACTATCCAGCTGAACTCCTGCGACCTGATGTCATCTCGGTCTGCTACACTTCTGCCATCTTGGCTCCTCCCTGATTTTTATTTCATGATGTGGAATTCTGAGCTAGGAATTGAACTGAGACTCAGAAACACCCATCCAGTCCTGCCATGGTCATCCCCAAGCCTGAGATCCTGGAAGGAAATATTGGGTTCCAAGACAAATGGGTAGAGCAGGTGTCCTAACTCCTGAGTGGCCCACTTTGTGTGACCTGGACTGAGGAATTTCACTGGGCAAGAGGTGTCACCACTCCACAGAGCTGTATGCATGGAATTATTGTTCTTCAGAATTACACTATCCAGAAGAGCATTCCAAAACATGGTCTTTACCACCAGTATAATAAAACTGATGCAATTTAATGTTCCATTCAAATAATAGAGTAAGGTTGATTTGTAGGCATTTATCAGCCCCTTATGTAATAAGGAAATCCCATTTTCCCTGGATGTTTTCCAGATTCCTCCCTCTTACCCTATGTGTATTGTAAAGATCGCCCACTTTCCTGTTCCAGCATTGAGAAAATATAGAAAAGGAAGAGATAAAGAGGAGTGGGTGAGGTTTTGTATGCAATTTGAGTGTGATGCTGTGGGACCAGGTATTACCAGTACCTTGTATACTGCCCTTGAGCAGAAGAGCAGGACTGGGAGGATGAAATATTTTTACCAAGAGTTCTGTTGTTGAAGCGCCTGTTTGTTCATCATGCTGGTCAAATTGTGGGCATATTGAAGGCTTCCCTCTGCCATTAACTGTTTCTGGTTTCTTATGGTAAACCAGGGACAACAGTACTGAGCAGATATGGTCAGGGCATGGAGGTGCTTTGTATGTAATACTTGTCTTTCTTGTTTTCTGAGAAACTGTAGGTATTGTGCTAAAAATGAAATATGTTTGGGGGCACCTGGCTGGCTCAGTGGGTACAATATGTCACTCTTGATCTTGGGGTTGTGAGTTCAAGCCCCATGTCAGGCAAGGGGCTTACCTTCTAAAAAAAGAAAGAAAAGACGTATGTTTGAATGCTTATTGATCCTTTCAGGTAACAATGTCTGCTGGTTTAAAAGAGGGTCTTCCCAATGAACATGCAGTGGAATGCAAGACTCTACGCCCCTCCTTCTTTTGTCCTCAGAATCTGGGTTCCTGAGGGCTGGTGTATTTGCCCAGCACCAAGGATACAACACTGTCTTTTACTCCCTGGCCTCCTTTGGATTTCTCTTCCTCACTTCAGCCCCAGCCCAAGGCTGTCCACCAAGTGGCCTCTGCTGCCGCAGACCTCCACCTGCCCCCAAGGACACCTTGACACTTCATTCTTAGCTCTTTTCCCTGTTGTCTCAGGAGGTGCAGTGACTTTTCCAGACCTCCCCACTCCCACCCAGACCCAAGGGACTCGAGATAGGAGTGGTGGGAAGAGGTTTTCAGTCTTTCTCTGGCTAAATAGACCAACTTATGGTATAATTCCCTCCCGGGTAACCCCAAGACAGTGTGGAAGCCCTCGTAGGGGGAGCCATTTAGGAGCTTCTCTGATCCAGGACTCTCAGACTCTCTGGGTCTGTATCCAACACTTTCTCCCCATACTTCATGGAGTTTTCATCAGAACAGAAAGTGGCCCCCACACTAGGTTTCTAAGGGCTGGTGTATTTGCCCAGCACTACTCCACCTGATGTCTCCAGCTCCCTCCCAGTGCCTTCAAAGAGCTCCCCCCCCCCCTGCCAGAGCAGGGGTTCTCAAACAGGGGTGTGCATCACCTGGAGGGTTCAGTACAATACAAGCGGCTAGGCCTATGCCCAGAATTTCTGATTCAGGGGATGTGGTCAGTAGAATACAGGTCCCTAGTAATGATCATGGTACATGAATCCCCAGAACCTGTGACTATGTGACCTTGTATGGCAAAAGGTACTTTACAGATGCAATTAAGTTAAAGATCTTGAGATAAAGGAGATTTTTCTGGATTATGTGTAGGTCCAGTGCCGTCACAAGGGTCCTTATAAAAAAAGGAAGCAGAGTCAGAGGAGAGGAGATCACAGAAGCAGAGGTTGAAGTGATGCAGCCACAAGGAAAGGAATACAGGAGGCCTTTGGAAGCAGGAAAAAAAAAAAAAAAACAGATGAATTCTCCCCTAGGGCCCCTAGAAAGAACGCAGTCCCACCACCAACTTGATTTGAGCCCACTTCAGAATTCCGACTTCCAGAACTGTGAAATAATAAATGCATTTTTTTAAACTTCTAAGTTTTTCATAATTTGTTACAGGAGCCATAGGAACCTAAAATACAATTGCGTTGGCTCCTGAGAATCTGCATTTCTAATCAGGTGTTGCTGATGCTGTGGTGTAGGGATCACTTTGAGAACCACTGACTTACAGCAAAACACATAATCCTCAGTCCTCCTCCAAATTCTGGTCACACAAACCTTTTGCTCTCTCAAGATCTGAAGTATGCAGATGAAAGCTTTGACCTTGACAACTCTTATCTCCAAAAAGTATCTATTTTGGAAATCAGTGGTTAAACCCTGAATTTTTTTTTTCTTTTCTTTCTCTTCTGCCACAAAGCAATGATGGAGAACTAGAGAACTACCAGCATTTGGCATGACTAGCCATTAAAACTTTATCATATTAATAATTTCACAGCTATTTATCTCACCACCTTATTATTTATTATTTGGTCAGGGGGGGACCACAGAACATCATCAGTTTATTTTTCTTCTAAAATCTCCAGAAGGTTGGAAAATAGAAAAAGAAAATACACATCCTAGAAAGGAAATGGGACAGAGAGGTTTGCAGTGTCTGGACCTCATCTTCCCTCATGTCAAGCTGCTGTTTTTTTCTAATTCCTTTTATGTGCCCTGTTCATGAGCTCCTCTCCTTTTCCTCCCACAGGTGAACTTGACCCCACCTCTCTTGGTACCTGGCCTCGATCCCTTTGGCTGGCTTCTCCAGGTAATGGTGCTGGCTTTTCCATCCTGGGATGTTCAGATGCAGGTGATAGAGATGGTTACTGTGGACACCAAACCAGCCACTCATATGCCCTGGGTCTGCCAAAAGGCCTGCGGGGCCCTGCTTGAGGTGGGAGACCCCATCCTACCATCTCCAGGGCTCCAGGTAGAGGAAGGGAGAGGAAGTACACAGAACACTGATAACATACAGGAATCACTACCTTGTATACAAGGTATACAAGTTCAGCAGTCTATCAGTTCCCAGTGGGAAAAACCATTTGACTGGGGTCCTAGTTCCTCCTCTTTTTTTCCCTTCCCTACCTCATTTTTCCCATCATCTCTTTCTCTTCCTCTTCTTCTGGCAGGCAGCAGAGTACAACCTGGGTTTCCATTCTAACCGCCTTTTGCTAGCAACAATGAACTAGCTACTTACCGTCTCTGATCTTTAATTCCTTTACCTGTTAAGTAGGGGTGGAGATACCTACCTTGGTTCTCTAAGGAGAACTAGATGAGAGGATATCTGAAATGTATCTGTGCAGAGCAGGGTACTACCCTTCATGGTGGTCATCTCCAGCCACCAGCCTTCTCACCACTAAGTCCTATTCAACCAACAGAATTCACAGGGAATGCAAGGTAGGAAACCACAACTTTAATGGGAAGTTCAAGTTGCCCTTTTGTTCCAAGACTAACACTTCCCACATATTTGCCCATGTGCCTTATTTTTCAGTTAGGCCTTCTTAGCGCCGTGGGCATGCCCCCTCCAAGGTTACACAGTTTTTTGCTAAAATAATCAAATACGCCAGTAGGACTAAAGGAAACCAAGCAGAGCAAGGAATAAGCCATTGCCCCCGGTGCATAAAAGGCAAAGGGGCTCTTAGCAGACACAGCATGTTGGATGTCCAGGAGCACAGGGGACATATCTGCATCGGCCTTCATGTCGATGAGCTTAAGATAGTTGCGTTGCTGAAGGATATAGTCCTGGCCATAGTCCTCCTGCACATCAGAGGTAAGGTGGTCCAGGATGTCCTTCTCATGCTTGCTCCACACTTCACTGGTGCCTGTGATATCTGTGATATGAGAAGAAGGGGGGCTCAGATACTGGGAAGGCCAGATTGGGCATGTCTGACCCCTACCAGGGAAGCAGGCCCTTGTGAATTGGCTTCTGTCGGGAAAGATGGGAGTTCCCAAACACCTTTTTTTTAAAATGTGCTTTAAATGGTATTTAATATATTTTTTTGACATGCATGCAGAAACGTTCACACATGACTGGGTTTCCACAAACTGAATAGCCCAGGCAACCAGCAGCAGAACGAGAAGGCAAACCAACCGTGACTCACAGGCCCCTTCCCAGGAGCCACTGT
The DNA here is from genome assembly GCF_963455335.1 of Martes martes. Taxonomy (NCBI): domain Eukaryota; kingdom Metazoa; phylum Chordata; class Mammalia; order Carnivora; family Mustelidae; genus Martes; species Martes martes. The sequence continues at coordinate 6,562,657 of NC_137905.1, forward strand.
CCCAGTTAACAGAATAGAGCAGTTTTGCCTGGATTTGGACATTATGTAAATGGAATCATACAGTACACTGTGAGAGTCCTCTGTGTACTGTGTGCTCATTCCCTTCATTACAGTTTCCATTGTGGAAATGTGCCATAAATTATCTGTCCACTAGACTGTGAGGGGTCTTTGGGTTGTTTCCAATTTGGGATTCTTACAAATATTGCTGCCACAAACATTCTATGACATCCATGTTCGTGATTATCATATACAATATAAAATGTAACATATACAATATGATGTATATAAACCATACATGCACGTATAGGTGTACCCATGTATCCATCTATATATAATTTTTAATCTAGAACTGGCACCTACTTCCATGTATAAAATTAAATATACAATGCTGACTACCATCTTAGCTATCTAATAAAGATAATTTTAAACAATATATAATAAGTACACCTTTAAATATACATTTAAATTTTAACATATAAGTTATATGTGATTAAATATTTAAGCATTTAATGTAGAAGCAATGGTTGCTCGTCATGTATAATTTAATTATATCTATATTTACCTTAAAACATAGTAGCAATGCCTATAAATAAATAAAGTAAATAAGGGCATGTATATGTTTTTAAAATTAATCTCCTCTCAGGTAATTTACAGTTTTGTGGGTCCTTCTATATTCCCTCCTTGTTCATACAAACATATACACACGTAGAAAGCTTTGGTTTAATTTTATATTACCAGGAACAAACAGAAACCAAAAAGGATCATATTATACATGTTTTCCAAAGATTTGATTGTTTGCTTGGTAATAAATCACAGACCTGCCTCTGATGGTCAGTGGCTACAGATTTAAACCAGAGCATCAGAAGTTCCCATTGAACAGCTTTTAGGCAAACAATTCTCTATCACAGGATTTTGCAGTCCTTCCTAAGTTTCAGCATTTCGGGGATGCTGCTGTAAATACCCTTGCACAACACATCCTTTTGTACTTCACTGTTGTTAGGTGTGCAACAGCCCCAATGTGATTAGCTAGTCAAAAGGTACCTGCATTTTGGATTTCAACGCCTACTGCCAGGCTACTTTTCAGAAAGTTGGCAGTACCCCAGGCTCCGTCCGGCAAAGTGTGTGATTGCTCTGGGGCTGCTGTGGGATGAGCTTTGGTTTACTAGCTTGGGTGACTCAAGGATATCAGGTCTGCGGGGGAGCTTGGTTGTGAAATGTAAACCAGTGACATCCAATTATACTCCACAGAAATGCAAACAGGTTTCAATTTCTCAGTTCTTTCCATGAAAGCAGAAGACCACATTAAAGAAATGGTTACCCTGACAATTACTCTAAAGACTTCTGGGTCTTGAACATGTTGTGTGAACTGTCATGCCTCCAGCTAACTCTCCCCCCAGTCTCTGCTTTCCCAGGCTGAGGGATTCCTTTCCTCTCCATTTCCTCCCTCTCTAAACACCTCATGGACTTTCTAACCACTTCTGTAGGTACTCTGTGCAGAGTCCCCAAGCTCTCTTTCTTGGTGACAAAGCCACCAGATTTTTGTCAACCTTCATCTGCCACTTTTGACACCCACAAACCCACGCCCTGCTACTTTGGGGCCACACACGACGAAATTCTCAGGGTGACCTGGATCTAAATCTCATCTCTGACTCGTACCACCTCTGTGGCTCTTAACTTCTCTGAGCCTCAGTTTTCTTCCTACCCCGCCTTCCCACTCCTGGCTGGGATGTGTGTGACATTCCTCCAGGAAGATCCCAACTCTCTTAATGTTAATGCCTTACTAGAAGGAAAAACAACCTGAAGTTGATATTGGCAAGACCTCCAGTATCTTGGAGGTCCTCTTTAACATAGGAAAATCCTTATGACACCTCCCTTTTCCTTACCTCCCCCAACTCCCGAGTATACTGTCAGTCACCCCTCACAAACCCCGTGCAGCAGCTCTTTCTGTCCACGGGTCCTGTCCTTGTGCTTTAATAAAAACACTGTTTTTGCCCCAGAGACAGCTTAAGAATTCTTTCTTGGCCATCGGCTCCAGACCCCACCCCACCAAATTTCATCTATATTCCAAAACCACATCCAAAGGACCTTCAGCACCCCTTTCAGGGTGAACACTGAGGGGCTCTTGGGCTTAGACACCTACTGGTTCTGAAGCCTCCAGGCTGGATGACAGAGACTTTAACTCCCCATTTGGAAAGCTCTTGTCTCATGACTGCTGAGAACATGGTCAGAGCCGCCTTGGATGCACTATAGGCTGCCAGCTTTTCCATTGGGACCCCTCCTATGGGAATAATGAGAGAGAAAAAAAAATTAGGTCTGATGTTTTCATTCGTTCATCCACTGAGTGGGTTTTGGGGGGTTTTTTTGGTTGGTTTGTTTGTTTTGTCTTTAGATTGTATTTATTTATTTGACAGAGAGCGTGAGGACACAAGCAGGGGGGATGGCAGGCTGAGGGAGAGGGAGAAGCAGGCTCCCTGCCAAGCCAGGAGCCTGATAAGGGGCTTGATCCCAGGACCCTGGGATCATGATCTGAGCCGAAGGCAGACACTTAACCGACCGAGCCACTTAGGTGCCCCAATCCACTAAGTGTTTAAACAGGACCTACTGCATGCCAGGAACTGGTATCAGTGGTGACTAAGGCAGGCAAAGGGCAGGCAAGGGCCCTCTGCACCCAGGTTAGTGCCTATGTGCCGTGGGTCACAACCATGGTCTGGTGACCCTTGCTTCTGCCTTCCATGGCAGCTCCATCACAGCTGGTCTAATGACAAACCAAGGTCAATCTAAGCTAAATGTGAATCGGGTGAGATAAAGAGGGTCTGCCCCAGCCTCTGATCTTCCGGTTTGGCCAACCACGATTCTAAGCTTCTGGGTGGACATATCTGGAGGAAGGGGCACCGGTCAGCCAATTCCAGCATCCGTAGTTGAACAGATTGGCTCAAATACTTGTCAAAACAAGGAGTAAGGCACACCGTAGGGAACCGTGGGGGCATCTCTGTGTGAGGGAGTAGGAAAGGGCTTATTCTAGGAGGGCTAGCTGGGGCTGGGAGTGGGGGTGCTCTTTATCCGCACCTGGACCACACTTAGCTTAGAAGTCAGGAGAAGCTGAAGGAAACTAATACGATGTTACATGTCAGCTCTATCCCGGAAAAACTTGTTGGGGGGGCATGGGTAGAGCATAGGCATTGAAGAAGAGAGACCTAGAATAATTCAGTTATCACCCTTATTTTTAAATGATTATAAAAATATTGGTTGGGCTTATATAATGTTGTTTGGGGAAATGCTCATCCTTACCTCCCTGTTTTTGTAGGAAGATTATCAATTCACGGTTCTGTCTTTCTCATTGAAAGGGGCAGACTGGCCCATCACAGTGCTCCATTTCCTGGAGCAGCAGATCGGGTTGGGGCTGAACGTGTGACCTCAGTTGAGCCAGAGTCCTGATGATGGTGGAAGGGAGATGATTTTATGGCTTATTCCTGGCTATGTAAGTATGATAATGGTGGAAAACCGGAACTCCCAGGGGTCATTTCTGCTACCACATTGGAGAAGGTAAGCCGAGGAAAGTGGAGGAGAAAGAAAGGCAGAGCAGAAATTGTAAGTAGGGGTTTGCGAAGGGAAACAGGAGTGGAGGTGGGGGGAGAGCTATGATGATCCTATCTTAAGACTTAGTTCCAGTCGGGGCTCCTGGGTGGCTCAGTCCTTAAGCATCTGCCTTCAGCTCAGGTCATGATCCTGGGATCCCGGGATCCTGGGATTGAGCCCCACATGGGGCTCCCTGCTTGGCGGGGAGCCTGCTTCTCCTCTCCCTCTCCCATAGGTTGTGTTCCCTCTCCCGCTGTGTCCCTGTCAAATAAATAAAATCTCTAAAAAAAAGAAAAAGACTTAGTCCCAGTCAGTCGGTGATCTAATAAATTCCTTTTCTGTCTTCTGTTTCAGTTATCTTGAGGTTTGACCCAGTCACTTAAGAGTCCTCGGGCTTCACTGATGAAATTTCAATATACCCTCTGGCATAAAACATTAAATTGGGGGGAGTAGGGGAGAACCCAAAACCAACCAACCAACCAACCATTAAACTCTGTTTCCTGTATTGCCTGTAATAACCAGCTGAGTCTTTTTTAAGTGGCCTCCGCATCCAGCATGGCGCCCAACTCAGCACCTTGAACTCACACCCCTGAGATCAAGAGCTTGACCCTTAATTGACTGAGCCACCCAAGCACCCCAGCTGATTCTCTTTAAAGGTTTAGTTTCACAAAGCGTTAAGAGTTCCAAACCCAACTCTTTCCTTTTCCTGGTGAGAAAGACCCAAGAAGTTGAAGCAGCTTATTCTAATTTTCAGCCTCGTTTGCAGAACCCCGCCGTTCTCACTTCTCCACGATCTCACCGATGAGGGGAGCTTGGCTGGCTGCCATGTCAGTTAGCAGAAGTCCATGGTGAAGAGCTCATTTTGGAGCCAACGCTGCCTGGGTTCAAGTCCCAGAAGAGTGCCTGGCAGAGTCAGCCCCCCTGTAAGAGCCTTCTCACGCTAGGGCTACTTAAGGTTTTCAGATAGCCTTTCTCAGTAGCCCAAACGGCTCCATAGGTTTGGTGTTTCTTAGAGAACTGAGTGCACCTGTTTCAGACTCTCCCAACGGTACTTGATGGATTTCTAGGACCCACCCTAGATCTACTCAATCCGCATTTGCAATTTAAACCAATCCAAGCAATTCTTTGGAATTCTAAGCCTTGAGCTATTACATTAGGACTTGGGTCACATATTTCTGAACGTGTGCTTGCATAGTGACCTACAGCGTTATGGATGATACGACAGGTGGTAAGAATTGGTCATATTCCAAATTATCAATCTAAACAGAAAACATGCTTTGGACCAAACAGTTAAGACACATTTGTCTTTTGTATGATCTCGAACCCTGTGCAACTGCCATTATTAGACCATTTCCGACCTACAGAATGGCCATTCTGTAAGGTTCAACCTCATAGATTCAACCTTGCTGTTAACATTTCCTAGTAATGTCCAAGATTCCTGGGGGCATGAGATGAAGGAAGTGCAGACGTCCACGTCTCGCTGACCACGAGCCTCACAGGGTCTCAGAGCATGCTCCCTTCCTGGCCTTCTGCACTCCCTCATTGCCTGTCCTGTTAGATGTATAATTTCCGCTTTTGCCCCATTCAGGTTAAAATTCTATTGCCAGAAGGCAGCAAGGGACGAGGTTGCCAAGAACTTGGTAAGTTTCTTTCTATTTCTAGGGGAAAACTTGACTTCCAAAATAGAGGGCTTATCTATGGGGACATGGGAGAACTGGTAAGGATCGCACAACCCTGGGTAAATGTTTGGGCTATAGCTTTAATGACCATCCAGAGTACTGATGTAATTCCAAGAAGTTCTGTGTCCTGACTGTGTTAGTAGTTAAAGGAACCACACACATAAGTGATCGCAGATACAACCGACGAAATCTGAGAAGTTTTGTGCACGGCAGCAATGTCTGTCACGTGGTTCTTTAAATTTAAATTCCATTCCAAGAAGGCTAAGTCTTGGAAATTTACATACTCTTCCACTAGCTGACATTAAATAAAACCAGAATGCTCAGAGAGACGAATGTACACTTCGTGCTTATTTTTAAATTTTGTTTTTTAATTCCAGACCCGAGATATATAACTCTGTAGGTACAGTAGAATCACCTTGGGGAGATGAAAACACACACACACACACACACACACACACACACACACACAAACTAATACCCAGGCCCTACCCTAGAGCGATGAAATAAAAAAATTCTGGCAGTGGAACCCAAACATCAGTATTTAAATAAAACTCTGTAGTTGGTTTTAGTGTGAGGACAGTGTTCAGAGTGTTGGGAGTCAGTGGTTCTCAACTTGGGTGAGTATCAGAATCACCTGGGGAGCTAATGAAGCACCCAGAGGTCAGGATCCTTCAAGGAGGAATGAGCCTGGGCTTTTGTGGCGTACCCACATTCCCCCCGGGTAAACCTGATTTACTCCTGTGACCCCAAATTTTGCGACCATCTATTGCAGCTAATTGTTTTAGAGCAATAGTTTTCATACTTAGTAGCTAGTCAGAACTGCCTGGGGAGCTTTAACAAAAAAAAATCTATTCCTCCCCAACATTCCCACATGATTTAATTGGTCTGTGGTTCATCATAGGCACAGGAATGTTTAAAAAGCTCCCCCAGGTGATTCTAATGTGCAGACAGGGCTGTTAAACCCTTCTAGAGAACATTTCTGAAAATTTTCCGTGTATTTCTATCCTCTGGACATGTAAATGCTAATACCAGCTTGAGATCTGAAAAAAACCTCATCATTTTTTTGGCTGTAGAAGGCGCATGTGATCCCAGAGGTTGGATAGAGAGCTGGCAGTGTTTACCCTTGATTTAAATCTCGCAGATGTTGGGGACGTGGGGGAAGATGTGTTTTGGGAACTGGAATGAAAGAAACTTCCTAATGTTATGCTGGAAGAAGGGGAGTTTTTTTGAGCTGTATAGGCCTGGATCAAAATATACTCCTTTCAAATCAGTTGAGTGAAAGCCAGTCTCAAAAGGTTGCATACTGTATGGTTTCATTTATAGAACATTCTTGAGATAACATTTTAGAGACAGGGAACAGAGTCGTGGTTGTCGGGGCTGGGAATGGGGTGAGGGAGTGGCTGTGGTTATAAAGGGTTATCTTGGAGGATCCCTCTGATGGGACCATTCTGTGTCCTGACTGTGTTAGTAGTTACAGGAACCTCACACATAAGTGACCGCAGGTATAACTGGTGAAATCTGAGAAATTCTGCGTGCGGCAGCAATGTCTGTTACGTGGCTCTTTAAATTTAAAGTTAATTTAATTAATATATACTGTATTATAGTTTCAGGGGTAGAATTATTAGTTTCAGAGGTAGAATTTAGTGATGCATCGGTTGTAGACAACAGCCAGTGCTCATTCCATCACGTGGTGGGCATCTTTACTGCCCATTACCCTATTACCCCATCCCCCCAGCCACCTCTCCTCCCGCAACCCTGTTTGTTTCCTAGAGTTAAGAGTCTTACGGTTTGTCTCCTTCTCTGCTTTTGTCTCATTTTTTTTTCCTTTCCTTCCCCTATGTTCATCTGTTTTGTTTCTTAAATTCCACACGAGGGAAATCATATGGTCTTTGTCTTTCTCTGATTGACTTATTTCGTTTAGCATAATACCCTCTAGTTCTATCCATGCTGTTGCAAATGGCAAGATTTCATTCTTTTGGATGACTGAGTAATATTACACACACGCGCGCACACACCCCCCACATGTTCTTTATCCACTCCTCTGTTGATGGAAATCTGGGATCTTTCTCTGCTTGGGCTCTTGTGGACGTTACTGCTACAAACACTGGGATTCAAAGTGTCCCTTTGAATCACCATGTTTGCATCATTTGGATAAATATCTAGTAGTGCAATTGCTGGGTCATAGGATAGTTCAATGTTTAACTTTTTGAGGAAACTATTGTTTTCCAGAGTGGCTGCACCACATTGCATGGTTTTGATACTCTATGATTATGCAAGATGTTATTAGGGGAGGTGGGGTGAAGGGTAAACAGGACTTCCTTGTACATATCCTTGCGACTTCCTGTGAATCTATCATTATTTCCAAATAAAGTTAAAATATATATATATATACTCCCTTTTAAGACAGGCTTAACAAGGGAGAATTGCTTAGCTCCCATGTAGGTCTTTGGCTGAACAAAGGTCCATGAAGTCTCCTAAAATTTTGGTAAAAATTTGGTAAAAATTTTTACCAAAAAAATTTTTTTTTTGGTAAGAAACAAACAAACTGAAAATAGAAGTTTTTCAGATTTGGCATTGGAGGTCAAAAAGGAAGGCCTGGCTTATTTGAAATCTTAAAGGATGAGAAATCCTCCCGGACAAACTAGAGCTTTAGAAACTTCGGCCAGGACTGCAACCACATTTACAGTGACAGTGTACTTCCTTCCTGATGAGGGAGCAGAAGGCAGGCTGAGGACAAAACACGAGCTGACACCCCACAAACCCCACCCCACCCCCACTCCTGGCTGGGATACGTGGGATATTCCTCCAGGAAGTTCCCAACTCTCTTAATGTTAATGCCTTGCTAGAAGGAAAAACAACCTGAAATTGACAATGGCCAGACCCCTAGTATCTTGGAGGTCCTGTTTAGCATATGAAAATCCTTATGACACCTCCCTTTTCCTTACCTCCCCCAACTCCCAAGCATAGAATCAGCCACCCCTCACAACATCTGCCCATGGGTCCTGTCCCCGTGCTTTAATAAAACCACCTTTTTGCACCAAAGACTTGTCTCAGAATTCTTTCTTGGCCATCCACTCAGGACTTCCCCCCACCCAATCTCACCTATATTCCAACACTATATCATTTCTCACTCCATCCCATGCGTACCTCCATCACAGATGCGGCTAATGTAAAAACAGAACTTTGCCCTTAGTACAGTACTTGCTTAGGACATATCAAAATTGAATGTTAGGTTCCCCCACAACAGACTCAAAGTAGCCAATTCTAAATAAATACTTGGGGTGATTTACTTACCCAGTCAAGAATGGGACTTATTTTAACCAACCACGGACAGACCTATGGACTCTTTCTGATGTGGGAAACAAAAGCAGAGGAAATACAGATAAAATTAAACGTCCTTATAAATTGCAGTGAGTTCACAAATGCTTGAGGCAGGAGGAGTATAAGTTTCTTCCAGGAAACGCCTGACTGTCTTAATGTTAAGCCTTGCTAGAGGGAAAAAACAACTTTAACTTGACACTGGCAAGGCCTCCAGTACCTTCTTCAGCATATGAAAATCCTTCTGGAACTTCCCTTTGTCTTTACTTCCCCCAACCCCAAAATATATAATCAGTTGTCCTCACAATCCTGAGATGGTAGGTCTTTCTGCTCTTGGGTCCAGTCCCCCTGTTTTACTAAAAACCACCTTTTTGCCCTGAAGACATCTCAAAAATTCTTTCTTGGCTGTCCATCCAGACCCCAACGCTACTCCAAATTACATCATTTCCACCCTTCCTATCTACAGACTTTCTATGCTTATTTAGGGGAGCCACCCCTCTTCCAGAAGGTTCCACATTCCCCCATCTAGTTTGTTTGTCTTGGGAAATATTCAGTGACTTTGTTCCCTGGCAAGTGAATAAACCCGGGATTCATGGTGTTGATACCGTTGATGTAGTGTAGACCCTCTCTCTCTCCTGAGTGTGCTCAGACATGGACTTTTCCTGACTCTCTGGGCGTGGCGTAAGCAGTAAGTTAGTAACATATACTAAGGTTCTACCAGCCAAATGGCCTTGATGTCCTCTGAGATAACACAGGACCTCAAAAACTCTTCAGCACAGTCTGATCAATACTTACATGGAGACGGTATATGGGTACATAGGAATTATGGGGGTCAAAGGTTTTGCAAGTGAATACCCTAGCAAGACAGCAGGGGCCAGAAATATTGCAACCTTCCACCCTGAGGCTGTGCCATACTGTGATTGAGATTAAGATCTATATTTGGTCTTTCCCCCCATTTCTAGCACAGAGCTCCTAAAACCCTTGGAATTTCCTAACCGTGACCACAGAGAACTTTCAGTCCTTCCCCAAACCCCCGGCTCCTGGGAGGGGAGAGGGACTGGAGATTGAGATCAATCACCAATGGCCAAAAGATTTAATTACTAGTGCCTATGTAATGAAGCCTCCATAAACACCCGAAAGGAAGAGGTTTGGAGAGCTTCCAGGCTGGTGAACATGCGGATTCAGAGAGCATGGATGTTCCCTGGCCTTTCCCTGTGCCTTGTCCTATGTATCTCTTCATCTGGCTGGTGATTTGTAGCCTTTAATATTCTTTGTAATAGACTGGTAATCTAGGAAGGGAGCAGGTTTCCCGAGTTCTATGAGCCGCTCTCACAAATTAATTGAACCCAAGGAGAAGGTCACTGGAACCTTCATTCTACAGCTGGTGGGTCCAGAAGCAGTGGTGACAGACTGGTATCTGAAGTGGGGGTGGGGCAGTGTCTTGTAGGACTGAGCCCTGAACCTGTAGGACCTGATGTTATTTCCAGGTAGGTGGTGTCAGAACTGAGTTGAATTATAGGACTTCACAGTGGCAGTTGGGTATAGGACACATTGATAAGGTGGCAGAAAGAAAAACCATAGGCCCAAAATGGAGTCACTTATGCTAGGCCACATCACCCAATGATGAAGCCTTAATACCTAGCCTAATTACAGTTTGAACCTTCTCCAGAAATTTGGTCTTAACTGGGTCGGTCGGGAGTTTTCTGCTCAACAACAATGAGGTAATCTGTCTCCATTTCCCCCACCACCACCCCAGAAGGAAAATGAAGTCTTTTTTTTTTTTAAAGAAATGTTTTTTGGGTTTTTTTTTTATTTCATTTATTTATTTGACAGAGATCACAAGTAGGCAGAGGCAGGCAGAGGGAGAGGGGGAAGCAGGCTCCCCGCTGAGCAGAGAGCCCGATGCAGGGCTGGATCTCGGGACCCTGAGATCATGACCTGAGCCGAAGGCAGAGGCTTAGCCCACTGAGCCACCCAGGTGCCCCGGAAGATGAAGTCTTGATAAGACCCTCTGCTCTTCCCTCTCAGGGAAAGTGAATTTATCTGAAACAATCCTTTCTTTTGCTAATAATCTCCATGCCCCACCCTCCTTCCTATAAAAACCTTCCGTTTTGTACAGTTCCTCAGAGCTCCCCTTTGCTTGCTGGACGGGGTGCTGCCGGACTCATGAATCAGTTAATAAAGCCAATTAGGTCTTCGAAATTTGCTCAGTTGAATTTTTGTTCTTTAATTAAAGGGGTACCAAAGTCCCAAGCCCACAGCAGCTGTCTCATTCTCTAAGAACTTCCTAAAGCAGAATTTGGATGACCTCATTTTAGGAAAATGTAAATGAGGGCTCCCAGCCGGTTTCTCCCTCCTTCAAGGTCATCTAGAGTCAACTCCCGTAACAAGGTCCATTCCCTTATTGAGCTTTTCCAAGCTGAAAATACATACCAAGCCTATGGCCCCAAGAGAGGCAGGTTTGTTAATCTCCTTTAGGCATGGTAGGCAGAAATTTGAGACTGATAGTATTTGGTTGTTCCTTGTAATCCGATAGTCCCTGGGGATGTGACAAACCATTTGAATATCAAAGTCAAAGTTTGGGACCTTGTTACTCAAAGTTGGAAGCCAGGAGCAGCCCAGAAGCTGTTAGAAGTGCAAATCCTCTGGTCCCACTCCCAGAGCTATTGAATCAGAAATCTGGGAGTGAGCACAAATTTTTTTCTTATTGTGCTAAAATACAGATGACATAAAATCCACCATATAACCTTTTTTTTTTTTAAAGATTTTATTTATTTATTTGACAGACAGAGATCACAAGTAGGCAGAGAAGCCTGAGCCACCCAGGCACCCCCACCATATAACCTTTTTAAGGTATACAATTCAGTGGCACTCAGTATATTCACAATACCATGCGGGACATCTGGGTGGCTCAGTGGGTTAAGCCTCTGCCTTTGGCTCAGGTCATGATCTCAGGGTCCTGGGATCAAGCCCCACATCGGGCTCTCTGCATGGCGGGGAGCCTGCTTCCCCCCCTCTCTCTGCCTGCTGCTCTGCCTACTTGTGATCTCTCTCTGTCCAATAAATAAGTAAAAATCTTGAAAATATATATATATATATATATATATATATATATATATATATTCACAACACCATGCAACCATCACTTGTATCTAGCTCTATTTTCATTGCTGCAAAAGAAAACCCTATAAGCATTAGGGACACAGTTGGTTAAGCATCTGGCTCTTGGTTTCAGCTCAGGTCATGATATCAGGGTCCTGATCTCAGGGTCGTGAGAGCAAGCCTTGGGACAAGGCTGAGTCAAGCCCCCAGTTCAGCCCCACAACAGGCTACGCTCAGCACTGAATCTGCTTAAGTTTCTGCCTCCCTCTCCCTCTGCCCTTCCCTGCCATACTCAACCACTGGCTTGCTCCCTCTCAAATAAATAATCTTGAGAGGCAGGAAGGGAGGGAGAGGAGGGAGAGAGAGTGGGTTGGAGAGGAAGAAAAGAAAGGAAGAAAACCATAGCCACGAAGGAAGGGAGGAAAAGGAGGGGGAAAGCGTGGGTTGGAGCCACTAAGCAGCCCCTTCTTATTCCCTCTCCTCCTGCCCCCGATAAATACTAATTTTCTCTCCATCTCTCTGGACTGGCCTCTTTTGGACACTTCATACAAATAGGATCATCCAATACATGGCTTTTTGTGTCTGGTTTCTGTCACTTACCATAATCTTTTCAAGGTTCATTCATTTCTCTACCACGTATCAGGGCTTCATTCATTTTTATGAATTTGTAATATCCCACTGTATGGATATATGACATTTTGCTTATCATTTCATTAGTTGATGAACATTTGGGTTGTTTCCACCTCCGTTATGAATAAGGAATGCTATAAACATCCGTGTTCAGGTTTTTGTTTGAACACCTGTTTTCTGTTCTCTTGAGTGTATGTAGGTGTCAGATTGCTGGGTCATATGGTAATTCTGTGTTTAAGTTGTTAAGGAACCGCCAAGTGTTTCCATAGAGCCTGGGTCATTTTACGCTCCCACCAGCAACTCATGAGTGTTCCAGTGTCTGCACGCCCTTGCCACAAGTGTTGTTTCCTGGGTTTTGTTCCATTTTGGTTTTTGTAGCCATCCCAGTGGATATGAAATGGTATCTCGCTGTTTTGATTGCCTTCAGTTGTTTTTAAGAAGCCCTCCTGGTGATTCTAATGCATCTGAAATTTGAAAAAGTTGTCCAGGGACCAGTAGTATCGACTCAGAAACTAGTTGTAGAAATGCGAAGTCTTACACCAATTAAGTCTCCTCAGTCGAATTCTGCATTCTAATAAGATCCCCAGGTGATCCCACACACCTTGGTGTTTGAGAAGCACGGGTAAAGGAAACATCCCTAAGTTGTTAACACTCCCTAATCATCATTTCAATTTGCGGGAGTTGGGGTCTGTTTTTAATGCCCTGTTTATCTAGTATATTCTTGTTGGACAGTCTGGAAAAACGAGAGGAACACAGAACTTGGAGTGAAACAGGCAAACCCAGTTTCCACCACTGAATCTATCGCTCATGGGCTGGGCGACCCCAGGCTAGTGTGCTTGATCTAGAAAAGGAACTAATATCTGCATCCCACCCCCATTAGAGTTCAATGACTTTAGCCATGTGCGAGCATCTAAGACAACTCAGCACAGAGAAGTTCACTCAGTCTGGTTCTACCTCCTTGCCTTGCCCTATGCTAGCCCTGGGGATTCCGTGAGAGTTTTAGGGAAGCAAATCTCAGCTTTGGCCTCCTGTCACATCAGTGAGGCACGGAACGACCAGCTAAATGATTTGCCAGATGATTTCCTTAAGGCACGAAGTTCAGGATCGATCCCACAGTCAACTTCCCGGGACTAAGTAGGACCTCACTGAAGGCTGGAACTGTGAATTCTGTGGGATCGCTATAATTTATAGACTTGTAAGAATCTCTTGGGCCACTCACTTGTGGTGTAAAGTAATTTTAATGCATTTTCAATAGCTTGATGGGGGCTGCTGGGCAACTATTTCTGTCTCTAGGTAGAGACGTTTCATTACTAGGGTACTTCCTATACACCAGTAGCTGTATTTCTAAGCACTCAGAAACCAAAATGCATTTATATCTCCTGTAAAGGGGTGCCTGGGTGGCTCAGTTGTTATGCGTCTGCCTGCAGTTCAGGTCATGATCATCCCGGGATCGAGCCCCGCATCGGGCTCCCTGCTGAGCAGAGAGCCTGCTTCTCCCTCTCCCTCTGCCTGCCACTCTGCCTACTTGTGCTCTTTTTCTCTAGCAAATAAATTTTAAAAATCTTTTAAAAATAAATAAATGAAATAAATCTCCAGCCAAGACCAGAGGTTCTCAGCTAAGAGTGATTTTGCACGCGTGTGCGTGCGCGCACGCGCGCGCACACACACACACACCCCTCCCTCAAGGAGACTTGGGGCAACATCTGAAGATTCGTCACCACCGGGGATGGGCCTTCTCGCGTCCACTGGGTGGAGAACACAGTCACTGCTCAACCTCCCGAGTGTATCAGGCATCCCCGCATGGAAAGACTTCGCCGCTCCCCAAATATCAATACTACCGGGGCTGAGAAACTGCGGCCCTAGACTCAAAGGCCACATCAGCCTGTCACGGACAGATGATAAAATGGACTCTTGGAGAAGTGCGGTGACCTGTCTGCAGCCACCCAGCTACTAACAGAACAGGATTCAAACCACCACCGGCTCACAACCCCTGAGGCCAGAGTTGTTTTCTCCTGTTTGTTTTCAGCCCTTCTCATTCAAGCACAGCTTGCAACTGTTTACTCTGCAGCTGAAGAGGAAAACTGGCCAGAAAGGGGTTTTAGACCGCTCAGACAGAGATTTTTCCACTGCCCTTTGTACAATCAATCAGAGCCACCTCCCAATTCCTCCCAGACTTGCTTAAATATCTATCCAGTTGCCTGGCAGGGATTTGGGTTAAAGAGCTATTCCGTTTCTGTGAGACAGATGTTCCGCACACTGACAGGGTTAAGATTCTCCCAGAGCAGGTGTGGACCGAGGGGACCAGTGGGCGTTATCTGCCCAGGGGCGCGTGGGGGCCAGGGAGCCGCAGGATGGAAGGTAACTCAGTGTCGCCGGCAGGAGCGGCGCCAGGATGTGGCAGGCTAGAAAGCCACAGGCACACAAACGGCCAGCGTCTCCCCAGAAAAGCCCCTCAAGCCTGCTGCCTGTCAGGTGTGAGGCTCCTGTCATGTCTGTGTCATTGCACGGGGTGTCACCACAGCCCTAAGAAGCAGTGGTTCTTCCGCCCATCGTCCTTTGAGGACACGTCCCCCCGGGGCTCAGGACCTTGGTCTGCGTCACTCCGCTGCCAGTGGTAAAGACAGTTTCAAAACCTGGCCCGTCTGTCTCCACGCCGCGTGGCTGGCTTCCTCTCCTCTTTGAAATCTGATGCTACCTGCACAGCTGCGTGTTGTCTCTCTCACTCTGCCTGCTCCTTGTTCCTTTCTTCAGGGATGGGAGATGCGGGAAGGAAGGGTGTATTTATAATGTGGTTGACCCTTCTGGGTGTCTCCTAGAAAAGAATTTAAAGGAGATGTGTTTCGTCCCTGCCCCGATCCTAGAACTTGCCATCCGCAGGACCAGATTTAGGGGGAGGCTCTGTGACCTTACCCCCTCCCGGGAATGGGAGTGAGGCTGGAGCGAGCGTCCAGCAGTGGGGCTAGGAGGAGGAGGAAGATGGTGGGGGTGATACCTTTGGGAGAAGACCCGTTGAGGCTCTTGGCCTTGTGGTTGGCACGGTGGTAACACCTGCCCCAGCGGAATCTGCAAAGGAGGCTGAGGCTTAATAAGTAAGAACATGAGGCCAAAGTCCGAATTCCAGGTCTAGCTGCAGGGCCACTCACATAACTCTTCTGTGCCTCGGTTTTCACAGCTGCAAAATGGGGGTACCAATACTATGCAGGGTTTTGGGGATCATCTATCTGGTAATATCCAACAAATGCCTGAAGCCCAAGGAATGTTTCGTAACTATTATTAATATTTATTAGATATCCACTACAGGCCAGAGACTGGGTTCTGAGTATTTTAACATCAGTTCCAATGGTCACGATGGTCCTGTGAGTAGGTTCAGTCTTTATCCTCATTAATGCTCTCTGAGAAGATTAAAAAAAAAATCTAAGTGCAAAGAGCTTCACCTGACACCCAAGGTCCCAGAAAGTGATAGTAATGGCTAACTCTTAGGTAGAATTTTCCGTGCGCTCACAAACACTGGCACGTGAATGTTCGTTGCCACGTTACTCACAATAGCGAAGAAGTAGAAACAACCCCATGCCCGTCCATTGATGAATGCGTAAACAGAACGTGGCCTGTCCACGCGGTGGGAAACTGCCCAGTTCTAGAAAGGAATGGAGTTGTGATATATTCTTACAAGATGGATGGGCCTTAAAAAGATGAAGGAGGGGGCGCCTGGGTGGCTCAGTGGGTTAAGCCTCTGCCTTCGGCTCAGGTCACGATCTCAGGGTCCTGGGATCGAGCCCCGCATCGGGCTTTCTGCTCAGTGGGGAGCCTCTCTCTGCCTACTTGTGATCTCTGTCTGTCCAATAAATAAATAAAATCTTTTTAAAAATAAAATAAAATGAGTTTTGTGGGGCAGTAGCTCTTTCTGCCCATAGTCCTAAATAAAATCACCTTTTTGCACTGAATAAATAAATAAATAAATAAATATATAATGAGTTTGTGGTATAGGATATAACCCTTTCTTCGATCTTTGCAAAAAATCTTTTTCTCATTTAAATTTTAGTTGGCTACCATACTGTGCAATCTGGGTTTCAGGAGTAGAATTCCATGATTCATCACTTCCATACAAAACCCAGAACTCATCACGGTAAGTGCCCTCCTTAATACCCAACACCCATCCAGCCCACTCCCCACGCCCACCTCCCTCCATCAACCCTCAGTTTGTTTTCTATTTTTAAGCGTCTCTTATGGCTTGTTTCTGTCTCCCTTTTTCCACCCTCCGTCCCATATCTTCATCTGTTTTTTAAATTCCACATATGAGTGAAACATATGGTATTTGTCTTCCTCTGACTTACTCATTTCAGTCAGCATAATACGCTCTAGCGCTATCCGTATCATTGCAAATGGCAAGATTTCATATTTTGATGGCTACGTTATAGTCCATTGTCTACATATACCACGTCTTCTTTATCCATTCATCAGTTAATGGACAGTTGGGGTCTTTCCATAGTTTGGCTACTGTTGGTAATTCTGCTATAAACATCGGGGTGCGTACATCCCTTCGAATCTTTATTTTTGTATCCTTTGGGTAAATACTTAGTAATGCCATTGCTGGATTGTAGGGTAGTCCTGTTTTTAACTTTTGAAGGAACTTCCGTACTGTTTCCACAGTGGCTGCACCAGCTTGCATTCCCACCAACAGTGCAGGAGGGGTCCCCTTTCTCCGCATCCTCGCCAACACCTGTTGTTTCTCGTGTTGTTGATTTCAGCCGTTCTGACAGGTGCCCAAAGTCTTTAATAAAATCGATGCCGAAGATCTGAGCCAATCTGACGATGGCTTTGCTTTTGGGGGAGTGCAAGAAAGTGCTAAGTGTGGATTCCACACACTAACAAGGGTGAGGAGAAGAAGCTGTCCATCAGACCCTGGGTTGCATAAGTGTGTTAAGGTTTCAAGAAAGTAAAATGCTTGCGATAGGAAATTAGGTGCGTATGGTAAGTTATTCATCAGATTTCATCAAAGTTTGGTCAAGACCCAGATTAGGATTGTAAAGCATGTACTTATCGCTGCAGCAGAAGTTGGTGTATTGGTGCCAAAGCTGAATCACAGTTTGCCAGTTCTTCAGGCAGGTCTACTGTAATATCGGAATTGAACACGTTGGCAAAATAAAGTTGAAATTTTTTAAAAAACATTAATTTTTAAATTTATCTTAAAATATTTATTTATTTATATTTATTTTATATTATTATATATTATATATGTTATCTGTGATATATGATATATTAATTTCATTTATTTATTTATTTATTTATTAAAAATAACTGTCCCAGCCCTACTAGGAAGGATGTCTGTCTGGGAGTTCAAGCTGCCAAAAGATATCCTCCAGGAGTGCTCGGAAGGCTGGGGGCACAATGAGTTTTGACATGGATAGCCCGTGCTGGGTATTAGAAAGGAAGGTCATCCCTACAGTCTCCCCCTCCACCACCATCTCCCCACCCCCACTACTGTGGGGAAGGCAGGGAAGAGGGGTAGATATACCTCCATCTACCTTTAAAGAAACTGGGATGGGCCGGAATGTATTACTTTCCTACTGATGTTATGGCAAATCACAACAAACTTAGTGGCTTAAACGATAGAAATGTATTATCTTATGGTTCTGAAGGTCAGAGGTTTCACTGGGCTAAAATCAAGGTGTCATTAGGACTGTGTTCTTTCTGGGCCCTCCAAGTGGAAATCAGTTCCTCTGACTTTTTCTGCTTCTGTAAGTTGCCTGCATTCCTTGGGTCTGGGTCTGTTCCCCGGTGTTCCAATCTCTCATTGACTCTGACGCTCTTGCCTCCATTTGTAAGGACTCTTGTATTGGAACCATCTAGATACAGCAGGATAATCTTTCCATTTCTAGCTCCTTAACTCGATCATACCGGCAAGGCCCCCTTTGCCAGGTAAAGTCACATATTCCAGGTTTCAGGAATTAGGACGTGCATGGATCTGAGGAACCACTATACTGTCTAGCAAATTGGTTACCTACCTACTCCCACCAGCCTGAGACACTTTATCTGGGATTATTTGTTATGCGGCAATGGATAACTGGAACGGAATGGCCAATTTCAGCTCAGCGTCTCCTGCTGATGCAAACTTCCATGATCGATTACCCCACTGAAATTCTTGTCATGCGGAGGGTGGTATGGGTACCAGGCTCAAGACAACCTGATGGGTCAGGGCTACCACAAGCTCTTTTAGAGGAAACTTAGTAGTGACTGATTGCCTACCTCTCTTTCTCCATGACTCCTACTTCAAAATGAGAAAAATACCAGGGATGAATTCCCAGACAAGCATGTTTCCCAAAATCGCCATTGTATCAAATTTGCCAAGAGATCTATCAAGTTGGCATTCAATTGGACGCTAATTTCTATGGATCGGTTGCTTATATACTGTCGTTCACACATGCTTTGACCTTCCCTGATCCTGTGTTACACTCCAGCTCCTTATGCCCTTCTCAAAATCCTTTCCATTGTTCCGCAAAATTTTTGTCAGCCAAGTGCTAGGGATTCCCTTACTTTGTTCTCTGCTGAATTCCTCTGCTCCTCATCACTGAAGCAAACTGCAAGCACCATTTAAGAGTTTTGCTCCTATCTTTTTACAAACACCTGCTCTGTCAGGTGCACATGCTTCCCATCTGTCCCAACTTCTTGCTGCTGGTTTAACAACCTTATAACATACCTTAGGTGGCTTCCGAGTCCTACAAATGAACTTACTCCCGGAGTTTCTTTGGGTCATAAGCGTTTAAAACTGGGTATGATAAAGGAGGACTGCATACATCTTGGTGACGGACTGGGTGGGAGAAAGGAGAAAAAGGCAGAGGGAGAAACAAATCTAAGAAGGCTCAAAGCTCTGCAATTCAACAGCCGAGGAGGAGAACTGAAAGAAGGGGGAGCCGGCTTTGACGTGCGGATGACAGCTCCGGCTTCAGACATGCCGACTGGCTGATGATGGTGAGATGGAGGAATGGAAGTAGTAAGGCTGGATGTAAAGAATCTGCACGTCCACGGTGAGAATAAGAGGGAAGGTATGTGATTTATTTTAACACTCCTGTTTCCCTCCAGTAGAAATATATGAGAAGCGTACTGAGTCTTGGCTCAGGAAGTTTTAGAGGGGCACCTGGGTGGCTCAGTTGGCTAAGCATCCAACTCTTGATTTTGGCTCAGATCATGATGTTGGGTCCTGGGATGGGGCCCTGCAGTGGGCTTCATGCTCAGCGGGGAGTCCCCTTGGGATTCTCTTTTTCCTTTTCCTCTGCCCCTCCCCCACTCACACAAGCAGGCAAAGAAAAAGAAAAAAGGAAAAGCTTTAGAAGCCAAGTTGAAGATGTATGAACGGGCATCCTCTGCACCATAAATTTTTCACTCCTTCACTCCTTTATCCATGTTTCATTAATTCTCACACTTGCATTTCTTCATTTCTTCGTTGAGTTTCGCGTATGCCAGACACCAGGCCCATAGCAGATAGTGTGCATATTAGGTGATAACTCAAGTAAAATCTTCTGAATGAGCTGCTCCAAGTTGAGAACAAAGAGAGAAAACAGAAAAACCAGGCCTCCTGGGTGGCTCAGTCAGTTCATCCTCTGCCTTTGGCTCAGGTCACGATCCTGGAGACCTGGGATCAAGACCCACATCAGGCTCCCTGCTCAGCAAGAAGCCTGCCTCTCCCTACCCCCCCCCCATGTAGCTCCCCTGTTTGTGCGCGCTCTCTCTCTCTCTCTCTCTGTTGAATAAATAAATAAAATCTTTTAAAAAGAGAGAGAAAAACTTTCTTGTCCTTGTGTCAAGAAGCAGGCAATGATCAGTTATTTCAGTAAATATTTGTTGAATGAGTGAGGCAAGGAACATGGGAGACTTTTTCAGAAGCACCAGTCTGTGCCAGGGCACTGAGAAAGGTGAGGTATTCACAGAGGTAAAAATCTGAAGGTGGAGTTCAGAAGAAAGATAAGGGTGAGATTTTGCCAATGTGTTCTTCCAGAATTTGTTTGCTTGTGCAGGTGGCAAGAAATTGGAAATACCTCAGGGTCCTCATACAAGTTAAAACACAATACTCATCGCTCTTAACCCCCTTCGACTTCTCTATCCTCATTCTCCTTCCCTTCCTCCCTCCCTCGTTTCCTTCCCTTCCTCCCTCCTCTTCAGGCCAACCAACAACTTAGCGACACACACTCACACAGCAGCTAAGTTCAAGGAAGTTCCTGAGTGAAAGCCGGGAAAGGGAACATGGCAGATCATGATAATTGCCCTTAACACAAAGAATATCCCCTCAAAAAACAATGAAACAAAATAAAACAACTATCAGATGCCTCATTAAAAAAAAAAGAAAGAAAAGGGGCGCCTGGGTGGCTCAGTGGGTTGGGCCTCTGCCTTCAGCTCGGGTCATCTCAGGGTCCTGGGATCAAGCCCCGCATTGGGCTCCCTACTCAGCGGAGAGCCTGCTTCCCTCCGCTCTCTCTCTGCCTACTCATGATCTCTCTCTGTCAAAAATAAAATAAATAAAAATTAAAAAATAAAAAAGAAAGAAAGAAAGAAAAGGGGCGCCTGAGTGGCTCAGTAGGTTAAGCGTCTGCCTTCGGCTCAGGTTCTGATCTCTGGGTCCCAGGATCGAGTCCCGCATTGGGTTCTCTGCTCAGCGGGGAGCCTGCTTCCCCCACTCTCTCTCTGCCTGCTTGTGATGTCTCTCTGTCAAATAAATAAATAGAATCTTTAAAAAAGAAAAAGAAAGAAAGAAAGAAAGAAAGAAAGAAAGAAAGAAAGAAAGAAAGAAAAGAAAATACTCTTCAGAAACAACTGATGAAACAGAGAAGACCAGGGTTCCTCTATTCAACGGCAGAATCCTGGAGTCCACGCCCCACCCCTTCGGGTTCCCTTTCACCCATGCAGCGTCCTGAAACACAACTCCATGGACATTTCCAAACCTGAGTCGGGATCTGAGGAACCCCAGCTGGAAAATAAAACCTGTCCTAGAAGAAAGGATGTGATACGGCTTACCTGGGCATTGTCTATGGAAGGCAGATTGTTAAACCCTGGACTCAAGGTGTTGACTCTCTGTTCTTTGAAATGGAAAAAGATGAGTCAATCTGGTATCACACATGACCCAACTGCCTTGAGATTGCAAAATGATGGGAAGGATCTTAGGGAAAGCTCTAGTGGGCAACCAGCCAAGACACGGAGCTCTGGTGGTGCCAACAGTGCAGACATTTACCTACCCATCTCACAGAGTGTGCCCAGTTCAGAGAGGGTTGAAAACAGATTACCGGTAACTCTAGGAGGGATTTCCTGTCCAAATCTAGGAAGCTTATGTGCTATGAAGATATGTAAAACCCTAAATCCCCAGCAATGAATAGATGAGTTAAGAGGTAAGAGTTTGTACATGAAAGGATCTGAAAGGCAAGGTTTTATTGTATCAAGATCAACGGTAAACAGACAATTTGACTAAGCTTGACCCAGCCCTGCAGGAGCGTGTCCTGCTTTCTTGTTTGGCCCACGAAGAATGCGACGAGCCTCGTCTTGCACAACAGGCATCGCACAACCTTGTGGGAAAAGGCCAACTCACCTGCCATGCTACTGATGTTCACCAGCCTGCCCTTGGATTTCCTTAGGAGAGGCAAAAATGCCTTCGTGACCTCCACAGCCCCGAAGAAGTTCACAGCCATGCATTTTTTGTACCCGGTCATGGGAATGAGCTCGCCGTCGGCTGGCAAGCCGAGGATGCCAGCATTGTTGACCAGAGCCCACAGTCCTGAGGACAGAAAGGAATGACTTTGACGTCTGGTGATGCTGAAGAATAGGAGGACTTTTAACACTTGACACTCTGGAGTCTCAAGGGCCCCTTTGAGATTTAGGATCTAGGCAGACCACTCAAACTCTTGGACCTTAATCTCCTTGGATACCTAAAACTACTTACTCTGAGGCAATGTGTGGAGAGTAAATTTGAAATATTAAGTGATGGGTTTGGGGAGGTATTTTCTTTTCCTTAAAGCACTTTCCTAGATACAGCCAGATATTTGCAGTATCTGGGGCCGGAGGACCCAGCAAGGGGGAGAGTAATAAGAGCCTGTGTCCTGTTTCTCCCTCAAAGGACCGTGCAGAGGCGGTCTAATATCTTGAGGCCATGCAGGATGATATACGAGCCTTATCCCTAGGCTAGAAAAGATCCCCTAATCCAGGAAAACTAGAGAGGCTCCAAGAACTAAGGAGATGGCAGAGTCCCTGAGCCCTAGTCCTTGCCCCAACCAGCCTAATCCTGTTGATTGGATCAGAATCACCAGAAAGTCTTGTTCAAGTGGATGGCTGGGCCCCACCTCCAGAGGCAATCATTTAGGGTGTCTGGGATGGAGCCTGAGAATCTACATTTCTACCAGGTTCCCAGGTGACACTGTTGCTGCAGTTCTGGACCATACCTGGAGAGCCTCCGTCCACAAGAAGTGGTTTCCAACCTTGACTGCATGTTAGAATCACCTGGGGGGCTTTTTAATGCCTCACCCCAACACCCCAATGCCCAGCCACATCCCAACCCATTAGATCAGCAATCCTGGGGTAGGGGAGAGAAGGGACCTTGGCATGGAATTTAAAAATTCCCCGAGTGTGGGACACCGGGGTGGCGTCATTAAGTGTCTGCCTTCGGCTCAGGTCATGATTCAGCGTCCTGGGATGAGTCCCACAACGGGCTCCCTGCTCAGCAGGGAGGCTCCTTCTCCCTCTCTAGCTTCCCCTGCTTGTGTTCGCACCCTCGCTGTCTCTCTCTGTCAAATAAATAAATAAAGTCTTTAAGAACAAAAAATTCCCCAGTTGGTTCCAATGTACAAGCAAGCTTGGGAACCATGGCCCTAACAGGCAGGGAAAGGGGTCATTCAAGAACTCCAGATCTTTTTCAGGGGGCAGGATCTGTAGCAGAGGGGAGGGACCTGGGTCCTCTTTACCCAATGGAGGTGACAGAATCTGGGGTATGTTTAGCTGGGCAGATCTGAAGCAGATTCCCTGAGATCCCTGAGCCTCCACATGGTTTAGAATCATGATTCTCAAGATGTGGTTCAGAACCAGCAGCATCAGTGGGAACTTAGAAATGCAAATTCCGGGGGCACCTAGGCAGCTCAGTCAATGAAACATCCGCCTCTTGGTTTCGGCTCAGGTCGTGAGCTCAGGGTTGTGAGATGGAACCCCGATTTGGGCTCCGTCCTGGTCGTGGAGCCTGCTTAAGGCGCCGGGGTGACTCAGTGGGTTAAAGCCTCTGTCTTCGGCTCAGGTCATGATCTCAGGGTCCTGGGATCGAGCCCCACATCAGGCTCTCTGCTCAGCGGGGAGCCTGCTTCCCCCTCTCTCTCTGCCTGCCTCTCTGCCTACTTGTGATCTCTCTCTCTGTCAAATAAATAAATAAATAATCTTTAAAAAAAAGAAGAAGAAGAAGAAGAAGAAGAAGAAGATTCTCTCTCTCCCGCTCCGTCTGCCCCTTCCCCTCCCTCTTGCGGGTATGCACTCTCTCTCTCTTTCTGTCTCTTTATCGAAAAAAAGGAAAAGGCACATTCTAGAACCCCACTTCAGACCTGTCAGATCAGAAGCTGGTGATCCGAAATTGCTGTTGAAGCTCAGTGTCTGTCACAGAACATGTCCGCTCCAGTGTGAGAGCCTGCGGCATGGACCGAAGCCAGAGGAGCCTCGGTGCTAACAGACACACGAACGGCAGGAGGTCCAGCCCCTGATGGCCTCAAGGAGGTGGGTGGCAGCCAGACTGCACAAGGACTGGACAGAGCACCGGGCATCCCTGCAGGCACCAGCCGGAAGCACTGATGATCGAAGATGAAATGTCCCGTCCCCAGGACCTCAGAGGCTACCCCTGGGGAAGTGAGATGAGGCTCAAACTGAAAGACGCTCGTCGTGTGGCAGAAGGACGGCCCAAAATAGAAACAGAGCTGAGCTGTGGAAACTAAAACTGCACTTCTCACGCACCTGAGCCGGGGGGCCGACCCTGACACGCGGTAATGACTGGGAGCACTAGGTGAGAGAATGGCGAGCTGCTAGGAAGAGCTCAACAGCTCTCGGGACGATGGTGATGGGTGCAGAGGAGGCCTGGGCCGGCCCCTCCGAGGGATGGTTTTAATTCCCTCGGCCTGATGCGCACCTCTGACAGGCAGCATGCAGGCAGCAGCCTGAGGGTGCGCTAGAATGGGGGTGAGAAACTTGTTCTAGGAAAGGCCAAGAGTGAATATTTTAGTTGTAAGCACTCCTGTTTCCACTCTGCCGCCAGCTGTCATCTGTACGTGAAGGAAAATGGGAGCGGGACTCCAGTAAAACCTGATTTATGGACACTGACGTTTGAATTCCACCTAATTTGCACTTGCCAAAATAATATTCTCCTTCTGACTGTTTTAAGCATTTAAAAATGTAAAAACCAAGGCGCCTGGGTGGCTCAGTGGGTTGAGCATCAGATTCTTGATTTCCGCTTTAGGGTGGACATCTCAGGGTCTTGAGATCGAGCCCCGCCGTAGGCTTCCCAGGGCGTGGAGCCTGCTTAGAACTCACTCTCTCTCTCACGCTCTCTCTCTCTCTCCCTCTCCCTTTGGCCCTCCTCCCTAGTCCCCACCACCCGCGGGCATGCTCGCTCTCTCTCAAATAATATTAATAATAAGCAAAAATAAAAATGTAACGTGAGAGAGCTTGGTGATGATGGAAGAGTTCTGTGTTTTGATTGTGGTGTTTTTGCACAAAGCTACACACACACACACACACACACACACACACACACATACAAATTCTAAATAAGCCCCATGGATTATACCAATGCCAGTTTCCTGGTTTTGATATCATACCGTAGTTAGGCAAGAAGTTAACATTGAGGGAGACTTGGCAAAGCAGGCACAGGAACTCTCTGTACATTTATTTACAACTTCCTGTGAATTGACAGTTCTTTCCAAATAAAATGTTAAAATAATAATAATAATAAAACAGGTCCATAGTTTGCCAACCCCTGCCCACAGAATTTTAAGCTGGCCAATAAGTTCATTATACCTGTGGGGACTTATTAAGTTTAAAAATAATATTAATGAGTTATTAAAAATATGTAAATACTTACATAATAATGTGTGGGGCTTAGAGACACAGGGCAGGGCTAACCTTCTTACAGGACACGGTGAGGTTTTGTCATTCATCTACAAGTCCCAAAGCGTACTTCAGGAAACCTCCTTCTTGGTGATTTTTAAACTCCCCTGTTTAACAGCTTCCTTTTCTCTTAGACTTGAGAGGTTGAGGTTGAGACAACCTCAAGGAAAACAGGTAGAAGGTGTATTGGCAATTCTGTCTCGGAAGAGGATTGCTCTCAGGGTGCCTGGGTGCCTCAGTTGGTTAGGCAACTGCCTTCAGCTCGGGTCATGATCCTGGAATCCCGGGATCGAGTCCCACATCTGGCTCCCTGCTGAGCAGGGAGTCTGCTTCTCCCTTTGACCTCTCCCCTCTCATGTTCTCTCTCTCAAATAAATACGTAAAATCTTAAAAAAAAAAAAAAAAGAAGAAGAAAAAAAGAAGAAGAAGAAGAAGAAGAAGAAGAAGAGGATTGCTCTCCAGAATTCTGACCACAAAACAGCATGAACTCACTCACTGGAAAGTATACTCACCACACCCCTTCATCCCTAGACGCTAGCATGGTATTTCCATATCTAGAACCCATTGTTTTATCACGCAATATGGAATATGGTTAATACTGCGCCTCTGGGCCTCACTAGAGAGGTCTGTATCAAATAGCTCCTGAGTTAGACACCAGGAAGTCACATTTATAAGAGGGATAAGCATCAAGCCAACATGGGAGAACGCAGAGCCAAGAAGCAGAGATGATGACAGATGACATTGCTTAAGGATCCAGACATGCCTGAAGCCAACAGGTCTTTTCAGTTAAGCATATTCATTCCTTTATACATTAGCAGTTTCAAATTGGGTTACGCTGCTGGCACCTGGGAGAATCCTAATGGGAACATGGATCTCGTTCTCAAGGAAACAAGTGGTGAGGCGTGGGAGATGGCCAGATGGTTATAATAATGCAGCAGTACAGGTGTGTGCAGGACATAACAAGTGAGTGTCCAGAAGAGGAGGTAAATGGTGTAACCTGGGTCACCAGGAAGGTCATGGAAGGGATGTTATGTTTGCGCCAGGTCTCCCGTGGGAGTAGAGTCTGCAGCTAGACAAAGTCAAGAGTCTTAGAAAAAGGGAGTAGAGGCAAGAGGGAAATTTGGGTAAGAGGACGTGAATCTGCAAAGTTATGGTACATTTAGCACATTCTATTCTGGAAACCCATCAGAATTTACTGAGGGGACCGTCAGGTATTGCAAATTAAGGGTTTGGCCAGAGCCATTATCCTGAAAGCCTTAAAATCCTTGTGAATATGTTCAGATTTTATTTGATACCAGACAGAGAACCACTGAACCATTCAGTGAGACAAAGCAAAATAACTACCACAGGCCTGGCTCATAGGAGGAACCCAAGACATAGAGGATCTGTATGCCCAAGGGTTTTTAGGAGGTGGGTGACATTGTAAGGTACACGTTGTAAAGATTACTGCCCATTCGGAAAGTTAATGGGAGAGGAAAGTTATTGAGGGGCCCCAGGTGGAAAGTGAGGGCCTGCGCTAGGTCACGGCAGCCTGGTGATGACAGAAAGGGACCGGGATGATAAAAATCTAGGAGCTAGAACTGAAGGACTTGGGAACCATAGGATTCAGGAACTGAGGGTAAACTGCAGGTCTCAGTGCCCACCCCCCAAACCCGGCTGCTGGCATAATTGATGGACTAGATGGCGTTACCAGCATCTGAGCTGTGGGGTGTGCCAGCGTTAAAGCTCATTTGCAGACCAGCAATAAGGGAAAACGTCATGAGGTCAGGCTTTGACAAAGTGAGGTGGGATGCCCGGCAGACAATTTTATACACATTTAAGTCCAGATGTTGAGAAGAGGGCTCAGTGGGTATGATTTGGAAGAGACTGGTGTATGTCTCACTGTTTCTCCATTCTAACAGAACATTAGCACCACCTGGGGAACTTTCGAATATACTGAGACCTGGCCCCCCAGTAGGATTCTCTTTACAGCTGACGTTCCTAGCAAAAGGAGAGCAACAGTAGCAGCCCCCTGATTGCAGGGTCAGCTGAGCCCTTGCAGGTAGACACTGATTTAATTGGTTGGGAGAGGGTACCAGGCTGGGTGGGCACCATGCGTGTGCCCGCTGTGTAGCCACATAGGGCCCCGTGCTTCTGAAAGGCCTCAGGCCTGTTTGAATTCTCTGCTAGCATCTCCTTAAAGTCTTCATCTTTTTTTTTAAACAAGGTGCCCCACATAATTTTCAGCTGGGTCCTCCAAGTTACATATGCCATCTTGGGCCCAGGCATGGGTATTTTCAGACATTCCCTGGTTGATTCTAATGTGCAGCTGGGTTGAGAGTCCTAGCACAGAGAGACACCACCTTAGCCCAGATAATGTGGGGTGGGTAGTTTGGGGACGGAGCCCTTGGAAACATTCACATTTATGGGAGGAATGGAGGAAAGGGTTCAGGAGAAGCAGAAAAATGATCAGAGAACTAGGGAGGCGGGGTGGGTGCTGGAGACCCCAAGGTTAAGACAAGGGAAGGTAATGAACACATTTAAATGTCGCTGAGAGATAAAGAGCTCGGTGTTCAGGAAGATACTCGTTAGCTCGGCCAGACCAGTTAGTCAACGTGGGATTGAAGGTGAAGATGGGTGATGGGGTTCCAACGAGCTTGACCACAAAGGAAGGGGAAAGAAAAGGGCCGTGGCTAAAGGAAGACAGTGATTATTAAACTTTTATTTTCTTAAGTCTGTTCCTTGGTGGTTTTTTTTGTTTGTTTGTTTTTTAGATTTTATTCATTTATTTGATAGAGAGAGAGATCACAAGGAGACAGAGAGGCAGGTGGGGGTGGGGAACAGGCTCCCTGCTGAGCAGAGAGCCCGATGTGGGGCCCGATCCCAGGACCCTGAGATCATGACCTGAGCTGAAGGCAGAGGCCCAACCCACTGAGCCACCCAGGTTCCCCTGTTCCTTGTTAATGTTAGTGGGAGATGTGGGTATGGGAGGTGTGGGCAGGAGGGTAAGTAATGGGAGAGTGACCGAGCAGATGTTGGATGAATGGGTTCAAGAATTCTTCAAGTTCTGTGAGGATGGACCATTGCTGACTTACTCATACCATTTTTATATCTGTAAGAGGCCCTGGCATGTGACAGGTGCCCAGTACAGGAGTTCTCAACGTGTGGTGGGCAGCCAGAATGGACTAAAGGGCAGCGGTAAGGAGAGGCTCGAAGCAGTGTTGGTCATTTGTGAGGAGGGTGGGGGGCAGTTGAGGGCATGGACAGATAAAGGCAGTACCTCTGTTCTGCACCTTTTCCACCACTTTGCTGTGGGCATCTTTTATCTGCTGCGGGTCGGTGATGTCCATCTGGAGCACAGAGAGGCGCTTGGAGCAGATTCTTCGCAAGTCCTCTGCTCCTGATCCCTTTTCATCCAGAACTCCCACAAATACTGTGAAGCCAAGTTCATCCAGGTATTTGGACAGAGCATGGCCAATTCCGGAATCGCCACCTGCAAAGGGGTTAAGGCAATAAAGAGTGGGTTCAAGGCCAAGTGGCAGGAGAAATGACTTAATAATACACTGCGTACTATGTATGATTCTCCATGTTTTCTGGAGAGAGTGGGACTTGAGGAAGTTTCTTTATCTCCTATGTGGGAAAATGGGCAGAGAAGCCAAAACAGACACATTTCTCTGTATAAAAAGAAGAAAAATGAGGTAGAATCTGGAGTGGGGCATAAGTGGAAGGGGAATTGCTGGTGGAGGGATGGTCTAGGAGTGGTTGTTGGTCAAAGAACTAAGGAGGAGGGAGAACTGTGACATTTGCTGGAGGTTTCTCTATTGATCTCTGTTGCATCCTATTTGATGTAACCTCCATCACTCCATAAAATCACCAGTGACTCATTCATTACAAATCAGTATTTCAGAGTTGGTTTGGGGCTTTAGAAATCTAACAAAATGTCCTGCTTCAGAGTGGACACAAGTCAACAAGAGGCTTCCCAGTTCCTTCTACGTTGTGGAAGATGGTGGCTCATAGTCACCTGCACTTATCAGCTCCTCAGAACTTTTTCCCTCATGGTGACCCTCTCCCAAACCATTGAAAAGAAATCCCAACCTTGGAAAGAAGCTTGCAACAGAAACCAGAGAGAAAGCCCTAAATGCATTGCTTTGCATAAATAAGTGGATGGCATAATATGTAAAATACGTCTCAGAATTTGAGATGGGAGTTTACCCAACCCAGTCTGCAGAACATTTAGACCCTGGAAAAATTATTTTATGCCCACAGGTGTAAAAAGTAGATATCAGAAATTCTGAATGAAGGCAACATAGACCTGAAAGTCACCCATTGAGCATTGGAAGAATAAACATGTAACAGTTAATATGTCCCCAAAGCTCTAAAGATGAGAAATCATCTTCACATTGACTATGTTGTGTCGTCTTTCCTGTAAACCTTGAGGGGTCTCTCTTATCAGAAGTCAGGGGCTATAGTCAGGCATCTACCTAAGAATTGGAATATATAGGAAATCAGAGCACACTGACAGTCAACTCAAGGGTCAGTATGGAAGCGTTACTGTCCCTAAGAAGAGGATGACCTTCTTAGGCAAAAGGACAAACTCAACATCAAAAAATCAAGCAATCTGATTTTAAAATGGCAGAGGCACTGAACAGACATATTCCCAAAGAAGACATACGGATGGCCAACAGACACGAGAAGATGCTCAACATCACTCATCACCAGGGAAATGCAAGTCAAAACCATAATGAGATACCACCTTCCACCAGTTAAAATGGCGAAAATCAAAATGACAAGAAATAACAAGGGTTGATGCGGAAGTGGAGAAAAAGGAACACTCACACACTGTTGATGGGAATGCCGGTTGGTGCAGCCACGGTGGAAACAATAGGTTCCTCAAGGGGTTAAAGATAAAAATGCCATATGATGTAATAACTCCGCTCTTGGGTATTTATCCAAAGAAAATGAAAACACTAATTTGAAAAGATACATGCATTCCTATGTTTGTTGCAGCATTGTTTAAAATGGCCAAGAAATGGAAGCAACCTGAATGTCCATCAGTAGGTGAACAGATAAGGAAAATATGTTACACACACAGAATAATACGACACAGTCATAAAAAAGAATGAGATCCTGCCATTTGAAACCACGTGTATGGACCTGGAGGGTTTTTTGCAAAGTGAAAAAAGTCAGACTAAGAAAGATACCAATACCAAATGATTCTACTCATAAGTGAACGCTAAAAAAACAAACAAACAAACAAACTGGAAAAAACAACAAAAAACAGAATCAGACCTGTAAATATAGAGAACAAACTTAGGGTTGTGGGGGGGGGGTGGTTTGAACAAAATGGCCAAGACAGACTTCTAGTTAGGAAATGAATGCATCATGGGAATAAACCACAGCATAAAGAATGCAGTCAGTGGGGCGCCTGGGTGGCTCAGTGGGTTAAAGCCTCTGCCTTCGGCTCAGGTCATGATCCTGGGGTCCTGGGATCAAGCCCCACATCGGGCTCTCTGCTCAGCGGGGAGCCCGCTTCCCTCTCTCTCTGTCTCTGCCTGCCTCTCTGCCTACTTGTGACCTCTGTCTGTCAAATAAATAAATAAATAAGTCTTAAAAAAAAAAAAAGAATGCAGTCAGTGATATTTGTTATAGGACAAACGGGAGCTACATTTGTAGTGAACATAATTTAATGCATGAACTTGTCAAATCACTAAGTTGTGCACCGGAAACCAAGGTAACATTGTGTGACCCATACTCAAATAGTAAATAAATAAACAAATAAGAAGACTAAAGGATAGAGAAACAAGCATTCACACACAGTGCTGATAAATGTTAAGGACTAAAATCTATGACTGTTTTCAATGTGTAAATCTTTTGCCCCAAAGAGTCTCACGATCTGTCCCAGAGAACAAACACATATATTCAGAGACACATACATGATGTTTTCTCTACAGCACTGGGTATAAGAGCAAAAGAAGGGACTGACCTGAATGTTCATGAATAGGAAAGTGATGACATAAATTACGGTCCCTAAAATGGGGATATAACATAGCACTTCAAAAAAGTTGGGGTAGAACTACATAAACTAGCCTATATTTTGCTCCATGATATTTTGTTAAGCAAAATGAGTCATGGTATAGCACTCATTACATAGAATCCAACGTATGCCCTCCAAAGAGGGAGGGAGCTAATTCTCTACGTGTCTGTGCATGGAAACATACAAGAAGGAATTTGGAAGGAAAGACACCAAAATGCTAACAGTGGACGCCCTTAGCAGTAGAGGCACGATGGAGGGGCCTGATTTAAATGTCTTCCATTTTGCTATAAGAAAGCACTTATCTTTATTGTATAATTTCTCTTCTTTTATTTTAAAGATTTATTTATTTGAGAGAGAGAGCGCGTGAACACTCGAGTGAGGGGGAAGGGCAGAGGGAGAGAGAGAATCCTGAAGCAGACTCCCTATTGAGTGGGGAGCCCCAGGGCCCCAGGTGGGGCTTGATCCCAGAACGCTGAGATCATGACCTGAGCTGAAATCAGGAGTGGGCCGCTGAACCGACTGAGCCACCCAAGCATCCCTAAATTCTCTTCTTTTAAAGGTCATTCCAATTAGAATGGAGATGGGCCAGCCCCATAAGGGTAGAATATGGTACAACAGAGAAGACATTTTGGCTCGTGCGTGCAAACACTGCCCAGGAGAGAGTGTCAGCCTTAGCAAAAAGTGTGGGTGCTTCTGCTCCTTGGGCACCCCTACTATGACATGAAGGGATCTAGTTGTCATAATTGATTGCATTTAACTTTTTAAGAATTATAGTTGCAGTCTTCCTTAGTTTCAGGTGTACGACATAGTGATTCCACATCTCTATCCATTCTGCTGTGTTCACCACAAGCGTAGCCAGCATGTGTCACCACACAGCACTATTACAATACCACCGACTGTATTCCCTCTGCTGTCCCTTTCATCCCCATGTATATTATTCATGTATATTCATCCCCTTATTCATTGTATAACTGGAAGCCTGTACCTCCCACCCCCTCCCACTCCCCTTCCCCCATTTTGCCCATTCCCCAACCCCCTCCCCTCTGGAGGCTGCCACTCTGTTCTCTGTATTTATAGATCTGTTTCTGGTAGTTAATATGTTTGCTTGTTTTGTTTTCTAGATTCCACATAGAAGTAAGATCATATGGTATTTTTCTTTCTCTGTCTGATTTATTTCACTTAGCCTAATACCCTCTAGGTCCATCCACATTGTTGCAAATGGCAAGCTATCTCTCTTTTTTATGGCTGCATAATATTCCAGCATGTACGTGTGTGTGTGTGTGTGTGTGTGTGTGTGTGTGTGTGTATACCACATCTTCTTTATCCATTCATCTATCAATGGACACTTGGGTTGCTTCCACGTATTGGCTATTGTAAATAATGCTGATTGTTTTTAACTTTTGCTCTGTCTCCTTCCTGCTTGTATACCCATGTGCATTTATGCTCAGGAAAAGGCCTCTGTGTATACATGTTTCACCACCTGGGCCTGGCCAGAGGAAGAGACAGTAGCATTTGGAACACACACACACATACACACACACACACACACACACACACACACACACATATCTGGGCCACGTGACAATCTCTGCCTCGGTGTAAATTAGCATATTAGAATTACGGTTCTTCTAACATATAATAATATATGTGTAGGACAGGTTTGTGAGCCCAGTGAATGTGGCTTTGCCCTGTAGAAATAGACTTACAGTAGGACAAATCCAACTTCTGAGTCTACAGCAGGGAGACCAGATCCTGGACAATAGCGAGTTCATGAGATAGTGGGTACAGTGTGTGCAACCCTTCTCTGGAAGCCCCATATGGCACTGGTGATCAGTAATGTCTTCCCAAATTATTCTCCAAATGTCAACAGTCAAGATTACCTTTCCCATTTTACATATGGGAGAGCACTGTCACGGAGTCAGTAGGAATGGACATGGACTGTTTGCCAGAGCCTAAAACCAAGTCCATGCTTCTTCATCATCCTGGACCAGCCACATTCTCCTTTATCTGTTTAGCTAGAGAGGGGAGCTATGGGGAAGCCAACTCCAGAATGGTCCTCTTCTGGCCCAGCAAGTAAGGGTGCGATTAACCTTAAAAATAACTAACTTAGGGGTGCCTGGGTGGTTCAGTGGGTTAAAGCCTCTGCCTTCGGCTCAGGTCATGATCCCAGGGTTCTGGGATCGAGCCCCACATCAGGCTCTCTGCTCCGCAGGGAGCCTGCTTCCTCCTCTCTCTCTCTTTCTGCCTGCCTCTCTGCCTACTTGTGATCTCTGTCTGTCAAATAAATAAATAAAATCTTTAAAATAAATAAATAAATAACTTAGAACCCGGTCGAAGAGCAGATCTGGAGCTGGGTTGTGCATGCTGTGCTGGGTGAGGCCAGGCGTCCAAGGAGGACCCCTCCCACTTGTAAAGCACCACACCCTGGGCTTCTGCTTCCTGTTGGCACAGCTGGATATATTGAGATTAAAGCTGGGTTAAAGCTCCCCATTTCCCTGAGAGGTTTGTGTCCTCTCAGGTGCCAGCACATCCCCTCTCTGCACAGAGAATCATTCTGCAGGGCAGAGGTGAATGCTGTGGCCCTCGGTTCCATGCGGCAAATAAACTCAGCCGGGGACGTACAGAGGAAGGTGAGACAATGTCAGCCACCCAAATGTCTATCAATTGACGATTGGATAAACAAAATGTGGTAAACAGTAAAATATTTTTCAGACATAGAAGGGAGTAAAGCTGTGATACACACTACATCAAGGATGAATCTTGAAAACTTCCTGCTAAGTGAGAGAAGGAGACACAATGATCCCGACCCCATGGTCTCTGAGCAGAGAACAGTCTGGAAGATATTTTTAAAGGTAGTGCCTTTGACCAGCTTCATGAATCCAGGACCTAACTCTCTCTGGAGAAAGGTCCTAGGAAGAACCTGGCATATGGTAGATACGGGCAAATCACAGATGCGTTGTTGGTTGCGTTCCAGGCCAACACAGTAAAGCAAAGCACAATAAAGAAGTCAAATGAATGTTGTGGTTTCCCAGTGCATATGAAAGTTATATACATACTATTCTGTAGTCTATTAAATGTACAGAAGTATAATGTCTAAAAAGAAACCCAATGTACATGCCTTAATTCAAAAATAACTTAATGGGGTCGCCTGGCTGGTTCAGTCAGTAGAGCATGCGACTCTTGATCCCAGGGTTGTGATTTCAATCCCCACACTGGGTGTGGAGCCTGCTTAAAATAAATTAATTCATTTAAAAAAGACTTTATTGATAAAGAATGATAACCATCATCTGGGCTTTCAGCAAGTCATAATCTTTTCGCCGGCGGAGGGTCTTGCCTGGAAGCTGATGGCCGCTGACCAAGCGGGATGGTGGTTGCTGTTGCAATTCCTTAAAATAAGATAACAGTAAAGCTTTCTACATCGATTGACTCTTCCTTTTCAGAACAATTTCTCTGTTTCACGTGTCGTTATCTCATAGCCTTTTTTTTTTAAGATTTTATTTATTTATTTGAAAGAGAGACAGTGAGAGAGAGCATGAGCGAGGAGAAGGTCAGAGAGAGAAGCAGACCCCCCGTGGAGCTGGGAGCCCGATGCGGGACTCGATCCCGGGACTCCGGGGTCATGACCTGATCCGAAAGCAGTCGTCCAACCAACTGAGCCACCCAGGTGTCCCGCGTTATCTCATAGCATTTTACCCACAATAGAACTTCTTTCAAAATCAGAGTCAGTCTTCTCCAACCCTGCTGATGTATCAACTCAGCTTATGTACTATTCTGAATCCTCTGTTGGCATTTCAGCAATCTTCAGAAAGTCTTCACCCAGACTAGAAACCACTTTCACAACGAACCAGTTTCTCTGCTCATCCATAAGTAGCAACTCCTCACCGACTGAGAGTTTTGTCATGAGATTACAGCGATGCGGTCCCATCTTCGGGCTCCACTTCTGATTCTGGTTCTTCTGCTCTTTCCACCATATCTGCCATGACTTTCTCCCCTGAAGTCTTGAACCGCTCCAAGTCATGCCTAAGGGTTGGAATCGACTTCTTCTAAACTCCCATTAATGTTGATAATATTGACCTCTTCCCCTGAATCATGAATGCTCTGAATGGCATCTAGAATGGTGAATCCTCATTCAAAATGGATGGAGAGATAAAGAGTTTCCAAGACCCGCAAGGCTTAAAAGAGTATGCGGCCACCAAGCCCACACTGCAGGAAATATTAAGGGGGGTTCTATAAAAGAGGAAAAATCCTAAGAATATCATTGAATAGAATGGTGAATCCTTTCTGGGAGGTTTTCAATTGACTTTGCCCAGATCCATCAGAGGAATCACTAAAGACATCTTTAGCCTTACAAAATGTATTTTTTAAAAGATCTTATTTATTTATTTATTTATTTATTTATTTATTAGAGAGAGATCACAAGCAGGGGCAAAGATAGAGGGAGAAGCAGACTCCCTGCTGAGCAGGCTGCAGAATGGATGTTGTGTTAGCGGGCATGAAAACAATATTAATGTCCCTGTCCGCCTCCATCAGAGCTCTTGGGTGACTGGGTGCACTGCCAATGAGCAGTCATATTTTGAAAGGAACTTTTTTTTTTCCTGAGCGGTAAGTCTCAACACTGGGCTCAAAGTGTTCAGTAAACTGTGTTGGAAGCAGATGCGTTATCATCCACGCTTTGTTGTCCCATTTATAGATCACAGGCAGGGCAGGTGTAGCGTAATTCTGAAGGGCTCAAGGATTTTCTGAATGGTAAATGAGCCCCGGCTTTATCTTCAGGTCACCAGCGGCATCAGCCTGATACGAGAGTCAGCCTGGGGCGCCTGGGTGGCTCAGTCAGTGAAGCCGCTGCCATCGGCTCAGGTCATGATCCCAGGGCAGGGTCCTGGGGTCTAGCCCTGCATCAGGCTCCTTGCTTGGCAGGGAGCCTGCTTCTCCCTCTCCCTCTGCCTGCCACTCGACCTACTTGTGCTCTCTCTCTGTCAAATAAATAAATAAAACCTTAAAAAAAAAAAAAAAAAGAAAGAAACAGGGCACCTGGGTGGCTCAGTGGGTTAAAGCCTCTGCCTTCGGCTCAGGTCATGATCCCAGGGTCCTGAGATCGAGCCCCACATCGGGCTCTCTGCTCGGCAGGGAGCCTGCTTCCCCCTCTCTCTCTGCCTGCCTCTCTGCCTCCTTGTGATCTCTGTCAAATAAATGAATAAAATCTTTTAAAAAAAGAAAGAAAGAAAGAAAAGAAAGGAAGGAAGGAAGGAAGAGAGAGCCTGTTCTTGGCAGCTTTGAAGCCAGGCATTGACTTCTCCTCTCTAGCTATGACGGCCTGTTGTGGGAGCGACAATGTGTTGCTCTGTGTGGCCGCCTTCCTCGTCTCAGCTCCCTCTCTGAAGAACTCTGCGGCTTCTGCTTCAACCCTTGCTGCTTGCCCGCACACTTTCAGGTTCTAAAGACAGCTTCTTCCCTTAAACCTCCTCAACGAAACCCTGCAGCTCCAGACTCTCCCCCTGTGGCTTCCTCACTCCTCTCAGGCTTCGCAGAATTGAAGCGAGTTAGGCCTTCGCTCTGGAGTAGGCTTTGGCTTAAGGGAATGCCGTGGCTGGTTTGATCTTCTGTCCAGATGCCTGGAACTCTCTCCCTATCAGCAATAAGCCTGTTGTCCTTTCTGAATAGTGGTGTGTTCACCGGAGGAGCGCTTTTAATTTCCTTCTAGAACTTTCCTTTTGCCTTCATAAGTTGGCTGACTGGTGCAAGAGGTCTGGCTCCAGCTTATCTCAGCTTTCGATGTGCCTTTTTCATCGAGCTTAATCATTTCTAGCTTTTGACTGACAGTGAGAGATGGGGGACTATTCCTTTCACTTGAACACTGAGAGGTCATTGTAGGATTACCAACTGGTCTCATTTCAGTGCTGTTGAGTTTCAGGGAACAGGGAGGCCTGAGGACAGGGGGAGAGATCTGGGAGCAGACATTTAATGGAGCAGTCAGGACACAAACACCCTTTATCAATTAAGTTCGTCATCTTATATGAGCTCACTTCGTGGCACCCAAACCAATTACGACAGTAACATCAAATATCACCGATCACAGATCACCATAACAAATAAAATCGTAATGAAAAAGTTGGAAATATTGTGAGAATTACCAAAATGGGACATACAGACATGACGAGAGCAGATGCTGTTGGAAAAAAGGCGCCAAGAGACTTGCTCGATGCCACAAACCACAAACCTTGAGTTTGTAAAAATCCCATTATCTGCAAAACACGCTAAAGCAAAGCTCACTAAGAGGAGGTGTGTCTGTACTAGATGCAAACTGTGTGATGACATGCTGCTCTCTGCCAGGCCCTGGGATCCTGGAACACAGCAGACAGGAATGTCCCGAGCAAAGAGGTCACCTTTCCCATGTGACTTAGGTAAGACTCACGGATACACGCTTGTTTACGAATGATAAGGCCAGACCCAAGCCTTCCAAACTTCCATTCATGGCTTCATAAGTGACCAACCGAACTGCCTGTTGCCAATGATTCACTGGAACAAAACACTAGTTAAACTAAACTTTGGTACCGATTCTCTGCTCTCCCAGCACCTGGCCAGCCCTCAGCCTGAGCCAGCAGACAGCTGGTCCTGAGAACAAGCTGGTCTCAGAGGGCAGCATTCTCTCTTCTGTTGTCCTGTCAAGGCACTCCTGTCCATCCCAGTTCCCCTCACCTGGTTCTGTGGAGACACGTTTACTTCCTCCTATGAAAGCAACATTCTTTTTTCGCCTAACTCATGAGATACATGCCGACCTTTGGTCAGAGTGTTTCCCATACTGCGACAATTCCCTCCCCCACAATGACACTTTCAAATAAAGTCTCTCCTTACTAAATCTGCATTTATTTGTATTTGATGGTGACTTAATAAAGCCAACGTTCATAGGAG
The DNA here is from genome assembly GCF_963455335.1 of Martes martes. Taxonomy (NCBI): domain Eukaryota; kingdom Metazoa; phylum Chordata; class Mammalia; order Carnivora; family Mustelidae; genus Martes; species Martes martes. Next base: position 6,600,991 of record NC_137905.1, read on the forward strand.
GCCACCTGCTTGTCCTTACCTGTAAGGAAGCATAGCGTAGAGGCTTGGGGGAGAGCCTGGGTCCCACCATCCCTACCTGCGCAACCCTGGACACTTTATTTAGCCTCTCTGTGTCTCAGCTTCCTCATCTATAAAATGGGCTTCATGATGGTACCTATATCAGTTAATATTTGTGATGTGCTTAGCAGTGCCTGTTCCAAGTAATTATTATCTAGATCTTTTTTTTTTTTTTAATGAAACTCATCCTTCCTGATTTTCAGGCCTTTACATGCACAAATTGATAGATGGGGAATGTGTTTCTACCAAGAATCAACTAAACATCTTGGGTAAGACCCAGGCTGCCTCAACCTGCCTCTTCCAGGTTTGAGCCTTGGGGAATGTTCCATGGAGTTCTATAGAGCCTCCACTTCCCCATATGGGAAGTGGGCTTGTGACAGTAAGTTCCCCCCCAGGCTGATGTTGTGATGTCACACACAGAGGATGTCTTACACAAGACCCAGTGCGTTGTCAGTGACTGTTATCAGTAGTGTGGCTGGGACCTGGATATCTCCTGTGATTTACAGTGTTAAAGATGTCTTAGTCCTGGTGTATTAAGGGTGCGGGCCTGTGCAGGTGTTAGAGGACCTTGGGAAAATATATGTCTGGGGAGCTGCTCCCTGTTGAGATAGGATAACCCTTGTGTACTCTGGAAACCCAAAGATAAGGCTGGGGCCTTCCCTGTTTACCGAGTTCCAGCCAGCCTTCCCCATACAACTCATTAAATCCTCCCAACCACTCTGAAAGGGACGTCCTTTCACGGTCACCAGTAACCAAGCAGGAAACTGAGACACGAAAGGGTTAAGCCATTCAGCTGGGACATGGCCGAGTGAGGTTGGAACCAAGTCAGGGTTCAGGATATAAACACTGGGGATGTTTTCTCAGAGTGAAATGTGACTTCTAATAGCGGAATGCACAAACACAAATGGAAAATCTGCTAGGTATGGATAAGAAGACTTGGTCTGAATATGTGTTTTGCTTGCACAGGGTATTTTGTAGAAATCTAAACTCACAGCTAAAATCAGGTGATTTCACCTGGGAATCCAGGTCGGTGATTTCTCATGGTTCACCGGGAGGTGGGCCAACTCCAGGCCTGCATTCCAACAAGGAGCCCATGAGTTCAAGCTGAGGATCCCGATGGCTGCTGCCTTCCATGGGCCATACGCTCAGAGCAGGGCTCCATGGTGGGCACTGGGCCACTGCCAGCATTCCTCACTAATGATACCGACCCCACCCCTGCAGGCTTTTGAGCCCAAGACCCCTGATGTACTTTGTCCCACCTACAAAGATCACCTGGGTCAAGAGCTATTTATCTTAAAACCTGCAGAAAACTAAGGAGGAAAGGACTTTCTTCTCCCTGAAGACTTCAGCAATCCATCAGATTGCCACTCTCAAGTTGACACTGCCTGTTCCCTATAAAATAGATCAGGGTATGATAAAATGGTAGATAAATAAAATAAGACTCGAGTGCTCTTAGACTTCCCTGAGGGCCATTGAAGGCTCAGCTCCAAATCCAAGAAGAGCAAATACTTGACAATTGTACCGCCAACACCCACCTCCTTTGCCCGTTGCATTCTCAAAGGTTAGTAACGGTTGGGTGGTGAGGCTCTGGGAAAAGTCCATTTTTTACTGCAAGTAAATGCGTTTTTCCTGGAATATAACCTTTATGAATGAACACTATTATTATTCCTATCTTAAGGTAGGTAACTGAGATGCCAAAAGGTTACAGCTGGGTTATGCCAGAATTGTCGTCTTTCTTTCTTTCTTTCTTTCTTTCTGGATTTTATTTATTTATTTGAGAGAGAGAGTGAGCGAGAGTGAGAGAGGGAGGGGGAGAGGGAAAAGTAGACTCCTCACTGAGCAGGGAGTCCGACATGGGACTCAATCCCGGGACTCTAGGATCATGACCTGAGCCAAAGGCAGATGCCCCACCAACTGAGCCATCCAGGTGCTCCCAGATTTGTCTTTCGAACCCAGATTTGCTCTTTCTAAAGCCATGTTATTTTACTACTATGAGTTGTTGTCTCCTTGAACACCTCGGGCAGGATGAGGGGTGGGGAAGAAGATGCACAAAGTGGGGACACCGGTGATGAGAGCTGTCTGCCAGAGAAGGATCCCCATCATTGGTGCCAGCTCCCTTCATCATCCGTGCAGCAGCACAAACTACTGACAGCTGCTCTTCCAGGAAGAGAAAATGCAATGATTTGTTCTCAGTGGTGCATGAAGGAGCAGCTCCTAGCATGGTTGAAAATAAGAAACCAATCCAAATAACTCCGCTGGGTTTGAGCAAGAGGTTGTATTCTCGGACTACAGTCCAGTCCTAACCCCTCTCCTGGACTTCACTGGCTCCACCCCAGTCCATCGCCAACTGCTTCACCTTCTGGAATTCCTTATTCAAACTATTTGAACTCGCTTCCCTCTTCTTGCAGTTACCCAACACCAATGCCTTCTCTCCCGATCCTCACTGCCATTTGGTACCCTTGCCTTCCATCCTAAGATTTTGACAACTGTCTCCATATCTCCCTTTGTGCCTCTCGTGACAAAAAAAAAAAAAAAAAAAAGCCAGGTCAGCTCAGCTCAGCCTACCATCAGATCACTACCAAGTTGGGAATATACTTTCTCAGATGTGGCAGAGGATGACATCATAGTTGTCCCAAATTTCATATTACATCTGTTGAGATTATACCAGTTAAGAAACAGTGGACATCCCGGAAACTGATGCTGATGGGGATGATGTGATCAGAATTTCTGAAATCCTTGGCCAAGACCAGAAGCCATTAGAAAGAGGTAGCTTAAGTATCTGGATGAGGGTGGGTAACTCCCTGTAGACAGTACTAGGGGACGCAGCCAAGACTTCTCAGTCCCATTTCCTCTAAGGGTGTCTTTGCAGAGGTTTGGAGAGTACTTTTTTTTTTTTTAATCCCTACTTCGTGCCCACTTCCTCATGAAGAAAGGAAATAGGAAGAAAACTTTCCAACAGGTGGTACCCATGATCCTAAGAAAGGTGGTATGCTGACTTTCCCCAAATGCCACTTTGAAGTTTGGACATGTCTTCCTGTCTCTCTACACATTTATTAATGTGTACATACATCATTCATTCAGCGATCACTGTGTTAGGTCCTAGAGACACCACCATAAAAGAGAGACATCTCCCCACCTTCAGGGAGCTTACTGCCTGGGAGACAGAGCTTCTCAATCCTGAGTCCCACTAGAGTCCCTGGAACACTAAAAAAAAGGTCAGTGTCCAAGCCCCATGTGCACACAGTCTTGTTTGTTTACTCTGGGATGGGGTGAAGTACTGGCAATTGTTTCTAAAGCTCTCCAGATGATTCCAGTGTGCAGTCAGGGTTGAGGAACGCTGATCTGAGGCAGAGATCTCAACCGGTGGTGATTTCAGTCCCCTGGATATTAGGCAATATTGGGGGGCATTTTTGTTTGTTGCAACTCTGAGGGTGTTTTTGACATCCAGTGGGTAGATGCTAAGAATGTTTCTTGACCTACTGTAATGCACAGGGAAGTCCCCACCACAGAGAACCATCCTGCCCCAAGTAACAGTGCTGCCGAGGCTGAGATACACTGACCTAGGAGGAAGACAGATGTTCCGTAAATCATTACAACACAGAGTGATAAATGTTATATATAGAAAGTTCTAGGAACTATGGGCCAAATAGCTTCTATTTAAAGGGAACTCCAAGTCCCTTCTTTAGTAAACATTCCACTGGAAAAGAATACAGGCAAGAAAGAGAAGGAGCGAGATCACGTCCAGCAGGCAGGGACTGTCTTGCGATGTCTTGTTCACTGTTCTATGCCCTGTGCCTAAAACAATGCTGGATGCGCCATAGCTGCTCAGTAAATATTTGCCGAATGACTAAAGGCCCATCTGATTAAATGGAGGCATCAGGCACTGTCACCTTCTTCGTCACCTTGCTGTGTGTGGGTTTCCTGGACTCATTGTTCCCCTTCTACAGCCTGCTAGCCTCTGCCTGCCACTTCTGTCCGTGAGCTTACCTTTCCTCTGCTTCACAGCCCCAGACATTTCAACTGATTGTAGGATACAATTCAAGTTCCTACGTCCAGCATCAAAGACTGCATGATCTGATTCTAATCTACATTCCCAAGTTCATCTCCTCCACCCTTCCATGTGCATGTCAGGTGTCCCAGAGAACCACACCTGGAATGTTCTTTGTCCTTCCTTATCCACATTCTGATGACATGACTTTCTGCCTGGAATGCTCATGTTTTTACCATTTCCTGCCATTTTAATTTTTTTTAAACTATTCCCTACCAAAAATATAGAGAATTGTATAACGGATTACGTACCTGCCTTCCATCAACAAGAATTATCAATACTTTGTTTTATCTATTTCCTTCCCACACACTTTTTCTCTCTTTCCTGCATTTTAAAGCAAATCCCCCCCCTTAATATGTTATCCACAAACCTGTGAATATGTCAGTATACACGAAGATCAGACACAGAATATTCAAACCCAACCATATGGTCATTATCAGCCTACCAAAGTGAGCAATTCTTCTCTAATGTTATCTAATATCCAGGGCGTATTCAAATTTCCCTGTTTATTTCAAAAAATTTTTTTCAAGTTGGTTTCGTTCAAGGTTTGAACAAGTTCCACACATCACACTTGGTTTTCACATCTCCTAAGTCTCATCTATTCTACAAAATTCTATTCCCTCTTCCCATGCCATTTATTTGTTGAAGAAACCATGGTGTTTGTCCTTTAGAATATCGCACATCCTAAATTTGGTGAATTGCTTCCTTGTGCTGTCAGATAATTTGCTCCTCTGTCCTCTGTGTTTCTGGTAATGTTGGAGCTAGAGTCTTAGTTCGATTTGGGTTCATATCCCTTCCCCGCCTAGGACTGCCTTATAGGCGATTTTGGAGTGTTTCCTGTTCCATCACCAGCAGGTGCAAGGATGAGTCATGTCTCGCTTTTCATAATAATGATTGATCAGCGAATTCAGGCACTGTCAACCCAACCATATAATTCAAAGTTCCCCATAGACCTTTCACACAAGACTGCGCCTACATTAATGACAGTAATGACTGTTGCCTCCGTTCACATTTCATTCAAGATTAAAAAAAAAAAAAACAATGATTTTTCTACGTCTGTCATTTCTTTTGCATTTGTTAGCTAAAATTGTGAAGACTGACACAAATTTTAAATTGCATTCATTAGCCTTATTACTATTATTGCGATTTCTTATTATTTTGAACTGTCATATGTATATCAAGAATAAGGCAAATGAAGTATTATGTTAATTATTAGGAACCAAGATGTTTGGCATCGAAGGAGTTCAGTAAAAGTCTTGTCATCTTAAATTTGAATTGAGGGGCGCCTGGGTGGCTCAGTTGGTTAAGCGTCCACCTTCAGCTCAGGTCATGATCCCAGGGTCCTGGGACCGAGCCCCATATTGGGCTCCCTGATCAGCGCAGAGACTGCTTCTCCTCTCCTTCTGTCCCTCCCCGCCCCCCACCCCTGCTCAGCTCTCTCTCGCTCTTGCTTGCTCTCTCTCAAATAAATAAATAAAATCTTAACATTTGAATTGAGAGTCTCGGGACAAATTCATGATTGATTTTGCCCTTTCTAAACATCACATAGTCTTTAGTTCTGTCCCCTCAAAAGGCTTTGAAGCAATAGCAATCCCCCAAATTCATATTTTAAAACCCTAGTCCCAGTGTGTTGGTGTTAGGAGTTGGGGCCTCTGAGAGGTGATTAGGTCAGCAGGTTGGAGCCTGCGAATGGGATTAGTGCTCGTGCCAGGAGAGGCCAGAGAGCAAGCCTGCTGTCTTGCCACCGGGGTGGGATGGGGGGCAGGATATGAGGCGTATCAGCAGCCTGCACCCTGGAAAGCACCCTTCCCTGAACCTGACCATGCTGGCACCAGAACTGTGAGAAATACATTTCTCTTTTTATATATGGTATTTTATTACAGCAACCTGAGCTAAGACACTTAAGCTGCCAAAGGTTTAACAATAGCTCCCCAAATTTCTCAATATTTAACAATTGCCTCTCCAGCACACCACTGGAAGCACACAGCAGCTTGAGAAAAACCCAGAGTTCGTTATCAGGAACCTAGAAAAGAGGTACCTCAGAGAGGTAAAAGAATATCAACTTCTTTTTCTTAGCTGCTCAGGTCAGAGGTATCCATACTAAATTCTTTCCTACCTCAGGACCTTCACACATACAATACTTCTTTACCTCCCTCTCTCTCTCTCTCTCTCTTTTGTTTTTGTTTTTGTTTTTTGGCCTGGGCTCACTCTCACCCTTCAGGCCTTAGCTTAATGCCCTTACCTCAGAGAGACCTTCCTGACTATTGCATTTAAAGTAGACGTCCCCGGGGTACCTGGGGGGGCTCAGTTGGTTAAGCAGCTGACTCTCGGTTTCAGCTCAGGTCCTGGTCTCAGGGTCACAAGATCGAGCCCTGTGCCGGACACAGGGTTCACACCATGGGGTTCTGCTTCTCTCTGTCTCCCTCTGTCCATCCCCCATTCCTCTCTCAAATAAAGCAATAAAACTCTTTAAAAAAATAAAGCAGATGGATGTGGTGGACGGTCCTGAGATGTACCACCCAGATACCCATCAAGAAGGACTCATGCCAGATGCTGGGACTGCTGTCAGCAGACCGCCTTCAGGAGTCAGCTCCCCCACAGGGGTTGTCTCAGCCAGCAAGAGCCACCCTCCCCGATGTGGTCCATACCCCATAACGGATCACTGTAAGAGCCTAAGCCAAGGCCTGGCCACTTTAACCCAACCTGAATGGAGAAATCCCAAGGAACTGACCATCCTGCTTCCTTCTCCCCAGGACACTCCTTGGGAAACACCTTGCACGCTCAACTCGGCCACAGCGTCTGTTTCCCGGGGGACCCACCCGATACCATTCCCCATCCCAAGTCTCACACCACATTATTCTTTATCGCAGCCTTTTCACTGGTTCCTTCAGTTCAAAAGTGACTGTATTTGTTGATTGACTTGCTTTTTAGAAAATTCTCTTTGTGGATGGGCACCGGGGTGGCACAGTCAGTGAAGCGTCTGACTCCTGATTTTGGCTCAGGTCATAACCCGAGCATCTGGAGATGGAACCCTGCGCTCAGCGGGGAGTCTGCTTGAGATTCTCTCTCCCCCTCCTTCTGCCCCTCTCCCCTCCAAAATAAATAAATAAGTCTTTGAAAAAAAAAATTCCCTTAGTAGAATATAAAGTGACGATTTATGCACAGGAACTGTTTGTTCTTATGTCCCTATGCTATCACAGTAGTCGATGTGTAATAGGTATTCAAGGACTTTCTTTAAAACAAATGCTCCCCGTATAACCAGCGATGCACTGATGGGCCTCACAAAGACACCCCCTTCCCCAGCTCAGATCCTTTTTTAGTGACCATTTATCCATTCAGTTTTTGACATTACACCTAACTTATTAAAGGCTCCTCAAGTTTTATATTAAAAAATGAAATTAGAGTACACAAATGACTCTAATTCAGCATTCTACTGAGATCTGGTTGAAAATCTGCTTTGCCCCTAGGGCATATAGGAACCAATAAAGAGCTGGTGTGGCAATGGGTAGAGTAGATTGGCCCTAATGAATTTTGCGCCATCTAAGGGAACCAGGTCTCAAAGGTTTGAGGGCCTATATTTATTTATCATCAGGGTGCCTGGGTGGCTCAGAGGGTTAAGCGCCCACCTCTTGTTATCAGCTCAGGTCTTATCTCAGGGTCATAAGTTCAACACCTGCCCTGGGCTCCATGCTGGGGGTAGAGCCTACTAAAACAAACAAACAAACAAACAAACAAAAAACAACTGTTATTTCATTTCATGCCTCAGATCTCAAGGTAAAGTGGCTCCTTTTAAAAAATAGACGTTAATTTTGAAGGGCCTCACTGGATCAGTGGGTGGAATGTGACTCTCGATCTCAGGGCTGTAGGTTTGAGCTCCATGTTAGGGGTAGAGAATACTTAAATAAAATCTTTAAAATAAATAAATAAATAAATATAGATTTTAATTTTTTAGAACAGTTTTAGATTTACAGAAAAATTGGGAAGATCAGTATGTGACATGTTCTACAGGCCATGAACCGATATGGATACCTTACCAGGAACTACATCCCAAATTTATTCAGATTTCCTAACTTTTTACTTAATGTCCTTTTTCTGTTCCAGGACATTCCAATATCGTGTCAGGTCTCCTTGGGTTCCTCTTGGCGGTGGTGGTTTCTCAGCGTTTTTATGTTTTGGGTATCTTTGATGGTTTTAAAGAGTACTGGTCAGGTGTATTATAAGACACTCCTCTCCTGGAATTTGTCTGATGTTTTTCTTCTGACTAGATTGTGGTTATGGGTTTGGGCAAGGAGATCACAGAGATAAAGTGCCATTCATCATATTACATGAAGAGTACGTACTATCAGCATGACTTATGACTTTCATGTTACCCTTGATCTCCTGGGTGAAGCAGTGTTGTTGGCAGGTTTCTCTACTATAAAGTTGCTCTCTTCCCCGTCCTGTACTGTGCTGTTGGGAAGGAAGTCTCTGTGCATAGCTCTCACTGAAAGAGTGAGGAGCTATCGTCCCTTCTTTTAGAATGAAGTATTTGGAATTATTAGGAACTTTTCCACATGGAGATTTGTCTTTTCTCATTTATTCATTTATTCCATTATTTACTTATGTCATTATGGACTCATGAATATTCATTTTATATTTTGGGTGATAATCCAATACTATTTTATTGCTCATTAATTTTTTAAAAATTTTATTTATTTGCAAGAGAGAGCGTGAGTGAGAGAGAGAGAGAGAGCGTGCATGAGCACAGGGGAGGGGCAGAGGAAGAGGGAGAACCAAGCTCCCCGCTGAGCAGAAAGCCCAACGCAGGGCTCCATCCCAGGACCCCGGGACCATGACCTGAGCCGAAGGCAGACGCTTAACCAACTGAGCCACCCAGGCGCCCCCTTTTATTGCTCATATTGTTCCAGCTTTGGCCTTCTGGAGTTCTTTCGGTTTGCTCCTGTCAAAGTATATATTTTTATTCCTCTTTTAAAGGTAAGGAAACCGAGCTTCAAAAAATGTAATGTTTCCCCCATCACTCAGCTAACAAGAGCAGACATACAGTGAGAATCTTAAGATTCTACGGCATGCGTTTTTGGTTTTGTTCTCATTTTGGTTTCCCTATTTATCATGTTTTATCTGAATATAGTCCACATTTATAAATCAGTAACTAGTGTGTATTTTACCTGATGGAGTTATTTAAGGCAATAACAGTTTTGAGACTATCAATGCTCTGTGTACATTAGGGGGAAAGTGTCATAGCTACTTTTTGACTTTTATAGTGTACACCTTGATGAATTTTCACAGAGTGAATCCACTCATGCAACCAACACCCTGGTCAGGACCCAGATCATTACCAGCTCACCGAAAACCTCCCTGTGCCTCCTTCCAGTCATCTCCCATGGCCAAGGTTGCCACTATTCTGACTTCTAACAGCACAGATCAGTTGTGCCTGATTTTTGCCTTCTATAAAGGGAATCGTGCATTCGTCATTTTAGAGGCTGGCTTCTTCTGCTCATTCTCCTGTTTTTGTGTGTTTTGTTAATGGAATTTTTTCTTAAGGTTCCAGCCATGTATTTCACAAGAAGGGTTACAAACAAAGTTATACTGGTAGAAACACGTTAAGCAACTACATAAAAAAAAATTCCACACTGTCACATAAAAATAAATTTACTTAAGAGCAACATAACACAAAGAAGGGGAAACTGCCTAGAGATATAGTTAAATTGCCCCATTATCCTGAGGTGGCTTAGTTCCTCCTCCCTGCCATTATCTACAGTATCATCTGCAAAGGGCTGCCTTAATAATGTCTCCCTGGGTCTTGTTCACAGGAAAGGTGTTTCCTGAGTGACAGGATGACATTCTTGCCAACATATAGCCCAAATCTCATCCAGCTGCTTCTATCATGTAATGGTGCAAGACACTACCCGCCAAGTTTGACTAAAGTACTGTGCAGAAACCCGAAAGCTCCCTGATTTCGAGTTCTCTGTTTTCTGTCTCAATAACAATCACCACCATGGACCCATTGACATGGTTCCTGGGTCCAACAGGGGTGGCAACCCCTTGATGCCTCTGCCACCATGATGCCACCATGGACATTGTTAAATCGAAGCAATCTCTCCCCCAGAAGCTACTCGTCCCAACACTCCTAACCAAGCAGAGACGGCACAAGAGAGAAAACCCAGGTGTCCCCTTCACCCCCTCACCCCCCCCCCACAAATCATTATGTGACTTTCTAGTTGGATCCAGGTTTTCATTGCATTGTTTTCCAGTCGGACTCAGGCGTCTAATCCCTACTCCATCCCTATCACATCTCTCCCCTCTTCAGGAAACCACTCTGGCTCCTACTTGTGTGATAGGTAATAGAGGAAATTCCCCACCTGGATTTCAACAGCTGGATTTGCTCACACCCAACCAAGCCCAACTTCCAGACCTGCTTCGATTCTAGTTCAGCTGGTTTCTTCCCCATCTCAGCGATATCCTGCCTTTTCCATCCTGTGTGACATTTCTAATGGTCATACATCCAGGCATTAATTCATTCTTTCGAACTTGTCACATTCTTTCAGTATATTCATTGAGTACCTCCTACGCGTCACACACTCTTTCAGATCACGGGGGGACAGCCGTGCATACAACCAGCCGAGTCCCTGTTCCTGTGGAGCTGATGTTGTAGAGGAAGATGCGATGCATTCAACATACAAGCAGGTGCATAGGGTGTTGAGTGGTGATGAGTGCTGGGAAGCAGAATGGGAACTGGGGAGGAAAATGTCATGTTCTTTATGGAAGTCAGAGAAAGGAGCCTAAGCAGGGAATAATTGAACAGATGTCCCAGGGAAGGCTGCTCCAGGCACAAGGAAAGGGCAAGGAAAAAGGCTCTCCGACATAGCGTTGGATGAGGAACAAGGAAGCCGTTGGCCAGAGGTGCGTAAGTCAAAAGAGAAGAGTAGAAGGTAAATCAGAGCAATAGTTCAGAGCTAGTTCATGTGGGGCCTTTAAGCCAAGGGCTCTCACAGGTGTGAGTCCGAATGACCTCTAAAGGCCCCACCTCCAAATGCCATCTCACTGGGGGTTAGGGCTTCAAGAGTTGAATTTTGTGGAACACAATTCAGTCTATAGCATCGTCCTCACAAAATTCACAATCCAATGTGGGATAGAGGCAGTAGTACAAGCACGATGTGAAAAAGAAAATCATGAATTGTGGTAAGAGCCACAAGGAACTATGGAAAGGAAAACTAGTGTTGTGAAGTGTTGGGGAGGAGGTCAGTCATGGGGAGCAACTTCCATAAGGAAGGGACATACAAACAAATCATCAAAAGTTCAGTACCATGAAAAATACCTCATTAAGAACTTTTATACTGATTATGTGTTGAAATAATATTTTGGATATATTGTGTTATATAATATAGACTATTAAAATTCATATTACCCATTTCTTCTTTACTCTTTAAAATGTGACTACTAGAAAATTTTAAATTAAATAAATTTAAAATTTAAGTTAAATTTAAATTATGTGGCTTGCATTGTGTTCCTTTTGGAGAGCATTGCCATGTACTATTCCCTTGCTGCTAAAGACACCGTTGTGGTAGGAAAGAGTGATTTCCCCGAAGAGGCAAGGTAGGGTGGGAATGGTGACCAATATGGCAGGGGAGGTTGGGAAGTCAAGTTGGCAGAATTACTGACCTTTTAAGAATGGGTAGTCTGCTCATAATTACAGGTTTCTTTCGGGGGTGATGAAAATTTGGAATTAGACAGTGGTGATGGTTCATAACCTTATAAATATACTAAAAACACTGAACTGTACACTTTACAGTGTACAGTTCTAAAGGGTGAATTTCATGGTATGTGAATTATAGCTCAATAAAAAATAAAATATAAAAAAGAATAGGACAGTCAAATATCTACAGCATCTGCTGTCACAGAAGACCCTTGAATTTTCAGGAAGGTTCTACTTTCAGGTGATGTGTGTGTGTGTGTGTGTGTGTGTGTGTGTGTGTTAGGATAATTAAGAAAAAAGGACTCTTACACGTTTGGGCTGAAAGCAGGGGAAGAACCAGAAATCATCTTCACATCAGAGTCTGAAGTGACTTAGAGGAAAATGAGCTTGGGAATTTGCAAGCATGTTGTGTGGGCACCAGAGGACCTCTCACAGGGTACACGACAGGGACTCAAGCAGACAACATACAGAGACTAACGGGGCAGAGGGACTTTCCCTGATATCTGAGTCACTTTTATTATCAGGAACAACTGTCTAATTAAATCAAAATGCAAACTTCTTTCTATGATTATATGTTCTAGGTTAGAAACTCCCTTGGGTAATGCAAAAGGAATACTCTGCCCTTTGGGCACTCTCCGTATCTAGCAGCAACCTGAGGTAAGCTTCCTCCCCAGGGGCAACAGCACACGTGGTCAAGAGTTCTCTGTGCACAGCCTCAGGGTTGATTCAGAACATCTTCAGAAGCCAGCTCCAACCGAGGAGTCTTACTCGTTAAGTCACTGAGCTCTCTGTGCCCCACGTTGGGCTTGGTACTAGGGTTCGCATGATGACCCAGAGGGACCCAGTCCTTGCCTTCAAGGGTCTGCAGGAACTCAGAGATTATGGCAGGCACTTTGAACTTTTCCCAACCCTGTTAAATTTCTTACTGGTTATACTGGTATTTTTCTGAGTTGGCAATCTCTGTCATTGTGTTTGTTTGTTTTAACTCAGCAGAATGAAAAAATGGTAATGATTTCAATGACCTCTTACCTCCTCTGTAGACTGCACAGAAAGGGTGTGTTCATATTCACCTGTGGACTATGTGTCTCTTCCAAATCTCCCCTACTATTGATATTTTTTGGTTTGCCTTCTTTTCTCTACAGTCCAGGTACATAACTCCCTAATTCTGCTGGCTTCTGTACCTCTGCTATTAGGAAAATGAGTTCTTAGAAAGACCATTTAATCAAGGAATGATGATAATGTAGCACGGAAGTAACACAGAGAACTGGAAGTCATAGCCAAGGTCTGTCATTTAGTAAAATGCTTATTTAATGAGGAAATAACAGGAGAATGAACTTTTCTTAGAAGTGTAGTGGACATCTGTTGCTTTTCCTGATGCATCAGTCAGGATCCCTAGAGCAAGGACACAGCATAGTGGGTGATTGCAAGAAAATTCAGTAAAGGGTGTATGAGGGGTTTGAGTACCCCCTGGCACATGAAGAAGTCAGGATACATTTTCCTAGGCCTGACAGAGCGAGGGAGGGATTACTGGAAAGGGAGTTGTTGGAATTTAGAAAGGGTAAAAAGTGACCTTCAGGCAAGGGATTTGAGCAGTCCACAGTGACCCTGCAGGGAGGGTGCCAGGGGGAATAATCTGATTTCACATTTCACATTTCTTCCTACAACTTCTGTCCCTTGCTCTCCATTGGCTGAAGCTGAACTCTGGAACTGAGAGCCGAGAGGGGAAGATGAATGGGGAAGGGAGGGTACAGTAGGGATTCACCCCAAACCAGTACATCTGCTCATCTCCCATCCCCTCTTCTGGTAATGGAACCTTGCACTGGTTTGGGAGAATGTTATAAGTTAATTGTGCCCCCCCCCCCATTCCCAAAAGATATGTTCATATCATAATCTCTACTACCTCAGAATGTGACCCTATTTGGGAATAGGATAGTTACAGATGGACTCCACTAAGATGAGGTCGTAGTGAAGCCAGGTGGGTCCTTAATCCTGTGTGGCTGGTGTTCTTGTAAGAAGAGGGACATCTGGATGCGGCCACCGAGGGAAGAAGGCCATACGAAGATGGAGGCAGATATTGAAGTAATGTGGCCACAATCCAGGGATCACTGGGCGGGCCACCAGAAGTTGGAAGAAGCAAGGAAGTAGCCTCTTCTAGAGGTTTCAGATAGAAAGAAGCCCTGCCTGACACCTTGATTTTGGAGTTCTAGCTTCAGAACTCTATGACAATGTGAAACAACTGTTCTGTTGTTTGTGGGCCTTTGCTGAGCAGCCTTAGGGGCTACCCCTTCTCTCCCACATATGGTCTTGTCTCTACCACACTGGACAACCCTGCCCAGGCTGGGGGAAAGGATGCTTTTCCCCCGGAATATGGATTTAGAGGAAGAAAATAGGGAGATGGAAAGACCTAGATTCAGGTCTCAGCATTACCTAGTGGAAGTGGAATGAGCCAGTCTCAAGGGAAATGCACACCCCTGGGGCTAACCTCCTCTAGAGGTTTTCTGAGCAGCTAGGACATCTCAAAGGGATGCCGCCTGAGAGAGCCAGTGCTGCGAGCAAGCTGGAACTCATTGTCAGCTCTGCTCTGGGAGAGTTGTCATTGTCATTGTCAACCCTGCAACGAGAGCTCTTTGCTAGAACCATTTTGAAGGTATGAAGCTGAGCTTTTCTGACCAAAGCCTAGAGAAGGAGTAAATAGAGAGGTAAGAAGACCCTGGCCTAGCTTTCTAGTTTCTGCAGGAAGCCAGAATGCCCACCTGAACATAGACCACAACAAAGAGGGCCGTGGCCTCCTCAGCACCACGACCCACCAAGGAGGGACTTGGGATTGGACATTTGCCCCAGGGATGAACCATGTAAGAATCATCTCTGCAGTCTGGCCATGGTGCTGTTATTAAAGCACAGATACAACTTGACTCCTGGTTCTGCTCTGCAGAGTTCATTGGCTGAGCACCTACAGTATGCTTGGGCACCGTGGGAATGGTGTTGATTCCCATCTTCGGTGATGGTGAGCTCGGATGGAGACCTGCCCCAGCAGCCAAGGGCATGTGAGAAAGCATCAGAATCACCTAGGATCTGAGCGAGAGCAGGAAGGACTACACAGCTGATCAGATGCTCAAGGATAGCACTCCCATCCCTCAGACGACTATACTGAAGCTCTGAGAGGTTGAGTAAGCTGTCCCAGATCACACAGCCAGGAAGCCAGAATGCAATGGCTCCAAAGTCCATGGTCTTTCTGCCATGCTAGATCATCCTCTACCCTGGGGGGTGAAGCACTTGCATGCCCAGCAGTACCAGCTTGCTCATTCATGCATGCATCTGTTCAGTGAATGTTTATTGAGTATGTGCTGTATGCATCTGTGTTAGATGCTGGTAGTACAGAACTGGGTTAAATAGTCAAGGCAGTCTAGTGGGGAGAGTGCAGACACAGACACTTCCTGGAGAAATAACTGTATATTTCACTTCAAGTTGAGAAGAGTGCTATGAAAGTCACAAGTAAAACATGGAGATTGAGAATTCCAGCTGGAGAATAAAGCCTGGACACCAGGGAACACCTCCTCCAGAAGGCAGTATTTCAAGCAGCAGCGTTTCAACTGGTCAGCAGTTTTGCCCACATGGGACGTTTGGCAATGTCTGGAGACATTTCGGTTGGCTAGTGAGATACTACTAGCATGGAGTGAGTAGAGGTTGTGGATGTTTCTAAACATTCTACAATGCACAGGAAAGCCCCAAAGGATTTTCTGGCCTAAAATGTCAGTGATGCCAAGACTGAGAAGCCCTGATTTAACATGAAAACGAAGAAGCCAGCCCTGTAAAGGGCATCTCCACCTGAGCATTCCGAGGGAAACGAACAGCAAAGGCTATTAATTCCCAGGTAAAGCTTGGTGTTTCAAGTTAGTGAGTACGGGAGAGGGGAGTGAGATGAGAGAGGCCTCGGGTCTTGGGCAGAAGTTTGGGTTTTTACTCTGTACAGTCGAAAGCCTTTGATGGCTTTTAAATCAGAGTGGGGTGCTCTGTCTAGTCTGTAGAGAAGGGGTTGGAGAGGCAAGAGTGGACTCTCAAAGGCCAGGGTAGCCCAGGAAGAAATGACAGCAGATCTGAGTAGAGGCTTTGGAAAAGGAGAGCAGTGGGTTTATCAAGGTGGGTGTGGTGCATAAACAATGAATTCTATTACGCTGAAAAGAAATTAAAAAAAAAAAAAAAGATGTGTCCTCAAAGTACCAGTTACAGTGCCGGGAATGAACTAGATATGGAGAGATAAGGAGAAACAGGGATTAATAGTGACTCTCGGAGATTCTGCTCTCTGCAGGGTGCCAGGTAGAGTGGCTCACCTACACGAAGTAGGAGGGGGTCCCAGATCAAGATCTCAGTTTGAGACACAAAAATTCCGAGAGACACTCAGTGGAATTGGCTACACAGGTGATAGAGAGAGGAATTGCTCATAGAACGCTTTGAGCTGTGGCTCATTCCCAACGTGGGGTTTCTGCTTTAGCTTCCCCAGGGGTAGGGGTGCTTTATAAACCACCAGGGCTCAAATACACACCTTAGATCAGGTAAACCTGGGCTCCAGGACCTGGTGCTCAAACATTAGTATGCTTTAAAGGTGCTTCTAATGCACAGTGATGGTTGACATCCAGCAGACTCCCAAGATGGAAATGTTCTCTCTGTGCATGGCAGCCCACAGTGGGCTGAGACGCCTCACCTTTGTGCATCACCCAAGAAACACTCTCTATTTTGTGTCTATTTAAAATTCTATCTCTGATGCTTCAGTGGTTGGCTGAATTCTATCTGTCAAAACAACGAACTGTTCATAGTCTTGGGTATTCTTGTGTTACCTGTGTTCCAGACCCTTTGTTCTGTGACTCTCTTGTTTACAGCGATGTCAGTCTCCTGGTGCAGCCCCAGGGCTGTTCATCTTTTCCATCCCTTTGAGGATAGAATATATGCAGTCTCTGTTGTGAACTTTCTTTCCAAGTAAGTCCCGGGCACCCTCTGCCACTGTGTACTCAAAGCAGAAGGAAATACATTCAGATCTGGTCTTTTCTGCAAACTCCGGTCCAGTCCCCATTTCCTTTTATTATTACTGGGTGCCCATCATGGAACTTGTTCTGTACCTGGCACTTGGGGATCCCGTGATCAATGAGAATGAAATGGCCCCTGATCTAGGGAACTCACCCTCTACGGGGTGTCAGCTCAGCAGCATTGACACCTGAGATCAAATAGTTCTTTGTGGTAGGCTGACCTGTGCACTGAACGCTGTAGATAACAGCGTTGCTGGCTTCCACCAGCTAGATCCCAACAGCACGTTCCCATGCCTCCCGAAAATATCTTCAGACAACGCCCATATGTCCCCTGAGAAGCAACATTTCTCTCAGTCAAGAACTGTTTTAGGAGAAAGGAGATTTTTTTTTTAAACCAGCAAAAATGGATTTATTCAAGAATAGCAAGGAATAGCAGAGAAGGGCAATCTGGGACAAGCAAGCTACAGCAAAGCCAAAGGCAAGTCCCTCGGAGGAAGAAGATATTAAGCAAACGCTCATAAAGGTTGGTAAAGGTGATGAAAGGGACATCAACAGGAGACATCTAATTTAACTTGATAGAGATAAGAGCTCAACATGGAGACTACCTGTTCCAGCCCAGGAAATAGATGATATTATTTCCACCATGATGCTTTCTCTGATTGCTTATTGTCTTTTGTCTCCTCCAGCCTACTAAGTAGCAGTCACTGATTATGTCCTATGCAGCCAGGTGCCATATTAAGCATTTGGCACGCCTTATTTCACTTTATTCTCATCACTACCCTATAACCGTAATGGGCACCACAAACTACTTAAGATTCGCTGTGTAAGTAAATTGCCTTTTTAACCAATTGTTTTGCATATTCATCTTGTAAACTAACTAGAATAAAAGCTGAAACACAGGGGCGCCTGGGTGGCTCCGTGGGTTGAACCTCTGCCTTCAGCTCAGGTCATGATCCCAGTGTTCTGGGATCGAGCCCCGCATCGGTTCTCTGCTCAGTGGAGAGCCTGCTTCCTCCTCTCTCTCTGCCTGCCGCTCTGCCTACTTGTCATCTCCGTCTGTCAAATAAATAAATAAAATCTTTTAAAAAAATAAATAAATAAAAGCTGAAACACTCATGGCTTCTATTTTTTCTTTATCCCTTCGACAACAGCCTCCTGCTTCATCAATTACCACAATCCCTTTGGCACTGCCATTGCCTTCTTCACTGAGTCCTTCCTTTGGGCCCTCCAAAGTCACAACCCCCAAATTCTTCCATCTCTCACATTTTTTTCTTTTGATCTTACCATGCCCTAAAGGTACTCTCCCATCCTGCTTCTTGCTTTTTCCACCAGTGTTGTTAAGACTCCAGAGTTGCCCACTAACACCATCTCCTCACCATCTTTGCAGTGGAGCTCCTTCTCACACCCTCTACTGAAGCAATCGGTAATTCTCCAATCAGTAATTCCCAGGGCCCTGAAGCCAGAGATATCCTGTCATCCCATTCAATCTCTCCTCCATATTGAATGTTGTTTATCACTCTTTTCTTTGGAAATCTTCTCTTCCTTGGAATCCTACACTATTGCAGGTCTACCTTCTACCTCTGATCCTGTAGACTTGGGTGGACTCCATTGCCCAGTTCCTCTACTCCTAAGCTCTATCTATATTTTTCTCTCACATGTCACTTTAGCTTCCAGGGCTTCATTTACCCCATCTATGTGGAAGATTAAGCCACTTGTATCTCCAGCCTTGGGCTCATTCTTGCATTTAGCCTCCTTTTCCCAAATCCATCTGGACACCTCCAGCTGGATACAACCATGGCATCTCAAATTTAACATGTCTCCAACAAAAGGCTTTATCTTTTCTTCAAAGTCAGAGTCTTCCCCCTCAGTCTCTCAAAATCTGTTGTTTCTTAGTTGTAAGAATCATTCTCAGACCCTCAGAATTATTCTCTACATTCATTTGTTCATGAATTCATTCCTTGAGCCTATTGTAGGCACCATACTTTACACATTGCTGTCCTCATGGAGTCCACAATCCATCCAGCAAGACAGATGGGCAAAAGGAACTACAAATGGCTCTGATGAATATTACAGGAGGGAAAGTCCTGTGTGTGGTGGATCTTTTCACTTCTACTCTACCTAAATCCAATGAGCTAGCAAGTCCTCTGATTCTTCTACCATGAAGTCCCTTAATTCACTGCCTGTTCTCCAAACCCATGGCCTCTGCCCCAGCCTCCTGGGTGATCTTCTCTCCTCTCACTCTGCCCACTTCTCTGAACACTCACATGCTGCACTGCCTTGTACTGTCCTGGTTTCTTTTTATCTCCCCCACTACACTACAAGTTTATTCAATGTAATGAATGCATGCCATTTGTCGCTGTATTCCTAGTACCTGGCACAGAGCACTCAGAGATTATTCATGAAATAATGAAGGAATGGATTCCAATCCCCCCTTCCACACTACCAAAAACATCATAAAACTCAACAATACACAAGGTAGGTTTGGAGCAACAACCTCAAGGTAGCCAAGTGACAGCCCCTGGGCACAGCTGGGAATATTTGGAAAACAGGGACTGACTCCATGAGAAATGAGAAGGCATCTTGCATGGGGCACCCATGGCTTCTCATTGGACACATAATAGCCCTGCTCGTGGAGGGCAGATACAGGGAAGTCCCTGGTCGTTCAGTCCTCAGGGTTCTCTGGAGCTACCAAGGCAAGCACTGCTGGGTAACAGAGTTCTCCTTTTATTGCTGAAAGTCAGCTTTACCATAGGACCCTGGGTCTGAATGTGGAAGCCAAAGATGCTTGGGGTGGCTTAGCAGAAATATTTGGCAGTCATTGCCCCTCTCCCTCAGGGGGCCCACCTGCCATTTCCTTGTCTGCATTGTATGTGGGTTCCTTGAATTCTAGCATGGCTCCTTACTTATTTTATGTTATATGATCTTAGTTATCTCTTGAAAGCCTCAATTTCTTCATCTCTGAATGGGATGAGTAATAGAAATTATCTCATCGATCCCTTGATCATGGTTGTTCTAGAATATGTATATTGGGCATGTTGTCACTATTCATTCTACTTTTTGTATATTTAAAGCTTTTCATGTTTAAATGATCTGATAAGGTGTCTGTGAGAATTAAATGAAATTAGGCGTGGAAATTCTAATCACAGGGCCTGACATATAGAAGCCTCCAATAAAAGGTAGCTCTTTGTAGTACAGTAAAACCATTACCTATGCCGTTCAAAGTCTTTCAGTGCTATTTACAACAAACACACCCCTATTTACCGGTGTGTTTGTTGTATGTCTTACTCCAGTAGAATGAAGTTTCATGAGGGCAGAGACTTCATTTATCTATACTTTCTCTTGTATCTCAAATGCACGCAGTAGACAATCAACAAGTGGTTAGTAAGACATGAACTGTGTCAGCCCCTGTGAGAAGGGCAACTGTAGGGCCCATCTCTGTTGCTATTGCTACAGGCCCTCAGTCATTCCAATTCTATAAATAAAGCATTTATTATGATCCAGACTGCAGCAGCAAAGAAAGACCCGGATCCTGATGTTCTGGTGGTTGGCTATGGCTTTGAAGGAAAAGATTCAAATAACAACAAATTTCAGATTGTCAAGAACAGACTGGGTCTGGAATGGGGCTGGAACAGTTCCATAAAAACAGCCAAAGAGCTGGACAAGCACCGTGGAGTTACCACAGCAGCCAGCTCTCCACTGTGTGAGGCGATGGACCATGTTACTGCATGACTTGAGGTCAGCATATCTGGAGCAATTTTGTCTTGAAACTGGCCAAACCCTTATTGTGTAAGACAAGACATTTGAATCATTGAGGATCCAAGTGGTGACTTGAATTCTGTAACATTTCTATAAGGGTCAAACAGCACCACTACTCTCATTACAGTTTTAAATAGGTTTATAATATTAAAGACTCATTACTTAATTCCATGACTTTTGAACTGTCATTTTTTTCAAAGGATGTATAAAACCTTAGCTTTTAAATTAAATTCTAACACAATATGTGATAAATAAATAAATAAATAAAACGTGAACTGAGAAAACAAACAGCTGTGTCTCCCACCACAGGTCAGATCAGTTACACAACCTCATCCCTTAACACCGCCACCACCACCCCCACCATGACCTGGACACAGAGGTAGACTCAGAAGGAAAGGTGGCTGCTAAACATTTTGCCCAAAGCAAGATCCTTATAACTCAGTGCCCTCAACAAACTCTCTCTCCAATAGAAAAACTGAAAAGACAACTCAGAGTAAAGGGTCAAGACTGAGAGGAATCAAGGGAGAAAATTCAAGAGACCAGAATGGTTACACAGGGAACACTCAGATGAGGCCAGAGTTTAGCAAGGCAAGAGCTTCAGGTACACACAGCACAGAACAAAGGGTCTCAATACAGGAGAAGCCCTACACTCACCTGTAAGAACACATCTGTAGACAAAACTCAGATTAAGTGTTCCTGGGTGGCCCTGTCAGTTCAGCGTCTGCCTTCGGCTCAGGTCATGATCTTGGGGTCCTGGGATTGAGCCCTGAGTTGGGTTCGCTGCTCAGCAGAGAGAATGCTTTGCCCTCTGCCTCTGTCCCTCCCCCTGCTTGTGCTCGCTCTCTCAAATAAATAAAGGAAATCTTCAAAACAAACAAACAAACAAAAAAAAACAAACCGCCCAGATTAGAGTGGCCTGCAGAAGCCAGTTTACCACAGAAAGAGGATGAGGTAGTCAATGAAAGTTCATAATACAAATGGACAAAAGGGGCAGGACACCAATGAATGAGGCCAGGGAGCTGGCATTCATGATTAGTACAGGAGGCAAAACTACCAAACTCCTCTTTTGTTTGTGTCTCCTTTGCCAAGATTATTAGATAGGACAAGATGAGGAAAAGGGAAAAATCATTATATTTCATGAAGCATCTACTATGTGCCACACAGCATACATATATCATAATCTTATTTAATCCATAGAACAGGTACCAGTCATGATTCCTGCTTTACATATGAGGACAGTTAACCCCAGAAAGTGAAGCAAGGTGTTCAAGGACCCAGAGCCAGTGAGTAATCTCATACTTTCATTTAGGTACTGTGCATGTTAAGAGTGAAGCTTTGTGTATGTGAGAAAAAGGGAGAGAGAGAACGAGTGGGGGAGGGGCAGAGGGAAAGAATCTGAAGCAGACCCCCTGTAGAGCACTGTGCCTGACACAGGGCTCCATCTCATGACCCAGGCAATCACTACCTGAGGTGAAACCAAGAGTCAGACATCTAACCAACTGAGCCACCCAGGTGCCCCTGTGTATATGTTTCTCTTGGGGGGCATGGAGGGCTTGGGGAGAGGAGGTTGTGGGCCAACAGCTCACTGCTGACCCCATTTAAGTTTGTGGTCAGTCACATCTCCCTGGACCTCTGTCATACAAGCTGCAGTTTTAAGACGGCATCCTCCATCCAGAGAGCTGGTTTTCAGAGCCTAATAGAAGGGGGACCACTTCTTTCCCACTTCCTATGTTTCCTTCAATATGGAGGAATATCTGTTAGTGTGACACTCCTGGGGGCTCTCTGTCTCCTATTCTCTCCTCCCCTGAAGAGGTGGGGCAAGGGGTCTGCTGAGTTCGAAGGAACAGGACAAGAATGTTTCAGTCGACACAAAGCTCTGTCTCTCTAGAAGAAGAGCCAAAGGACAATTCAGAGCAATTCACAAACTCACCATCTTGGAGCCCTCAGGACTGAGAATTGAATCAGAGGACCCAAGAGGCCAGAGTTTCACATAGAAGCTTTCTGGTTTTCTTCGGGATCTCCCAGCTGGCAAAATGCCTGTGCTCTTGGGCCGGGATGGCATAGCCGTTCAACCCAAGATCATCTCTATGGGTGAGGCTTGAGACTTTTCAACCCTGTCTTGAGGGGATGCACCATGAGCGCCACACATCCAAGACACCTTCTGCAATGCTTCTTTGGGGAATAAAGCTAAGGACTCTGTCTCCCCCTGCCTTGCTTCCCTATCTCAATCAGTTCAGAACTCTGCTGGGGGAAAAGGGGTGTTATGGATTGACTCCATCAAACAAAGCAACAACATCCGATGAACTTCACATTTATTCTGATTTCATTTCACCCCATGAGGTCCAGTCTTGTTTGCCTAGCTCATACCAGGATGCACATGGTGTTAAGTCTGAGTCAACATCTCAAAGGAAGGACAAGCAACTGGAAATGGTTCAAAGAAGACTGAGTAGAATAATGGAAGTTCTGGAAACCCAGCCATGGGGGGAATGGTGAAAGGAATGAGAAGATTTAGTTCAAAGCAGATTTGGCCATGATATGATAGAGTCTTTGCCTCTTTCAAGGGCTCTCATGCAAAAGAGTGCTTTAGTGTGTGACTAAATTGTGTGTGACTTCCAAGAGTAGATTGTGTGACTTCCAAGGGTAGAACTCAGTGCATTGATGAATGTCCCAAGGAGGCATATTGTGGCTCATTAGAAGGAAGATATTTACAACTACTAGTATTGTGTAAGAGTGGAATGATTTTCCTGAGGAAATAGTGAGCTTTCCATCACCAGGGCTATTCAAACAACCCCACTGGATGAAGGGGATGATCCTGAAAAGAGCACTGGGAGATGATTGGTTGTGTAAACCCCACAATGGCAGAGTGAGATGTTATCCCCCTCACCACTTCCCAGCCCAATATCACAACTGACCTATAATAAGGGGAGTGGGCCAGGGGAGACCCCTGGCTTGTGCCCAAACCCTACCTAGGCAATAGGATGCAGTGAAACCCCAACCCCTACACTTTTGCCCTAAATGACTTTCCCTTAAGATGATTTATTGGTTTACTATCTGTGTGTGAACACATACTTCCTGTGGCTTACTGTAAAGTTTCTCTCAACTCTAAGTGAGAAAAGGTGTGGGTGTTGGAAGGACAATTTGAGGGAGTGATTTCCTCTGTCTCATATCCCAGGGCCTATTGCAATCACGCTTACTCTTTCTTCTCTTTCCAGAGTTAGGGGCTCTTTCAGCTCTTGTCCTCTGACTATCTGATCAGCTCCCTCAGGCAGCCCTGTTTGGCTCAGGATGAGAATTACCATGAACAGATGGTCCTTAATGTGTGTTATTTTGTTCCATGCTGTCAGTAATCCCAGGGAGATCAGTCTTATGATTAGCTCCATTTTACAGATAAGGAATGGAAGTTCAGAGAGGTTAACCCACTTGTCCTATGTCGGAAAGCCGGTGAGTGGCAGGGCAGGAGTTGGTAGCCAGATTGGTCACTGTCTTAAGTGTGTGGTCTTAACCAGTTTACCTTCCTTCCCACCCCAAATGACAGTGACCAGACCTTCAATTAGGTGCACATATGTTATGTCTCTGTTTTGAGAAAAGAATGTAATTTTGGTTTTGTTTCTAATTGCATTTTTTTTTAAAGGAGAGGGACAGATAGGGGAGGGGCAGAAGGAGATGGAGAGAGAGAATATTAAGGAGGCTCCATAGCCAATCTGAAGTCCAACGTGGGGCTCGCTCTCATGTCCCTTAAGATCATGACCTGAGCTAAAATCAAGAGTCAGATGCTTAAACCGACTGAGCCACCCAGCTACCCCTCTAATCACTTTCTTCATGATGCATGGATTTGGTTTGACTCTGTAGGCCTCAGGACTTCAGTAAACACAAGTCTTTAGAAAATAGGATTCAATGAAACCCGGTCCCTTTCCATTGTTTCATTGACCTGTCAGAGGCTTTGACTTATAAAAGTGGAATTTGGGTTCTATGCAGTCTCAGACCATGTTGCGCACTGCCTTGAATTAAAATGCCCCTGGCCCAGGACCTTGACTCCTCTGCACACAAAGGGCATTCAACACAAAGTTCCTAATGGCTCCTGTTCTTGAACTTTAGAATTGTGTCTCAGTGGACACATTTCTTTCCAGTGTCTGTTTATGGCATGAAATTAATGGGAGTTGGTATTTCTGGGCACAGAGGAAGGATGTCACGATGGGGAGGAGTCAGGCAGTGCCACAGTTTTACCTGTAGCAAATCCTGTGTTTGAGAAGAGACAGCACTTTGTGATGACAGGTGGGATAGAAGTCCCAGGGGTCACTGGATCATCTAAGCTGGGCAGGTTCCCCCACTCCACTCCATCACAGCTCTCTGCTGACTTGGCCCCCAACTTGTCCTCTTCGGGACCTGATTTACTGACTTCCCTCATTCCAGATCATCTGCTTATGTCTATTTGGTTCAGTACAACAGAACTATCTGAACCTTCTACCCAATAACCCGATGCCAATGGCCGTGCCTCAGAACCTTTTCCCACACCGATGTCCTAACACATACGTACTGACACCCTATGATATAATCTAATTCTGGACTCAGCCTAGCATAGAACACCAAAGTCAAGAAGGTGGGGGATGGGGCAAAGGAATAGCACCTAGAAAGGATTCATCTTTAGGAGTATCAATAAGGAATTCCACAACCTGCAGGGTAATTAAGGTTGGGATGCTGACATAAATTGACAAGGCAGTTATGGCCTTGAGGATATAGACAAAGATAATCTTGTCATTTTTTGAGATAAGAACTTGTTTGCACCTGAAAAAACTCAGGTTTTACCTCCCTGGCAACTCTTGACCTGTGTCTTAAAGGTAGTAATTTTTTTTTTCAAGTACAGTGGCTTGGATAGCTTACAACCTTTTGGAAGGTTAAGAGATATCCAGAACTATCCTGGAAATTTGGAGAGTAGAGAGGTAGTGTATGATATGACCTCTACTGTCAAGGACATTTGCACACAAAACATCCAGACTTTATAGGGAAATAGAAGGATTTTAATGGGGACGTGTGGACTGAGTAGTTTCACATTTTAAAGAAGTGTTATTCTGGCTACAGGATGAGGATGGAGAATGAGGGGCAGTGATAATGACCAAGACACTATTACAAGAGTCCACTTGAGAAGCTCTGAACACAGGGAGTCGCAATGGAAGGAAAAAGAAGGGGGGGATTCAAAAGGCAGAGAAAGATGACTGAGTTATGAATAAAGTCCAGTTGGATGAGGTAGAAAGAGAGGAAAGAGTCAAGGAGAACTCCCCGGTTTCTGATTTGGGTGGATTGATGGAAAGATTCGAAGGTGGCTGTGAATTCTCTGACTCCGGCAGATAGGTGGACGGTGATGTGAATTCAACAGAGTAGGGAGTATTGAGCTAATGGCAGGATTTCAGGGACAGTTAATGAGTGCAGTCAGGGACAGGTGGACTCTTGTACATTTCGGGAGAGATAGGAAAGAGTGAGCCATGTGTTGCAGAGTGCAGGAGACAAGTCTGGGCAGGACACAGAGATTGATCATCACCCGAATACAGGTGGCGGGGAGAGTCAGACATGAAAACTGCAAGAGAATATAATGTGTAAGTAAGTAGAGAGAATTGGGGAGTGTAGGGATTGCTGGCACATAAGGGGCTAGACCAAGAAAAATGAGCTCATGAAGAAATCATCAGTAAGGGACAAGAAGAACCTATAGGAAATGGCAACATGAGGATGGGAAAACAGGGATGGGAAAGAGGCAGAATAGACAGAATTGCGAGAAAGATGAGAACCAAAAAAGTTAAGAAAAGGAAAAGGATTAAGGGAGCGCATGATAAGTTTGCTTTAGAACATGCTGGATTTAAAGTTTTGGGTTTTTTTTAAATATTTTATTTATTTGACAGACAGAAATCACAACTAGGCAGAGAGGCAGGCAGAGAGAGAGGAGGAAGCAGGCTCCCCGCTGAGCAGAGAGCCCGATGCGAGGCTCGATCCCAGGACACCGGGATCATGACCTGAGCCGAAGGCAGAGGCTTTAACCCACTGAGCCACCCAGGCGCCCCTGGATTTAAAGTTTTAGCTTCACATCCTGCAAACATGAGCCAGGAGGTCAAAAGTGTCAGGTGCACAAACCACTGAGTCACCAGGCCTCACAAAGAGACTGTTGAGAGCACAGGAGCAGGAGGGAGCTCCATGGTAGAGAGCGTAGTGGGTTAAGATGGACAGAGAGAGCCATTGGGGCCATCTTATGGGAGAGGCAGGAAGAAGAACTTAGAAGAGTCAAGGGATAGAGGAGTGGGGGAGGCACGTGGAAATGCAGCATCCTGGAAGGCAAAGGAGGCCATGTCAAGAAGGAAAGCACGGTCGGCAGCACTGGTGTGGAAGTCAAGTTCCAGCGAGTAGGACACCCGTGGCACTTAGGAAAGCAGTTTCTGCAGCCTGGTCGGGGCCAGAGGATGTTCTATGTGCACCATATCCTGGGTAAGCAGGAGCATGCTTAGAACAAAGTCATCACAAAGTTCTGTCCAGAACAAGCCAATAGTTAAGTTACCGTAGAACAATGGGGCCTTAAGAGCTCTGCCACTGTCCTTTCTACACAGATGACCCTAGCAGAAAGAATGAGCAGAGTTAAGGATCGAAGCTCGTGGGCAGATTGGGGCAGTGCCATTGTATCCAGCCAATGACCACAGAGAGGGAAGGACATTATACCATCTTGGTTTGTTCACTTACAACTCATTCACTCATTAACATTGCATTAGTTCTCCTGGACGCAGAGACTGAGAAGAAGGAAAGGGTCATGAAAGAGACCTGACCTGTGCCTTCAAACAGCTTACAATACATGGGGGTGAGGGAGGGACTTTCATTCCCCTGATCGAAACAATCCATCCAGAATGCCCAATAAAATCACATTCCAACTTTTACAACATTACCTTGGTTAGCAATACCTTTTTACGCTTCTTTGTAGAGGGCTAAAGTAAAGCTTAAAGTGAATGACAGGGGCACCTGGGTGGCTCAGTGGGTTAAGCCTCTGCCTTCGGCTCAGGTCATGATCTCGGGGTCCTGGGATCGAGCCCTGCGTCGGGCTCTCTGCTCGGTGGAGAGCCTGCTTCCCCCTCTCTCTCTGCCTGCTGCTCTGCCTACTTGTGATCTCTCTCTCTCTGTGTCCAATAAATAAATAAAAAATCTTAAAAAAAAAAAAAGGCTTAAAGTGAATGATAAAGCAGGATATGTGATCGTATAAAAAAAATTCCATAGGCTCACTGGATTACAGGCTCATGGCGGACTGTATTGGTTTCTTACTATAGACTTCAAAGAGCTCTTCCCTCATGGCTTCAACCATTACTAAGTGGCCCGTGTTTCTCCAGGCTCCTTCTCTAAACCTCACCAAGGCCTCGTTTTGTATTTCCAACTGCCAGTGACTTTCCACCTGCATTGCCCTCTCCCCGCCCTCAAAATCAAACCTGAAGTCAGATTCACCATTGTGGCATTTCTGAAATCATCACCCTTTTCAAACAGCCCCATCCCGCCATGGTCCCTTCATTTTATCTTGTCATCTGGATCTCTTGCATCCAATCAATTGCCAGGTTCGACATCAAGCAGAGTCTTGTACGCAGAATAGATCTTTAACATTTACTTGCTGATCGAACGCACACATTTTATATCCTAGACCCCACGACCAGTTGGTAACACAGGTAATGACAGTGGTTCAGATCTGGGTGGGTGGCAGGTGGGTCTGATCTTAGTAGCTCAGTAACTTTGGACACATAGTGCCCTTGCTCCCAAGATGTAAGGGATTAGGGTTGTGAGAATCGAATATAAAATGTAAAACTCTGAGCACGGAAATGTTATTTCTTAGTCCCATGCCCCACTGTCAATATTTAGCCATCTTAGTAACCTCACGTTAGATCGAAAGGAGCCCAAGAGGATGCCGACAGTATTGAGTTTTAGAACCACAATTGGAAAAAAAAAAAAAAAAAGAACCACAATTGGACTATTTAATAAGTCCCAGAAGGGATAACCATCCACCTAGGACTTTTGTTTGGAGCCTAAGATAAGGACTTCTGCATAACACAGATCCTTCTTCCAGCCCTCATTGTACACTGTTTTGAAAATTCCAATTAAAAATGACCCAACGCAACAAGTTTTAATGAATGCTAGTTGTACTGTGTCGTAGCTGCTTTAACCAAAGAGCCTGGAAGACCTTTCTATTTTCCCTGTAGAAAGCTGCTTTTTAATACCTAACGAGGTCCCCTTTGGGTCAAGCTTTCCCCAGCCTCCGACCCAGGAGCCTCGCCCACCCCTGGGCTCCAGGCACTTGGGAATCCTTCTGGAGGCCTCTCTGTGCCCCACCGCACAGCCATGCTTACATCTCTCCCAGCAGACTGTAAAGCCCTCGCGTGTGGGCCCTGCACCCAACAGATGCTGAACGGAGGTGGCTGGGAAAGACCGAGGGGCCGGGATGAAAAGCCCAAGGGCAGGAAATCGGTTACCTTTGTGTTTTCCACCTATCTCAAAGGTTGGGCTGAGAAGGAATATGCACCACCTCAGAGGAGGAAGAGAAACCCAGTGGTCAAAGATCAAGGGACACTGGGAACTTTGATCCCCTGACTTGACAATATAGAAATTGCATGGGCTTTACTTTTCTTCCCCCACTGCTTCTAGACAGTACACCACACATCCCCAGCACTCAATAAATAGTTGTTGCATGAATAAATGGATGTTTCTTCTCTCCATTTCTTTTTCAGACTTCTTTTTTCTTTGTTCTACCCAACCCTGCCCTTCAACCTTTCCCCTCCCTACCTGATGCACAAAAATCACCTCCTCCTCCCCCCTCTCTCTCTTCCCTCCTTCCCTCTTTCCCTCTCCCTCTGTCTCATCCACCGAAAGTCATCTATAAGACAGAGAGTGTGCATACTGTCATTTCTAGTCTACGGAGGAGAAAACAGAAATTCAAAAGCCCAAAGCTGGGTACCAACGGTCACACAGCTGCTAAGAGTTATGTAACAGGTAATGTCGTCCCGCTCCAGACCCTTTGACCATTCTGTGTGCTCTAATCCTTGGAGTTCTCCACTCAGCAGCCAGCACCTGTGACTTTGTCCCAGGACTGCCCAGGACACCAGAGCTCACTTTGCCAGTGAACATGGAAAGCCACAAGTGCCAGGAGTTAAAGCGTCCCCACCTCACCACCCCCGACAGCTCTTAACTAATGACTGACAGGTGTGAGGGCGTTGGGACTAGAGCTTCCTGGCCCCCAGTGGGGACAGCTCTCGTGTGTTCATGTGTGACCCTAACTGCCTCCAGATCCACCCAGGCGATTAAGCCAACATGACCCTCAGCCAGGTCCCCTGGAGGGTGAACCCTGGCTTGGCTTCCTCCCTGTCCCTGTCCATCTTCTCTATCCCCAGACCAGTGTTGCTTGGAAACCTTCCTAATAAATCCTTTACACACGCATCCTCATCTCAAGCCCTGCTTCTGGAGAACGTAGCCTAAGTCAAGCTAAATGCAGGATTCAAACCCAGGCCTGTCAGACTTCAACATTTTTCCCCCATTATGTTGCGCCTGAGATGCTGTTGCAAGCACATAGGCCTGCTCTACCCGAACTTCACTGCCATTTCAAAAACTGAATGGCCACTGCAGCCTTGAAGACACACATGATGTTTCAGAAGCTCTATGCTTGCCTATTTTTTTCTCACCATAATTACAGGTCTCCGAGACAAAAGACCTTCGAATATCTTAGCAAAATGACGTAAGGGACCCAAAGAAAAAAGTTACCGTTTTCCAACTTGTCTTTGTAATTATCTTACACTTGGGTCCGCAATTAAGTAGGCACTGAAATGGGCCCCATCCTTTTGACATGATCTCTTCTTAAAATGTTTTCATTATATAAGGACTAGAACCGCACTGGAGGAATTCTACGGGGAAAACAAATACAAGTGCTCAAACCCAGCCATTCACAACGTCCTTCCGCGTTTTCCTATCCCTCTAACATGGGAACAGTCTTATTCAAACACATAGAGCCCCGGGTCTTCCGTCAGCCCACTTTTCCATTTGGTGACACAGTCCTGTGGTTGTCATCTTTAAGGCCTGTCCGTTGTTACACCCAGAGGATAGACAGTAACTTATCACCATTTTTGTCGCTTATGATAGTTCATAATTGTAAGTGATGGCGCCGAACAACGTTGTGAACGTACCATGCTGTTTTGCGTCTACCCTTTTCCCATATTTCAGGTTATTTCTTTCAGAGAAGTTTCCAAATCTTGACTTCTCTGATAAAGGAATAAAACCTATGGCTTTGGATATACACCGTCACAGGTCTTCACACTAAAATGCGTACCCATTTATAACGTAAGCTGACCCGAAACAAAGATTACTATTCCCAGTCATGCTGCCTTATTTGTAATGAGTTCTGGTCTAACTAGATGGATTCATTTTAAATTTCTCCATTTAGCTCGAAGGTCTGGAAACCTCTAGAATCTCTAGAATGTTGCATTCCTCATGAAAATGACTAAGAAACGTAAAGGGGACATTGCCGTCACCCTTTAATGGATATCGCTCCTTTCTTAATTCTAAGCTGTCTAATTGCTAAACATTTCACGGAGGGATTAGTCACTGGGTTTGAGTTCCTAATTGAATCAGTCATTTTACACGCAACGAAACACAAGTCAGGACATTTCAATGACTGATGTCGGCTAGCTGACTTGGGTGTGTATTTTGTGCGTTTCTGCATGCCTACATCTTCAAAAACAGAGGATAAAGTACATTGACAAGAAAAATAAACAAGCATGAATTCTCATTTTTCTCAGTCACCTTGAAGTCTGTCCAAGTTCACTCCAAAGTTTGCTATTTTTACTTATTAGCCTGAGAAGTACTGCTCCCTGAAATAGATTTTCCAGGACTAGTTGGACCTCCAAGAGATCGTGTCCTGTTAGTGTCAAGCACAGATTTTTTTTTTAAACGTACTTAATTGTTCCATCTTCTTTCTGGCAAGTAGGAAAGTACAATAAATAAAAATCTGCAATTTTTCTGAAGACCATGGGTACCTAATACTACACACAGAACAGAGGCTTTTACACTGCTATTATAGCTTTCCACTCAGCCCCCCACAAGGATTCTAGTGAAGAGGTGCCTGGATAGCTCAGTGGGTTGAAGCCTCTGCCTTCAGCTCAGGTCATGATCTCAGGGTCCTGGGATCGAGCCCCACATCGGGCTCTCTGCTCAGCAGGAACTTGGTTCCCTTCCTCTCTCTCTGCCTGCCTCTCTGCCTCCTTGTGATCTCTGTCTATAAAATAAATAAACAAAATCTTTAAAAAAAAAAAAAAAAGATTTCTAGTGAAAAAGTGGAAAACCCACCCCATCTTCTAGTTGCATGATTCCAGACGATACTAGGTATCCTTCAGGTTAACATCCCACTGATCAACTGTATTTTCTACCTTTGAACTGTTTGGGTCGTTCCCGGCCCCCTCCCCCCAACACACACACATGCATTGGAGAAGCTTGTTTTCCGTAACATTCCAAATCTCTCACCTGTGTTTTATCTTAAGAGAGAATTGTATTATTGGGTTAACGTCAAAGGCAAAATGGACAGGTCACTCGATAGTCCATTTCTCAGTGAATCGAGGAGAGCCCGGTCTTGCTGCCATCCGCACGCCAGGTTTGCCTCCATCCCAACAGGGGCAGCGTGTGGGGTGATGACCCTGGGGCAAATGCTTTGGCAGCTTATGCCCCACCTTGGCATGCTGTTCTGCGTTAGGATAAAGGTGGGTAATCCTAATTACAGCCCGGTCCAAGCTCGAACTTCACAACCAAACAAACCAGTTTTACAATGCAGAGGAATTTAATTTGGCCTCACACTTGCAGTGGAGAAAGAAACACAAAGAAGAAAAAAACTGGTCACTGAGCTAACAGGCAACTGCCTTCCAGACACACTGCCAACCTGATTCAATTAAGAAACATTAGCGGTCTGATGACAGATTTGAAGACAAAAGGCACAGTTTCTTGACGGCAGCAGACTGCACAATTTCCAACCTGGGTAAGAGTCCCTTCGATATTTCAAAAACACAGCGGAGTCTAAGGAGAGGCTGACTTTGCCAGCTTTCTTGCACATCTAAGGAATAAGAGCCCAACCCCGTAGCACAGCCAAACACTAATCTCAGAGCTAAATTCCGTTTAAGCCTAAAGTAAACCGATGCGGCTTTCCTGGGTGCAAGAAAACACACGAAACTCCGGAGGTTTGCTGCTGTTTCTTTACCCTGAGAAACGAACAAAATCGCGGCTTAGGTGCCCTTGACCTTGTCCGTCCGTCTTCCCCCGGCCCCTCCCAGTTCATCTCGTGAAAAAAAGCAAACCAAAGCCCTGCGGCGAACGACACTTGGGGATGCGCTTTCATTTACTCCATGCCAAGTATTTTATCGTGAAACCTAATTTGAAAGAGTCCCGCCGCAGCAAAGCCAGCACCAGATTCCGCGCTGAGTGAGAGCGCCAGAGCCGTCCACTTACCTGTGATCAGCACCGCCTTTTGATCCACAGGTAGCAGCTCCTGACCAGACAGGTAAACGTACAGGAGGAAACAGGACAGGAGGCAGAGGATCAGGCTCCAGGACAGGGACAGTCCGAGCAGCAGGTAAGCCCCTCCCCAGAGGCCTGCCAGCCAGACCACCTTTCCGCCAGCCTGCCCCGGGCTCTTCCTGACATTGCAAAGAGCTTTGCCTCCCAGCGCGACAGTGACAGCCAGGCAGAGCCACACGGCCACCGAGAAGAAGGTGCTCATTCTCAGAGACGCGCTGCACCCTCACCTGCTCAGGACCAGCGAGACAAGTGGGCAAAGGCTGTCTGGAGGCAGCCTGGGTTATAGGAACAGAGGAGGTGAGAAGGGAGGGGGAGAAAGCGGCTCTGGCACACTTCGGATGAGCAGGGATTAAGCACACTCATGCCGGCTCGTTTTTTGGGTGGGTCATTGAAACCGGAGAGCAGTTTCATATAAATATCAGACTACTTCCTATTCAATAGCTCCCCCAACACCACCTGCACTCATAACACACACACAGACTCACCCACGGCAAAGCACACAGGTTATTTTTTCATGACCCCTGGCGAGATAACTAGTTGGGTAATAATTGACAGAATTCAATCCAAACAGTCATTAAAAAACCTTAGCTCACAGGAAACATCTTCTGCTTTAGGGGCCCAGGTGTTACTGTCAAGTTCTTTTTCCGGACTGGGAGTGGGGTCTGGGGAGGGGGGGCACGGGGATCGGGGGGGTGTGTGTGCCCCCCACGTAAATGCAGGCAACCGGTGAGGTCTGGAAGATCTGGAAGTGGAGGACCACTCGGACTGTGTCCGTGTCTGCACGCCGTCTCCCACATGCGTCGGGGTGATGTGCTGGATGGAGAGGGAAGATACAATACAGGGGAAGGGATTCTTGGCAGATGACAAGTGTGCTGGTCTTGCCAGAAAGGAGGTATGCCAGGCAGAGATAAGAACAACTATCATACAATTATAATGGTCAATATCCACTGGTACTTATTTGTGCCAGGAGCCACGTTCTGCTACTTATTCATTCATCCTCTTTTTTCAAACCGTCTTCTCTGCTGTGCTTTCCTCCGGCCGTGGGGACTCAGCAGTCAATATCCCCAGTCACTTTGAATACGGTATCTTTGTGAGGGTGGTTCTATCTTTGTAGTGATTTTACAAGGGAGGACACTGAGGCACAGAGAGGTCAAGAGACTTGCTCAAGGGGCGCCTGGGTGGCTCAGTCGGTTGGGGGTCTGCTTTGGGCTCCGATCATGATCCTTGGGTCTTGGGACTGAGCCTCACATAGGGCTCCCTGCTCGTCAGGGAGTCTCTTTTTCCCTCCTGCCCTTCCCTGCTTGTGCTCTCTCTCTCTCTCAAATAAATAAATAACATCTTTAAAAAACAAAACAAAACAGAGACTTGCTCAAGATCCCACAGCAGTGGAGTCAAGCAGCCTTGTTTCTGTGGCTCTGAGCCACCCTACTGCCTGCTTTAGGCAAAAAAATAAAACACAGTCAGTATGTTAGGAACTAGCCCTTCCCTGCTTTAGCCTTGTTGGAACCTCATGAACCACTTCATGGTGGAGCCCTGTGCTCACTTACAGAGAGGAAAACCTCGGCTGGGAGAGGGTCCGTTCCTTAGGAAAGTACTGACCACCAGGGACAGCACCGACAGCTCCAGAGGGCACCTCGCCTGGGCTTAGGGGATATCTTACAGGTGCTAGGCACCTGACTGGGAGGCACCAGGATTCTTTTTTAAATTTTTTTTTTAATTTATTTATTTGTTAGAGAGAGAGCGAGGGAGCACAGGCAGACAGAGTGGTAGGCAGAGGCAGAGGGAGAAGCAGGCTCCCCGCCGAGCAAGGAGTCCGATGCGGGACTCGATCCCAGGACGCTGGGATCATGACCTGAGCCGAAGGCAGCCGCTTAACCAACTGAGCCACCCAGGCGTCCCAGCACCAGGATTCTGATAAAGGCTGGGAGTTGGCCTATCTGGAGAGAAAAGATCTCACTTGGAGGTCGGATTACCTGGATTCAGATCCGGCCTGAGCCCTGCCACTTACTAAACTAGGCAGTCAGGAGGGTCTACCTCCCTAGACCCCCACTCCGCTGTAAAAGAATAAAAAATACCCAGGGAGAGCACTTAGCTCCTGCTGCCTGGCATACTGGAAGGAACGACTGATTGATTGATTGATTGATTGGTTGATAAAGGGAGCAGGGGGAGGGGCAGAGGGAGAGCAAGAGAGAATCCCCAGGCAGAGCCCCACTGAGCAGGGAGCCCAATGCCCAGGGGAGACCAGGTGGGAGGCCACGACTCGGGGACCTCACTGTCCCGCAGAACTGTGTGGGGTGATGACAGAGATCTTCCAGGGGTCTTGTGCAGGGCAACGGCACCTCCCGTCTGCCTTCCCAGCCACAGGGACACCTGAGGTGGGGAGATGTTGCTGGCTCCAGGCCAGGAAACGTCGGGGTGAGGATTTGGAATTCCCGGAGATCTCCCTCCTTCCACACACCCCATTCCTTCCTGTGGGCCGTGTGCACACCCATCCCGGGAGCAGGGACCTCTCCTGGGCTTCGTGGCCTCACCACCCGGGAGCTCTCTGGGGGAGGGTGAAGAACTAGTTCCGGCTCTTCGCAGGGGCCCTTGGCATTTCTTCAGTGGCTCCCACACTAGGGCTGGAGCCAAACACCCTTGAGGGTTTCCTCATGTGGGCACAGCCACCGAAAATGAGGCAAATCTGCCCCTGGTGGCAGCCCACGGGGCTTCCCAGATGCTTGGTCCTGGGGCTCCCGAGGAGAGGGCAAAAGCTGCCATGACACGGACATCTAGGTGAGGATGCTCCGTGCCCTCTGCCAGGGCAGGGGGTGCACAATATTAGGGTGGTGAGCTGCAAAGCCCTGTGCAACTGAGTTCGAATCCTGACTCTGCCACTTACCGGCCCTTCCTGAGGCTCCGTTTCCTCTTCTAAAGAAAGGGAACCCACCCTCGTTGGGTTTTTTAGTCTTTGGGTTTTTTATTTTTTACTTTTTACTTTTTTTTTAGGTTTATGTACCTACTTGAGAGAGTGAGAGAGGACCCGAGTGGGGGGAGGAGCAGAGGCAGAGGGAGAGAATCCCAAGCAGACTCTGCGCTGAGCACCGACCCGGACGTGGGGCTCGACCTCACAACCCTGAGATCAGGACCTGAACCAACAGAGACACTCAACCGACTGAGCCACTCACCTGCCCATGGGCCTGGCCCTGATGGGAGGACTGTTGGGAGCACATGCTGCCTCTTAGCCCTTTTCTCCCGGGCGGGGGCAGAGGTTCTTGCCTGTCCCATCCTCGCACATTCATTTCTCCATTCAGTGCATCACATGGGTCTTCCCCTCGCCACCCTCGAGACACCTGCTTCCACATCACGTCTCACCACCCAACCCGAATCTCTTCCGTCACCACCATGTTCACCCTTCCCTGCAGTTGGCTCCATTCGTAACTCTGAACACGGTTCCTTTTTAAGGCTGTTCTGTCTCAGGACACCTGGGTGGCTCAGTTGGTTGAGCGTCTGCCTTTGGCTCAAGTCATGATCCCAGGGTCCTGGGGTCAAGTCCCACGTCAGGCCCCTTGCTCCGCGGGGAGCCTGCTTCTCCCTCTGCCTGCCACTCTGTCTGCTTGTGCTCTCTTGCCCGCACTTGCTCTCAAATAAGTAAATAAAATCTTTAAAAAAAAAAAAAAAAAGACCGTTCTGTTCTGTCTCTCCTACTTGACCGTGAACTTCAAGAGGGCGAGAACCATATCTGCGTTTTGTTTTTTATTCACTGTGCACCAAATGGCTAGCCTGCTGCCTGTCACGTTGCATGTACATAATTAACAGTTTTGAATAAGTAAAGGAAAGAGCAAATCTTTCCAGAGAGCCTTCTAGGTGGCAGATTCTGCACCAGCCACGAGGGAATTCAGCAGTGAATAACGTGAACCCAGTTCCTGACCAGCTGTCACAGGAGCAGTGACCAGTGGGGTGGGTGGTGGGGAAAGGAAGGCTTTATACCAACTGGGAGTACAGATGGAGTTGCAGAATTCTCCAGTGAGAACAGGCCCAACCCCTCCTGACTCCTGAATGAAGACGTTAGGGTCCTAGTCTATCTGAGCTCTGCTCTGTCTCTGAATGAGGACCTCCTCTATCTGGCTGAGCTGATTTGTACCTCCTTTTTGTCCCCATCATTTTGTTTTAGGGTTATCCTTGAGGCTACCCATGCATGGAAGTGTCACATTTTTTGCAAGCTGCTTCTTCTCCTGGGGAAAGGAGCCAATTGGACCAAGTTACGATCACTAATGATGACAACAGGTCAATGTGCTGCTTCCTTCTGCTGGCAGATGTGCCTTCCAGAGGGTACCTCTGAAGACAAGATATCTTTACCCATAAGAGAGGATTTCCCAACCTGTGCCAAAACAGACAACATTTTTGAGAATCCTGGAATGAACCATTCTTAGAACCTGGGGCCCTTGAGTTTAGAAGAGAATGTGAAGTACCTTCCCATTAGATTCTCTCTAACATCTCCACCAAGTGGTTATCTTGTCACAGGCACAGCAAAGCCCCTGGAGGCTGACTTTTCCAGTTGAGGACACCATTAGGAAGTTCTCCTCTAGACCACATCTAGTCCTTATTTCTTTCACATATTTGAAGATTGCTTTCTTCTTTCTCCAGGTTGACAGTCCTCAATTGTCTTAACTGCCCCTAGTAGACATCATAATGTGGATTTTCAGGTGCCAAGTGCCTGAAGCAGCCACATGACGGAGAGTTCAATCCCTTGGGGCACGTGGACGGCTCCACAGGTTAAATACCTGCTCTCAAGGTCCTGGCACGGAACCCGACATCCGACTCTCTGCTCACTGGGGAGACTGTTTCTCCCTCTGTGTTTTCTCTCTCTCAAGTAAATAGATAAAATCTTAAAAACAAAACAAAACAGAGTTCGAACACTTAAAAAATCATGCTGTGGCAGTAACTGAAGAGGGTAGCATGGTGATCATGTGAATCACCAAGCAGGGATAGACCACGCATTGACGTCATGGTGACCCAAACTTCAAGGTGTGGACTGGCTGGGACAGGTAATACCAGATCATCTCACAGAGCTTAGGGCAGTCTTGCTGATAACACAAGTTTTGTTGTGATTTTCATACTTTTGGGTGATAACTAATGTCTCGAATGTTGACTTGTGATTGTGTAAATATTCTATATCTCATTTTCTATTTCATACAGTGGGAGAGGAAAAAAGCCAGAAGACAACTGGAAATTGGAACTGGATCAAGTCTTTGTTCTTTCATTGACGTGTGTGGGGTGAAGATGTCTAAACTCGACAATTATCATTCATTTCAAGTAGGTTTCATATTTTATGTGCTGTATAAAGTTTTCAGGATCCTTAGCAGCCTGTCCTTTTTTTTTTTTTTTTTTTTTTTTTTTTTTTTTTTTTGGCAAATGGTACAGAATAGAGCAAGATTATCACCTCCCCTGGCCATGATGCAACATTCTTACTTATATGTCCAAAGCCTCATTTGCTTTTTTGACAACTGACTTATTTAGTTGACACTGTGTTTGCGATCAAATAAAATTTCAGTTTTTGTAGGAATTTTCTTGTCATTAAAATTTTTTTTGTAAAATACATGGAGAGAAATTATCCAAAATGTAAATGTCAGTAAATATCCAAGGGTCCCTATGGCTATAAATTAATGGTGGAATGAATGAATAAATAAATAAATGGAGGAAAAGAGACAAATGTCTCACATGGATAAATGCCAAAAAAACTTATGTAGCTATCCCCTACTCAAGGAGGTGACAGAGAACTCACACTTCACGAGCTTGACTACACAGGTGGTCTCCTTCTGAGGAGCACAGCATGGAGACCGGGAAACAGCGAAATAGGATGCTGGAGAAACGTGACAACTACAACCTCAACCAGGTGATCAAGGTCGGCATCAACAGTGATAAGTCATGTGATGAAAATGGCCCCTTTATCATTGCAGAACATTCTACACAAGGCCTGATCAGCACTGCCAAGTTTATCCAAAACAAGGAACTTCTGAGAAATGGTCACAGACAAGGGGAAGCAAAGGAGCCCTGAGCAGTCAATGTCACGCGGGATCTTGGACGGGTCAATGTCACGTGGGGTCGTGGACGGGTCTATGTCCGCGGGATCGTGGACGGGTCAATGTCACGTGGTATCTTGGATGGGACCCTGCAGCAGAACAAGGACATCAGGTAAATACTAAGGAGCTCCAAATAAAGTATGAACTTTAGTTTATGAGAATGTATCCATATTGGTTCATTAGTTGTGACAAATGCCCCAGAAAAATGGAAGGTGTGAGAACAGGAAAGTGTGTGTCGGTATCCGTGAACTCCATTCTGTCTTCAAATTTTTCTGTAAGCCTAAAGCTATTCCAAAGTTGAAAGTTTATTTAAATATATAATAATATAGAAGTATGACAAATATGAATAATTTTATAAAATATAATTTATTGTTCTAGACTTGTACCTCCATGAATGTGATAGTAAATTTATTTTTATACTAAAAATAAATATAACAAAAATATGTTTAAGTAACCTTTTGTTTTTTTAAAGATTTTATTTATTTATTTGACAGAGAGAGATCACAAGCAGGCAGAGAGGCAGGCAGAGAGAGAGAGGAGGAAGCAGGCTCCCCGCTGAGCAGAGAGCCCGACTCAGGGCTCCATCCCAGGACCCTGAGATCATGACCTGAGGAAGGCAGAGTCTTTAACCCACTGAGTCACCCAGGCACCCCCTAAGTAACCGTTTTTAAAAAGATTTTATTTATTTATTTGAGAGAAAGAGAAAGAGAGAGCATGAGAGAGGAAAGGTCAGAGGGAGAAGCAGACTCTCCACTAAGCAGGGAGCCCAATGTGGGACTCGATCCTGGGACTCCAGGATCATGACCTGAGCTGAAAACAGTTGCCAAACCAACTGAGCCACCCAGGTGCCCTTGAGTGACCTTTCTATTTTAGAATAGATTTGCTAAAAATTATGAAGATAGCACAGTTTTATTTCTACATATACATATGTAGCAGTATTTATATCATACACAGTAATATATATTATTATAAACATATTACATACAAACATATTTATATTATATAATTTATATATAATTGTATGTGTAATAATATATGTATATATCCCAATGAATAAAAGAAATTATAACATTCCTTTGGTCAAGAAGAAGAACATTGCCAGCAAACCCCAGAAATCCCTCTCATGCTCCCTCCCAATGACTATCCTTTCTCTCTTCCTCAACAATAACCACTATCCTGACTTTTAACAGAATAATTTTGCTTTACCTGTTTTGTTAAACCTTATATAAATAGAATTATATAATATTAATGTCAGCTGGTCATTCGTCGCTGTACTAATTCATCCATGTGGTACCCATAACTCATTTTCACTGTAGAAAGCAAGGGTTGGCAAACTACAGCCGATGGGACAAATCTGGTCTGTTAACATGTTTTGGTAAATGAAGTTTTATTGGCGTGCAGCCATGCTCATTTATTTACTCATTTCTGTGTCTGCCTTCCTGCCACAATGGCAAAGTTGGTTAGTTGGAAAACAGAGCATAAGACCGGCAAAGCCAAAAATATTTACTATCTTGTTCTTTACATAAGCATTTTGCCAACCTCAGCTGCAAGGCATTTTGTTGCATCAATATCCCTCTATTTGTTTCTCCATTGTATTAATGGAAAAATGAGTTTTTCATTTTGCTGGTTATCGTGACTGGTGCTACTATAAATATTCTTTTTTTTTAAGATTTTATTTATTTATTAGAGAGTGCGTGTGTGCATGCAAGCTGGGTGAAGGGCAGAGGGAGGGGAAGAGAGAATCTCAAGCAGGCTCCAGGCTAAGCACAGAGTGGGAGGCGGGACTCAACCTCAAGATCCCAAGATCATGACCTAAGCCGAAATCCAGAGTCAGACGCCTAGCATCAATGTTCTGCTATCAATATTCTTTTTTCTTTTTTTAAAGATTTTATTTATTTATTTGACACACAGAGAGAGATCACAAGTAGGCAGAGAGGCAGGCAGAGAGAGAGGAGGAAGCAGGCTCCCCGCTGAGCAGAGAGCCCGACATGGGGCTCGATCCCAGGACCCCGAGATCATGACCTGAGCCGAAGGCAGAGGCTTAACCCACTGAGCCACCTGGGCGCCCCTGCTATAAATATTCTTATAAACATCTCTTGAAGCACATGTGTAGTCATTGCCCTTGGGTACATTCAGGGGAGTAGAACTATGGAATCCATGGTATGTGCACGAATCCAGCTTCTGTGCCATTTTCCCCCGCGAAAATGATTATACCATTTCCAAGTAGACTATGAGAGTTCCATGGGCTCCACGTCCTTCCTCAAGTTTGGTATTGTCAGACTTCTTAATTTGAACTATTCAGATAGGTCTGCGGTTGATCTAATTGAGTTCTTTTCTCTGACGACTACGATTTTGAATACCTTTTCATATGTCAATTGACCATGTGGTATTCTCTTTGTGAAGCACTTTATCAAGTTTTTTCTAATTTCTTTAGACGGATGATTTTTTTTTTTAAAAAGCCCCCCCCTTTTTTTTTAACTACATGCATTTTAAGGTTGTACAATATTTTTGAGTATGTCTGAGCTGCATTCCCCATGTTTGGTAAGTACTATTTTCATTACTGTTCAATGAAAAATGTCTTATAATTTCTACTAGGATTTGTTCTTCGTTACATGGGTTATTTAGAAATGCATTTTATAATTTCAGGGATGCCTGGGTGGCTCAGTTGGTTAAGTGTCTGCCTTCAGCTCAGGTCATGATCCCAGGGTCCTGGGATCAAGCCCTGCGTTGGGCTCTCTACTCCGTGGGGGGTCTGCTTCTGCCTCTTCCCTCTCCCTACTCCTGCTTGTGAGCTCTCTCTCGCTCGCTCGCTCTTTCTCTCTCTCTGAAATAAATACAGAAAATCTTTTTAAAAATGCACTTTATAATTTCACATGGGAAATTTTAGTGATATCTTACTGCACGTTCTAACTTAACTTTACTCATGTTGAAAGCATGTTATGTGTGATTTCAGTCCTTTGAAATATCTTGAGCCTTTCTCTGCGGCCGTCGAGTAGTTGACTTCTGTAAAGGTTCACATGTGCTCAGAAACACTGTGTTTGGTTCCAGGGATCCATGCATATAAGTTAGGTCTTTTCCATCCCTCTAGCTTCAGTTATGCTGTATTCTTACATTTCGGACACGTCTCTTCCAAGCACCAGACACTAGGGTACTTGTTTTCTTTTCCAGTGTAACAGTCTTTGTCTTTATCTTGAAAGCAAACGACTTCGTGCATTTGCATTTCACTAAGTATGGGTTTGTTTACTTTAAATCTATCATGTTATGGGTTCCCTGCTATTAGCCTTTTCTATTCTTCATTACTTTTCTTCTACTTTCTTGACTTCCTTTTAATTGATTATTCTTTGTTATTCTTCCGCCCTCCCCCCTCATTACCTTGACAAGCACGCACTCTTTGTGATTCTTTTAACGATTACTCGAATGAATTACCAAAGTCCGCCATGACTTGGTATTTTTGCCAGGACCTTTGAACGCTCGCACACCACTCCCCACCGTCCTGAGTTGTATGCTGTAGTGCTCATAAATTTTTGTTATCTACATAAGTCAAATCCCCCAGGAGATTATGATGTTTGTTTTATACAGTCAACATTCATTTAGATTTTCCAACAAAGTACTTACCCTTTTGTGGTTTCTCGTTCCTTCCCATTATCTCCATGCTTGCCCTTGAGATCATTTTTCTTAAGTATTTCTTTTTTCTTTTTTAAAGATTTATTTATTTATTTGAGAGGGAGAGAGAGCACAGGGAGGGGCGGCAGGAGCGAGAAACTTCAGCAGACTCATCACTGAGCTTGGAACCCGATGTGGGGCTTGATCTCACAACACTGAGATCATGACCTGAGCCAAAACCAAGGGTCAGATGCTTAACTAAGTGGCCCACCCAGCGGCCCCTTTCTTTAGTTTTTCTTTAGTGTGGATGCGAGTGATAAAATCTGTTTTTGTTTTTTTGTTGTTTTTTTTTTTTTTTTTTTTTTTCTGAAAATGTCTTCATTATCATTTTCGAAGGATAGTTTCACTTCAAGGGCATAGAATTTCAAGTTGGCAGTTGTTTTCTTTCAGCATTTTCATGTCTTTGAGGAGATATGTTTTATATTTTATCTGGCTCTCTTGGATAAGCTCTCAGCCAGAGAGTTGATCCTAATTATCTTCTTTGCCATTACCAGAAGCAAAGTTCCTAAGTCTTTTTTATACCCTCTAGTAAGGCTCAGATCTCCCTGTCCTTATAAGATTCTTTATTCGTATCAAAACGAAAACCCTGTTAAATTTCATGTTATTAAGATTGGGTCCACTATCCCTTCCTCCTAGTGACACATCATGGGAAAGTCTAAGCGAATGTGCCATAGCCTTATTAAGTGTTGAAGCAAGACATTTCATAAGATTTCTATTCATTCATGGGACGCCTGGGTGGCTCAGTTGGTTAAGCGGCTGCCTTCGGCTCAGGTCATGATCCCAGCGTCCTGGGATCGAGTCCCGCATCGGGCTCCTTGCTCGGCGGGGAGCCTGCTTCTCCCTCTGCCTCTGCCTACCACTCTGTCTGCCTGTGCTCGCTCGCTCTCTCTCTAACAAATAAATAAATTAAAAAAAAAAAGATTTCTATTCATTCACTATGTATTTACAGAGTTCCTACTGTGTGCCAGGTGCTGTTCTAGGTACTGAGAATACAACAATGAGTAAAATGACTTGGTTCCTGCCCTCACAGAGAAGTCTAGATTCTAACTAGGGACACAGACCAGTAAATATACAATTACAATATAGCTATGAAAGACATACCTTTGGAAGTCTTTCAGATTGATGTTAGCCATCTGACATTTCTTTACGTTGCCAATGATACCAAAAGTGACTTTGTCAAATCCCTTGCTGAAATCCAAAATCTGTCTATTTACTCATTCCACTAATTGGTAGAGTCATTCTAATCATTCTAATTTATTTATTGGTCAGCCATGTTAGGTCCTCGTAACAGTCCATTCCTCTTCTAAGATCACCCAAACCACTCCTTTTCTAAGGTCCATGAAGAGAATCAGATTCCCCTCTGCTCCATGGTTTTCTTTCTTTTTTTTTTTTTAATTTTTATTTTTTAAAGATTTTATTTATTTATTTGACAGAGAGAGATCACAAGTAGGCAGAGGCAGGCGGGGGTCGGGGGGAGGGAAGCAGGCTCTCCGCTGAGCAGAGAGCCCGATGCGGGGCTGGATCCCAGGACCCTGAGATCATGACCTGAGCCGAAGGCAGAGGCTTAACCCACTGAGCCACCCAGGCACCCCTGCTCCATGGTTTTCAGAAGATATTTTCTTTCTCTTTTTGAAAAAGACAAAAATTAGAAGCTTAGAACCTCAGATTTCAGAAGTGCTTCTCAGAGTAATTAATCTATGAATATACTCATGACATTAAAGATGTTTGTTGATAAAATCCAAATCTGGATTTTAGCATTATAGAGAAAGTCGTCCTACCTTTAAGTTTAGAAATGTTTTCCTTTTTTTTTTTTTTTTCAGTTTCTATACTGTGTAATCGTCTTACAAATCTTTAATGTGGTTTTGGCTGATAACTTCCTGGGACAGTAACTAAGTAATAAAATTGCTTAGATCAGTACTTCCCAACTTTTGTACTTCATAACCAGTGCAGTCTTTTTAAAAGGAGGGAGATACACATGGAGTCTCCACTATTTAACTTTGCCAAGTGAGAATGCG
Organism: Martes martes; assembly: GCF_963455335.1. Taxonomy (NCBI): domain Eukaryota; kingdom Metazoa; phylum Chordata; class Mammalia; order Carnivora; family Mustelidae; genus Martes; species Martes martes. Next base: position 6,645,852 of record NC_137905.1, read on the forward strand.
TTAAAAACCAAGTGTCAATAGTCTACGGAAGAAAAGGTATTTTAACACCGAAAAAGAAAGAAACAGGCACAGTCTCAGAATGAAGTGTGGTCTCATACTGAAAAAAATTTAACTTTGTGAGAAATTTTCTATGTTTGCCCTCATTTTTTTCAGAGAGCACCCCCAGATGGTAAATTTTGGTCACTAACAGTCAGCAGTCAATGGATGGCCATTTGGGAACCAAAGTGAGAAAGCCGTCGGGCCCTGCTCTTAAGAAAACAGTAGAACTTCATACTCGTGAGATTTAGGGAATAAGTTCTAGATTTTGTGAACAGGAGGTGGCATGCTCAATCCTGATCTTTTTTTTTTGTTTTTATCTGGGCTCTGGTCCTTGGGCTTATTTCTTTCTTGTCTCAGTACTAACCACAGCAAAGAACAAAACAGCATCAAGAATGGAAAAGTCGGGGCGCCTGGGTGGCTCAGTGGGTTAAGCCTCTGCCTTCGGCTCAGGTCGTGATCCCAGGGTCCTGGGATCGAGCCCCGCATCGGGCTCTCTGCTTGGCGGGGAGCCTGCTTCCCCTTCTCTCTCTGCCTGCCTCTCTTCCTGCTTGTGATTTCTCTCTGCCAAATAAATAAATAAAATCTTTAAAAAAAAAAAAAAAAAGAATGGAAAAGTCAAACTCATTAACTTAAGCTCATTAACCCATTGTCCTTGCCTCGCATACATTGTGTAGCAAAGCAATAACATTAGCAAAGAGCCAGCCTGAAAGATCCCTGAGTTCTATTTTGACATTGTGTATTAAAACAATAACATTAGGACCAGGGGTGGAGGGATGGGGTAACTGGGTGATGGGTATTAAGGAGGGCAGGTGAGGTGATGAGCACTGGGCGTTCAAAAACTAGTGATGTACCGTATGTTGGCTAATTGAACATAAAAATAAATAAAAAAACAAACAAATAAAATTTTTTTTAAAAGTACAACCAAACCAAACCAAACCAAGAACAATAACGTTAGTAAAGAGCCAGTTTAAAGGATCCCTGAGTTGTATTTTGACTTACCCTCGTAATTTACAGACAAGGGTTCTCCACCTACACAGCTCTATTTTCCACAAATACATTAAGGAATCAACATGTAGGAAAATATTTCTGCCCGTGCCTCCAAATCTCTCTTCTTTCTTGTTCTCCCTTAAATGCCTTGAAATTAGTCTACGTTCCCTGTCTTCACTTCCTTTCCTCCCTCTTGGGAAGGGCCAGAGTATGAAAATTCTACTCTGGCTCAAGGGGGATAATGGCATGAGTGACGCACTCACACTAGGCTGAGCAGGTTGCCAGCTCCTTCCTGCGGCAGAAGGAAGGCCATGTACCTCCTTCCACACGGGTGCCAAGCCCGTGCAATGGTGGTAAGACAACTTCCGGAAGCAATTCTTTCTTCTTCTTTTTTTTTTTTTTTGTAATTTTATTTATTTATTTGACAGACGGAGATCACAAGTAGGCAGAGAGGCAGACAGAGAGAGTTGGGTGGGGAGGAAGCAGTCTCCCCCTGAGCAGAGAGCCCAATGCGGGGCTCGATCCCAGGACCCTGGGATCATGACCTGAGCCGAAGGCAGAGGCTTTAACCTACGGAGCCACCCAGGCGCCTCCCGGAAGCAATTCTTAAATGTGCTATAGAGATAGTAACCTCTGTGCACTGGCCCATGGTCAGATGATGGTCATCAGTAAGCACGTCTGCTGAGTCTTCAAAATACTGCATCCATTCAATTTCAAGGATTATCCTCAGAGACTACAGCCTTCCTCTCTTTTTGCTGTTAAAACATGATTTGGTGAATGAAATCGTGGTGATAGGATACCCGTTTAGTTTTTGTTTCTGTTCTGATGCCCTTACTTGGCAAAATTAAAAGCTGACAAGCCTACATGTCTCCCCAGATTTTGGTCTGAAATCTTACCGGTGTTCAGAATTCAAAAACATGGGAGCCCCACTAATAGATAGTATGGTAGCTTTGAGTTAGCAAAGTTCTGGGTAGAAATCCAGTTCTGCTATTTACTTGGCTGTATGAACCGCCCTCTCTGCTCCAAGCCACAGTCTGTCACCAATAGTGGGATAATAATTCATACCTCATATTGGTTATAAAGATAATCTATGTAAAAGGCTTGGCATATCAGAGTTTTCAATGGCAGCCATTATCACAAGAATCTTTTTAGTTTCAACAAGAACTCCTTTCTCTCAGTTTCTGTCCCTTTTCCTTGGGACTTGCAAATGGAGAAGGAGAGGCTGAAGGCAAACAATGCCCAGTCTGGCATGGCTTCTCTCCTGTTGTTGGGGCTCCCAGGCTGAAGGTTCACAGAAGGAAACACATTTGCATCTGCAACTCCAGAAGGGAGATTAGATCTAGGCTGAGTCTGTTAGAAAGACAACATTTCAAAATTTGGGAGCACAGCTGAATACCAAAAGGAAATTACACCATAAACCAGATGTTCCAGGAACTTCTTCTCCATTTTTTTTCTTTTGCCTGAAGGGAAAGTTGGAGTTCATAAAGAAAACAATGAGCAGAAATTGCTATCGCAAAGTTGTTCATGGTTATTTAAGATGAGCCCATTCAAAAATAATCAAAGATGTGCACTATGATTTATAAGGGAAGTTGTTCACATCGGTGTTATTTATCATGCGTGGAATAGAGAAGCGTCCTAAATGGCTAACCGTAAAGGATTTGTTATATCAATTACGGTACTTTTATCCGACGGACTGCTATACGGCCATTAAAAATCATGTTGTTGAAGAATATTTAATGAATTGAGAAAATGTTTGCAATATTTTTTGATCAAGGAGAGCAGGTTACAAAGCAGGATATATAGTATGATCACAATTTTATGTCCTTATAAGACAGATATCAGCAGGAAGCTCCTCCTCGGGATTCAGATAAGACTGGCTCGCATGCCCCATCCTGTGGCCTGGGTCATCAGAACCTTGTGTAGTTTCCTTCAAGAGCCTTGCCTAGATTCCTTCGAGATCCTAGGGACCTACCCTCTCATAGTTCCTTCTGCCTCTTGTCAGTCTCTGCTTCTCCCTACCATTCTGAGCTCAGTGTGAAACTCCACTTCTCTTTTCTGTTGGCAAAGCAAAATGTATAGCACTAAAGTCAACGGCAGCAAAGTTCCTCCTAATTTTAATGACCTGAGAGTTGGACCTGACAGAGAGGGAGGGATGGAAGAATCATGTACATCAGTGTAGTAGGGTGAATGGTGGCTCCAAAAAGAGACGTCCATGTCTGAACTCCATGAACCCGTGATTGTGACATTATTTGGGGGGAAAAGGGGGGTTTGGATCTTTTTTATAAAGAAAAACTTTTTATTTTTTTATGGTGAAAAAGTTTATGTTTCGATTCAGCAAGCTGGACTCAGTTTAGATGATCCCAGTTTGGTTGGCAACATCCAAAGCATCATCGTCAAGAGACAGTTGAACATAATATGCCTTCTTCTTTCCGTCGGGCCTGGTCAGGGTGTTGACCTTGGCCACATCAGAGTCCTAGAGCTTCTCCACAGCCTGATTGATCTGGCGCTGGTTAGCCTTGATGTCCACAATGAACACGCGTGTGCTGTTGTCTTCTATTTTCTTCATGGCTGGCTCGGGAGTCAGGGAGAACTTGATAATGGCATAGTGGTCTCCTGGGGGTACTCTGTGAGGATATTCGAGCTGTGTGACTGTGGATTCCTGTCAGCACTGCTTGGCTGGCCTTCAAAGTCTTGCTTTGGCTTCGGCTTTGGGAGGGGAAGAGGCTTCCTTCTTCACCTTCAGCGCCATGTTTGTGAAAGGAAGTTAAGGATCTTTAGATTAGATCATTCCGGATTGGGACGGACATTAGGTCCAAAGACAGGTGTCCTTATAAGAGATGGAAGAGAAAAAGACTGAGGGAAAGGAGGGGTGAAGGCCGTGTGAATGTGGAGGCAGAGATGGGAGATATATGGACATAGTCAAGGAACACCTAGAGCCTCCAGAAGCTGGAAAAGACAAAGAAGGCTCCCCCTCTAAGGGTTTCAGAAGGAGCGTGTCCCTGCGCCCACCTTGATTTCAGACTTCTGGCCTCCGGAACTATGAGGGAGCCCATTTCTGTTGTTTAAGCCACTCAGTCTGTGGTGGTGTGTTCTGGAGACTAAAACAATCACCACCATGCATGGAACAGTGAGAGGAACTCTACCTACTGGGAAGGTCCTTCGTGTCCTCCCCTCTTCACCCCATCGGACTCCGCTGACCTCACAGACGCCTCCTTGAGCCTCTCTCACTCTCTCTCTTCTTATTTTTTATTTTTTTTATTTTTTAAATTTTGTTTATTTGTTAGAGAGAGAGAGCGAGCAAGCACAGGCAGACAGAGTGGTAGGCAGAGGCAGAGGGAGAAGCAGGCCCCCCGCCGAGCAAGGAGCCCGATGTGGGACTCGATCCTAGGATGCTAGGATCGTGACCTGAGCCGAAGGCAGCCGCTTAACCAACTGAGCCACCCAGACGTCCCTCTCACTCTCTCTTTAACCTGCTCCTTTTCCTCCTTCCCTTACAGTGACCTGGTCTTTCCCTTCTCCTCCCTCTCAGCTGCAGAGTCACCAGCTCACAGCTCACCTGGGCCTGCTCCAGACGCACTTCGCCAAAACCGTCCACATCTGGTAGCCCAGCACACAAGCGTCGGCCTCCCCTTGACTTGGCTCTTTGACGCAGCCCACATTCCGCGCGTCCATCATGGAATCTTGCTGCTTCTACCTTCAGACCCGGTCTGAGCTGCCATCACCTCCCGCCTGGACTGCAGCAACGGCCTCCTGCCAGGTCCCTTGGATTTCATCCTGATCTCCTCAGAGTCCACTCTCAACCCAGCACCCGAGAAATCATTGTATAACCTCAATCCTGTCCCATCACTCATCTGCGGCAAACCCACCAAAGGCTCCCCATCTCACCCAGAGTAAAAGCCGAAATCCCCTTACATGGCTCCAGGCCTGAGAGTGTTGTCCCCTGTAGCTCTTGGACCACATCTCTGTCTTCTGTCTCCTCATTCATTCCGTTTCAGTCACAAGGGCCTCCGTGCCGCTCCTCAAACACACAGGCGCACTCCTGCCTTGGAGCCTTTCTCCGGCTTTTCCTTCTGCCTGGAATTCTCTGGTCCCCTTGCCTGTTTCCCTCCTCCTACACGTCCTCCCTCAAAGGTCTCCTGCTCAACGTACCCTACCCCCACTTCCTTTCCCCTTAACGTGCTCTACATTTCCTCATGAAGTCAACCTAAGCAACAAATGCATGGCAACAACAAATTGTACAATCGGTCTATCTACCCAGAGTAACATAGTTGTCAGGGGGGTGATGATATATTTATTTAAAATGAAATATGAGGGGCGCCTGGGTGGCTTAGGCCATTAAGCATCTGCCTTCAGCTCAGGTCATGATCTCGGATTCCTGGGATCGAATCCCATGTCAGGCTCCCTGCCCAGTGAGGAGCCTGCTTCTCCCTCTTCTTCTGCCCCCCCGCCCATGCTTGTGCACTCCTCTTTCCCTCAAAAAAATAAATAAAGTCTTTTAAGGAATGAAATATGAAATTGTCTTTTTTCCTAACAGCTGATCATTAAATATCACTAGGGGCATATAACTCAGAAAGGACTCACGTACTTTGATTTGGCTGATGGACTTGGCAAGGTGGAACGACTTTGCCAGTTATATGATGAATTCCTTTCCTATGTTGAATGAGGTAAATCAGTTATAACGTTGCTATAAAATATATTTAAGACACTTGATAACATTAAAGTATTTTAGCAAAAATACGACATTCACAATTTGGCATTTGTATTGAAATTAACTGTTTTGATTGACCCAACTCTGAGGACACCTCGTTAAACAAGATGTCTCCAAGCAGAAGAACGGCGGCCACTCCACAGAGCCACCCCACGGAGAGGCGGGAGCCTCTCCCGGCTTTCTCTCTCCTTCCACATTCCCAAGTCCTGTGGTCCATGAGGTGCCCTAGCATTGCCCCATTTTGTGTCCTCCTCTCTGACCCGGGGCTCGCGCTCATCTCTGACTCACTCCACAGGACTCTAGGGAGTAGCGTTTTTAGACCATGGGAGGAGAAGTAGGCAGTGAGTAGGGAGCTCTGTGGCCTGGCCTCAGGATGGATTGTCTCTAAGAGATACACTGAAGATGGCCAAGATTAACTCTCCAACACTCTGGGGTTCTACTCTTATCAGGAAGCCATCAGGAAAATAGAAAGGGAGCAGAAGGAATGGAAAGAGAGAATGAGTCTGAGACACTTGCCAGGGCAAAGGTAAATGGACACAGGAATGAAGGAAGAGAAGGGGATGTCACGATAACACAGCCAATGTCAGGTGTTGCTGGAGACAAGCAGTACACCTGTGGACATGAGGTTCAGATAGGTGGACATCCCCATAGATACCTCCCGGGGCAAGATCATGTACGTCTGGGGCTCCCTTGTGCAGGGTTAAGAGTTGAAACCAAGATAACTAAAGAGTTCTTTCAGGCAAAGGATGTAGATGGAGAAGGAAAGAAAGCTGGAGGTTGAGTCTTGGGTTTTAACTAGTTAAGAGCTAGGAAGAATGTTCAAAGGAGGCAAAGAAAGAAGATGGAGAGGAGGCGGTGAAGAGGGAGGAGGAGGAGACGGAGACTAGTAGCAATAGGACAGTGTTAGTCAAAGGAGAAGGGGTTCCAAAGGAAGAGGGGGAGAGTGATACTGTCTGTGACCGAAATTCAAATACTAGGCAACTGGTGAGGAAAGGTTCCTTGCAAAAAGGAAAATCTAAACAAATGGTGAATTTTAATTTGTCTTGCATAACTGAATGCCTAATGAAACATCTGTGCAGGGATTGCATTTAGTGTCATCGAATGAACTCGTCGCACTCAGAGGATTGCCTTTAGTTTTGTTGATGCTGCTGAATAGGATACACATTGCTCTCTCAAGAAACAGCACCTGAATGTTCCTTACAAGCGAGGAGGGCGAGATCAAAGGAACTTCCTTTCTGTACTGTGCATACCTATTCATACGACATTGACCTGCCGTGCTCTCTGAGGGAGGAGCCCCTTTGGGTCTGCTGTGGGTTAGGTAGACACCCACTAAATATTGATGCCTGTGTAATTATAGTGACTAAAATAATCCTGGCATAAAATTACCCTACCAGTTAGAAGAGAGACAAAATGAAGTAATTTGATCATGAAAATTGATACGAGTCGGCTCCTGGTTTTCAATGCAGCTCATTGGAAGCCATTTATTATTCAAACCCCACTTTTGCTTGTTGGTTTATACACTTTTCTCCTTGCCCTGAGAAAGAGGAAAGGGGGAGGAGAGTGCCGTGGGCAAAGCTGTCACATTGGGATGGTGGAAAGGAGAAGGATGCTTATTTCTCTAAGGCAGGGCCCCCTCATCTCTCCCCTGTATTGATCTGGTCATCTGTGACATGCTTCTGTGGGCATGTCCGGGATGACTGGCCATCCTGTTCTCTCCTACTTGAATGAAATTACAATTGCAACGATACGGACATTCTTGTAGGTGTAGTCTTATTTTTTTTTAAAGCTTTTATTTATTTATTTGTGAGAGAAGGAGGGAAGAAGCAGAGAGCCACTTACAACCATTCTGTTTTTCATGTTCAATATAGTATTTGATAAATGACACAGGATACTCAACACTCTATTATCAAACAGGGTTTGCATTAGATGATTTTGCCCAACTATAGTCTAGTGGAAGGATTCTGAGCACATTTAAGGTGAGCTAGGCTAAGCGATGATTCAATAGGTTAGGTGTAGTAAATGCATTTTTGACGTATGATATTTTCAACCTACGACGGCTTTCTCGGGCCATAGCTCCATTGTATGTCGAGGAAGGTCTGTACTTGGTTGCTTTTTACAGCTGAATAACATTCTGTTTGTACGGGTGTATCATGTTTTATCTATCCATTCACCCATTGATGGACATTTGGACTGTTTCTCTTCTGGAACTATTGTGAATAAGGCAGATGTGAATGTTCCTGCACAGATTTTGCACATGTTGTCTTGAGGGTGATCTGTAACCAAGAGCAGCTAACATTGCCCAGGAGGTGTCTGTGGGGGACACAGACCTCACCTCATCTCATCAGTTCAGGACCCCTCCGTGCAGAGCTGGCGTTCAAATCCCCACCACTCTGACCGCAAGGTCTGTTTCTTACCTCCTTGCTGTACTTCCTCTAAGTCTAAAGACTAGAAAGGGGAGTTATTCTTTACTTCACGCTCACTACTATACTCTAGGTAAGACATTAGTCATGACATGTCCTAGCTGATCACAACACATACTGCTTGAAAACCGCCAAGCCTCCACGTATGGCCTCCTGGAGAAACGATCTCGAGGGGCACAAGGAAGCCCACAAAGCGTATCTAGCCAGCACCTGTCCATTCCTCAGACGTAGCACACTCCATCCGGACTCTACGCTTTTGCCCTGCTACGTCTTCCACCAAAATGCTCCTTTCTTCTCTTCTTGGGCCGCCTCCTACTCATTTTTCAGGGCTCATATGATAAGCCACTTCCCCCGGAGACATTTGAGGAGCTGTGCCCAAGGAAATGACTGGGACTGGAGAGAAAGCCCACTCCTCAGCCACCTCGGTGTGGAGCATCCTTTAAAAGCACAGCCTTACAGGATTCTGGACCTACTGGAACTGGAAAAAAGAGGGAAAATCAGGGACACCCGGAAAACATATGGACACACACAAATGTGGACACTCAGAGATGGAGGGTTAAAAAGACACATGCAGAGTGAATATTCAGGAGTCTTAGGGAGCCTCATCATCCTCCTTCCACCCATCAGCCATCAGCCATCAGCCATCAGCCATCCAAGTCCTACTGACCGAGCTGAGACACCCTCCCCACCTTTCCCCGCATTAACCAGGCACTGTGCTCAGCACTGTGGGGACACAAAGACGGAGGCAGACGTCTAAAAGCTGAAATTGGAGGTGGCAGTCAGCGTAGATGTGTCCCTGCGGGCGGGTCACGCAGGGGACATTCCGGGAGCAACCCCGGGGGCCCAGCGCAGGTGAGCACCGACGTGAAACCTGCACATCGTAGAGACGCCGAGGCCTCCCGCCTTCCTAGAGAGGCCCGGAAGTGGCTCGGCCGCGGGCCGGGCGCAGGGGCGGGGGCGGCGGGCTCGCGAGGCCTGGGCTCGCGGCCGGTCGCGGTGCGCAGGTGCTGCCGGCGTCCGCCGCTGTGAGTGGGCCGGGGGCTGGCGGGAGGGGGGGGGTCCCGGGGGCTGGCGGGAGGGGGGGGGTCCCGGGGGCTGGCGGGAGGGGGGGGGTCCCGGGGGCTGGCGGTCCCGGGGGGGGCCGGCGGGGCGCCGAGAGCGGCTGCGCGCGGTGGCCGGCCCGGCGGGGAGGGGGACAGGCGCAGCGGAGGACGCCCCCGTGACGGCGGGAACCCCGCGCCCCCTTCCAGCTCTCGGTCGGACTCGCGGGCGCCGCGGCTTCCGAGAACGCCGCGCGGGACTCGGACCCCGGCCGCTGGGCTCTGTTGTTTTGTTTTTCCTTGTTTGTTTGTTTGTTTGGTTGGTTTTTTAACAAGAGCAGCCCCGGTCCCGGGTTTCCAGCAGGCCCGTCTGGCTCGGTTCCTGGAAGTCGCACCTGCCCTGAGGGCCGACGGTTCTGGTTTCCCATCTCAAGTGCGAACGTGAGGTTCGCGCTTAACCCGAGTGTCTGTCTTGTAAAGGGGCAAATGGAAACAAAACGTGAGTGGTGAGTGGTAGCAGCAGAGGGACCGGGTGTGACGGACGCTGTGACGGTAGCAGGTCAGCACCGCGTTGCCCCAGCCCCGGGGGCGGCCCCTCGCCTCAGCAAGAGCCCAGCCTTGGGGGCTCGGGGGCGCACGTGGGTGGCGCAGTGCGTTTGGACTCTCGGTCTCAGCGCTCTGATCTGGGGGTCGTGAGACTGAGCCCTGCGTGGGCTCTGAACTCAGTGCAGAGTCTACTTGAGTTTCTCCTCCGTCCTCTCCCCCCCCCCACCCCCCGCCCCAGCGCCATCTCTCTCTGAAACAAGTAAATACCAAAAAACAAACAAACAAAAAACCTAGGCTGGGGAGTGCCGCACATCTGGCTTCAAGCCCTGGGTCTAGCCCAGCCCCTGAGAACCAGTGCTGAGTGGGGAGTTGCAGATTTTTTTTTTCTTCCAGTTAATGGAGATAATTGACATAACTTGTAGTTTTTTTGTTTGTTTGTTTTAAAGATTTTATTTATTTATTTGACAGAGAGAGACAGATCACAAGTAGGCAGAGGCAGACAGAGAGAGAGGAAGGGAAGCAGGCTCCCCTCTGAGCAGAGAGCCCGATGCAGGGCTCAATCCCAGGACCCTGAGATCATGACCTGAGCCAAAGGCAGGGACTTTAACCCACTGAGCCACCCAGGCGCCCCATGACTGTAGTTTTAAGGTGTGCAATGTGATGGTTTGTCAACATCTCAGGCACCTTGCATAATTAGTTGTGTGTGTGTGTGCGTGCGTGTGCGTGCGCCCTGAGCTCTAGGGTTCTAGTCTTGGCAACTTTCAAGTATGTAGTAGGGTATTGTGGGCTGTAGTCTGGTATACTGCTGTGTATTGGGGCCTCAGAACTCATTCTGTCCTTGCTGGAAATGTGTACACTTGACCAACATCTCATTTCACCCAACCCCCAGCCCTGGGTCACCACGATGCTGCCCCCGTAGAGTATATGGACTTTCCACGTAGCGCTATGCCCTCAGCTAATTTTCTTCCCAAATGCGTCTGGCCTTTTAGGTTGTACACCTCACATCTTTTTTACCTGTGTCAGGGTTACTCCCCTTATCTTTACTAACTTCATCTTTACTGTTTTGACGGCTTGATATTAAGCACAAATAATTTTCAGATCCCGCATGGAATTTGAACAACACTATTTCTAAACCATCCGGCCTCAGTGTATTTTCCTGATCTCAATACAGGAAGAACACAGTTCCGTTTTGCCTCTAGGTAGTACTTGGATAGTAATTTAAAACATACCACCACAGAGTTAAACCACTTGGAGCTGTTTTTATCATCCTTGAACCAAACACAGTAAAATTTTATTTTTATGGAAGCAGTCTTCAATTCTCCTTTCTGCTCTGGGCTCCAGGGGCGCGTAGATTTGTATATTGCATTATAATACCAGAGGGTTAGTAGCCTCATCAACTCGAACTCCGGGGATAAAGGAGCTGTGTGGGTAATCTAAGGTTCTTATTACTGATCTTTAGCATTTAATTAGGTCTTTGTAAATCTAAAGTACCCATAGTCATTTTTATGAGTTTTCTCATAACTTCCCTGTGCGATATCAACTTTATTACCCTCACTTTTATCTTAGTATTATCAAGAGGTCAGGCGGATTTAAATTTCATTTTTTCCTGTTTGTAATTAAGATTCTTTTTCCTTGATCATGTACTTAACTTTAACCCATATCCACGAGAACGAGTGCTCAGGTCGGATGTGACCTTTCACCCTCCACCCAGAGGAAAGCGGTTAGTTGGTTAGTTATGAAGCTGGGTTTTGAAAGAGCCTTAAAGCAATTGAGACTATCAACAGTGGTGTGAGTGCCCAGCCCCAGCAGGAATCAGATGGTAACTAATTAATAAAAAAGAAGCCATAAAGTGTGTGTAAAGATCAGGCAGCTGGTTGGAGAAAAACTGTGTCTGCTCTTCTCCCTTCAGGCTTAGTGTTCTGGGGAGTATCTTGCAGTTTTCTGAGAAATGTGTCTACTGCATTTTTTTCTGTGCTTATTAATACAGGGAGCCGGGAGGGGAGGAGCTGGGTTTTGCCCACCTGGTGGATAGGCTACATTTCCTTGCTGTTTGTCTTGCTAAATCATTACTTTTTCCTTACTCATCGCCACCTTTCTTGCCTGACCATCCTGATCAGGTCAATATCCAAGTTCTTGCTTCAGATCATTATGGAATGAGTTCAGGGTAATGAGGAGTAACGTGAGTAGGCCTGGCAGGTACTCTGACGCGTTAATAATTTGAACTGGTACATTCCCAGCGTGACTAATGTGCACATGTACACAATGACCACATTGTGGTCCTGTGACTGCACTGGAATGTGCAATTTTAAAAACAATAATTAGAGATTAGGAAGAATTTCTGTTGCCGTTTTCTTTTTTTTTTAAGATTTTATTTATTTATTTGACAGACAGAGATCACAAGTAGGCAGAGAGGCAGGCAGAGAGAGAAAGGGAAGCAGGCTCCCCACCGGGCAGAAAGCCCGATGCGGGGCTCCATCCCAGGACCCTGAGACCGTGACCTGAGCCGAAGGCAGAGGCTTTAACCTGTCGCAGTTTTCTTAAATGGACTCTGAGGCCTGGTCCATTTTCTGAATCCCTTTTCGTGGAATTCTTATGGCGATATTAAGAATATCTTAAACTTTGTTATCTGGCATCCTGTTAATCAAAATAGAACATCTGTTAACCAAATGGAACATTTCGAAAAACCTGTGTGTGCTGTTTCAGTGAGTGACTGCACACTCTTCAGACTTTACCTGGACGCTGTCCACTGGGCTGTAAGTCCCTCGCCAGCTCCCGTCCTGTTGTCAGCTCCGCTCCCTGGCATTTCTTCCTCCCAGATGAGCCTCTAGTTCAGGCCCATCACCTTTACCTGAGATTCTTAGCTGTTTCCAGCCTCTCCCTCCCTCCAGGGAAAGCTTGACCTTTAGCAAGGACCAAAGGGAACAGGCCTGTTCAGTAAACATACAAAGGCTTTCGACTGTTCACAGAATAGAATCTATACTCCCAACCCCACCCCCAACCCACCCAGGAACTCAGGTGTCTGAAAGCTGGCCCCAGGCCATCTTTCCCACCTTAATCACCAGCACCCTACTTTGGCTTCAGTTTGCATACCAGCCACAGACCCACCACATGGCTGCCTGTTGGTGTTCCGTTCCTTACCGATGCTCCCTCAGCATGTGGTAACCTGCCTGGTGGTCTCAGCCCACCCGAGATCTTCCTGCTGTCCTGATTCAGCCCTCAGTGAAGTCTTCTCTCAGACACCCTCCAGATTTCTCCCAACACCCACCCAGGTGCTCCCACAGTACATTGTTCACACCTTGTTCGCACCGTAGTATAAATAATCTTATTTTCCTCCTAGTTTAGATATTTGCAAAAGGCTCTCTCTCCCTCCTGACTTCCAGAGAGCAGGAATTCTGTCTCATTTAACTCTGTGTTGTTTTCATCCCATGACCCAGAATCGGTTAGAAGATAAGTTAAATGAAAATCGCAGTGTTTGTTGACAAACCTGATGATGAGTCTTAGACACCGCGGGGCTCTGCGTCACTTGAGCCCATAGTCTTACTGAGCTGGATGTATTTCACAGTGGTCCACGTCGTCCGTAGTTTGACCGGATACTGGTTGAGCGTCTGCCACGTGATAGGTGGTGGTCCAGACTGGCCCGTGGAAAAGGTAGACCGTCTTAGTTCTCACAGAACTTAGCGCTCTGTTGGAAGGAGAGCAATGGTTAAAGAAAAAGTCGACAGATGATGTTAGGTAGCGAAATGTACCATGAAGAAACAAAGCAATATTGAAGGTGAGGGGAGCTCGAGCGTCTCTGAGTGAGCAGATGATGTTCAAGCAGACCTAAATATTGAAGGGAAGAAGTCAGGGGTGAAGTGTCCCTGACTGACATGCACTGTGTTTGGAAACAGCCTCGGTGGCCTTCCCACCAACTGATTGCTGCATGATGGACCGGTTTGCTTTCCTGGCCATCTGATGTCCTTAGCACGCTCATCCAGAAGAACCTGTCAGGCTTTTTGCAACCCTGTGCTCTTGAGAGGTGTAATCATGGCATGTGGAAATGTAACAGAACAACCCATCACCAGGCTCCAGAGCTTGGAGAAATGGGGTCATGGAGAGCTTTTTGCTGGGGCTTCGTAAGCCTCTGAGCTTATCATCGGCGCCCCTTTTTTGCTACAGCAGTAGGCTCGGAGGGGGTCAGTAACACTGTTGCATACTTCTTTCTTATAGGTCCAGCGATCTTTTGACTGCCACACATGGACTTCCAAAATTCCCCAAAGGAAACTGTCCTTATTACTGGAGGAGGTGGCTATTTTGGTTTCCGGTCAGTGCCTTAATCACACGTGCCCATGGAATTATTTCCCTAATGGTTGCTGGAAAAAAATAGAGCTTTCAATGCTGACATTAATAGAGTGTCAGCTTCTATATGTTGGAATATTGTTAAACCAGAAATGAACTAGGTTGCCCACTGCGTGGATGCTGAAATTCAGAACTGCAGATGTATTCTACTTTAAAAAAATTCTTTGTAAAAATATCAAATTAAGGAGATAACTGGCATCACCAAACGCATGTGACAATAATAGTTATTCTTTTGCACCTTTATCATTCATAAATGTGCCACAGAACGCGTGGTAGTTTCTAAAACAGAGGGAAAAATATGGAACATGTAGCTGCCACCGTATCAGAAGATAAAGCTTCTCAGTGTAGTTCGAGATGTGTGGCTCCCCAGTTTTGAATCTTTGCATATTTACTTACAGAAGTAAGGGTTGCACCAGTGAACATGTAAAGTGAGGGACTCAGGATAAGCCTAGAGGACGTGGATCAGCTATACATCAATTGGTAAATTATCTTACGCACTTTTCCTCAGGCATAGCTTACCAGCGATTCGATCTGACTTGCTTCTCATTTCAGCCTAGGCTGTGCTCTGAGCCAGAAAGGATTCCATGTGATTCTGTTTGACATCAGCGGCCCCGTTCATTCCATTCCCGAAGGAATCAAGTTTATCCGTGGAGACATTCGCCACCTCTCTGCCGTGGAGAAAGCCTTCGAGGATGTGGATGTCACGTGTGTGTTCCATGTTGCCTCTTACGGCATGTCCGGGCGGGAGCAGCTGAATCGGAGCCTGATTGAAGAAGTCAACGTGGTGGGCACAGACAACATCCTCCAGGTCTGCAGGAGGAGAGGGGTACCAAGATTCGTTTACACCAGCACGTTCAATGTCGTCTTTGGAGGTCAAGTTATCAGAAATGGAGATGAGTCTCTGCCTTACCTACCTCTTCACCTCCATCCCGATCACTACTCTCGGACCAAATCTATTGCAGAGAAGAAGGTGCTGGAGGCCAATGGTGCCAGCCTGGTCAGAAGTGATGGTGTCTTACGAACCTGTGCTCTGCGGCCGGCTGGCATCTATGGGCCTGGAGAACAGAGGCACCTTCCCAGGATAGTGAGCTACATCGAGAGGGGTCTGTTCAAGTTTGTGTATGGGGATCCTGGGAGCCTGGTTGAATTTGTCCATGTGGATAACTTGGTACAGGCTCACATTCTGGCCTCAGAGGCTCTGAAAGCTGGCAAGGGCCACGTTGCCTCTGGGCAGCCCTACTTCATTTCAGATGGCAGGCCCGTGAACAACTTCGAGTTCTTCCGGCCTTTGGTTGAGGGCCTAGGCTACACGTTCCCATCTGTCCGCCTGCCGCTGACCCTTATCTACTGCTTTGCGTTCCTAACAGAAGTGGTTCACACCATCTTAGGTCAACTCTACAACTTCCAGCCCTTCCTCACCCGCACCGAAGTTTACAAAACTGGCGTCACACATTACTTTAGCCTAGAGAAGGCCAAGAAGGAGCTCGGTTACGAGGCTCAGCCATTTGACCTCCAGGAAGTGGTAGAATGGTTTAAAGCCCATGGTCATGGCAGAAGTCCTGGGAATCGTGACTCTGAATGTCGTCTTTGGGACGGGCTGATGGTCTTACTCTTGGCGCTAGCAGTTCTCACATGGCTGCCTACCTCTGTGGTTCTGTCACTGTGAGGGAACTAGAAGTAAGCTGATCACACTTGCTGAGGTGGTTTTCAAGAAATACGGGTTTAAAATATCTATAGATCTAAATATATCTGTATAGGTATCTAGGTGAATAGAAATAGATTTCTGGTAGCAAATTGTGGCTCTTCTAATTTGCTACTTCAGAGTAGATTCTTGGATCAGGTCTTCATTTCTTACCTTCTTACACTAATCCTGATGGGAGAAAAATAGAAGCAAAGACAAGTTTGAGATGTAGTTTCTTGTATCCTCTTTTAGATGAGTACGATAGAAGTGGCATTGGAGCCATGAAGGCAGACTGAGGAAATTTGGAAATGTCTTGAGTTTCTCTGAGCCAAAAATACACTTATTTCTGTTCCCTAACACTCTGCATCCACTGAAAATAGAATAAAATGTGCACTGATGGGGAATGGCAACACTAACAGGCTTGAAAATGTGTGAAAAACACCAAATTGGGTCAGATCCCTACAGGCCAGCCCTCTCAGGAGATGGTGACTGCTGAGAGGCGTTAACTCGTCATTCCCGTAGGATTTAGGAATTATTTTTTGCCCTTTAGGATATAAAGGTGTTACACCCGTGTGACCACGTGTGACAATGTCTGATTTTTAAACAGAACTTTGACCTCATAGGATTCTTTCGAGGATTAAATTAGACAAGACACGTAAAGTGCCACTCAACACACACGAGCCAGTGTTTTTATTAATATCGTTGCTATGTATTCCTTATGAGGGTTTTCTTCTTCAGGGGAATTCTGTTCAGAGGCTGCTGGTGCCATTCACCTTTCCAGAATGTCTTTGTGGTAAGCCCTCTGAGTCCACAGCAAGCATGTTTGAATATACTCAGTATTTGTAAAGTTTAGGTCTTTAAGCATAGATTGAAATTTAGGAAACAGCTACAAATGTGATTAAGGAAGATGATCAAGCAAATGAAGCTGTTTGTAACTTAAAAATGAAACATAACCCTCAACCTGGTTGAGAGTTTCAAACTGGTTTCTCTTCCAGGAAGGACTTGGGTTGTCGGAAGGCAGCTTCCGGTGAAGAATGGTTTGAGCAATGGCGTTGCTGTCTCGCCACTTTGAGGACTGCTGGGAAGACATTCAAGGTGCCCAGGAACCCAAGTGAAAAGAGGACAGAATCGTTACCCGTTCCATGGTTCCAGCTTCAGAAAAGACAGCATTAAAGCCCAAGGCAAATAGATCGTTGCAGAAGGTTACGTTAGAGTCATGTTGGGATTATTTGTAGAAAGAGGAAGCTAGAGGAATCCTCCCTCTTAAATGCTGCCTGGGTGTTTGGGGAAAAGTGCTCAGCTTGACACCAGAATACCTGCACCACGAACGAAGATACTGTGTGACCCTAATCCAGTAACTAAAGCCTCTCAGTTTCCTCTCTTGGGAAATAGGAATGACTTGTATTTGCCTTTTTTACATAACCCACCACCCAGCTCACAGGGTTTGTTGTGAGCACAAAATAAGATGTCGTGAAAATACTTGTAAGATATAAATTACAACATCACTATGAGGTAGCGGTTGTGTTCATTTTTGGTAAAATGTTTTTGGAGTCTTTTCTAAAGTTATTTTTTGACGGGGGAGAGGTAGGGAGAGAATCTCCAGCAGGCTCCACACCCAGCGTGGAGCCTGACATGGGGCCGGATCTCACGACTCTTGAGATTGTGACCTGAGCCAGAGTCAAAAGAGCTGGATGCTTAACCGACCGAGCCACCAGATACCCTGTCTTAAGATTTTGCTTTAGTCTCGTGTCACCTTGTGTGAGCGCTTGAGGCATACCCGGTAGTCCAGGTGCTACAGGTCAGGCCGACTTAGAGCCCAGTAATGGTGTGGTGCGTCCACACGAGGTCACTGAGAGAGTGGGTAAGTTCAGCTTATCCCCGGTCACTGAGAGGCATTGCAGACTCTCAAATCCTCAAAGTCCTTTAAAAGAATGATAGGTACTTCTTAGTTTTCTTACACTAAGTATACTGAGTACAATGGGGTTTTGATTGGTTTTGTTGTTTTCTACGATCAAGAGATACTCATGAAATTCAGGATGGCTATATGGGGTCTGTTGGCATCCAGGCATGAGGGATTTGGCTATGCCACATTTGACACCATTCTCCACGCTCTCCTTGAAACAGCTCCTTCACTGTTGATGAAATTCTTGGTCTCTTTCCTTATATTAATTATCTATTGTATTACTTCAAGACCTACTACAAATTACCCTAAGCCATATCATCTTAACAAATCACCCCAGGACATATCCTAAAACAACAAGCATTATGTCCCAGTTTTTATGGGTCAGGCATTTGGGTGCTGCTGAACTGGGTTGGTCTTGCATGGGGTCCCTCGTGAGGGCCATCTCATGATAATGTGGCACTACAGTCATCTGGAAGCCTGACTGAAGCCAGAGGACCCCCCTCCACAATGGCTTATCCACATGACCGTTGGCAGGAGGCTCAGTTCCTCACCATGTAGGCATCTCCATCGGACTGTTTCAATGTCTTCATGACATGGGACCTGGTTTCCCCCAGAGTGGCTGATCCAAGAGAGCATGCTGGAAGGTACAATGTCTTTCATGATTTGTCCTCAAAGGTGACATATTGTCACTTCACAATATACTGCGTACACGGGGCCAACCTATTCAGTGTGGGAAGGATGTACCCAAAGGTGTGAATACCAGAAGGTGGGGACTGTTGAGGGCCATCTTGGAGGCTGGGCTCCTGGTTCCATCTTTGGAGTCATCTTTCCTTTTCCATAAAAGGTAGCCCGTATTCACACGTACATCGCTTTCTCAGCCTGCTATCACCCAGTAGAGTATGGGAGGTCCAAAGACCTCTTTACATTTTGTAGTGTATCTCTTTTCAGTCCAAGCTGGTAGTGTGCTGCCAATGTAGTTATTTTGAACACTGTGTGTCTCCTGGAAGTCTTATTCCACCTCACTCCATTAGCAAAGGTCACACCCACAAATTTCTTTGAGATAAGTCCTTTTCTACCTTGGGCTTCTGCTCAGACTACTGAGGGACAATAGCCTTAAGACTCTTAAAAGCTTTATTATTTGAACAACATTTTTAGGCACCACCTTATGTCTCTCTGAAGTCTTAAAAGCCACAGCCTCGGTTGTGCACTGTCATTTCCACAATACCATATTGGCTACACAGGTTAGCCCTGTTCCATGTGGGAGGAGACTACCCAGGCCATAAAGACCAGGGGATAGGGACACCTGGTGGCCATATTGGAGCCCGCTACCCCACTCCTATGTCTTACCAGTTTCCTTGTCCTCTCCTCCACTCTGGTGGTAAGTGGTAGATTTCTTCAGTGCTCAGTACTAGACCCTCTTCTAAAACCATAATTTCTCTGAGCCCCTGATCTTGTCCAAGTCCCTAGGTTTCATTTTCATCTCTATCCAAATACATACTACTAAATAGAGTTCCAGCCCAGACCATTCTGAGCTCCAGACCCATCTATCCAAGTCCCTCTCCACCTGGGTATGTCACACGCACCTCTCCACCAACATACCACACAAGTCCTCCCAATTCTTACAGGGTTTCTTTCTTTGGTAAACGTCACCAGTATCCATTGAATTTCTTAGGCCAGAAATCTGGATAATCTTCGATCCCTACCTTCCCCTGACACACCTAACCCCCCTTGAAGCCCACTGGCTTTAACTTCTGCTCATACCTCAACGTTGTCCAGTGAACAGGTGTTACCCCTCTCTCAACTCCAGTAATACCCTCTTTTCTCTTCCACTGACATCCCTTCCCGTCCTCCTTCAATCCGTTCTCCACGGACCAAGCACAGTGATCTTATATGTAAATGTAGGTCACTTCCCTGCCCAAAACTCTTCCCAGGTATACGCTGAAAATCCTTAGTGTGAGCCCGAGGCAGGCCTTGCCTGATCTGGCCCCTGCTAACTGCTTCAAAATCACCTCCCTGCATACTCCCTTCTCTGCCCCAGCTGCACCAGCTTCTTGCAGGTTCTGGCTTCCCAGCTTCTCGCACCCCTCCCCACTTGGTGCCTAATGTTTATTGCACATCTTGGCTTCAGCTCTCTTCTTCCAGAGGCCTTCCAGGATCCCAGCAGTGTAGGTGTGGTCCTCCTGCTACCAACTCTTACACCACCTGCTTCTCTTTTACAACCTCTATCACAACTAGAGTAGTTGGTGCAATCATTTGGCTAACCTGTAAGCTCCTGTGTCCAAATGCCTCACACAAAACAGGAGTTCATTAAGTATTTGTTAAGGAGCATTATTTTACCTTCTGAGGGTGAACACTCCTTTCTGGTGCATACGTTAGTGTTTGTAATCTGTTGACGGGGAAAATGGCCCACCACTATACTAGCGTCGTGTGTTAATGAAATCAAGACTAAATGGGGTCTGGTAAATGAGCAAGGTCATGCTCCATGGGACGCAGAGCTGCGATGCGGTATAAGAAATTCAGGGAAGGGTGAAGGATGTGAACAGAGTGGAAAGTTATTTGAGTTCTCTCCACGTCGCAGCTGAAAACAGACCACTTTAAAGAAGTCAGGTCTATTTTCTGAAGGGTAACACTCTTCCTTTCTCGAGTCGGGAGATACCGCAGTTGAGGAATTCCCATTAGTTCTACTGTTCCCAGCTGCCCTCGCCTTCCCTCAACCTTGGCTTGAATCCCCAAACCTTTGAAAAGCTGTGAAACCGTGTTTATGCTTGTGCACGTAGGGGCACTTCTAGACACCTGGGCAGGGACCAGCCGGCACTGCCACCCCAGCCACAGCTTCCAAGGAAGAGTTGGCCAGTCATTAGTAAGTGTGTTGGAGGATCAGACCAGTTGACAGAGAGTCTTGCAGTAGAAACCAAATTGCCTACATCTGCAAGAAAGGAAGAGGAGCCTTTTCAGTGCGTGCGATGGAAACGCCTGATTTCCTTAGTGCTGTTCTAAACATGGGTGTCAGAGGGTGCCATGTCACAAACAGCAGGTTTCTGGGCACCAAATGACCTGGGCTATAGTATTTCTCAAGGCTACAGAATAGGCCTTGGAGAGGGGGAATGGTTTATATTTTTAAAGAAAGATTTTATTTATGTATTTGACAGAGAGGGGGAGAGAGCACGGGCCGGGGAGGGGTGGTGGGAGAGGGAGAACCAGGCTCCTCACTGAGCAGGAAGCCCCAAGCTCTGTTTCCATCCCAGGACCCTGGGAGCATGACCTAAGCCACTCAGGCGTTCCATGGTTGTATTTTTCTAAGTCACATAACCTGTTGATTATAAGAAAGCCAGTACTGTTTTACCGTCCAGTTTCACCGACAGTTGTTGGAGCACCTCCTACCTCGTATTCTTTTCCAGATTCTCTCGCCTTACAGACAGGGTAGAAGAGCTGGCTGGCAGAGTACCACTGCCCGCTCTCACCCAGTTGGGCTCCCTCGGGTTAGTGGTCCCTTTGTAAGCCGGTCTTGGCATCCAGCACCAGCGGCTCGTGCCTTCTCAACCCGCCTCTTGTTTGCCAGCATCCCTTGCTTTGGACAAGGACGCCCCATCCCGCCCACCGCTATCGGTGAGCGAAATCTATTCCCTGCCCATTGCCGGGCTCCTCGTGCAAGATCTGGCCAATCAGAAGGCAGCCTTCCTTGGGAGCACAGACATTGGTCAAGGCGCGACCAATCAGCATCGTGTCTTCCGCTTTCCTCCTGGAGCTGCAGGGAGAGATTCTCTTCGCTGCGCTGACTTGGTCCTGAGGTCGGGATTCGGGCCGCGGGGACTCCTCTACCCCGAAAGACAGACTCGGAGCTGAAAATGTCGTTTGGGCTCCTGGCTCCAGCTGGGAGTTAAGGACCCCAGAGCCTAGAAAGGGCGGAAGATAAGGCGCTTGAAGACCTCACCGAGTCTCTGCCACCCAGCCGTACCCAAGGCCAGGGGCATCCCCGATCATCTGGTCCTGTGAGTCTCGCTGCATTTTCTTCTCTGCTTCAGGTTTTTGTTTGCTTGCTTGTTCGTTTGTTTGGAGTTGGGTTTTTCGCCATGGATGGAATTGGGAAATTCGCCACGGCTAATAGTCTCCAGCAGGCCACTCCTAGGCACAGCTGAACGCACTTGTGGTGCCCAAGGGCACCGTCCTCCACTCACCTGTGTGCCTTCTGCCTTGGTGGGGGGAGCTCGAGGGCAGCGCAGTTTGAGCCCCCCCCCCCCCGGGAACTGAACATGCGCTCCATTCCTCTTCCAGAGTCAGACTAATGTCCTTTTAAAGAATCAGGCCCAATAAATGCTTGTTGATTGGCTGAATGCATTTGTCATCCAGGTGACCTCATCTGAGATGACAGCTCTGCTGTCCTCCTTACCCATTCCTTTAAACCTGGGGCTCTCCTTGAAAATAACGCTGGGGTCCAAGTTAAAAATACAGATGCCAGTGTTCAGTACAGGACTGTTAACTGCAGCTAGTTGTAGATCAGAGCTCCAGATTGATTTCAGGTGCTCTCACCACAAAAGTAAGTGTGGGAGGAGGTAATTAGCTTGACTCTAGTAATCACTTTGTATATGTATATAAAATCCTTATGTTTTACACCTAAAATATATACCATTTTTTATTTTTAAAACGAAAACCCAGAGGAGTGAAGTGATGCAGAGTAGCAGAGAGAGAAGCTTTAGGGGTTAGTTGTTTCACCAAAGTAACCATTAAACCAGGGGAAAAGATCAGAAACCAGCAATTGCAGAACTCTGTGTTATATATACTTTACTGTAATACAAAGTGTGTGCAAACCCCAGACTCTTCCGCTGGTAGTTCCCGTTTCAGAAGGTCTGTGTGGGCTGGGAATGTGCACTCCAGGTGTTTCTTGTTTTCCGAGAAGGAGGTGAGAAATGCTGCCAGATACCAGCCACGTGCCCCTTTTGCAGGATGCAAAAAAAGGGGGGGGGGGCTCCTGAATCCTCCTTGCTGTTCCCTCCTAGTGTGTTGTGAGGTCATGCGCTCAGCACCCCTTTGGTGAATGAGTAAAGGCAGGGAATGGGACTCAAAAAGGACTTTAGACTCAGGTGACCTCCCACCTTCTCCTTTGTGCAGGTGCAGTCTTTGGTTGCCTAACAAGCCCAGCCACATCTCTGGGTGGACTCCAGCCCGCCTGGAACCCACTGCTTTTGGCCAAAGGGCTCGTTCTGCAATCCATGTGGCTGGGCCTGGTTACCTGATCTTTTAGCACAGAATCGCCATCTGGCATTGAGAATCTAACCGGGAATGGAGTCACCCAGTACATGGCATTTCTAAGCTGTGCAAATTCACAAGATGTTATCCTTCTGTATGTTAAAACTTAGGCGCACCTGGAAAGATCGCTTTGTTGCTAGAATAAAGTAATTACGGCAGGCGCAAAACCTAGCTCACTACAAAGAAATTACACATAGTAAAGTGACTTGGCCAAGTGTCTTTCAGCCAACAAGGGGTTTAGGTGCAGTGATTGGCAATGTTTATTTTGAACACGGGCTGGTTGAAACATGAAAGTAATGAAAAATTTCTTCATCGCTAATATGTAGGATTTTAATCCTGGCGGATATTCTAGGTGTCTTTTCCTCCAGTCTTCCAGGGAGCCTTATTACAGATCTAAGAGTGAAATAATTTCTTGCCAATACCTATTTTTAAGTTCTGTTATGCAAATGAGTCATTGTGCACCCCGAACCATCCCCTACGTGCTAGTGTCCCGAGTAGCTAATAGTGGTTTGAAGTGCTGCCCAGCTGTGTGGAGGAATTATTTGCTTTGTTGCTGGGGCAATTAGAACACACACACCCCCCACCCCGCCGCCCCGAGTTGTGGTCAAGTAACTTCCATTCGGATTTTGCTCCTAGGTATGTTCAACACTGGGGTAATGATGAATATTACTGCCACCCTTGTTGACTAAGTTACTCAAAGACAGCCATTATTGGGATGCCTGGGTGGCTCAGTTAAGCATCTGCTTTCAGCTCACTCATGATCCTGGGGTCTTGAGATCAAGCCCTGCTTCAGGCTCCTTATTTGGCAGGGAGCCTGCTTCTCCCTCTCCCCTTGCCTGTTGCTCCCCCTGTTTGTGTTCTCTCTCTGTGTCAAATAAATTATAATTCTTTTTTAAAAAGACAATAAATCTTAATTTATTGTTAATTAGTTAATTGCTACTACTTGTTGACCATTTACCATGTGTTAGACTGTCTATATTTCTTAAACTTATTTGGTTCTCTCAGTGACTTTTTATTTTAAAGATTTTATTTATTTGAGATAGATTGTGAGTGAGTGAGCACGAGTCAGGTGGGGGCAGAGGGAGAAGCAGATTCTGTGCTGCTGTGAGCAGGGAGTCTGATGCAGGCTGGATCCCAGGACCCTGAGATCATGACCTGAGCCGAAGGCAGATGCTTAACTGACTGAGCCACCCAGGTGCCCCCTCAATGACTATTTAAAAATTTTTTATTTTATTTTATTTTTCGGTGTTCCAAAATTCATTGCTTATGCACCACACCCAGCGTTCCATGTAATATGTGCCCTCCTTAATACCCACCACCAGGCTCACCCTACCCCCCAACCCCCTCCCCTCCAAAACCCTCAGTTTATTTCTGAGTCCACAGTCTCTCATTGTTCATCTCCCCCTCCAATTTCCCCCAATTCACTTTTCCTTTACATCTCCCAATGTCCTCCGTGTTATTCCTTAAGCTCCACAAGTAAGTGAAACCATATGATAATTGACTCTCTCTGCTTGACTTATTTCACTCAGTATAATCTCCTCCAGCCCATCCATGTTGATACAAAAGTTGGGCATTCATCCTTTCTGATGGAGGCATAATACTCCATCGTATATATGGACCACATCTTCTTTATCCATTCATCTATTGAAGGGCATCTTGGCTCTTTGCACAGTTTGGTGACTGTGGAATTGCTGCTATGAACACTGGGGTACAGATGGCCCTTCTTTTCACTACATCTGTATCTTTGGGGTAAATACCCAGTAGTGCAATTGCAGGGTCATAGGGTAGCTCTATTTTTAATTTCTTAAGGAATCTCCACACTGTTTTCCAAAGTGGCTGCACCAACTTGCATTCCCACCAACAGTGTGAGAGGGTTCCCCTTTCTCCACATCTTCTCCAGCACACGTTGTTTACTGTCTGGTTGATTTTGGCCATTCCGACTGGTGTAAAGTGGTATCTCAATGTGGTTTTGATTTGAATCTCCCTGATGGCTAATGATGATGAACATTTTTTCATGTGTCTGTCAGCCATTTGTATGTCTTCTTTGGAGAAGTGTCTGTTCATGTCTTCTGCCCATTTTTTGATGTGATTATCTGTTTTATGTGTGTTGAGTTTGAGGAGTTCTTTTTTTTTTTTTTTAAAGATTTTATTTATTTATTTGTCAGAGAGAGAGTACACAAAAGCAGGCAGAGAGGCAGGCAGAGGCAGCGAGAGAAGCAGGCTCCCCGCCGAGCAAGGAGCCCGATGTGGGACTCGATCCCAGGACCCTGGGATCACGACCTGAGCCGAAGGCAGCGGCTTAACCAACTGAGCCACCCAGGTGTCCCGAGTTTGAGGAGTTCTTTATAGATTTTGGATATCAGCCCTTTTTCTGTAGTGTCATTTACAAATATCTTCTCCCATTCCGTGGGTTGCCTCTTTGTTTTGTTGACACTTTCCTTTGCTGTGCAGAAGCTTTTGATCTTGATGAAGTCCCAAAAGTTCATTTTCGCTTTTGTTTCCTTTGCCTTTGGGGACATATCTTGAAAGAAGTCGCTGTGGCCGATGTCAAAGAGGTTACTGCCTATGTTCTCCCCTAGGATTTTGGTAGATTCCTGCCTCACATTGAGATCTTTTATCCATGTAGAGTTTACCTTTGTGAATGGTGTAAGAGAGTGGTTGAGTTTCACTCTTCTATACATAGCTGTCCAATTTTCCCAGCATCATTTATTGAAGAGATTGTCTTTTTTCCACTGTATATTTTTCCTGCTTTGTGGAAGATTATTTGACCATAGAGTTGAGAGTCCATATCTGGGCTCTCTACTCTGTTCCATGGTCTATGTGTCTGTTTTTATGCCAGTACCATGCTGTCTTGGTGATCACAGCTTTGTAATAGAGCTTGAAATCAGGCAATGTGATACCCCCAGTTTTGTTTTTCTTTTTCAACATTTCCTTAGCAATTCAGGGTCTCTTCTGGTTCCATACAAATTTTAGGATTGTTTTCTCCAGCTCTTTGAAAAATGCTAGTGGAATTTTGCTCGCAATGGCATTGAAAGTATAAATTCCTCTAGGCCGTATAGACATTTTAACAATATTTATTCTTCCAATCCATGAGCATGGAATGCTCTTCCATATTTTTGTGTCTTCTTCAATTTCTTTCATGAGAGTTCTGTAGTTCCTCTAGTACAGATCCTTTACTTCTTTGGTTAGGTTTATTCCCAGGTATCTTATGGTTCTTGGTGCTGTAGTAAATGGAACCAATTCTCTAATTTCCCTTTCTATATTTTCATTGTTGGTATATAAGAAAGCAACTGATTTCTGTACATTAATTTTGCATCCTGCCACATTACTGAATTGTTGTATGAGTTCTAGTAGTTTGGGAGTGGAGTCTTTTAGGTTTTCCATATAAAGTATCATGTCAACTGTGAAGAGAGAGAGTTTGACTTCTTCTTTGCCAATCTGAATACCTTTTATTTCTTTTTGTTGTCTGATTGCTGTTGCTAGGACTTCCAGTACTATGTTGAACAACAGTGGTGAAAGTGGGGATCCTTGTGTTCCTGATCTCAAAGGGAAGGCTGTCAGCTTTTCCCCATTGAGGATGATATTCACTGTGGGTTTTCATAGATAGATTTTATGAAGTTGAGGAATATTCCCTCTATCCCTATACTTTGAAGGGTTTTAATCAGGAACGGGTGCTGTATCTTTTCAAATGCTTTTTCTGCATCAATTGAGAGGACAATATGGTTCTTCTCTCTTCTCTTCTTGGTTTGTTCTATCACATTGATTGATTTGCGAATGTTGAACCACCCTTGCATCCCATGTATAAATCCCACCTGGTCGTGGTGTATAATCTTTTTAATGTACCGTTGGATCCTATTAGTTAAGATCTTGTTGAGAATCTTGGCATCCATATTCATCAGGGAAATTGGTCTGAAATTCTCCTTTTTTGGTGAGGTCTTTGGTTTGGGGGTCAGGGTAATGGAGGCTTCATAAAAAGAGTCTGGAATTTTTCCTTCTCTTTCTATTTTTTGAAAGAGTTTCAGGAGAATGGGTATTATTTCTTCTTTGAATATTTGGTAGAATTCTCCAGGGAATCTGTCAGGTCCTGGGCTCTTGTTTTTTGGGAGGCTTTTGATCACTGCTTCAATCTCATTACTAGATATTGGTCTATTCAGGTTGTCAATTTCCTCCTGATTCAGTTTTGGAAGTTTATAAGTTTCCAGGAATGCATCCATTTCATCTAGGTTGCTTAACTTACTGGCATATAACTGTTGATAATAATTTCTGATGTTTGTTTCTCTTTCCTTGGTATTAGTCATGATCTCTCCCTTTTCATTCAGAATTGTATTAATTTGGGTCCTCTCTCTTTTCTTTTGGATTAGTTTGGCCAGTGGTTTATCGATCTTATTAATTCTTTCAAGAAACCAGCTTCTAGTTTCGTTTTTGTGTTCTGCTGTATCTCTAGTTTCTATCTCGTTGATCTCTGCTCTAATCTTGGTTATTTCCCTTCTTCTTTATGGGCTTGGCTTAATTTGTTGTTGATTTTTCAGTTCTTTTAAGGTGTAAAGAGAGCCGGCATACTCTGGATTTTTCAATTTTTTTTGGAGTGAGGGTTGGATGGCTATGTATTTCCCCCTTAGGACTGCCTTAGCTGTATCCCATAGGTTTTGGACCAAAGTGTCTTCATTGTCATTGGTGTCCATGAATTGTTTAAGTTCTTTGATTCCTGGTTGATCCAAACATTCTTAAGCAAGGTGGCCTTTAGCTTCCAGGTGTTTGAATTCCTTCCAAACTTTTTCTTGTGGTTGAGCTCCAGTTTCAAAGCATTGTGGTCTGAGAATATGCAGGGAATAACCTCAATCTTTTGGTATCAGTTGAACCCTGATTTGTGACCCAGTATGTGGTCTGTTCTGGAGAAAGTTCCATGTGTGCTTGAGAAGAAATCGTATTCTGTTGTTTTAGGGTGGAATGTTCTGTATAAATCTATGAGGTCCATCTGGTCCAATGTGTCATTCAACACTCTTATTTCTTTATTGATTTTCTGCTTGGACAATCTATTACTGAGAGTGGTGTATTAAGAGTATTACTGAGAGTGGTGCGTTAAGATCCCCTACTATTAATGTATTCATATCACTATGACTCTTTATCTTGATTAACAGTTGGCTTATGTAGTTGGCTGCTCCTGTGTTGGGGGCATAAATATTTACAATTGTTAGATCTTCTTGGTGGATAGACCCTTTAAGAATGATGTAGTGGCCTTCTGTATCTCTGACTACAGTCTTTCCTTTAAAGTCCAATTTATCTGATATGACAATCCCCACCCCAGCTTTCTTTTGAGGCCCATTGGCATGAAAGATGCTTCTCCATCCCTTCACTTTCAGTCTGGATGTATCTTTAGGTTCCAAATGGGTCTCTTGTAGACAACATATGGACGGGTCCTGTCGTTGTATCCAGTCTGCAACCCTGTGCCGTTTTAAGGGAGCATTTAGGCCATTCACGTTGAGAGTGATTATTGAAAGATTTTTTTTTTTTTAATTGACATCATGTTGCCTGTGAAGTCCTGGTTTTTATAGGTTGTCTCTGTAAATTTCTGTTCTATGTCACTCTTGGGTTCTTTCTTCTTTTATAGAACTCCCCCTTAATATTTCTTGTAGTGCCAGCTTGGTGGTCACATACTCTTTTAACCCTTGCCGATCTTGGAAGCTCTTTAGCTCTCCATCCATTTTGAATATCAGTCTTGCTGGATGAAGTATTCTTGGCTGCATGTTCTTCTCATTTAGTGTCCTGAATATGTCTTGCCTGCCCTTTCTGGCTTGCCAGGTTTCTGTGGATAGGTCTGATGCTATTCTGATGGACCTTCCTCTGTACCTAAGGAATCGCTTACCCCTAGCTGCTCAAGAGCTCTTGTCTAGAATTATGATGCATCAGTCTCACAATTAAGTGTCTTGAGGTCTTTCTAGATTCGTTGATCTTGGCGGGGGGTGATCTTTCAGCCTCTAGGACACAAATGCTGGCTCCATTCCCCAGGTTGGGAAAATTTTCATCCAGAATTTGTTCAACTATATCTTCTATTCTTCTGTCTTTTTCCACCCCCTCAGGGATCCCAATAATTCAGACATCGCAACGTTTCATGGCATCATTTATTTCCCTAATTCTGTTTTCATGGTTTCTAAGCTGTTTCTTCCAGGCCTCCTCCTGATTCTTTTTCTCTATCAGTTTGTCTTCTAGACCACTAATTCTGTCTTCTGCCTCTGTTGCCCTAGCTGTTAGAGTATTTAGATTAGATTGGATCTCATTGATAGCATTTTTAACTTCTTCCTAAGCAGCTTTCACTTCTGCCCTTAGAGATTCTATATTGTCACTAATGGGTTTCTCCAACCTAGCCATTGCCTGAATAATTGTTACCCTGAATTCCCTTTCCAACATACTGTTTATGTCCAGATCCAATAGTTCTGATGGAGAGAGCACAGCCTCTGAATTTTTCCTTTGTTTGGTGTTCCTCCTCCTAGTCATTTTGGTGACAGGTGGTTGAGGGGGAGAGATAGCTGAATTTGTCAACCACAATCCAGGCAAGGTGCACCCTGGAATGCTTCGGAGCAATCAGAAGTCACCACTCTCCACTGGTGTCTTCTGCCCCCGTAGAGATCCAGAAGTGTATAATCCTACATCTCAGGCTTATTTCCTGGGTGGTCGGAGTGTTCTGGTAGATCATTAGCTCACTTGAGGGGACTGGTTGAAACAGGGTCACCTACTTCTCCGCCATCTTGTGTCCAAATCCCTGTCAATGACTTTTAAAAGTAGGTACATTTATTATCACCAGTTTACATGTGAGGAAATGGAGGTTTAGAGAGAAGGAGCATCTTACCCAAGGTCACCCAAGGTCATTCATCTAGGGAGCAGCAAAGCCCAGATTTGAACCGGGTCCACTTGGATCTGGACAACAAACTCTTTTTTTTTTTTTTTAAGATTTTATTTATTTATTTGACAGACAGAGATCACAAGTAGGCAGAGAGGCAGGCAGAGAGAGTGGGGGGGAAGCAGACTCCCCACCAAGCAGAGAGCCTGACTCGGGGCTCGATCCCAGGGCCCTGGGATCATGACCTGAGCCAAAGGCAGAGGCTTTAACTGAGCCACCCAGGCTCCCCTGGACACCAAACTCTCAATGGCCATGTCTGCAGTGGCTTTTAGGGTTTTAGCTTGACATAAATTCAAGCCCAGAGGTCACCCAGCCACTCTTTGCCATGAAAATACTATTTTATTGGTTGCAAGAAACACTTAACCTGCACATTGGGTCACAATGGTGACACAATGGTACACAAACACCTAGTTCTGTCCACAAGCAAACCATTTTACCATATAAATGGTAAAATGTGTGTTGGGCTGGTGTGTGTGTTGGGGGGGGGGGGGTCAGTTAAGCAGTACGGCACTTGAAAGCCTTAATAACTTCTAGAACATCCTGCAAGAAGAGTTGATTTGTTTTTGCACCTGATCCCGTACTGGCACTGGGCATAGTGCACCTGTGCTAATCTCACCCAGAGTAACATCTTAAATCCCATTTTGGGAGCAGAGCCCAAGGATTCCCCTCTGCTGATTGACTTTGGCCTTCCCCACAGTCTCTTATACCATTCTGGGTATGGAGCACGAGCCTAATAAAAACCTGCCAAAGTAATGAACATGCAAAGTCCAACTTGTTGAGCTATCCTTAAAGGGTTCAGTTCTCCCACAGGTGAATTTTTTCGGAGCACTTCCGAGGGGACATTTCTCTAAGCCCTGGGAAGACCTTAGACCTTTGGCCCAAGTGGAAAAGAATTATTAGGTGGTGGGTGATCACAGACACTCAGTGCTCAAGGAACTCGTGCCTGTGCTTGCCCGGCCCTAGGTGGGGTCCACCTTTTATTTGCACTTAACTTTGAAAGGATCTGCCGCTCATCTGTAAGGTGGAGGTAAACAATTCCTAGTCCTCTCACAGCGGAACTGTGTCAGCGAGGGGGCATGGAGGCCCCTTTGTAGCCTGCAAAGCACCAGGCACATAGATTCTTAACATGAACTGCTGTTCTGCTGGGGGAGGTGGAAGGTTCTGGAGGGGAAGCTGGCGGTCTGTGGGAACAGAGGTGAACTCTAGTTGAGCTTGAGGCATCCAACCGAAGGCTCCCTGAATGCTTAGCCGTGCGGGACTGGAGCATGAGTGAGAACTGGATATTCACACGGGGAAGGTGGAAATGAAAATGTTGCCTTGACTCCCTGTCCTGTGACAGATGCCGGTGTATTTACTGCGGTTTTAATAAAGACCTCAGCTCAGTGATGATTTGAGCTCTAAAGTTCCGGAGGCTTTTTTAGAAGTTGGAGAGCAGATCGCCCTGCGTTAGAGGAAAAAATGGTCAGCTGTGCCCGGCTGCTTTACATTCTGTTGTGTTTCTTTTTTTAAAGAGTCTTATTTATTTATTTATTTATTTATTTGACAGAGAGAGAGAGAGAGAGAGAGAGAGAGAGAACGCTCACAAGTAGGCAGAGGGAGAGGGGAAGCAGGCTCCCCGCTGAGCAGAGAGCCCAACTCAGGACTCGATCCCAGGACCCTGAGATCATGACCAGAGCTGAAGGCAGAGGCTTAACCCACTGAGCCAGCCAGGTGCCCCCATTCTGTTGTGTTTCGACAGTCACAGTGGTATGTCTTTGTTCTAAATCAAGCAGGCTGGAAAACCAACTCGGAATGGAGTATCAGTTAAGCTGTGAATTCTGTACACTCAGAATACCCTTTTTTAGGTGGGTGGATTTTTTTTTTCTAGTTTTAAAGTAACTGCAACCAGTGTGCCAATATGTAAAAGGTAAAAACACTGCAGGTAAAGCCAAAGAACGTTTTTACCCGCGGGTTCCAAATTCTGCACGTGTACAGATGTGCATAGGAGCTAGGGCTGCAGTAGTCATTTTTCTGCACACTGTCACCTCCTGCCCTTCTGCTGATTGTGTTTCTCCTTAAATAGTGTGTCCCGAGGTGCCCAGGTGGTACAGTTGGTTAAGTGTCCGACTCTTGATTACGGCTCAGGTCGTAATATCAGAGTCCTGGGATTGAGCTGGGCTCCGCACTCGGCAGGGAGCCTGCTTAGGATTCTCTCTCCCTTTCCCTCTGCCCGTGCACCACACCCCCCGACACATGCTTGCGCACTCTCTCTCCATCTCTCTTTTTTCTTTCTTTCTTTCTTTCTTCTTAATTTTATTTATTTACTTGACAGAGAGAGATCACAAGTAGGCAGAGAGGCAGGCAGAGAGAGAGGAGGAAGCAGGCTCCCTGATGAGCAGAGAGCCCGATGCGGGGCTCGATCCTAGGACCCTGAGATCATGACCTGAGCCGAAGGCAGAGGCTTAACCCACTAAGCCACCCAGGCGCCCCTAGGAAGTGGTTTTAAAGGGGAAAAAAATATCATTTTGCCCATATACAGTAGAATCGAGTAGGAAATCCTAACTTCTGAGTATGCACCAAAATTTCACCACTCCTGAAATATCAGTAGGAAATTATCCAGGTAAAGGTAACTTTATGTACCTGTCTTTATCAGTGATCCTTTGATCTAGCTAGCTGCAAAACACATTTTCTGGTGGAAGAGAAGGTAATTTGACACGTGGGAGTGTACAACTCAGCCCTGGCACTGTAGTTCACTGAATACTGGGAACTAAAAAAGAAAGTCACGACGCAAAACATATTTGAAGGAATTTTTCTGCAGCACAGGCAACAAAAAGCAAATCTCAGTAAAACTTGGTAAAAGTCATGCAGCAAACTGTAGTACATTAGAATAAATTCCTCTGCCAGCAGCCATTGTGCATGTAGAAAAATAAATATTTCAGTTAATATTGGTACAAATTATGCAGCACAATGATACACTTGAAAGAATTCCAATCTCAACCTTGTGAATGCTGTAAAATAGACTATTTTGCAGGATACTATAGGATTCAAGCAACAAGGAAAACAGTCCAGTGAATTCAAACGGGACTTGCTATTTCAGTAAACAGAGCATTGCGACTCCAAAAGTATGTGTAAACTGCATCATAAATGTTCTACTCTTCATTTTCTCAAAACCTAAAAAGCCATCCGCACCCCCTGAGTACAGGTAATTCTCCCTGTAACTGCCCATCACCGCACTGGTAGTAGAGCCAGCAATCGCTTCCAAAGATGCGTCGTCCTTTGCAACATTATGGTGGTTATTCCTGTGATTTCAGCATCTCCAACTTGGGAAACGATCCACAAGGCTGGCTCCGGCCAGCGAAGTTGCAACAGAAGGGTTCAGGGCAGGTGAAAGGACCGGCCCTGGCCCCACCCCAGTCTGCCCAAGTCGCTGGAAGCTCCCCAGGTGTGGGAAGAGCTCCTGATCTAAGTCCTCACGAGAACTTCACTCCCGACCTGGGGCTGTGCTCCGTCTACCTCTCCCATCCCCCCGCCGGAGTCACCAGCCATGACTCCTAGGGTGAGGTCCGTGAGCTAAGAGGTCTGATGCCCGGATTGCCTTTCTGTGCCCCACGCTGGGCTGTACCTGGGCTCCCAGGGAGACGCTGCCGCAGGTCAGCTCGCCTTTGTTTGATAGGACCACTGACATCAGTGCGTGGTACTTCTGGACACCACGGCCACGCGGAATGGGTCTTCCTGATGACCGTCAAGTGAAGTAGATCTACCCAGTTCTTTCTAGAGCTGCGTGGTATCACGTGGTGCACACACGCCCCTGTTGGTAGAGCCATTGCCTTAGTGGTGCTGACTCCGTTTTCTGCTTGGCCACTTAGCAAACAGCACCGTTGTGAATCCTCTGCGACACGTCTCCAGATGAGTCCCAACGGTAGACCCCCAGAAGCGGAACTCAACTGTTAATAGATGCTGCCACGCCAGACATCCCTTTAGATGCTCATTTAAAACCTTCCCTCCCAGTACCTTAAAGAAACAAGGGTTGGTGGTTCTCATTGCTGCAAAGGAGTCCAGAAGTCAGCAGGTGTAGGATGGTGCCCTCAGGGACCGGGCCCCAACTTTCACACCGTTTGGCTTGCCCCTTTTTTTTTTTTTAAAGATTTTATTTATTTATTTGACAGAGAGAGAGATCACAAGTAGGCAGAGAGGCAGGCAGAGAGAGAAGGGGAAGCAGGCTCCCCGTTGAGCAGAGAGCCCGATGTGGGACTCGATCCCAGGACCCTGAGATCATGACCTGAGCCGAAGGCAGAAGCTTAATCCACTGAGCCACCTGGGCGCCCCTAAACAGCACTTTTGATTTAGATGCTGAACCATCTTTTTGGTGGTTATTTCTTTTAATATTTGTGAAAATCTTTCTCATTCCAAAGGGGAAAATATTTCTTTTAATACTTTTAAAGTTTTAGTTTTTACCCTTCTACCTTACTTTTATCTGGTATTTGGTCTTGCGAGTGATGTGAAGTAAATTTGTAACTTGAGGTTTTCTAAACGACCAGTCCTCTCCACACAATCGGATTACTCGTCCCACTAACCTCTCCTTCCTTTCCCCTCCCTCCCCTCTTCTCATTTCCCCCTCCCCTTGCGTCCCTGTTTCTCTCTCAATCTTCTCTCAGGTTGACTGATTCATACCTTTCGCTGTGGAGATAACATTGTTTCCATTATTATGGATTTATAAGATCTTTTGTATTTGCTAGGACATAGGTCCCCCTTCTGATTTCCTTTCAAAATTGTCAGGGTATCTGCATACATTACTGATGTGACTTTTGAAATCAGCTTATAAAATTCTATGAAAATCCTCCCTTCAGCTCCGTCTCCTGCCCACAGACCCGGGTGCTCCACATGGGGCCACCTGCAGTCCTGTCCTGACCCAGGTTGTCCCCACGGACCACCTTCTCCCTGGGTCCTCAGAGGGCAGCACCCATACCTTCCATTATGTGTTAAAAACTGGAGTGGACAGTTGTAAATAAATGCTTTGTGGCTTTTCTTGTGAACCTTTAAAAAATAAAAAAAAATCCGAGTACAAGGGAACCCTGTGGTTCATACTGGGGTTTTTCCGGGGTCAACTATGGTTCTGTCATCCCACCCCCAGGGCTTGGTCAATAATTGTATATGTGCTTGAACAAAAGCAGCGCCCTCTGGGTAAGAGCTCAGCTGTGTTTGCGGGAGCATATGTGCGGCCATC
The DNA here is from genome assembly GCF_963455335.1 of Martes martes. Lineage (NCBI taxonomy): Eukaryota > Metazoa > Chordata > Mammalia > Carnivora > Mustelidae > Martes > Martes martes. The sequence goes on from NC_137905.1 coordinate 6,680,856, forward strand.
AAACCTTTGCCTCTGATTCTCTTTGTCCTTATTTTGTCGCTTTAAACTGTTATCTCCAGAGCAGGAACTCTGTCCCTGACTGCAGTTGTGAACTTGCTTCTCTCCCCCAGTCTGCTGTCTGCTTTTCAGAGCTATGGTGTGAGAAGCATCAAAATTCCTGTCGACTGCAGTGTTTTGGGTCATTGTTCTTGTTACTAGTGTAAAATGTGCCTGTTAGGGGTACCTGCCTTGCCCTGTGATTTATCTGATATTAACAAGCTACTGGGGCTGTGTTTTTATTAGAGTTTGCCTGGTACATCTTTTTTGTATAACTTTATTTTTCTTTCCTTTTTTTTTTGGAAGTAAAATTGAAAAAAAATTATATATATTGATGCAAAAGGAACAAACCTTTAAAAATTTTTTTAAAAAATATTTACTTGTTTATTTTAGAGAGCGCGCGTATGTAGGGTGGGGGATGAGGAGAGGGAGAGAGCAAGAATCTCAAGCAGGCTCTGCGCTTGATTCCCCCGACCCTGAGATCACAGCCTGAGCCAAGACCCAGAGTGGGAGGCTCAGCTGACTGAGCCGCCCAGGCTCTCCTTTAAAATGTTTAGACATTAGGGAAGAGTTTTATTTGAACCCGAATTAGGACAGCTGCCAGGATACAGAATCTTCACAAAGAAGAGAGTGCTCCAAGGAAGGAACTTTCTTTTGGTGAAGGGTTATATATATTTTGTTCTGTTTTTTGAATATTTTATTTATTTTTTTTATACACACACAGAGAGAGAAAGAGAGAGCGCTTGCATGAGAGCCTAAGCAGGGGGAGCAACAGAGGGAGAAGCAGACTCCCTGCTGAGCAGGGACCCCCCCACACACACACCCCAATATGGGACTCAATCCCAGGACCCTGGGATCATGACCCCAGCCGAAGGCAGACGCTTAAGGACTGAGCCACCTAGATGCCTCTTGTTTTGTTTTACATAAAGAATTACAGGGCGCCTGGTGGGGTCTCCTTCGGTTAAGCATCTGCCTTCGGCTCAGGTCATGATCCCAGGGTCCCGGGATCAAGTCCCACCTTGGGCTCCTGCTCAGCGAGGAGCCTGCTTCTCTCTCTCTCTGCCTGCTGCTCCCCTACTTGTGCTCTCTCTATATATATATCAAATAAAGAAAATCTTTTAAAAAAGACTTAGAAATCATCATGAGGAAGGACATTCCAGAAAGTTAGAGACTTGATCTTATGTTGTCTGGAAACAGGGAGGCGTGTGTGCATGTGTTCTCTTTGTATTTGGAATGTTCCTTTTTGGTTATTATTTTTTACAAAGCCAACATACATGTGTTCGGGGCAGAAATACAGTCCATGCTTTGAGGTCTTGCTGAGTCCTTTGGACCCAGGTAAATGTTAAAATACAGCTTCCCTGAGCCCATGAGCAGGGCCCCCAAACGTTAACGATTGAAAATTTCCTTTCTCCTATAATGGCATTTTCTCACTACCCAGAAATATTAGCTGCTAAAAATTTGTACTGTTTCTTTTAGCCTTCATCCGTGGTCTCTATCCCTCCCTGCTTCCGATGCCCCTCCCCGGGCTCTCTCCCTCACTGATTTGTCACTATTACTATTCTCCTGTGTAAGTGTTCACCCGCGGACCCGACAACTGGGCTATGCCTGCACCCGGTCCTGGTAGAGCAAGATGAGTTGTACGTTTGTACCAAACAGAAGAACCCTTCCGGTGTTTCAGTGACAAATAAAATCTATGGTGGGATTTGACTTACCCTGTCACCTCCCCTGTGCCTTCCCCACTGACTCCGTCTTGGACTTCTAGAAGCTCCTTTCAGTCCATTGTTACGCTCTTACCTGTCCATCCATAGGTCCGCTACAAGCAGTGTAGAACATGGTTTGTGTGCGGTTTTTTTGTTTGTTTGTTTTTTTAAAGATTATTTATTTTTATTTATCTGACCGACAGAGATCACAAGTAGACAGAGAGGCAGGCGGAGAGAGAGGAGGAAGCAGGCTCCCCGCTGAGCAGAGAGCCCAATGCGGGGCTCGATCGCAGGACCCTGGGATCATGACCCGAGCCGAAGGCAGAGGCTTTAACCCACTGAGCCACCCAGGCGCCCCTCTGAGCGGTTTTTAAAATGCATGTGTTGTGGGGCGCCTGGGTGGCTCACTGGGTTAAAGCCTCTGCCCTTGGCTCAGGTCATAATCTTAGGGTCCTGGGATCGAACCCCGCATCGGGCTCTCTGCTCAACAGGGAGCCTGCTTCCCTTCCTCTCCCTCTCTGCCTGCTTCTCTGCCTGCTTGTGATCTCTGTCTGTCAAATGGATAAATAAAATCTTAAAAAAAAAAAAAATGCGTGTGTTGTTATCGCTGGGTGTGCACTGCTCTGCATTTTGTGTCCTCAAACTAGAGTGTGTAAAGGTGTCTGTGTTACCCACAGGTGCTGGGCCACGTGTGTTTCCCCTCCTTGTAGTGTCCCATCTTATGGACACCCTGCATTTTCCTGTATATCCTTCTACTAATTTAGATTATCCCATTTCTTTCCTTTGCTACATCTGGGTTTCTAGCTTCTTTCCCTCAGCTTGTAGTTGTGAGATCCATCCATGTTGTCACATGTTGTCATAGCTCGGTCACTTGTCATCATTGTCTGTGCTGCACTGTGTAATCACATTCAGTTGGCCAGTTCTGCAGTAGACAGCAGGACTTTTCTGTTTTTGACTCTTGTGAGTAACAGTACTGTGGACACTCTGGTCCATGCCTTTTGGGATGTTTATGCATGCATTTCTGGTATGCATATATTTTGGAGAGGAATTGCTGGGTTGTAGGGTATCCATATGATTTAACTCAGTAGAGAATGTCAAATATCTTTATAATGCAATTTTGTAACAATTTACAAAACTGGCAGTGTGCCAGGCGGTCTACCTTCTTATCAACAGTTGGTAATGTCATGAGGCTGTTAAACTTTTGCCGCTCTAACAATTGTGTAGTGGTCTTTGATTGTGGTTTTTTTTTTTTAAAGATTTTATTTATTTATTTGACAGACAGGGATCACAAGTAGGCAGAGAGGCAGGCAGAGAGAGAGGGGGAAGTAGGCTCCCCGCCAAGCAGAGAGCTCGATGCGGGGCTCGATCCCAGGACCCTGAGATTATGACCTGAGCCAAGGGCAGAGGCTTTAACCCAGTGAGCCACCCAGGCGCCCTGATTGTGGTTTTAATTTATATTTCCTCTCAGGAATAGTGGGTGAGCATCTTTTCATATACTTTTCAGCCATTCAGATATACTCTTGTAAGTTGCTTATTCATGAAACTTACCCTTCTTCTAATGAATTGTCTTTTTCGTACTGATTCGTTGGAGGGATGGAGTCCTATTTTGACAGAGGCTCTTGGCCAGGTGTGTTGTTGCCTTCTCCCACCCTGCAGCTTGCCTTTTTTATTCTTCTAACTGCATCTCTTGATAAACACCAGTTGTGAACTTGAGTGGAGTGGAATCCAGCAGTCTTCCTGTCTTCCTTGAGGGTCGGTGCCTTTGCTGTGTCGTCACAGCAGCTTTTCTCTACTCCAAGGTTGTGAATACCCTCTAGAAATGTTACTGTTTTATCTTTTACATTTCGATCTGCACTCTTAACTGGACTTGAAGTTTGTGTGTGGTGTAAGATGGGGGTCAGACTGTCCACTCGGGATGCTGAAGTAAGCAGATGCAAAACTTGGCAGAACTGGTGGTTTGCCAAAGACAGTGTACACGTGACTCTCCACTGGGCGTAATTTGCATGTCTATGGACAAGAGTCACCTGATTACAATAAGTGTAAAATCCAACGATGTGGACGTCTGATAGCCTGTATTATGTGTTGTTCTTTGCATGATTCTTTGAACCAGTTGTAACATTTTCTTGGTTCCCTTGTTAATGTAAATTTTTTGGACCTGTCTTCATTTTATATCTTTAGGAGAGTTCTAACTTTATCCACTAAAAAAGAGAGCTTAGCAGTTCTAATTCTTTCTTTGCCTTAACTTTTTGCTGCTGTTTGTTCATCTTCTAAACACAAGGGGTTTATCATAGGCTGTTCTGAAGTTTTTGGATGGTGGTGACTGATCCAGTCGGGGGCTGAGGGTTGGGGTGGGACAGTCCTAGGATACGCTACATGTTTTCTCGTGTACAGGCACTCTGGGCAAGAAAATACAATGACTGGTCATTCTAGCATGCCCTATCACCTCGTTGAGACATACAGTGCTTCTAATAACCTACCTCATTGGCTCTCTAGCAGCAGATACCTTCCAAAGACCCACAGACTGCTGAGTGGTCATGTATTAATTGTGTCTATAAACTTGGGTTTTTACATTGAGTGGCATTTTCCTAAACAGAAGATAGATCAGTAACGTAGAAGAAAAGGGTAATAGGCTAGAAAAACACATTTTATTTTATTATTTTCTTAGAGAGTGTGCCCGCCTGGGGCGTGGAGTGTGGGGTGCAGAGCAGAGGGAGAGAGAGAGTCTTAAGCAGACTCCACACCCAGCACAGAGCCAGACACGGTGTTTGTTCTCATGACCTGAGATCATGGCCTGAGTCAAAAATCAGGAGTTGCTCACTTAACTGAGCCACCCAGGCGCCCCCAAAAAACCCACATTTTATTACATTTATTTTTTAAAAGATTTTATTTATTTATTTGACAGAGAAAGAGACAGAGAGAGAGGGAGAAGCAGTCCTCCCACTGAGCAGGGAGCCCATTGGGGGCTCGATCCCAGGACCCCGGGATCATGACCCAAGCCGAAGGCAGACGCTTAACCAATGAGTCACCCAGGTGCCCCAAAAAACACATTTTAAGAAAAGAATTGTAACTGTACCTGTCTCAAGGCTGAAGATTTTATTTACTTATTTGACAGACAGAGATCACAAGTAGGCAGAGAGGCAGGCAGAGAGAGAGGGGGAAGCAGGCTCCCTGCAGAGCAGAGAGCCCGACGTGGGGCTCGATCCCAGGACCCTGAGACTATGACCCAAGACCATGACCCCAGCCAAAGGCAGAGGCTTAACCCACTGAGCCACACAGGCACCCCAGTATTTATTGTTTTATATGGGAGCAAAAAAGTGATTCATATTTACACACACACACACACACACACACGATTCTAGGCAAACTGCTGTATTGATTTAGATCAAATCTTTATTTTTAAAAAATGTTATACAGCCATTTAATTTTCACATGAACAGTAGCCAATGTTTGTGTGACTCGTTCACATGATTTTCTAGGTAACACAATCACACAGTTTATACAAAAAATAAATTAAGCTTTAACAATGAAACACAAGTTTACAAATGCAGCTTTTTAAGGCCTATTGAGAAGTTAAGAAATGAGGAAATTTCTGAAAGACAGGGTCATTGTGGAACCTGGTTCTTCAAGAAGAAAATACTTCAGAGACTAAGAGAAATCACCGAGTGTTTTTCAAATGCCAATTTTGTCCATCTGCATACTTCTTAACTTATTTATTAACTTTCCATTGACCAGAGTATAGCCTTTTAGGGTTGTCTCCAAAAAAGTGAGGAGTCACCCAAGTTGAAAGTCAATTTTTCCTTTTTTTTTTTTTTTTAAGTCTGCTTTGTGCCCAGTGTGGGGCTTGAACTCACAACCCTGAGCTCAAGACCCAAACTGAGATCATGAGTTGGACGCTTAACCGACTGAGCCTGATGCCCTGTAAATTAACTTTATCCATTTTAAATTTGTTAAAAGGATTGGGGCCCCTTTTAGCCATTCTTCTTGGTTTCAAGTGCAGCTCACCCCTTAGTGGACCCAGATCAACCACCTTAAAATTTAATGCTCAGAGACCTCTTCAGTGCATTTTGAAAATCTGAGTATTCCCCTGAACACTTCTAAATTGATGTCTAAAATTTTTCATTGTAAATCATAGCAAAGAATCCAAGTTGCCAGCATGTTGTAGATACTGCATCTTTAAATAAAGCGGTTACATTCCTCTTCACGTTTAGCCAAGAGGTTCTCAGTACGATAGCTGAGACAGTATCGCCCTCCTAACAGAGTCCATGAATAAGGCAATTTTTGGTGGTAGAAAATACCACCTTTTTCCCTTTTACTCCTTGAATGTGTATTTTTATTCTACTTCCCTTCAAAATTTTAGCCTGTTGATTTTTGGCTTTTATATCGTTTCTTTGCAGATCTGTAACACAGTTCTAGGACAGCCTGTCAGCCGTAAGGCTCTAGGTGTTTGAAACTTTCTTTTGGATTGAACTCGATCAACAGTACAAATTTTAATAACCAGACATAGCAACATTTCATCGACAGTGTATCACTTAATGTGCTGAAGAAAACTTCTGCCCTGGGTTATTTCAGCTCTCTGCCAATGAATGTTTCCTTGGTTAGATGGTCACAGTATCCATTCTCCTCTCCCTTGGCAATTTTATGAATGGAAGTGTGGCTCCTCTTTGTGCAAGGAGACAGGAAGACAGGAACAGAAGTCATTTCTGTGATAGCGTGAGAGTTGAAGTCTTCCAAGTCCTTCAGAATTACATGCTAAAATACCGAGAAATCTTGGGCGTTCCTTTACCTTTATTGAAATTAAAAGAATTGAGAGCCACTGGAACAGCAGAAGGATTTGTACCTGATGGGTAAGAGGCTTTCACGTTTCAGGCGCTTGGATTTTAAATTTTATACCTTGGGCCGTGCTCTATAGTTTCAGACTGACTCTGGGGGAAAGAGCATCTTCTTTCGTAAGGGGTGAAAAAAGGCGTTTCCTGAGGCTAATGAGTCTTAAGAAAGAGTCAAGCAGGAAGATAAGGATCTTAAAAGTGATCCGCTCAAAATATTGGAGCCCTGTGTATTCCTTATAAAGCTGTGGTAGACAGTTGGGGGGTAAGGCTGACCCGATTTGAAGACCACTGGCCTTGGTGGCTTAAGGTCAGATTTTATTTAACGAAGTCCCAAAGTATATCAATTATTAGGTTCTGCTGCCTGCCCGCCTTTTTAATTTTTCAGTCATCTCTTCACCCAACACGGAGCCTCCCACTCAAGACCCTGAGATCAAGACTTGCTGGCTCTTCCAGCCCTCACTTATGCTCCACTGCACACCAGTCCCATGAGCCAGACACCCCTTGGTGAGAGAATTCAGAGATCTACTTTGGGAAATGGGATAGTCTACCCCTCTCTGAACTGTGCACACGAGGATATCCACGTTTCACAATAGAGAAATTGTTTAACTTTGCACAACCCGAATTTCTCAAGCTCTAGTGACCTAAGCAGGCCCACGCCTTTATTTTTCCATGTGATAAAAACCTATAGAGAAAGGGTTAATGAAGACAGTGTGACACGGGCCCAGTCATGGCTCGGATCTGCTACGCTGCTGCCGTCTCTCAAGATGCTCCTGTCACTGTTTTGCTTGGCCCGAATTGTACTTATTCCATGATTGTTAAGCCACAATCTCAGCTGAATATTTATGCTTAGGTTATGGGGCATCCGGGCAGACTATGGGAAGAGTGGGGATATCACCTGTGTCCTTCCCTTTCCCTCTTTCCTGAGAGAATGTTAGTAACCACCTTCTCTGTTAGAGTCCTGTGTTCCCCTGTTAAGGAGAAAATGAATGAGCCAAAGCAAATACTCCCTAATGGTGGATTTAAGTCCCTGTAGCACCTAGAAGGAGACAGCGACAGGGAGAGTTCTTCCCATCCGCATTTATGGTTTAACCCCCACAGCCCCCAGTGCCTGCTTTTTCTCTGCATAGGTGTGGCTGGGTGTGGATTTTACACAGTAGCAGCTGAAAAAAAATGCTTAGTTTTTGTCTTCGGTGCCACCCCATCTTAATTTCTTTGCTACACTAGCAGAAAATCCAGTTTAAGCAGAAAGGGGATCCAGGCTTTAGCTCTTGGACTTTAAAGTGGAGTGAAGGGGAAAGGTTTAGGTCTTTTACTCACCCCTGAGCTGAAAATGGGAGGAATGAGAGCAGCACCTGAGCTCTACATGTAGAGGTAATGATGGAGGCAAAAAGAAGTCTGGCGGTAGGGCCGGGGTGCAATAGTTAGGCTCCAGTGGCCACTCAGCCAACGGGGGATGGGGCACTGGCACCGGATCTGCAAACTCCTTCCCTGTAGCACTCAGCTCGGTGTCTTTGCTTCTCAACTCTATTCAAAGTTGCTTTGAACACTTGCCACCATCAGGAACATTCGCTCAGTTGCTGACTGCCAAACAAAACAGCAACTCCGGTCCAAAGATTAAGTAATGTCACAAGGCAACAGCTCACCTAGTCGGACTGCTGTCACCTGTACTCCTGGCTTCAGGGAAGGTCAAATGCACTTCTTTCAGGAGCACGTGGATAAGTTCCAAGAGGGAGTAACTGTGGCTCCCCCCCCAAAAAATTTTTTTCTTTACATGGTACCCCTAACTTGGGCACAGTGTTTCGTGTATGGAGGTGTTTAAAAACTGTGGAATGCAGGCCTACGGCCTTTGGATCACACACAGCCTGGCTGGTTTTAATGGACTTCCCAGCAATAATGCAGACCGGCTAAGTCCAGAGTAACCAGGGGAGGGCAGAAGGGGTTTCTAGGGTCCAGTTCCAAGCAGTCAATCCACGGGGCTTCCTGCTCGTTTGTCATCCTGACGCAGTCATGGTTTCCACTCCCCCCCCAAGTCCCTTCTCCGTTCCCTCTGACCAAGTCGGGACTCCGCTGAGTCCTACCCTCCACCCCCACACTCTCCTCGCCTTCAGGACGCCGTATCGAACCCTCACGCTGCACGGGTCACACAGCTGTGTCGGTGTCCAGCTGTAGAGGAATGTCCTCTTGTCCTAGGTGGGTCAGCCCCTTTGGGCATGGCTGCGGATTGCTTTTTTTTTTTTTTTTTTTTGTAGTTTGCTGAGGCTTAAGGCTTAGCTCGCTGCTCCCGAAAATGGGATGACCCGGGGAGCTGAACGGTGATGACCTTTTTAAATCAGCAGATGACCTCTCGTCTGCGGAGAGCTGCCCACGCAGGGCCTCTCCACGGGCACGCAGCCAGCTCCTGAGTGGGCAGAGCCAGGGGTAAGAGGCTGGCGGGGACTTTGGGTGGCTCTCTGGCCTTTTGGAAGGACTTTCTAAATAAAAGCCCCCCCCCCGCCAGCGGCAGTCACAGAGCGAGTCTCCACCGTGGCCTGGCAGGTTTCCTCCCGAGCCACCGCATCCCCCACCCACCTTGCAGGCAGGGCCCCCTGACCCCGGCCGCCGGGCAGCCTGCAGGGACGGCAGCCAGGGGCAGGCTCCCCTTGGGCCGTGGGGAGGCCAATGGCCTTAACTGGAATCCTTTGCCTTTGAGTTAAAATCCTTTTCAGAAGCTACTGAGTCCGGTCCTTACAGATCAGGCTCCTCCCCGGTGGAAGTCAACTCCCCGGGTCTTTAGAGGAAAAGGGCTGCTGTTCCCGGGGCGGGGCGTGCACGGGAGGGTAACGGAGCGAGACTTTCACTGCTTTTATTCAAGGAGGTTTGGAACAGGAGAGGCCAAAAACGAGGGGCACGTTTCTACGGTCCTCTATAGAAAATATAAGTTAGACTGTCCAAGATGAAAAACTGGCAGGAAGTAACCCCAACTCCCGCCAGTGGGACCTTGAGAAATGTCCTCTTGGCACCAGGCTTGAGGGGAGGATGACCTCACCGATGAGCGTGTTCCCAGGGCCGGAAGAGAGGACGTTCTCCTCCACGTGTGCACACGCACGCGTGACACCCTTGCTCGCGGACCCCGGCTCCTAGGAGTAAAACCTGCTGTTGCTGACTCTCTTCTCTCTCAACCTGCAATCAGACACATTTCACCGTCGTGCGTTAGGCTCAGACACGGGCCGTGTGCCGAACAGTGTGGACTGGAGCCGCTGGGACCCGGGGCTGGCTGGTAGAGGGCTGACGGTCGCAGAGGTGGGCCCCCCCCAGCCAGGGAACGTCTCTGAATCTCTGTGCGCTCACTGGGCCATTGCACCGGGCTCCCTGCTACTCTGCAGGCTACGGTGTGGACCAAATGAGCACGTGGGGAAGGGGTCTCCACTGTTCCCCACTGGAGTCTGTTCTCACAGGTCAGACTAGTTCTGTTGAGCCGGGCTGTCTGGCACACTGCAGGGCCCTGGGCGGACCTGGCTGCCCCCAGCCCCTGCCCCGACCCCATTCCTTCCGTAGCACAACCAGAAGCATCCCTTGGGGGCCAGGGAGTGGGTTCTGCCCCAATCCCACTGGATGGTGGGAACTGGACAAGGCTCTTTAGAAGGTAGAGGTCTTGGTTTATTTTCACTATTATATCGAAGTGTCCTCCTAGTGGTGACAGTTTGGCTTAGGGAAGGTGCACATACTTGAGAAATAAATAAGCTGGAGGTTTATTTATAGAGCAAAGAGACCAGCATCGAGGGATCAGTCAAGGGATTTATAGACACGGGGACTTCCCCAAAGCCTGGCCCCCGGTGTCCAACACCTTTGCTTGTGGGAGCTAGACCTGGGCACCTGCGGGGGGGGGGGGGGGCAGGGACCAGCCTACCTCCGGTTGCACTTCTCCTGGTACAGCTGGAGCTGGTTCTCGTTGACATTGAACTCTTTAACAAGGGCGTCCCGGTTGGCATTGCGCAAGTTCTGGTGTGTGTCGTACAGAAAGAGCTGATTGTTCAGCTCTTCCTGCCGCCTTCGCAGCTGGCGGCAGGAGGAGTAGAGCTCCTCTTCGCTCTCCTGGAGGGGGGGACGACAGCCACATAGGGACCGTGTGGGGCAGGAGGGAGGGGAGCAGGGGAGCAGGGAGGGGAGCTTTGCAACTGGGATTATCCCCAAAAAGGCTGGGCCCATTTTAACCAAAGATTAAACTCACCATTATTTATTCCATTGGAAGCAAGCAGTTTAAAAAGCCCTTGTCCCCAGTGAAGGGTAGCTTTAATGTGAGACGCTGAGATAACCACATTGCCCACTAGGTCTGCATTTTGATTCTCCACCCCCTTCTGCTCCTCACCCAAACGTAAAGGGTCTAAGAAGCGATGTGCTTAAAGGAGAACACAACAGGGAAGGGGGGGAGCAGCTTAATGGGACAGAAAGGGAAGCAGGAGCCAGTAGGACCTTAAAAGGCAAGATGCACACTACAACACAGATGAACCTTGAAAACACTATTTAAGTTAAAGAAGCCCGTTCCAAAAGACCACACGCAGTTGATTCCTTCTCTATGAAATGTCCACGACAGGTGAATTCATGCAGACAGAGAAGTAGTGGCTGCCCGGGCTGGGGGTGGCCATAGCTAATGGGCAAGAGTTTCTTTTTTGGGTGATGAAAATGTTCTAAAGTGGATCATGGTGATGGTTGCACAACTCTGAAAAACCACTCAACAGTACGTCTTAAATGGGTGAATTATATGGTCTCAAAGCTGTCTCAAAGCTGTTACTCCATCCCCTCCAAACCAAGCTAGCATAGGTTATGCCCCCAAGAGGTGTCAAGCAACTCAGTTCTAGCCAGTAATGATGTGTTATTCCCCCTCCCCACCACCTGTGAGCATGTGACCCAAGCCAGGCCAATTCCATGAGAGTTTGGTTGGTGTTCTTTTTAGGGAAAACAAATTTTAAAAGTTTCTTTTCTTGGGGTTCAGCTGAAAGAGCAGTAAATGTTTCTAGTTGCTAGTGGTCCCTTTGCTATCATGTAGAGAAAGTTGGGAATGAAGTTAAAAGAGAGGGAAATAGAGCCACTGGGTGAGCACCTGGATCCAGCCGTGACTGAAGCAAGAGCTACCCATAAACTCTGCAGTTGTCTTACGCAAAATATTCCCTCCATTATGGTAAGAAAAAAAAAAAATGATCCAAGTGAGGATTTGGGATTTGAGCATGGGAGAAAGAGGATGTTTTCTCTATTGATTTTTTTAATTTAAAATTTTAATTGAAGGAGAGCTGACCTACAATATTAGATTCAGTTGTACAACATAGGGATTTGGCAATTGTCGACATCATGAAATGCTTACGATAGTAAGTGTAGTTACCATCTGTCACCATACAAAGTTATTTCAATATTGACTACATTCCCTCTGCTGTACTTTTCATTCCCGTGACTTTTAACTGAACCCCCTTCAGCTGTTTTGCCAATCCTCCCACCACCCCTCACCCTCTCTGGCAACCACTAGTTTTCTGTATTTGAGTCTATTTCTGTTTTGTTAATCTGTTTCGGTTTTTAGATTCTACATCTAAGTGAAATCCGGTAGTATTTGTCCTTCTCTAACTTATGTCATATAACATAATACCCTCTAGGTCCATCTGTGTTGCTGCAAATGGCAAGATTTCATTCTTTTTTAAGGCTGAGTAATATTCCATTGTATGTGCATCACATTTTCTTTTTCCATTCATCTATCTCTAGACACTAAGGTTGCTTCCCTATCTTGGCTGTTGTATGCAGTGCTACAGTAAACACAGGAGTACACATATCTTTTTGAATTAGTGTTTTCATTTTCTTTCGGTAAATACTCAGAAGTAAAATTACTGGATTGTACGGTATTTCTAGTTTAAGAAATTTCTAGAAACCTCCATCCTCCTTCCACAGTGGCTTCACAAATTGACATTCCTCCCAACAGTGAATAAGGTTTCTTTTTTCTCCACACCCTTGCCAGCATGTGCTATTTCTGTTTTTCCATACTAGTCGTTCTGACAGGTGTGAGGTGGACATCTCACTGCGGTTTTGATTTGTATTTCCCCGATGAGTGATTTGGGCGTCTTTTCATGTGTCTGTTGGCCATCTGGATGTCTTCTTTGAAAAACTGTCTGTTCGGTCCTCTGCCCATTTTTTAATCAGATTGGTGTGTTTGTTTTTGGTGTTGGGTTGTATGAATTCAGTAGGTTGCCTTTTCATGTTGCTGATGATTTCCTTTGCTGTGAGAAAAGCGTTTTAGTATGACGTAGTACGTCCACTTGTGGAGTTTTGCTTTTCTTTTCCTTGCCTGAGGAGACGGATCCAGAGAAGCATTGTTAAGGCCAGTGTCCAAAGAGTTTACCAACTGTATTTTCTTCTCGAAGTTCTGTGGTTTCAGGTCTTACATTTAGGTCTTTAATTCATTTTGAGTTTGTGTGTGTGTGTGTGTGTGTATGGTGTAAGGAAGTAGTTCAGTTTCATTCTTTTCCAGGTAGCCATCCCATTTTCCCAACAGCATTTATTGAAAAGACTGCCTTTCCCCCATTGTCTATCACTGCCTCCTTTCACATAGACTCACTGACCATATAAGTGGGGGGTGGTTTCTGCACTCTCCATTCTGTTCCATTGATCTATGTGGTTTTGTGCCAGTACCGCACTGTTTTGATTACCGTAGTCTGTAGCGTATCCATAAATGTGGAATTGTGGTACCTCCAGCCTTGTTCTCTCCCAACACCGCTTTGGCTGTTCTTCTGTGATTTCATGCGAGTTTGAGGATTATTCAACTTTTGTGAAAAATGCTGCTGGTATGTTGATAAGGATTGCAGGGAATCTGTAGATGGCCTTGGGTAATATGGCTATTTTAACGATATCCTGCCAATCCATGAGCATGGTATAACTTCTAATTATGTCATCTTCAGTTTCTTTCATCAGTGTCTTACAGTTTTCCGAGTACAGGTCTTTCACCTCCTTGGTGAAATTTATTTCTAGGTACTTGATTCTTTATGAAGCAATTGTGGACAGGATGTTTTCTTTATTTCTCTTTCTGCTAACTCATTATTGGTGTACAGAAACAGGACAGACTTCTGTATGTTAACTTTGTATCCTGCAACTTAATTCATTTGTTAGTTATAATGGCTTTGTGTGTGTGTGTGTGTGTGGAGTTCTTAGGATTTTTCTATATATAGTATTATGTCATCTGCAAGGTTTTACTTCTTCCTTACCAATCTGGATTCTTTTTTTTTGTCTTGTCTCACTGCTGTGGCTAGGATTTCCAATAGTATGTTGAATAAGAGTGGACACCCTTGCCTTGTTCTTGATCTTAGAAGAAAAGGTTTTAGGGATGCCTGGGTGGCTCAGTGGGTTAAGCCTCTGCCTTCTGCTCAGGTCATGATCTCAGGGTCCTGGGATCGAGCCCCGCATCGGGCTCTCTGCTCAGCAGAGAGCCTGCTTCCCCCTCTCTCTCTGCCTGCCTCTCTGCCTACTTGTGATCTCTCTCTCTCTCTCTCAAATAAATAAATAAAATCTTTTTAAAAAATAAAAATAAAAAAAGAAGAAAAGCTTTTAGTTTTTCACTGTTGAGTATGATGTTAGCTCTAGGTTTGTCAAATACAGCCTTTATTACTTTGAGTTATGTTCCCTCTATACCCACTTTGAGAGTTTTTATGATAAACAGATGCTGAATTTTGACAAATGTTTTTCCTGCATCTATTGAGATGGTTTTTATCCTTTGTCTTATTAATGTGATATATATACTTTGATTTGTGGAAAATGAACATTCTTGCTCCCCTGAAATAAGTCCCCCTTGATGGTGGTGAATGGTGCTTGTGTTGTTGAATTCACTTTGCTACTATGTTGCTGAGGATTTTTCCATCTATGTTTATCAGGGATACTGGTGTATAATTTTCTTTGTGGGTGTGTGTGTCTGGTTTTGGTATCAGGATAATGCTGGCCTCATAGAATGAATTTTGAATCATTATTTCCTCTTCTGCTTTTTGGAATAGTTTGAGAAAGATAGGTTACTAACTCTTCTTTAAGTGTTTGGTAGAGGGACGTCTGGGCAGCTCAGTTGGTGAAGCATCTGCCTTTGGCTCAGGTCATGATGCCAGGGTCCTGGAATCAAGTCCCACATCTAATTTTCTCTCTCTCTCAAATAAATAAAATCTTCAAAAAAGTAAAAATAAAAATAAATACTTGGTAGAATTCACCTGTGAAGCCATCTGGTCCTGAGCTTTTGTTTGTTGTGAGTTTTTTGATCATTGATTTGATTTCCTTACTAATCTATTTTTTCTTATTCAGTCTTGGAAGATTGTATGTTTCTAGGAATTAATCCATTTCTTCTAGGTTGCCCAGCTTGCTGGTGTATAATTTTTGTAGTAGTCTTTTATAATCCTTTATATATTTCTGTGGTATCAGTTGTAATTTCCTGCATCTCTTTGAAGTCCCCTTTGATTTCAGGTCCGATGAGTCTGGCTAAAGGTTTATCAATTTTATCTTTTCATAAAAACAGCCCTTAGTTCCACTGACCTTTTTTTTTTGTAGACTCTATTTCATTTAATTCCATTCTGATCTTTATTACTTCCTTGTTTCTACTAACTTTGCGCTTTGTTTTTTGTTCTTCCTTTAGTTCCTTTAAGTAGAAGTAGAGATTGTTTGAGGGGTTTTTTTTGTTGTTGTTTCTTGAGATAGGTCTGTATTTCCATAAACTTTGCTCTGAAAACTGCTTTTGCTGCATCCCAAAGATTTTGAAATGTTGCATTTCCATTTTCATTTGTCTCACGTGTTTTCTGATTTCCTCATTGACCCACTGTTGTTTAGTATCATGTTAATTAGTTTCCTTGTTTTTCTCCAGTTTTTTAAATAATTGACTTCTAGTTTTAGACCATTGTGGTTGGAAAAGATGTTGAATATGATTTCAATCTTCTTAAATTTAATGACACTTGTTTTGTGGCCTACAGTGTGACCTGTCCTGAAGATTGTTCCATGTGTCCCTGAAAAGAATGTATATTCTGCTGGTTTGGGATAGAATGTTCTGTATATATCTGGTCTAATGTGTCACTCAAAACCACTGTTTCCTTTCTGATTTTATGTCTGGATAATCTCTCCATTGACTTAAGTGACATGTTGAAGTCCCCTCCTATTATTTTATTGTCCGTTTCTCCCTTTATGTATTCAGGTGCCCCTTCATTGGGTTCATAGATTTTACAACGGCTATATCCTCTGGCTTGATTGAGCCCTTTATCATTATATAACATCTTCGTCTCTTGTTATACCTTTTTTTTTTAATCTTTTTTTTTTTTAAGATATAAGTATTGCTTCGGCAACTTTTTATTTCACTTCCATTTGCATGGAATATTTTTCCATCCCCCCACTTTCAGCGTTTATAGGTCCAAAGAGAGTTTCTTGGAGGCAACATATAGATGGCAACATCAGAGATAGAACATTTAGTCCGTTGACATTTAACGTAATTACTGATAGGCATATACTTATGGCCATTTTGTTCATTGTTTCCTAAACGTTTTTGTAGTTCGTGTTCCTTTCTTCTCTTACTCTTTCAGGATTTGATGACTTTCTTTAGTGTTATGCTTGGATTCGTTTCTGTTTTTTGTGTATCTATTATAGGTTCTTGGTTTGTGATTATTTATGATATCCTGTGTATACAGCAGCCTGTACTAAGCTGATGATCTCTTTAGTTCAAACCAAAGTTTGAACAGCCTAAAAGTACTACATTTTTACTCTCTTGCTTCACATTTTCTGTATAGGGCATCATATTTTACATCTCCTTATTTTGTGTCCCTTAACTAATTTCTGTCCATGTAACTGATTTTACTACTTTTGTCTTTTAACCTTTGTACTAGCTTAATAAGTGATTGATCTCCTACCTTTATGTTTGCTTTTACCAGTGAAATTTTTTCTTTGCATAATTTACTACTAGTTATGGGCCTTTCTTTTTGACTGAAGTAAGTCCCTTTACTGTTTCTTGTGAGACTGGCTTAGTGGTGATAAACTCCTTTAACTTTAGTCTGGGAAACTCTCCTTCAATTCTAAATATTTTGCCAGGTGGAGTATTATTGGTTGTAAGGTTTTTGTTGTGTTTTGTTTTGTTTTTTCCTTTCAGCACTTTGAATATATCCTACCCCTCCCTTTGGTCTGCAAAATTTCTGCTGAAAACAATCAGCTGATAGCCCTTATGGGGTTTCCCTTGTATGTAACTATTTGCTTTTCTCTTGATTTTAAGATTTTATTTTTATCTTTACTCTTTGACATTTTAATTATTATGTGTCTTGATGTGAACTTGGGTTCATCTTATTTGGGACTCTGTTTCCTGGATGTGGACGTGTTTCCTTCTCTTCCTTAGAGAAGTTTTGAGCCCCTCTCTCTTCTTTGTGGGACCCTATAATGTGAAAGTATAGAATACTTGATATTTCCCAAAGGTCCCTTCACCCGTTGTCACTATTTTTTATTCTTTTTGCTGTTTAGCTTGGATACTGCCCACTATCCCACTCAGATACTTCCCACGGCCTCGTCTTCCAGATCACTGATCTGCTCTACAGCCTTCACCCTGCTTTTGAGTCCCTCTAGTGCCCTTTTAAGTTACTGCACTCAATGCCGACTGGTTCTTTATATTTTCTGTCTCTGTTAAAATTCTGAGTTCACCCAAGTCTGGTGAGCATCTTTATGACCATTACTTTAAACTCTTAACTGGGTAGATTATAAATCTTCATCTCATTTAGTTCTTTTTCTAAGGTTTTATCCTGTTCTTTCATTTGTAACATAGTCCTCTGTCTCGTTTTGTTTGACTGTGTTTGTGTCTGTGGATTAGGTAGGTCAGCTGCAGCTCCTGGTCTTCAAAGCAGTGGCTTTATGTCGATGTCCTGTGGAGCCCAGTAGTGCCATGGTCCCTGGTCACGAGAACCAGGAACTCCAGGCGGGTCTGTCATGTGGGTTGTGTATGCCCCTCTACGGTGATTGGGCCTACCTCTCCCTCCTCAGGGGTCACTTTGGAGGGGCTCTGGTCTTGACCTGCTGTAGGGGGTGGGGTGGTCTGCAGGAGAATGCCTAGTGGGGTGAATGGTGCTAGCAAAGTAGATGGGAGAGTGTCAGAACCGGCTGCCACCTGCATCCTGCCAGCTAGGCAGGAGGGCAAGACAAATGGCACCCGCCCACACTTCCACTCCTAGAGAAAACTCCTACAGCCCCTGACCCTCCAGCACATGGCCCGAAATCAGTAACTCCTTCACGTGTCACCCAGATGCTTTTAGACTGCTGTCTCTGTGCTGGGTCTTGGACGGAGTGATACACGGCCCTGTGAGCGTGGAGTCTCGGTTTCCTCTGGCCCACTGGCTCTCATGGAGTTCGGCTGCACTTTGATTTTCAGAGCCAGACTGGGGGCTCGTGTTCCCAGGGCAGGTCCCCAGGGCTGGGCGATCCTGATGTGGGACTGGATTCCCTTGCTTTGCAGGGAGCATTTCTGCACCTGTGATGTTCCTCCCGCTTGTGGGTCCTTGCCCTGGGGGACGGGAGCCCAACCTTGTCTCTGCCCCTCTGACCCTTCTTGCTGTGGCTTTTTCTTAGGTCTTTAGCTGAGGACAGTTGGCTGTGCCGGACTTCAGGGTCATTTTCAGAGTGTGTGTCATTATCTGTAGATGTTGTCTCAGTGTGTCCGTGGGAGGAGATGAGCTCAGGATCCTCCTAGTCTGCCCTCTGCTGACTCTGATGGAAAAGATGGCTGCTGCGGAGGTCAGTCTGTTGGTCACTATTACTGATAGAGTAGTTCAAGCGAGACGCCAGCGCTATAGAAATGTGCCATCAGTATTCATGAATGGGTTTCTCTGACCATACCTTGCCCTGCATTTTTTTTCCCCCACCTTAACAACCTAACAAAACATTATGGACATCCCCCAGGATAACAGAAGTGTGACTTGGGAGACTGGGGAGGGCCATGGCAAAGGTTACTCTGGCCCCTTGCAGAGGTGCAGAGGAGAAAGAGAAGACCGTCTTTGCACGGGGAGAGGAGGTAAGATGGACAGTCCTTGTGACTATACTTAAGTTTATATCTTTTCTCAAGGAAACCAGCTTTCCTTCCTCCTAGGAATAAAGCAGAGGGGCTCCTGGGTGGCTCAGTCTGTTAAGCCTCCAGCTCGGTTTAGCTCAGGTCGTGATCTCAGGGCGGTGATTTTGAGCCCCGTGTCAGACTCCATGCTCAGCACAGAGTCTGTTAAAGATTCTCTCTCCCTTTCCTTCTGCCCCTCCCACTTGTGCTCTCTCTCTCTCTCAGATGAAATCGTAAATGCAGTTTCTACTTTTTTTTTTTTTAAAGTCTTAGTCCTGTACTACAAGTGATCTCTCTTAACCTTCTCTCTACCGAGAATAAAACAACTTCCGTTGGTTTCATTCATAATGACCTCTGTTCAGGTTAAGTTCAAAATCCATGTTCTCGGGGTACCTGGGTGGCTCAGTGGGTTAAAGCCTCTGCCTTCGGCTCAGGTCCTGATCTCAGGGTCCTGGGATCGAGCCCCGCATCGGGCTCTCTGCTCAGCAGGGAGCTTGCTTCCTCCTCTCTCTCTGCCTGCCTCTCTGCCTGCTTGTGATCTCTGTCTGTCAAATAAATAAATAAAATATTTTTTTAAAAAAAATCCATGTTCTCTATGAACACACCTGCACTTCCAGACCTTGATCTCATTTTTCTGAACCCCAAAGCATTTACAGCATGTTATAAAAGTCAGCACTCAGTATTCTGTAACAAACATTTAGAGAGGGATGTGGCAACATAGACTCGGTTTAATAAATAACTGTAAACACCTGTGGAGATGCCAGAGGAGGAAACCGAAGGGTGCCTGCCCCGAGCACCCTTCCTGATCGAGACTCCTGCCCCGTGCACCCTTCCTGATCGAGACTCCCTCATTCCCTCTTAGAATTTTGGGATCGTCATTTCCTGGTTTTCTTGTGAGTCTGAGTTTTCACATAAAATTTAGCTTTTTCCAAGCCTCCAGTTCTTTTTCTTTGTTTTAATAAAGATTTTATTAGAGAGAGAGCGAGCGCGCGAGTGCACACATGAGCAGGGTGAAGGGGGCAGAAGGAGAAGCAGACGCCCTGCTGAGCAGGAGCCCAACGTAGGGCTCGATCCCAGGACCCTGGGATCATGACATGAGCCAAAGGCAGATGCTTAACCAGACGGAGCCCCCCCAGCACCTCCTACAGTTACTTGTTTTCTAACAGGGGTTACTAATTTCATTGGCCACCATTGCTTCTTGCACTCTAGTCCTTCTTGCCTGCATGAGGACTTTGGTAGCTCTTTTTAGCAAAGGTTTATTAGTACTAAATTACCTATCCCTGTAGGTCTGAAAACTACCTGCATTTTGCCCTCCCTGTTGAACAGTAATTATTAGGATCCAGAATGTCTAGACATACAGCCTTCTGTCTTAAGTGTTGTGAAGACAGCCCTTAGTCCATAGAGGGGAGGGCTTGTCCTTTATAGGTAACCTGCTTTTTCATTTTTATAATTTTCTCTTTACTCTGGTATTCTGCACATTCACTGGGATGTGTCTTATGTGCACGTGTACTTAACACTGCCGCTGATGATAGCTGGAGAGCATTGCTGTCTTCAGTGCCAGAAGACTTTTAGCCGTGAACATTTCCAGTACTTTGTGCTGGAGCTTTGCATTTTATACTTTTTTTTTTTTTTACCCTTCTTGTATTTTTATCTTGTCTTGCAGTTTGAAAGGAAATTCCCGAACACAATCTTCACATTTACAGATTCTTTCCTTAACCATATCCATAACCATATCCATATCCTTAA
The DNA here is from genome assembly GCF_963455335.1 of Martes martes. Classification (NCBI taxonomy): domain Eukaryota; kingdom Metazoa; phylum Chordata; class Mammalia; order Carnivora; family Mustelidae; genus Martes; species Martes martes. Next base: position 6,701,207 of record NC_137905.1, read on the forward strand.
CTGTATCCATTCTGTAAATGAATTTCCCACTTACTAAGCTTAAAAAAAAAAAAGATTTTCCAAACTGTATTCCTAGGATTTCTAACTGGCCCTCTCATTCCTCCATAATCGTAAGGAAAAAAAGCTGGTTCTTTTTGAAATGCAGATACTCAGCGGATTCTTTTTCTTTTTAAATTACTTCATTTTCAGATTCACTGGGTGAATCCTCTTGCTTTTATATTTGTTAGCTCTGTTTTCCTCCAGCATCTTAAAATTTTAATGTGCAAGGTCGTCTTGAATTGGGTTTCTTTCCTCCTCGAATCTGTATATCGGTGTCTGGTTTTCTGAAGTTTCATTGTTGGTTTTTAAAAAATTGTTTATTTAAGTAATCTCTACACCCAACGTGGGGCTCAAACTCAGGACTCTGAGATCAAGACTTGAGCCAGCCAGGGAGCCCCATCTCCTTCTGAATGTTCTAAGTGGGGGACTCCCAGGGCAGGGCCAACAGAGGGCTAGGCTGATTGCTCAGAGCTCTGGGTTCCCAGGAATAGCAGGTATCCTGGCTACAGGGCTGTGTCCGCTTTCATCCCCAATGCCTCCCGCAGGCAGCTGATGACCGGCCTGAGTCCTAGGTGTGTGCCTTTTCCTGTTTTCTGAAGTGTGTTACAGGAGAGGAGACTTTACCTAGCCCTGAATCAAATTGTGTATGGCCTTCAGCCCCCATTGCATTAGCATCCAAAAAGGATAGGAAATAAATGAATTAAATATCCAAACACAAGGAGCTGTAAAAAGAACAGGTCTACAAGAAGCAGACTGAGTCAGTAAAGGTAATCCTAGAAATGGTAGGAATTTGTGAAGTAAAAACCAAGATGATCGTGAAAAGAATATGTATTTGTACTTGTTGTAAGGCTCTTATATCTCCAATTTTTATTCTAGAGACATATATATTTCCTATTACAGAAAAGTATCCCATAAGGAAAAAAAAAAAAAAAAACTTGGAAGAGACTCATTTTATCCTAGGAGAAAATGAGAAGGCTCTTATAACTGGTCCAGAAAGTTTGACAAATGAGGTCTTTAACATCTGTTAGGTGTAGTTAGTAATTATTCCAGTTCTATTCAAAATGTGCACGGTTCTGAGAAAGAAGGCCTCCAAGTAATTGTTATGAAGTCAGTCAAACAAAACCGGATGGAAAACTACAGACTGTCAGTACAAAAGTCCTACTAAATAAAATACGAACGCCTGCGTCACAGAAGCGGGGCAAACTATCATCCTACCGTATTTAGCTCAGAAGTTCTCTTTGCTGCTCTAAGATGACTGTTTCACACGTCTTGCTCAGACCTCCCCGGTTTCAGCTAATGGCCTTGCTTCTTGTTTTACATGGAACAGAGGAGGAAGTACATGGGAGATCCGCCCATCTCGGGTCTGTGTGCCATATCCACTCCTTCCTGCTGGCCCCAGGGTCCCCTCTCTCCTGCACCAGCCTCCCCTTCTCTAATGAATGACTCCCATCAGCAGCAAATACATCTTACAAAGCTCTCCTTCAGCCCACAGCCCCCTCCAGCTACTGAACCATCATGTCTCTTGTCACCTTCACAGCAAATGTCCTTGGATATGTCCTGTGTTCCCTAGTAATACATCAGCTACTCCTACTTTGGTTTTTTAAATCTTAATTTCGTTTTTTATTAATTATATAAGCACAAAGTTGAAAATGAAGAAGTACTATAAGGGATATTTGCCAACCCCCCCCCAAAAAAAAAAAAAAATCCCAGCCCTCTCATTGCTCTCCATCCCCCAGCTCTCATGATCCCTGCTCTTCAAAATTGGGAATTTCTTTTTTTTTTTTTAATATTTTATTTATTTATTTGAGAGACAGTGAGAGAGAGCTTGAGCAGGGAGGTCAGAGGGAGAAGCAGACTCCCCGTGGAGCTGGGAGCCCGATGCGGGACTCAGTCCCGGGACTCCAGGATCATGACCTGAGCTGAAGGCAGTCGCTCAACCCACTGAGCCACCCAGGCGCCCCCAAATTGGGAATTTCTTTTGATTACTGAGAGTTCTAAAACAAAACAAAACAAAACAAAACTGAAAATGCAAAGTCTTGGTTTTTCAGTTTTTAGGAATTATCTTTGCAGAGAAAGATGGGTCTGTTGTCGCCGGTTCTCTTATGTTCCCCTATGGTGCTATGTCCATTTGGGGAGGTGGGAGTTTGTTTATTGTGATTTTATTATTCCCACCTTGAACCCTTGTACCATCTGTAAGCCTTTGTTTTAGGTGGATCTATGTATTTTCAAAGCTTAGGGTCCTCGAAGTGTTGGAGAATATCTTCGTTAATAAACTATATCTGGCCTGTGACAAGATCTTCATGGAGTTCTGTACCTTTTGGTGTTTTTTTTTTTTTTAATCCCCCACTGATGCTTTAATTTTTCATAAGATGAAATAAAGTCATACTGGAAGTACAGAGAGTTCCCCCATCTCTTACATCACCCCCACTCTCCAGGGCTAACGCCCCACACACCCACAGGGCAATGGGCCAAACTAAGAAGTTCACTACACATTGTATGGTTTTCACCGGCTTTTCCCCCGTGTCCAAGATCCCACATTGCCTGTCTCGCAGTATCTCCTTAGAGGCTTCCAGTCTGTGACCCCCCTCCTCTATCCTGTCATCTTTTATGACCTTGACACTTGGGAAGAGGTTAGCCCGTAATTCTGTACCGTGTCCTACTATTTGGGCTTGGGGACTTCCCATGATTTGTGTGCCGTGGTGCAGCTCTGGCGGGAATGTCAAAGAAGTGATGTAGCCTTCTCAGAAGGTAGGTGATGCGGACATGTCTTATGACTGATGGTGACCTTGATCACTTGGTTCATTCTCTTTCCAGTCAGTAAATATCTTGAAGGAAGATGCTTTGAGACTATGCAGATGTCCTGTGTCTCTTCAAACTTTCACTAATTTTATGGCATCCCTTAGATCTTACCGGTAGCAATTACTGTGGTGTTGCAAAGGTGATTTCCTGTTTCTCTCATTCCCTTGTACATTTATTAACTGGAAGTCTTCTGTAAGGAAGAGCGGTCTCTTCCAATGCAATTGTGCATTTGTTTCTGTGTGTCTGTGTGTGTATATACACTTTAAAGTCATTGTATAGTGATACTTCTGATTCCCATCAAACAATTTTTGGAAGGGTTGGAATATATTTCTACTTGTTCAGGTGGTATTTATAAGTTATAGTCCTCTTTTAAAACGATTTTATCTTTAAGTAATCTCTACACCCAGCATCGGGCTTGAATTCACAACCCCGAGATCGAGAGTTGTTTGCTCTCCCAACTGAGCCAGCCAGGGGCCCCAAAGCTGTACACTTTGCTCATTTAGATTTCACTAATGTGTTGTTACAGTTTTTTATCAGTATCAAGAGTGAGATTTCCTTTCTGTCCCTGCCTCTCACCCTACATTCCCAAGTGTTCTTTCTAGAATAAAGGGGTTAGACAACAAATACAAGACCAATAAAGATCAGTCCCCTCACAAGGGGAGTCTTTAAATATATAGACTTATTTGTGGATGGAGACAAGCAGTATAAATTGTGAAGAGATAAAATTACTCCATTTGACTGGTTACTTTTGTGGCATTTAGTGATTAATGTGTTGCCACTAGAAGTGCTGACCCACCCTTGCGCTATCTGAATAAACTACTCAGTTGTGATACATTGTTCTAGAAAACAGCTGGAAACGACTTGCTATTTCTTGAGAGAATGATCTGCGACTCTATGAGGGCAAGAGTAGGGAGAGGTGCACTCCCCTCAATGTTGACAGAGACTTCTGTATCTTCGAGACATTGGTGGAGTATTTCCGTTTTTCTGTTAACCTCAGTGGGTTAACATTAGAATCATGTTCTTTAAATCCGGATGGAACTGAACTATACAACCACCCAGATCTAATACCTGTTTTACCTGATAGATGGTCTAGTGCTATAGGAATTTGTGAGTTTTCTACTGCTTCTTAAAACACTTTCGACCCGTGTACATTCTTCAAGGCAATCACCCATTTGCCCTAGTTTACAGATATAAATTATTTGGGGGTTCACTCTCCTTCTCAATATTTCCTCTTCTTCTGTGCCCGCTCTTCATTTGACCTTCATGAGGCAGGCAGAGATTCACTTAATGGATCTTAATGAATCTGTTTTTTCTTCTGTTTTATGTTCCATTCAGGCGGCTTTTATCTTTATTTCGTTCCTACCAACTTATCTTATCGGTGTTTCAAAAAATTCCAAGATGCATAGCTAGTGTATGTTGTTTTCAGTCTTCTCTCGTTTTAAGGCAAGCATTTTCCTCTTCTCAGTGTAGTTATGGCATAAATATTTTACTGCTGTTTAGGTAACCGTTTTCATTTGTTTTATCTAGGAATTGCTTTTCCAGGAGTGAACATTTGGGCTTTCTTTTATTATCTTCCAAATCTTACCGACTTAAGAAATCCTTCTCCCTCAAAATGTATTTAAGTTGTCTTTGTGACCAATTATGCAATCTAATTTATAAAGTTTCTGGGAAACAGAAGGAACCAGGGTATATTATCCACTGGTAGGACACAAAGGTGTTTATCTCTTAAATCAAGCTCGTTAATGTGAACTTGATCATCTGTCCTTGCTGATTTTTTTTTTTTTTAACCAAGTAATCTTTGTGGGCACTTTCGTTTATAGATTCAGGGATGATGCTGTGCCCTGATTAAACCCCAAGGCCTCTTGCATCCCTTTGTAAACCAAACTACCCTTCTGTACGGTTTCTCTTAATGATCTTTGATACTTTTGATCGTAAGTTATACTTTTTTTTATTTGAGAGAGAGAGAACAAGCAGTGGAAAGGGAGAGAGTGAAAGAAGCAGACTCCCCTGCTGAGCAGGAAGCTGATGACCCAAAGATCATGACCTGAGCCGACGGGAGATGCTTAATTGACTGAGCCGCCCAGGTGCCCCTAAGTTATACTTCGAGATTAATTTTTTCTTCCCAATTTCTTCCAGCAGTTCTTCCACTCCTCGGCAGGGAGGGGTTGTTACCTTTGCTCATGCAATGCCCTGTTGGTTTTAGGCTTGTTTCTTGTAAAAATTGCAGTTAGATGTTCTAACTTTTCTAATGGGGAATTCAGCCCATTCGCTAGATCAAGTATGTTTCATCCCTTCCATTTTGATTACTATACATTTTTCTTTCATTTTTTTAAATTTTATCCCTTATTTTTATTCCCGGTCAACTTCCTGGTTGTTTTCTAATGGTCCTAATTAAGCGGACATTTTCGTTTCACATCCAAGTAGCAGAATTAGCTCTCCAACTTGCAGGATGCTTTATTTGCCAACTGGGAACCCCCAGGCATCAAGTCAAAACTTTTTGGATACCTTTAAATATTTTCAGTTCCAGACTAGAAGAGAATTTCTCTCACAGTGTATTTCTGTTTCAGGAACGCTTGTATTCACCGACACAAAATCTTAATCAGACTTCGACTATAAAATGTAGCTGTACTGAGTTATTTCCCTTTCTTCCTCTAGGCTCTCCTGAGGTTTCCCTTGGGGCGGGGGAGGGAGGGAATGCAGATCTAGAAGCCGTGCACGTCCACACATGCATTTCTGTTGCCTTGACATGTGGGCAGCTGCAGACCGAGTTCTTCCGTCTTCCTAGCGCTGACGAGGGCGAGTCTGCTGTTAGCTTTATTTTCTTCGTAGATAACTCAGTACGTCGAGAAGTCTAGCTTTTTATTTATCCTCGGAACTCCAAAGTTTGACAGGCCCACCTCAGCTACTCTGGGCGTGCTTCCAGACCACCCCAGGAAAGCAAATACCACAATAAAGTGAGTCCATTGAATTGGTCTGACTTCCCAGCGCATCTGTTTTATACCGTGCACTCTGCAGCAGTCTGCTTAGTGTGTGATGACATGGTCTAAAAAAAAGGTACGTATCCTAATTGAAAAATACTTTGTTGCCCCTAAATGCTCCCCACTACGCGAGGTGCTCAGCCAGCCCGTCGTTCTGCCCAGGGAGGGTCCTGCCTCGATCCCGCTGCGGTCAAGGCAGCGGCTGCCGTGTGGGGGGCGGCGGGAAGCGTAAAGCCTCGGCTCCCCCCGCTGATTCCCTCCCTTGGAGCACACGGAGGCCGTCGGGGTCCTCGTACACCAGAGTAATCCAGATGCCAACAGCAAGGATCGCCATAACAAAAGTTTTACCGGAAAGTGCCAGAGACAGGAGTGAGCAAATGGTTTGGAAAAATGGTGCCACTAGACTTGCTCAACGGAGGGTTGCCCCAAAGTTTCACTTTGTTAAAAAAAGGAAAATTCCGTATCTGCCAAGCGTGATTAAACAAGGATGCCTGTTCGAGAACACGACTCGGGGTGTGGTGTTCTCTGTTCATCCCTCCAGGGACGCGAGTAGACCCTCTGAAGCAGCAAATACGAGAACGTTCCCTCCATTGACTGTCACGAGTGGCGCCTACCCACCCGTCCCGCCTGGCCCGGGGCAGCGCGCAGGGAGGTCCGGCGGCTGTTCTCCGAGCCTGCTTCCCCGTGCTGCGGCTCCGGCCCGGGAGCCTTTTCTTAAGGTTCTCTTTTGGGTCACTAATGCGGATCTCTATTGATACGTTGAATTTTTGAAGTCAAGGAATCCGGGTTTTGTTTGAAATTCCAGAAAGTCGTCTTTTCAGTGCTCTCCTGAGACGGTCCTGAAAATCCGTAGGACGTGCACGGCCGGGTTCTCTGAGGACGCTTCTGGGGGCTCAGGCCCGGCTGCCGGCCGCGGGTGCCACGTGTCCGCCGGGGTCTGTCCCCCGCTTACTGCCCCGGGCCGGGTTTTTTCTCGTCCACGTCCGGCTCGCGGTGTTTGGTCTGCTGAGTGGTCACATCGGGTTGGTGTGGCACATGGGGTTTTGTGGCAGGCGCAGGAGTCTCTGCTCCTTGGGGTCAGACTGGCAAAGGCTAGCTGCTGAGGCACAAGGAGGGTCTTCCCAGCTGCAGGGAAATCGTCACCCTCCGCCAAAACCAGCGCCAGCTTAGCTTCAGGGAGCCGGTGGGTCTCTAGAGCCCTTCTGCAAAGGGCTTCACTCATCTCCTCCAGCTGAGCCCGCCCGCCCTGGTCTTCGCACCCCTCAGCGCCCGCCCCCCAAGCACGACCTGCCGCAGCATCCGTCCCCAGAGCTCCCAGCTACTGTCCGCTTTGCCCATCAACGATGACTGGGGTGCACAGTCAAGTTCTCGTGCTCTGTCCTGTCCCATTCTTCTGAATCTCCCCAGTGGCATTCACTGGAACGGGAGCCCTTTTTCAGTTAATGGCAAGACTGGATAGGATACATCCGCTTAAAAGAAACTACTTTCAGAGAACGAGTCAGCACGCTTTCAAAAAGATGGGTTTTTTTCCCCCTGCCTGATCTAGTAGTCCATTACTACATACCTAGCCCCAGGAAATGATTTTTAATCACAAAAAGGTTTATGAAGACCTTCATTATTTATAAAGTAAAAAACGGCCAACAACCTAATTGTCCATCACCAGGAGCATGGCTAAGGGGATGCGGGACCCTCACCTGAAGAAACAGGCATTCACGGCTCTTTGGACATCATCACCTGGAGCAAAGGCTTCAAGTCCTCTGGGAAGTAGGTAAAGGGCGCTCGTTCGTGGGTCCTGTGCGAACCCAGCTGCGGATCTAACGTGTGCAAAAAAGGAAAGCGGCCCAGATGCTCTCCGTGGTTGGGTACGGGTAGCCCACGGGGATTTCTCCTTCACCCACCGCCGCCTCTGTTTTACTGCTTCTCCAGTGTAGGAGGGAATCAAACGGTGTTGGAAAGATGCTTTGGAAACCACATGTACGGCTCCCAGGGCAGAGGACTGAGCGCCGATAAAGCAGTTGTGACATGTCAATGGCCTCTTGAGAGGGAGCCCGAGATGCTCACTGACAGTTTCCGGGAGCCCTCGACTCCCGCTGGCCCTCGCTGGATCAATCACCGCGTCAGAGAAGCCTGTTGTGAGGCCATTTACCAGAGTGTCTCCCTGGCATGAGAGAGGAGACGGTAATAACCCAAACAAGGTCTGACCTTGGGCAAGGAGAAAGCCCAGGTGTACCCCACACCCCAGCTTGGCTCCCCAGAGACGCCACGTCACACTGTAGCAAAACTCCAAATGGCACGCGTGAGCGCCTGAGGACCAGGTGACAGATGCGGAATTAAAGCTTAAAGACCATCAGCTGCCGTGAGGTTTGCACATACTCAGACACCGTTTCTGCCAAAACTCCTTCAGAGAGCGGATCTGGGCACATTCACGGTCCCCTTGGCACCCCCCACCCTCCCCTCACCCCCTGCCAGGCTCCACGGGGTGGGGGGCAGCCCCCCCCCCGCCCCCACCCAGAAGGTTCCTGCATGGAGGAAGTTACATCTGGACAAATACATTTGCTTTTAACTATTTTAGAAGTTTCTCTGCTGCTGGTGTTACCAAATTATTTATAACATTTCCAAGTTGTTTAAACAGCTTTGCAGAGCAATGTCTAGACCACTGCAGCCCCGTCCCCATCTGAAACCAAGTCTGTCACATCATTTTTCCATGAAATGCCTGCAGATGGGCTTTATGTGCACAGCGAGGAAAGGCCAATTCCCTTTCCCCAGGCAACAGAATCCCAGATCCTGCTGTGGCCCAGGGAGCGGTAAGCTTGACTAAGCCAGGGGTCTTCAAGCTTACTTGTTCCAAGTTTTACAGGTTTACCATCCTGCTAAATACACTGATCCCCGGGCCACCTGGGTGGCCCAGCCAGTTAAGTGTGTGCCTTCAGCTCGGGTCATGGTCCAGGGGATCCTGGGATCAGACCCTGCGTCGGGTTCCCTACTCAGCGCAGGGTCAGCTCTTATCCCTCTGCCCTCCCCACTGTCCATGCTCATGGTCGGCCTCTCTCTCACAAATATCCTCAAGAAAAAAATAAATTAGTTCCATATCTGGGAATCAAGCCGAAGGAAATAACTGAATTAAAGGAGGAAGACGGTAATCACATTCTGTAAGTGGATTCCATGAACGCCCTGCTTGGAGGAATGATGATTGATCTACATAGGGTCAGACCACTCGACGGAAAAACCTGTCCATCATTTAAGTGCTAATAAATTAGGTTAACTGTATGAAAAGTGTGAATAATTTCACTTAAAGCAGTTCTCATCAAGGACAGTTCTGCCAACCAGGGGACATGGAATGATGTCTGAAGACAGTTTGGTTGTGATACAAGGTACGCTCAACAGCCCAAAAGCAGGGGGCAGTCCTCACCACAAAGGATGATCTGTGAAGAATGCCAGAGCTTAAAAAATAAAGTGAGGCGCCTGGGTGGCTCAGTGAGTTCAAGCCTCTACCTTCAGCTCAGGTCATCATCTGCTCAGCAGGGAGCCTGCCTCCCCCCCCCACCCCCGCCCCTCTGCCTACTTGTGATCTCTCTCTGTCAAATAAAAAAATAAAATCTTCAAAAAAATAATAAATAAATCTGTTTCTTGGTTTAAAATAAAATAAAGTGGACCTATGGATTTGTATTATCATACTTAAAGAAGGCATTGGCCTAGCAAGAGAAGGAATCAAACAGACCAGATGCTTACTGTATCAACTCATCTCTTCCTCCAAATTATAAACCTGTATAGCAGGCACAATCGGGGCTGTGTGTAGCCATTCATACAACATAATGTATCTGGCTTAGGTCTTTTTAATGGACTTATTTAAGGAACTCAGTCTTATTTGGTGATAAATTGATGAAAGAGCCATTTAATTAAGTCTTGGGATGACTAACTGGGTTGTCCTTTCAGGACCGAACATTGCTATCACGGTAAGAATCACAAAAGGTGATTTTTTTGATCATCGAAGGTTCAAGTGACTATCTAGCTCATATGGAAGCGTTTATGCTGCCTGAGTCTAAAGCACTGACATATCGAATTTGTTTCAAAATGGAAAACTTGGCATTATCCATCACCTTATCCTTTCAAGACACAATTTTGTCATCAGGAGCGCGTTTTCTACCAACCCAAGTGATGCCTCTGGCTGTCACTGAGGTTCTCTGGCCCCCAAAGAACGATGCCTTTTAAGTGTCGCTTCCTGCTTTTGCTGCTTTGTCTGTCTGTCCTTATCTTTGCATCCTTTCCCATTTCAGTGTTTATAAGATGCTTTGAAGTGGAAAACTATCGAGGTTGCAAAAACAGTGTAAGGCAGACAGCTATGCAGAAATGCCTAATGTTCTCTCCTCTGAGTCGAGTTCATGAATTTTTACTGCATGGACTATGGCTACAGCTGTTAAAAGGCATCTCCACCCCTGCCATCTCCCTTTCCCGTTGGATGGTTCTCAGCTTTATTCTGGAAGTTGCCACATAAGCAACTTCCAAATCCCTGTTTAGTTCTTAAAGCCAAAACAACAAGTTAGAGGCTGTGATTTCTCTATCCAAGGAACAGCAGAGAAGAGAAGGCGCATGTCCAGGGCCAATGACCAAGGCCACATCAGGCCACTGGGGTCCGGAACCATGGGTTTTCTAGTTTATCCAAAGGAAAGTGGGGTGACTGTACACTCACCCAGCCCATGCTGAGTTCCATGGTGGGGAAATGGAAAGATCTTAGAAGACTGGATTGGCCACAGCATGGGGTCTTGCCAAAACACACGCCAAGTGGGGCTCATTCTGTGGGAGAGGCCGTTCAGAGGATTGTGCAGCTCCAGAAATCACATATCCAGACATTCTCCTAACAGCAACCCGAGACCTGAACTATCCCAGCCTGCTGCTGCATTCGTCGAGGCCAAGCCCTTCCCATCGACCCTCCACAAACTGGTCCACCAAAAGAGAGATTACGCATCTTCAAGGTCTTGGCAAAAGGACCAAGGTGGCCGGCTCCTTCAGGAGCTACAAGAGTAGGGCCGAGCCCTGTGAACATGTGGCCCCAGCGCAAGCCACGCACGGCCTTGGTGGGTGCTCTCAGCCCTTCTGAAGGGGCCCCCCACCACCGACAGCAGGGGGGAGCACGCAGGCAAGATGAACTACTCTAGAAAAGCATTATCTGGCTTGACTCTACTTGTTGAAAAGAAACTACGGAACTTCCAAAGAGCTTCACCCTTTCCAACTACATGACCTACTCAAAGAATCGTATGGCCCTGTCCAAGAAGGAAGGATGCTAGGAGGAAAAACCCGGAACCACGGAGGAATTCTTTGATGATGTGGCATGTCTGGCTCCATAAATCCCAGTGGGTGCTTAAGTCCATCAGCCAACCCATACCCAGAGGCCACTTCCACCCCACCAGCAGACACAGCTCAGGGAACCCCCAACTGGCGTTTCTTCACTCACCAGGACTGGCTGCATCTCACAGAAAACCAGGAGGGAAGCCAGCTCGATGTCTTCACTGTACCCGTTCTTCAGAGGAACAGATCTGAATCCTGCAGCGGAGAATGGAAAGGCAATGCAAAGACAGGCCATTAACGTCAGACCTTAGCTTTCTTAGGGCTCCTGGGGATCCCATGTCCAGTGCCAGGAGCAGATAAGTTAGTGGCCTAGGCTGGGGGCTGACTTTCTAGAAACCAGGGGTCCCCTCCTGATGGCTGGTCACAGGGGTTCCAGCATGCAGCTCCGACGGACAGGCCCACACGGAAAAGTGCAGTTAAAGATCTCTGCCATGTAGAAATGAAAATCATTCACTCGAAAGAAATCCAAACGTACAGAACATGACACATTTAGAGGGGTTGCAGCTGTGGTTCAATTCCTTGAGTCCTCTGGAAGCCAGAAGATTCACAGGAGTAATGCACCCTCGTGTCCCCTCCTCCGTGTCTGCCTTTACAAACCATAGGATGGGGTGGGGAGGGGGGGTTCATCCTGAAAGATTTCCAACAGGAGGAAATCTGTCTCTTGGCAGTCTGTAGCAGTATCGATCCTCCTCTGGAAGCCTTTCTCTATTTATAATTAGGACGCTCATTTACTAGTGTTAAGTTACAACTGGGGGGGGTTGAGGTAGGGCTGATCGCCCCCCCCCCACACTAATGTTTATGACAACACATCTCAAAGGTTGGTTGATTTGCTTGTTTTAACTTAGTCTAAACAAATACATAGAAGTCTCGTTCCTACCCGCTCATAATCCCTTCTTCCAGAAGGAGCCATGTTAACAGTGTCTTCCCAAGACACTGTCTTGATTTCTTCTAAGTCACTAACGACAGTACCGGATGGTTTTCGTTTAACATTCGGTTTTGGAGATGCTGTGGCCCTACTTTGTCTCAAAAGCTTTTACTTGCATTGTCTTCTCATTCTCCTGGACAAGCCATGCCTGCATGAGGGCACACGCACAGTTTCCTCTGTGTCTTCCACCATCCGGGTCTGGGCTTGTCCGATGATCATTCTTACCCTCTTGGAGAGCCGTAACAGTATCGCTTGACTGATCCCTCTCTCCTTCCTTCCTCTAATTTGGGTAAGTTGAATCACTGTCTCCGTAAGACACTCCGTGTAAATACCGCTGACCCTGGAGCAGCACGGGTTTGAACTGTGTGGGTCCACTTTATACACAGATTTTTTTCCCGATAAGTACAGTACTCTGTCTGAACATGTTTTCTCCTCCAGCTTACCTTAAGAATACAGTATAAAATACAAAGTCTGTGTTAACTGACTGTTATAAGGCTTCTGGTCAGCCGTAGGCTGTGAGGAGGTTTGGAGGGAGTCAAAAATCCTAGGTGGCTTTTTTACTGCTTGAGGGATGGACATCCCCAACCGCCACGTTGTTCAAGGGTCAGTTGTATTGCGTTTCATTTTCTAACTGTAATTCTTCCACAAAAGGAGACTTGGTTATAAAGTTGTCAAACACACAGCAAAGCTAAGGTAACAGTACAAGGAACACTTGTGTGCCAGCCACACAGATCCGCCATTAACTTTTTCCTATGTTTTTTTAACCACACTTACCCACTCCTCCATCTAGCACACAGGCGTGTAGATACGTGTCTGCACATGAGACGCGGACACCTGGGTACGTCCCTCCTGCGCGCTGGCAGGCGTCTCACAAGCTGGACCTCAGTGCTTGGTGTCAGTGTCTTCCCACTGAAAATGTGTGCATTTCATTGTGTGTAAATTTCAAACGTCCGGTGCTCACCGCCTTTTTTACTGGACTTCTCTATCAGTGCTTTCGTTGGCTCCCCTTTTCCTCTCATTTTCTTCAGTACCACCTCATGAGACCTAAAATCCTCGAATGCCACGTACTTGAACGCATCCATTCTTTGGTTTTATACTTGACTGACAGTTTGGGTTTAAAACTCTCAGGTCAGACCTTTCCCGAGAGGATTTTGAGGACATTTCGTTCTGTGAATAGTGAAGTTTTCTGACCTCTTCTCCCTTTCTTTTTTTTTTTTTTTTTAAAGATTTTATTTATTTATTTGACAGACAGATCACAAGTAGGCACAGAGAGAGAGGCTGAAAGAAGCTCCCTGCTGAGCAGAGAGCCCGATGCGGGGCTCGATCCCAGGACCCTGAGATCATGACCTGAGCCGAAGGCAGAGGCTTTAACCCACTGAGCCACCCAGGCGCCCCTTCTCTCTCTTCTCCCCTTCTAGGTGACGTGATTTGTCTTGGCTTGTCTGCTGGTCTGGCTGTTTGGCCTGAAATTCTGCATCTGTAGGAGCTAGTCTGGGGACAATGGGGAGGAAGTCTGTTTAGGTGTTGAGCGGCTGCTGGAATGTACTAGCCTGCTGAGTGCTCCATGGACTCGGGAAGGCTATGAAGTAGCCCACACACTCCAATGACGGGGAAGTGCCCTTTTGCTTAGAATCGACAGCCAGCACGTGCCCCCAGATTGGGAGACGCGAGCCCCATCCCCATGCCCCTCCTTTCAATGACCAGCTCTCATTTCCTGAGCCGTCTTCATGCATCCTGGGGTTAGGGCGGAAAGGTGTTTCCCAGTTCACCAGAAACGGTTTGGTTCTTTTTTTGTTGTTGGTTTGGGTTGTGTCATAGACACAAAGGAAACAGAGACGTCTTTTGAAGCGCGCTCCGTAGTTGGTTTATCAGAGTAGCAAAGGCCTTCAGAGTAGGAAGAACGTGGAGTGTGCAGTGAGACACTCCGGGGTCTGCAGCCCAGCTCTGGTTCTGCAGGTGTGTGACCCTGAGCAAGTTAATTCACATCTCTAGGCCCCAAAGCGCTGGTGTTTAAAAGGCAGAGACGATAAGACCCCTTTCCCAGGACTGCTGCAAGGATTAAAGAGTTGAAGGCGCAAAACACAACAAACGATGTTTCCTTCCTTTCTGAGCTCCATCTGGCTCAAAAGCTTAAGTGCATCCCTAACTTCAGAAGGCTCCCAACGCCTTCTGCGGAAAGGGGGTGTTGCACGCCTTCCCTGAATATGGATGTACCAGGCCGCGCTGGGAATTGCACAGGACCAAGACAAGGTCCTTACCGACCGTTCTCCCAGCGGGGGAAAGGTCACCTGTTTCATCATCCATGACCTACTGTTCTTTTTAAAAATTACAAAGATTTTATTGATTTGAGAGAGAGGCGGAGGAGAGGGAGAAGCAGGCTCCTTGCTGAGCTGGGAGCCCAACGCGTGGCCCTATCCCAGGACCCCGGGATCATGACCTGAGCCGAAGGCAGCCACTTAACCAACTGAGCCCCCCAGGCGCCCCTGTTCTTTGTATTTTAAATCTTCAAGCTAAGTGCTAACATTTTCTAGATTAATGGCCACGATTCAGCCGGTAAGGTATGGGCAGGAGCATCAACTCCGACCTCTCTCTCCAAGGCATTAGGAGCACCTACAAAGCTCACATCCCTTCTCCTCCAGAGGACACGGTAACGAGGTCCTGACGGCACGGCAGGGTGGGTCCGGGGGACGTGGGCTGAGAACACACAGTTACCATAGAAGGAAATCTCTCCCAGGCTCACTCTGTCTGCTGTTGTAAAAGCGCACATTACAGAACGGCAGCTTCGCCGCTGGCTTTAACGTAGCTGCCTGAGTGGGCCAGGTCCGCAAGAGGAGTTGCCAAATAGCGGATTTCAGGGACTCACATGTGCGTCCTGTGAGAGAACATGATGAAGACAGCTGTCTCCAAAGTTCTCCTCTACTCCTTCACTTAGGAATTTGTTTCCTGGATGGTACCGTGAGCAGCCGAGCTCCGTCCTCTCCGGGTGCCCGCGGAGGAGCTGGGGAAACCCGCCCCTGCCTGTCCCCCACCCAGTGGAGCCAAGCACCCAGGGGCAGGCCCAGGGACCTGCACTTTCTAGGGTTAGCTGGGCAGGTGCTGGAAATGATCAGCTTTAGGGCACTAAGAAAGGCAGGGGGTTAGGGAATATCTGCTATTGTTTCAAGTTTAGAACGAACAAAAGAAACAGGACACGAGATTTCCAAACAACACCAAGAAAAAAGACTATACGGGTATATAAATCACTAAAATGAGGGATCTGTTTCTCTTGAAAAATGATCCTTGGGGAACAGTGACCTCATGAGGACTCCAAAAGGATCCATGATCTTGCGGCTCTGTGCCACAGAAATGCTAAGGGGGAAAAGGGAATTCGGCATCGAGCGAGGGCCTGTTTGTCAAAGGTGACACAATCCAGCAGGAGAGTAAAAGCAAAGAAACCAGACGAGGTAAGGACAGCCCCGTTTACAAAGCACATCCAGCTCACGCGTCCCACGTTCCCTCCCTGGGAGGGTCTTACTGCATTGGGGGGGAGGGGGGGAGGGGACTCAATTTCTTTGTTCTTCGGGTTTTTAAAGATTTTGCATGTTTGCATGCCAGAGCGAGCACGAGTGGGGGCAGAGGGAGAAGCAGAGTCCCCGCAGAGCAGGGAACCCAACGTGGGGCTTGATCCCAGGCCCCGGAGATCATGACCTGAGCAAAGGCAGACGCTTAACCGATTTAATGATGGAACAGTTTATCAACGGTTCCGATTTTACGGAACAGGAAGGTGAAGCTGTGCTGGCGTGGGGAGCAGCAGATCCGAGACCGCGCCTCCCAGCTGCGCGGGGCCCTCTCCTCCCTCCCGGGGCACAGTGCCAGCCCGGCGGGCGTGGGGGGGTCAGAGGCCTGCCTGCGCGCGGCGTGGCCTCCCCCCCTTCCCTGGTCCGGATGTCCACTCGTGGGGACAACTTTATGTGATCAGCTGTCTGAGTCACCCAGGCCCTTTTGCAACAATGTCATAAAAACCAGAATGCTGCTTCATTCTTTCTAAAGCCAGCTGCACAAGCCACAAGCCCCGCTAAGCCCGGCCCGCACCTCTGAATTAAAATGACTTACCCGATTTGATTCCTTTGATGGGGTAAGTGGCGTGGGCAAGGAAGTTGGGATCACTGAACATATCTTCCTCGTAGACGACGAAACGCAGAAACGCCAGGTTGGGGTCATAAATTTCAAAGGTCACTTTCTCCTGTGTTGGAGCCCAAATAGGGCTGAGGCCATTGTCATCTGGAAGGAGACAGAGGCTCAGCACAGGCTCCACTGGTCCTGCTCCCTCCTGGTTAACCCACCTCTTTTGTCCCTCGGCTTTTTGAATCTCCTTAGCAGCCCTATAAATAGGCATTGAGGCCAAAATCTAAGAACACTTATTTTTCCAGGAGCAAGCCTGGTAAAGCGGCTGTCACAGTTCTGGTCCTTAGTAAGCAGAGACGAGGGACCACACCCCTTGCTGCAGTTTCCATCTGGGCTCCCGGGTTGGGCAGGGGTGGGAGGGCAGGAAACGGGGAGGTTTAGAAGAGATCAGAGTAGGGAGCTGCACCGCTCCTCTGGACAAGGATGTGGGGCCGGCTCTCTGAAAGGTGGAACGGATGTGGGTTCTGGAGTCACTGGGGTGAACCAGCCTCTTGGAGCAAGGGCAGCTGTGGGCCTGCCCCCCCCACCCCCCCCCGGGAAATGCCAGTTTAGCTGGCACACGTGCGATTTGTTGCTCGGGCTGCCTCTTACCGGAGACAGTGATCCCAGGCCTTAAAACATTGACCGTTTCTTCCTGGCTTCAGGGTCTCCCTTCCCTTGGAGGATAGAATCGCCCAGGTTGGACGGCAGCCTGTGGGCCAGCCACACTGTCTGTGTCTCTATATCTTAGCCTCGGGTGCAGTAGATAAAGCGGGCGGGGCCCAAAGAGGCCCACCCTCCGTCGCCCCAGCTTCCTAGCACAGGGGTTTGGCCCAGGACTCCCACCGCAAGTGGCTGGGTGTCTGTCCAACTAATCGTGGGATCCTGTGTTCCCCCCCCACCAGCCCCAAGCTGGACAGTAGCAGGTATGAGGGATGAAGGAAAAGCCACGGACAATAAAAGTACATCAAATCCGCCCCAGGATGCAACTTACTCACAACTGTTGTCTTAAACTTGTTGTTGTCATACTCAGCTCCACAAATTTCCACCTCCACAAAGGGACACGCAATACTTCGTCCGAGTTTGGGGAGATGGCGAGCCCCGAGAACCTACGATACCGAAGGTAAGTACTGGAAGTCGTCCCGAGCTCGGAGCTTAGTCTCGGTGCCAGAGTCAGACCAGAGGAGGTCCCAGGCAGCCTGACATCGCTCAGCAGGGGCCACCCCACTGCTTCCCTCTCGTGGATGGGGAGATAGGGCTGGAGAAGCCAGGATGGGAACCCTCATGCCATCGCAGAGACCTCCCTGAGCAGAGACATGCCCATGCCTTTGCCCCCCCCCCCCCGCCCCAAGAACCTCCAGAGACCGCCCAGGAAAGGACAGAGGAGAAAGTGGTATTGTTTTAAAAAAGACTTTTCATGACACATGCTGAATTTTTTTTTTCTTCCTTAATCATATGAGAAAGGCAATTCTGATCTCTTTCTTGCATACTTTCCCAAAGAGGAAAAAAACAAAACTCTCACAAAGAGACAACACCTTCTCGGAAAGTTGGATGCATTTTCATCCATTTCTACCCACTAAACCTGGCCGCTGTGGGGAGACACTCTCTCCTTTGTGAAGACCAAACGGCCATTTCTCATGTTTATTTCCCTCCTTCTCTAGCCGGAGGCTGATGTCACTGAGACCCTGCTGAACCCAGCAAGAGCTGAAATCCTACCTCTCCCCTGGCAGGTGACATGGGGAGGTGACCATGTCTCCCTGTGACCTGGGGTGCCCTGAAATTCAGATCTGAAACAGTGACTGGATGTTGATGGTTTCAGCAGGCTGACAGGTGTTATGAGCTGGAGGCCTGAGTTACCTTGACCGACAGAGTCATCAAGATCTTCCTCTGGGACTCGGGAGGCATGGGGTCGTACTGCTCGGCCCTCATGCTCTCAGGCTGGAGGACGTAGCCGGTGCGACCATTGAGTGAGAACAAGGCGTGGTTCATCTGCATGTACTTATCTGGGAAGGAAAGGAAACCGTGGCAGGTAAGAAAAGGGAGCCTCTTAGGCAGGCCATGCTGGGGCAGGGGGGTGGGAGGGGTGGGAGTAGATTTACACCTGTTTACAAAAATAAGTTTCAGGCAGTCGTTAAATTATGAGTTTCAAAAAAAAAAAAAATCCCAACTGGTGAACACCATTCTAAATGTGACACTAAAACCTACTCAATGCTCAAAATTTCTTACATTTTTTTTTCCTGAGAGTTAATTTTAAAATTTCAGTTAAGATAGGCTGCACATGAGAAAGTCAATTATCATATGGTTTCACTTACTTGTGGAGCATAAAGAATAACACAGAGGATATTAAGAGAAGGAAAGGAAAAGTGAATTGGGGGAAATTGGAGGGGAAGACAAAGCATGACAGACTGTGGACTCTGAGAAACAAACTGAGGGTTTTGGAGGGAAGGGGGTGGGAGTGGTGAGCCTGGTGTGTAAGGAGGGCACGTATTGCATGGAGCACTGGGTGTGGTGCATAAACAATGAATCTTGGAACACTGAAAAAAAGAAAAGATAGGCTGCATGCACACACACACACACACACACACACACACAATCATTTTAGCTCAAGTGACAGGGAAGGAGCCACACACAAAAGCGATCTGATAATGTTGCTATAAATGACTTCACCTCATTAATGAGATGAGGTAAAAAGCACCAAGAGTTTGCAGGAAAGAAAATGCTTTCTAAGTACACAGAAAACCGGCTCACTTTACTCCTAGTAAGGGGTACCATTGTGACATCGATTTGTACCCGTCGCATGCACAAAGATCAAAAAGGTTGACTATGTTGGTGAAGTCACACGGGAAAGGTGTATTCGAACACTTGCCCGCTTCACACTCCCTCCCGCGGTCTCTCCAGAGGGCGGTCTGGTGAGGCCACAGAGCTCAGGCACAATGGGGTGCAGGTGTTCAGCGAGTCTCCTCAGGAAAGTTGGCCCAAGTGCCAGTTCGGTAGGACCTAGCTGGCACTGAGCTCTCGGCCCCGCTGCTGGACTCCCCATCTGTGAAGCCGTGCTCACGTAAGCTTACAGAGGGCAGGGCCGTCCTTAAGAGCAAATGAGGGAAGTGCCTCGGTGGAGGGAGACCTGTTAAACCAACAGGGTAGGGTTCCACTCAGTGGAATCCTGCACAGGCATTAAAACAATATAAAGGAGACTACTGACGAGATTCGTCAACCAAAGAGCCCAGTGCTGTGATTTGTGCTACCACTGGTATGAAAATGTTTTGCATGTTGGCTTTTCTCGGCAGTGAGCATCTCCGAGAGTCTGAGCGTGAAGCCCTCAAAGGAGGAGAGGCCAGGAGAAGAGCTCCCTGAGGATGGCCACTGAACACCTGGATCCAGCTATGCCTGAAGCTTGATGCTAACTCCTGGACTTTCATTCCACGAGCTTAAGTGTTTCCTTTCTCCCTTCAGCCACTCTACTCCGTCACCTGCCATTGACGAGCCTGCCAAATACAAAAGCCCAATGTCCCACCATCACTCCATTCAACGTCTGGGCCGACACTGGCGTGCTGGGTGAACCCTGACAGATTCTGGGACAGGGGACTGGGCCTGGAGCAATGCCACCATCAGGGCTCCTTTACCTGGAGTCTGGAAATTGAGAGCCACCATCTGGGAGCCGCACAGCCAGAGACGAAAGGGGTCGTAGTTGGAGGAGTCTACCCTCTGTCCCTTGGGGTAAACTCGGGTCAGGCCCTTCTGGTTGTACTTCAGGAGGTCGACGGGTTTCTGCCTGACAACACTGTCCGCCTTCGTCTCCACAAAGGAGCGGATTTCTCGGAAGTCAGGGTTTTCTGCGCACAAGAGAGGAAGTCACCGTTTATTCTGTCCGCCGCTCTGTCGTGATGTTTGCTGCACCAGCTGAATGCGCAGGTGGAAACAGAAACCAGGAACCTCGGGGCCAAGACGGCCCGGGGTGATCTGCTCTTACCCTCACCGGTTCTGCTCTGAGCTCCTGCCTGCCGAGGATCCCCACATGCCCACAGCCTTGCGGTCTGGGATTCGTGTCATTTACTTCTTGTTTAAAACCACCACCAGCCTTGTGCCCGAAGACACCAGAGTGGTCCAGTTACAGAAGGGGACACGGTGGCGGATGGCCGCAGGGATCAGGAGGAGGAGGAGAGCTTAGGATCTGGCTTCCTCCTCCCAGATACTGTGCAGAAGACAAGTGCACCAGGACCCATGGGGAGGGAGAGTCTGCTGCCTACAGGCAGGGGTGGGGTCCGAGGGGGTGCCAAGGTACAGGACTGTGCAGCTGCGGCTGCCCGCCCCTGACCACGCTGAGTCCGGCTCTGAGCTCCGCCACAGGGACCAAGGGACCCACCGCCCAGTGACGGGTAACTAGGCTTCAGTGCTGTTTCTCTGGCCCTCCATCCTGGAATCACAGAGGCTTCCGACCAAAGAGGGAGGGAGGAAAAGAACAGGATCTTATTAGGGCCGAGAACGTACTCCTGTGGAGATGGGAAAAGATTCATACTTCATCCTCCTACGGCAAGCTCCGTGGCCCCAGAAGCCCTCCAGGTCCTGATTCCTGGAGCCTGGGACTGTAACTTACGTGGCAGAGGGACTTTGCAGATGGGATTACATTAAGGAATCTGAAAGGGGGAGATTATCTGGGCCCTAAACGTAGGGTCTGTGGATGAGAGAGGTGGAGGGAGACGTGACCACAAGACACAGGCAGCGACCGGAAAAGGCAAGGCACGGACTCTCCCCTTGAGCCCGTGGACGGAGCAGGACCCTGCCAGCCCCTGGGCTTCAGCCCAGTGACCCTGAAGTTGGAGGCCTGGCCTCCAGGGCTGCAAGCAAGCAAAGGGGTGGGGGTGGTTTTCCCCGCCGGGCTTGCTGTCATTGGTTGGAGCAGTAGGGGGATGCTAACACGCCTCCTGGAAGCTCTCCTGTCCCCTCGCCCTGAGGACAAAGACCACTTAGAGCCCTGGAGGAGGAGCTGGAGCCTCTCTCTTTGCCCTCCGACAGCACCTGACTCCAAAGGAAAGCAGGCTTTGCAGGGAAGGTGGGGGCAGAGCCGGGGCGGGGGGCAGGAATTACCGAGATTGTCCTTGGCCTTGCTGGTTGGCTTGCAGTAGACGACCAGGTCCGAGAGCTCGATGGCGATGGACTGGTTCTTCTCCCAGTACTTCATGCTGTTCTCCTGTTGGAGCCGGCCCCCAGCGTCAGCCCTGAGGCTGCCCCCATTTTCCTCCCCAGAACCCCCCACCCTGTCCCCTTTCTGCCTCCTGCAGGCTCGGATCCTTAATACAGTTGGAAGCTTTCCTTTGCCCCACGCCTCCTCTCCTGTCTTCTGAAATTCCTGTGTTGTTTCTGCCCAGAACTGGGGTCGAGCTGGATCCCTGGGCATGGTTCCCAGGAAGGGGGGGAGGGTCCCCGTGATCAGCACCCCACTTTCCTCAACCCTCTGCTCTCGGGCTCCTGCCCCGTCCATTCCCCTAAAATCACACGGTTAGAGCTATCCAAGTCCAAGACCTCCCGTCCTTGTGGGCACTGCACCTCCTGGTCTGAACCCCCTTGTCCCTGCACAGTGCCTCTGTCCTCACCCATCCTGGCTCACGACAAAGGCTCTCCAGGCCCTCGGCCCCGTGCCATTTCCCCTTGGAGGACACACTATCCGTTCGATCCCCATCTGTGTACAGATGAGTGCCTGCTTCACCCCAAACCACACCTTTCTCAGATCTCCCCAAATTCTGCTTCTGCCCCACTGGCAAAGGGGGAAGCTGGAGCCGTAATGATGTGCTGATGCTACCCTTCACCGGTCATAGGGCTTCTTAGCCTCAGGCCTCACACGCTACATGCTAAGTGCATGATGGATACGACGGAGGGTGGCCCCCACCTCCCCTGAGCGGTAGAATTTGTGTCCATTTTGCAAAGGAATTGCAGCACACAAAGCTGAGCAGCGTATCCACGCTCCACAGCAGGCCAGTGACGAGACGAGAGGCTTTTGCACCGGGCCTCACCCTTGTTAGGACCTTGCTTTGTCCCTTACACATCATCTCCCAGAGAAGATTTTTCTAAAATCCCGCCAAGTTCATGTCCTGGGTGAACCCCCCTCACCACCCCAATCATCCTTCCTCTGCCAGTCCAGAAGCTCACTCCTGCTTCTGGGCTCTACCCCAGTCACGCCTCTTCCAGGAAGCCTTCCTGGTTAACTCCAGCCAGGACGAGGAAAGGAATTGTGCTCGGCCCCACTCATGCCTAGCGCCGTCCTCACAGAGCCCTGTGCGGGGAGCAAGTGTTCCGGGGACAGCTGATTTGGTGAGCGAGACTTCCCACCACCTGGTTAGGACGGCAGGAACTGGAATCAGACAGGGGCTCAAACGCTGGCCCTCTGGGCACATTGTATCATCTGTGCCTCAGTTTCCACAACTAGGAAAGGAGGCTAACTGGTAGACTCCCCTTCTAGGGCCTCCAAGCTGTAGGCAGGAAGCCCTGTGCACCCCACCAGGTATGTGGAAGGCCACGGAGGGCGGCCCCTCGGGCGGCCCCACACGTGCCCCCGCTAAGGACAGCAGAACTGCATGAGACGAGGGTGGTGGGACGCGTCCCAGCAAGGCTGAGTTGTGGAAATTTGGTCTCACTAAGCACAGAGCTATGACAAGCCATAGAGTGTCCCTTTCTTTCCCCCTCAACCTCAGCAGAAAACAATGAAAGACCTCTCGCTTCTTCCAAACTGTGTAACAATCGCTCTCCAGACCCGTTAGGTTAGACCCAATAGGCGGTCTCAGAATTTGAAGTCACAACCCGCTGCCCTGGCCAGGCTTTTGGAAACTAAGCAGACAGATCTTGGTGAGTGGACTTTTGCCTTCCACGGTCAAGTCACAGAGCCCTGAGCAGGGGGTCGATGGTAAGGCCCTGGCCAGGAGCTGGCAGTGAGCTCAGCGTTCACCCTGTGACTTTTTTCCCCAGGACTTGTGCCGGGGGTGCGGTGGTTTCTGCGGACTGCTGTTTTCTTAACCTTCACGTGTAATAAGCATCAGCAGAAGTAAAAACCAGTTAAGGAGGAACGTAGATCAAAAGCAGAGAACGGAATGTGAAGGACCAGGCTGCATTTCAGAGCCCTTCCTGCAGGGGTGGGGAGCCTTCGGGTCAAGCTCATTGGTCCCCAATAAGAGCAGCAGAGAGCGCCAGGATGCACCACACCCCTTCTCCTGGGGAGCCCCACATACCAGCCTAGGGGGCTCGGGGGACTGAGAACAAGGGCTGTAGGGAACAGCGGCGAAGGGCTCTCTCTCATTAGTGTTTTCGCCGCTCTCAGCCGGGGCGGGGGTCCCAGAAACACAAATACTAGAACACGCTCAGGAGGGTCCTGTCCATGCTGGCTGACGGTGCCCTCCAGATCAGGGTGACAGTCGTTCAACCAGCAAGGAGAACGGACCTAGAAGGCAGGGGGAACCGATCTTTCAAATGCAGCCCAGGACAGTGATGCGCCCGCCCCTCCCTACAGCAGAGGCACAGGAGAATAGAGAGGCTGCCCCCCAGCAGCAGCGCACACAGCCACGCTGGCCACACGCTCAGGGTACAGCCCACATGTCTGGTGCGGGTGGGAGAAGCCTTGGGAAGAATGTAAGGCCTCGGAACAGACTCGGCCACAGGGCAAGAGTGGGCGCTGCCCAGAAGGTGCCATCTGCCCAGCCCCCCAGAAACCGCCTTCTCAAGTAGATGACCACATTCCAGGGTGCAGAAAAGAGGGGCAGGGGCTTCTGTGACCACAGACTGGCCAAGATGTGAGGGCCCCCGCCTCGAGGAAAGGAAAGAACAGGCGGGTGATCCCCCCCCCAGGACCCCAGAGGAGGGAGACTAATCAACGGTAACCAGGGTGCTGAGGCACCCATGAGATCCTAAGGAAGCTTAGAAATCAGTCCTTTGGGTCATGATCTGCCTTAGAAGCAGCAGGGCATGTGGGAAACCCACAAGAAAGCCCAGGTGGCACCGTGCTCCCTCGTCCCAGATACAGTACCAGGGGCCCGTCTCGTCCTGGTAGGACAGACAGACGGTCCCCAGAGCCCTGCTGTGTCAGGCGCAGGGCCTCGCCCCTTTCGTGCATCATCTCACCTCCTCCGCCCTGAATCCCGTGACGCAGGAATTAGCTTCACTTTACAGACCAGACAACGGAG
This sequence comes from Martes martes, assembly GCF_963455335.1. Lineage (NCBI taxonomy): Eukaryota > Metazoa > Chordata > Mammalia > Carnivora > Mustelidae > Martes > Martes martes. The sequence continues at coordinate 6,725,599 of NC_137905.1, forward strand.
GCCCAGAGACACATGGTTATGTGCCCAGGGTCCAGCCCGGCTGTTCTCACCCAGATCATCGCCCTTCTCAACCCCCCCCCGCCCCCGGCCTCACACCAGCGCTCCAGTGAGGATGAACCTGGAAACACCCCTTCCTATTGGGAGTGGAAGGTCCCCCCAGAACACGCTGGTGGAAGGACACGGGTCGAGTACGAGGTCCTCCTGCAGGTCCCAGATGGGGAGCTCGGGCCATGCTCGCTAGGGAGGAGGAGACGCAGGCTGCTCTGAACGAGGTTGCCAACCAAGAACACGTTCCATGTGAGGAACACAACACTCCTTGATAGACGCACAGGGTCAGAGAGGCTCCAAACACCCAGGATCCCTCCACCCACCCTAGCCCCAGCCTCCCCGGGGACCGCCAGGGTCCCTTTCCGCTCCACGATGACTGGCGCACCTACGGCCCAGCCCACGTCTTCCCGGTCCTCCCGCGGCCCCAGCACCCCCGCCCCCACTGCCCCCCAGAGGGAGCCCGGCCGAGCCAAGTGCCCACCTTGGTGTCCATCTTCCACGTGATCTCCCGGATACTCTGAAACCACTCGAAGAGCTCCTCCACCTTGTCCGTGGCAAACTCCACCGGGGGGTCGCCTGGCTTCTTGGGCTCCAGGATGAACACGAACTGCTTCTGGTTCTTCCCTTGGGGGGCTTTCACTTGGGAAAGAGACCAGCGGAAGTCCTGAGCAGCCGGCACGGACGGGAAGGCCGACCTCACACCACCCAAGCTGCCTCGTGCACGAGCCCAGCCCAAGTGCGGCTGCTACGGTCCCAGCTACGGTCCCAGCCCGCAGTGAGCGGGGCGTCTGCGCCGGGGCAGGCGGGGTCCGGCCTCTCCCCTCCGTCACAGCCCGAGAGCTGCCGCGGGCCGAGCCGTGTTCTCTGAGAAGCAAAGTCTGCTGCCTGACCCCCGCCCCTGTGAGTGGGACCTCACTCGGAAACAGGATCTTTCCGATGCCCTTACGGATCTTGAGAGGAGATCCTTCTGGATTTGGGATTGCCCAGTCCAAGAACTAGTGTCCTTACCAGAGAAAGGAGAGGGAAATTTGAGACACAGACACAGGAAAGATGGCCCCGAGGACAGAGGCAGACAGTGGAGCGTCGGAGCCACAAGCCCAGGAGTGCCAAGGATCGCCAGCGGCCACCAGAAGCTAGGAGGCAGGCATGCGATAGATGCTCTCTGCAGAGAAAGTAGTTTCTAGAAAGACAATGCCATGGGAGGAGGAATTATGTGCTCAGTAATATCGGGGCGACATCTCTGAGCTCTTGCAGGCCAGGAACATTGAAAGCAGAGTGCACATACTGGATCGCACTGAACCCCCATCACTACCTGTCGGGGGTGCTGCTCAATTCATACTTATGTTTATGGGGACGGGCTCATGGAGGCAAAGTCAGACCGCTAGTAGTGGCAAAGCAGAGGTTCAAATCAGATGTGGCTCTGAGCTCCGACTCCATAACCCCGGAGCTGAGGGCCGTGCTCTGCAGACACGATGTGGACGAACTAAGAGCAGTGCAAGTGAAGGCCCGGCCCCAAATCGCCCGGCCCCAAATCCCCCGGCCCTCTTCGCCTCATAACCAGCCATGGGACCTGGTCCCTGAGGGGCTGGCTTTCCTCATCTGCTAACCGGAACACAGGCCCAGTGTCCCTGCGGCACAGGCTGACGGGCAGGCGGCGGCAGCCCCCTCCCCGCCGGGCTGTGGGCGGGAATCCACGCTCCGCCCGCGAGTGCACCTACCCACGTTATAGGTGTTGAGATCCAATATTCCCCGACAGAGAGACCCTAAAGGATTGTCCTCAATAATCTGTGAAGAAACAAGACATAACTCACATTAGTCTGAACGGGAATAATAAAAAGACAACCAGTTTCCCAAAGCACACCGTTTCGCAGAGACCCTGACTGTGCAACTGCCTAAAATGCATTTTCACTACAAGACGCATCTGTGGGGCGCACATGCGACAATGATGCGTCCTGCTGGCAGGGACCCGGCGGCCAGCAGGACCCAGCAGGTTCAGCGGTTCCTCTTCGAGTCTGTGCAGGCGAGCCTTGTGGATTCCAGAAGGGGGTTGCCAACACTCCCACGGATCTGGTTTCAAAACCCAGCCTCGACCCTTCTTCTGACATTATTACGAAAGGGGGCCAGCTAGCCTCCTAAAGGCCAGCTCCAGGACATTCTGTGGCTCCTCACGTCCTAGGGGTGCGATGCCCGTGCTCTGAGATCTGCGTTAAGCCTTCCCAGGCCCTGGCCGGCTTTTCAGCAGCACCTGCCACTGCGTGTTTGGGGCACCAGGGTCCGGCTGCGACAGACAAGATCTTGGTCTCTGGACAGCTGGCAGAACCGTACCTGCCCATTGCTGGTCCTACTCCACCCCACAACCCCTCCACCAGGATAATGCTGTCTGGGGCGGGGCAGGGTGGGTGAGGGGTCTCATCCCTGCCTTAGGCACGACCTGCTGAACACAGCCACGGTGCCCAGAGCCACGCCTTTGCTTTGGCTGTCCCTCCCGCCTGGAATTCCCTTCTGCCAGCCTCGCTATTGATCTCTACCTTGACTTCTAAGACTCCAGTGTCCACTACTCCATGCAGGCTTCCAGGATTGCCCCATCTCCCTTAGGAAATTCCCTGGGCACGGAAAGGCCTCAGAGGCCTCGTTAGAGTCCCTCCTGGGTGCAGGGCGGTCACCTCCCCACAGAGGCTCTCTGCGCCTTCTGGGCAAGAGGAGGTGAGGGAACAGAAACCACGTTTGCAATGTCGCCAGCTCGGCCCACCCTGCTTGCTCACACCAAGCACGTCCGGAGTGTCTGGCAGCCACACTAAATGTGTTCCATTTGCAAGCTGCTTGAGGCAAGGGACAAATTCCCTGTTTGGCCATTTTCACTCCGGAGGGAATTCTCCTGCCTATCCCAAGCCTTCCAGCCCAGCACAACCTGATTAAAACATGACGGGCTTGTCACCGTGACTTTCGCCCACGACTGGGGGGACAATCCCAATTTCCCTGTCACTCTGGCATCCCTGTTCCGCTGCTCCACGGGGACCACATGGCAGCAGCGTGCGTGACACGGCCCTGTGGAGACAGCTCAGCTGTCTCAGCGGATTCCTCGAAGAACAGGACGGACGATCCCCCCCGTGCGGTGACCGGGGCTCACCTGCTTCTCCAGCTCCTCCACGTCGGCTGTTGAAATGTCCTCCACGTAATTGGACGGGAAGTACTGCTGGATTCTGGTTCCATAGTCCCCTTTCCACCTAGATGAAAACAGAGGGCATCCGAGGGCCTTCGTGGGGCCGCGTTAATGATCGCTCACTGCTCCTTAGATCCCAGCCACTGCAGGGGGGAGCGGCAAGCAGCCAAGTGACCAGAGGGGATGATCATTATCTGTGACAACCAAGCATTTCAAAGGGATTCTCTGCTTTTTAAAAAATCAGCAGTGAGGTGGGGGGTGGGGGGCGTGTCCTCCCCATAACATGATTCTCGTGTTTGCTCGAGGGCACCATGAATGTCCGGGCTTGAGGTGGGCCTCGGAGCCCCTGTGAGGCAGACGCTCAAGCCTAGGGCAGGCTCTGCCCCATTTCAGGGAGAGCTGTGAACACGCAGACCAGCGTGGGAGAGAAGAAAGCTGCTGGGGCTAGACAGCCAGGAATCAAATTCCAGCTCTACCACCAACCATAAAAGAGGAGGAATAACCCCAGTGCCTCCCGCAGAGGGCTTTACTGGGACCAGAGGTTTCCGCATATGCCGACTGTTTTTAACAGTGCCCAGTATACAGTAAGTGCTCACATGATGTTAGTTCTCGTTACTCAGCCAGAATACCGCCCCCCTGACCTCCTTCTCTCCTCTGCGACAGCACTGATAATAAGGGCCGTAACTGATCTGTGTATGTGTCTCAACTCCACCAAACTGTGCTCACCTCTAAGGTTCTCCCCCGAAGCAGTACCCAGGCATGCAGGGCCTGCCCCTCTGTGGGTACCCTCTGCAGCCAGGGGGCTCTTTCCAGAATGTGTCTCTGACCACGCCACACCCACAGCTTTCAACGTCTTCAGAACAGAGCCTAGACGCTTTAGCCTGACCCTAGGAACCTTTGGACCTCAACTCCCGCCTCTCTGTGGCTCAAACTTGACCTTCCTGCCAGACAGCCTGTTGTCCCCACCCTTCTGCCCCTGCCTAGCTTACAGGCCTTGGTCCATGCCCCTCGTATCTAGCTATCTAGCTTGTCCCTACTAACCATGTGAGACTCAGCTCAGGCATGCCTCTTCCAGGGAGCCTTCCCTGACTGCTACCTAGCCCAAATGTTCCTCCTTTGAGCTCCTGTCACCTCTGTCCCCACAAATGGGGAGGCAGTCTGTGCCTTTATATGACTTTTACTTTTGTCATCCCCACTATGTGAGACCGTTATTGATCTTAATTGAATCGGTACTCAGAGGTGGTGGAAAGCACTTAGTAAATGTTTGTTGACCTGAATAAGCCCAGTGAGGACTGGCTGTCCTGTGGCCTGATGGAAATAGAGGACTGCCAGACACCCTCATCCCCCCCGTTTCTCCAGACCCCTTTCGGGCAAAGACTGGCTATAACCAGGGTGACCATATGTATCGTTTGCCCAGAACCAGGTTCAGACCTGTTGTCTGGTTGTTGGTGTAATTATTGACAAGAGCATTCCTTTCGCTCTAAAATGCATCCTAGTGATTCAGTCCCATAGCCATATTGGCCCTAGGTTGGGAGGACACACAAAAAGGCGGACAGGGGCGCCTGGGCGGCTCAGTGGGTTAAAGCCTCTGCCTTCGGCTCAAGTCATGATCCCAGGGTCCTGGGATCCAGCCCCGCATCGGGATCTCTGTTCGGCGGGGAGCCTGCTTCCCCCCCCCACCCACCCCTGCCTGCTTCTCTGCCTACTTGTGATCTCTGTCTGTCCAATAAATAAATAAAATCTTAAAAAAAAAAAAAAGGCAGACCATGACCCCCACCCCCGGGGATGGTGCTGTTGCCACCAGAGCAAAGTAAACAAGGGGACCTCAGCAGGCAGTGTCCCCACAGCCCCTCACCAAAGACACTGACACCAGACTCTCAGCTCATCTCAAGGGCCCTGGAAATTTAGAGCACCCCACTTCGGACGTGTGAAAAGGCAGGAGGCAGTTTCACACATGCAAAAGAGTATGACTTAGAGAGGTCTGCCCTTGGCTTGGTAAAAGTCACTCACGCACATGGAACTGGGGCCTTTTACACAGGCAGGCTACAGAAAGGGGCATTGTGGGCCCAGGGGAGACCCAGATTCTGGCCGTGCCCCTCAGGGAGAGACAGGTGGACGATACCATGGATGGCGCGTGGAGGCCGGGAGCCTACGAACAGGGGCGCCGGCCCCCAACCCCAGCTTCAGCACATCGCTGTTTTGCTATTTTTTTTTTTTTTTTTGGACTCTGGGGATCCAGGTAAGATATGGATTAGAAAGAGGGAATTCTCAAAAACAACAAACAAGCCAACAAAAAACTCTGAAAACCACAGAACCTAGTACACGAGCCAAGTCAGGAATACGGGCTTTGGAGTCAGACGGCCTGGCTTCGAATCCCCGCCTGCTGTGTGGGCCTGGCCGTTTCTGTACCTGTCTGTGCCTCAGTCTCCTCATCTGTGCAATGCAGGTAGGCTTTCAGGGTCACTGAGTGGGTTTAAATGAGTTCTTTCAGATGAAGTGTTTAAAACGGTTCTTGACACAAAGAGGCGCTCAATTGTAGCCGCCATTCAGATCTCCAACTCAGGTCCCGCCATGTCACAGCAGAAAGGGTTGCCACACTTGCGAGGCGACTGTTGCTCCACAGTAAGAAATAATCCCGCAAGACCACCTACCTGGGGATGTACAGACGGGCAGCCGAACTTTTTCCCAGGTGGAAAGGGAGAAGAGATAGCTGAATGCGGGCACACAGCCTGGGGGCTCTGGCCTAAGCATGTCACTGCTTCCATCCAGGCTGGGGCCACAGCACAGGACCAAGCGATAGCTTAAGCTTTTGAATTTAAAGTAACACACAGGCTCACCTAATGGGAAGGTCCCACACTGGCGTGTAGCTATATAACTTGGGAAAGCCCCGTTTGCCACCTCCGTAAAGTGGGGGTACCCACAGTCAACCCCGAGGGTCGTATCAAGAATCTCGTTAGACCGTGTGTGAAAGCAATGAGCCCGGCACACGGCACCAGGGAAGGCCTCAGTGAGTGGCAGCTGCTACTATAAATAAAATAATACGTAATGCGATGGGATAGGTCGTTCTTAACGCTTTTCTCAATAGAGCGAGTCTTCAGCCACCTTCGCAGAGAAGGTACAAAGGTCAAAGCCAGCCCAGAACGGCAGAGAAAGGGGGTCCAGAGCTCAGCCGGCGCCTCAGCCTCACCGGCAAGAAGGGACAGGTCAAGTTCCTCCAGCAAGTGGCCCAGCCCCCCTCAGCCTTACCAGCCCCAGGGCTCCTTGGAGACGTTGTGAATGAGGGCCCCACGGCAGAAGCTCAGCTCATCGCTCCGCTTGGCTTTGTAGTCATACAGAGCTTTCACAGTTCGCTGAGGCTTTGGGGAGAAAACAAGAAGGAGAAGGTCAAGCTGGGAGACAGGAGAGAGAGCGGCATCTGCACTGGGTCGGCTCATTAGCAAACAGGAGGCTTCAGCCCAAGGTTACAGTGCCATCTGCTGGCAGTGGGCTGGCACTGCGTGACAGAGGCGCCTCCCAAAGTCACCAGGGAGCCGGGATGGGGACTGGCCCCAGATCAACCAGCTGTTAAGTGGCTGAGCTCAGAAGTCAGTTCATGTGAGTTACTGCCATCCTGTAAGAAGCAACGTGGGTCCTAAAAAGCTCTGCCATAAGAACTTCCAACCAGAGGTGGCTTCACCTGGGCATCTGCCTTCAAGGGCGGATACAACTTTGCCCCGTGAACTGCACGCGTCTCTGCCAGGCTCTAAGGCTGCGAGGTACAGCCAGTGGCAGAGGAAGTTGGCATATAATGGCCTCCATGAGGAGCAAGTCTCCAACCTCTCAGCGGGCAGGAGAGGTCCTCAAGTCAGCTCCTTCACTAACAAGAGAAATGAGCCGTCCATTGGCTGAACAGGCTTGTAGGAGGCACAACGAAATGACAAACAGCACATGCGTCCAGCCAGACCGACCGGGCCAGGTTCTAGCTCCATCCCGTCCTGGCTGTGCGGTACGCACAGAAATCGCACGCCGTGCATATATATGTATGTCCTCTTAGGACGGCTCCAGTCATCCCAGTTCCGAGAACACATCCAAAGGAAATAATGCAGAAGATGCCCAAAGCCTCAGATGTGAAGTTCATGTTAGTGTTAACCAGAACAGCAAAGACTGGAAATGACCGACGTGGCCACGGATGGGGACGTAGCTAAACTGGCACAGCCACCTGAATACTGAAAACATTCTTTTTCTCAAAGTTAAAATTGCAGCCCTTGTGTTTCCCCTGAATTACTTGGCTCACCAGTTTTAGTAAGAACGGTCATGAAGAAAATCAGCCAAGGAGGAACCCACACAGGACCAAGAGGCAGGGGAACAGAATACAAATGGCAGGGGGGCCGGGGGGGCTGTACAACACGTCTCCGTGCAGGCAAAGGCCCAGGAGCGCAGACGGCGACGGAGTTCGCACAGGGAGACCAGAGCTAATCACCGGTCTTGTTTCCAGAGCAGTGGCTTTCTCATTGTTAACCCATCTTCAATCGCAGCAATTGTAATGATTTTATTTTGAGGCACTCCCCCTAGTCTGGCAGCCTGCGCGTCCATCCAGCTACCATCGTGTTTTACTGGTCTCACTCAGTACAGGGAGAGTCTCTCTACAACTTGAGTTGGTTGCCAGGATTAAAAAAAAATGGGGGAGAATTCACATAAAATATCCAGATGAACGGCTTGTCTTGCAAAACCAGGAGACCTGGCCCGCTCCCTGGAAAGGCAGCAACTGAGGGTGAACGGGGCGTAGCCGCCCTCGAGACTGGCTGGGGGTTCCTCAGTTTACCACCACGTCCACCGTCCCCTGACATCCAGGTGACAGGCGGCCTTATCCTCACTACCGACAGCTTCTTCACTTCTGATAAAAGCCCCCTACTAATTTCACACACAGTCCCCCTGCCCACATCCTTCCAAGCCTTCACCTCTTGCTGCAAGGGATTTGCATTGGCCAAGGACTAATACATTTAAAAGAAGAGAAGAAATTCATCTCTGGATTTGCACAGAGCCCATCAGCAGGGCCCCTTCCTTAGCAAGAATTATCCATGAACCGTGCGCCGGGCGCACCCCCACCCAACAGAAAATTCGCCATCGTTCTTCCTCGGCAGGAACCCAAGCGAGGAGGAGCTGGGGACAGAGTAAAAACCCACCCCCACCTGGGGGGAGTCACACCGCAGCCAGGGTGGGAGCGGGAGATAAGGTGCACACTGCAAGGAGGTCAGTGAACCAAACGGAATTCATAAACACCACGGGCTCCGTCCGTGAGCAAGAAACATCTGAAAGACTTTTAATTAGAAGCCGTTTGGCCCAAAGGTGGTTCATCAAACCTCAGAGTTTTAGCAAGTCACCATCACTTTTAGGTGGAATTCTATTAATCTCTTCCCTGAAACGAGATGTCATGTCACACTGTCAATCATCATTCCTTCTCAAAAAAATGACATAAAATCAATTTAGCGGGGGGGGGGGAGGGGGCAAGTGTGCCCTCAAGTTCCCTTGCCGTGCTCTGCTGGGGGGCATGGGGTGGGCTCCGTGTCCCTTTAGGGACCAGGTGGTGGTGGGGATGGGAGGGCTGGTACCGTACCATGGAGGGACTGATTTCACTGGGATCCACATACATTCTGCTGACGTCGTAAAGGGAGTTTATGTCTCTTTCCTGAAAAAGAGCAAAGCAGAGTAAATGGATGCCTCTGAGCTCCCGGGGCGGCCCGACACAGAGCCAGGCTTCTCGGCCACCCCCAGGGACGAAGAGTTGAAACCTCCTAGTTTCCTCGTGCCTCCTGGTGGAGATGGTGAGAAGCTGCTGAAAAGCTCCCCCAGACTTGGAAACTGCACCCCCAGAGGAGAGAGATCTCTGTGCCGGCCCTCCTCTGCCGGGCCCTGCAGGAAAGCCAAGCCCGGAGAGCAGCGGCACGTGGGAGCTCCCGCTGGCCAGGGCCCGCCCCACACCGCCCCCTGAGCCACATTCCACGTCCACGGGGGGACACAGGCCACGCCCTCGAGGGATTGCCACCGTGGAAACTGGCAAACACCCCAAACCCAGACACGTTCCACATTTACCAGCTAACACTGAACACCCATCCCGCTCTCTGTCTGCTCTTGTCGCTGTCTCTCCTGGTCCCCTCCGGCCTTGGGCCACAGCGGCTCCCTGACCTCGAACCGGCTTTCCCCACGGCCCCGTGGGTCCCGGCTGTCAGGTCTGGGCTCCCGTGTTGACCCTCCTCAGGCCTGGTCCGAGCGCTCTGGCCGCGGTCCTAAGCAGCACTCAGCCTTGCTCTGTCGGCTTCCCGGTCATCCACCCTGCCCGGGACAGCTTCCTCGTGCAAGCCGTCCAGCTCCCCCTCCAGAACCGGAGTTTCCCGAGGCAGGCTGTGCTCCGCCACACAGCCAAGAGCTACGAGTGCTCCTGGGCCATGGCTGGTGTAGCCTCAATCCTGTATCCTGTCACCTACGTGGCAGGAACTGAGACGTGGGAATCGGATCAGGTCCGTTTTCGGCTCAGAACCCTCCGGTGGCTCAGAATCAAAGCCAGTGTCTCTCAGGGGCCTGCCCTGCTCCAAGCAGTCCTTCCTCAGGTCTGCCCCACTCTGGCTCTCTCAGTGCCGGCCACACTGGCTGCTTCTCTGAGCCTCCAGGCGTGCGCTCGCCACAGGACCTTTGTACCCGCTGATCTTCTTCCTGTCCTTAGCTGCATGAAGCAGTCCTCCACGAGCGCTCGAGTCTGCCCGAATACCTCGTTCCTAGTGAGATCTCTCCAGAGCACGCTGGATGCAGCCCCTTCCCCATCACTGCCTCCATGACTCCCCCCGCCCAGTTTCCCTCTATACTGTCTATACTGTACTGTCACCCTCTGACCCACAATCCGTTTTTCAGTTGATCCCGTTATCTGTCCCACACGAGACTGCAAGCAGCACGAGGGTGGGGTCCGTGTCCCGGGGTCCCCGAGCCGTCCCGCACACCTGGGGAGGGCTCAGCGGAGGTCTGCCGGCCGACGGCTGACGCGCAGCCCAACTGCGAGCGGGTCACCCGCCTACCATGTTGTAGCGCTCCAGGAGCTCCGGCGTCACGGGGTAGCGCAGCCGCATCTTCCGGTAGAGCGCGTGCTTCTCGTAGTAGCTCACGAGCTCCACGAGGCTCTCGAAGTAGGCCGAGGTCCCCAGCACGAAGCGCCGGCCGTCCCGGTGGATGCGGCAGTGCTTCACCTTGCCCCTGGCCCTGCAGGGGGAGACCACGCAGAGCTGGCCGCCCAGACCCCCGACGCCACACGGTCGTGCACGCCCCGCGACCGAGAAACCACCTAGCTCCCCGTCCCGGGGGGCCCGGGAGAGACGCGAGGTCCGGCCCTCCTAGGGGAGACGACGACGGCGGGTCTTCTCAGTACGGACACAGAGAAAGCTGCACCTTACAGGAAATACGGAGGGACCCGACAGCTCGCTCCTCGTCTGCCCACTCCCCCTGACCCCAGGTAGAGGGCTTGCCTTTGGGAAAGGCCAGGGGTCCAGATGGGGGTCTGCAAACAGGGATCCGAAAGCCAAACTAGGGCCCCACCCCTCCCCTGCCCTCGCTTTTGTAAATAAAGTTTTATTGACACCACTTGGGTGTGGCCTGTGGCTGCTTCTACCCCACAGCGCCAGAGCTGAGCGGCTGCACCGGAGGCCACAGGGCTCGAAAGGCCTACAGCAGTCACCCTCCGGTCCTTTACAGGAAATGTCTGCTGGTCTCTACTCCACAGCACTGGGCTTGGATGCCCACATCCTTGAATCTGATCTTCAGTGGCTCAACTACGACAACCATGAATTTTTTTTTTCCCCCAAAAAGCAAAGCAACCTTTGATGGCCTCACCCTGCTGACACGGGAGGTGGGAAAAATCGAGAGCAGAACGCAATCTTCAGTCTTACTAGCTTTTATCGGCAAGAACAGGACCATCTGGGACAATAAGCTTTGACCCTAACTTCACAGCCAAACGGCATCTTCTGAAACTGTCTAAAGGCATAATTAGGAGGCGTGAGCTACGCATCGTTTAAGAATCTCGCACCTTAGAGGGGCGGCCACGTGGCTCCGCTGGTTAAGCATCTGACTTTTGACTTCAGCCCGGGTCATGATCTCGGGGTCGTGAGACGGAGCTTGTGCTGGGCTCGCGTGCTCAGGGGGGAGCCTGCTTGGGATTCTCTCTCACCCTCCCCTTCTCCTTCTGCCTCACTGCCCCCCACAAGCTTGTGCGCAGTCTCTCAAATAAATAAATATAAAAATTCAGCACCTTAAAGCTACTTTTTGTTTTAAAAAACACACCCTGTTAAGCCGTTTCTTCAATAAGTCCGGTGTGTGTTCACGTGCCTGACTCTCCTGCCCCAGGCAACACTTCTCAGTGAGGGACAGTGACACCTACCCCACACCATGACCACAGTGAATTAGAAAAAGTCTGTGTGTCCAGGTGAGGGGAGGTCATCTTTGATTATTACAGTGACCACAACCCCAACGGACATGCGGTGGAACATTCACCGTCCCAACACAAAGGAAATAGCCTTCCCCTCCTCTCCTCCTTAAGACACCAGCACCTCGTCACTGGCTCACTCAGCCGGCGTGTCCCGACCACCTGCTGCTGGAAGGCAATGCTCAGTAAGAGGCAAGCGTTCGAGAGAGACACACGAGGAACAGAACTGTTGGCCTCGTGAAAGCGAGGACTGGCTGGTTTGTATCCCTTCCGTGTTTCTGGAGCCCAACAAGGAGCCTGGCACATAGTAGGTGCTCACTGAATGCTTAAACATTTACTGATTCCTAAAAATTAAAAACTCCAGCTTTTAGGGCACCAGCAATCTCATGGGGAGGGCAGATAGGCAAACAGCAGGGTGGACGCATAAGGCCAGGCCTCCATCTGGGGATCTCATTTTCATCCACATGGTTCCGGTGAAGTGATTCCAACCCACAGCCAGCCTGAAGGTGCCCAGTCAGAACCATGACACCCAGCTAAGGCAGGGGCCAGGGAGAGCGTGGGGATCAAAGGACTCGTCTTCTCTACCAGACACCGGCTCCCAAGGGGAACCCAGTGCAGAGTAGCACCGAGACAGACAACTGGCCTCCCGAGGGCTGCCCAGTGAGACGTGGATCCGGGCCTGCTGGAAGCCAGCTCGCCTCCTGAGCTACCGCTAGTAGCCGGTAACACCTCCTTTCTGGGATGCTTGGCCACTGATTCTGATTTCTGTCCCTTGTACCCCAAAGCCTCCCGACTGACAGAACTACCGCACAACTCAATGCCCAGCACCCAACATGGCGGATGGTACAACAGGTGTTTATTAAACTTGCCCAATCCCACCCGGGTGGAGGCAGCACCACCAAGAGCTTTGGGGCCAAGGGCAAGGTGCCAGTGCCAAGTAGCCCAGAGCCCCCCTGTCGGCAGCACAAAGCACAGAGGAGCCGGGCTGGCTGGAGCCGGCACAGAGTAGGTGCTCAGGAAACGGCAACCATAACGAGCCTCACCACCACCACCGCCACTCACCCAAGAAGGAAGGAGTAACGGGGGGATGGGGGCCGATCCACAGGCCCAGAGGGCAGCCTGGTAGGGTCACCAAGGGGGACGGGCCAAGGCGACAGCAATGGAAGGAACAGGAGCGGCCTGGGCGCGCCAGGGCCCTACTGAGCCGCTGGCAACCACCATCACGTGGGAACATGGGGTCTGGAGCTTCCGCTTCCCCCGCTTCTCCTAAGGAGAAATCTAAACTTCCGGGAGCAATTTCCCAGTACTTAACAGAGCCATGCAGGCTGAGGCTCGGTCTGGCCCATAAGCCTCTTGAAACCTCACCGTGGAGACAGTAGGCTTTGAACATGGGTAAGTCCAAGTCTGAAATTCTGCCTCGGTCCCAGGACAAGGCTGTGTGGCCCTAGACAGGACGCTTAACCTCTCCGGGCCTCCATTTCCCTACTCGCAGTACCTCCTCTAGTCCTCATGGGCTGCAAGGAAGGGCTCGGGCAGATGAAGCCTCAACGGCAGGCCCGTGTCGGGAACGTTCGTTAGGGCTCCACACACTGGGGTAGGGGAGATGCGGGGACAGTAAGGTGAACCGGGTCTGAAACTCCCCGACACTGTCCCTGGGGGAAACCAGAGGCATCTGGGGTCTTGGGATGGAAGAGGACAGAACCACAGTCCTGGAGAAGGTTGGTCCGTGTGGCCTTCCCACTGCCCGCGCTGGCTGGGAGGACAGCAGGTCTGTCACATCACTGCTCTGGGCTGCCAGGGCTGCCTGGGGTTCAAATCCCAGCTCCACCATTACTGGCTGCATGTTTCAGCAAGTTACTTAAGCTCCCTGTGCCTCAGTTTCCTCCTCTGAACCATAAGGATCATGGTCACGAAGTTGCTGGAAGACGGAATGAGCTCACGGGGCAGGAGTAACTCTCAAGGACCCAGAGCGGGGCCCCGCACACAGACAGCTCCCCTGAGCAGACGCTGCTCGTGCCTTCCCCACCTGTCCTTCCCGGGGCGCCTCCGGCGAGCACGTGCCGGCTCCCACCCACCCGCTCACCTGAAGGTGATGGCGTACGAGTCGGTGCCTTCCCGCCTCCGGATGAGGAAAGCGCCGTCCCGGGGAACCCTCATCAGCATGTCCTCCGCCTCCCCGCGGCTCAGCCCGTCGTAGTACCACCTGCGGCACAGGGAAAACGGCCAAGTGAGACGGCCACCCATGGAGGACGCGGTCCTGGGCTCTGAGGCTGCCTGGAAAAAGACCCCAGAAACCACTGTGGAAATTACACCGTGGGCTTCCCCACCCAACAACGCCGCTGAAGACAGCAATTTTTTTTTTTTTAAAGACCACCAAGATGTAGCTCAGGGAAAACATTCCTATAGTAGGTTCTGCTTGGAGCACGAGAGAAGAAATTTAACCTTACTGTACCCATCCCACCCCTGCCCCCCATCAGCCTGACCCAGGGCCAGCATCTGTCACTGTGGAGAACAGAAGATCGGAGGCAGAGAACACAGGGAACGGAATTTCAGAAAGGTCTTTTTGTCTGGTTAGTCTTGGGTTACTCTCAAAGATATGAAATGGCAGATTTTAAAAGGCAATCTATACAAATTTAGATAAAAGTAAGAAAGCTGCCGTAAGTTACAAGGCCTCTCAAAAATGTACATTTTAGCAGCCTTCTGCTTAAAACTAGCTCCCCCCCTTATTTCCAGAATGGGTTAACCTTTTGCAAGGCATAACTAATATTCATTTCTCTAGATAAAAATGAAAGGAAATGTGTACAATTACTTTCTTTTTGTTCACTTGCACAATGAACAGGAATGAGCTTTGACAAGCAGAACAGTATCACTGGGCCAAAATTCACCTCTGAAAATCAAAGCCCGAAGGCTCGGGACTGTGAAGGTAAGGGAGGAGAGGGGCAGGGAGAGGCCGACGGATAGGGAAAAAAGGCGGAGTAGGTGTTTGGAAACAGGGCCCATCCCGGGGAATTTAAGAGATCTTGGGTGAGGAGCCTCGGGGGAACCTGGGCCCTGGCACACCCACAAGACTGGCTTTTCCGACCACTGAACCCAATCCGCCTGGGTGTCTGCACCCACTAAACCTGGCGCCTGAGGTCTGCAGCCCCAGGAGCATGGGCACACATACGGCTTTGACTCGTGGGGGTTGGGGTTGGGCACGGGGTCGGTGAGCCGGAGCTCGAACTCGGTGCAGCGCAGGTGTGTCTCGCGGTAATGCTGGATGAGGTCATAGATGCTGGTGAACATGACGTTGTCGGTCAGGAAGTACTTCATGGTCCCACCCTCCATGGTGGAACGGATCCGGCAGTGCTGGACCCGGCCGGACCGCCTGCAGGGAGAGGAACAACGTCAGCAACGAGGCCGGGTCCACTGGCCCTGCCTGCACCCGGGGGGGGCAGAGAACATGCAGGAGGGTGGTACAGGGAAGGGGGGTGGACCAGAACTGCAGCCGGGGCACTGACAGGGAGGCACCACGTGTGGCCACACAGGCCTCCCTCTGCTCTTAGAACAGGCTGGTCCTTTAGCCTGGATTCCAGAACATTCTAGCTACTTCCTCCAACTACGTTTACCTACCTAAGTCCTACTCTGGAGCCAGAAGGCCTACGTGTAAATCCAGACTCAGCCACTTATGTGCTAAGTGACCCTGGACAAGTGACTTGACCTCTCTGAGCCCCCACATCATCATCCCTGTGGTCTGTCCTCGCTGAGCTGTCCTAACGACTGACCAAGATCACACACAAAATGCGCCTAGAGGGGCGCCTGGGTGGCTCAGAGGGTTAAGCCTCTGCCTTCGGCTCAGGTCATGGTCTCGGGGTCCTGGGATCGAGCCCCGCGTCGGGCTCTCTGCTCAGTGGAGAGCCTGCTTCCCCCACCTCTCTCTGCCTGCCTCTCTGCCTACTTGTGATCTTTCTCTCGGTGTCAAATAAATAAATAAAAATAAAAATAAAAATCTTTACAAAATGCGCCTAGAACGCTGCCTGGCACATAGGAAGCATCTTGTAGGACTTAGCTGTCACTCTTACAGGTATGTTGTTAAAATGTGTATCCTTTGGGTCTCCACGGAAACACCACTTCTTACAGGAAGTCTTCCCTGACCATTCCCAAGCCCAACGTTACATCGGGCCCCGCTCGTACAGACTTCTGTAACATCTAGCATTTTCTGCATTGCACGTTATCACAACTACAATTATAGATCATTGACTCCTTTTTCATTGTCTATCTCCCCGAGCAGACTCTAATCGCATCAGGACAGGGACATGGTCTGCCAGATCGCTGCACGTACCACGGAGCAGTCACTCAACGCACACCCTTTAGTGAATGAAAGTACTAACAAGTCAGTGAGCGAGAAAGCTCACGACAGCTCCATAAATCCACCTTGAGAATCTCTGGTTTAGGGACAAGGACACAAAGATGGAAGGGGGCTGAGTGACTTAGGGGCCCCCCCACCCGCTCTAGAGCCAGGACTGGCCACATCGTCCTTAGTGCAAGGTCAGATCCTGTCTTGACTTAAAATGATGATGATACTTTGCTCATCATGGATTTTTCATTACTTCTGATGTTTAAACATTTTGCATTGAAATACCACGAGTCTTGATTGCGGTGTTTTGGGCCTCACCTGCCTCGGCCCACCCCTGCCCCGCACAGATCCCTAAATGAAGTCTGGGGTTCTGGTGGAGGCCTGAGTTCGCACAACTCATGCCATGCCCCGCACCCCCCCCCCGCCCCGGACCCGCTGCAAGGGGAAGGCGGCGTGCGCCTACCAGAAGGACAGGGTGTAGTCGTTGGGGAAGGTCTTGCTCTCTCGCACCAGGAAGGTCCCGTCTTTGCCCCCCGTCTCCGCACAGTACTCCTGCAGCAGCCTCTCGGCACTCGTCCTCTTCTCCACCTTCTTGTGGAACCACTCCTCCCCAAAATGCAGCTCTGTGGGGGGTATATCCTGGGCCACAAGAGGAGGCATTTCTGAAAACCTGGACCAGACCCCCAGCGTGGCCAGACCGGTGCCTCTGTGCATGCTGGCTCAGGACTGGATAGCAGACAGGCTGGCGTCAGCTTGCCCTCACCCCAAGAGGTCTGGGAAGATGGCTCCCACAGCCCTCCCTTGCCTGCCACCATGGGTGGTGGCTTCCTGGAGTCCTAAGACACGGGCAAAGGGGCCCCCAGTACAGGTTTCAACTCTACTGCACAAGGAGTCTGAGAGCCAGAAAGCCCTGGAAATTGCCCACAAGAAACAGCACCAAGGATGGCCAGGAGCCAGAGGGGAGAGGGCAGGAAAGCTGGGAATCAGGCTGGAGATGGGGCTGGACAGAGCATCCAAATGACTTCCCTTCCCACCCAGAGCACAGGCCCATCAGGCCCTGCAGAGACCAGGAAACACATCCTTGAATCTCATTGGTTGGTAAGCCAGCCAATCAGAGAAGAGCCAGGCAGACCTTGGTACCCAAAGGGGTGGCTCCTTGGGCTGAGGATGTCGGGGCCTGTGGGCCATGGGACGGAGGATGGGTTAGGAGGCTGTGTCCCCTACCTGGGGCAGCTCCTCTTCTGCTGTCTGTTCAATGTCGTCGCTGAACGATAGCTTGGCATCGGCGATGGCACAGTAGTGCCGAGTCCATTTCTGGAAAGGGAAACCAGCATGAGCTCTCCCCTCCGTCTTTGTCCCATCAACTCTGGGACCCAGGGGCCCCGCCCAGCATCACCCCAGCATTTGTGAGGGATGAACCTTTCCCGCTTTCATAGATGTGTATGGTGGTTTCATGGAATTCCACCCCCTTCAGGACGTTTCTTTTAAAACATCTATTTTTGGGTTCTTTTGGCATTTTCAGGACTTTTTTTTTAAATTCACTGTGTCTCAGAGTAGATACAACTTCGTACCAAATTTCTAGTTCCTATTTATTTAATTTGAAGCCCTTTATGAATGATGGGATTATTTTGGGGGCCTGGTGGTTGTCTTTTTCTATTACCTCCACTTTTTATGACTTTCAGGAGTTCTCAGCTAGTCTGGCCAGAGACTCTTCAACATCTGACTTAATTCTTTATTTACACATTAACAATTTTTAGTATTTCTAGGATGTAAGAACATACATATCTAAATATACGCAGACAGATTTGAGAAGTGGCATGAGCATTCAAAATGGATTCCTCCGGTCGAACTGTCCCAGATAGAAGGGTAGTAAGGAGTTAGGACAGCCAAAAACAGCCACATCCTGGACTAAACCCTGGACCGAAAAAAGGACATCAGTGGAACAAATGGTAAAACTGAAATAAGGCCCATGAATGAACGAGTGGTAGGGCACCCATGTTCATTTCCTGCTTCCAACAATTACACTCTGGTTATAGAGGATGTTAGTATTCGGGGAAGGTGACTGAAGGGTATGTAAATACTCTTCGTGTGCGTGTGAATGTCCAATATATTACATGGAATATAAAGTGATTTCAAAGTAAAACATTGAAAATGCAAAAAGAAGGGCGCCTGGGTGGCTCAGTGGGTTGGGCCTCTGCCTTCAGCTCAGGTCATGATCTCAGGGTCCTGAGATCGAGTCCCACATCGGGCTCTCTGCTCGGCAGGGAGCCTGCTTCCTCCTCTCTCTCTCTCTCTGCCTGCCTCTCTGCCTACTTGTGATCCCTGTCTGTCAAATAAATAAATAAATTCTTTTTTAAAAAATGCAAGAAGAAAAAGAAAAGAAAGGTGAAAACGGGAAAAAGATAGGAAAATTCTCAGAGTTCTCTAGTAGGCCTCAGATGTGCTCAAAGCCCTGAGAAGGGGTGCAGGGAGACCCACCTGGTCGATGGAATCCCACATGTACAGTTCACCCTGTTGCTTGTGCTCATCCTTCTTGTCCTCCATGTTGACATCCACGTCGCCCCGGGGGCCCAGCTTCTTATGCTGAGGGGAAAATACACACAGTCTCCCTCAAGACCCAAGTTTAGGATCTTGGAGCTAGCAAGCATTCATCCCCATCAGCCAGCCAGCCAGCATCTATCTGCAGTGTCGACCTCAGGGCCTTTGCACTGCCTGTTTTCACCGCCTGCCTTCTCTCTCACTACATTCAGCTCTGTGCTTGGTGTCACCTCCAGATGAGCTTTCCTCAGCTACTTGATCTAACAATAGCCTCTACTCCCCTTCCCATCCCTGTCACTCTCTGGCCCCTGGGAGTTATATTCCATACTCTGGGCCCTTTGTGGTTCTCTGTGACTTCTTCCCTGTCAAAAAACATAAGCCCCACGACGGCAGGACTTTGTGCGGTTCCCTGTTGAATCTTCTGCGGCAGCTCAGCAGATAGTAAGTGCTCAATAAACAGTGGATCAGTGACACCACCTGCATGTCCTGTGTTCTCTGCCACACACACAGGGAAGGGCAGGAACAGCCAGTCCGACGGCCCAGAATGCAGGGCTGTGGACGGCACACCGGGGACACAGAGTTAAGCTGCCTTCTCAGCTGTGCGACCCCGGGCAGGAGGCTACATGTCTCTGGGGCTTACAGTTCTCATCGGAGAGACTAAGACCATGACAACAACAATCTACATCCAGATGGGTACCGACGTCCATGCAGGCCAGTATTCGCGAATCTTGGTTCTGGTGGCCCGGAGGAGGGAGCTCAGGGTTGGGAGTCCGACCGGGGCTCAGATTCAGGGCCTTACTAGCTGGGTGACAGCTTGTCTCAGTCTCAGTCACTTCCCCTGTGAAACGGGGGTAACGCCAGCCCCTGCTGGGTCCTGTCAGCCAAGGGGCGTGAAAGCCACCTGTCAACACTGAGGCAGCATGTGTCATTTTGAACGGCCTCGAGTTCCCTCTTGGGCAGGAGCCAACCGCAACTCAGCTAAGCCACCCTCTAGACCTCAAGGTCCCCATCCGGAAAATGGGCCTGGGGGCTGGCATTTGCCACCCCTCAGGGCTGCCGGAGACTGGATGGCGTTTACTGTCCGCCTAGCCAGGCTCACCAACGCTGTTCTTGCCCTCTTCCATGAAACAGAAAAGGAGGGAGCCACGAAGTACCAATGGGGAGGCAAAGGGTGCTCTGACGGGGCCTCCCCGACCTCACACCCTAAAACAAGAGCCAGAAAACCTCTGGGGATGCACAGGGACCGGTCCCAAGAAAACAAAGCTACAGGGAAATGCACCCTCACTGACCTAATGCCTGAGAAGCCGCGGACCCTGCTGGGCCAAGCTCTCGCGGCCTCGCGTCCCGCCTTTCCCAAGCTGGAAGCTTCCCTTGGTGTCTCGGGAAAACTGCCTGAGTGTCACGGCCAAAGATCCCCAAACATCACCCCTCTCCGCAGCGTCCCCGGCACTCTTGGGCACAGCTGCTCCTTGATCTCTGCCCCGTGCCAGCAGCTGGCAAGAGACCCCCTTCAGCCATGAGCACACACAGCCTTTTGGGGCAACTGTCCACCTCCAGTCCGTGTCCATCTCACACACTGCACGGGGACACAGAGGCACCCCGAGGTGAAACGACCTTGCCCGGGGTCGCTCAGGGAGTTAGTAAGGAGAGCTGGTGGGAGTCCGGGCGGTGGGAGCAGGACCTGTGCTCTGAGCCACTGGCTCTCCTGAATGAATGCCAGGCCACCCGAGGCCACCCACCTTGATGATGAACTTCTCCCGCAGCTGGCTGGGTGAGGGCAGCTGGTCAGCGCTGGCCTCCGTGGGCTTCGTCAGCAGCTGGTCGCCAAACACCTCCTTGAACACCCGGGCCATGTGGCGCTGCTGCTCCACGCAACAGTGCTCCTCGATGGACAGGATCACTGGGAAGCTGTGTGCGGGAGGAGCGGGCTCAGCCCAGCAGGTGGGGGGGGGGGGGCAGAGGGCACCCGTGTCCCGGCACCGCATCCTCCCAGCTCCCGACCCAGGGAGGGACTTTGCGCTTTGGGCCTGAAGGGGGCGCCAACACTCAGCTGAAGAGTTGTTGGGCGAGACCAGAGGACGGAGGCTGGGCAGGTAGGTAGGTGTGGGGGTGTGTGTGGTGTGTATGCGTGTGGGCAGGGGCGTCTGTCCACCTTTCCCTTAAAGACGAACCACCAGGAAATCAGCCAACCGACCTGGAGGTGACAAAGGCATGGTCTTTGATGGCCTGTACAACGTCATCAAACTTGATCTTGGTGGTCCGTGTCCAGCCATGGTAGATGATGGGCTTCCCGTCGGGCCCGTCCCAGCAGTCCACTGAGGGGAGAAACATGTAGTCTCAACACCCAGCCATCTGTCCCTGCCTGGAGAGTCTACTGACAGTAGCCACACCACAAGGGGGGTAGGGGGGTGGGCTTCGGCCAGCTTGGCCCCGGGCCCCCAGTGGCTCAGTTACTAGGATGTGGGGGCCACACAGGAATTCCCCTCGGGGGCTGGCAACACGAGGAGCCCTGATACCTGTGTACATGCATTACTTGTGCAGTTATGGGAAGACTGTAGTTGCTTAATTAAAGATCCCCAAAGAGGCTAGTTTCAGTGTTTCCTTTTTTATTTTTATTTTTTTAAAGATTTTATTTATTTATTTGACAGAGAGAGAGATCACAAGTAGGCAGAGAGGCAGGCAGAGAGAGAGGGAGAAGCAGGTTCCCCATTGAGAAGACAGCCTGATGCGGGGCTCGATCCCAGGACCCCGGGATCATGACCTGAGCTGAAGGCAGAGGCCCAACTCACTGAGCCACCCAGGCACCCCTGTGTTTCCTTTTTTAAAAAATAGATTTATACTGTGGGATTTGTTTCTGATTTCACCCGGCCTACTTGCTCTGCTAGTGGAAATAATACAGAGAAATGAGATGCTTATTTTTCTCAGCTTCATAGGAAAACATTCGAACAGAACTAGGTTAGGTAGCAGGTGAACATCCCCTCTATTTTCAACCCCCAGAGGTACCAGGAGCTGATTGTTTCATACTTAATTTTTTCACACTCGCTTTTTCCTGGGATGGGGGGCATACACCAGACAGCCGTCTGTAGGGTTAAGTGCCATTCGAGTCTGATGGTGTGAGGAATGGGTCTGATAAGACCGCACCCTCCGTCAGTGCTCTGGGCCCTTTCTCAGCCCAGTGTACCTGCACGCCTTTGCAGGTGCAGACAGGCCGGGAGGAAGCAGTGGGCTCCCGAGCACGTCCAGGGCCTGTGGGTGTCCTTGAGCAGCTGTGAAAGAACGGTCAGGTGGCATCGAAGGCCGGGCCAGCTGCCGAAACACAGAGGGCTCCTGCCTTCCTCCGTGAACAGCCCGGAGGGCAACTGAAGGAGAAAAGCAGCCTAACCAAGCCTCCCGGCCCCGCTGCCACCTCAGGACACTCTCCAGACGCCCCCGGCCGCCACCCCAGGATTTCCCACTCCAGTCCGGCCTCGTCCTGCGGGGAGACCCTCTGGGGAACGGCGGCTGGCATTTAGTGACCATGTCCCCCGCCCCCAGAGGCGACGGGCACCTGGGTCCTCCCGTGGCCTGTCCCCGTCACCCACACGACTCAGGCCTTTCAGACAACGAGAGCATCAAGCAGGGACACGGCAGAGCTCAAGTCCCCCCGAGTGCCCCCCACCCCGGGCGAGCGGCACTCACGCTCAATGCAGCGGCAGCCCGCCCGCAGGCAGCGGATGTAGGCTTCTGTGGACGACTCGCTCCGCAGCTGGTCGCCGGTGAGGTACCTGAGGGAGAGGATGCCATGGCCATGGAGGGGACAGGCCCGCACCCCGGGGCGTCTTGGGGAACTCCTCAACCCAAGTGCCCAACATCCTGAATTCTTCCCGTCTAGAAAGATCCACGGTTAGGATCTGGGCCAGACACAAGCAATCGTGCGGCCACCCTGGGCACAAGTCTTGGGCTCCAGGCCACAGTCACAGGGCGTGAATGACAGCCATCTTGGCGATCCAAAGGAAGGGTCGAGACTGTGCATTCTTTGGAGGGGAAGTTGGTCCAGGGGTATCAGGAGTGACACTGACATACGGCAATCAATTAAAGACCCTACTATCACCCCCCACGCCCCACCACCACGGTGCCCACTAGGAGGCCCTTAGTCCAATGATGGGCCGCCATTGTGGTACCAGGGCTCCAGGCCGGACACAGGTCTTGAACAACAATTGCTGGAATTCACTATGCTTTGAACTGTGTCCACCAAAACTGACATAAAAATGCATATTTGTACGCACTTTCCTCCTCCCCATGTCCGTGCCCCACACCCCTTTCAAGAGTTCACGTTCCTTCACTGTCCTCTGGGTTTGGTAGCATTCAGCACTCTAAGCCAACGGCCATGGCAAACAATCAGTTTGCCCCTAAGAAGACATCACCTTCCAAAATGCCTTCTGACTCCTGCCTGCGGTGACACATGGGAAGGTACCAGTCTGCTGCTCTCCAGAGGGCCAGGCCCCAAGATTTTCACCCTCTCACCCTCTCACCTCACAAGCTGACTACACAGGGGAACCTGAGTGCAACGTCTCCCTTCCAGTCTACCTTCTCTTGCAATTGGGATAATCGGGATAATAAAATGTCAACGTGAACGTGTTGCTCTCTGACTTCGAAGCTATCAGTGGCTCCTACTGCCAAGTGCCCTTTGCTGTGATTTTAAAGGTTCCACTGAAGCAGATCTGCTGTCCTCCTCTCCTGCCACTCACCCTCCTGGACTGTACGATCTAATAATCTTAACAGACCCCCTCGGCTCCTCCTGCCCCCGGGTCTTTGCACGTGCGGCTCCTCCTTGCCTCACCACCTGTACTTCTCTCAGCAACTCCTGTTCATCCTTGAGTAAAAGGACGCTTTGGGGGCACCTGGGTGGCTCAGCTGGTTGGGTGTACGACTCTTGGTTTTGGCTCATGATCTTGGGGTCCTGAGATCAGGCCCCCCACATGGGGCTCCATGCTTGGCGGAGAGTCTGCTTGTCTCCCTCTCCCTCTGCCTCTCCCCCAATTCATGGGCTTGTACTCTCTTTCTCTCTCTCAAAAACTGACAAATAAATCTTTAACACAATACAAAACAAAACAAGGGAGGCCTTTGCCCTCCGAGTACCCAAGGACAGGGCTGCTCCTGCTGTCTCCCCTGCTATACCCCCCATACCCAGCAGGCACGGGGAACACACTCAGTAAGTACCAGTTCAATAACTCATTCATTGCTTTGCTGTCTGTGAAAACCAGTTTTGCCAACTTGCTTTTTCGGGTCATAGGATAAAACATGATTAATGCAAATACCAACTGGGAAAGGTGGGGGTACATTCCCACATCCCTTCCAGAAGCTTTTGTATATTCTAGCCTGAGCAGCGTGGCCTTGGACTCTGCCTGCTCCCACACGCCTCCCCGGAGCAGGGGGCTGGCACCCACCCCCCAACCCAGCCCCTCAGCCCGTCACAGGCTCACCGAGAAACTCACGTGTTATGCGAAGAGGAGATCCAGTAATGGGACAAGGGGTTGTTCATGTCCTGCATGTCCACCACGTCGTACTTCTCATCCCAGATGCTGTTCTCCCGCGAAAACAGGTACGTGAGGAACTGGGAGAGTCACAGAGGCAAGGTTGTCATGAGGGTGATGAGGACGGGTGGGGCCTGGATCTTTCTGGTCTCGGCCAACACCGGGAGATGGCGGCTCTGATTCGGGAACTCAGAGGAAGGTCTCCTGGCCTCAGGGACCCAGATTTGTAAGGCAGAAGGCTCAGATCACAACAGGAGAGACAGACACCTTTCACTCACCCGTGTGATGTTTCCCTTTGTAATGTGAATCCGGAGATAGTGGATACTACAAACCTACCTGCCTCCCGTGCATAAGATTTAAGGCATAGTAATACCATGAATATGTGTCAGCTCACCGCCCCACTTAAAGCAAAAGAATATCACCAGTAGGAGCACTTGGGGGTTCAGTGGGTTAAGCCTCTGCCTTCGGCTCAGGTCCTGATCTCAGGTCCTGGGATCCGGTTCTCCGCTCAGCAGGGAGCCTGCTTCCCCGCCTCTCTCTCTGCCTGCCTCTCTGCCTACTTGGGATCTCTCTCTCTCTCTCTGTGTCAAATAAATAAATAAAATCTTTTTAAAAAAAATAAAGAATATCACCAGTATCCTAACATCGAAAAGGCAGGAAATTTCCTACCCCAATACCTCACTCAAAAAATAAAAATAAAAAATAAAAAATCAGACTGAGTGACACAGGGCTACACTCCGCTGCCTGGAAACAGCCTTCCACGAGGCAGGAGCACCCCAGTCCTCCTCTCAGCCCCACCTCCCCAGTGGCTTCACCCGGGGCAGATGCAAAGGTCCCATCGACTTTTCAACCCGGTCGCCACGCTTGTGTTGTAAGACACTCCCCGGCGGCAGACGTCGTCTAGTGGGCAGAGCCAGGAACCCCCCCAGGACACACAGCCCAGTAGAGAGAGATGGGCAAGACAGAAGGTGGAAACTCAGAACCTGGAAGAAAACCAGCTCTCAACCAGCAGAGTCAGTTGGGGAGTGGGCGACAGCAAAGCCCTCTAAGGGAAGAGAACTGGAAAAATAAACTCCAGAGGTCACAGACGTGAGTCAAAAGATGAGCCTATTCGACAAGAAGCCCACTCACCTCATCGACAAACAAGAAGGGCTCGGCAGTCTCCCTCATGGTGTCATCGATGAACTTTGTCATCCGCTCTCGGACTTTGTTCAGATCCTGAGCCCAAAGCTCCTTTGAGTGGCAGAGAGAGAACAAGAGATCATCAGGAAGAGGACTGGCAAAACCCTTCCTCTCTCAGGATCCGGTTTCCATCAAAGACCAAAATATCAACCTATTTCAGATTCATATGCAATCAAGCGCCACATACCACACGTGACTCTACCTCACAAATACCTTCTATAAAGGACCAAAGGGTTGAATAATTTAGTCTTTGGGTCAAGGCCACTCAAATTTCTGCTCCTGTACTGCAAAAAGCACCATAAACAAAACATACACAAATTGGCATGGCTGTGTTCCAATAAAACTTTATTTACAAAAAACAGGTGGTGGGCCGGATTCGGCCTGCGACCAGAGTTTGCCGACTCCTGCCCTCTGCCAGCTCTTTACATTTATTGGCATGAAGAGGCCATTGAACACAGGTCAGACTGCCCGGTTACTCACTTGGCTGACCCTGGCAAGCTACACCCCCTCCCTATGCCCCTCATCTATTACATGAGAATTCTTCCTAGCTGCAGTTTCTGGGTAAGACCGTGTGAAATAGGATTATGGATTTAACCCAGCCTCTGGTATACAGACACTGCTCAGATCCCGGCAGCTGGCTCAGACCATCCTTCTCCTTGGACGGTCACCTAGGTTACTCCATGTGACTCTGTAGGTCCTATGTCGTCATTGGAAAGAGGAGGAAAAAGCAGCTCAGGATGTTATGTGACAATCCCAAGTCCCTACAAGTAGTAAGGAGCAGAGTGAGGGTTCTAAATAAACTGACACGGAGTGTGTCCTCTTTTCAAAGAGTCAGCCAAGTCGGGGCGCCTGGGTGGCTCAGTGGGTTGAACCTCTGCCTTCAGCTCAGGTCATGATCTCAGGGTCCTGGGATCGAGCCCCATGTCAGGCTCTCTGCTCAGTGGGGAGCCTGCTTCCCCCTCTCTGCCTGCCTCTCTGCCTACTTGTGATCTCTCTCTCTCTCTCTGTCAAACAAATAAATAAATATTTTTTTAAAAAACGTTATAAAAAAAGAGTCAGCCAAGTCATGCTGCTCAGAGTTTTGGATAATGTCTGAGACACACATTCAGCAGGTCAAGAACAGCTTCTGGAGCTTAGACACACAGGAGCCGTTAGAAAAAGCACGCACAGCATTAACTAGCTCTACTCTTCTCCTGATTCCTAAAAGCCCATATATTCATAGGCACAAAGATGAAACCTGGCACAGAGAATAGTCACCTTCGACTCGTGTTTTATGGATTCTGAACATTCTAAAACCTAGGCCTTCCAGGATAATAAAAGCAAATGTGCTACCAGATCCATGTGTTTTTGGATGGGGAGGGTCAGACCAGGATGTCAGAGAGAAACAAAGGCGTAAGGACAGATGCAAATGAGGTGGTGAGAAACAGCCTCGCGCAGGTGCATGGGTCGCAGATCCACACTGAGCCTCTGCTGTCGACCCTTGCAAATCTACCTGGATAGGGACACAAAACAGCCAGGAGGCTGGGGAGAAGCCAGTTTATCTGCCCGTGAGGTGTCACGATCTTTGAATACGAGAACACGAAACCCAAATCGTAGGCTCCCTAATGCAAACACCTCCCCAGCCCTTGATGCCCGCCAGAAGCCAGGGGTTTCCTCCTTCCTTCTCCTACAAAGCTTTTGCATTTATTAAAAATTAGGGGTGCTTAGCCAGTGTAACCTGGAACTAGCCTGGCTGGGAATAAAGAAATTTTCTACCTAAAGGAGCTTCAAATACCAATATTCTGGGGGTTAAAAAAAAAAAAAAGATGTACCTACTTGGTGGTGTAGGGTCAAGTGCCGGCAGCTATAATAAAGAAAATGCTAAGAGCAAAGGAAGGGAACAGTGATGGGAGTCGGCACTGGGCACGGACTACATGCCCAGCTCCATGGTAAACCTTTATCACATAGTGGCTCATTTTGAACTCTACACCCCCAGGAGGTGCGTATGACTCTCCACATCGCATAAGTGGAGAAACAGAAACTTCAGCCATTGACCGAGACCTGACCGTGAGCCCGAGGCCAACCCAGGGACATCAGTTCTGGAGTCTTCCTTTCACCTGCTCTAGGGCTGGGCTGTGGCACCTTTAACTAGTCCACCAGTGGGAACCTTGAAGTCACTTCCAAGTTTTCATTTCTGTTAAAGATTCTGCCACTACTTCTATAGGACAAGTTCCTAGAAGGGCAATTATTTCATCAGAGTATATAAACTTTTTTCCCCTCAAAGTTTTTGTTTGAATTGCATATTGCTGGCCCCTGGGTGGCTCAGTCAGTGAAGCGTCTTCCTTCGGCTCAGGTCATGATCCCAGGGTCCTGGGATCGAATCCTGCATTGGGTGCCTTGCTTGGTGGGGAGCCTGCTTCTCCCTCTGCACACCCCCCCAACTTGTGCATGCTCTCTCTGACGAATAAATAAAATCTTAAAAAAAAAAAAAAAAAGAAAAAGAAAAAAGAAAAGCATGTGCCCCTCTCTGCTTTAGGCCACCGGGAGCCCAGTACCTAGTGTGTAAGGTGCCCAGACTGCGCATGTGACCCTTCAGCACACCCCACTTTAGCTCTCATCTCAGGGGGCACACACAAGCCCTCTCTTGGTCACTCTGGTTCAAGCCCACATGGGGAAAGTGTGGCCTCTCCATGTCCTCAGTCCCAACTCATCAGACACCGTAGCGGCTACCGCCTTTGTCTGGGCCTCCATATAGCTGGCCTTGTGCAAAGCAATGTCTCTGTTCATTATTTTCTCTACAATCAATGAAATCTGAACACGGGACATGCACTGGGTGACATTAAGAAGGCAGTGTTGGTGGGAGAACAGGACTACTGTGGTTATGTTTTGTAAAAAAAAAAAAAAAAAAAAAAAAAAAAAATTGTATCTTTAAGAGAGACACAATGGAGCATTTACAAGTGAAATGATCCAGTCTGGGTTTGCTTTAGAATATTCCAGTGACAATGAAGAAGAGGGGAAGGGCAGGAGGCACCCAGGTGTGGAGATGGGGGACAGGTAAAATAAAACCGGAAACACGGGGGCGCCTGGGTGGCTCAGTGGGTTAAAGCCTCTGCCTTCGGCTCGGGTCATGATCCCAGGGTCCTGGGATGGAGCCCCGCATCGGGCTCTCTGCTCAGCGGAGAGCCTGCTTCCTCCTCTCTCTCTCTCTCTGCCTACTTGTCTGTCAAATAAATAAATAAAATCTTAAAAAAAAAAAAAAACTGAAACACGTTCATCATCTCTTCATCTAAGTGACGGGTACACGGTGACCCGGGATGCCAGCCTGTCCGCTCCTGTGTCTGGGATGGTCTGCAATATGGAGTTTCTAGAAAAGCAAATGAACTGAATATTGTTATGAACCTAAAACGGCTCTAAAAATATAAAGTCTGTAAAAAAAAATTTAAAAATGAAATAAGGAGAAAAAAAAGCAAAGACAACTCCAGCGAAACACATAAAACATTTAAATACGTGAATATGCACATATACAAACTCACAGACAGAGATCATTGCCCTCTAACGAATTCTGGGAAGTAGGGCTCCCGTCCCCATTTACAGAGGAAACTGGGGAGCAGAAATGTCACACCACCCGCTTGAGGTCACACAGCAAGGAAGAAGAGCTCAGGTTTCTCTTAGTTGAACTGGGGAGTTTCTCAACCGCAACCCTATTGACCTTCGGGCGCTGGGTAATCCCTTGGCGGGGGAGGCTGGCCCATGCATTTGAGAATGTGGAGCAGCGTCCGGGGCCACCACTCACTACGTGCCACTAGCCCGCCCAGCTGTGACAACCAGACATGGCTCCAGGCATGGCCAGTATGCCCTGTTGGGTAGAGCCACTCTGATGGAAAACCACCACCCAACACAAAGCCCCTTCGCTCCACCACCAGTCTGTCCACAAACATGCCGGGACACTCCCCCATGTGTCATTTGCTAAAGGACAGCAGGGCTGTCTTATCCCCCAGAGGACCTGGCGGGCCCGTCTGCCGGGTCCCATCTTCTCGTCAACCAGGGAAGGCTTCCGGGAAAGGGACACGTGCGACGTGCCGGGAGGAGGAGCAGACGCCAGCTGGTGGGGGGGACACACCACCCCCGGACCCTGCACGGCTCTTGCTCTCCCCTTCCTCGGTCTGCGCCAGGGAAAGGGGCTCAGATGAGGCTGTTCTCTTTCCAGAGTCTGAGACACCAAGGTGGCCCCGGACACGGAGCCCCCGTGTTTCAGACAATCACAGGTGAGGTGGCAGCTGGGGAGAAGGGGAGACGGCGGCCCAGGCAGCTCCTCCCCACTCCCCCAGCCCTGCGCGCCGCTCACCTGCTGCTCGTGTAAGAGAAAGCGCTGGAAGTCGTGCAGGTAAACGGCGGAGGCGTCCGGCCGGTCGGTGCTGCTGTCCTCGGGGAAAAGGAGGGTGTTTAGACGGAACACAAGCCACAGGAGCTGCCACCGAACACCCTGCGAGGCTCTCTGGGGACACAAGGTGACAGACACTACACCCCCGACCTCAGAGGATGCAAGGAGGGGCTGTGACGCCCCAACCTGGGCGGGGGCCCGGAATCCGCAATTTGCTGCTCCCAGGGCTGCCGGCGTGCTCTGGGATCTACGGAGAGCCTCCAGGAGTGTGGCCTCGGGGGACACAGTGCAATAAGGAGAGGAGGTGACAGTGGAAAGAGGGGGGCCAGGTCGAGACCCGGAGGGCCGAGGGAGGCTTTCTGGAGGACGCGGCAGCTGAGGGAGTCAGAGAATGAGAGGGGCTCACCAGGAGGTGGAAAGGGTCTCAGGTAAAGCGCAGCAGGTATGCAGAGGCCGAAAGAACGAAAAAGAGAAGGTGGAAAGAGGCAGGAGTGCAGGGGGAGAGCGGTGCGGGGGCCAGGCCTGAGCCACACAGCCAAGGCTTGGGTGGGGCTGGATGTGGACAGAGTCTTGGGGAAGCCACCTCTGGAGAAGTGAACAGGGCCCGTCAGAGGGTCTCCTCAGAGGCCACAATGCAGACTTTGTTCAGCCACTAGGGGCTCTGAAGCAGGAGTGGGGGTCAGATGAAGTCCCCCCAGATTCTGGACAGATGGGGAGACTCGACCTGAAGATGCTCAACACGGGCTTTGGGGCAGGCAGAGGCCCGCTGTCAGGATGATTTCCTGTTTGAGAGGAGGGAACCCTTCACGTGAATCCAGGGACACTCCAGCCCCACCAGCAGCCTGGTGACAGATGGCCTCAGGGTAGAGGCTGCTCGCGGTTACTGAAACACCGGGACCTCACTGGACCAGCAAGCCTGGTCTCTACGGAAAGTGTTTCCACAGAACAGAGCTTTCCAGGGAAATCTGTACTTTACCCTGACCATTCGCAAGGTGTCAGAGAGTGTGTGTGTGTGTGTGTGTGTGTGTGTGTGTGTGTGTGTGTGTGTGTGTGTTGGCGGGGTCTTTTTAAATATAGGAGATAAAACACATTTTAAGCTGTTCCCTTGACTAAACACTCAGGGTTCAAAGGCTTTGGTGTTTAATTAGGATTCGTATGGATTGTAACCTTCTTTGCTAACCAGCCTCATGGTCTAACACTAACTTTTCCTTAAAATACCGCACAAAAATCACATCTGTTTCACATGGACTTTGCAGTCTTGAGGTTTCTGGTTTCGAAAGGGACAGAAGGATCAGTTGCCAGAGTGTCCTCAGCCATGAGGGCCGGTTCGGAAAAGGAGGCCTAGGTCAGCATGCCTCACACCACTCTATGTGCTATTAGCTCTAGGGCAAACATTCCTCCCGGGCAGACAGCCTTGGGAAACACAGAACACTTCATTTATCCCACACTCGGGGAATCAGTACGAACAGTAAAGGTCCTGGGGGGCATGGGTGGCTCAGTCAGTTGAGCATCTGCCTCTTGGTTTTGACTCAGGTCACGATCTCAGTGTTCTGAGAATGAGCCCTGTGTTGAGCTCTGAGCTCAGCACGGAGTCTGCTTGAGATTCTCTCTCTTCTACCTCTAAACCTCTGCCAGTTCACTCACACTCTCTCTAAAATAATCAATCAATCTTGGGGGGGGGGGTGGTAAGAACAATAAAGGTTCTGACAAGTCCTGCAACACTTATACTGTAATAATAATACCACTGTCATCATTCACAAGCCCTTTGCCATCCCACACACTGCGTGAAGCACTTTATATGCGTCAACACATTTTACTTCAGTTGAGCCTGCTTAACCAGGAATTTCCCAAACTCCTTTCTGGGAAAGCAGGTCCTCAAGCATACATGCTTTTCTATAGAACCTTCTGGGCCACCCTCCTACCACGCCGCAAACCCTTTTGCTGTTCCTGTTTATCCATGCCACAGGCTCAGGAAAGACAACTCCCCAGTAAGAGACCTTGTCCCCATGCAGACCAGTGGCTGCCCGCAGAGGCGGCCCTCTTGGCACCAGCTGGCCCAACTAGGAGGGCCCACGTGGGCACCTGTTCCCAGCACAGCCACCCTGAACATGACCCCAGAAGAGATGCCTCACCCCAAGATGAACACGGAAGAATCTTTTTTGAATTCGTCAAGAATCTGAAATATAAAACAAAGAGAAACACATAAAAAATTAAGAACGTTAGACAAGGCGAGCTGCTCAATGCAAATGAATGGTTTTTTTTAATTAAAAAATTATAATTGGTATGAACTATAAATAGGCAAATATGACAGAAATTCATAAACAAAAGGGAGACGTCTTCCTCACCCTCTTCTTAGTCTTATTCCTAAGAAGCAATCAACCTTGGTAATTTGGTAGGTTTCCTTCTAGAATGTGCTTGATGGATAGTCATTTAATTACATCTTATATTACATCCACGTCTCTGTTCATTCTAAGTGGTGTATGTTATTCTGCAACCTCAAACAGTCTTGCCTCACTACTTTGAAAACCCCACATTCCATAATACCTACATTACGGATTTTCTGCCCTTGCATTCAGTATTACAAAGAACGCCCATCAACGTGTCTACTTGTGTCCAGCTGCACAAATGTTTCCATCGGGCAGACTCCTAGACCGGGAAGCACCTGGGCGGGTATGGGGTGTGCACATTAACTCTGATACATTCACGGCACTGCTCTCCAAAGAGGTCCCAACCAGCACCCCCACCAGAGAACGCACAACCCTTTCCACACCTTCACTGCTGCATTTCAAGTCTGTATTATTTCTGAGCTATGTTTTCATCTTCAAATTCAAGAGCAAGAAAGAAATACTGAACAGCCTTGGTCCGGCTCTTCACAGCCTGATGTTCTGACCACGGATGTCGTGATGGGGAGCCCCGCCACCAGGAAGCCCACAGTAGCCCTCCTGCCAGCCTCCACAGAGACAGCTCGCCAGCCAAGCACCTTACACACGCACGTGCACACGCACACAGAAGCAAACACACTCATATTGTGTCTGCTCCTGGTTAGGTAGCAACACTTAAATGGTATTTCATTGAGTCTGCGATTGGATAAGCTTTCGGAAAAAAGCAGGGCACAGGGGCGCCTGGGGGGCTCTGTCAGTTAAGCATCTGCTTTCGGCTCAGGTCATGATCCTGGAGTCCCCGAATGGAGCCCGGGCTCAGAGTCAGGCTCAGAGTTGGGGCTCCCTGCTCGGTGGAGAGCCAGCTTCTCCCTCTCCTTCTGCCCCTCTCCCTGGCTCACGTGTGTGCACGCGCTCTTTCTCAATAGATAAATAAATAAATAAAATCTCAAGGAAAAAAAAACTAGGGCACAAATGGAAATGCAGCCACTGGGATGTTACAAGCAGTTAATGATATAAACATCTCTCCTGCTCTGGCCTCCCCAGTCCTCTTGCCAAGCTGCTTGGAGTCCAGGATGACATGTGGAAAACCAGACTTCTGGAAAAGGTACCTACAGGCCCCCAGTAAGCATCAGGAGATCTGTGTAAGTCTCTGCACATACGCACTTTTGTTCCCCCTGGAAAGATGACCTACAGCTTTAATTGACATCTCAAAGAAATAGGTCACCCAGAAAGGTTAAGAGCCACTCTTTTAGAAAAACTCAGAAGTACTTCCTTCTATTTACGTGTCATTTACAGCATAACCATTTCTTTATTAAAAAAAGAGAGAGAGAGAGAGAAAGAGCGGGACTTGAGGCAGTGCCTGCATGCTCTTTGAGATCTGGACTTATTTGCCACTTAGATCCCCAGACCAACCTAGTGTTTAAAGCCAGATCCCTTCCAAACCCAAACCCTGACACTGGTCTCCTCATACCTGGAGAAAACCCCTTCTTTTCAATGAAGCACAAAAAAAGCCCCATCCCATTTCAGCCAGGTGGACAGCTGGGACAAAGGAGGTGCCCTTCCTGCACAGATGCTTCCAGAGCCAGAAAACATGGAGAGAAACACCCCAGCTTCCCCTCTCGTCTGCCTGCATCTCCATCCCAATCACCCCATTGGCTGACCCTGCTGGCAGAAGCACGTGGGAATGTGTTTTGGGGATTCGTCCCCCTTCCCCCCCACCACCACCCAGGGTACAGAGCAGGGCAGGAGAAGGACTGAAAGCAAAAAGGCTCACCACTTGCACAAACACAAGCAGAATTCAAAGATGCAACGGAACAGGGCAGGTGGGGCGGTGGGGGTCACGGGGAACCGAAGGCAGAAGGCCAGAAGACTCCTGGGCCCGTCCGGCAGAGCGGCCAGACACGTACCCCCTGAAGTGGAGGCTGGGGGGAGGGGAGAAGCATCAGGAGGTCTCTTCCAGAAGAGGTCTCACTCCAGAGGGAGAAGCAAGGCAAGCAGGTAGTTAGATGGGAGAGTCGAGCTGAGCCCTGCCTGGGATGCACCAACCCTCGGACGCCAAGAAACCAAAGACCCAGCCGAGGACACTGAGAATGCACAGATGGTGAGGTGAGAGGAGAAAGGAGACGGCGTAGTATCCCGAAGACCCGTGGCTTTGTCGGCGTGGAGGTCACTGGTGAGAGGACGAGATGAACGGCCGAGGGGTGGGAGGCCCGGCCCATGGCTGGGACAAGGTCAGGAAACAGAGTTGGGGCGAGACAGTGATGCTGATGGGGCTCTTGGAGCGGGTCCCTCCACGGGGCAGAGAAATGGGGCAGCAGTCGGACGGTGGAAACATGTCAGGGTCGGCATTCGACAGATGCAAGAGGTTACAGCATGTCATGTTGTAACCTATCAACATCTTTAGTGATCTGTGCAAGCCCCACTCCCTCCCCGCTACATTCTCAGTGTGGCCTGGTCTGCAGAGGGGGTCTTTGCAGATGTGATCAGGTGAAAGCAAGGTCCTCCTGGATTAGGGTGGGCCCTAAGGCCATGACTTATAAAGGGGGACACGTGAAGCAGGCACGGACCAGAACAAGGCGGCCACGTGATGACAGAGGCAGACACGGGAGTGCGGGGAGCCCCCAGGAAGGCCAGCAAGCCGCAGATGCAGGGAGAATGGCAGGGGGCAGATCCTCCCTGGAGACGCCCATGGGCGCTCAGCATGGCCAGCCCCGCACAGCGGGAGACAGAGGTCTGTTCTCCTCCGCCACTTGCCTGGGGTCTGCTGGGACAGCTCTGAGGACTCAGAGGGCCTGTCCTGAGCTGGTGCAGGGCAGCCACGACCTCAGTCACCCCTCGTGCCCACCCCATCAGGAAAGCAATAAAACAAGCCCCACAACAGACACAAAAAGCAGACTCTGAGACGACAAGCAGGCGTTCCAAGATGACACATCTAGAACATCGAGGGGTCAGAATGTCGACCCTGGTCTACCTTGGTACTTCTCCACTGGCCCAAAGGGGCAGTACGAGCAAATGTACACAGAGTAAACAACGGCATCCCAGCAATGACAGAAGAATATTCTAGATGGTACAGGCACACAGTGGAGAGACAGCAACTAAGTTATTCTAGCATCACTGTGTGTGGTTATGGGGTCAACGTCTACCAAACTGGGACGTTGTTGGCCCCGTGTTAACTACAGGTGACATCCTTGAGCCCTCTGGCTGCAGCCAGGGCTCCTTGAGGTCAGCGGAAGTGTCTGTCTTATCAACCACTGTGTCCTCCTGGCCCAACCATGTGTTGAAGGAATGCCTAAAATAATGGATAAATTAATTTTCTCTGGGGAAAACTAAAGGCTTAGAGGAAAAGTCACCTCTGACACGATTCCCAGGAGACAAGGGAAGAGGCCGTGCCACAGGATGGGGGCCACAGAAGCAAGGGCCCAGAGGTGTCGAAGTCAACCTGAGGTCAGGGAATGAGTCTCCCCATGTGGTGGGTTGGGGGGGGCAGGGCACCCTCCAGGCTGTGGCTCAGCCTACACCTTCCGTGCTTAGCAGCTTACGTGAGCCACTGGGTGTCAGGAGGCCAAGGCGAAAAGGACACTGACAGGAAAAGCTAACCAGAGATTCTCCACTGACCTCCACACTCCCCACCCCACCCACTGCCCAACAGAAGAATCTGCGATATTCCCTGGAATCCGCAGGCAGAACGCCATCACCGAATGTGACTCACGCCCCCCACACTGGCACCCATGCACAATCTCCAAGAATAAATATCAATCTTTCTCCCAAATGCATAATCCCAGGTATCATCATGGAAGGTTTGGGAGACATTTTCATTTTCATTTTCTTTTTACTTGTATGCGCTTCCTGCTTCTAGGTAGTAAGGATGCATAATTTCTTCAAACATCAGCATGGAATTTCTTATGAAGGGTTTCCTGGTCTGGTGATCCAGCACAGTGAAGTAGCAAAGGACACCCCAGGGAAACCCATGGACTCTGACCTAGAGGGTCCCGTTGAAGCAGGACACGGAGCAAGAAGACCAAGGGGCCCCGGTACTCTCTTCCTCCCGAGGTGATTCTGCCTCAGGAAAGGACAGGCCGTCCTGGAGGCCGGCTGTGTGTGGGATGCTCTGCCTGGTGACCGCTCTCAAGGAGCCCTCTTCGTCCTCTCAGTAAGCCTGGAGGGGGTACCGTCACCCCACGTAACCGACAAGACGGAGCGTCTGGAAACAATGCTGCTCTCGGCTACGGGTACCACTAAAGCAAGATCAGTGCCACCTTTAAAAAAAAATTACAGCCATTTTCTCCTTTAACAGGCAAACAAGCAAGAGAAGACGCCTACATTCAGAGCCCAGGGGGATGGCGATGGACGGCAGGAGGCCGTGCGTGCTTGTTGGCTGGTACCCTGCAGGGCTGGGGAGGCCCTTGTTCTTGGAATCATGCTGGACACGATCTGGGAGCTGATGAGTATTTGGAAGATGCTGGAGAGCAACTCTGAATCTTGGGTTTATGGGAACCCTTGCTAGACAGACTTTTAAGATGGCCCCAGGATGTCCTCCTCCCAGCATCCACAGCCCTGCATTGTCCCTGCCACTTGCAAAAGTAACGGGACGTACGTGATTATATGTCTATGACGACGAGACGAGCACCTGTCTTGCCGCCTTTGAGGAAGCCAGCACCCACGCAGGGCAGCCCCATGCAGGAGGGAGCTCTGGGCAGCGTCTAGGAGCTGTGGGTGGCCTCCGGCCAGCAAGACACTGAACCCTCAGTCCTACAACCTGCGGGGAGCTCACTGCTCCACAACCTCCTGGGCTTGGAAGCAGATCTGCCCCCACTGGAGCCTCAGATGAGACCACAGCCTCAGGCTGAAATTGTGAGAGCCCCCAACGCAGAGAATCCAGCAAAGGCACGCTAGAATGCCCGCGCCCCGGAAACGGAAGGAACAGGGAGCATCAGGGGGATACTGCTAGGCAGCTACTGTAGAACCGTAAAGCATTTCCAGAGGAATCTCCGGGAGGATCCGGAGAACAGACGGTACAGAAGGCCAGGGGGTGAAAACAGGGGAACAAACAGTAACTGACCACCGCATCCCACAGCGGTGAAACTCAAGTTCTGGACCAAGAGCAAGAAGGAAATCAGCCAGCCGTCCTCACTGCTGATCAGAGCCTGAGGGTGCCCGACACCCAGCGCGACTAAGCCAGGGGCCTTCACACGTTTGGGAAGGTAGCGGAGCAGGAGTTAGGAAGCTGGGTACTCAAGCACTCCTGGGAGAACTAATACCAGGCTGGGTCTGCCTCAAAATCCCACGGGCAGAGGGAACTGGGTTAAGAGCGAGATGAAACAGGAGGGCCCGGAGCTGAAGCCGGGCGTTGTCAATCGCCATAAACGGTCCTGTCTCCCCAGAGGAGCCTGAGAAATCGGGCTGAGCCTCTAAGAGCACACAGCTGTTGTTTTCCTGGGCTCTGTGCTGCCAGCAAGGAGCTCAGGAAGCAAATGATATGCTGACCCTAGGGGAGGGGTGTTTACCTAGAGGAGCATGCTAAGGTTTCTCAAGGTGGCCACTACCTATAAAGCCTGGGGCTTTGTTCTTCCAATTCCAGGTCAGTTCTGCCCTCTGGTGCAGGAGATTCAAAGTCTTTGGGGCCTGGTAGGCAAGAGAAATTATTTGAGAGAGCTAGCGGGTGGGAGCTGGGGCAAACCAGAGAAGGCTTGCATCCTTCCTACTCGGACGTCCACACCGGGAACTCGGGACCCATATAGAGCCACGTGTCAGCATTTTTACAAAAGCAGCGGGAAATCTAGATCTTAATATGGAATCTCTGAAGTTTTAAATGTAGGCCATTCATTTTAAAAACATTTAAAGCATTAGGTCAAGTGCCATCGAATGCAGGCTCAACAGAAGCGACCTTGGTTACAGATGTTTTCCCCCCAAACTGGGCAACCTAAGTTACCCCCAGAGGATTGAGGGATTCTACAGAAATCTGACTCAAATTTCTCCTCCCCCTCCCCAAACACACCCACTGTCAATGAAAGTGCAGGCTGAAATAGGTCTTAGGTGGAATTTTATCACAGTAGAAACACACCACCGTGGGCTAACCTGAGCGGGCAGCTGCGTTAGCTTCTGTGCAAACCTCATTCTCAAGCTTTGCCTACCATCTGTCTGAGACAGCATCCTGAAATTTCAAGGCAACCGATTTTAAAAACTGTTATTTGCAAACTACTTATCTGGAGTGAATCGAGCTTTTCTCAACCCTGGTCAATTGCGTAAGACGGCAGTTGTCATTATTCTGGTTTTCCCTTGTGCATCGTCATCAACCATTGTCACTGTTCTCAAGAACTGATCATCAATAAAACTTACAGGTTTTAACCTAAAAACATGTTTTGACCAGCTATTAAAGCAGTTTTTAAAAGTTCGTTTTCATATAAAAAAGTGGGGGCACCTGGGTGGCTCAGTGGGTTAAAGCCTCTGCCTTCGGCTCAGGTCAAGATCCCAGGGCCCTGGGATCGAGCCCCACATTGGGCTCTCTGCTCCGCGGAGAGCCTGCTTTCTCCTCTCTGCCTGCTTGTGATCTCTGTTTGTTAAATAAATAAAATCTTAAAAAAAAAAAAGGGGAGGGGGAGGAAGGTTATATAATTTAATAGTTTTATAACCAATGACCTGATTTCATACCTTCATTTTACAAACGCAGCTGAGTGAAGGGGGGAAAGATGGCTTTCCCTAAAATCACCTGTGGTCTGTCAAGGTCAAGCTGGGGCTGCCATCCAGGTCTTTGAATCCCCAAAGCCTACAGAGTCTTTCTACTCTATCTGGCAAACCAAGAACTAATGTGTGAAAATGCACACAATGCAGTGGAACGTTTTACTCTATAAAATAATATAATATAAATAATATAATATAATGTATTTTTCCCCAATCTAGGCAGGCTGGAAATGCTGCTCTCATTTCTTGGCCTCAGATGATAATTAATAAGCGTCTTCTAGCAATGGTGGTTTTTGTTTTTTTTTTTTTTTTAAAGCAGGCACCGTGCCCAATGTGGGGCTTGAACTCACCATCCTAAGGTCAAGACTGTGCTCTATCAACTGAGCCAGCTGCGCGCCCCCCACTTTTAGTGACTTTCAGATGCTCATCATTTAAAAATGCCTACACTCTTGGGGCGCCTGGGTGGCTCAGTGGGTTAAAGCCTCTGCCTTCAGCTCGGGTCATGGTCTCAGGGTCCTGGGATCGAGCCCCGCGTCGGCCTCTCTGCTCAGCAGGGAGCCTGCTTCCTCCTCTCTCTCTGCCTGCCTCTCTGCCTGCTTGTGATCTCTCTCTGTGTCAAATAAATGAATAAAATCTTTAAAAAAAAAAAAAAATGCCTGCGCTCTTGACCTGCCCATCCCAAGCCCTCATTCAGTCCTCCCTAGAGCCCAGGGGGGCAAGAGTCCCTGCCTCCATCGCACAGATGAGTAGACAGAGGCTGAGAGTGGTGGGTGGCCGGCTGGAGAAACCAGAACTCTGGCTCCGAGCCCCCGGTCCTCTCTGCTCTGAACCGGCCTCTGCCACCTGCAAAGCCCTTTTCCAACAGCAGTGGTTCCCGTCTGTGGGGTGAACACCGCCCACCAGCAAGGTCTACAGGTACTGCACTAAACCCCAGTTTTTAAGCTTTCCACCTTACGGGACTTTTTTTTTTTTTTTTAATCGTGAAAGTAATATGCTCTTTGGAACAAGTCAAAGAAAATGGAGGTGTGCAAAGAAAAACGCAATCATCTCTCCTGCCCATCTGCCCAAACCTCTTCAATACACAGACAAAATCAACATTAGAAGTGAAGAGTGTGTCCTTCCGTACTTCTTCCTTTTTTCATAAAAACACACAGAGACATGTGGAGGATTATGATAACCCGTTTTTGGTTTTCATCAGACCTAGTTCCTCGCATGAATCGGTTGCTGGCTTTGCTCACAAAATATCACAAACATCCCCCCAGATCAACAAGCACACAGACTCGGGCTTCTTAATCAGCGGCATAATGTTCCGTGGGATGGACGGGACCGTAATTTACTCTGCTATTTCTCTACTGAGAGGCAGGCAGATGGCTCCCAGGTATTTTGCCAGCATGAGTAATGCTGTAATAAACAATCTGGTAATAAATTCCTAGGTCCCCGTGCCCTCATTCCTCTCAAACAGAGTCCCCAAAATGCCACTGTCAGGTCAAAAATGTATGCACATCTTAATTTAATTTTAAAATGGCATATTATCTTAATAAAAAAATCCTCATAAATAATGAATAAAAGCATAAAAGGAAGGAACACACACATAATCCGTCCACCCAGAGATGGTCTGCCTTAATAATTTGATAAATTTCCTTCCACAATGAGATCACGCAGCTGAGTTAACGGAACTTTTTTTACTTTAATAGGCTGCAATTAAATTCCAGACTTCTCACGTTCCCCCCAGGAGGGTGTGAGAGAGCCACCACCACCCCCCCCATTTTCCCCATAGCTCTCTCAGGTGTCTGCAATTTAACAGATGCAAACAGAATGTCCTGGTCATTCCCACTGTGTCTTTCCTTGGCAAGAAGGGACACTGAGCCCTTGTCCTAGGTTTCTTAGGAACATGCTGGACTTTGAAACACAGGGGAAACAAAAACATCACTTGATCATTTGCTCAGGAACTCTCTTACCGACTTTTGCTGCTCAAACATAAGTTTTTTATAGAACACGTGGAACTGCTCAAAGCTGAGTTCATCTTTGTGTGCGCCAATTTCCTGTAAATTAAAAAAAAAAAAAAAGTGACCATGTGATCTCTGAAAGTCCCCTACAAGAATGCCACCGTGCTGTGACCAGGCAGAACCGCGGACCTACAGCACTGGCTACACGCAAACTCACCTTCTTCTGAACCCAAACTGTCCACGGGTTTCCTCATTTATCTGCCTGGAGAACGTACCCACCAGGGGACCCGTCAGGTAGGATCCTGCCCTTGACCCCCACCGTGGAAGAGACATGGCCAGAATTCCAAGAGCGGGAATTTACAACTCCTCCCTCTGGGGGCAGAAGACATTTCCAAATCCAGACCTAGTCTAGGGTCATTCTAAAAGCATGGCAAGACCAACCAAGCCTTCGGAGTGGGACAGAGCTCAACTCTAGTCGACGCTTGTCCCCTGCATTGCTTAATGGCTTTGGGTAATTTACCCGATCCATTTTGACCCTCAGTTTCTTCATCTGTAAAGTGGGAAAACCACCACCACCCTCCCTAGAACTTCCCCCAAACCAAACCAGTAACATCTATGTATCACCAGCTCAGGAAAGCCTTGATCAAGAACAAGATTCCAACGATGCGACTTTGAATGGGAAAGTCTCTCTCTGTCTCCATTTCTGCCTTCTCACAATAGTAAGAACATTCCGGGCAGGTCAAAAGATGGCCTGGTAGCCACAAAATGGGTTAACTCTTCCGACAGCTCACGGGTGCAAAAATGAATGCGCTTTCTTGGCTAAGGAAGCCTGTGACTGGGCTTGCCACTGGCAAAGCCCACGTGAGGCCACGTGAGTCTACAACGCGAGCTAGAGAGAC
Organism: Martes martes; assembly: GCF_963455335.1. Classification (NCBI taxonomy): domain Eukaryota; kingdom Metazoa; phylum Chordata; class Mammalia; order Carnivora; family Mustelidae; genus Martes; species Martes martes. The sequence goes on from NC_137905.1 coordinate 6,767,080, forward strand.
AGCGTGTCACTGGGCTCCTTGAACGGAGTCGGGATCTCTCTCAGCACTGGTCAGGGGGCCGACACATCAAATCCATCTTTACTCCGTTCAGGAAGGTCCCACCTGCCCTATCCTGTGTCGTCACTCCCGGAGAGACTTGATATGCCACCGATCTACCAAGAGCTTAACTCACCAGACCAGAACCAGACTAAACGATGGGCGGGAGAGGGCTGGGTGGAAAAGCAGGAGGGCAGGCCAGCGAGGAGCCAACTCAGACAACTACGGTGTGAGGACTTGGAGACAAAACACCACGCCCCTGACAGCCTACATAAGGAACCTTTCATAACATTTTCCAGAAGAAACACATTTGTTGGTGTTACTTGAAGGAAAGGAGGCTGCAGGACGGTGAGCAAAGGGACAGGCTACACTGGTGGGAGCAAGTCAGGCAGCCCAGCAAACGCCGTCTGGGGAGGACGTCCTCGGCTAGGATTGCAAACAGGGTCCTACGACCTTCACGTGGTCTCTCTGTCTGGACTGGGACAGAAGCCACTGGAGGTAAGGTTCCTCCTGGCCACCATTCGATGGGGCTCAAAGGCTAAGCGACCCCAAGTTCCCAAAATCGCCAGGCCAGCCAAGCTAGGAAACTTACCACAAACTTATCTTTGAGGAACTTGGCACTGCTCACTTTGAAGTTGACCAGGGGTAAGATGGTCTTCAACTCTCGGAGGCTGATGCTGCAAAAAAAGAGAGACCCCAGCTCTATCCACCTCGAGGGGCTTCAACGGTGGAGGGTTGGGCTGTTCCCACCTATCCCGCCATCTGGAGCCCACTGTGAGCAGAGGGACTGGAAACACTGAGGTGGGTTTGGAAGCACAAGCCTGGTCTCCACCCTTCAGGGATGGCACGGACTCAGGTCCCATAAGAGATTCAAGGCGTGAGCAGAACATGGTGCCAGGAGACCAGATAACCTTTGTAGATATGACACGTCTCAGGGGTTCAAACAAAGGTGGGGGAGGGTCAATGAAGGTCAGAGGGCAAGGGGACGGGAGCCAGCCTCATGCGAGCTCCTACTACGTGCCAGGCCGCCCTGGGTGTCATCCGGGCAATAATGTTCCCTAACCCCTCCCTACATCTGACCCCCCACCAGGAAGCATTACCCAGCCTCGGGGTTCAGAACAGGCAACAGGGGAGGGGTTTGGGAGGGACGCGCTGCTGGAGATCAGAGCTCGGTGACAGCAGAACCCACGTTTGAATCAGATCCCGAAAGGTAGAGTCATGTGCACCACATCACAGAAATCTCCACGCGTGCTTTTCACTTGGGCCAGGTGGCAAGTTCGTCACGGAGGAAAGAAAGAGCACATTCGGAGAGAAAGGAATGCCCGTAACAGCACCGGTTAACAGTAGCGGCTGCAACCGCCGGGCACCGCTCTGGGGCCTGGACGGATGGACAGACACTACTCCCTCCACGCTCTAACGCCCTGCTGAGGGGGGTACCGTCACCGCCTCCACGTTTCGGGTGAGGACACGGGCTCAGAGAGGTTCCGGGCAGGGAGGTAGAAGGGGTGGGCTGCAGGGCAGTCAGCCTGTAATCACCGTATTTCCCCACCTCTGCGGGGACAGCACGAATGGGGGGAGGGGTGGGGGGAGCGTGGGGGCTCAAGGGCACGGCATGCAGACCCCTGCGGCCACAGAGCCGAGTGTCCGCTAGGGCGGGAGAGGGCAGCCTGGGGTTGTCGTTGGTGTGGTCAGAGAAGACCGTCTGTGTTCTGGAGACGTCAGACTGGACAGGGCTGTGTGTGGCCAAGGAAGGAAGCCTGCCCAGGATGTGGGCAGAAAATGGCCCAGTTTCCCCAACGTTGTTAACTCGGCCTCTGCCGGTACATCCGGAAGACACGTTACCCTCAGCAGCTGCCCCTGCAGACAACTAAGGGGCACTCCCCGCCGTCCCAATGTCCCCACCTCCAGCCTCTGTAGTCTAACAGCCTCCCTTCCATCAGACACCCTTACCTGCAAGAGGCTACCCTAGCCCCCATTACCCTGGGGCCAGCACCAAGGGCTTTCCCAGAAACATCGGTGGGGGGGGGGGTGCTGGCCTGGCAGAGAACCAAACAGGCTGGCTGAGACCCTCTTTCTGACCCAGCCCCCAGGCTGTCCAGGAAAGGACTGGCCAGGACAGGATGAAGAGAGAGGACCAGCCTGGTGCTCCAAGACAGGGCAAGGAGAGGGTCTGGCCAAGCTGGTGGCCCTGCAGGGCTCATCCAGGACCAAGAGAGAAGTCAGAGTCTCCCGGCGAACCCAGAACCTCCAGGCAGAAACAGGGTCAAGGAACCTCCCCACCTCCAGGTACAAAGACGGGGGCGCTAGGAGACAGTGGAGCAGACGTCAGATCTGGGGGCACTAGGCTCTAAGCTACAGGGCACCCGAATCCACCTGCTCCAAAAGCCCCACCTTGGAGGAGAGCAACAGAGCCCCCAGTAAAGGTGGGGGCCACAGAGCTTCCTTGGGCTCCTGTGCCGGGACCCTGCCACTGCACTCCCCTCTCTGGGCCTGCGGGACTGTGCTGTACCGCCTGACCCTGAACCAGGACAGGCTGGAGGGGAAGAATCCAGCAGCCCCTGACCTCACCCCTCTCCCCGTGTGGAACAAGGTCGCATCCAGCACCCAGCCCTCTCAGGACCTCGATGGAGGACACCTCTGCAGGCTGTGGCGGTGACCACGGCAGCCTAATTCTGGCTACTACGCAGAGGTGCCTCTGCCCCACATCCTTCCCAGTAAGCTTCCCACACGCTAATGCCCATCTCAGAGTCTGCTTCCTGCCCCCTCAGTCCGTGACTGTGGGTTAGGACCAGGCCAGTTCCTCTGGAAAGGAAAGCCAAGAAATGGTCCCCGCCCCAGGCCACAAAGAGCCCCTCCCCCTTCCACGGCAGGCATCACTCCACGATCGTGGCACCTGCCCCTGTCGGCCTGGCGTGGTCCCAGCTCCTGGGGCACGGCACCCCCGCAGCCTTTACCACGCTGCCCCCAGGAAACTTGCCTGCCTCCTGGAGGCTGGACCGACACCTCCACCACCCCCGGCTTCGTGGGGCATAAAGGACAGCACACCGCTCTGCATAAGCCGGGCACCGTCCAAGCACTTTCACGTACCCACCCACCGAGACCTCACACCAACCCAGGGAGGCAGCAACTGCTGGCTCACTCGTACAGCCTAGAAAACTAAGGCGCCGAGAAATTAAGTCATTTACCCAAACTCATGCAACCAGCAACGGTTAAAGTGGAGATTCAAGCCTCGCCACAGCCCCACAGAACTTTCTACGATGATGGAAATGTTAACTGGGCTGTCCGATGCGGTAGCCACTAGCCACATGCGGCAACTGAGCATTGGAAATGTGGCTAACATGACCCAGGAACTAAATTTTTTAATTTTATTTTATTTTCGTTAATTTAAATAGCCACCTATAGGTAGGGGCCCCCATATTGGACAGAGCAGCTCTAGAGGCTGGCTTCTCTAAGAATCCCCAGGGGAGCGGCACCAGCATCCAGGGCGCCAGCATCTGCTGGGAATTTGTTAGAAATGCAAAATCCTTGAGCCCCAGGCTAGACCTAGTGAAGCAGCATCTCTACCGTGGGGGGAGGGAGCGGGGACTGCTCCAACCTGGGGCCAAAGCCCTCCCAACCCCAATGTGCCAGGGCCACACTTTTACCTTCATTCCTGCTGAAGGAGGGACCTGGACACACATTCTTGTCTCCCACCTGCAAGCCCTGTCCCTTCTGCCTCCTGAAACCCAGCACACTCTTCCCTCTGCCCCTTCCAGGCTAAAGAAAAACGGGCAGCCCACCTGCGGCAGATGCAAAGAAATGTCCATAGGAGACCCCCTGCTCTCGGGCCTGGAGGCTCCTGCCCCCTCCGCGGGACGCGGCCACTGGGACCTCCCACCAGGGAACACAGTTCCAGGGACCCTCACAGAAGGTTTCGGGGGCTTTCTCAAGGGGTATTTTGATCACAAAAATGTTCACCTTTTGCCCCAACCTCAGAACCTAATTTCCAGATAAGAGACAACTCAACTGTAAAGGCTCAAAGATGGGGGTGGGTTGGGGGTTCTCCTCTAAAAATCGAGCCAAGAGTTACCGTTAAAGCATTGACACCTTTGATTTAGTCTCCCCAGGCCTGGGAACGTCACAAGGAGAGCTTTCCCAAGCTAGAATATTCCATTTGCTCAATGTTACGTCTAGGAATGAAAGCGAGAACTTTCCGACAAACACTGGGAAGACCAAACCAGCGAGACCCCCGACCTCAAGGAGCCCCCGCCAACGTGAACAGCAACAGGAAGGTAAGACTCAGGGAAGCAGAGCCTGTGTGCCCAGTGGCGGGGGGGGGGCATGGCACAAGGCCAAGAATCCTACAGTGACCCCGAAAACTCTTCTCCTGAGGGTCCTGCCCTATGTCCACTTGGAACACGATTCGGTGATAATGTGACCATAAGGAAAAACTAGAACACAGATTAAATGACAGACAAAAGACAACCCCTCAAACCAAGTGTCTCGTTCCCATTGGTGGATTTCTAATGTAGGCACCGACATCACTTTCCTGAAGAGCTACAAGGAAGCCTAGATGTTCTCACAGTTTAACCTGACCTAAAAGTGGTCTAATCTCCCCTTTTATAAGGTGGGCTGGATTCAGTGACTTATTCCCCAAGAATGGCGGGGGGGGATGACTTTACAAAGGAGCTATCTTCCCAATCCCACCTCGGCCAGGTGACCAAGGGTGACGTCACCACTGAAAAGCCCTAGAGAACACAGGATAAGAGTTCACCTCTGCGATACTCGTCCCAAATACCCACGACCTCAGCCTCCCCATCACTCCTGCCTCGTCATGACAAAAATGTCCCACCAAAACCAACTAAGGGAGATGCTAGGAGATACCTGGACGTATCCCTCAAAACTGTCAAGGTCATCAGGAAAGATGGAGAAATGGTCCCGACCCAAAGGAGACCAAGCGGCAGAACAAAGCGGTGTAATGGGGGGTCCGGGGTCAGATCTGGAACCAGGAAGAGCACTTCGGTGGGGAAACAGTGAGCTCCAAATGCCGTCCAGGGCTCTCCTCAGAGTCCTGTGCCAATGCTGGTTTCTCCACTTCCACAAACACAACTTGGTAGTGCACGAGGGGAGGCTGAGAGAGAGAGACCCGGGCACAGGGGTATTGGGGGAGTTCCTACGGTATCTTTGCAACGTCTCTCTAAATGCGAAGTTATCCCCAAATTTATCTTTTTTACGATTTGGAGAGAGAGAGAGAGCACACACGCGTGCACATGCACAAGTGGGGGAGGGGCAGAGAGAGGAGGAGAAGCGGACTCCCCGCTGAGCAGGGAGCCCGATGCGGGGCTCCGATCCCAGGACTCTGAGATCACATCTTGAGCCAAAGGCAAACACTTCACTGACTGAGACACCCAGGCGCCCCTCCCCAAGTTTAGAAATTAAAGAAGAGTAAGAAAGAAGATCATGTGTGTAGTTAGATTTTAATGAAGTCAAATGAACAAGTTAAAAAACAAAGCTGAAGGGGGATAGCTACTGAAACAAAGTGTAGCTGGGGTTGATGGTGCTTATCATTTAATATCACCTCTACACAGATTCTAGTGCTCAGAATTTGTAAAATTTTCTATAATGAACACGAATTACTTTCATATTTTAAAAAAAATCCACGTATGCTTTTGTAATGCTAAAGAAAAGCATCATGAGGACTAGAAAGAAAGAAAAATAAAAGGTTATATAGTTCCTACCTCAGGGTCAGCCCTTGAAAGTTGAAGGAGGACAAAACCATAAGCTGAAATTTTTAAATGTGCAAAGGAGGACCCGAACAGACATTTTTTAAGACAAGACAAATGGTAAAAAGCACATGAAAAAATGCTCAACATCCTTGGCAATGAGGAAGAGGCAAAACAAAATCAAAATGGGCTATTACTTCACACCCATTAAGATAACTATGTTTGAGAGAGAGAGAGAGCTGGAAGGAAGGGAGGAGGGAGGGAGGGAGGGAGGCAGGCAGGGAGGGAGGAAGGGAGGGAGGCAGGGAGGGAGGGAGGCAGGCAGGGAGGCAGGGAGTCAGGGAGTCAGGGAGTCAGGGAGTCAGGGAGGGAGGCAGGGAGGCAGGCAGGGAGAGGAAAACAAGCCGAGGCAGGCAGGTGGGAAGAAGGGAGCCCTGGCTCACGGCTGGAGGGAGAGAGGGCTGCCGGCGCCCCGGATAGCGGCCAGGTGCTCGGTGTCAGGATGGAGCCCTGCTACCCTTGGTTCAGCACCTCCACGTCCGGGTCATGCACACAAGAGCCGAAAGCGGGGCGTGCACACCCACGTTCACAGAGACCTTACTCACAGCAGCCACGACAGGGAAGCCATCCCAGGGCCCATCGACCGATGAACGGCTCAGCCGCCGCACGTGGGCTCCCCCTACGGAGGACATTACGGAGCCTTCCAGAGGAGGGACATTCTGACACCTGCCCCTGGAACACGGATGAACCTAAGTGAAACGAGCCGGTCACCCAAAGACCAAGACGGCCTGACCCCCCTCGTACGAGGCGCCCAGCGCCATCACTCTCCCGGAGACGGGAGGCCGAGCAGAGGTCATCAGGGTGGGGAAGGAGGAAATGGGGGGGGGGGCGTTATGGGACGGAGTTCCAGCTGTGGGGGGTGAAGGGCGCTCTGAAGAGGACGGCTGTGACCGACACGTACGCTTGTACTTCGTCCCACAGAGGCGTATGCTTAAAATGGTAGGTTTTATGTTGTGTCAATGTTGTCACAATCAAACCAATGAAATAGTTTTTACTTAAAGGCCATGGGGGGGCGGGGCGCTAAGAGTTCTGCCTCTTACCGGCTTTCGTGAGTACTTACAAAAGAAGACAAGCAAGGCCCAGTCGTGACAGGTAAGCCCCCCACCCCGGAGCCCCGCACGGCAAGCCAGACTGCCGCAGACGAGTCCCCTAACTCGGCTTGGCCTCACTGTCCTCACGAAATGGACCCAAGGGCGCCGAGCACCCGAGTCTGCGAGCATTCCAGAAGCACGCCCCCACTCCAAGGGCACGCAATGCGCCGGCTCCTCTCAGCAAGGACGGCTGCTACCGTTCTGCGCCCAGAGATGCTGGGCCCGGAGACGAGGGGCGCGGGCCAAGGAAAGCACTGAGAGCCGGCGCCGCCCGCGCTGGGCCGGGTTCGAGCCTGCCTCCTGCCACCAGAGTCCTCCCTTGGCTGCTGCCACTCCTTTGTTCTCCTTCAGGAAACGCCACCAGTTGTGGGCGACAGGAAGGGAGGGGAACCTGGCAGCGCCGAAGTCAGTTGCCCTTTCAGTGGGTACCTCGGTCAGAGCTCCTTTTGAAAAACTCCCTCCCGGCCTCCCAGAACTACAGGAAAGGTGGGATTTTCCACGTGTTGATGGAGCCGCTGGGCTCTGCCCACTGGGAAGAAGGTCGGGGAGCGTGAACGGGACGCAAGCGACCAGGGCATCAAGTCCAGAAAACGGCTTCCTCTCTGCGGAAGGTTCTGGACCGGCCGTCGGAAAGACGGGTCTCTGTAGAAGAGGTGCGGGAATCCGTTCTGAGCGAGACGGCCAAAGCGGGGCTGACCAGTCTGACAAGAGGGACAGGCCGACTTCCAAACCAAATCAGGAACTCCGCACCACCCGTGCGCGGAGAGAGGGCCCGAGAGGGCTCCGTCTGTCATCCCTGCGCCAACCTCAACAATGAATCACCCCAAGCCACACAGAAAGGAAACACCGGAGAGGCCCCGCCTAGGAGGCTGAAAGACACCAGTGTGAGTAAAATCCTCCAACGTGGGGACCTCCCCAGACCCCCTCTATAACACCGGATCGCAGCCCGAGGGATGGGACCAGACAGCGAATGCTGGACAGATGGAGGGGGAGGGAGCGTGGGGGGACGGGGGACACGGGGTGCGCTTTGGGCAGACCTCCCACCATTACTGAATGTTCCAACGCTGGTGGGGACCGCTCCTCCATCATCCCGTCCGGCGGTGTACGTGGGAGAAAGCACGGCGGCACGCCCAAGCTCTGACATCACCAGTGACTGCAGGACACTGGCCCGACACCCGGGGACCTCAGAGATGGAAAGGGACAGCTGGGGAGAGCTGGAGAGGTGAGCTGGGACCTCACGTTCCATGCAAACAGATCTTAACAGAATCAAAGGAAGGAAAATCATGTAAAATTTTTTAAGAAGGTCTTACACGACCCTAAATTGATACAATAATTTTAAGCGCTGAGCACAAGCACGGTGTGTGGCACGCTGAGTGCTCAGTAAATGGTAGGATTTACCATGACGTTATTTTTTTTAAAAAGATTTTATTTGAGAGACAGAGAATGAGAGAGAGAGAGAGAGAGAAAGCATGAGGGGGGAGGGGCAGAAGGAGAAGCAGACACCTCACTGAGCAAGGAGCCCGACGTGGGACCCGATCCCAGGGCTCCAGCACCGTGACCTGAGCCGAAGGCAGGTACCCCGGCACCCAGGTACTTCTATCGTTACATGAATAATAACTGAATCGTCACCTAAAAAACTGGACCAGAGAACGTTCAATCTCACTCATAAATAAATACCAGCTTAAGCAAGTATCTGCTTTTGCCTTTCACCCGTCCGATCGCCTAAGGTCTGGTGACACAGGGTGTCGGGAAAGGCGTGCCCTCTTGCACCACAGGAGAAATACAAATTGTTAGCATCTCTCTCGAAACGTTAGACCAGAAACCCCTTCGCTGCTGGGATCCCTCCTGTAGGACTCGAACCTGTCTGTCTCTGCTTCACACCACTTACAACACAGGGAGACCCCAAGGTTTCCAAGCAGCAGTACACTGGCACTCACGACCCTAACAGACTGGGAGGGACTCTACGTCTCTCAAGAAGAAAATGATTTCTCCTCAGTGAGGAAATCGCGCCGCCAAGTTCAAGGTCAAACCACGTTTGTTACCAAAAGGTCCCACACGGAGGAACATCGCATGCGCTGACAGGGAAATGCTCTGAGACGCGCTGTTCGGGGAACTCGTGTCTCTCCCCAGGACAAAGAAGGTGCCCAAATGCAAGGGCTTCAAGGACACGGTCCGAGCGCTCCACGGCAGAACAGCGGTCTCTGCAATGTCCACGGAATGGAGACCCCAGCCACGTGCAGGCTGTGTCACCATCAGCCCCCAGCACGTCCCGCCAGACCGCACGAGGGCCTTTCCACACCACGGAACAGGCTGTGACTGCCGTGGAACGTTTCAAGAAAGAACATCAGAAGCCAATACATTCTGGAGAAAACCACGGAAACACGAACGGAGCTCACCTGTTTCTTCTGGTTTGATCCACTGAATAGATCTGCTTTCTCAGCCAGCTGGGGAGGGAGTTGAGACAGACAAAGACAGACAGCACCGGAGAGAGAGTTAGTACAGAGCCCCAGTGTCGGTCGGTTCTATGGAACGGGGACAAAGGATACTGGAAACAAGCAAATCTTTCCAACTTTCTAACCTGAGCGTCTCGGGAAGAAGCGGTTGCCTCCTTGTGGTTGAGACGCCCTGGCTGAGCCAAGAGGGTCCCCCAACACGTAGAGGCTGTCACTCCTTAAACTGACAATCCTCATGTTCATTATCCCCCAAAAAAGCTGATGAGAAGAATGGTGGGAATCACAGGGTTTTAACCCTGGGGACCATCATTCCCACACCAACCCCATGTGGACCTCCACAATACTGGATGCACAGACAAGGCCATCCTAAGGAGGTGACAAACCCCGTACCCTGTATGGGACAGCCCTCTGGCGAGTCAGCTGAATCCCTTCCTAATGCTACAAGAAGGAAGCCCTCAGTCTTCCCGTCAGACGCCACCAATGCCTGTTCCGACCTCGGTTTCAGCAAACTCCTCACCCCAGCAGGCTCAGCACAGCCCCACGTTCAGAGAGGCTCTCTGGCCAGATGCTGGAGAGCCCATAGCCTCTACCCGCAGGACCCTCCCCAAGCCTCCAAGGCGATGACCCTCCCCGAGCCTCCAAGGCGATGACCTTCCCCGAGCCTCCAAGGCGAAACATCACTCTTTCCTTTCCTTCACTCATGTTGGCGAAAGGGAGCAGAATCAATGAATGTGGCAAGACGAGATACACGAGCACAAGTCCGTACCTCTCAATGATGGTGGGTGTAGACGCGCTCATCGCTTCCTGGTGTAAGATTTTCAAGCCCGAGAGCCACTTAGTTGCATCCTCCTTAGAGTCGGCTGCAGAGGTGAACACGGATGAAAACGCTGTTAGTCCCTGGGAAGACCTCCGCAGAGAGGTCGGGGCCCCTGGCCATCCCAGCCCAGCCCAGCCCCACACAGACCCCGAGGACGGGAGCAGCCAGCACTGGTTTCCGGTTTTGCACATGGACACCAAGAAGGCCTCTCCTTCACACCTTCATGGTTCTAAGACCTGCTTTTGGTCCGAGATGAAGCCACGTGCCCCTAATGACCCTTCTACAGCAAGGATGACAAATGGGATAATTTTTTTCCTCCCAGGAGTTTTAGCTTTTACCCTTAGATGAGCAAATATGGTACAGGGTCTGGGGTAATTCCCACCCCAACCCCGAGCTGCCCTCAGCATTTCCCGTTTCTCATGAAGGCCAGGGAGAGGGGAGAGAGGCAGCATCAGGCAGTAGGTAAGAGCCTGGCATCACTGACAAGTCCGGCTGCACTACTTTGGGGCTCTGTGACATTCTACTGACTCCTTAACCCCTCTGTGCCTCATTTCCTCACCAGTAAAATGGAGCTAGCAGTGCAGACCTCTCGTTGAGTTAACCACCTCCTAAGGACCAGATACCTTGTCTATCTGAACGAGAGCCAAGGTTGCTACTCTCCCTCTTCCCATGGGAATGAGGAGAAAATTAAGTTCAGAAGCATAGGAGACCTGGCCCAAGCCCATAAGTGGGAAGCCGGGATCTGAATCCTGGTCTTGCCCATGTCCCCACTGAACCTGAATTCTAGAGCTCTGAAAGAAAGACCCCAGAGTGGAACAGAGATGGCATCTTGGACTCCAAGACTCGTAGTCTCTCTCTTGTTCTCGTAGTTTCCCTACCAAGAACCACCAGGCCTCAGCCTGCAGCAGGGCTAAGTGGACGAAATCCTGAAGTTCATGGGCACAGGCCCCTCTCTCCTGCCCCACCTCTGCACCAACCACACACCAACAGTCAGACGTCCACTCGTCATGTCCCACACCCAGCTTGCTATTTCCCTCTTTCAAGCCCTCAGGCATGGAAAACTTCTCCCCGGACTGGCCTCCCTCTCTCCACCCAACTCCTACAGATGCCTCAAAACCTAATTTTAAAGTCACCGCCTCTGCAAAGGCTTCCCTGAAATTGACCCTCTGCCCTCCTATAGCGTGCTATACTGTGAATGGACTGTCGCTCTTTTCACAGGGTACTGTGAGCTCCTGAGAGGCAGTGACCGGTCTCCTTCGGCCCTAGAGTCCTAGTGGCCTCTAGCCCAGCACAAGCGATGTGCTCAAAGATGCATGCGAGCGAGAAAGCAAATCACAAGAGCTACCGGGCCCTAATTTTAATGTTCCCGACACTGCTTTAGCTTTCACTGTTCCCCCAACATGGGTCTACTTTGAACGGGATTTATCTTCTCTCATCACTCCCAGCTGTACAGATGGTTCTGAGTCAACGAATTCTAGGACTGGACCTGAAGGGGGTGACAAGCTTCTGCCCCTGAGCCAAGTGCCTGAGCTTTTTCACAGCTCACCCTCTCGCCTCTGAGAGGCCCCTTCAACATTTGGGTAAATTTATAGGGATGGCTGGAACTCTCACCTCCAGGTCATGTGTCCATGTGAGTGCATATGTGCCTACACATGTGTGTGTGTGTGTACACGTGTGGCAGTTGTATTGTGTGTACATGTGTGAGCTTACATGCATCTGTGTAGGGATGTGTGTGTGTGTGTGTATGTCTGTGTGCGTGCACATACGTGTGAGATGTCAGATTTCAGGATAGTGTCCCCAGTTTAGTTGGATGTAGGCCAGGCTCTGCTAGACAACTACAACCTGCCTTCAGCTCTCCGCATGAGCCAACCAGGCTGTTAACACAATGCTTATAACGTCCCAGTGAGGCCGGCGTTACCATGCTCCCCGTTTCAGAGCTGAGCAAACTGAAGCTCAGAGAGGTTGAGTAGCTTGCCCCAAGGCACACAGCAAGAAAGGCGCAGGGTGAGAATTCAAAGCCATGATGACCCCTAACGCACATTAGGAGCAGGCAGGTGCGAGCCTTCTGTACTACAGAACATCCCAGGAAGGAAGCCAGGCACGGGCAGCGACACGAGCCCGCGGGGGGTGCTCACCTGCCAGGCTGAGGGTGCTGAGGACAAACTGGGTCCCGTACAAGATGGTGAAGCAGCAGTCTTTCTTCTGATGGACAACTTTCGCACGCTCAAAATCCTTGGAGTTCTTCCCGGGGCGGATTTCCTTGATTTCCATGATATCCACTAGAAGACGGTGAAGACGGGCCCATCAGAAGCCTGAGTTCATGCCACCCGAGGACGCAGCCACAGGCCTGCCCCGTCCCTCCCCAGCCCCTGAGCCCCATCCAGACTGCAGGATTCCACGCAAGTAAGGAAGAAGCAGGCTGCTCTAAACTAAGCCCCTGGGGAGTTGTAGAACAAGAGACAGAAGCAGGAGGCGGTCTCTCCTCCCTATCACCCCTGCTGCTGAAGGGCTCCAACCCACTCCTTGCCAGACTGGGCCGGGATGGCCATCGGACCCGGGGGGAGACCCCTACCCGTACCCAGAGGATGGCCACCTGACCCAGGGGAGAGGTCTCCCCCCACAGAATGGCCACCTGACCCAGGGCAACCCCTGTCCCCACAGGATGGCTGCCTGACCCAAGAGCAGCCCCTCCCCCTCTAAATGGCCACCTGTCCCAGGGGATCTCCCTCCCTACCATAGGATGACCAGGGACTGTCACATAGAGACAAGTTTGACCAGTCCCTTCCTCTTCTTTTTTCTGTCCAAACACTACTTTTCCTGGAACGGACCCGTTCTACGTGCTTCAGATGAAGCTGGTCTGCCTCTCCTTACCAGCAACAGGGGGCCCAGCGTCCTGGGAACGACCAAGATGCCCCATGCTGGGGCACCGTGATTGGTTCAGGGACAAGCCCATGGTGCACCAGCATCCTCCCGGCACTTTTTGGCCAGAGATATTTATAAAATCTCTTGTTGCTGGGCTGCTGCCTGGCTGATAAGACAGGAGCCTGGGGAAGCAGGGAGCTCGCCACCTACCACAGAGAAGGGAGAGATGGACCCCGGATGTACCGCCTGATCCTCTAAGGTCCAGTCACACCGGAAGCCATTCCTGCCCAAGGAAACGCTACTTCCACGACACAATAAATTCTCTTTTATAGCTTTGGTTAGATGACCTGAGTTTCTATCACGTGCAACCCTAAGACTCCGGGCATGTATATCTCAGTCCTTGCACTGAAGAGAGATACAGGAAAAAGGTGTCCCTGGAAATGGGAGACAAGGGAGGGAGCTTGGACCTGGGATGGAGGAAGCCGACAGGTGAATAAAGGCACTTAGAGTCAGGGCTGAAACAGCAGGAAAGGTTCATGACCCTTCACAGGCAGCAACCGGAGTGGGGGTGCAGTGAACACAATTAGGAAGGAGAGAGATAGAATGGACTAGAAGCTCTCTACTTTCTTCCCATGGGTCTAGCCCGACCAAAAACAGCCTGGTGGACAGGAGTCATGAAGGAATGCGCAAAGACTTTAAATGGGCACCTCTGTTCGGCATACACGTGAGAAACTTCCGTGCAGCTAGACCCCAAACCAAGCCCGAGAGCACGTACAAAACAATGAAAACCAATTCGGGTCTGTAATTTATTTCACTTTATCTGTTAAAGATTTATTTGACAGAGAATGTGCATGCGAGATCCTGACCTGAGCCAAAGGCAGATGCTTAACTGACTGAGCCACCCAGCTGCCCCTCCGGTCTGTATTTTAATCATACTATACCAGTGTCAGGGCCCTGGGTTTGGTGACTGAGCAAGAAAGACGTGATCACCAGGGGAAGCGGGATGAACGGTACACAGAAACCCTGTGCTACGTCTGCGATGCTGGCGTGAGTCTAAAACTGTTGCAAACCTGAAAGTTTTAAAACCGCTTCTCAACCATGAGAGGCCGTTTTGTTTTGGGAGCGGAGGTGTCTCTAAACCCTGGTGGGGAGAGGGATGGAGGCCGGATCCCTCTTCCTCACCGAACCCAGAAACCTGGAGTCTTTTTCTCTTTATTCTCACTCCCCAGAAACAAACTCCAAAACACAGACCCTTAGTGTGCACTGAAACTTACAGCCTTCTGGGAGGAAACTGGCATTCCCGATTTAGCTGTTTACGCTCCTCTAAGAACATTCAGGGCGGTGAGGTTTGTTCCCGACGTTACCCGCCCAGTTCACTGCCAGTCAAGACACTGGTGACGTGAAGTAAATCTATTTTTTTCCTATCAAGTCTAGCAGTGATTATCTACTACCCTCGCTCCCCACAAAATATCTGTAGGTGAGACTCTCCCAATTGGCCTATTGTGAGTTTTTCTCCTTACAGCAAACTTACAATAAAAATCTGACACAGGTCCTTAAAGAAAAGAATTTCATATACTGTAACACTGTCTTCAGGCAATTATCAGTTCTACTTTCTAAATTACTCTCGACTCAGTCAACTTCTCTCCATTCCCATGCCCAATGCCATAATCCAAGTCGCTGGATCTCTTGCTTGGCCTACTGAAGTAGCTAGAAGTTACTCCCAGAGCCTTTTTTATGAAATTTAAGTAAGCTCATATTGGGGCGCCTGGATGGCTCAGTCAGGTGAGCATCTGCTCCTTGATTTCGGCTCAGGTCACGATCTCACAGTCATGAGATCAAGCCCCGCACCAGGCTCTGAGCTCAGCGGGGACCTTCTGCTTCCCCTCCCCCCGTTCGTGTATGCAGGTGCTCATTAAAATAGATAAATCTTTAAAAAATAAAGAACTAAATACATAATTATGCTCATGCCCCTCCCGGGCTTCAAACCTTCTGCCCGCACCCCATTGCTCCTGGGACCGAGAACCAAGGCCCCGGGGTTGACCCCGCCGGCCCCACCTGGTCCCCACACCCTCACCCATGCCCCTCCAGCCCCCCAGCGAGCGGTCACCCCCACCACACGGCATTGGCATGTGCTCCGGGCCTGGTTATCTCCCAGTTCCCCTTCCAGTTGGAGCTCCTCCACCACTGAACTCAGAGAAAACCCTCCAACTCCTGTGGTCATACAGATCAGCCCCTGTCTCCATGGCTCCGACAGGGGCCAGGGCCTGCAGGTGGGTCTCCTGGGCCGGGAACCTCTTCCCTCCAAGGCACTCCCTTCCTCAGCGCCGTGTCCCAGCCCCCAGCGCGGCAGCCGGTACACAGTGGGGCCCAGTAAACAGCTGCTCAATGAAGAAGGGGCAGAGCGAACCCGGAGACGGACACGGAGATGCGAAAAAGCACAAGTGGGGTCCGCACTCCCCCGGACGCGGCAAAAAGGGACAGAGAGACACCAGACAGGCCACCCAGATGAGGAAGGAGAGAGACACGAACAGGCACACGGACCGAGTCAGACGGGAAGAAGCATGAGACACGGAAGGAGAACGGAGAAACAGCCACTCTAGGGAGGCGAGGGGTCCTGCCTGCCACGTTGGCGCCAGCAAACACCCCAGCTTCGGGGCCAGGCCTGACCCAGGGGAAGGCTGCAGGCACCCGCCGCACCAGCAGGACTGGTCACCTCCATGACGTCATGCCTGCCACGCCCCTCTCTGGCCCTCCCCCGCCAGGTAAGGGCAGGCTCGTTCACGATGGATGATCCCGAAGAGAGGAGGCCTTCGACAGGGGCCGGCCCTCGCTCCCCAGTCATCAGCTGACCGGACGTGTACAGATCTCACCGGAGCAACTTCCCAGCACCGCCAGCCGTCTCCACCCGGTGAAACGAACCGTCCCGTTCTTTTTAGAACTGGCCCGGAGAGCTACGCATATGCACATCTGTATGTACAGGTACGTCCTCCTCTAAGCCCCGGGAGAACAGGGACTCTGTCTGCGTCACTCACTCACAGCTGGAGCCTCACAGCCACGTGCACCGGAGCCCGGCTCCGAGCAGAACTCGGGCACCGAACAGCTCCGGTTCCTGTTTGGGAGATGGTCGCAGGGACACTGGTAGGGGAGCATGGACGTGAGACAGGCAGGGAAAAGAGCCGAGGAAGAAGCCGTTAGGTCACCAAGCTGGCCCTCCATCGTTATCCAGAGCCAACCCCACGGGGGCTGTGGGAGTCCACGCCCCACCACGGAGTAAGGGAACTAGGGTGTTTATCCCCAAACCCCGTCTGCTGTTGGTCAAGGGCTGTTTCTGGGGCCTGCCTCCCCAGCCCTCAGGCAGATGGCTGCAAGGCTCACACCAGGAGGGCCTCGATGGGCAGAAGGGAATGCTACAGCGAGCGGAATCAGCCTGCTGCAGCCTCTGCCACATCAGGTGCCCGATCCGCTGGTTTCTGTGCTCGATCCGTGGGACCCAGGGACCCGTGGGTTGGAGGGGACAGAGGCCCGGTGTATATTTCAGGCAGCATCGGGATGCATGTGACCAAGTCCCAGGCACTGCCAAGAACAGCTTCCCTGGGCTCCCCTGACGGAGACAGGACTAGGTGTCACTGCCCTGGGTGTTCTGTACCCTAAAAGGTATCTCGGCTCTGCAGGTGCCTCTGGTATTATAGGTAATGTATGGTCTTTTAATAGAACGGCTTTATCAAGATATAGTTTGTGTCTTTATCAAGATACAAGCTCACACACTATACAATTAACCCATTTCAAGCCCGCAATTCAATAGCTTCTAATGTAGTCACAGACTCGTGCAAACCACCACCACAGTTCATTTAAGAACATCTTCATGACCACAGAGAGAAACCTAGACCCTGTAGCTATCACTCCCTGTTCCCCTCTTGTCCCCACACCAGTCCCTGGCAACCACCAACTTTCAGTCTCTACAGATTCACCTTTTCTGGACATTTCACATAAAGGGAAGCATAGAGTACGCGGTCTTCTGTGTGGGGGTTCCTTCACTCAGCACCACGCCTTCAGGGTTCCTCTGGGCTCTAGCCGGGACGTCGTCCCTTTCTACGGATGGGTAACATTCCCGCAGAGAGAGACCACACTTCCGTTATCCACTCTTCGGCTGATGGACATTTCTGGATTGTTTCCACCTCCCGACTGCTGTGAAGAGTGAGGCTATGAACACTCCCCTGACAGTTTCGGTTTGAACACCTGTTTTCAGTTCTCTCGGGTGTCTCCTCGGAGTGGAAGGCAGTCCTCCCGAGTCCCCACTCTTAGGCTACAGGCCTTCTAATTGCGAGGTGCCTCCTTCAGGCCAGGGGGCTCGTCTCACCATCACTGCGGACCAGGGAGGATAGTCATTCACAGGTGCAGAGTCAGCCACGGACGGGTCTGCGGTCAAGGCCTCCATGAAAACGTGGTGGTAAGGCCACCAGCAAGCCAAGTAACAGCTGTTACTACTACTCCCCGGGCCTCCCGAGCAAGGGGGGGCGCTCGCTCCAGAGGAACCGGAGGGCTGCCCGCTATCCAGCACCCCCTTGGTTACCAGAAACCCCAAGAAGGCAGGAAGGAAACCCCTCACCAGCAGGGGTGGTTTTCTATTTGGTAATCAGCAAAGTCTGAGGGGGCCGCTGGTCATTCCTCTTGACACACACTTGATCTTCTATCACCCAGGGGCACCTTGCTGAAGGTTGACCCCACGGCCCACAGGGTGCACAGCAGCGATGAGGGGGGTGGTCAGGCCTCCCGCGCTCAACTAGGTCAACCCCAAATCATCTTTCTGCCCTGCAGCTGGAAATAAAAGCCTAGTGCCAGGATAGCAAACATGCCTCCCCAGCCACGAGACGTGTGTGTGCGAGGACCATGGGATGGACTCTGGAACCCACAGGCCTGGGTCGGGATCCCAGCTTCTGACAGGTGCCTGCAGCAGAGCTCACCTCTCTGGGCCTCCACTTCCTCACGGGAGCAACAGGACCAAGAAAAGTCTGGTCACACGGCACTCTGGGAGGATTAAAGGGGTGCGCGTGTGCGTGTGTATGTGTGTGTGTTAAATACTGCCTCGAAATGACAACTAATAAAGACGTAGCAAAAAAAAAAAAAAAAAAGACGCAGCAACTTCTAGGTGCTTGTCAGCTCGTATTTTTAAATTACTAATGCAACCGAATGAAGCTAGACTCATACAAGGTATAAGAAAAAACCACACTCTCTTCATTTATCTGTTGTGGAAGCTGAAGCGGCAAGTCCGTATGTGCTGATGTGGAAAAAAAAATCCACGCCACCTTATGTCTATAGGGTGCCATGTCTACACACGGACGAATGTGTCCACACGTACAGACGTATGTGTGAACATGCACACTGTGCTCAGGTGTCTATCATCATTCAGATTCTCACTATCTAAATCCCCACTCTAACTTGCAAGTATTTTCTTTTACACAAAACGTACTACCCAGATCACAGCTGCCATAGGATGTTCACGCACGGGCACCGAAGAGAATACTGGTGTGTGCGTCAGTCTGCAACAGGAGAGGTCCAAGTCCAGCACTCCCGATGTTCAAAATCACCGTGCATCCAACCTAGGATCCTGTCCACCCTCCTGAGTCCTGCCTGCGTCCCAGCATTTGCTTCTGACGAGCAGACGACCAGAGTCCAATCTAGAGAACGTCTCTAGCATTTCCAACGGAGTAGTTTGCGGTCATTTCAAGTTGCAAAGGAGAGGACAAGAAAAAAAATGAAAATTCACAACCAACGCCGTATACTACCCTCTCTACTGTTTGCGAACATGCCCAGTAACAAGTTCAATAAAGCATCAAGTAATTCAGTATCCGTGGCTGTTAATGCTTTGCGTTCATACAGAAACGTCTGATGGGTTGGCCTGCAGGTGTGTAAGGGTATTAAGCAACACCAGGGTTGGATTTTTTTCGATCGGTTGGTAATGCATCACCATTTATCACCGTGGAATAGGACATGATATATGGCTATCAAAACAAAACAAACAAAACAAAACAAAAAAGCTGCTCTATCTCCTGTTTCCAGAAACACATTAGACTCAGCTAAGGAGAGGTGCCTGTATCTGTACGTGCATATTTGTGCGTGTCAAGGCAGAAGAAAAGGTAGGAAAAAAAAAAAAAGGCCACCAATTTGCTGACAGGCTTACTGGTGGCGAAGACGACAGGCAAATGGTGTGCTTCTGCTTTGATGGGAATTTTGGCCAAAGGCATGCAGTCATTAAGGTGACCGACTTTATTTTCAAAGTAGGCTCTGGTGGCCAGAGCGCCGGCCGGGCGCACTCCTGCGGTGGGGCTCGGCAGCTGTGCTTCCTGCTTGAAGAAGTGAGATAACGCAGCCACAGAAGTGAGGCCTCATCTCTGCACACACTTGGCCTCCCAGCATCACCTCGGGCCTTCCCCAGGTCCAGCCACCCATCACCTGCAGACACACACTCGGGGTTTCCAGCCTCCTCCCACTCCCCCGCCTCATTCTGCCACCCCCTTTGCTGACGGTCCCCATGACCCCGTTCTTCAAACCCTGTTCCCTTCCGGGCCACTGCCAAGCCGCCCCCCGCTCCCACAGCACCCTGCTACCCTCACACCAGGCACGCGGCCTTTCCCAATTCCCACACTTGCCCTCAAGTTGTACCATCTGACGACAGGCTTCAAGCCCCTTCGGGGAAGCTCTAGTCGTATTTAAGGGGAAAGAGACCACTGAGGCTTGACGCCTTCCCACGCATATCCCCACCCTCCCACCCACCCGACAGCCACTCCATCCGCCAGGCCCTTACGAGCCTCGCACGGAGGGTCCCCACCCTCAGAAGCCTGCGAAGGACAGACCCTCTCCAGACCAGCACATGAACACGTAAACCTCCAACCACACCAAACACCTCCATGGAGAAGAGCAAAGTCTCCACTGGGGCTTCTCCCCAGCAAGGGGAAGAGAGGCTTCTCTGAGGGTGTGCATCTTGGCGGAGCTCTAAAGGCTGGAGGAGACCCTGTGAGGGGAGCAGAAAGCCCTACGGAGGCACACACAGAGCAGGTCGCCCCAACGGCACCTGGGAGCTTGGGCAAGTCATCTCCCTTTCTCCGTTCCTTCCCCACCTGTACTGACTGTGACAGCCTCCTTCGCCAAGCTGCTGTGCCAACAGAGTGAACTGACACTAACCGGAACCCCGTGGCCCCCAGGAGGTCCCAGTCAAGTTTAATTTAGTCAGCGGGACTCGCGTTCTTGCCTACCAGCCTCCAACACCACCTTCACCGATGCTGGTGGTTTCGCTTTGTCTCAGGGTTGCTGGGTCTCAGTGAAAGACTCTGCTTTACAAAACCAAGGGTGTTGGGCTGTTGGACAGACATGACAGCACCTAACCTGAAAGCCGGATAGACAAGTGACAGGGACTACAGAACACACAGTTCAGAACCACGGGGCCATCGCAGGAGAGCAGAAAGAGCCCGACCTTAGAAGAATCTAGCAAACGTGTGTAAAGTCCAACTTGGGGTGGGTTTCTTTATTATGGCTGGGCCTCTACTTTCTCATCTATAAAATGGGAACGAGTATCCATCCCACAGGGAGATACACCTGAAAGAACACGGTAAAGTGTAAACTGTCCCATAAGCCTTACATATGAAAGTCCTCTGAAAGCCTAGGGATGGGGGGGGGGGGCGGTGAGGGAGACTCTTCTCATCTTCTTTGAAAAAAACAAACAAACAAACAAAAAAAGCAATTGTTGGGACTGTGCTGATCTCCAGTGGGGAACAGCCCGGCTCTGCGCTTCCGTAGGAAGGTCTAAGATCAGCACTCCGCTGATGAGGCAGCCGTTACTGCCGTGTTTTGTGTTCACACAGATATGCCGGATTAAGTGTTTTCTAGATGTTTCCGAGTTTTAAGTGGTACTGGAGACACTGGCTGAGCTTTTCTTCCCTCCACGGACCCTTTCTCCCCAGGGGAGCAGGGAACGCTAGCAGGAGTCCGGAAAAAGGAACTGGGCACGTCCAGCTTAGGCTTCTGGTCTGGTTCTGGTCCAGTCTGTCCCCCAGGAACCAGGTACCTTGCCCTGCTCTGCTCCCTGGCGCTCAGAGGGGGCTGCCTTGAGGAGGCCCGTGGGCGTCCACCAGTGCCAGAGACACAGTGAGCAGGTCAGGGGCCAGAGACAGATTCTAAGCTAGACTCCTAGGGAGGCGCACGCAGAGCAGACCTTGTCGCTGTGCCTCAGTTATCCGGGTTTCTCAACTGTTTCCAAATTCAGGAGACGACGACAAAGAAAGGAGCTGTATAAAGCAGCCAGCTAAAACCCCAAACACCGACCATCACAGATGTCTTTCAATAGTTACTGTTCCAGGATTCCTCGAATTTGATGTTTTCTCCCTCCTTCTAGAAACTCAACGGAGCAACCCCATCACGGGAATATGGGGTACAGGGGGAGGACCTTAAATGGAGTCCACATTTGTTAGGTCTGAACTGTAAAGTATTTTAACACGCATTGGAGTTAATACACATCTACCACCTCTAAATTTGAGAATCCAAGTTCCTTTGATATAAATTATATAAGAAATAGGTATGTTACAGAAAAGGTGGAAAACAGAGAGAACAAAAATCACTAAGACTTTACGGAAAGCCTCACCACCTTATACATGGCCTGTTGAGGTTTTAATTTGCTCTGCTTTCAACCAGTATTCTGATCAAAATGACACAGAAGGCCTTCACGGTACAAAGACTATATACAGATCCTGCCGTCCCCCACCACACTGGACCAGTTTTTGATTTGGGGTTTTTTTGTTTTTTTTTTTGGAGCTGTCTACGCCTCTGACACTCTTTCTCAAAGGTCATTTGATTATCAACCTTATAAAGTTTGCCCAACCTACATAGTGCTGGCACTGTTTGTCTATTATCAGTCTTTAAATCAACTCACCTTTCTTCAAATGAAATACATATACATATTTAAGGAGTTTATCTTTGGTACAAAAAAAAATATATATATAATATATAAATTATAAATATATACAAATTATAAATATATACATATACATACTTAAGGAGTTTATCTTTGGTAAAAAGAAAACCAAGCCCACCCACCATACCTAACAGGAATCGTACCGCACAAAGGCAGTCGAACTAGGACATTATTAAATTCTGCCTCGAAACAACTAATGCCACAGACCACACCAGTTCTGAGTTCTAAAAGGTGAGAAGAAGAGGTCTGAGAGAGTGAGGCCAGCTGAGCGGGGCCGGACTCACCGATGGAGACAGAAGTCACGGCGGGGGTGACCTCCGGAGGGCAGCGGCTTAGGGAGTGGTCTAGATCTGATCTCGGGGAGGCGGTGGAAGTGGTCACAGAGGTGTCTGCATGTGTCAATTTGAGCTTTACACTCCCTGTTTGTGCCTTTGACCGTATGTGGACCTTCCAGGTGGAGGTGGGTGTGGTTATGAGGAGGGAACCCCGGGGACCCTTGTCAGGAGGGAATTCATTACCTAGCATCTCGACGGCAGTGGCAGATACAAAGAATGGACAGATGTGATAGGATCGTGTAGAACTCCACATGCCACACATGTGCACACACACAGACACACAGGACAAGCAAAACTGTGGAAACCTGAACCAGGGAGTGCACGGACTCAACCTCAGTACCCAGGCTGTTCCTGACACACTGTAGAGTTTCGTGGGATGGGACCGCTGGGAGAAACAAGGTCTACATGAGATCTCTCTCTTATTTCTTATGTTACATGCATCTATCATTATCTCAATAAATTTTTCCATTAAAAAAAAAACACAGAGTATCGGGGCGCCTGGGTGGCTCAGTGGTTAAGCCGCTGCCTTCGGCTCAGGTCATGATCTCAGGGTCCTGGGATCGAGTCCCGTGTCGGGCTCTCTGCTCAGCAGGGAGCCTGCTTCCTCCTCTCTCTCTGCCTGCCTCTCTGCCTACTTGTGATCTCTGTCAAATAAATAAATAAAATCTTAAAAAAAAAAAAAACACAGAGTATCAAGAAAGAAAAAAAAAAAAAAAAGCATGTTACTACCAAAGAGATGTTCTCCTTAACTACACATCCCTCAAGGAGCCCACAAGGGACCTGCGAAGGGAACCACCTTCCCATTGGTGACTCCCAGTCCCTGGGCCCGGTCTCCTCTGCGGGACAGTTACCGCTGCATCCCAGGAATGGACTCCGGGCTTGCCTTGTGCCAGGATCCAGACTATTTCCAGCCAGGCCAGAAATAGATGCCCATGCAGCCCTCTGATAAGGCAGTCAGAAACCCAGAGGAAGTGGCCGGCAGGGGGCCTGGAGCCGGGCCTGGCTCGGGGGCCCACGCGTCCGCGAGGGCAGCAATGACAGCCAAGAACACAGCTTCTGTGAACGTCCGCCAGGAGTCCGTGCACAGAGCCCGGGGAGGGCAAACTCAAGCCCTCTCAGCACCAACCACTCATTCCAACGCGCCCTTCCCTAACCTCGGCCCAACGAGCAGCCCTGCACGTAAACACAGCCTCATTCTTTCAGTCGGATGCTTTGGCCTGGTTTTTTATAGGAAAGGGAAGGTTCTGAGAACACAGGCTATTCTGTTCAACGCCGACAAAGTTCTAGAAGTTGCCCGATGTTGAATCCGCCCATGGAAAATGCTGGTCCGCATCTTCCTACCCCCTCTTGGCTTCAGAGGAAACCAGAGGAGAGAAAAGGGAAGGGAAGCCACATTTAGAGAAGCATCCAGTGCGGCCAAGCGGTCCGCCAGGGATTCGGACACACGTGTGCTCACGTGGGGCGGAGATTGTGCCGTCTGCCTTCCAAAGGTGGGGACACTGAGGCAGAGTCAGTGACTTGCCAAGGCTCCACGAGTCCAGCCAGGATTTCAACCCCAGCCGTCTTCATTCCCAAGCCTACCCTCCTAACCACAGCACAGGGAAGAATGAGTTCTTTTCTAGGGCAGACCCCGGCCTTCGCCTCCCTGGCTCAGATGTCCCCCTGGCCCAGCTGCGTCCTGCTGGATCCTTGCTCTCAGGCGCATTCCTGCAAGGATCCCAGCCCCGAAACCCTCACAGGCAGTGGGGCCCTGCCAGCTCCTGGTCTATCAAACACCGGTCAAGAGCCCGGTGCCCTTCATCTGAGGGGCGCCTCCTGCGGCCCCAAGCAGTGAGCAGTCCCTGTTAGCAGTTGTCCATTTTGCAGAGGAGAAAACGGAGGCTCCAGCAGGTTGGGGGATTTGGGGGTCTGAGCTCTGCTCGTCCAGCTCCAGAACCACGTTCTCGAACACCAACCACACCGGCTCTGCACCGGGGCACTCGCCCAGACCAACCTACCAACTCCACGGGCCGCAAACAGAGCCCGGCCAAGGTCAAGCCCAGGGTAGAAGCGCCTGATTTGAACAGAGAACAGACCAGACCCTCCTTACAAAATAAATATTTTTTAGGCGCCAAAGCTGACTTCACTGTCTCCTCACTCTTCCTGCCAACCTTGGGAACAAACCCCCATTTTCCAGAGTTTACTCGGGAAACTGAAGTCATCCACCCAGCCACCTGCCTGGGCCTCGATGCCAAAGACAGCAGGGCAGTGACGCACGGGCGTCTCACAGGGAGCGAGCTGTGGGCAAGGTGGCCCGGCTCTCTCCCCTTCCTTTTTTCCATGTCCAAGAAAGCTGCTCCCAGAACGGCCTTTTGGAAAACCCTGGGGGTAACAGGCTAGAATCTGGCTGAAGGGTGGATCCTTTCTCTGAAGCCACATCTCAGCAGGTAGAGAGGGCTCCCACTGTCAGAGTCCGTCACTAGGTAAGACAGGCAGAAATACCTTTCCACCCTGTTAATGATCAGCAGGACAGGCTGGGGGTTTCCAGATGCCTCCCACAGTGCAGGGTCCTCCCGCTTCACCGGCAAGGACTGGGCCACGTGGGCCAGAACTCTGGCTCAGGACCCTGGCCACCGTCTGACAGCCACCGTGGAGGGGAAGGGCTCAGAGAGGCATGGACAGACTGCCAGAAAAGGCCCTGGTCTTCCAGAAGCCCCTCCCGGTCCCCCAGGGCAAATACACCACACACCCAATCACAGACCACCCTCCCCCAGCCCCCACCCTCCACCCCCGGCCCCTCTGGGCCACCAAAGCCTTCCTCAGGTGAAGCCCTCATTCTTTAAAGGGGGGGAACTCCTCCTGGGTCCATGAGCCTTCATGGGGTCCCCGAACCCCAAACATGGGGCCCTCCTGCTTCGTGCTCTTTGCAGGGAAGGAGAGCAGGTTCTCGGAGGAATCCAACAGCAGCAAAGAGCACTGAGCTCAGCTCGAGGCCCAGCTCCGAGGCCCCCACTCTGGAGCACTTGCCTTCCTCATCTCAACTTCCCCTTTCCTGCTTCTCATTTACTGTAATTACTTGTCGCCCTGTATTTAGGGCTGCGGCCCAGCACCAGGCGAGCTCCTACACAAGAGGCCTTGCACAGTTACCTATGGCCAAAAGGGCACTCCCAGCACCCCCCCCCGCACGCCCCCCCACCCCCAAACCCAAGGCAGGAGGGCTGGCCTGTCTCACTCCCCAGGTTTGCCGGAACCGGAACCGGTCTGGCTCTCGCTAGGCCACCAGGCCACTGTCAGCCCGCTACAGAGGTCCACCTAAAATACCAAATTCTGCTCAAAGAGGAAAAGCAGTGCATGTATTAGAAGATAGTCCTTTAACCCTCTGTTGTTTCACCAGAGGATTGTCCCTGAAATGTGGCTCATGTGTGGAACGGGGCCCAACAGAGGGCCGCTGACTGTGTCCACCACGACTAGAAGAACAGCTACTCTCCCCCAAGTGCTTGCAGAAGCGGGCACGGAGAGAAGACGTTACGTGCATTTCCTCATTGGCGCTTCACGTACTATAATATTATTATCGTTATTCCCATTGGACAGAGGAGAAGACGGAGGTCACCACAGTATAAACCTGCAGCCGGTAAGTGCCTCCAAGCTCCAGGCCCGATGGTGAGTCTCCAGGGCTTCCAGGAAGAAGGTGGCCTGCAGAAGCTGATCCCTTCTGCTGGGGTCAGAGGAGGGCCTGGCTGCCCCCGCTTTGCCTTTGCAAATGAGTCCTCGCTGTGGTTAGCAAGCCAGCCCTTCATTTCCCCACCAGGCTCAGTTTTGCAAACCAAGGTCGGGGGGTGGGGTGGCAGTTCCTGTTACAGGAGCTAGAAGGTGAGAGTCTTTCTTCCCTTTCAGAGAAGGCGGGATCAGAGTAAGAGGGTCCCCCAAGCATTCCAGCCCAGGCAGGTCTGTCCCGACTCCCCTCGGCACAAGGATCCAAGTCCGGCCCACGGGATATGAACACGAGTCTGACTCCACCACGGGGGCTGAAACCGACAACCCCCTCCCCCTTCCCCAGCATTTTCCAGGGACCGAGCCTGGGCTCCAAAGTGGAGCCCGGAGTCAGGCAGAGATCCAAATCTCAGCCCCAATACGAGGCAGCCTCATCCCCTCTGGGTTCATCTCCCTCTGGAAAATGGACTCGCGGTAGAACTTGGGCCGGTTGGTGGAGCAGAGGTGAGGAACAACCGTTCACACGTCAAGCTTAGCAGAGCGCATTACCAAAGCTCATGCCTAATGCTTGCTGCTATCACCCACAGATTATCGCAGTCCTGGAGACGCCCATCCACTCGTCCACTCCACAAAGAGCTGCTGAGGGCCCCAGAGCTTGGTATAGCTGTGGCTTGGTATAGGCCATGCCCAACAGACCAGATCCCTGCCCTCAAGTTATTACATTGTAAGTGGGGGGTGGGGTGGGCAGACAGATAAGCAAATCAATACCTATTACATCTGGCAGCAGGAAGTTCCAGAAGAATTAAACCGAAGCAGAGGGAGGCACGGTGGGTGACAGGGCAAGAGAGGGGCTCTGGTAGCAGGTGCGATCAGGGAGGCCTCCCCAGAGGAGGTGTCCTCTAAGCTGAGGCTTGAAGGAAGTGAGGGCAGATCCATGTGGACGTCTGGGGGGAAATATTCCAAGTCAAGCAAACAGCAAGAGCCAAGGCCCCAAGAGGGAAATGTGCATGGGCACGTTCTAGAAAGAACAGGAGGTTACTGGCTGGGACATACTGCTTGTGTTGGGGGCGGTGGGGTGGGGGGTCCCTGCAGCCCTTAGGTCCCCCACTGCCTGCCCGTTGCCCCTCTCCTGCCTGCACATTCCGATCACACCAGCTCTGCACCTGTGCCTACAGTCATTCCACCTGCCTGGGGTCCACGCCCATTCAGTCTTTGCACCTGCCTGGAGCCCCATCCCCTCCCTGGCTGTGGCCCTGGGCAGGTGGTCTTCCATCACTTACTTAGTTCCACCTCCCGGCCCCCAGGAGGCAGGAACTGTCCTGCTCATTCCCGTAACCACAGCAGTCAAGAAAGTGCTCGGCGCCGAGTAAGGACTCAGGCAAGAGGCAGAACAAAGTCCCCGGAGTGGTTTGGCAATCATGGGTTATCCTGGAAATGCACACTCCCTCCCGCACCCGCCCTCCCACACTCTACCTCTCCCCATTCAACTGCGAGAAACCCCCACCCCTGCCAATCGCAGCTTGCGAAGGAGAAAGGGAGCCTGATGGGAATGTCCAGCAGTGGGAGACTGAGCTCATCGGTGGTTCCAGCGACACTAATTATGAAAACGCCCATCTGAGTGGACACGCCTAAATCAAAACCCCTCAGTGCGACTGTGTTGCGGGTGGATCCTGGAACAGAAAAACGACTGTGGTGGAACTACTGGTAAAATCCAAATGAAGTCTACGGTTGAGTCAATAGTCACATACCAATGTTAATTCCCTGGTTTGGGCAAATTCACCAAGTAGCACAGGATGGGGGACAGTTGGGGAGAAGGTATGTGGGAATTCTCTGTGCTGGCTTTGCAACTCCTCGGTGAGCCCAAAATTACTCTAAAATTAAAAGTTTATCTTCAGGGCACCTGGGAGGCTCAGTCAGTTAAGCAAGAAAAAGGTTGCAGGAGGCTTCAACATTTCTACCAATAATAACAACTTATTTAAAAGACATAAACCAAGGCGTCTGGGTGGCTCAGTGGGTTAAAGCCTCTGCCTTCAGCTCAGGTCATGATCCCAGGGTCCTGGGATCGAGCCCCGCATCGGGCTCTCTGCTCAGCGGGGAGCCTGCTTCCTCCTCTCTCTCTGCCTGCCTCTCTGCCTACTTGTGATCTCTGTCAAATAAATAAATAAATTCTTTAAAAAAAAATAAAATAAGTAAATAAAATAAAAGACATAAACCGACTGTCAAGAGTACTTGTGACTCCTATTATTCCAGTATATTAAGAGTGTTAAGGAAAAAAAAAAAAAAGAAGGTTCACAAAATGGTTATTTCTGAAACAACAGAAGCTTTGTAGCCCTATCTATGACATTTGACTGAAAAAGATCTCAGGCAAGTATGATGAAGAAAGCACGGAGTTGGTAAACCTGGGTCACTGGGCATCACTTACTTTACTTCTCTGATCCGCTCTGTATGTTTCAAATAAATGATCATTGAAAAACTCAAACAGGGGGCGCCTGGGTGGCTCCATCGTTAAGCGTCTGCCTTTGGCTCAGGTCCTGATCTCAGGGTCCTGGGATCGAGTCCCACATGGGGCTCCCTGCTCCACAGGGAGTCTGCTTCTCTCTCTCCCACTCCCCCTGCTTGTGTTCCCTCTCTCGCTGTCTCTCTATCAAATAATACATAAAATCTTCAAAAAAAAAAAAAAAGGAAAACTCAAATATCTATTAATTAAAATAGTGAAAATAAACAGAAACTCATGAATGGATGAAAACCACAGAAGCGGAAAAGGGCAGAGCTGAAGCTCATTCCTCGTGGTTAAAACTCCGATTCTAGGATTCTCTGACGATTTCCGGTCTACACACGTTTGAGATTCAATGCTCACAACAGAATTCCCTCAGTGATCCCTCTAAAACCAGGCCACAGGGGCACCTGGGTGGCTCAGTGGGTTAAAGCCTCTGCCTTCAGCTCAGGTCATGATCCCAGGGTCCTGGGATCGAGCCCCGCATGGGGCTCTCTGCTCAGCAGGGAGCCTGCTTCCTCCTCTCTCTCTGCCTGCCTCTCTGCCTACTTGTGATCTGTCAAATAAATAAATTTTAAAAATAAATAAATAAATAAAAATAAAACCAGGCCACAGTTAGCAAGATATGACCTCCTGGGGATTAAGAGGACACCACCTAGGGGATGCCTGGGGTGGCTCTGTTGGTTAAGTTGCTGCCTTCGGCTCAGGTCATGATCCCAGGGTCCTGGGATCGAGCCCCACATCAGGCTCCTCGCTCAGTGGGAAGCCTGCTTCTCCCGCCCCCTCTGCTGCTCCCCCTGCTTGTGTTCACCTGCTCACTCTCAAATAATTAAAATCTTAAAAAAAAGGGGGGGGGGGACACCATTCTATTAAAATGTCCAAGGTGCACTCCCAGGAATTCCACCTCTAGGTCCTGCAGGGACCCTGACAGATCCTGCAGACCCATCAGCACAGGTGCACAGAGACGCCGGGACGAGTGGGGGGTGGTGGCAGACGGGGTGGGGAGAGGAGGATTCCTATTCTCGATGACTGGAACAGAACGGGCCTCCTGTTTACAGACACCCAGGAAAGACGCTTTTAAGGATACACGAGTGGTTAGTACTGGTTACCTCCGGGATTCAGGGGAAGGACGGAAAAAAACACTTTTAAATTCTCACATTGTTCTTGTTACAGTAAACAGGTATTATTACTAGTGCAATAGTAGTGCAAGGAGGCCCATTGATCTCAATGTATGCAGGAGCTTAAAAAAAAAAAAATCTGGAAACACAGTGAAAGGACAAGAAAAGCTAAGTTAACTGTGGTTCAGCCACACCATGGGCTACTCTGAACTCAGTAAAGGGCGTGGATCCACCCATCTGTACCAGTTGAATTGGAGGAATTTCCTGAGATATGATTTAATGACAAGAGCAAAATACTGCAGAAATGGTCACGCCGTAAAGAAAAGCCAAGACACCAGCTGCGCAGAGAGGGATGATGGCGGAAGTCACACCTGGGGCTTCTAGATTGAGGGACGGTTACATGTAGTTCATCTTATCAGTATTCATTATACGAAATAAGGTGCTGCTTCAAATAAAGAAAGCTTAAAACCACAAAACAACCGACGGACATCACCTACAGCCATTCTGTTCCCAAAAGCCTCCCTGACTTTTTTCTTTTTTTAAACGCTGCCAGTGCTATCTGGCCACAGGGCCTTGGCACTTGCCATGATTCAGAACCCGTTCTCTTGCAGCACGTACACTCCCTTCTATGTAAGCCACATCTCCCTGGTGCACCTCCAGAGCCAAGCCAAGGGTGAACAAAACCAACACAAACAAGACACCAAAACCATGGGCTAGGTAGTAGGCTACCTCTAGTGATGAACCCCTCGACTCTGGCCCTTTCCGTTCCTTTTTTTTTTTCTTCTTCTTAATCCAAGATTTGGAAAAAGAAGGAACACAAATTAAGAGGAAAGAAATTCACATTTATTGAAACCTTCCAGGTAACACACCCTGCGCCGGGCACTCTGGAAAATGATGCACCTTTCCCTCTTCACAGCGTCCCTGGAAGGCTGGTGCTGCGAAGGCCATCGAGGATACAGGAACGGAGTCCTGGCTGAGTTTTGTAACATGCGTCAGGTCACACAAGTGTGTCTTCCCAGGATCCAAGTCCTTCCCAAGGACCCCAAGGACCCACCAACCAAAACTGTGGCTGATACCTCCCGCCACTTCATAAAAATCACGAAGATCCTCCAGAGTCTACAAAGATCTTAAAAATCATGGGACACGCAATTGCATCCGCTGACAGGTGTGTTTTGCTAGGTCAGCATCATGCTATTTGTTCAAATGACTTGGTGCTAGGTGAAAAGGAGACTTTGCAGTAATGACCAAGGTTTTCAGCCTCCCTTTACCAGGCACGCACGGGCTCCCTGCTGGCCACACTTCTGGCCCACCCTGGCATCTCGCCTACCCTGCAGCCTGTATCTGTTCCTAAGACGCAGCCGTTTCCCTCACTTAGGTCACCTGCCTGGTCTCCTCCAGGTGAGCGGGTTTCTGATCCCTCGTCTGCAACAGAGGAGGTAGGATTTTTAAAGCCATAAATGGAAAACTCTATTCTCAGGTCTGAAAACTTGACTGCATATACAGAAGCAGACTGTGCTCCAAACCAGCACTGACCCTTTGAGTGTAGCAGACTTTCCTTTACTAGGTGCCTTGCCCCGCGTGCTGTGAAGGCCACAAGGTCAACGGGGAAGTGCATTCTCGGGCCACGCAAGCACGGTGACAATCGGCGGAGCACACGGCAATTCCTCGTGGCAACAGAGGAGGCCGAATGCACGGACCCGCTCGGGGCCAGGCACCCTGGCTTCGAACTCGGCAGACCGGCTGTCCGGGGAAGCAGAGGGCTGGGTCTGCAGACTCCAGCCGTAAAATCCAAGGCCTGCAGAGGCGAGCGGGAAGAAAACTCAAAAAACCCAGCAGTTGCTCGAAATTATCTCAGGCTGCCTCGAAAGACAAGGCGACGGCAGAGCCATTCCGGACAAGTGGCTTCAGGAAGGTCATGCTACCTTTCTGAGGCTCAGTTTCCCCACCTGTAACATGGGTAGACTCACCAAGGGGCACAGAGAGGGTTTCTAACGCACACGGACAGCGGTGAGACCGCTCAGAGGACACAGTAAGTGGCTGCTCTTCTGACTTTTGGAGCTTCCCAGCCAGCACCACCACCATTTCCTGAGCTTATTATTAAAAATGCTTTTTATTATTAATATACTTGACTCAAAAACATCCCTATGGCATAGCTCCTGCTGTGGTCCCCATTTCATCAGGGGGACAGAGACACACAAGATGAAGCAAATGGACGTCAAAGACACGGTGGCAAGTCCAAAGCTGGAATTTGAACCTAGGAAGTCCGTCTTCGGAATGTACCCTTTTGGCCATGACACTTACCGGCCCCTGCGACCTGTGTGGACAGACAGGCTTTACGGACATTTTTCTCAGTCCTCCATGTCAGGGCCTGGGATTCCAGCGCTCTGTCTCTGGCAGGCGGGAAACAGGTCCCCAAAAGGGGATAAAACCCACACTCCTCAGGGGTGAAGGAGAGGGGTCAGGAGCACTCTGGCGTGGGTGACTGAGCGGGGCGTGGGGCACCTCTCACCGCGGTGGGGAGAACGGTGCAGGTCTGAACGGGCAAGGCCTTGGGGCACCTGGCTGGCTGAGTCCGCGCAGCACGCGACTCTTGATTTCGGGGTTGTGAGTTCGAGTAGAGATCACTTTAAAATAAAATCTTTAAAAAATAAAAGGGAAGGCCTTCTTTTTGGTGCCATGTTCCATTTTGGACAGGTCGAGTCGGAAGGATGCCCAAGGAGAGATCACGAAGAGGGGGCTGGACATTTCCAGAGTTCCTCCTCCAAGCTCAACGTTCCTCTCACTCAGTGACTTCTAAGGAGCCTCCTGTGGCCTCCAGTCTGATCCCCACGCCCTTCCCCACGTTCACAGCACCTGCACGTCCCATGGTAGCACTGTCGCCTTCCTGTCTCCCTCTGCCCCTCTACACAGAGAACCCTGAGGGCCACGCCCTTGCTTTACTCAACTCGAGGCCCTCGATGCCAGCACGGCGTCCAGTCCGTGGTCAGTGCTCCCTAAATGCTTAGCAGATGGACCCATGAAAGGCATCTCGCTGGAGACACACATTCAGGACTGATCAGTCCTGTTACTGCTCGAACAAACGCTGCACACGTACAGCGTCCTACCTCCCAGCTCTGCAGATCGGCACTCTGAGCCGGGTGTCGGCAGGGCTGTGTTCCTCCCGGAGGCCAGCGAGCCCCCGTTTCCCTGCCTTGTCCCCTTCCAGAGTCCGCCTGCACCCCTTGGCTTATAGCCTCCCCTCTGATCCTTAGAGCCAGAATCATTCGATCTCTGACTTTGACCTTCTGCCTGTCTTCTAGGTTTAAAAAACTGCTAGACACCATGGGGCCCACCGGGATCGTGCAGGATAACCTCCCACCGCAACCTCTTGACTCGATCACACCTGTCATGCGAGCTCACAGCCCCACAGGCCGGGGGACTAGCACGGGCACATGTGCGGGGCCCACTGACTCCACAGGGAGTCAGCATCCAGTGAAAGGGGAGGCCATGGGAAAGGACACATGGGGCGGAGATCACACGAGGGCCGCCCTCAAGAGGGTCCCCACCGTGGGACAGGGTACATTTCTCAGCACCGGTGCTGTTTCTTCGTTTTAACAGTTATCACCGAGCTGGGACGTCCAACCGCCAACACTCGCTACCGCCTCACCAACGTGGCGCGTGAGGAACGGAGGAAGCAGGCCCGGGACAGATCCGAGCAGGGTCCCGACAGGGTCACAGGGCCGAGGCCGGGCTGCTTCTCCGAGGAGGCTGGCCGCGGTCCCTGATGCTCACGCCTCCAGCGGCTGTTCGTGCCAAATCCCAACAGAACAACTGTTCTCCAAACATATGCACAGATCCACAGTGTGGAGAAGAGCAGGCCTCAGAGGACCCCTGGGCCCCAGTGTGGAGGTGGCTCCCAGGTGGGCCCAGCCCGGCCCAGTGCCCCGCTCGTTCTGCTCCTGCTCAGGGGGAGGAAGAGAGAGAACACCTCCTGGCAGCAGACGCCCTGGCCACAGGGGCTCGCGGCCGCCCGCCCACAGAGACCGGAGCTCCAACAAGGCCAGGCCCCCAGGCAGCCCACATCCCTAAGTCTGATCAGACAGTCCATCCAAGCCAGACGCGCAAACCCCCGGAAGCGAACACGGGGTGCTGTATCACGAGCCACGGTAACACAAACCGAGCATGCTAGGTTTCCTACAGCTGCGGCAACAGATTTCCACGAGTTTCGTGGCTTAAATCAGCACAAACGTACTCTCTTCCAGGTACAAAGCCACTGTCCCTCTCTGAGGCTAAAAGCAAGGTGTGGGCAGGGTCAGCCCCATCTGATGGCTCCAGGGAAGACCATGCTTCCCCCTTCCCGGGAGTGGCCCAGTGGCTGCCCTCCTTAGCTCGCAGCCCTTCCTCCACCTTCAACAACAGAACTGCCCCCTTGTTTGCAACCACGCTGTCACCTCTGTTTACTCTGACTCCCCTGTCTCTTTAACTTGTAAGGACCCTGTGATGACGGCGGACCCGCCTGGACAACCCCGGACGATCTCCCCGTCCTTCACTTAATCAGACGTGCGAAGTCCTTGTGCCACATCAGGTAACACATTCGCGGGTTCCGGGGATTGGGACACGGACGTCTCTGGGGACATGATCCATGCCTACCCTACGCCTACATCTACCTCTCGACTCCTCGCCAGTGACCGGCAGAGGCAAACTGTAGCACTTCAAGGATGGTTTTGGAAATGTCTTCCCAGGAAAGCCAAAGCTCACGTCTCCTCTCTTGCCTGCCACAGAGAAAGTTATGAGAAACAGAGGCACAAGTTCTGGGACAAGGAAAGAGGAGGTAAAGGGAGAAAAAGAAGAAGAAGAAGAAAAAGACAATCCACGTTCATAGCTTCCTTACCATGTTTTCAAAAGCAGTGCAAGGTACTTTGCATATACACTAGAGAGCATGATCTCATCTTTGCCAGTGAACACAGAGGAACACTGGC
The DNA here is from genome assembly GCF_963455335.1 of Martes martes. Lineage (NCBI taxonomy): Eukaryota > Metazoa > Chordata > Mammalia > Carnivora > Mustelidae > Martes > Martes martes. Next base: position 6,801,658 of record NC_137905.1, read on the forward strand.
ACAGAGAGGTCGAGACACTTGCCCTAGGTCACAGAGCCTACAGATAGAAGATTTGGGATTTGAACCCAGGCTTGTGTGGCTCTTACTCTGTGCTGCCCTGAAAAAATTTGGACCCTCTGGAGCTATTTTTTTTTTTCTTTCAGTCTTAAAAAGTTGCTCACAAAAGAACCTTTCCTTTTGGGTAAGAAACTATGCAAAGCATTTGCCTCTGCCCCCACTTGCTTGGAGGCCGAGCAGAGAAAGGTCTATTTTGGGGCTCTGTGCTCCAGTGATCTGCTCACTCGGCCTAGAGCTCACCACCCACTGCTCATACTTTTTTTTGTTTTTGGTTTTTTTCTACAGAGGCCACTTCCTGAGGCTCAAATGAGGCAAGCTGGCGGGCCCACCCGGCAAGACCAGAGCCAGACTCCGAGCAGGACGCAGGGCCAGTGCTGAGCAGATCAGCGCCCCCAGGACCCACCTCAAACCAAAGCCGCCCACCTCAGCAGCGGCTGCCTCTCAGCCGGTCACCGAGACACACAGCACCTGAGCCCACGGTGAAGGCAGGAACCAGGAAGTTGCCCTTGTCAATTATTTGATTCACTCCATCCATGTTATTCAATAGAGCCCCAAAGTGGAAACTCCTATAGCCGCCACAAAGTGCCGGGGGCCATCTGTTACACAGCCGTCGATATCGGAAACCATGGGTGTCACCAACAGGGAGCACCGCCATTTTGTTGGGCGCCTGCTGTGTGCCAGGCCTACTTTCTGTCACTCACAGAGGCTCCCTGAATCCTTACAACAATCCAATCACGTGGTCAAGAATCTCCCCCCCCGCCCCGCCCATTCTACAGAAGGGGAAACTGAGGTGCCCTAGGTCGCCCCTCAGGAGACTAGGGTAAACAGATGCAGGGGTACAGACAACGGACCCCCACTCCACCGAAATCCACAATGGCGTGATAAACCTTGAGAATATCACATGGGACAGGAAGCCAAGCACAGAAGAGCACACACCATGTAATTCCATCGATGGGCAATCCTAGAACTAAACCAGCTTGGAGTGGCTGCAAGTAGGTCAGGGGTTGACTGGGGAGAGGGTGCTGACCACAAAGCGGCAGAAGCGGACGTTTCTGGGTTGATGGAGGCACTGTCTTGATCAGAACGGTGGGTGAACTTGTGTCAAAGCATGCTGACCTTCTAAAACGGGTGCGTACCACTGTACGTAACTTAGACCTCAATAAAATCCAACTAAACAGTTAAAAGGAAAAAAAAAAAAAAAGACACCAGGCACATCTTCTTTCAGAAGATCAAAACCCTTTAAGATGAAGTCTGACATCTTTAGAGAAAAGCAACCAGATTCCTGTTTGGTTCCAGTGATCCCTGGATGGCAGGCAACGGGAGAGAGATTTTTCTCTTTCCTATGCTTTTCTCTGTCTTCCAGAACGTCTACAATGGACACGTATTCCTCCTGTATTGCAAAATAAAACCAAAAGCCACGTAAGTGAAAGCTACAGTGGAACACAGTCTAGATTTCCTGAGACATCCTGGATGACGGCGTCAGTCCAAGAAAGGGTGGGCACTGGACAAGGAGTCAGGAGATGAACCCGGCTGGGCTCAGGTCTCCTGGGTGCACAGGCCCAATCTTTAGCTTCTATGAGCCCAGCTGTGTAAGGGGATTCATGAGTCCCACTGCCAACCCTGCCCAGCCATCTGGCTCTGGAAGGGACACAGACCAGCGTCCACCTGCCCCACACACCCCCTCGAAGCAGCCTCGGGCCCAGCAGGGTCTTTGCGTTGCATGCCCAGCAAACCCCAGGGGCAGGCAGACCAGGTTATGGACTCCAGCTCTGCCCCTTGCTGGCTGTGTGGCCTTGGACAAGTCACTGGGCCTTTCTGAGCCTGGGCTTCCTCGTCTGGAAATCAGAAGGTAACTTATAGACCATTCTAACGTCGGGGAGGGGGGATGAAATGAAATAATGGTACTGGGAACACCCAGAGTCCTCACTCAAAGTGTGTATTCGCTTATATTTTTTATTTTAAGAGTCTCCCACCAAAATTTCACCAAATACTATGAGCTCCCGTTAATTTACGGAAGCAGCAGCAAAGCCCAGCTCGTGTTCCATCTAAACGCCAGCTCCCACGATGCTCCCGTCCATCCTCCTCGCTTACATGCCAGGGTGAGGGGCTAGGCAGTCCTCGGTTTCCCTGGGAAGGGCAAGGGGCCCCTCGTGGAAGCTATTCCAACCAGCCCCCTCTGCCTGCGAGGGCGCGCCAGGCCTGCGCCCTCTGACAAGGGCTGTGCCCAGATGAATGGCTCTGGCTTGGCTGCCGTCCAGGCCCTGGGAGTGTCCAGAAACACAGGCCTCTCCAGACAGATGGTTCCTGAAGCTGAGGCCTCCAGACTTTCACTGCAGCCACAGGGTGTCCGCGGCCCCAAGCAGCAGAAGACAGACGTCTGCCCACGCAGACACGTCCGCAGTACCTGGAGGGGCCCGTCACCGCATGGGGCACGACGGGGTCAGAGACTCGTAGGGCTGCACCCCCGATGGGAAGGCAGGGGTTGCTGCCTGACGACACAGACGACCCAAACAGAAAGGCCCTCGCCACCGAGGAAACCCAGGAAGGCCCAGAGGACGGAAGTGACCGGAACAATTCTGCGAGCTTCCACGCCAGCTCCCCGAAGCCGCGCTGCGGCCCCGTGAAGTAAGTGCTCTGGTCCGCAGTTCACAGATCAGGGCTCAGGCCACAGGGAGGAAGTGACTGAGCCCAGGTCACGTGGTCAGAAGGAACACGGAGCCGACAGCCAGGTCCCTCGGCCTCGCCCCCCCCCTCCCAGAATCGGACTTCTCCTTTGAGTTCTTGCTCTCAACCCCCAAAGGTTCACTTGACCTTTTTTTTCTCCCCCAAGGAATAAGCACCACAGACCACATCCCCGTGAGGGCCGGGAGTGTGTCTGGATCTTGCACACCTGGCCTGAGCCTGACTTGTCCTGAGTATCCAATAAACGTGTTAAGTCAAGGAACCCCCGTATCCTCTGATCTTCTCCATCGATCTCTGAAGTCTTCGCCGAGAACAGGCATCCTGACAGCCGGCCTCTCACCAACAGTGTTCACGGACGCTGCTGTCACCCTGAACCCACTGATGAAAGGCGTCCAGAACCACTCAGGGGGCGCGCTCGAGGGAGTGGACAGTGGCCCTCAAGGTTAAGATGAAGACGACACCATATTATGCTGCGAAGTCCAGCCATCACACCTCGCTGCTCCTCCCGCCGAAAAAGAGGGGTCTGTCTCCCTCTCCTCGAATCTGGCTGGCCCTGGGACCCACTCTGACCAGTCAGATGACACAGAGGTGACACCGGGTACAAGTTCTGAGGCTCCTGCCTTCTGCCCCTTTGAAGGTGTCGCGGAGAACCGCACATGTGGAAGCCGGGCCAGCTTCCTGGAGGAGGCCACAGGCACTGCGGAGGCCCCGGGTCTTTTCCACAGCCACGGCCACCCGCCAGCCACGTGAGCCAGGCGTCTCAGAGCTCCCGGCCCGGTGGACAGCAACGGCGCGGGTGAGGCCAGCACCGCCAGGCAACACTGCCCAAGATCGCACCCAATAGATCCGTGCAGTTCTAAGGCGCTACATTTGGGGCGGCTGGTTACACGGCGATACGTAGCCGAAACCATGATCGTCACTGTCAATAAGGACCGCTGTCCCCTCGGCAGGTAGCGCACGCCAGACCTCCTTCTGGTCACTCACGTAGTATATTGTTTAACGCACAGAACCCAATGAAATGGAGGAAATGTTCCCCTATCTTAAGTAAAAGGGGCAACTAAGTGAAGCAAAGTGACTATCCCAAGGTCCCTCACCAGCGAGAACAGGAATGCAGGCTGTCTGGCCCAGGCCCAAGATCGTCATCCCCCACAGACTGTCAGAGCTTCCGTTAATTCGGCTTTTTCTGTAGGCCAGGAATTGAACAAGGTGCTGCATGTGAATTAACTACAGATACAGTAAGAATCGTAAGAACAGGGGGCCAGGGAGGCACCCACGCAGGCAAGGTCGGCGGCCCGGCACTGTGCGAGCCCGCCCCCGGGACCTCCGAGATGGGCGAAGGGCACCCTTCTCTCTTAAAAACTTCCGGGCAACACTGAAACGAACAGTGGAAGGACACACACACACATACTGTGGCAGGAGCACACGTGTGTGCACACGCGCGCGGGGGAGAAAAACGAGACCACCCTCTAGCCAGGATAAGGGTAAAACAATGACATCTCTAACACCTTTGCTTTCAGAGGGTAGAAGCTTCACAGTCATTCATTCCACTTTCATAAATGCCTAGTGACGCGGGGTCTCTTATTGTTCCCATTTTACACATGGGGACACTGAGGCCTGAACATGTCCGCTCAGACAGGACTTGGCGGAGCACACCTTGTGAGGGCTCGCCTCTGCCCCCTTGAGTAGTCTTCCTCGGGCAGGAGAGGCCTTCATTTTCCTTTCTCTTCTATCATCCCTCTGTCCCCACCGGCCTGTGAGGTTCATGGGAAGGACGTGCGTGTGTCCCTTGCCTTTGTAAGGACGTGCGTGTGTCCCTTGTCCCTGTAGGCCCTAAGTGGGTAGTTGCGAAATGGGTACAGGAGCAAAGCCACCCGGCTCCGAGGAGGCCCAATACCCACCTCCAAAGGGCCTAACTGGGATGTGGCCCCGGGGGGCCACATGCGGTGCCTCCAGGGCTCTCCACTCTCAGACCCCATCTTTTCAGGAGGAAGTGATCATTCCTAACAAGGAACAAGGTCCCCTTTCTCGGACTTGTCAGGTGGCCCCTCTCACAGCCCCAAGCGGGGGGTACGCCTCATAGCTCAGCATCTGAAGAGGAACTGCGAGGGCAACAGTTCCCTGAAGATCTACAGGAAGTTTCCCGCCAAGACACCCCTGAGCATCAGAGGGGCCCACAGGGGCTGGGGCATCGGGCACCCAAGCGGGGGGTCCCCCACAACAAGGCTGGAGGCTCTGTCTTCCAGGCGACCTTTGAGCCCCACAGACCTTTGAAAGAGCAAGAACCTCAGAACAGGTTAAGTCAACAGAAGCCAGGCAGCGGTGGGCAGAAGAGGGAAACAGCACCCAGCCATGGCTCTTCCGAACACACGCAGGAGGAGAGGGCAGTCTCACAGCTCCCCAAAGCTCCCTCCCAGGGGACAGATGACCCCAGGGCCGTATCTTCTGTCCCCGGCGTTCGGAGGGCTCGACCAAGCATGAGCACCTCACGGTCCTGTGCGGCCCCCAACCTGCGCTGGCCAAGAGCCCCTGGTGAGCATGAGGAGGCCGGGAGACCACTCTAGCCCGGGCCCCCCAGGGAGAGCAGAGACCCTCCAGCTGAAGGACCCCTCCCTCCCCTGTCCAGCAAGGACGGGAACTGCTCCCCTTCACCCAAACCCCATCAGCACGAGTGGTCGTCGCAGGCCATGGTGTCCCCAGGGGTGCCTTTTAAGCCTTCTGCATTCCCAGACTGCGGACAATGACCTCGCACGCCTTTCATACCAGGAAAAAAGAACCACTTCCCAGTCAGCCTCGGCGACTGGAAGCTTCAGCCCTGGAAGGAGGCACGGAAACAGCCTGGTCGTAAAGGTAAGCCCACGGGACAATTACCTCCAGGAAGGTAAGGCTACGTGAGCATGATCTGCATGGGGGTAAAGGGGACTCCCCGTGAGCGTCACCCTCAGCAGGTGACATGTACCGAGCACGGACTCTGACCCAAACCCTGCGATATAAACCTGACCTGTGTTAGCTTACCCCAACCCTATGGGGTGAGGGCCACTGTGATCCCTCCATGACACCCCTTTGTACAGACAAAGAGACTGAGGTTCAGAGGGGCTCCCTCGGTGGCCACAGTCACAGAGCAAGGAGCAGTGGGGCCAGAGGAGGAGTCTCAATCTTTGCTCCCCAATCTCCTGTGCTTCATCTCCCACTGGGTGCCTTTCGGGGACATCCCTCCCACACCCCATCTTGTGGACCCCGAAGGAAGACTCTCACTCCCGAATGCTCTCACCGAAGACTGTATGCCCACCCCTCATCTCAGCTAACACAAGCTGGTCCCCTCAAAAGTCCTTATTACCCACGGAGGAGAACAAACAGTGGGACGGAAAACAAACAGCAGAGAGACAGTCCATCCCTGGACCCGGCCCCATGCCCCCCTCTCCGTCTTAAGACGTGTGTGCTTCAGCCCCGAAGTTTAGCACAAGCACGCTGACCCTGGCCTGGGCTCCCCATCCCATTCCTCCCTCCCTTTGTCCTTGTGGAGGGGCCCCTTTCCCAGAGCTGCCTTCTAGACCTCTGGATACATCCAAGCTCAAAGCCAAGAGATGCCCCCGGCTCCCACGGTCTCTACGGCCGGTGGACCAAAGCCGGCCACCAATTCTTCACCCCTGTTTCCATCAGGAGGCAGCGCCTGCTCCCCTCGAGACGGGGCTGGCCTTATGATGTGCTTTGACCGAAAGAATGCAGAAGTGACACCGTGCCAGAGTGACACCCCAGGCTGACCACGTGGAGGGAGGGAGAGAGAAACTGCAGGAAAGAGCAACGAGGGGCAGACGAGGGAGGAGAGCCCGCCCACCATCAGTGGAAGCCGGCTGGCTGAAGGACTCCCGCCAATGCCCAGCAGGAGGGAACCATGAGCCAGGTGCGCCCTGCCCCAGCTCCTGACCCTCGGAATTGTCTGAAGCCCCGTGTTGTGACAGTTTGTTATATGGCAACAGGTCACCGAGGCTTCCAGGCCTGGGGTGGGGAGCTGCGCCTCCTTCTTGGGAGACGGACATCAGGAAAGACCTTCCCCCTTGCAAGTCCGGGACCTGGTAAGCAACGCCGTCCCTCAGGAGGATACCGCCAGCAAGAGCGCTCGACTAAGCCTAAGCTAAATGAGGCCTGGTATGCCAGCCCCTGGGCCGCACCCACAGGCCAGGTACCATCACTGCGCCCATCTACAGATACTCGAGTGGGATGTCCACTACAGGACGGTGCAGCTAGGACTCGAGCCCAGGCTTATCTGTGAGTCCAATGTTGCTCTTACACACGATGTCACGGGACCTCCCCCAGCACATCAACCAGAAAGTGCAGACACTCAGCCGTCAGAGCTACAGGTCAGATGGGGTTCTGGGCCACAAAGCATGCCACTGGGACTGGCAAGGCCACTGTTGGCTCAGTCGGGCTCCCGTCAGGTACAAAACCTCCTCCCAGAGCCCTCCTAGAGAGTGGGAGAACTCATACCCCTCTTCACGGTATGGGCACTCATGTCCATGGTGAACCAACGTTTGCCCATTCCCTAAAAACATCCATAGAATTAAAGATCATGGCTCTTTCCCTCAACTCAACAGCTGCGCTTGGTTTATCAATAAACAGTTAACTACATGAATGGATAATCGGGGAGGGGAGCTATGAAACCATGGCAAATGAGCGCAAAGAGATGACCAGTTAGTGGCCCCTACCTGTGACGGGTCTGATAGCTACAGCCTGACGTCTTCTCCTGACAGCACACTTCTAGCACACCAATTCCCCAGAGGCTTTGATTATTTTGCAGTGTTAGAGGCTGATGCTAAAACAAACAGAACTTCTTCGCTCTAAAACATGAACTCTGGTACTTCCAGGGACTGTGGGAAGAATAGCCTGAAAGTTCTAGAAGCAGGACCTGGAGCTGTAGGTTGTACCACAAGACTTCCGGTAGGTGGCTTTGATGCCAGGAGACTCTCTCTCTCTCCAGTCTAGAGAAGAAGCCAGAGGCATGCTCTCCCACCCATCTTCTGGCTAGAACCCATCTCGTTCTTCTAGAATTCACATCGGCAGACCAAGCGATGGGCCCCTGACAAAAGGAGAGCCAGAGTCCTCCCCCCGGACTGACACATACAGCCACTGTTCTATCCTTCACGGTCCTTACATTCTGTAAAGTCACCGTGAACCCTGAATTGCCAAGTACTGAACCAGTGCTCCCAAGGAAATACAGGGTTGGGCTCCTGTGAGCCTCCGGTCATGACATTTCCATCAACTGATCAATATGTAACCTTGTTTTTGTGTGTTTCTTCTTTTCTTTTCTTTTTTTTTTTTTAGATTTTATTTTTCAGTAATCTCTACATCCAACATGGGGGCTCAAACTCACAACCCTTCAATCAAGAGTCGCACGCTCCACCAACTGAGCCAGCCAGGAGCCCCATGTTTCTTCTTAAAGACTCCTCATTCGATGTACATTGTTGGTTAACACAGAACTCACAACGGACAGCACCAGAACTCATGCCTGAATAAAGCTTGTCATACACCTGTCATTTTCTCCACTAGCCAGACCCCGGCCTTCGGGTGCTCGGGAACACGAGACCGCATTTGGGGGCCTCTTTAAACAACAAAACCACCCCAAAGGCACAAAACAGAAAAACATGGCAACAACCGTCTGAGAAAAGGACGCCTGTTCCCGGTAGGAGAGCTGAAACAAGAACCCGGCTAGGAACACGCGTGCCGACGACGCGACACGTTCCCCGTCCCCGCTGTGCTCATGTCTGGGAACGGTTACAGAAGTGCCGTGAGATCTGGTGCGGGGGTGCAGATGAATTTTAGCGAGTGGGCAAACTTGGGGCTGGGGTCCACAAATAACGAGGACCAAGGGTGGATGCTGAGAGAAAGCAGCACCCCGGGCCACTGACCCGATCCACAGACGAGGCCTGTGAACGAAGACAAAGAGGAAATGAGGAGGGCCGAGGAAAGACAAACAGGGAATGAAAGGCAGAGGTGGTTTCTGTTCCTGCTCCCCACACCTAGGGGCCTCTAGGAACAGGGCCATCAGACGCACAGTCCCCACGGTCAGGACAGGTGACACAGAAAACTGGGAAATCAGCAGCCGGAGGAGAAAGACACACGCATATGTATGCACACACGACAAGGACACGCACACACTCCCCGGTCAGCAAGTCGACCAAGGCCACCCAGGATGCAGGCCACCCCCTGAAGGTTCTACCTGGGCCACCCAGTAATGTGCAGCAGCAGAGCTGGAACTGGATGCTCTGGCCCAGCCATCAGGTGTCATGCCTCAGTCTAGGACAGATGCCCAGGCAGAGGGCAAAGCCAGCTGACACGCACGATCCCACCTCTGAGGGAATACGAAGCGACCTGACCTCGTGAATCAAGATGCGACCATCACAGCAGCGGTCACATGGAGCACACGTGTGTCACTTGGGAAAGAAGGAAGAGCGTGGGGTAGTAAAGTGGGTAGTGCAAGAAGGAAGGAGGAGGTACGTTCTAGAACTACACTGTCCGACAGAGCACCTACAACCAGATACGGCTATCGAGCACGCAAAACCGAAATGGTCCAAATGGACATCCTCTGTAGATATCATACACACCCTCGATTTTTTTTTCAAGATTTTATTTATTTGTTTCTAAGATTTTATTTATTTATTTGACAGAGAGAGATCACAAGTAGGCAGAGAGGCAGGCAGAGAGAGAAGGAAGCAGGCTCCCCACCGAGCAGAGAGCCTGATGCAGGGCTTGATCCCAGGACCTGGGATCATGACCTGAGCCGAAGGCAGAGGCTTTAACCCACTGAGCCACCCAGGTGCCCCTACACCCTGGATTTTGAAGATTTAGACCAAAAACAAGAACGTAAGGTCTCAATAATTATATTGCGTTGGTGTTGAAATAATAGTACTTTGGATATACGGAGTCACATAAAATAAAATTAATTTTAACTTTTCCTTTGTACCTGTTTCAAAGTGGTGACTAAGAATTTAAACCTACACAGATGGCTGGCATTGGTGGTTCTTCCGGACACCACTGGTCTAGAGGTAGCCCAGTTTGGCTACAGAATAGAGAGCTGGGGGTGGGGGAAGATCGGGGCGGGGGGGGGGGGAGTTCTTTATATATTTTGGAAACAAGTCCTTGATCAGCCGTGTTTTGCCAACATTTTCTCCCAGTCTGTGGCTTGTCTTTTCAACTGCTCAACCTGAAGTTTTTACAGCACCTGGTGGTGGGAAAAACTGGCCTGATGTCGTTCTTCTAAAAAGCTGGATCACCTTGTGGCAGTCACCGTGCCAGTCACCCAAGCTCACGGAACTCACCAGTGCAAGGGCCTGGCTCACAGGCTTCCTGTGATGACCGCAAACTACACATGAATATCCATACACATGGTCACATGATACCCGTCCTGGCAGGGCACAGGCACGGCACAGAGGGGGCTCGAGGCTTGTGCTCAAGATACACAGTCATTACTAGGGGATCCATGCCTCCCAATTCTGTTTCCCCTTAGGGGACAGCTGGTGGCCAAGCAGCAGGTGGAGGGGCTCGCGGAGGCAGTCGGGAAGGAGAGAAGTGGACATGCCAAGCCGAGGCATGAAACCTTGAAATAAAGGACAATCTACGCCATACCTCACCCGCAGCATCTGGGTGACCTTGGACATTTGCTAAGGAAACTTAGGTGGGCTACCAGCTTCATAAAATGGTCCTTTCGTCCCCCCGCAAACACAGAAGTAAGGATTAAAATGTATAGTTCTAGACTCGGGCCAGGAATCACCTCCCTGCTGATCAGTGTCGATACCCATGTTCTCCTCATTAAGCTTGCCCCTGAGGTGAGCACGCCGGTGGCACCGCTGGTCCCAGTACAGTCACCGCCACAGCGAGTGTGCGATGGGAAAATACTGCGTCAACCAAAGGAGGTGCTCCATTTAACAGAGAACAAGGAGCCCTAGGGAAATGCAACTCGGAAACACAAAGAGCTGGGACTTCAACCCCCCTAGGATGGTTTCATCAAAAACACAGACAATACCAAGTGTTGGCAAAGACTCGGACAAACGCTCCTGCACTGCTGTGGGGATGTCAAACGGGGCAGCCACCACGGAGGACAGCACAGCCGCTCCTCAAACAAGCCAACACAGAGCTACTAGCGACCCACCGAGTCCATTTTAGGTCTGTACTCCAAGAATGAAAACCTGTGTCCGCAAGAATCTGTCCACAGAGGTTCACAGCCGCGTAATCCGTGACAGATGAAAAAGCGACCCATTATGATTCCATTTCTAGGAAATGTCCAAAGAAGGCAAATCTATACCAACCAGAAGGAGCAAAGTAGACTCCTCCTTTTAAAAAAAAAAAAGAGAGAGAGAGAGAGAGACAGAGACAGAGACAGAGACAGAGACAGAGAAAGTAGTAACTCAATGGCACACATTTACTGAGCACCCACGGAGAGCCCCTGATGTTAGAAGCAGAGACGGACCAGACGCCGCCTGCCTCAGTGAATCAGAACTCAGCCCCTTCCTGGCAGACCCAGCTCTGGCTGGCAACTCTCTACAGTTACGTGTGTTTGGAACCAATTCCAAAATGGAAGGTCCTTCTAAGCCGCCTTCTCCAGAAAGGAGCAGGACATCCACCTTGCCCCAGAAGACGGCCTCACACACACATGAGCGGAGCCATCAGAGTAACTAAACCACACCCTAGCTGTCAGTCTCAGAAATGACTCGATTTCCCTCCACATTCAGTTTCCCGTCAAGAAGTTGAGGAAAAGGGGCGCCTGGGTGACTCAGTTGTTAAGCATCTGCCTTCCGCTTGGGTCACGATTCCAGGGTCCTGGGATCAAGCCCCGCATCAGGCTCCCAGGTCAGTGGGGAGTCTGCTTCTCCCTCTCCCACTCCCCCTGCTTTGTTCCCTCTCACGCTGTCTCTGTCATATAAATAAATAAAATCTTTGAAAAAAAAAAAAAGATGAGGGAACTACCAACCTCACGGGGTTGCCATGTGGGTTCAACGAGGGCCCGTGGGCAGCCTCGGCACACAGGATGGGCTCCCAGGTTTCCCATCCAGCATCCCAAGTGGTCACGTGGATGCCGTGGTGAGATGCACGGCCTTCAGCCACCGGGGGACTTCGAGCAGCTCCTTCCACAGCCCCGGACAGAACAAATGCCCGAACAGGAGAAGGAAGCACGACGCTCGTGAGACCCGTCCCTGCCTGTGAATGTCCCATCTATAAAAGCTCACAAACACCCAGACGCTAGCAAGGGTGGCGGGCGTGCCTGCCAGTCCGTGCGGCCTCCCTGGGGACCATGGAACACTGTGCCCCGAGCCCAGGACGCAGCCTTCCTTTCCACCAACTCTTCTTGACATTCAGCCTCTGGAGATGACCGGGGGTGCGCCTCAGGGTTGGCATTAAGAACGTTCCCAGAATCAGGGTCTGACATAGCCAAAGAGTAAGCTTCGTGATATCCAAAAATAGAAAATTGACTAAACAAATAAAAATAAAAAGATAAGGTGGAAAGGTTGTAGCCATTTAAAACAAAACAGAAGGCGTGTACTTGGAAAGATCTCCTCTGCAGGAAACCAAAATAAACATCACCGAAAGGACAGGTGTCCTATCGGGGGACACTCCCTGACTGAAACCTAAGGGCACTTAAAATAAAACCGCTGGTGTCAGTGTGGCACCTCACAAGGAACAAATCATAGGCTAATTAAAGATTTAGGGTTTTTTTTTTTGAAATGTAAAAAATATGCATGGGAATCATTACCAAAGCTACAACCTGGTTTCCCCAGGGAGGAAGCAGTATGTTTAGCTCCACGCATAATATCTTATCCTTCAGAACAAAGGCCCAAAGCCAGTATGATTTGTCTAAGTTGGAGAGAGGGGTGCATTCCTGTCCTACGGCTGCTGTAACAAGTCACCACAGACTCAGTGACCGGGGACGACACACATTCACGATCCTACACTTGCGCAGGCTGGAAGCCAGGGATGGGTCTCCCGGGGCCAGAATCAAGGTGCCGGGAGGGCTCTATGCGGGAATCCATTCCCGTGCCTCCTCCAGCTTCTGGGGGCGGCCCGCGGCTGGTTCATGGACCCCTTCTACCTCCAAAGCGACTAAGTTGACCTCTCTGACCTCCGCTCTATCATCACCTCCTCTCTTCCGATCTGAGCCTCCTCCCTCTGTCTTTCACTTAGGGAACCATTGTGATTACCCGGGCCCATGCAACTAACCCAGAATAATCTTTGCAGCTCAAGGTTCTTAACTTCATCACATCTGTAGAGAGCTCTTTGCCCTACAGGATAACAGAGTCACAGATCCTGGAGATTAGGAGGGGGACATCCTGGGGCAGGGCGGGGGGGCCTTGTTCTGCTTACCCCAGAGTGCACAGTAATCACTGTCTCCATCACCACCGTCATCCTAGTGGCAGCAACAGCAGTGGACTCTTTCTGGGGGCTCTGGGATACTTGTGAGCCATTATCTCGAAGTGTGCAGCGCAACCGGCTCACTTCATCTCCGTGAGAATCCCTTACGGGAGGCACAACTATGACCCCACTTTTCAGACCGGTACCACGAGAAGCTAACCAACTTGTCCAGGTCGCCCACATTTTATGTGGCAGCGTCGAGATTCGAACCCAGGCCATCAGGCCTTAAGACAACAGCTTACAGTAAGAAGCGGACACAATACAGCACAGAACAGAAAAGGCTCGACACCAGAATATTATAAAAGGATTGTCTTTTAGAAAAATGTACCTAGGTCTTGCAAAAAAAAAAAAAAAAAATCCAGAAGGCTGTAGACCAAGTGTTCACACACATACCTCTAGGTCGGGGGAAGGGGTTGTGACCCTTCCCCAGTTGTAGTTAAAGAGGTTTCTGCTTGTGAAGACCTGTTAGTTCTCCGAGGAGCACAAAATCGGAGTTATTTTCATCAGGCCGAGCGCAAGGTGGTCAGAGGAGTTCAGCTCAGAGTCGTCTCCAGTAGGAAACTGGTGTAACGTTCCCACTCAGTCACCCCAGCTTGGGCCCTTCTCAGCTCTCCAGGAACCCAGGTCCTCCTCCAGCCGGGCCCCAGGCCAGGAGCAGCCGGGATTGGGCAGGCATGACGGGGAGGGGACCCCTGCCAATGACATCCCACAGACCCCCAGTCCCGAGAGGGGCATCCCAGCCCACCCCTGACCATGGGCCCCGCAGGGTCTCCTCGCGCAGTCTGGGTCATGCTGTGCGGACACTAACTTGGCCCGTCTCCACGTTCCTCTCCCTCTCCTCGGAACGGAATCCCTCACACACTAGACACGTCTCGCCCCGCAGCCCACACCCACCCTCGGCCACCAGCGGCGCTCGGGGCAGGTGAAAGCTTCCTCCAGCTGTGCTGGGAGAGCGACAGAGCCCCCCCCCCCCCGCTCTAAACTGGCAACGTCTCCAATTCTATTTCCAAAACATCACCACTGGCCTGTTGATACTCCTGCTCCCCAAGGGCGGGCCCCCCTGGCCTCCAAGAACAAAGGCCAGGGGAGGAGCTGCCGGCCCACCTAAGGCTGGAATCCAGGGGCCCTGAACCCTAAAAGACCCCCTGTGTGCACAAGACAGAGGAGGTGGCGGCCGCTGTGTACGGGCCACACACGCGCGCACACACGCACACGCAGCCCTGCAAACATTTCCAAAACACGCCAAGGCAGGCAGTCACAGGCCGTCACATTCACACCAGTCGTGTTACGCACATGTACAAATCTCATCTTCCCAAGGATCCCGCTGGGAAGCTCTGCCATCATCCCATCTCTCGCATGAGAAAACGGAGGCACAGAGAGGCATGAACCGCTGAGGGTCATGCGGCCAGTAAGCACAGGGCCGAGACCGGAACCCCTGCATGTGTGGCTATAAAAGGGAAGTTGCCATAGGGATGCCCTAGCTTAACCCCAGATCCTCTCGTCTCTGGGGAGATAAAGGTAAGCAGGGGCTGAGAGGGGCATCTAGCTCCCTTCCCGTCCCCTGGACGCACACCCGTGCGGCATCGACTGTGGGCCAGGCACCGGCGGGGTGCTGGGGACTGCTCACTGGTCAGCAGGACAGACAGGTGCCTGCTGCCCAGAGCTCACAGTCTGGGGAGAAGACGGACCACCGAGGGCCTGGCCCCAAGTCATGCCCTCCCAGAGGGCAGGAAACGCCGACACCAGGATTTCTGGCTCCCACTCCAAACTGCACGGCACGTCTGTCTCTTCCAAGACAACACAAGCCAGGTCCCTTTGCTACCCTGATATGTGAAAATGCAAGCTCGTCTCTAAGATCCCCTGGGGAGGGTGGCAATCTTCTGAAAGGATTCGCGGAGGGGTTCACTTTTAACAGCTCCCTCCCTAGACATCCGGAAGAGATGTGCGAGCACCAGAGCGGACTGACGACAACTCACTCGACATGCACAGGGTCCTTCAAAGCGGAGGCTTGATTGCTTGGAGGGGAGAATTCAGGGGGTGTACTTCCCAGGGGCAGGAAAGACGCGTAAGCCACGAGAACGAGAGCAAACCTCACGGACGGCTTCCCAAGGGTTGGATCCACAGGAGCGCACGCGAGCCTCCTGACAGCTCCGGCAGGCAGACACCACCTCCTTCCTTCCCATTTCACAGACGAGCAAACGGAGGCACAGAGAGGGAAGTCCCATGCCCAAGGTCACAGAGCTAAAGAGCTAGAGAGTCAGGATTCAAACCTACGCAGGCTGGCCCCACAGTCCACACGGTTAACCAGTCCTCATGGCCCAGGTCAAGACCAGCAGAGCTGGGAAGTAAGAGGACACGTGAAATAAAGCAAGGGCCCCTAAATTCCTTCACAACCAACTCCAACTTGCCCATCCTATCTGCAGCCAGATGGACACATCTGGTCATGCTCCCCACGCTGCCCCTTGGGCCCCTTTTAAAGGGGGGTGTCTTAGTCTTCTAGGAGCGCCATAACAAAATACCACAGACCGGGTAGCTTCAACAACAGAAGTTTATTGTCTCACAGCCCTGGAGGCTGGAGGCCCAAGGTCAGGTGGTCGGCAGGGGTGGGTCCTGCTGAGGGCTGAGAAGGACAATCTGTCCCGGGCCTCTCCCTGACCTTCTGGTACCGCCAACCACCCACGGTATGCCTCAGCTTGTAGATGCCCCCTCCCGCCCTGTGTCCCTCGTCACTGGGCCTTCTGTCCCTGTGTGTCTCTCCCCCTTTTAAGGACACGGTCATACTGGACTAGGGGCCCAGCCGACGCCAGCGTGACCTTAACGAATACGTCAGCAAATATCTTATTTCTAAATGAGGTCACACGCTGAGGTACAAGGGGTCAGGGCTCCGATGTATGAATCTGGGGAGACGTCACAATTCAGCCCATGGCAGGGACCCACCCCTGCCCACACACCCTGAAGCTGCCAGACCGAGCTCTCCAACAGGAGAGGTCACCTTCCTGCCCACCCCCAAGAGAGGACACCTGGCTCAAACCAGCCAATCCCTGTGCCCTGGCTCAAAAAGGCCCGGCCAATCACAGGCCTCCCTCAGGAGCCCATCCCTGGGGAGCCGGGACACCTCAGGCTTCCTGGAGGGGGCCGCATGCCGGAGAGTCAGGCTAGAGAAAGGCTTTGCTGGGGCGGATCTAGCCACGGCTGCTAGGACAAGTAAGGGAGCCCAGTCCATGGAGAGAAGCCACCATTCTTGTCACAGACAGGGTGGTAAGTCCGCAGTGCCGCCACCTCTCCTTCCCACTGGGGCCACTCACTGGGTGAGGCTGTTCGTTTTCTTGGATTCTTACAAGAACCAACCCCTGCCAACCAAGCCCCTGTCATCATTCTATCCTCCAGCCATCAGTGGGGTTCCTACAGCCACCTCTGCTCCCTCCAAAAGTAGGGGCCATGGAAGAGTCTGGAAGATGCCCACCAAACCCACTTCCCATTCTTTTTTTTTTTTTTTTAATTTTTTTATTTGACAGAGAGAGGGATCACAAGTAGACAAAGAGGCAGGCAGAGAGAGAGAGGAGGAAGCAGGCTACCCGCTGAGCGGAGAGCCCGATGCGGGGCTCGATCCCAGGACCCTGAGATCATGACCTGAGCCGAAGGCAGAGGCTTTAACCCACTGAGCCACCCAGGCGCCCCCCCACTTCCCATTCTTAATGGCACAGAGGTTGGCCACATTTCCCAGCATCTTTTGCAGCTGGTCACATGCCAAGTTCTTGTCAGTGGAAGTTGGGCACCGTCCAGCTTGCAGGCCTGGCCCATAAAACCCTCTAAGGCATCTTGCACTCTCCCTCTTCCCCTGCATGCTGGCTGGACACGGAGGCTCCTGAGGTGGTCTCAGGGGTCTTAGGGGATAGTGATGGTGCCAGGCAACGAGCCCCACCCCTCAATCCCACCCACTGTTGCTTGACTTGGGTGATTAACTCGTACTGTATGAAGAAATCTTTGGTCACTGCTCTTTGTCCCTGACTCACGTAGAAGCTTGGCCGTCATGCCCTCTGCCTGGAATGCTCTCCCCACAGAGCTTCCCATGGCTCTCTCCTTCTCACCCACGAAGTCTCCACTCAAATGTCACCCCCACTGAGAGGCTTCTCAGAGACCAGTCCTAACACAGTGTTCTTCACTGCTCACTCTGTCACAGTGCCCGGTTTCTTTCCTTCCTAGCATCCATCACGATCCAAAAGGACTGAATGATTAGTTTGGCTTTTTCTTCCCCATAAAACTACAGGCACTGGGGCGCCTGGGTGGCTCGGTGGGTTAAAGCCGCTGCCTTCGGCTCAGGTCATGATACCAGTGTCCTGGGATCGAGCCCCGCATCGGGCTCTCTGCTCAGCGGGGAGCCTGCTTCCTCCCTTATCTCTCTGCCTGCCTCTCTGCCTACTTGTGATCTGTCTGTCAAATAAATAAATAAAATCTTTAAAAAAAAAAACAAAAAACAAAACTACAGGCACTATAGGCTCCTTTATGGATCTCCACTGCCCTGTTCATCACTTCGCCCCCAACAGCAAGTGTGACCCCCAACACTCACTCAGTCCTCTCTGAGTATTTCCTAAATCAACAAAGGGACAAATTCTAAGATCAGGTGATCATTATCCAGGACAGAAAGCCCTTGAACAACCACAGAAACCAATTCCTTACCTATCCAGCGTACAAGCAGGTCTGAGTCAATACCAAGAATAAAAAGTTCGGGGTTCCTGGGTGGTTCCGTCAACTCTTGGATGGATCATGGTTAAGTGTCCAACTCTTGATTTCAGCTCAGGTCATGATGTCAGTGTTGTGAGATCGAGCCCTACATCAGGCTCCGCACTCAACATGGAGTCTGCTTGTCCCTCTCCCTCTGCTCCTCCCCTCCCCACCCCGTGCATGCTTTAATAAAGAAAGAAAGAAAGTTTAAAAAAAAAAAAAGAATAAAAAGCTCAATTCTATTTTTTACACCAGCAATCTCTATCATGGAGAATATATACCCCAGAGAGGATCAGGAAGGAAAATCACTATGTAGGTGGGAGTTCTAATTTTCATCTCATCCTTTCTATAGTACCATTTGCCTTTACGTTTGGTGAGGACAGCGACAGTGACCGTGACAAGGATGACAAGAGCAGCTAAGACTTGAGCATCTGTCTCCACTGTGCTCAGCAATGTTGAAAGCATTTCCCATGTACTCATTTAATGCTCCCCAAGGTCTCATGCAGTTGGCTCTTCCAACTTTTTACAGTCTTTTTACAGGCATGGAAATGGGGACACAAAGAGATGACAAGTGGCCCCAGATCACACCCCAGATAAGGGGCAGGGTTGGGATCAGACCCCAGGCACTGGGATCTAGAGTCTGTGCTATCGTGTACCAGTACTGCACATCTAAATCAACCAATAAATCAGTTTACAGACAGGGAAGATGTTGACTGAGTCTTCTCTCTGATGGGATGTTTGACAGAAAGAATGTGGGTTTCTTCTTAGATGGAGCACACCAGCGGAAAAACAGCCACTTCTCCAATGTTTTAAAAACATTTTGAAAAGATAACAACTTTCAAAAATATTCATTTTTCTTTAATGGCTATGAAGCCCAGGCGGGATTTCAGAACAAGCCGAAAACCGGCAACCACCACCCCTTCACCGGCCCTGGCTGTCAGCACTCGTCCACACCATGCGGCTTCCTGGCGCGCCTGTCCCCCTGCTCCCCAGGGCGCGTGGAGTGCCCCCTTCCTCCCGGCATCTCCAGCACCCCGCAGAGCGTGTCCTCTGCACACAAAAGGAAGGGATGCTCCCCACCGCCCCCGTTGTCAACAACGAAGTCTGAGCAGAGCCGCTGTTCCTGGGTCCCCAGCAGAGTCCTTCTCTATCATATGCAGAACCGCACCAGCCTAGAGCCCCCAGGAGGACAAAGACACACAGCAGGAAGAAGATCTGGGACTCCGAAGGCAGACAGGACCAGCACAAGTTGTAGTTCTGCCCATTTGCGGCTGTGTGGCCTTGGGCGCAGCTCCTAGATCCCCAGGACTCCGTGTCCTCGTAAATAGCTCGGGGAGGACGCCTGCATCCTGGGGTCGCTGTGAGGAGCTGACGGGCCGGTGTACGGGACGCGCTTGCACACGGGACCGGTACACTGACAGCACTCGTCAGAGGCGGCTCTCGTCATCAGCCACGCCAGCATCATCCTCGGTGGGGGCAGGCCAAGAACCCCACACCAGGGCACCGGGACAGCTCCTATTTCTGAGAACCCCTCAATTCGTGGGCAGCCACAACTTGCCAAAAATAAGCAGATGGAGAAAACATGCACAAGCACACGTGAAAGCCTCAGGAAACAGGCCCATTCAGTTGAGACGGCCGCGGCCCCCTCCCTCAAAGGAGCTCCTGGCCGCACCAGCCCTATTTGGGCTCCACAAACAGGGGGAGTCTCGTCGGTTCCCGAGACACATTCCAGGCCTCCCCAATGCGGAAGATGCAGGAAGACCCTGAAGGTTTAACCCAAGTGGCTCTTTTCTCCAGGAGACTCAGCTGGTGCCCGCGGAAGGAAAGAAAAACAACACACGCAGCAGTTCCCAGCTGTCCCACGAGCGCCCTCCCTATATTTGGGGGCTCTCCAGGAGGCCAGGGCTGGAAGGCATCCCAGTCACCATCTTACCATTCCCTTTGGAAAGCAAGAGGAAGACAGACAGCCAAGGTCAGTGGTTCAAGATCCACAGTCTTCATTACAAGCCAGGCCTTGGGACGCCCCACCGGTGTCTTTTTTTTTCTTTTATTGTGTTACATTCCAATTATGCAGGATCTCCCACATATTTAAAAAAAAAAAAAAAGGTACATAAAATCCACTCAACTCTTGCCTACCCTAAAATTCATCTAATTCATACTCGATAGGAGCTATCATCTCACTTTGACAGAGAGGGAAACTGGGGCACGGGGCACCCCAGAGCACACACTCTGGAGCTACAAGTCTGGATCCGGAGTCCAGGTGCCCTCACAGTGGCCAGGGACTACCAGCTCCTTCCCACCCTGGACACGCAGGCCTCTCGTCCTCCAAGAGGAGATTCCCCATTTCTTGAACGCAAGTTGGCCTTGATGACCTGAGCTGGTACAAAGGTCGTGCTGGGACTTGCGGCTAAGCCCCAAGAAGCCCTACAGCTTCCACCCAGGACTCTTGGAACACACCCTCCGGGGGGACGCCAAGCACCATCCTAAGTCCAGCTACTTTTGGACTAGCTAGAGGCAGGAGACTCTCAGTCAGCCATGGCCACCAGGGCGCCAGATGTGGGAGTGAAGATTCTGGAACCTTCCAGACCAAGGGACACACCAGTTGAATCCCACCAAATGACCTCAGTCTAGGCCACAAAGAGTAAACTCGCCCAGGTGGGCCCTGCCCTAATCTCTGACCCACAAACCTCCTCGCTCACGGTCAGGGGCACCTGTGGACCCCATGACAGCCAGCCTGCAGGCACCTGGCAGCCCCTCCCTCGTCTCCCTCAACAAGAAGCTCCCCTGCGAGGAGGCCTCCCCCTACTGCCTACCATGTCCCTCACACCCAGGTGGGTAAGAGCCACCCTTCCTCACACGCTCCAGGCCAGACCTTCACTGCGGTCCTCGGCACATGATCCCCCCCACGGCTGGCTGCAGAGTCCGTTGCCCACTGGGGCAGGGGCCCCACACTTCCTCCTCTCGCCCCACGGTCTAGCTCCGGACAGGACAGCCAATATGGGCTGAACGAGTGTAAGTGCCTCTCGCGGCAGGGTCCAGAGAGACCCTGTTATACCCACTAACACTTCATGGCTCCAAGCAAAGCAACACGTCACCTGAAATCAGTGTCTTTTCACCTTGGCCCCACGGACAGTCGGTACTGGATTATGATTTGTGGTACAGGCTGTCCTGTGCATCGTAAGAGGTTTGGAAACATCTGTGGCCTGGATCTATGTGATGGCAGGAGCATACGTCCCATCCCCAATGATGACAACTAAAAATATCTCCAGGCATTGCTACAGGCTCGCGGTTGTGGCGGGGCATTGGGGGTGGGGGAGGGGAAGATCGTCCTGGGGAGAACCACTCCCTGCTTTAGACAGCAGGACCCATGTGTGTCTACTGAGACCCTGGCCTGCATGGGCGGCAGGGCAGGGGGGGACTTGTGGGATACCTGTCCACAAGTCACACACCATCTGCCAAGGACTCCAAAGCCACCTGCCCGTGCTCCCTCACGCTAGCCAGCAGGCATCCCAGTAACCTGCACGGTCCTGTTAACTAGCAGCCTTGAAGGAACACTGTGGCCTGTGTCCCCCTCGGGAGGTTACCCTTATAACAGTGGGCTGGAAACTCGGCCCTGAGAGGCCTCATCGAGGACCTGGAGGCTTGCTCTCTGAGTGGGCAGGGAACACGGTTACTAAGCTCTTTCCCCCAGAACGGCTTTCTCAGTCTCTCTACCGAGAACAGAGCCATCTCACCCAGGACTGCCGGAGCACGTTTCAAAATGCTAATGGGATCGCTTCATCTGCAAACCCTTCGGTGGACCCCTGCTGCCCTCCAGAAAAAGTCCAAACACATGAGCAAGACTTTGCCACCCCCAGACAAGCAGGACACCAGTCGTTAGCAACAAGAACGGCAAACATACCGCAGAGGTTCCCACTGCGTGAGTGCCGATCCCGTGCACCATCTTGAACCCATCTGACATACCATTAACTCATCTATTCATTCCCAGCCATAACCCCGCCGGGTGGACACCAGCAGCATTCCCTTTCTAGAGACGAGAGAATTAAATCTCAGAAAGCAGATGGAACTCGCCCACGGCCACACAGCCGTGCTCCTCAAACAGTGCTCCAAGTCAAACCCCATGCTGCTTGCACCTCATGCAACAAAGCCGGCTCCATGAGGATCTGAAGCTAATTGCGTCCACGTCTTCAGTACCTAGGACAGTGCCCGGCAGAGCCCACGCTCAGCTACGGAAGGAGGGACGGCAGCATGGGTGGAAGTCTCAGCAGCAGCACACACCACACCCAGCTAATTACCAGGACCACTGGGGAGCGGATTAAAACACTGAGTCCCACACCACCTGGTGAATGACAGTCATCCTCAAACTCTCCAGGGAGAGGACAGAATTGCAGGACAGAATTGCAGGAGCCAAAATCCCACCTCACACCCCTTACAATGAGCGTCAGGAGAAGGTTCCAGTAGCTTGCGCTTTCCCCCAGGCATTTCTGATGGTCAGTCAAGCTTGGCACCCACTGCCCCCTCTCAGCATGGTACCCCTGCATGTTCCCTGCAGACCCCCACCCCTACCCCAGCTCCAACAGGGTTCCGGGCCACTTGGGAGGTCAAGTGCAGCCAAATGCAAGCAAAATTGGGAGGAAAGTGGGAAGCTCACTCACATGGGCATTTTCAAAGCGGGGTTTTTGGCTCTGTGCCACCTGAGACCTGCTTGGCTCCAAAGCCAGGAGAAGCCTTTCGGAAAGCTGTTTCATCTGACTCATGATAAGAAATCAAATGGTGAACGACGCCAAGCTAGCAGAGTCCACCTTTGAATGCCCAAATTCAGAATCCATGGCAGCATGGCTTTAAGCTTGGGAACAGGGACGTCACGGGCTTTGGGTGGGGGGTTCGGCGGGGCGGGGGGGGGGGTTTGCTGCCAAACTGCCCTTTGACTCAGAAATAACACTTATAGGAAGCTGTCCTTCAGGGGCGCCCAGGTCAGAAGAATAAAAGCATGTGAGAATGACCCCCACACATGGCTGGTGGGAATGCCAAATGCTGTAACCCCCTTGGAAATAGTCTGGCAGTTCCTAAAATAATCAAACATAGTTACCATATGACCCAGCAGTTACACTCCCAGGCATATGCCCAAGAGAAATGAAAACACGCACCCACACGAAGACTTACACACCAACGCTCATAGCCACAGGATTCACGGTTGCCAGAAAGTAGCAGCAACCCAAACCTCCATCGGTGGGCGGGAAATCCACACGATGGGGTACGGCTCAACCGCACAGAGGAATGACGTCCCAACACGCATCCCGGCGTGGATGGACCCTGGGAACATCACGCCAAGGGAGCGATGCCAGACACTAAAGGCCTCGTATTACAGAATTCCATTTGTAGGAAATGTCCAGAACAGGGCGTTTTACGGAGACAGAACGTGGACTCGGGGTTGCTTAGGGCAGGGGAGGCGGGTGAGGGCCGCCAGGGGCAGGGTTTCTTTCTGAGGTGATGAAAAGGTTCTAAAATTGATGGAGGTGGTTGAATGAACAGGAGCAGTCAGACGCAACGTGGCCACAAAAGAATCAGGTAGACTCATGTGTGGATCAGAACCCACCTCCAAATAATCATTAGAAAAAGAAACCAAGGTGCAGAAGTTTAAGTAGTAGGGACCCATCCTGCAAAAAAAAAAAAAGGCAACCTGCACAGGACCCAGGCACAGAATACTCTGGAAGACAGAAGAGCTTGGTAATGAGCTCGCCCTGGGGCACCGGGTGGCGCTGAGGAGGAGAGATCTGTATTAATGAATTGTTTGATTTCTTCTCCCCAGTGTGTATTTTAATTTTTCAATTGCACTGACATTTTAAAGAAGGAATCCATTTAAAAGAAAAGGCAAATTAAAGCAAGTCTGCAACTGAAAATTGCTTAAGCCTCCTTACTCCATTTGTTAAAAAACAGTCTTAGAAACTTTAGGAACTGAGCGAATTGCCCAATCTAAGGGGGGTGGGGACAGAAGACCCCACCCCCAGGACCAGAACTTCATTTAAAAGCGACAGAACCCTCAGGGATGCGCTCTGCCCACCCAGAGCGAAGGCCCTGGTTCTGTGGTTCTTGGTAAAACCAAACAGGCACGTGGCTCGCAAGGCCGGAGTTTCTGCACCTCCGTCCCTGGGCCGGGAGGAGGGCAGAGTGCTTGACCAGCAGCAGAAACTAAAGGATCCGCAGTGCCGTCCGGCAGGGCGCACGTCCCCTGCCGGCCCAGGTGAGCCGCCACAATGTCACTTCCAAGCCGGCCCACACAAGCCTCTGTCACTTCACCAGGGCGTTTCTGGCTGAACTTCCCCCACCTGCTCTAAACCCCAGCGGAGGAGACCCAGACAGAACGGCCACACGTGCATTTCCAGGAGGAGGAGGGAAGGTATGGAGCCAGGAGGAGGAGGGAAGGTATGGAGCCGGCACGCGCAGGCGGGGAGGGGACAGGTGCACGGGCCGCGCTCCAGGGTGACTCACGGAAACCCTCGATCTTGTCGGCCGTCTTGCTCCAGGCCACCTGGCGGGTCTCCATGATGACTTGGACGGTCCTCCGCTCCGGGGTGGACTTGCGGAAGCTGAACACCGTCATCACCGTGCCCAGCTCCAGCGCCCTCTTGATCTGACTCTTCTCGTGTTCGGGGAGGGTGTCCACGTTGGCTGGGGCAGTCATTGTCGGCAGAAGAGGGGGTGGGAGGAGTGAGGGAAGAGGATGCTGGAAAGGCAGAATAAAGGAGTCAGTTGGTTTTGGTTAACTGGGTCGGGGGGGACGAGTTAACAGCCGAAATCCTGTCTCGTGCCCGTCGGCATGAGTTTTAGAAGAAGGTTCTGGCGGCGGGGAATCGTGGACTGCTCAGACTGCCCATCTAGGACGCAGAGGTTTAAATAGAAGTGGAGGTGGGGGGAGGAGCCCCCCTGGCCTCAGTGACCGAACTGTTATCCTGACTTTGAATAACCAAATCACCCCAGCCTGGCAGTGATCGCTACCGTCCTATGCGCTTCCACGCTGTTGAAGATTTGAATAGCCAAAGCAGCCCGGTCGGGCCCCAGTCCCCCCCACCCCCGCCCCAGCATCTTTTTCTGTTCTGCCCAGACTCTCCTCGGCATCCCCTTACTTCCTAAGTGAAGTTGGGAACAGAAAAAAATAATACTAAGCCACATTAGAATGTGTCTGTGAAGACCTCTGCATGGAAATGGAGCCAAAAGGAGAGAAAATGTCAGGGCCCAGCAGCCCCAGGTTCGAGGCCTGGTGTGTGGCCCTGGACCGGCTGCATGACCTCCACAAGTCTCAGCAGCATCCCTTCTATAACGGGCTGTTGGGATGGCGAGGGGCACCCCGCATTCTGCTCAGCGTACAAAAGGCATTCTGGAGCACCACTCACGCACCCAGAGAGACGCCAGACCCCAAATCCTGCAGCCATCCCTGTCTGGCCATACTCATACCCACATCCAAACCATCAGCAAATGCAACTCATCTTCCCCGCTCCCGGGCTCCTCCCAGGATCTCACACCTGGATTGTTCTCATCGCCCAGCTGGTCTCCTGCTTCTGCCCTAGCCCCTACAGGCCAGTGCAGATCGGGAGCTAGATGGAGGGCACCTTTGGAACAAGATGAAATCCCGTCAACCCCTCTTACCGGTTTGCTGCCATCGTGGCCCGAGCACTGGCTCTGGAACCCCCCACTCTGCAGAGGGGAGCCCAAGGGAAGACCTTCTAGACCCTCCCCCACCCCTGAGCCTTATTTCCTTGGAAAGGGGAAGACAGACCTCCAAGGTTCTTGGAAGGATTAAACTGTATAGTATATCTTGGGGCCCTTAAAACAGTGATGCAAAGTCAGGGATCCCCAGATTTAGCTATTGCTACTACTGCCATCAATTGTTCCCTGTATCTTGTCTCCTCCCCACTCCCCCCCACCAAATCCCACAGGATTAGGAGCCCACAGTGTTACTCTGTAGAGAGGCAGGTGTTCAGCCAAGGTCATGCAAGCCTTCCCTCTGGATCTGCCTTTGGAAAGCCTCCTGCCGAGCTGCTCATAATGAGGGCCTCAGTTCCCTCATCTGTAAAATGGGGATAATACCAGTCTCAAGGGGGGCACTGAAAAGACTGAAAGCTACAATGTAGGTTCAGTCCCAGCCTTTGGCTGGGCCTCAGGTAACAGTCATCCAGCCGTTGTTCCCTCTGGCCTTGCCCTTTGTCCCTCCTCCCTCCAGCTCATGCTTATCGCCAAAGGTACCTTCCGCAGGTATCTGGCAGCTGGAGATAAAACCATGATTTCCACCTGCTCTCTCCCCACTTGGAATCACACCTGTCAGCTCAAGCCCTACTTAGAGAGGTCGGAGGAAGCTTCTGGGAGGAGAGGGTATCTGAATCCAATCCTTTTAAAAGGTGAAGCAGGAGGGAACAGTGTTCTCATCAGAGGAACAGGCTTAAGCAAAGGCCCGGCATGCTGCAGGCCTCATAGGCTGGGCCACAGACTCGGAGATGAGCCTCCTGCCTCATCGCCCTGTCGTCCAGTCAAGCCCGTGAACAAGATGCTCGTGACCAGTCTCATCCTGGTGAACCAGCTGTTTACCGGCTTTCCCCAGGGGGCCAGCACCTGCTACACCTGGTTTATCTCATTAAACTCAATGAGAATGATCAGAGGTGAAAGCCCAAATCCTGAGAGGGGAAATTACATATCAAGGTCACACAAGAACCTGGCAGCACTGGGATGAGAACCCTGTTCCGAATCCCATGTCCCCACTCATTCAGCATCTGCCTTCTGGAACTCAGAATTCTGCAGCAGAATCTGGCCCGAAAGTAACTGGTTTGGCCCTCCCACCCCTCTCAAGAGAGTGTGAAGGCCTTGTCCAAGGTCACGCAGCTGGAAAGCGGGAGGAGGAGGATCTGCACCTGTTCCCAGCTCTGCAGCTCCCCACTGGGCTGACCACTCCCCAGCCATGTGCCCCTAGGGTTCCCTCCTCGGTCTCCAGGCCAACGTACAGCAGGGCATAAACAGGGGACACGTACCCTCTCACAACACCTCCACCTCGGTTAAACTTGCCTGCCCGGAGGCAGGGGGACCCTCAGTTCTTTCGGACTCTGGGAAGGCCTTGGACATAACCTTCCCCAAGATTCCGGTTACTTCCACTCAGAAGCCCAGTGGATTGGCCCAACTATCAACAGCAAGTCTCTCCTGTTGCCTCTCGCCAAGAACCAGAAAGAGGTCCTCGTGGCCACAAGATCCTCGCAGTCAACCAACAAAATCCAGCCAGCTCCTGACTCAGGCTTCCAGAGTCTGATGCTTCAGCAACTAAGGCAAGGAAGTGTCCAAGGCCTTCTCCCCAAGGGAGGGCACTGGCCATCATAGGCAATTTCCATTTTGCTTTTGCTGAAAGAAAGAAAGAAAGAGGAAGGAAGGAAGGAAAGAAAGAGAGAGAGAAAGGGAGAAAGACAGGGAGAGAGGAAGGGAGGAAAGAAAGAAAGAAAGGGCCCCGAAATCCTTTTTTTTGGTCCTGGTTCTCATCCTCCTTGGCTAACTTTGCAAAATGACTTATGGCGTCTGAGATTTAATAAGAGGTTTTGCCATTTCTACTTGTTATGTTCTTTTTTGAAATAAACTTCTGGGCTACCAGGACCCAGAACCAGGAAGCAGGGAAGTTTTCTCCTCCTTGGTGTATGTTAGGCCCCTACAGGGGTGCATATGAAATCCCACAGAACAATCCTCTGTTAAACTCTGCACAGCCACATCGCGGAGAGGTAGCTGACCCCCCCAGC
This sequence comes from Martes martes, assembly GCF_963455335.1. Lineage (NCBI taxonomy): Eukaryota > Metazoa > Chordata > Mammalia > Carnivora > Mustelidae > Martes > Martes martes. The sequence goes on from NC_137905.1 coordinate 6,829,278, forward strand.
AGCTCAAAGGAAGGTGGGGACTGCTGCGTCTCCCCCCACCCTGCAGCAGGAGATTTTTGCTGGAGGAACAGCCAGTGTCAACCATTGTAGGGAGGAAGGAGAGTGAGTGTTGTTTGTTTGTTTGTTTTTTTAAGGGGGCAATCTGTGATCATCTGTTAAACCGTGAAACATGCAAATGCTTTGATCAGCCGTCACCTAGGTGCAGAAACACAAAAATGTTCGCAGAAGCATTATTTGTAACAGAAAAAAACACCACTGGCAGGGAGGTCCCTTACAGAACTCCTGGGACATGCACACTAAAGAGGGCTCAGTAGCTATCAGATAGCAGGAAAATTTCCAAGCAATGGGATCCAGAAAGATTCACAAAAGAGATGAAAAAAGAGTGGCAAACCTGTATGCATCATAGAATTAGGTTTTTTTCAAGGCTGCCTGGGTATAAATCTAGCGAAAGTGGTTACTTTCAGAGGAGGGGAGGGGAGAGACGAGGTCTTTACTTTTTATTAATTTAAGTGGTAACATACAGATGAGCTTTCCTTTCTTGGGTTTTTACTGTTTTCTAAATTAAGAAAGGTTCTAAAGTTTTCTTGCTTGCAATTTCTCACCAACTCCACCCAGCCAAAGGGCTATTCATGGGGTCCCCACGTTGCCTCTTCTAGATAAGCGTGACACTCTCAAGGTGGGGGGGCATGTAGGAGGGGAGAAGAGAGGTGGGGATGAGGGGACCAGGTTGGGGAGGCGGCAGCAGCATTAGGCAGCTTCTGCATCCATGAAGCCAGCGGGCAGTGTTGTCCCTGAACTGGTATACACAAGGCACACACACCTTTGCAGCAGGCTAAGTGCCTGGGCCTGGCATGGGTCCCCAAATCGGCCTCTCTCTGCAAAACTGTAGCTAAGGATGATGGCCAAGCCCCAAGCAAGGCCCTTAGCCAGGGAGGGTCGAGAACTGGTCAGGGCATCCTTTCCATAGATGGGCCCCAATTCTCAAAAGCCGTGGAATGTAGCTTTGAGTAGCCCCAGTATCCTGGGTAAGGAACCGAGGCACAGAGAGGTTCTTCAACGTGCCCAGGGTCACACAGCTGGAATTGACATTCAAATTAAGTTGATTAACAAGGCCACCTGTCTCCCTGTGCCACGTCATCCCCCTCAACCCACCAGACTTTTTCAGGCCGTTTCAAGATCAGAGCGCTAGAAGAGCCCCTCCCCATTCTGCACCAGACTCCAGGCGCCAACCCTTGTTAAAAAGAGCCGTTTTCCCTCAAATGCTTCCGCGATGGGGCGGGATGACCTCGTTGGGATTCCAAACCATGACCAGGAAAACGCACAAACACATATAATTATGCACACAACTGTGGGGTGGGAGCGGGAATCGCGAATCCCTCGACACTCTGCCCGTCTCTTCTGGGCGAGGGCTGCGCCGGCCGCGGTATCGCCCCGCCACCCACCCACCTGCGTGATACCGGGCAGTGCCGGGGGCGCGCCGGGCCGCCCGCAGTCAGCGAGCCCGGGGCACCGACGTGGCCGCGAAACACAGCCAGACCCCACGCGGGGCCCCGCGGCCCCCGGAGCCTTGAACGCCGACGCCAGCGCGACCCACCCGACCGCGAGCGGCGCCGCCTCCTCCGGGTTCCCATTCAAAGCCGGGGCCGCCCGGAGCGCCGAGATGGCGCCGCTCCCGGTGAGGAAGTGGCCGGCGGCCAGGCCCCGACCCCCGCCTGCACCGCCCGGCCCCGGGCACGGCAGGCGGGGGGCCCCCGACGGCGCGCCCCGCTCCCGCCCGCGCCCCGCTGCGCTCCTCCACTCCGAGCGCGGGTCTCCCCCGCACCCCGGGCGCCCGCGCGCGCTCCCGCCCCGCCGGGCCGCTCACCTGGCCGTGCCCCCGCCGCGGGTCCCGGCTCCGGGCACTCCCTGCGGCGCGCGCCCTCCAACGCGGCCGCCGCGACTTCTGCTTCGGCCGCGGCCGCGCGCCACGTGACTCCTGGGGGCCGCCCCGCGCGCCCCGGCCCGCCCCCGGCGCCCCGAGGCCGCCCTGCCCCGCCCGCCGCGCCGCGCACCCCGGGCCCCTCGTCCGCGGCCGGGGGAGGAAACTGAGGCCGCGGGCGTGGGCGGGGGAAGGGCGCGAGCGGCCCGAGGCCTCTGGCGAGGGAGAGCGAGGACCCGCCGGCGCCCGCGCAGCAGTTGCGCGGCGCCTCCCGCGTCCAGGTGCTGGGCGTGCAGTGAAGAAACTGAGCGTCACCTGGACACCGCCGTTCGCGGCCGCAGTTTGACGTCGTCACCGAGGCTGCGCTGGTGTCCGACCCCCTCCTGCTACCCGGGCCAAGCCACTTCAGTACGCCCAGCCTCAGTTTCCCCATCGGTCAGGCGGATCAGAGGAGCGCTGCCCCCCAAAGTTTGTTGTAAGGAAGGGAGAGTTGGGAACCGATCTCCCAGTTTCCCAGTAAGATTTTTTTAATGGCTCCCCTGTGAAGGATGCCCATGAAGGAGATCGTTAGATGCCTACTTAGGCTGCTTAGTTGACGGCTCTTTTCCATTCTTGTGTTTCCCGAAATCATGTTATTCCAACTTTTCGCGTGCACCTTCGACGCGGGTGTCTCCGTGGTGATTCCAGCCTGCCTGCGCGTCGCCTACAGAGCCCTCGGAGCGTTTTTTGAAACTCCGAAAGTTGCCCCGACTGCAAATGTTCTAAGAGAAGCCACAGGACGCATTCACCAACCTCAAAAATCCATAGAATTCTTTCTTTCCCTGCCCCATCTCGGGAGTGTACCGGGGACCAGGCACCAAGGACCCCTTGCTGCCCTGTTTTCTAAAGAGATCTTTGAAAGGCTTCTTAAAACGTTAGCCACTTGGAATGATGGGGTCAACTTCCAAGAAATAATACCCAACTCTAGGTTAAATTTCTTTGCCTTTTTTTTTTTTTGTAAATACTCCCAACTTAATATTTATTTCCATCAACCTTTTTAACACTTTTATTTTGGTACCTTTTATTTATACCACGTGCATGATACCTTTGTGCAACCATATATGTATGCAATTTACTATTCCAAAATTTGCTTGTATAGGGAAGCGTGTTGAATCTCTTGCTGACGAGAGGACACTGCGTGCAGTGAGAAGTTTTGGAGATCACTACTGGCAGCCTTGGCTCCTAACCGCTGTCCAAACAGATGCTAATTCTGGCTGGAGCTTTCTCTGGTCCCTGGGGTCAAGCAAGAAAAGAAGAACATGTAGTCCACGTTTCTAACCTGCAGTCATAAGCCTACAGCGTCTTGGCAGCTAAAATATCTGTGTGAGATGATGGTCACAGTAATGGCGGTTTGCTTCTTCATATTTTTTTCTTTGCTTTTCTTCTCTGCCTCGTTTATCTTCAAGTGAACAGCTAAAGGCATCTGCTGCAATGAACAGGAATTGCTGGGGTTCCTCATCTCTTTTTCCTAAATTTCAGCTCATTTTTTCAAAATAATTGGGACATTAGCCCCTCCCCACCCCACTGCCTTCTGGGAGGACTCAAATACAAAATGACATTTCTCTTCCAAAGCACAGTAGGTAGGGGGAGAAGCCACCCTCTCAAAAAAAAAAAGAAAGAAAGAAAGAAAGAAAGAAAAAGAAAAAGAAAAAAACCCCTCACAGGGAGGCCCCTTGGGTGTTAAGTCAGTGGGGGCTGGAGGCAGGATTTGAACACAGGTCTGTCTGGTGCCAGCACCCACGGGCTCATAGCCCCACTTCCCATCCAAAACATTACCAGGCATCCAGGCAGGGAGAAGTGAAGCTGTAACCACTCCACACAGATTCACAAATGGGTCAGGAAGTGACCTCAAAGGGTGGAGGGAACTTTCTTTTCCTTTTCATATAAAAAGAAAGAAGGGGGAAGGAGGAATAACCTGGAAAAAAAAAATGTCTTTTCATCAAAATTGCCTTAACTTTTTATCCTGTGTTCCTCCCCAGTGCTCGGAATGTACTTGTTTTTTCCCCCATAACCCTCTTCCACTGGCTAGCCGCCATGGTGCCCGGACCATTAAGCCCTTGGTGTTTCCATTTCCCTCTCTGCAAAATGGGCATAATAATCTAATCTGCCTCCCCGGGCGGTGGTGAGGATTAAATGGGACAGGCATACCTGCTTCAAGTGTCAGAGCTGTTTTTAATGTTGTCATTGGAAAGAAGAAGAGTCCTGTGGTGTAGCAGGAAAGTGTGGACTGGAAGAACAGGGAGACCTAGATTCAAGCCACTTTCTTAGCTGTGTGACCTTACGCTGGTCACTCACCCTCTCTGAATCTCCAGTTTCCCCAACATTCCGTCTATAGGGACAGAAAATCTATAGGGACAGAAAGTAGACTAGTGGTGGCCTAGGACTGAGGGCATGTAAGTACTGGAAGGTGATGACTGAGGGGTACAGGGTTCCCCTTTGATGAGAAAGTTCTAAAATTGTGAAGGTGGTGGAACGATACTGTGAATATACCCAAAGCCATTGCACTGTACGTTTTAGGAGGCCAAATTTTATATATATGACATATCTCAATAAAGTTGTTCCCCCCAAAAAAAATCTACCTTAGAAAGTTGTTTAAAGAATTCAAGATAGTGGGTGACACAGAGCCGAGCAAAACACGGCTTTTGATGAGTAACAGCTTCTCACTACGTTACCTGTTACGTGGTGGGCCTTCCGAACCTGGCCCCTTCTCTCCAGGCCCCAGTGAAGCCCCTCACCCTTCTGGCCTCCCCCTCCTCCCCCAGAGCCAAAAATGAGCAGAACACCCAAGAGCCTTTGCGTTTGGTTTCCTTTCCCGACATTGTTCAGAGAAGCGCATGTCCCCTGGGGACAAGCCCAGTCCCAGCTGCTGGCTGGCAGGCCTCTGGGAGAGGAAGTACCACCCCGAGCTGGCTTCAGACCTTGTCAGGGTTAGGCCAGGCCTGGCAGCTGGGGGAGGCGGGGGTGTGGGGGGGGGAGGGGCTCTGCTATTTTCTTTCTCAGTTTTATTGAGGTATGACTGTTAGACAAGAAGCTGCCCACAATGAACGTGTACAAGCTGGTAAGTTTGGATATGTGTATACTTGTGTGACCATCACCACAACCAAGGTAACAAACTTATCCAACTCCTCCAAATGCTTCCCTGTGTCCCTTTGTCACTGTAGTTGCTTTTTGTGTTATATTGTGGGGGGAGGGTGGTGAGAAGGCTTCTGGGCCCTCAACACATATCTAGACATGCAATCCATTATTGTCAACTCTAGACACGATGTTGCACAGCAGAGCTCTAGAATTTACTCAGCTTGGGAGACAGAAACTTTACAGCCATTGAACACCTCCCCTTTCCCCTCTCCTCCCAGCTCCTGGCAACTGCCATTCTATTCTCCGAGTCTAGAAGCTTGAGTCCCTTGGGTGTCTCACGGGAGAGGAGTCACGCCACGGCTGTCCTCGGACTGGCTCACCTGGCTTAGCACGATGTCCTCCAGGTCCGTCCACGTCGCTACAAATGGTAGGATTTCCTGCTTTTTAAAGGCAGAAAAACCATCGTGGGTACAGATGCCATTTTCTTCACTGCGTATCTGTTGGACGTGTACATTGTTTCTGCATCTCGGGTGGTGTGGTGTGATTCATGCTGTGGGAATCCAGATTCTCTTCCTGATCCTGTCTTCTGGTTTGGGGGGATATAAATACTGGAAGTGGGACTGCTGGGTCACGTGGTGGTTCTGGTTTTCATTTTGTGAGGAACCACCTCGCTGTTTTCCGCAGTGGAACACCGCTGTGCGTTCCCACCAACAGGGCACGAGGGTTCCCGTCTCCGCATCCTCTGCAACACCCGTCACCTTTTTTTTTTTTGTACCAGGTGCTCTGACAGGTGTGAGGGGCTATCTCGTCTGGGCTTTGATTTGCATTTCCCTGGTGACCAGTGGTGTGGGGTGTCTCTCCACATACCTTCACTGGCCTTCTGTATGTCTTCTTTGGAGAACTGTCTGTTCAGGTCCTTTGCCCACGTTCAAATCGGGTTGTTCGTCTCGTTGCTATTGAGTTGTAGGAGTCAGCTGCCTAGATGGAGGCTGGTTGGGAAGGGCCTCCGGTCCCCTGGTTTTTCTTTGGGCTTCTCAAGCCTCAGGTTCCTGCTGGGGCTCATTTATTCATTCAACAAACACTTGCCGAGTCCCCTCCAGGAGCCAGGCTCTGCTGGGCTCCAGGAAGACAACAGTCATCATCAAAGTCCAACCCCGTGAGCGTGTATTATAGATGGGGGGCTAGGGCCAGGGTGGGAGGGTTCCAGAGTGAGACCGAGCGATTTTTGAAGCCCACTTCCGCCCCTCACAGCCTGCATGGCTCCGCACACAGCTGCCGGGCTCTGTGGGGCTCAGGTTCCTCATCGGTGTTAGGGTTACTGTGGAGGAGCAAGTCGGCTAATGCGTGTCCAAGTCCTGGGCGCCGTTCCTGGTTCAGTGAGGCCCCAGCGCTGACAAGGCAGTCATTGCTTTGTCGTGGATGCATGACACGCTGTCCCGGCTGGGCTTAGAGCTGGCTGAGCGGTACCTTCCCCAGGCCCTCAAGCCTCGTGTAAAATCAAGACAGTTAAAACCAAGAGCAAGTGTGGAGGGGTGGCTGAATATGTGGGATGTTGACACGGACAGGCCTGGCTGGGAATCCCGGCTCTGCCACTTTCCTACCTTGCGTCCCCAGGGGAAGTGACTTAGTCTCCCTGAGTCTGTTTCTCGACGAGGACGAAAGGCCCTACCTCTAACGGCTGGCGCATGTGTCTGGATGTGTTCAGCTCCCACAAAAAGGCTGTCTTTAATCTGACGTCGCTGGAAGCCCAGGAGGGACTGGGGGGCGGGCACAGAGTAGTCAGAAGTTCAAGGACATCAACATTATAAAGATTCTTTCCAAAGCTGACACTCCTGCCAGCCAGACCAGAAAGGGGGAAAGCAAGAAAGAAGGAAAGTCCCCCCAGAGCCCGCAGCATGCTTTCTCTCCGTTATCATTCACAGGGGTGAGGCCCAGTCGGTCTCCGCTCTTGCTCGAGGAATGGGATCCCGCATCTGCCTGGATGCCGGACGCCGCGCGCGGCTGCCCAAAGTGTGAAGCAAAACAGAGTCACTGGTGGGGAGGGTGGGGGGACAATGTCATATGCGTAGCCTGCGGGGTCCTGCAGGGGTCACAGAGCTCCTTGAGGCAGCCAGAGAAAGCTCACCCGAGGACGGCGGTTCCCTTCTGGTCCCTTCACAGGCCAGCAAGCCCCCAACCCAGTTCTTGCTCATTCAACAAACACCGAGCCCTTGCTTGACACCAGACCCTACAGGTGAGTGGCTGGGGCGGCATAGAACATACCATGTGCTGGGCACCTTAAACCAACAGAAATGCATTCTCCCACCGTTCTGGGCCTGACGTCTGAAGTCCAAGTCTAGGGGACAGTGCTGTCCTGCCTCTGTCCTCGGGGCTGGCGGCTGCTGGCCACGTCGGGCGTTTCTTGACCTGGGGCTGCATGCCTCCCCCTCTCTACTCTGTCTGCAGTGATGTTCTTCCCTGTGTCCGGGTCTCGAACCTCTCTCCTTGCTCCGGTGAGGACACACACCAGTCACTGGAAATAAGGTGCTCTAAATTCCGGATGATCTCTTCTTGAGATCCTTAATTACATCTGCAAAGACTCTATTTCCAACTAAGGTCAAATTTACAGGGAGGGGCACCTGGGTGGCTCACTCAGTTAAGTGTCCGACTGGATTTTGGCTCAGGTGATGATCTCAGGGTCGAGGGACTGAGCCCCGTGTGGGGCTCCATGCTCGGTACAGAGTCTGGTTGAGATTCTCTCCTTCTCCCTCTGCCCCTTCCGTGCTCTTTCTCTCCCTCAGATAAGTAAATAAACCTTAAAAAAAAAATTGGGGCGCCTGGGTGGCTCAGTGGGTTAAGGCCTCTGCCTTCGGCTCTGGTCATGATCCCAGGGTCCTGGGATCGAGCCCCGCGTCGGGCTCTCTGCTCGGCGGGGAGCCTGCTTCCCCCTCTCTCTCTCTGCCTGCCTCTCTGCCTACTTGTGATCTCTCTGTCAAATAAATAAATAAATAAAATCTTAAAAAAAAAATTCACAGGTAAAGGGGGGTAGGACTTAGATCTTTTGGGCGGGTCGTGGTTCAACCCACTAGCCCTGTATTGGTAACAGGGCAACCCCTTCAGCATTCAAGGGAGTGACAGCAGCAAGAGATTTACCACCAGAGAATGATAAGAGCTGGGTTAAAGGGATAAACCAAGGGGCTGGGAAGACTTCTCAGAGGAGGCGACCTCAGAACTGTGTCTTGAGGGATACAGGAGAGCTTTCCAAGAGCACCAGAGAGAGAGAGAGAGAGAGAAGCTTTGCTACAAACCAGGCTGGTTGGTCAAAGTTAATCAATGCCCTTGAAGTCACAATAGTGGTTCTCTTTGCCTGGGATGGGGCAGAAGGAAGGGTTCTGGGGGCTGTGATAGTCTCCCTTTCGATCCTGTAGCTACAAGGAGCGGTCACTTGATAAAAATGAGCCTTACACCTACCACTTGTGCAACTTTATGCATATCTCAGGAAAAATTAATATTTTTAAAAGGCTGCTGTATATGTTAACGAGTCACCTCTGACTTGTTCCGCGTTCAGTGTTTTCTAAATATTCTTTACTAAGCACATCTTAGTTATACTAGAAAACTGTTTGAAAATTAAGGCTGGGGGCACCTGGATGGCTCAGTTGGTTTATTGTCTGGCTTTGGCTCAAGTCATGATTCCAAGGTCCTGGGATCCAGCCCAATGTCAGACAGGGGCCGGCTTCTCCCTCTGCCCCTCTCTTGCATTTCTCATGCTCATGCTCTCTCTCTGCCTGAAATAAATAAATAAAATTTAAAAAAGAAAGAAAGAAAGAAAGAGGGGCACCTGGGTGGCTCAGTGGGTTAAGCCTCTGCATTCGGCTCTGGTCATGGTCTCAGGGTCCTGGGATCGAGCCCTACATCGGGCTCTCTGCTCAGCAGGGAGCCTGCTTCTTCCTCTCTCTGCCTGCCTCTCTGCCTACTTGTGATCTCTGTCTGTCAAATAAAAAAATAAAATCTTAAAAAAAAAAAAAAAGAAAGAAAGAAAAGAAAAGAAAATCAGGGCTGTCAGCATTCAGCAAAGTGGATACTTCGGAAGATGGTGATGAGAGGTAAGCTGAGGGGGGACCTGGGGTGTGCCCTGGGGGTGCCCTGCATTCTGTTTCTTTAGGAAACGTTGGCCACACTGACGTATTCTGTGTGTGAAAACTCACTGAACAAAGTGAACTCATTGTATGCTTCTATTATGCGCACTTTTCTGCATTAAGTTATGCATCAATAAAAACTTTAAAATACAAGACAGCTTAGGAGTGGGAAGGAATCGTTTAAAATCTTTGTGGTTTACCCAAATCAGTAACGTTTATTTAATACCTGCCTCGTGCCAGGACCCTGCATTCGGTAAATACATTTAGTCCTTGCAACAAAGCTGGGAAGCTCAATCATTTTTGTGTCCATTTTACAGATGAGGCTCGGAGGTACGAGATGACCCACAGGGCTGGACTTCACAACCCAGTGCCGATGAGGTCCAGAGCCCCACTCCCACAGAGGACTCTTGCCTCCCCCAGGGAGTTCTCAGGGAGGTGTGAGATGCACCCGGAGATGCTGGGCCTACTGAATCTGAACCCTGGGGATCTGCATTGTTACAACCCCCAACCCCACCCCACAATTCTTTTGTACTCTCTAGTATGGGCACCAATGCCTTCCACTGAAACAACATGGAAAGAAACATTTGAGGAGCCTCTGCAGAGATGGAAAGCGGTCTGGGCACTTCGGGCTGATATAAAGAGGTATAAGCCATAAAGGTCAGGAGGCTTTCCTAGAAGATTCCAGAAAGACCACCTCCTAATGAGTTCCTTTGGGAGAGCGGACATTGATTAACCCTCCCCGCACAGAATCCAAGACAAATTCTCCTTAAATACCAACTCAACAGACCACTCGCTCAGCCCACGAGCACTAATAATCACCTGGTATGTGTCAGTCACTATTCTTGGCTCTGAGGTTCAGAAGAGGAAAGGTTCATTCTCTATCAGGAGGTCACCTGACAGAGGATAAATTTTACCTACCTGAGCTGGTTAAAAAAAAAAAAAAAAATGGTTACATGCCTGTTAAAATGGCTAAAGACCACAGACAATACCCAGCGTTGGAAATTCACGGGGATCAGGGGCCGAGAACGCAAAACGGTGCTGCCTCCTCGGAAAACAGCTGGGCAGGTTCTTTTCTTTTCTTTTTAAGATTTTATTTATTTGACAGACAGAGATCACAAGTAGGCAGAGAAGCAGGCAGAGAGAGGGGGAAGCAGGCTCCCTGCTGAGGAGAGAGCCCCAGGCGGGGCTTGATCCCGGGACCCTGGGATCATGACCTGAGGCAAAGGCAGAGGCTTAACCTACTGAGCCACCCAGGCACCCCAGCTGGGAAGTTTCTTAAAAAGATGCACATACACCGATCAGAGGACCCAGCAATCCCACATCTAGGTATGGACCCAAGAGAGATGGAAACCCGTGTCCATGCACAACCCTGTGTGCCAGTGTCCGTAGCAGCTTTATTCATAGTCCCTGAAAATAGGAAATGGGACCCCAATGCCTTTCAACTCGTGAAAAGATAAACGAGCATGCACATACCGAGATGGTCCGCATCAATCAGAGGGAATAAACAGGCGCGCAGACGCCGAAGGGGAAACTCAGATGCATTACGCTAAGTGAGAGACCAGAATCGAAACGCTACGACAGTGAGATTCCACTGATGCGACATTCTAGAAGACGCAAAACCACAGAGACCGAAAATAGATCACTGGTTGCCAGGGGCTGGGGGTTGACTACGAAAGAGCACAGAGGAATGGCAGGGGGGCTGGGGGGGAGGGTGATGGAATTGTTTTATAGTTTGCTTGTAGTGAGATTGTGCAACTCTATGAATTTGCCAAAACTCATAGACTGTACACCCAAAAGGGTGTACACTGAGTGTAAATCACATTTTACTTAAAAAAATAATAATAATACAGATGATAAGGCCAAGGGTGGGGGTTGAGGGAGAAGGAGGAATGATGCTGGTTTGGGAGGAGAGGGTCAGGGAGGCTTCCCGAAAGCAGGGAGTCCCTCTCTGAGGCCGGGGAAAGGCGAGGAGAGGGCGGATGGCAGACAGCAGAGCGGCACAGATGACGTGCTCTGGGCAGGGTGTAGTTCTGCTGGAGAGAAGGGTAGACGTGCCCCAAAGGAAGGCAGAGCTTGACTCCCGCTGGCCCTGCTGAGCCTGCAGGCAGCGGGGAGCTACGGAAGGTGTTAGAACAGAAGCGTGATCTGGAGGACTTCGGGCTCGGACAATCCACTGGGGAGGGTGGTTTGAGGGAGCCAGGCTGAAGGCAGGACAACTGGTCCAGATGTTCTTTCCCCATGGCTGTGCCTTCTTGGCACCGACATTCTGCGGCTCAGACATTAACCAAACCCTTGCCATGTGCCAGGCACAGTTACAGGAGCTGGGGACAGACCAAAAATCCCCGTGGCTCTTACATTCTAATGGGGAAGCCAGACCATAAACAAGGAAACAGATTACCAAGGTCATCCCAGAGGACAGGGAGTCCTGTGAGGAAGCAGATGGGTATAATGGGGGAAGGGAGAGGGAACATAGATAAGGCAGTCACCACGGCCTCTCGGAGAAGGTGACATCTGAGGACAACCTAAGCAGGAGGAGGAGCCCTAAGTGAGGACCTGGAGAGGGACCTTCTCAGGCACCTGCAAAGACCCCAGGAGGGGGGCCTGATCGCTTTGGCGGGGCACAGAGTGGATGCAGAATCCCAAAAAGCCATAAAGTGGGGTACAGCCACACCTTCCCGGGGGGGGGGCCCTTCTAGCAGAAGATGGAGAGAGCCCTCCCCAACGAGTGGCTGCCTCTCCTGCCTGTGCTCCACATCCTCCATATTTGGGGGAAGGATAGTCTATGGCCCCAAGTGTGGAGAGAACAGCCTAAACCCATAAGGGTGGTTTTCCTCCCGGTTCTAAAGGTCACAGCTATTGCCACTGTAAACAGTGTCCCTGTTGACAGAATCACACCAGCTCTGGAGACAGGGAGAGACTGAGGACACACCTGGAAAGGCCAATCTGGACTTTTTGAACTTAAAAAAAAAAAAAAAAAAAAAAGGCCAAGCAAGCCAACAACTTCCGTGTCTGGTGACTCACCTGTTGTTGAATCCTCCCTGTCTCCCAGTCACCGGGGCTGGCCCTGCCCGGCTCGCTCCCTGTGTGTCACCTCCCTTAGCCACACAGCTGCATCCACAGGGGACATCCTTCCCTGACTGAACCTTGGCATCAGGTCAGAACTGGGCTGCCCACCAGCCAGCCAGACTACTGACTTGTAAGGGACCGCACCGTCACTGACAAGGTGACTGCGGCCACAGAGTTCCGTTCATCGGGTGACTTCAAACAAGAGAAATTTATTCTGTCACAGTTCAGGGGGGCAGAAGTCCCCAGTCAAGGCATCAGCAGGGTTGTTCCCCCTGGAGGCTCTGAGGGACAACCTGGTCCACGCCTCTGTCCTCATGTCCGCCCGCAACCCTCAGTGTCCCTTGACGTGTGGGCCCATCCCTCTGATCTGTGCCTGTCTTGTCACACGCCATTCTCCCTGTGTCTCCCTGGGCTGGGGGGGGGGGGGGGATATCTTCTTTTCATAAGGATACCAGTCACTGACTTTAGGACTCATTCCAACCCACAACGACATCCGAACTTGCTGGACAAAACCCCTAGATCCAAGTATGGTGACATTTTGAGGTTCCCGGTGGACATGCATTGGGGGTGGTCACTATTTGAACCAGGACACAAGGTCATAAACAAGACAGAGGACACTGGGCTTGCCGCGGGCCACTTAAAGAACGGGAAGCACCAGAGAGCCCAGCGAGAGGCTGGAAAGGTAACTGCTGAGGGTGAGGACGGGCCCCCACGGGCCCCCACGGGCCCCCACGGGCCTGGCGGATCATCGGTGGTGACTAAATGGCCCCTGAGGGGAGGGCGTCCATTCAAAAGCCAGCCGTGGGAGACTGTGTTTTCCGAAGATACCCCTACCTGCCCATGCCGTCTACTCGCCTACACTGTGATGTGGACGTCCCTCCGAGGAACCTGGCCAGTCTTTGTAACTTTGTGTGATTGCTCCCTAGAACATGCCAGAAGGGATGACGCACGACAGCTTCTGCCTGGCTCAGGACACATGCCGTAGGAGCCCCAAGCTGACTTAAGGAAGACGAGTGGCCCCGAAGCCATCATGTTGGAGAGACCGCATGGACCCTGCACAGAAACAGGGCGCCCCCACTACGCCAGGCCCCTCCAGCCCCGGCGGCAGACGCCGGAATGAGAAGTCTTTGAGATGCCCACAACCCAAGTCAGCATCTGCCCCCAACAGTATGGGAGAGCCTGAGCCAGAACCGCCCACCACTCCCTCAGTCCTGACTCTTAGACGCCACGATCGACGTCCACTGTGGCTTTACGACGAGTTTATTTGTCAAGTGGGCTTGCAGGTTGGAGGCCGAGCAGAACTGTCCAGGGCTCCCGGAGGCAGGCAGGGCTCTGCCGTCAGGAGCTCTCCCACTTTGCCCTCTCCCGCAGCCTCTTCCTCCTCCTCTCCTCTAACTAGAATCTGAACGAAGATTTGAAATGTCCATTTACAGGGACACTGATGAGCCCAGATCTGTCCTCTCGCTCTTCCCTCTACCTGACAAATGCCATGTCACCCTATAAGGCTCCGCTCATCGTGTTATGGGGAAGGACCAGACAAATTTTACCCCGATATTATCTAAACTAACAGTTAAGAATTGCTTTAAAGGGGCACCTGGGTGGCTCAGTGGGTTAAAGCCTCTGCCTTCGGCTCGGGTCATGATCCCGGGGTCCTGGGATCGAGCCCCGCATCGGGCTCTCTGCTTGGTGGGGAGCCTGCTTCCTCCTCTCTGCCTGCCTCTCTGTCTGCTTGTGATCTCTGTCTGTCAAATAAATAAATAAAATCTTAAAAAAAAAAAAAAGAATTGCTTTAAAAAGGTAGAGCGATGAGGGCACCTGGGTGGCTCAGTCAGTTAAGTGTCCGACTCTTGATTTTGGCTCAGGTCATGATCTCAGGAATGTGAGACGGAGCCCTGCATCGGGCTCGACGCTCAGTGGGGAGGCTGTTTGAGATTCTCTCCCTCTTCCTGTCTCTCACCCTCTGCTCTCCAGCCCTCCATACCCATACCCCTCGCTCACACACACGCTCTCTCTCTCAAATAAATAAATAGATAATTAATTTTTAAAAATGAAGAAAAAATGAAAAGATGATAATGACATATATGTACATTTGCCATCACTCTCAAGCACATTAAAATTAAGATGTGTGAATGGTTGGAAAGAAACAGATCGATAGAGATTGACAAAACAAACATAGCAAAAAAACACAAACAAAACCATAACAGAGGATCCTAAGTCGCAGAATGCTTGCCAATTTGTTAAACTTTTCTGTGTGTCCTAAGACGTTCCTAAGAAAACGGTGGGGAAATGACAAGAGCAAACACAGCAAGTACGACGGGCCAGGTACCGTCCTAAGACTCACCATCTGATAGCACACTCAGTCCTCAGCCCAACCTCGGAGGGAGGTTTGATCATTATCCCCATTTTAGTACAGAAGAAGCTGGGCACACAGAAGTTCAAATCATGCCCAAGCTAAGGTAGCAGGTAAGGGACAGAAAAGTCAGAGCGAAGCTAGCTGGCGAGCCCCAGCACAGCGCACCCCTCCTGATTACAACATACCACCTCTCACTCAGGCTATGCCTTTCTAATCGGAGGAACAACTAGAATTTATAATTAAAACACAACTGTATTAAAGTTTTATGCCGTTCTTCGTGGCTGCCCAATGAAACCTGTCCTCCTACGGCTGGGGCCGTCCCACGTATGAGACTACATACACCCCAGGGGATGCCAGAGCCTTGCTTTCCCAGACTCCATGGCAGCTCGGGGGCGGGTAATCCCCGCCCGCCCCGACAGGCAGGCGCAGCAGCACCAGGCTCGTGCTCAGAAGCTGGCAACCGGAGAAGCAGGGGTCAGAGGGCACGGACCTGGCAAAGGCAGTGTCATGGACCCCAGTGCCCAGCGGCAGCAGGATCAGAGATGACGGCATCTGAGCCCAGTAGAACCGGCTGTCCTGTCTCCATCAGACCATCCAGTGCCCGGTTTCGCTCTGTTTCCATCAGTGTGGATTCTAGACTTGGATCTCTGCCCTTCTGGAAAATACACAAGCCACCCAACATCCTTGAGTAAATTCCTTGCTTTGGCCAACACCGGACCGGGTTCCTGCTCTTCCTCCTACAACTGCTGGATATGTCATAGCTTCAGGGCGACTGCTAAACGTATAAAGAAAACGGTGGAGGGTGTGACTCTTGAGCTCAGGATCACGAGTTCAAGTCCCATGTTGGGTGTAAAGCACACTTAAAAAGAATGTCATTAGTCACCCATACTCAAAGCCGATTTTAGAATTCTGTATCTGTGCAAATATTACCTGTCAAAAAGGTAAGACAGGGACACCTGGGGGGCTCAGCTGGTTGGGTGCCTGCCTTTGGCTCAGGTCATGGTTCTGTGGTCCTGGGATCGAGTCCCACATTGGGATTCTTACTTGAGTAGCAGGGAGTTTGCTTCTCCCACTGCTGCTCCCCCTGCTTGTGTGCTCTCGTGCTCGTGCTCTCTCTCTCTCTCTCTCAAATAAATAAATATATTTTTAAAAAAGGAATACATAATTGAATTGATTAAAAGGACAAAAAAAGGAAATATGATTAATTATGAATCACGATCTCTGGGTGGTTATTTTTCCCACCTCTTTATACATTTCTGCATATTTCAAATACCTCAGTAAATATCTTAATAATCAAGAAAAAAGTACCATGGCAAAGAACTAGAGGCCACAGAATGGGGCAGGGTATTTGAAAATCATATATCTGATAAGAGACTTGTGTCATGTATCTAGAATATAAAGGAATCTAACGATTCAAAAAGACACACAAACCAGTAAAAAATGGGCAAAAAAATCCAAATGGACATTTTTCTTTTTTCCGAAGAAGATGGACAAAGAGCCAACAAAATACATGAAAAGATACTCAACATCATTAACCATCTGGGAACAGCAAAATGAAATCACATGAGACACCACACACACCAGGGAGGCAAAAATAGAAAAGACAGGACCAGGGGCAACAGGCTGGCTCAGTCGGTAGAACGTGGGACTCTGGATCTCAGGGTCTTGAGTTCGAGCCCCGTATTAGGGGTAGAGCTTTCTTTAAAGAAAAAAAAAAAAAAAAAGACAATCACAAGTGTTGACAAGGATGGGGGGAAAATCAGAACCCTCATACAGCACTGGTGGGAATGTAAAATGGGGCAGCTGCTTTGGAAAATAATAGGGCAGTTCCTCAAAAGGTTAACCATAGGGTTATGGTATGACTCAGCAATTCTACTCCGAGGTCTAGACCCAAGACAGCTGGAGATACACGTCCACACAAAAACTTGGCCATGAATGTTAGTATCAGCGTTATTCACGACAGCCAAGTGGTGGGAGCACAGGGAGGATGTCCACCACCTGATAGGTGGATAAAGAAAGTGTGGTCTGCCCGTCCCGCAGAACATATCTAGCAACAAAGAGGACTGAAGGATTGACGCCCACCCACTACAACACGGATGGACCTTGCAAACATCACGCTAAGAAGCCGGTCACGAAACAGCACATAATGTATGGTCCCATTTACCTGGAACGTCCAGAAAAAAGCAAATCTAGAGAGATAGAGTAAGTGTGTGATTTTAGGTGGTTGGGGAAAAGGGGAAATGGGGAGAAAATGCTTCAGGGGCAGGGGTTTCTGTTTGAGGTGATAAAAAAAAAATTCTAAAGTTGCTTGTGGCAATGGTTTTCCAACTCTGTGAATACACTAAAAACCAGTGAATGGTGTACTTTAAGTGAGATAATGGTATAATATGTGAATTGTATCTCAGTAAAGTTGTTTTAAAATGTTAAAAAAAAAAAAAACTGGAGGGAAATGTTCAACAATGGCTTTCTTCTGTGAGGCTTCCTCTTTTCTGTGGGTTTTGGGTTGGTTTTGGGGTGTATGTGTGTTGTTTCCAGGCCTTGGCACGAACTGGAGGCCAGCAAATGTTTATTGATTGAATGGATGGACAGAGGACAAAAGGATGGCTAGATGGGTGGACGAATGGTGGTTGCTGGCCTCCAAAATGGCCCCCAGAGAGCCTCATCTCCGGGGCTTTATGCCCCTGTGTCGCCTCCTCCAACACTAAACAAGGGTTGACTCTGACTGAGAGAATCCCGTGGAAGGGACGATGTCTGATGTATGAGGCTAGGATGTAAAAGGCATTGCAGCTTCTGCGTTGGTCCCTTGGGCTGCTCTCTTAGGAGGAAGCCAGCCACCATGCTGGGAGGACCCTCAGACAGCCCTCTGGAAAGGCCCCGGTGGAGAGGGACTGAGGTCTCTCACCAATAGCCAGCACTAACTAGCCAGACAGTCCTGATTCCTTACCCTCAGAAACCATGATAATGAATGATTGTTTTTTAAACCATTAAGTTTTGGTGCCAGGGAGCAACAGATTACTAATGGAAATTTATAAAGGGGGGATGGATGGATGGATGGATGGATGAATGGGTAGATGGGTGAATGGACAGAGGGGTAGATGGGTAGATGGGTGGGTGGCTGGATGGTTGGATGGAAGAAGGAAAGAAAGTAGGAAGACGGACGGATGGAATTTTCAATTTGGGTCTTTCCTAGGACTTTAGTTAAAGAACTCACCCGAAAGTAAAGGAGACGCAACTACTCCAACATGATTCTCTTCTCAAAACGCTCCATCTCAACCGGGTTTCAGGCCCAGCAAACATCCCTGCACAAAAGATGCGAGGTCACTACGCTTCCTACCACATTTCCTCTCCCTCGCCCAAAGTAGCAGCAAGTGGAAACAACTGGGATCTCTTACATTATTTCGGAAAACATGTGCAGAGGACTGGTATGTCTGTTCCAGGCCTGGGCTCCAGGTCGCAGGGTCCCCAAGACAGATCAGACTTGGAACAAACACCCAAGAAAGCAAGTGGTGCGGCCACTGAAAGAGCGAGGTCCCACAGTGTAGACACAACCGGGTCAAAGTGTAGCTCCCCTGCTTGGGCAACTCAACCTCTCTGTACCCAACCTCTCTGCACCCTGACTGCTGGCAGTAGTAATAGAGACCAGCAGCAAATTACTCCTGTCCCACTAAGCTCTGTCGGAAGAACAGGAGGAGAAAAGGCAAGTCATGCAACTGGCCTTGCAGGGGAAATGCGGCCCGTCCACCAGGCCTCACCGAGGGGCTTGGCAACCCTGTTCTTTATCCTGATGGGATAGTGATGGCTCTCTCTCCCCCATGACTTTAGCATCGACCTCTGAAATCCCACTGCGCCCCTGGACAAGCCCATCTTTCCTCCCAGAAAATGCTGTCACCTTCCCTGGTCTCCCTGGAAACATACTGCAACAACTGGCCCGGAGTCAGGGCATGGGACAGAGGAGGGTGGGGCGTGGCTACACTCATGGCCGGGTTCACCCGGGGAATGACTGTCTTTGGATGAACTCTGTAGAACATTCTTTTCCTAATGGCACGGTTGCAGCGTCCCTGAGGGGTGCTCTCCAAGCTTCTGCAGAGACGGCTTTCGGGATCCGAGAGCCTGTACTTCAGTTAAAGATAGAGGCGGCGGCTTGTCTCCTGCTCAGTCACCCACTTGCTCTGCTGGGCAGCACTTTCCTGCTTGCCAAGACTGTCTGTCTCTGTTTATCTCACCCCCCACCCCGGTAGAAAGGCAAGGGAGGATTTCCAGCCTCACTCTACAGATCAGGAAACGGAGGCTCAGAGAGGCCCGGCTGTTGGCCTAAGAACCTACCTCTTCCTACCTCTTCCTCCCTTTGTGCTGTTCCTGGGAAGATGACCTATGTGGAGCTCACTGCTTCTGACCCAGGCTGGCGAAGTCAGCTTGACTCCCAGGGCAGACTGGGACACAGCACAGGTGTTCAATAAATACTTTTAAAAACACCGTCCTCCCTGGGTGCACCCGGGTGACTCAGCGGCTTAAGCGTCCGACACTTGGTTTTGGCTCAAGTCATGGGCTCAGGTCATGGTCTCGGGGTCGCCAGGTCAAGCCCTGCGTCAGGCTCCAAGCTCCGTACAGAGTCAGCTCGAGATTCCCTGACTTCCCTCTCTCCCACCCCCTGCTCGTGCTCTTTCTCTCTCAATAAAAAAATAAAATCTTTAAAACAAAACAAAAAACCACTGTCCTCCCTTTTTATATAATCATTATGTTAAAAAATAAAAAATAATGGTAACTATTTTTTTTAACGACTACGATGCGCCAGGCGTTTTCTACGTGTTATTCTACTTAATCTTTGTGGCATGTTTTATCTAATGCCCCAGAACAGATATTAGCGCCCCTGTGCAGACGTCGGCAAATACTGGAGACAGGCCTGGTTTTGACAACGCTAAGGGGAGACGTCAGGAGGTGTGGTCCCCGTTCATGAGTTCTGCCACAGGGTCAAGCAGAAAGTCCTTCACTAAAGGCGACTTGAGTGAAATTGAGTGCTGGTTCCTTACCAGGCTCTGGATGTCGATAGACTGTGAAGAGAAGTGCACTGCTTTGTGAATTTCCCCATCACCTACCACCTGGCACGCGGAAAGGAACAGAGAAGACAAAGTAGGAAAAGAAAAAGGATGGGGAAGGAAGAGAGTGGGAAGGGGTGTGGGGTGGGGGGCATCCCGGAGGCTTCTCTGTCCTATCCTGTCCCAGGTGGAGGAGGCAAAAACCAGAAGCCAACCTCGTTGACAAGGGCCAACCAGTCTCTAAGGAGCAAAGCCCTCAGCCTGCCAGGTCTTGCCTTGACCTTTCTGCTGAGATCACCGGGGCCAGCAGAAGCAGCTCCCCCGGGGAAGGGGGGCCGATACGCCGGGGACCCAGACCGGGCAAGCTGGCCAGGCTGCACCCGCACACCAGCCGGGGCTCCACCAGAGGTGGGACTGTCCTAGTCCCAGCCATGGAGCCCTGGCTGCTGGCTGAGGGACAGGGGTAATCAGCCCCCACTAACCGGAACCCTCCAGCTGGCTCTCCTCGAGAGGAAAGCGCCAAACCACTGCTCCTTTCATCTCAGTCCAGAGAGCCTCCTCCCTGTCCCTGTAATCATGCCTGCGGGCGGTCCTCAGGGACCCTCCCAGCTCTCCTCACCCCTCCCCGAACTCAGGACCCAGACTGAACGTGGCCACAGGAGAATGGCATGATCAAGGTCAAAGGAAGAAATGGCCCCTCTTGGCCCATGCCCATGACCCTCAATCTGCCTTGGTTTCCCTCTGATCTGGGTTCAGGCCCTCCCAGAGTTAGTCGGAGCCATTGCTTCCTGATGTTTTTTTTCCCCAAGAGGTTAACCATGGACAGGGAAAGAGAAAACTCCCTCATTGAAGACAGAGTCCCAGGGACCTGGAAAAGGGGGGGAAAGAAATCAGAGTCCTGGGGAGGGAAGAGGGCTGACTCCAAAGGGATGCTCTACGGAGGGACCAGGCTGGGGGAGGGCCGCGGAGCAGCGGGTTCGCAGGACCAGATCCCTGGAACAACACAGAGCGAACAGTTACCAGAGCTTCCAGGGCCCACGCATCGTTCTAAGGGCATGCTCTCCGCACCACCTCAGCCCCACAAGGCAGCTGCAGCCCCCATCCCACAGTACAGCTGAGACACTGATGCACAGAGGGTAAGTGACCCGCCCAAGGTCACCCCCTCAGGAAGTGGCAGAGCCGGGATTTGAACCCATGATGTCTAGCTCCTGATTTTGTATCTCCCTGTCCACAGTGTGGCCTGAGGGGCTTCCCCAGTGCCTGTGTCCTACTTGAACCCCCAAGACTTTGGGCAGTTCCTCAAAAAAGTTGAACATAATCACCACAAGATCTAGAAATTCCACTTCTAGGTATACACCCCAAAGAACTGAAAACCGGGTCTCAGACACTTGCACACCCATGTGTGTGGCTCACACATTGTTCACGACAGCCAGGATGTGCGAGCAAACCCAAGGGTCCCCGGATGGTTAGGCGAATCAGCACAACTTGGTCTCAACATAGAAGGAGACAATATTCAAACAGAGAAAGGACGGGAATTCTGACCCATGCTCCAACAGGGAGGAACCTTGAGGACATTATGCTAATTGAAATAAACCAGTCACAAAAAGGCCAAGACTGCAGGATTCCACATAGAAGGCACGGAGGGCAGTCCGATGGGTCAAGACAGAAAGCAGAGGGGTGGCTGCTGGGGCTGGGGCCAGCGGTGGGGAGTTGTGTTGAACGAGGACTGACTTTCAGTTCAGGAAGATGAGAAAGTTCTGGAGGTGGAGAATGGTGACAGTTGCACAACAGTGTGAGTGTCCTTAAAGCCACGAACTGTACACTTAATGGTTAAAGATGGTTCATTTTATGTTACACATATTTTACCTTGACCCAGGGTTTCAGGACAGCGCTGGGCTGGGCGCGCCCCAACAGGGACTGACATTTGCTGTTTGACCCCACTGGCCAGAGGGGCTGGGGAGGCTACAAGCCACAGAGCAGAGGTCACACTCCCTGTCAAGCTGGGCTTGAGGGCTGTACCTGCTACAGGAGGGAAGCGAGGGATGCTGGGACAGGCGGAGGTGGGGAACAGACCAGGGGAGCTGCGACTGGGCTCCCTCAGCAGGGCCTGGGGGAGAGGGGTGCGCCCTGGGTGGCTCAGACCCGCTGCAGGCTCTGCCGGACACAGGCAAGGCCCTAAACCCTTGCTGTGTCCCAGGCTCTCTGCCTAGCACGACACATACAGCACCGCGTTTATTTCTGCAGCCTCTGGAAGGGGTCTTTTTTGTGCCCATTGCATGGACGGGGAAACTGAGGTCCAAGAAGAAAAGCAACCTGGCCAAGCGCACATTTCTCAAAGCCCATCTTCTTTCCAGGCCACAGCTCCTCGGCCCACCGGGGGCACTCATGGTTGAGATGCCCAGGGCTAGTCTGGAGCATTTACCCAGGGCGGGGGTCTTCACCTCCCTGAGCATCCAGAGGGGTCAGGCTGGAGTTCAGGAGTCATGAACTTGGGCCACGTCCTCCATGGAAGTTTCTGGAGGCAGTTTCAGCCCCTGTGGAGCCTAAAAGGAGGGTGGGCAGCCACAGGGGGTGGGCAGTGTTTTCAGTCTGGCTGGGGGAGAGTCAGGGAGCCCACTCCCTGCTCTCGGGGGCTCAGGGGAGGGCCTGGAGGGGCGGGGATGGAAGTGCTGGTGGAAAAGGGCTCTTTGCCCTGGCGGCCGAGCCCTCCCAGGAGAGACACAGAGGCCTCCCCCGGCACCGCAGGGATGGCTGCCATTAGTGCCGACATAGCGGCCTCCACCCCAGGGAAAAGAGGAAGTGGTCAGAGCAGCAAGAGAGAACCTTCAAAGAGGACGTGTCCCAACTCCTATCACCCCCTCCCCTCGCAGGAAAAGGGGCCGCCACCGAGCTGGCCCTGTACTTCTGGGAACCTCCCACCCAAGGAAGTTGGGGGAAGATAGAACCTGCTTTAACCCCACAGTGACCTCCTGAAAACTCTCTAGAATTCTGGGGGCCTCCAGCCTTGGGGATCCCCGAGGTCCACGGGACAGTGGGAGTCCCCAATCTAGTGGCCAGCACTCAGCAAGCTCAGAGCTCATGGGAAATGGAGGAGCGGGACATCACGGTGAAGAATGTGCCTCTGGAGTTGTGGGTTCAAATCCCGCCTCTGGCCAGGTTGCTCACCTTCTCTGGGCCCCAGTGTCCTCATCTGGAATGTGGAGACAACCAAGTCCTTGCCTCTAAAGACCGGTGAGGGCTCAGTGAGGCATGAGATGTTGATCGCGAAAGGCAATGCCCCCTCGGCAGATGGGTTTGATAAAATACAGTTACTCTCATGCCAGGGGCGATCTCAGAGGCCCTGGGGCCTGCGGTGGGCTGGCAGCAGGTGGAGGCTAGGCCCAGGCTACATCCAGAGAAAACCAGCCATGGTTTTCCATTCCTACCGCAAATGGAAAGAGAACCAGAAAAACCTTAAGGACAAATGGGTTTGATGATGGGGTGATCCCCATCTCTCCAGAGGTCCATTTGGAACTCTCTTCAAGGCAGAGTCTAATTCTCAAACACCTCCAGGGAAGGAAGGAGCCCCACCCAAAACAGCACAGCCTGAAGGGTCAGGGACACTATCGCAGGGGCTGAGCCAGAACTCTGCTGCCTCCCATGCAGCAGATGTCACTTTATCTATCTGTTGTCACCACGGGTTCAAGTCTCGCTCTGAAGGATAGCCGGGACCGCTCTAGCCTTACGGTACAAGAAGCTGTTTGCCGATCTCGTGTTCTGTCGCCAAGAACCAGTCGGCTAGGCTGGGACCTGAGCGAGGCAGGCAAGAGGCCTTGGTTGGGAGCCTGAGAGTGATTGCCTCCTGGATCTTTTCCTTTTAGGGTCTCCCCTGGGCCCCTCACTCACCTCACTCTCTCCAGAACTTGGCAACCAAAATCTCTGGTTCCCACTCCTCCCTCTTTCAAAGGGCACAACCACCTCCACTTCCAAACTATCCGCCAAGAACCAAACAGGAAGCTTTGTGGGAAGATCCTAAAAATGAAAGAAAGGAAGAAATGGGAGCAATGCTTTGGGCAGGAGGCTCCTTTCTTCCTCAGAGCCCTTCAAGTCACAGGGTAACTCATTCTATGAAGACGGAGACTGTCTTCTGCTTCAAGTTCAGCAACCTCTTTTCCAAAATCCCCCCCACCCCACCCCCACCCAAGGAAGCACTGGAAATATAAATAGAAACTCTTAGAGACATGGTACCAGAAGTTTACACCCATTTTGTGTGACAAAAGACCAAGGGACAGTAATATTTTAGAAATTCGCTTAAGAGGAAACACAATTGGCCAACTTAAAAAAAAAAAAAAAAAAGGAAAAGCTAGTCAACCTCACCATTCTTCAAAGAACTGAAAATGAAATGCTCTTTTAACATTTGAATCAAATAATGTGCTTATTTAACAATATATTAGAGACACTTTTCAAGGTCAGCAAATTCAGCAAACTTCATTGGTCTCGGTTGTGTTCATTGACGGGTTGTTTACGGTTCTGAGCCTTTGTTTCTCTTATAAGCAGTGCTTGTTTCCATATGTGTCTTTGAATACTCGGTGAGAATATTTACGGAAAAAAAAAATTGTTTTCCATTGTAAACGCTGGATCACATATCCAAACATAAACATAGGTTTTAAAATTCGACAGAAATGTCCATTGCCCTTCAAATACTCTACTTTTTGACCTCCTAACAATATCCTCTATCACTTTATTATTTTTTTAATTTAAAAAGCCACTTTGTGAAAGATTTAAGATGACAGAGATGGTAAAAAGCAAGCCAGATGGGCTTGGGGAAGAGGCTCTTTGGCTGAGTTAACTCTTGGTCCCCCAAATAAACCCCCGAACCAGTTGCGCATGAACATGTAAATCAGACCCATGTTTTGGGTGTCCAGCGTTGACTTCTGTTTCCTGCCTGGAGAGCCCCCTGTACACTCAACGATGGGAAGGCAGCTGGGCTGAGCTTCAGTGAGCACCCAGCGCCTGGAAGTCAGCCCCACCCATGCCCTTCTACCCTGGACCCTCTCCTGCCACACCCAACCCTCGGAACTTGGAGAGGTCACCTGCAGGAGGGAAGGAGCCAGGCTGGGTCATCAGAAATGTCTCGGTTTCCATCTCAGCTCTAAGAGTGTCTCACTTCACTTGTCTGACTTCAGACAAGTTGCTAAGATGCTCTGGTCCTCAGTTTTCCTAATCTATAAAATGGGTCCACTAAAACCTGCCTCACGGGATTGTGATGAGGGGCAGATGTAGGAAAGGATGTGAAAGTAACTGGTTTTCCTTCCTTCTGTTTTGGGTTTCCCAACAGGTCTACAGCTGGGGAGTAGGGGAGCCCAGTCTGGGGTTTTCTGACCACGAGTGCTTTCCCAGAAACAGTCTTCTTCGAAGTTATTATTTTTTTTTAATCTGAACACGTTATACATGGACATGATACAAAATTCAAAGGGTCTAAAAGGGTAAGAAAGAGAAGCAAAACTTTCCCACTCCTGATCCCCTCCCAAGTCCCTGCCCCAGGGGCAGCCTTTGTCATCTCTTTCTTGTGTGTTCTCTCTGGGTGTTTTGTGCATTTTTGCCTCTGCACCTTGCCTGAAACAAACAAACAAACAAAAGGTTGCCAGTGTTTCTTGAAGCTTTTCCCCCATCAGTGCATAAGGAGCTTCCTCGTTTGTGTGTGTGTGTTTTTTTATGCCTACTTTTTACTTTGAAAGTTTCAATACTATAAAAAAGTTGCAAGAAGAGGAACATGAGCACCCACAATTTTAAACTTGGATTCACCAATTATTAATACACGCCACCTTTGCTCTGTTTCTCTTCTCTTTCTAAACTTTCCAAGAGCACAAAGTTAGTTCAGCAGCTATCTATTAAGAAGGACATTCTCCCGCATAACCACAATACAGTGATCACACTCAGGAACGTCAACACGGATACAATGCTATTATCTAATATACAGCCCAAAATCGAATTTCCCCAGGTGTCTAAAATATCATTTTTAAGAATCCAGATTCCAACGAAGGATTGCTCAGTGCATTTAACTGCTGTGTCTGTTTAATCTCGTTCAATCTCTCAGCCTATTTTGTCTTTTACCACATCAACATTTTTGAAGGTCTAGGACAGTTTTGCAAAATATCCCTCAGTCTGGATTTCTCTGACAGTTTCCTAAGCATTTTTTTTTTTTTTTTTTTGGGCAGGACTGTTAGGGTGGCATTATAGCTCATTATTGTCAATGGTGCACATAGTATCCCAGTGCATTACAATTTATGTAACTTGTCCTTTACCCGTAGAGGAAACATGGTTTCCAATCATGTTTCATAAACAATGCTGCAGTAAATATTCTGAAACTTTTGTCATTTTGAAACTGTCCAGTGTGTGTAGGATAAATACTTACCAGTAGGATCCCTGCCCCTACACAGACTCCCCTTTATAAAGGATACATTCATTACTACTCCCACTAATACTGGGTGAGGACACTGGCCCCAGAAGTTCGTCTTATTTTTTAACTTGCATCTCACTGTGCCCTAGCTAGTAAGGTCACACATCCTCGTCAGGACTCTGGGTGAGAAGACTGCCTTACATTTCCTTACATGTCCCCCTGGAACTGGCAAGAAATACTGCTTTCCAAAGACAAAGTCCCAAGTGCTCCAGAGGAGCACAATTTAAAAAAAAATTTTTTTTTATTTATCTATTTGAGGGAGAGAGAGAGAGAGAGAGAGAGCACAGGAGTGGGGAGAGGGGCAGAGAGAGAGAGGGAGATGCAGACTGCTGGCTGAGCAGGGAGCCTGCCCTGGGGCTTAATCTCAGGACCCTTAGACCATGACCTGAGCTGAAATCAGAGGCTTAACCCACTGAGCCACCCAGGCTCCTCCATCCAGTGCCCCTGGAGCACCATTCTTGCTCGGGATTACAAAAAACATCCCGATGCTCTGCGAGGTCTGATTCAAAAGGGGGGAGGGATTGGTTAAGCAAGAAAGGCATGTTAAGCACCTTGTTAGTTGCTTGATGGGTCTTAGCAAGCCTGCCAAGGAAAAACTATTAATTTGCCCATTTTACAGATAAGGAAACTGAGGTTCAGGGAGGTTACAGCCGGTTTACTCCTTCGATTGAGGAATAACTGACTCAAGCCTGATTGGCGTCACAGAAGCATATATAGGTTTTATTCTCCAACCCCCTTGGGTGTTGGTGGTTGGGAGAGACAGAAACAAAACCTACAAATTCTCTCCAAGTCTAAAAATTGTTAACCCCCAACCACCGCCTTTGGTTACGGTGAATCACCTCGGCCACCGCCGCGAGTTCTCAGATCCCTTGAAAACTACTCTCCCCAACATGCATCGCTCTCACGGACGCTTCCGGCCTCTGCGGACTACATTTCCCAGAACACAGTGCGCCCACAGCGGCTCACTTCCGCTTCCGGCCCTGGCGTTTCCGGGGTGTTGCGGTCTCTGTGCAGGGCGAGGAGCAGCTTGGGGCTGTCATCCCCACAGGGCTCAAAGGCGTGTGGTGGGAATAGAATTCACACTTATAAGCCAGGAGACACGGGGGGGCCCGAAAGCACCTTCCGCCTCCCTTTAGCCAGCAGGCTGGCTTTGTTAGTGGGGGCAACGCCCCAGGAGCCCTCGGTTGAGACTCTGACCCACTTTGGGGTTAGTAGAGTTCCCTTAGGATCCTGGATTCGCTTACAGTTTTCTGAGGGCCGTGAGAGCCTGTCCTCTATTCTGTGACACCGTGTTGCCTCCCTGAGACACCCGCTCCCTTCCAAGCAGGAAGGAAAAAGAAAGAAAGGAAGCACCTCTAACCTGCTGTCTTGTTCCTGCCCATTGCTGTCCCCTGCAGCGAGGGGGGCTCGCTGTAGCCAGGGCAATCTCTGCGAGTTAAGATCACTCAGCCGCTTCGCATTCCATGGCTCCCCCTCGCTCTAGGGATCCCATTCAGACGCCACGTCATGTCGCGTGAGAGCAGACCTAATTTCACCTTATTCTACCCATCACGCCATAAATCCCCTCCCAGAATGTGCCTTGCTCCCTCTAACCTCATGCCGTTTGGCCAGACAGCTGCCCGGGCTGCGCTAACTTCTGCTGTTCGCAGGGCTTACAGCTGTTCCCGTGTCATTCAGAGTGTGACCCGGAGACGGAAAGCACCCCGGTTCTTTCAACTGAGAGAATGCAAAGAAGGGTTATGGGTTCCTAGTGACACAAAGCGGCTTCTACCCCCAGGCCTAGAGGAGCAAAGGAAGCAGCTGACTGAAAATTTAGAAAGTTGGGGGGAGGCTATTGGTGGGTTCTGGGCCTCTGAGGGACTGGCCAGCTTAAACATCACCTCCCAAGAGAGGTGGTCCCGATCCTGGTAACCCCCTCCCGCCAGCAGAGCACCCCACCCTTCCCTTCAGAACACTGCCCATAGATAGCCATGCAGTGCTTGCATGTCCGGTGTTTGTCTGACCCCGGTCTCTCCACTGGGCCCCCCAAAGCAGTGGTTAGGCACATTGTACACCACTGCGTTAAGTGTCCCCCATACACTTTGTGGACAGAATCATTTCTCAGAGACAGTGCACTGGGATTTCCTGCGCTGGCTGGACTGGGACTCTGCCATTTATCTAAACTCTCCTTGAGGGGCTCCTGGGTGGCTCAGTCAGTTGGGTGTCTGCCTTCTGCTCGGGTCATGATCCCAGGGTCCTAGGATCAAGCCCCGTGTCGGGCTCCCTCTCAGCTGGGAGTCTGCTTCTCCCGCTTCCTCTGTGCCTCCCCCAACTCATGCTCTCTCTCCCTTGAATAAATAAATAAAGTCTTAAAAAATAATAATAACCCTCTCCTTGATCTTGAACCTGCTCTCTGCCCAGGACTTTGCTGGAATACAGTGATCCCGAGGGGCCAAGGTAGGCTCCTGGGCACAGGACTTAAGGTGGTGCCCCCTCCTGGGGTTGTGCAGGTAAGGGTCAGCCCCGAGAGAAGGAGCTCAGCTTGAAGCACTCAGCCCTGGGGCCCTCTTGTCTGACCTTAAAACTGGGCCCTGCCTTGAACATGGCCTGGCACCTAGTAGGGGCTCAGTAAAAATGTGTCGAGTGAATGAATGGGACCTCACCTCTGTTTCCCAGGACACCAGTCCACTTGGAGTAATTAATTCTCTAGGTCATTTTTTAGCTGAGAAGGATGATACTAACTTAAACTGGCCCCACCACGGTACATTTTATGTTATGTGTTTTTACAATTAAAAAACAGGGGCGCCTGAGTGGCTCAGTGGGTGAAGCCTCTGCCTTCGGCTCAGGTCGTGATCCCAGGGTCCTGGGATCGAGCCCCGCATCAGGCTCTCTGCTCGGCAGGGAGCCTGCTTCCCCTCCTCTCTCTGCCTGCTTGTGATCTCTGTCTATCAGATAAATAAATAAAATCTTTAAAAAACAAAACAAAACAAAACAAAAAACGTTTTAAGAGAACAACCCTCCCCCCCACCCTCACTGCAGGTAATAAGGCATGTGGTGCAGGGAGAAGTACAGCTGCTTTGGGGCCAGGCTACCTGGGTTCGCACTGAAGTGTTTCCTCCTCCAGGCTGTGTGGGCTTGGGCAAGTCCGATGACCTCTCTGAACCACCATTTCTTCACCTGTAAAATACACCTCAAGTAACCTCAAAGCCCCAGCACCGTACGTGCACAACAAGGCGCTTTATACATGTTTGTTTCCTCTTTTTCTTTTTTTAAAGATTTTATTTATTTATTTAAGAGAGAGACAGCCAGAGAGAGCACAAGCAGGAGGAGGGGAGAAACAGACTCTCCGCTGAGTGGGGAGCCCAACTCGGGACTTGATCCAAGACCCCAAGAGCATGGCCTGAGCCGAAGGCAGACGATTAACCTCTTAAATGACTGGACCACCAGGCGCCCCACCCCCACCCCCAAGTTTGTTTGCTCTTGTTGTGAGCTCCAATCACAGCTCAAACAGAGAACCACCCTCTGACTCCCTGAGAGTGGGTCACTGGCCTAGCGCAGGGCTGGATCAAAGCCAAGGCTAAGGGGCCGGGTTCATGGGAGAAGGGGGCTGCCTTGGGGGACCTCCCTTGCTCTATGAAGCAGAGGATACATGGATCAGAACCCTTTTCAAACTTGCTTAAGCAAAATGGGGAATTTATTGTCTCACCTATTGGGAACTACCTTCAGGTCAGGCTGGATCCAGGGACTCAACCGACCCTCATCAGGGTTGTCTTACTCATCAACCCAGTGACTGGGCAGTAGGGTGCAGTGACTCACAGGCCCCTGAGGGCAGGGCAGGGTTGGTGACTATGATTGATAGTCCCACTGAATCAGCTCCCAGGGGAGAAGCGTTGATGTTACCAGAAGAATGAAAACATATAAGATAAGCAGTAAACCTTACTATCTGTCACACACTGTTCTAAGTACTCCTTCTTGTTAACTCATCAAATCCTTCTAATAACCTTACAAAATAGGCATGATTTTCATCACTCCCATTTTACAGATGAAGAAGCTGAGGCACAGGGCGCCTCAGGTCACAGTTAGAGAGGGGCAGAGCTCGCATTTGGCCCCAGACAGTCTGGCTCCAAGTACCAACACTGTACCACTTCCTCATGTTGCCTCGCCGTATCAGACAGTGATAAGAGATGGTCCCGACAGGGGCAGCCCCAGAAGGGGCCCAGCACTCTCCTGGAGTAGTACGGAGAGCAGCTGGGACCGCAGGTGGCCCAGCCTTCAGTGCCTCCGCATCAGGAAAATGCTGGGAGCTCCTAGAGGACTTACCCCGCGTTGAGGACATCCCCAGGCTCCACCCCAGGGGCAAGAGTCCTGGCTTGAAGAGCCAGATGCCTGCTTTGCCACTGCCATGAGCTGGCTGTGTGACTTGGGGCCAGTCACTGTCCCTCTTTGGGCCTGCTTCTTCCTCTTGCAAATGAGCAAGTTGGGCCTGACTCCCACCACTGAGGGTTCTCTCGGGGGAAAAGCTGGGGATGAACTGCTCCAACTTGTGGTTGGCCACAAACTGCTCTGTCCGCAGGTGCTGGGAAAACAAGGTGTCCCCTGCCCCCAGCACACTGGTGGCTCTGAGCCCCCGGAGGGACTTGGCCCAACTGTGAACCCTGCTTCCTCTCCCATGACCACCCTTTTTCCAAGGCCCACATCACTCACCATGCCTGGGCCCGCCCCGCCCAGGCCAGGCCAGCGCCCTCCTGCCGCACCTTCTCCATCTGGTGGCTTGGCCTCCTGCAGGCATCACACACTCGTGGGGCAGTGGCTCTCAACTGAGGTGGTTTTGTGGGGTTTCTGGATTTAGCAAAGAAAAATGCAATCTTTGGGACATAATTAGACCAAAAAGGTATGAGTCGCTTATCTGAAATTCAAATGTCACTGGGAAACCTGCCTTTTTTGTCTGACAACCCTATACCCAGGGGACATCTGTCATATCTGGAAACATTTTTGCTTGTCAGAACTGGGGGTTTCCACTGTTGTGTCATGGGATGAGGCCAGGAGTGCTGCTCCAAACCCTCCCATGCCCAGGGGGTCTCCACCACGGGGATTAATCCTACCGAAATGTCAGCAGTGCCGAGGCTGAGAAATTCCAGGTGCCCCCCAAAGCTAACCCACATCCATAACTGTGATCTCAGGGACTTGTCCAGACGCAGCTGTGGTCGTCCCCCCAGCACGGATGAAATGCCTTGCTCAAGGTCATGTAGCCGGCAAGCAGCAAAGTGGAGTCCTTCACTTGTCTGTGCCTTCTCCTCTCTAGTAGACTCCTCTGTTCTTCTAGATACGGAACCCAGGAAATAGTGGGGGAGTGGAGCCGGGTAGAGCCTCACAGGATCCCCAGGCCCCCAGGGAATGGAATGGGGGCCTGGCCCTCCTGGGCTCCTTACCAGCAGGCTGGCGAGTCCCAGGCGAGGGAGGATCCCAAGTGCTGCCACCAGGGGGCAGCAGAGGCTTGGCAATGAGTCCGCACCCCCCACCCCCCCACCCCCACGCCCCGGCGTTCTAGGGAAAGGAATTGGTTATTCCTACAGACTCCTGGGTCCCCCGCCAGAGATCCTGATCCAGGGGGTCGGCCAGGCTCACGGGGCGTTGGAATTTTTTGAACAGCTACCAGGTGATTGGCACGTGCAGCCGGGACTGTGAGGCACTCGTCTAAGGTCTTTTTCATCCCTGGTAGCTCATGAGAATCACCTGGGAGCCTTGACAATACCAACGTGGCCACTGTCTCACCGCCTACCAATGGATAAGCAAAACGGGGTCCATACGGACAACGGAAGGTTATTCAGCTGCAAGAGGAATGAAGCTCTGAGGTGCCTACAATGACATCACTGTGCTAAGTCAATCAAGCCCGACAACCCGGGGTTCCACTCTGCTGGGCCTAGAGCGGGGGGAACTCGGAGAACCGGAACACCGCCTCGCTGTGGGCCGGGGAGGGAGGAATGGGGAGTGGGGGTTGAACCGGCAGGGCTTCGGTTTCAGAAAATGAACATTTCTGGAGGGGAGGGGTCCACCACCTGAATAAACCCATTGCCACTGAGCCGCACCTTCGAAAGCGGCTAAAACGGTCTGTTTAACAGTGTGCACGTTTTACCACAGTAACAAAATGCGCTGGAAACAGAAACGTTACGGCTACAGTTTAAGATCATTCCACAAAACGAACCCACAAATGTCCAGTCTCTGCTCAGAGCAAGTCCTTACGAGGGCCTGGGGTTGGTGCCCCGGCTCGGGGAGCGTCTAGAAACGTCCCAGGTGAAGTCCACAAGCGGGCTGTGGGCTGAGATCATGCTAAGATCCCAGCCTCACGGAAGAACGGTGGGTACACCATCCCTTCATCTGTTGCCACGGTTTTAAAAATCTGTCCACAAATTCTCTGATGCTCTTCCTTCCAGCGGTGGGTCCTAATTTGCCTCCCCTGAGTGTGGGCTGATGTCAGTTGACCTGCTGACATCAGAGACCTTAGTGATAAAGGTCCCCATAGTTTCGGCTTTGGTCGCTTTGTGATCACTCACTGTAGAAAGAGCCACATCATGAGAACACTTAAGTAGGCTTCTGAGAACCAGTGGAGGAGAAACTGAGGCCTTCGGCCAACTGCGGTGTGGGTCGCCATCGCAGAAGTGGGCCCTCCAGCCCGGGATGCCTTCAGATGAGACCGAGACCCCGGCTGCTGTCCCGATGGCCGCCCCGTGGGAGCCCCGAGCTAGAACCACCCAGTTGAGCCCCTCCTGAGTTCCCGCCCCACAGAAACAGTGAGATGCCTGTTTGTTGTTCCAAGCCACTCCATTCTGGGGCGATTTTTTACACTGTAGGAGATACTTAATACACCCACTCATGAGTCACTAAACCATCCACTCGTCCTTTCCACGGCCACCCATTCAGCCACCACCGACTCAGCTACCCGTCTCCTCGCATATCTGTCCGTCCAGCCACGAGTCCATCTCCGCAGTCGGGTCCTTCATTCATTCACTTCCTCAGCCACCCAGCCGGCCGGCCGGCCGCCTCTCCACCTGCTCCTCCCAGGACAAACAGACCCGTGAAAATATCTGTCGCACGAGTGAGGAAACATTTTCTAGACCTCAGTTCTATGGGACTTGCTGAGACAGGCCAAGGGACTTAGGGGGTTGGTCAGGAGGCTGGCCCCCTCCCTCAAAGGTGGAAGTCGGTTCCCCACCTGAAGCCCATCCAGCCTCCTTTTGTCCTGCTGAGAACCACCCCGAGTCCTCCCACAATCCTTTAGGCCTGCCCGGTAGGAAAAACCTCGTTCTCTCAACTGACCACCCCCACACCGGGGGTGGGGGTGCCAATTCTACGGCTGCTGGCTGTGACTGAGGGCCATCAGCCTAGGGAAGGAAGACTGGGGACAGCAGAGCCTCCTACCCCCCTCTGGAGGAGCCTGTGACCCCAAGATTTGGGCTTTTCTGGAGGCCGAGTGGAACAGCCCCAGAAAAGCTGGTTCCCTTCTTATGACAGGCCTCGTGGTCTCCTCCCTGAGAACATGAGAGAGGCCCAGGCCCTCCCTCAACACATACCTTTTTCCAGATGAATCCCATCTCATCCCTCAGTTCTCTCATCTACAAAGTGGGAATAATGAGGGTATTTGGGAGCTGAGATGACATGGTGCACAGGAGGGCCCTCGGCAGGGGGCCACTGGCGGCAGGTACAGAAGCATGCCTGCTGATCTGTGAGGACAAGAGTGCAGAGTATCAGTAAAACCCATGGCTTCCACGCAGCAGGCAACTGACTCAGGAGACAGTCCCCTCCTCTCCTCTCCTCTCTGCTTTGCTCACTCTGCTCTGGCTGCACCATCTCCTCTTCCTCTAACACTCTTTACCTGCTTTGACCTCAGGGCCTTTGCACTGGCTGTTCTCGCTGCCTGGAATGCTCTTCCCCCAAACATCCCTTGGATCCTCCCTCTCCTCCTTCAGGTCTTTACCCAAATGTCCTCTTCTCACTGGCCTTCCTGGGGCACCTTTCCTCTATTCTCTCCATCACCCTGTTCGGATTTTCTTCCCATCACATCTATCCTTTTAAGACACTACATCTTTTTCTTATTAATTCTGTTTCTTGCCTGACTTCTCCAGAACACAGACTCCCCAAGGGAGGGGTTTGGTCTTTATTCACTGCTAGATCCCCACACTTAGCAGAGTGACCAGCACACAGTAGGTGTGCAAGGTGGGTGGCTGGATGAACAGATGGTCAAGTGAGGGGATGTTAGTGGGACTTCTCCAGCAGCCCTAAAATCATCATCCAAGTGTAAGTTCCCCATATTCTAGAGAAAGTCAGGAAACTGAGGACCACACGCCAGGGATTGTTACAAAGTGGCTGCAAAGGTCCTACCTTCCCTTACATCATCCCAGCACCAAAAGAAGATGGGGATGGGAGGAGAAAAAGAGGCACAACCCTCCCCAGGTCTCCAGTTGCCCCCGACCCTGCGCCCATCCCCAGTAAGGTTGGCATTGCCAGTCTTCATGCTACGCCTGCCCCAATCAGGCAAAAGAGAACTGGTAAGAGGTGCCACGGGGCGGGGGGGGGGGGGGGGGGGAGGTGAACATGGCATGTCGGGAAAGTGCTGAGTTTCTGGGAATCACAGGGATCCCAGGAGTGAAGCAGGGCCAAGAGAGCTTTCCAAGATCCCACCTGAAAATGTTGGCCCCGGGTGAGGAGACCCCAGCTGGAAGTGATGGGGAAACAAAGGCAGAACAAAAATTATTAAATTTCCTTACTACCTATAGCCCGTGGACAAGTTTTTGAAACAGGGAGAGTGACACTATTCTAGGGACTCAACTGCCTCAATGTTAATACTTTGCTAAGGGCAAAAGGCAATCCTAGTCTGACCCCCCTCCCCCAACCAGGATCCTGTAGCTCTACTTTAACACAAAAATTCCTTTGGAAGCTTCCTTTATCTCTAAACCCCTCCAAGATATGTTTTGGCAATCACCGCCCCCGCCCCCAGCATATGGCCCACCCATATACATCTGAAGGGTCTCATGACTGAGGTTTTATTAGACGGTAATAAATGACCTTTTCCCACAACAGCTGGCCCCTCAAGGTCCCGGAAAGCTTGCATCCAAAATTCCTTAGAAACTTCCGCTATTCCTAACCCCTTTCCCACTTGGAAGTCCATAATGGGCCTCGCCTCATGACCCCAGGGCAGCTCTTCCTGCCCCAGGGTCCTCTCCCCGAGCTTTAATAAAATCACCTTTTTGCACCAAAGACATCTCAAGAATTCTTCCTCGGCCGTCGGTGTTGAACCCTAACACCCTCTTCCCTGCATCAGAAGCAGCTGGAGGTAGGTGACTAGCAACTGGGGGCGGGACCTGGGGGGACCCTCACTCCCACCCCACCCAGTCTTGCCAAGTGCGCACACCGGGGCCACAGCGCGAGCACCCCCGTGACCGGCTGGAGAAGCGGCAGTGAGCACACAGGCACAAGGACAACACCTGCCAAGTCCAGGACAGGCGTCCCTTTCCACCTCCATCCCCCCCTGGCCCCCTTAGCAGCGGGAAGAAGGACGAGGTCTGAAATGAGCGAGAATCTGGACGTGAACCTGAGGTCAACTTGCCTGGACACTGTGTTCCCGAAGGTCTTTAAGAATCTGGAAGGGAAGGTGGGACCGAGCGCGGTGGAGAGACAAAGAGAACCCCACTGCCTACGTGCGCTCCTCGGGGTGGGGCCGGCAGGCGGCGGCGGGGACGGATTGCCGCTTCTCCCTCGCGGGGTCGTGCTGGGGACCCGCAGGGTCCCAAGGAGGGCCTCACTACGAGCCTCACTACATGCTCTGGGAAGGAAGGGGTGCGTGGACACGAAACCCCGGAGCCAGGAGTGGGAGGGTGGGGGAGGTCGACGAGACGGACGGAGCAAGCCCCTTCGGGCTGTTACTGTCGGGGAGGGCCCCGCGCTCTTTCATGCCAAAGCGTCTCCCAGCCTGCACGAAAGGAGCCGCGTCTGGGCGACAGGGGGTGGGCGCAGGCCGCGGGGGGCAGGACCCCTCGGGGCCTCGTACGCCGCCCTCTCGCCGGGCCGCGCTCTGGGGCAGAGCTGCACGACCCTGGCGCGTCCCTCCCGCTCCCGTCAGCCCCGCGGAAGCCTCCCCAGCCCCGGGGTCTGCCGCAGCTGCAGGGCGTGCGGAGGGAAAGCCGGGGTCTCCATGGCAACGTTGACGTCACGGGCCCGAGGCCGGGCACGCC
Organism: Martes martes; assembly: GCF_963455335.1. Lineage (NCBI taxonomy): Eukaryota > Metazoa > Chordata > Mammalia > Carnivora > Mustelidae > Martes > Martes martes. The sequence continues at coordinate 6,865,521 of NC_137905.1, forward strand.
GCCTCCCGCCCCCACCCGCCGGCCTGGCGCGGCCCCAGCCCGGCTCGGCAGCAGCTGGGGCCGCAGGGGCGTGGGCGCTGCCACCGCCTTCTGACCTGTCCCGTCCGCGCCGCCACAGGCCGACAGGTGTGAGCCGGGCCCGCCACGTCCCACCTGCCTGCCCGCCGCCCCCCCCCCCGCCCCTTTGTCCTCCAGGGGCTCTCGGCGGGCTGCTCGCGGAACAGACCTGACTTCCTGTTCCGTCCCGAGCAGCCCCTCCCCCGGAGAGCGGCATTTTAAGAGGAATGCGGGAGGCGGGCTGCGGCGCCCCCCTCCGCCGCCCTCCCGGACTCCGGTCCGCGCCACAGTAGAGGGGGGTGGTGCGTACTCGAACAACTCTCAAAGCATCACGCGCCCCTTCCCCACCGCTCTGCCTCCGCCCCCTGCCTCTCTCTCCTGCGGCTCAGGCCCCCACTTCCTCCTCCTCCCTTCTGCGAGTCTCTGCCTCGCCCCTGCCACGCCCTGCCTCTGGGCCTCCGCGCCGGCTCTTCCCACTGCCTGGAAGGCGGTTCCAGGCTCCACCTGCCCGGCGCGCCGGTCCTCTGGGGCTCTTCAAGGTCGGGGCACCTTAGCTCGGTGCTGCCCCCTCTCGGAGGCGCTCGTTCCCGCAGCCTGCCCCTCCCTGCAGCTCCCTCCGCCGCGGTCATGAGGCGGTTTGTGGGGTTGTCTGGGGGCTGCCTCCTCCCCCAGACGGCATGGGGTGGAGGACGGCCTTTGCTTCATTTACTCCTGAGTCTGCAGCGTGCCTGGCACACAGTAGGTGTTCGATACATTAAAAATAAATAGCCTTATGGAGGGTTGCCTGGGTGGCTCACCAACTCTAGATTTGGGCTCAGATCAGGATCTCTGGGTAGTGGGATCGAACCTGGCCTGGGGTCCCAGGCCCGGTGGGAAGTCGGCTCCAATTGCCTTCTCTCTCCCTCTGCCCCTCCCCCTGTTCTTTCTCCTTCCCTCAAATTAATTAATGAATTAATTAATTAATTTTAAAAAAGCCTTCTCGAGATATAATTCACTGACCATACAACCCACTCAAGCACAGCGTACAGCGGGGGGGTTTTTAGTGTCCTTGCAGCGTTGTGCCGGCATCACCACAGGAAGGAGAACGTTTTCATCTCTCCAGAAGGAAAGCCCGGGCGCCTGCCTGTCCGCCCAGCCCCTCGGCCCTGAGCAGCCGTTAGTGGACTTTCTCCATCGATGTCTACCAAGCTTTCTCTTCTAAATGAATATACTACCCTTCTTTCAAAAAAACCAGTTAAAGTGGACAGGAGCTTGCTTTCCAGAGGGCCTGGGGCCTGGACCCTTGAGTCCCGCAGCTCTGCAGGTCAGTTCTGTAAGGGCCTCCCCCCAGGCTGGGCACCTGGGAGACCTTCCCGCCCCGGGTCGCTCACAGGCAGCTCTGAGGCCGCCTCTCCGGCCACGCATCCAAGCGGAAACCATGTTATCCCTGCGTTAGGCTCTTTCAAGTCCTGGACGCTTGCTGTTCTCCACTTCGCGGGCTCCGGGTTTATAGAAGTTCTAGAACTGTGCTGTCTGTAGGAGAGCCAGATATGGCTGCTGTGGAGTGCTTGAGATGTGTGTGACTGGTCCCCACAGAGATGGGCTGGAAATGCAAAACACACAGAAGACTTTGTACCGAAAAAAAAGAATGTGAAATATCTCAGTAAGTTTTACATTAATTACATGTTGAAATGTTATTTGGGGTCTGCTAGGTTAAGGAAAATATATTGTTAAAATTGATTTTGCCCGTTTCTTTAAAAACTGTGGCTAGGAGGACATTTTATATTATATATGTGGCTTGTATCCTACTTCTCTGAGACACGGCTTGTCTTGAACCACCAACACCAGGGGAGATAGCCCCCAACCCCACGCCCATGATGGATACCATAGGAACTCCAGGGGTACGAGAGGCTTATGAGGCATGGCCACCCATAAAAACAAAACAAACAAAACAAAAACGCATGAGAGAATCATTGACCCACTTCCCACCTCTCCTGTGGCCATGGTGGGGGGGGGGCACCAGAGAGGAGCTGCCATAGTGGACAGATACCCTGTGCCCTGTGCCCAGATATTCTGGTGCCCCGTTCCCTGAGCCTCTCTCCCACGGGATCCGGCAGCCCCTTCTCCTCCCTGGCACATCGGAGAAGAGACACAGCCTGGTGTTTTCGAGGAACAGCTTGTTGTTCCTACCATTACATGGAGAGGAAACACAAACAGCCAAGAGGCCTATTGCCAGGGGCTTGGTCGAGACCTTCTCGCCGGTCCTCAACCTCCTGATGCTGTGGAGATGAACACATGTGCTCTGGGGAAGCTTTTGTCTCTGGAGGTGTGTCTGAAGGGCAGGGATGAGGGGATCAGGAACCACATGGCCGCATGTCCCTGCCAAATCTGAGAGAAGGGGGCTCAGGCTAACATTACTCGGCATAAGAGAAGCCGTGGGTGGCGGGTGAGGTGGCAGGAGGGCAGCATGGAGGTTTTCAAGGCCCTATCCAAAGCTGAAGAGCTACATTGAAAAATAAAGCCAAGTCAGATGTCCCGCTTTATACAGCTGCACGGGTTGTGCATGGAACAAGCATGCCACATTTAAGGGCGTTTGTGTATGTATAAAGACAATTTTCCAGCAGATGGCAGTAGAGTGCTTGAGGAGGGGACAAAACTCCACCGGGAGGTGACCTGGTGACGATGGGCAAGTACCGCTTGGCTAGAAGTCACGGTGGCACCGGCACCCCTCTCCCTCTGAGGCCCAGACCCAGCAGAGAGGAGCAGCAGCCAGCTTTCCTCTAAAATCTGCTTTTTGGAAGTCGTCTTTCAAAACGGAGGCAAAATTCATGCAACACGCACCATTTTAAAGAGGCGTTTAGAACAATTACGTCTTGTGTGATCACCACCTCTCTCGTTGCAAAAAATTTTCATCATCACCAAACAGAACCCCATTGACATTAAGCGGTTGCTTCTTAGCCCCCAGTAAAGACCAGTCTGTTTTCCGTCTCCATAGGTCTGCCTATTTTGGATATTTCCTACAAATGGAACAAAACAATATGTGGTCTTTTGCATCTGGGTTGCTTTCCCGAGCATCACGTTTTGACGATTCATCCGTGTTGGAATGAGTATCCATAGTGCATTCCTTCTTGCAGGTGCATAATAGTCCGTTGTCTGGATTTACCGTATTTATTACCTGGTCAGGGACATTTGGGTTGTGTCCACTTGATGCCACTTTTTTAAAAAGTTTTTTAAATTTACTTGAGAGAGAGAGAGAGAGAGCGCTCATGAGTGCGGCCGAGGGAGAAGCAGACTCCCCACGGAGCAGGGAGCCCGAGGACCCGCGGCTAGATCCAGGACCCTGGGATCGTGACCTGAGCCGAAGACAGACGCTTAACGTACTGAACCCCCCAGGTGTCACCTGTGCAGTAAATGACACAAATCTGAAATGTGGAGCTCCGTGAGCGTTTAAACACCCATGTGACTGCAGATCAAGAAGCCGGGCATTTTCATCACCCCGGAAAGCTCCCTCCTACCTTCCCAGTCAATAGCACGTCCCACTCCCGGGCTATCAACAACCTCCGTTTGACCTCCATAATCACAGATGCCTGGTACCTGCTCATGAAGTCACGTAAACGGGATCCGGTGGCAAACCCTCACTGATGTCTGGCTCCTCGTACACAAGGAACGTCTGTCCAATTAATTCACGTCACTGTGGGTAGCGGTAGTTGGCTCTTTTGTCCTTTTCTGCAGAATTCCATCGTAGGACTGTGTCACTGTGTCTATTCATTCTCCTATCGATGGGGACACCTGCGCAGTCCCGCCACGTGACTCCCCTGCTTTGTTTACTCTCCTCTCAGTGGGTATTTGGACGGTTTCCAGTTCCTCGGCAGTTACGAGGAATTCTGCTGGAAGAGTTCTCGTTTGCATCTCTTGGTGGACATGAGCACTCGGTTCTCTGGGGTGTACGCCCAGGAGCGGGGTTGTGGGGCATATGCCCAGGGTGGGGCAGGAGCTTAGCTTGAGCTGAAACGCTTTCCAAAGAGGGCGAACCAGTTTCCACGCCTGCTGGCCACGTGGGAGAGCTCCCGTCAGGTGCCACCTCCAGCTCTGAACACAGGTGCAAGCAGATTTGGGGTCCCCAGCTGTAGACTCCTTCCAGCTTGGCTAGGGCGGACGTACCTGGTGACCATGGGGAGGTACCCCCAGGGAAAGCAGGCCTCAGAGCCCACTAGGAGGGAGACATACCAGCCCCGCTTGTCCTCGAGAACTGCTAAGTCTAGGCCCTTCGAAGCCTGACATGGGGAATCAGCCTAGAAACTGAACACGATCCTTGACTCCTTGCCGGCCTTCCCTCTGTACCAGCCACCGCGTCCTGCAGTTTTACTCCCGAGCTCCTCTTGAATCTGTTTCTCGACATGGTCCCTGCCGTGGTCCCAGCCCCATCCACTCACCAGGCAGCCTTGCGGACATGTCCCCCCAGGGCCCTGCTCCCTGTGCGACCTTGACCAAGGGACCCAGCTTCTCCTGGCCTCCACTTCCCTATCGGGCAAGAAGGGTCACATTAGGACTCAGTAGGGGCTACCTAAGTGTTTCGTTAGAAAGCGGGTGGATAATTGCAATCTCCCTGTCATTCAGAGACCGCAGGACGAATTCCAGACTTGCAAGTGTGAACAACGGAACACAGGCTCTTCTCACCCCCAACTTTGCCCTCCAGGGGTGGGGTCCAGGAGAAGCTTTCACCTGGAACGTATGACCGTGACCTTATTTGGAAAACGAGTCTTTGCAGAGATGATCCCGTTCAGGACCTGGCCATGAGGTCATCCTAGGTCATCCAGGTGGGCCCTGCCTCCAGCGGCAGCATCTCCGTGAGAGAAAGCAGAGGGTGAATAGACCCAGGAGTGGGGGTTGGGGGGTGAGAAAGGCCGAGAGGCTGGGGGAGCCGAGCCACAACCAGGAATGCCCGGAGCCCCCGGAAGCTGGAAGAGACAAGGAAAGTTTTCTCCTTAGAGAGGGTGCGACCCTGCCGACATCCTGACTTGGAGGACTTCCAGTCTCCAGAGGCGCGAGAGAACACATCTCTTGTTTTAAGCCACCGGCTTAAAAGGGAAGACACAGTGAGGCTCAGGCGTGCCAGGGGGAGGGTAATGGCCAGACTCGGGGCCTCCTGCAGGGCAGGTGGGGGTCAAAGGATGTGAGGCTCCAGAGGTAGCAGGAGCGGGCAGGTCTGATGAGGCCAAGGTCTGGGGTGACAATGGTATTACTCCCTGAGCCGGAGTGGAGGAAGGTTACCATGAAGCTGGGATGCCCAGAGGAAGAAGCACACTGACATCTCTCTTCCGGCCTCCCGACCTCCCCTGCGTAGCCTGCATTCCCCAGGCTCCCCGAGAAGCCAGGGGCAGGGGATCCCCGGTGATGCAGAAGGGAGTGAGGAGGAGCTGAGGACAGGATGGCTGGCAGGGCCCCCCCCCCTTGCATTTGGTAGTTCTGTGCACGGGGGTGAGCTGGGCTCTCCCCGGGGCAGCAAGGATCAGTGACCGAGAAGGCGGCAGTGCCTTGCACATGTGCCTGCACGCACACACGCATATCTCCGCCGGGGCCGGCCATCACGAAGCCAGCGCCCTCCGGATCCTCGCCCACGGCACCTGCTTTCCCGGTGTGGCCGGAGGTGGAGCAGCGGATACCCTGTCACGTTCTTGGGCTGGTCCCTCCATGGGTGTACAGAGGCCTCCGGAAGCAAGGAGGGCAGGAACGGGGAGAGGCAAGATGGGCAGCGAGGTTCAGAAGGGGGTGTAGGGTGGACCCCGGGAGACGGTGAGGTGCTGCTCCAGTCTTCCGGAGAGAGACGAGGGGCTGGCTTTGGGTGAAGGTGGACGTACAGATGGGTAAGGAGACTCAAGAATATTCTGGAGTGGCTTCTGAGGGCTGGCGATGGCCTGGACATGGGGCGGGGTGAGTGATGGGGCCACTGGGCTGGGGTCTTACTGAGTGAGAAAACGCTGGAAGGCAAATGACTTGGGAGAGGGGTGGAAATAAAGCTCTCAGGATGCACTGAACTCCTCTTGGGGGGACATGTGGGTGCCGGGGCAGCTGGATGGATGGTTCTAGGCTGTTGAACTCAGAGCAGCTTCCGTAAACCGGCAGCATCTCTGCTGCCCAGAGGTCCTAGGAGGGCCCCACCCAGACCCTAGAAATCAGAATTTGCATTTCCTGAGACCCCCAGGTGAAGGAAAGGCACACGGGTCCTAGAAGTTCTAGACTAGAGCTGCCCTAAGGGCCCTGAGGCACACAATGGCTGCCTGGGGTTTCCCCTGGGGGTGTGATTCTTGTCCCCTGGGGGTGTTCTGGTTGTGAGGACTGGGGGTGGCCAGCGGAGGCCAGGGACACCGTACAACATCCTAGGATGCCCAGAGTGACCTCATGACAAAGGGGGATCTGGCCGTACATGTCAACCGCGCCGCGGGTGAGGAGCCCGGGACACCCAGGAGTCCTGACCTCCGCCTAGGTCTTATCCCCTTCCCACCCCCACCGAAAGGCTCCCTCGAAGCCACACAGAAAGGCCAGATGTCAATGAGTCACTTACAGTTTATTTTTGCCTGAAAGTATTTCACATCTCTGAACACAGCTACGTGACAGTAGTATTAACCATCAGGAAAAGCAACAGTGCGAAGGGAAAAGGTGGCATGTCTCGGTTCTTTTTTTTTTTTCCTTTTTTAAAGTTTTTTAAAGTTTTTTTTGTTTTGTTTTGTTTTTTGTTTTTTTGTGGGTTTTTTTTTTTTTTGCTTCTGCTTCTTCCTGCACCAGAGTGCTATAAAGTATGGGACCGGAGGGGAGAGAATAAAACCAAACAACAGAAAACAACAACAACAGAAAAAAACAAAACGAAACAAAACACGAAACAGAACACACTCACACGCACACACAAAATAAAACCTGGCACGTAAAATGAATTAAGACTGAAACCCAATTTCTTTTTTTTTTTCCTTTTTTAAAAAAATGAGGGCATAGTCGGGGGGTAATAAAGTCTACCTAGCAAAGTATAAAACGACAAAAGCATGGTTTCCATTGAATAAGATTAAATATATATAAAACAATTACATTGACTGGGGGTTAGGTCTGGAGGTGCCGGAGGGGGGCGGTATTTGTGCTAAACCAACAGAAAAGGGAGCTTGGGGGGAGAGGGGACCCCAAGTAAACCATAAAAGGGCTGTTCTGTACAGTGAGGGCTTATTAAGAAAAAGCCAGACTGTTTACAAAAGAAATGGAGGTTGGTTTGTCTTCGGGACCGGGGTGGGGACAGAAGGGGTATCTGCGCCGCAGTGGTCACATTCATGGGGGGCAGGGCGGGCAGTCAGGCTGGTGGAGGTGACGTCTCTCTCTTCTCCCAAGAGACCATGCAAAGAAGCGGGCATGCATGAGGAGACCACGCGAAGCACAGGATGGCGGGGAGGCCTCGGGCCAGTCTCGGTGGGGATGGGGAGGGCAGAGGCCACGGGAGATGGGAGCTCTCCGGGGCAGGGGGCCGGGAGGACAGGTCAGCACCCCTCCCACACACGTGTAAAAGGGGGCTGAGAGAAAGCCGGGGCCTGGTGGGAGCAAGAATACAATGTGGGGACCCCACCTCCCACTTCCCCCAGCCTGACCCCCACCCGTGAGCAAGTTGGAGACACGTGGGACTTGGAAATGCACAGTGGCGGGGGGGGGGGGGGGGGGGGGGGAGGGGCAGACGGACGGCCGAGCATTAGCATACAGAATTCATTACGAAAAAGCAATTAATTTTCCAAGGAGGTTTTTTTTTTTTTTTGTCTGTTTCCTTTAAAAAAATAACAATAATACTACCACTACCCCAACAGCTGACTGGTTTGTACAGTGCTACAGGCCAGGGGTGGGCAGGGTGGGAGGGCAGGAGGGAGGGAGGGAGGGTCAAAGACTTCATAAATAAGAGGCAGGTCCCAGACCTGCAATTTGTCAACATTTCTTAAATAGGCGCATTATTTAAATCTTATGTACAACAAGAATCACTTTGCATAGCAATGGCGAGGACACAGGACGGTGGGATGACATGTCTGGGTTTTCTTGTCCCAATGGCAGGGGGCTGAGTTCTCGGTCGAGCCTCTGAGGAAGAAAGCATCCTTCCTCAGCCCTCGAGGCCCATCGGGGTCGTGTGATGGTGGCATCAGGGTTGACTTCTCCCACACAGCGTTAAACACAAAGGCAAAGAAAATCCACAAAGGGTCCCCCCTCCCCAGGCCCCCCACGCCCACCCCACCCCCTCCCCCGACCCGCTGATGCTCCTCTGGTTGCTACAAAGTCCATTTTAGATCAGGTCAAGGTTTCCAATTATGAAGCTAAAAGAATTAGGTGGGGCTGGGCGTGCGCACGGCCCCCCTCCCCACCCCCTCCCCCCTCCGCCCTCCGCCCCCAGAAAGACTCCCCCATCTATCTCACAGCCAGGACGCTGGGGGTAGGACCCCAGGACCGGTGCTCTACGGCTATTAGTCAAGAGTTGTGTGTCGCAGCTGCAAACGCCGTCCTGCCGAGGCGGGAGGTTCACCAGGCTTCCGTGTAGCGGACGTCCACCTCCTTCAGATTGGGAAGCTTGGCCTGTGGGGCGACAAGAAGGAGCCGGTCCCTTCCAGCACCCAGCCCCGCGGTGCCTGGCTCCCCCGCCTCAGTGGCTGGGGGTCCCAACTTGCCCTCCCCACCTTGCCCGCAGGGGCTCCCCGGAGCTCAGAGCTGGGTGACCTTGGGGAGAACCCAGCACATGGGGTATGGCCCATGTGGCGACCTTCTACCGCACGTGCACACACACGAGCGCACAGCTCCTCGGTGCTTCTCTCCTAGGGCCCGGTGCACGGCCCCCCTGCTGCCCAGGCAGAGGTGACACACTGGGGGCCTGCAGTCACCTGTGCAGCACTGTAAAAAAAACCTTTAAGCCAACCTCACAAAATCAGGAGACCGCAACACAAGGACGTGGTGCCAGGTTCTCCCGCATGGGTGGTGTGGGGGGCGGGGGGCAGTGACCTGGGTGGCCCCAGAGGCAGGCAGGCCGCCCCCAGACTGGTCCGATCCCCGCATTACTGAGGCTGGGACGTCACCGGCCAGTATCCGCAAGTGGGCACCTCGTGTCTCTTGAATGTGCGGAGGTGGCTCTTCCCCGACTGCATATGCCCTTGTGCTGCTTGGTGTCTGGATCTGGGCTCCTCCAGCTTTCAGGGGCATAGCAATCCTTGGCAGTGGGGCAAAAACGCCCATCTGGACTGGGCAGGATGCCCTGGAGTTTGCACCTGTGACAAGCCCCGGGGGAGGTCTGACCTCACCAAGGTTGGCCGGGGGGGGGGGGGGGGGCGGGCAGGCACTGAGGCCGGCTCCACCCCCACCCCCTCTCCACGTGCTCCTCAGGACCCTTGGGACAGCCCTCTCTTCTGGCCAGCCTGGCAAACTCATTTCTTAAGCCCTCCTTTTGGGAAGGCCCTTCTGTCCCACTGAACAGGGCTGGCTGTCCCCTGTGCCCTCCCTGCTGGTTCCCAAGCCCTGTCCTGCCTGGGTTACGGGTTGATCCGTCTGCCAGGATTGAGCTTTCGCCCAGGGTGTAGGACGGACCCAGAAGCACTGTGGAGTCCCTGTCCCCAGCCTGGGCCTGGTACACAGCAGGCGCTGTGACAGCGGCCATGGGTCTGGCTGAGCGGGAGGTGGAGGGGGGAGGTCCCCCGCTGGGGAGGATTCCCTCCGAGTGGCTTGCTGCGTGCGAAGGCGCCAGTGGGCTGGCAGGACCATCTGGCCACCTGGCCCAGCCCTACTGTCCCCTGCTCGCTGCCTGCTGGGGCAGATGGGACCGGGCCCACTGGGACAGGGGCAGGAGGCTGCGGAAGGGCCAGCTTCTCCAATCCCTAAGACCCGTTTTACAAACAAAATGTGCCCTGCCTTTCCCCACTCAGATCCTTTTTCCTTTCCCCAATTTTATCTTGCCAACCTAGCCCAGGCTGCCAGTCCAGGCTCTTATCTGTGTGACGGCACCAGCCCCATTAACGTGCTTCCTGTTTCTACTCTTGCTTGCACTACCTCCCGCCCCTGCAAAAAAAAATCCGTTTTCCTGGTAACGGCCAGAACAAGCGCTTACAAGCATAACTCATTCCACTGTTTAGAGCCTCTGAAAGCTTTCTACTGAACTTGGATGAAATCCGGAGCCCTTCTGTGACCGATGAGGCCTTATTCAGTCTGGCCCCAGTCTGTTCTCTCTTACTCTCTACTGACATCTGCCACAAAGTCAGCTCATGCCAACACTTTCTGCCTCAGGACCTTTGCACTTGCTTTTCCTCTCACCCTTTGCATCTGTGGCTTATCTTTTAGGTCTTGGCTGCTGTGGCCTCTACTTCAAAGGGACCATCCTTGATGATCACATGCCAAACAGTCCCTCCCTATTTCCAACTGACCCACTGCCTGCTGGCCTCCTCGTTATCACTCCTCTCAACCTGCCGTTACTCCGTGTACTGCCTTATCTGCTGTAGTAACAGCCGTTCCTGCCAGAGAATAAGCTTCATGAGGGCGAAGCGCCAGTATCTAGATGCTGGTGGATGGAAGGAAGAGAGGAGAGAAGGAAGGAAGGAGGGAGAGAGGGAGGAAGTACCTTTAGATCTTCATAGGTATCTGCCGAGAGCTTGGTGCTGTTCATATTCAAGCTGCAGAGACTCTTCATGGCTATACAAGGACAGAGAGATGCCGTCACGGAATCAGTGAGACCTCCCGCCCAGGGCAGCTGCAGGGATGGGGCAGACAAGCCAGGGGACTGACTGCAGCGGCCCAGGCCCCTGACGAGCAGATGGGATGGGGCGAGTGGCGTTGCAGGGGCGTGGCCAGGGGCCACCAGGACAGAAGGTCAGTTTCAGGCGGGGGCTGGTCTGCGCCTATGCTCTCCCCCTGCTCTCTGAGTCTCTCTCCCTTCTGGTCTCTCTCTCACTCCCTCCACTGCCTGTACCCCAAATGTCCCCAGCACCTGCCCGCCACACCGCAGATCAGCCGCAGTGACCAGGCCTGGCCCGTCCCCCAGGGGAACTCTGCAAACTCTCCGGCAGGGCTGCCCCAGGCCCCAACTTCTTGAAAACAGGTCTCAAACTGCAGTTTGGTCAGGAGTCGCTCATCACCGGTACGATGCTCTGCCCCCCTCCTGGGGGCACCGATCCAGCGACTGTGGGGGCTCCGATGACAGTATCCAAGGAGCACGTTTGTAGAGAAATGTCTCCAAACCTCATCTTTTCTGCCCTCCATTACTCCTGCCTCCTGTCCCCAACCGTCCCAAGCCATCTGGAATTTGCCAACAACCTCGCAGGAGCCACAGCCACTGCCCAGCATACCATCTCCTTGGCCACTTCCTACATATGTCTCTTTTCCACCCAGATCCAGTCACCTCCCTGGGAAGCCTTCCTCGATTCCTCCCAGCCAAGACACAGGGCCTCTGATCTTAACCAGCAGGTCAGAAACGGGAAGTGCAAATTCCCAGGCTCGGCACCCAAGAATTTAGTCCAGGAGATAAGGGTTGGGGTATGGGAATCAGCATTTCTGGGCTCCCTGAGTGTGAACGTGTGCAAGTGGGGGGAGGGGCAGAGGGAGAGAAGCCCAAGCAGACTCCCTGCTGAGTGCAGAGCCCGATGCAGGGATTGATTCCACCACTCATGAGATCGGGATCCGAGCCAGAATCAAGATTTGGACGCTTAACCGGCTTGGCCACCGAGGCACCCCTTCTATTAGGGCAACGTTTCTCAAACTTGAACAATGCATGGAATTCCCTGGACATCTTGTTAAAATCGAATCAGCAGGTCTGGGGCGGGACCTGAGACTCTGCGCCTCTAACCCCAGGGGGTGGCTACCACCACTGGTCAGGGCAGCTGGGCAGCAATGTCCTAAAGCACTTTCCTTGAACCTGCTTCCTTGGGCAAGTATCTGGAGAGTACAGGTATCCATCTTCCCTTTTGCTTCTAGAATATAAGCTCCCTGAGGGCAGGGATATTTCCCCTGCTGGGCTGTTCTTAGCACCTAGAACGGTGCCTGGCACACAGCAGGTGCTCAGTGACCACGTGGGGGATTGAGGACTATGTCCCAGCACCCGGCACAGTACATGGGGCAGTCCATGCTTAGCCGGGGTGTGCTAATGCTCACGTGCACGCCACAGGCCCCCCACCCCAGCCGCGTCCTCGGGACTCACAGCTGAGAGCCAGTAGGCCGGCGTCGGTGACAGGCGTCTCACACAGGTTCAGCACCTGGAGCATGGTGAGGTGTTCCGACAGGAGCCGCAGGCCGGCGTCTCCAAACTGTGGAGCAGAGACCCTCTCAGCCCTGAGGCTCCACCAGCTGCCCCCAAGCCCCTGGGGAAGTGACCTTGAGGCTGGGGTAGCAGTGGACAGATGAGGACGGAGTCACCACCCTCCAAGCCTCAGGGCGGGGTCTGGGCTGCCCTTGCTTCTCTCCAAAGACTCAATGCTTCTCTTGACTTGGGTTCGAGTCCAGCTTCTGCTGGTGGGATGTGGGCTGGGCAAGGGCCCTCCCCAGGACTCCTGCTCTCTGTCAGGGAGGGCTGGGAACTCAGTGGCTACGGCTCCAAGTGGGGGCCAGCAGCTTTTCTCCGGGCAGGACGGTGGGATGTGGTGGGACGGGCCTGGAAAGCAGACTGCCAGGAACACCCAGGTTTCTCTTCTGTCAAACGAGGGTGCCTACCTGTCCCAGGGATGGTGTGGGGACCACATGCCCTGCCACACGAGGGGCTCAACAGCACAAGCAATCCCGAGAACGGGCAGCGAGCAGCTGTGAGCTGTGGTTGTCGTTATGACGAGGCCCACGGGCTGCCATGTGCTCCCCGGGCAGGTGCGTGAGACCAGCCCACCTCTTGGCCCTGCCTCACAGGGCTTCTAAGACTTTGCCCAGGACATCCCTGACCTGGGCCTCACTCCACCTGCAAAATGGGCTTCATGAAATCCTAGACCTCCTCTGGCCACGGGAGTGGGTGCTGAGCGGGGGGGGGCTGGGGTAATCGAGAGACGAGGCCATGGGCTCTAGCCAGAGAGGCCAGCCAGGGAGTCGGGGGCAGAGCAGGTGAGGCGTAGGGGTGCCTGGGGGCAGGAAGGCGGGTGCAGGGGCGGGACGGAGTGCGGAGCAGGCAGGCAGCGCGCACCTGAGTGGACCACAGGTTGAGCTGCTTGAGAGAAGGCAGTTTGATGAGGTGCTCCGCGCAGGCACTGGTTACGTTGGTGAAGGCCAGACTGAGGTTCTCCAGGTTCCCGAAAGAGCCAGAGCTCAGCAAACGAGCCAAGTCGGCGTCCTGCAAATAGACGGACAGGTGGGGTGTCGGGAAAGGCCTCGGGCTACCAGCAGCTCCTGAGACCCCATTGTACCCCTCTCCCCGCCTCCTCTCCCCTGACCCGCAGAGAGCTATAACTGGGGGCAACAATCCCCAGCAGGTGGGGTGACGCCGTGGCTCGGCGGGGGGGTTTGGACCGAGGGGGCTGTTGGGGAGGGAAGGGCTGCTTCCACGTCCCCGTGGGGGACGGAGGAAGCCTCCAGCGCCGTGACTCACAGCCTGAATCACCAACTGGGGTGTTCTGAGGCCACGGCCCTCCCACGTGTGTGCGTGCGTCCACGTGCTCCTGGCCAACTCCCCCTCCCCTGCAGTAGCTCGGGCCCATCTCCCACCTGCGATCACTGAGGTCCCCCCTAACTCTGAGGCCTGTGTAGATCCGTGTTATGTGTGAGTACTAGACCACGAGGTCACCAAGGGTAACAGCCAATCTCCCTTCCACCTTAGTGACGGAATCCTGGAGTTTGAGCGGTCACACAGCTGCCCTAATCTCCCAGCCAGGTGTGGCCACGTGCTGAACCTGGACAATGGTATATGGGGAGATGTGTCTGCTAGAACTTTCAGGAAAGTCCTTAAAGGGAAGGGGCATGTTCTTCTTTGCTATTCCTCCTTCTGCTGGTCTGAATGCAGACACGATGGCTAGAGTCTGAGCAGCCTTTTTGAACCAGGAGGTGGAAGTGTTATGCCAAGGACAGTGGGGCAGCAGGAGAGATGGGACTAAAATCCGTGGAGACTTGTAAATGGGGGTAAAAAGAGGCACCAACTTCATAGTATTACTACAGTGATAAAATGAACTCATAACCCAGTATTGGTACAAAAACAGTCCTTGGATGTTAGCTATTACTATTATTAACTAGTAACACATTAACATCGGTATCAACAATAATCTTTACCGTGTTTGGCTTCCAGCAACCCAAATCCCTCCTGGAAAAGGTGGCCTGTCAAGGACTACGTTGTCCTTGTGCACCTCCACCGACACTGCCTGCGGCTCTCCAGCAGGGAGGCCTCACCACCTTCTTCCTTCCACCCGGCCCCACAGAAGAATGAAACCAACTCACTGTGGACTTGGAGGGCAGTGTTAGCCTAGTGGGCCCGCCTTTCCTTTGCTGCAACAGAAACCAGACTGATTACGACCCATTCATTCCCCTGCACACCCCGTCCCCGCTGACATCACACAGAGCCAGGTTCATTTCAGGGTGGTAGAAGGCAACATGGTGGTCTTGGTCTCGGGCCAGACCCTGAGACAAGGTTGGGGCTCAGCTGGTTTATTAGAGAGGGGATGCCAAGAAATACCAGCAGGGGAAGGGAGACAGTGAAGCCGCTTCGGGAGGGCAGTGTTAGCATACAGCTACCGCTGGGGACTCTGGGTCAGGTCTCAGAGGTAGTCCCATCTGCGCGGAGAGGGAGCTGGGATACTGACACACCCTCCCCTATCAGCCACCGGGGGAGAGCTGCCGCAGGGGACCAGCAGCATGAGTTCGCTGCCACTCTGAAGTCCAGCCCTGGCCCCCTTAAAGAAGGGCCTGAGGGACACGGATGACACACAGGGAGGGCGACCGTGACTGGCGTGCAGGACTCTGGGGGTGAGAACGTGGCATGTATGGTCCCGACTTCCCTGGGCCTGGAGGAGGGCTCACGGGACAGCGGCCCATGCAGGTGCTGTGGTCCTGGGCTCTGCCCCGGTGCGCCCAAGCAGAGTTCCCTGCCCGGCCCAGCTCTGCAGCCGCGGAGCCGGGCTGTGGCCTTACCAGCTCCTTGAGCTCCCGCTGCCGGTCACAGAGCTGCTCATACATGCGCTTGCCCACACCCGTGCTCTCCAGGGTCGAGATGATCTGCAGCTGGGTGTCGTTGTTGTCAATGATGTTGTACTCCAGCATCAGGCACAGGATCTGCCCGGGAGCGGGAGGTACCTTACAGCCTGTCCGAGACTGGGCAGGGCTACCCTCTGCAGGCACAGGGGGCCAAACCCTCAGCCTGGCCCAGCAGCCCCACAGACGGGGGGGACAGGGGTCTGATGGATAAGCTCGGCGTGCTCTACGCTCCCCAAAATATTATCCTAAAAACGAGCAACCATGCTCTCCCCTCTCTGCATTTCTGGCTGTGTGATACTGGGCAAATCACCAGCCACAGCTTCCCATCCATACAATGGAAGCATTCGCACACACCCAGCTGAGCACAGAGCAGGCCCTCAGCGAACGCACAAAGAAAGGATGCACGCTAGGCCCTGAAGGGCTGGTAGAGAGCCCAAAAGACGGGATACCTCCTTCCATCCCTAGTTCCCCTCCCCCTTCGCCTACCCCACGGTGGGTGCTCAAGACATGCTCACTGAGCTGTGGGGGGGGGGGGGGGGGACACCGGGCACATCCCGCCTCCTGGAGCTTCGGGCGACTGCACACGTTCCTCTGCTCCCAGCCCTCCTTCCCAGGGGCCAGGGCCTCGCATGCAAGCAGCCCTGCCTCCAGATTCCCTTTCCCTGAGCCCACCTGGCCCAGGTCCTCATAGCATGGCTCACCGGCCTCCTGGCTCCCCCCGTCCCTGCAGGTCCCCCGCACAAGCACGGGCACGAACCTCCAAGATCCTTACCAGGGCCTCTGAGTGCCTGGTGGGCTCTCCGGGCGCGACCACCCGAACCCCTGACCTTCTGCCCTCGACTCAGCCATGCTGGCCTCCTCCCTGTGCTCACACCACACCTCCTCCCGCCGTAGGGCCTGGCCTGGACATTCTGCTCCCGCCTTCTTGGGAGCTCCTTGCCCCCACATCTCACCACAATGCCCACTGGCAGTGGAAGCAGCTCTGGGGCTCAAAGTCTTGGGATGTTCTTCCCGCTAAGCGGTGTTCTCAGCCCCAGCCCTTGACTATGGGCTGGCGCTTGTCCCGGGCAGAACGTGGCCCAGCGACACCGGCTGACGAGGGAGGTGCGTGAGGAAGACGATATGGCATCTGCCTGTTTGCCCTGGGACAGCGGCTCTGGGGGCCTCAGGCTCCTGGGGACTTTGGGAGGAGACAGAGAGGGACTGGGCCAGGGGCGTGCTCCCTGGTGAGTGGGAAGGCTGTGATGTGGAGAGAGGCTCAGCACGGGCCACGGCTACCCCTGCCTCGTCGGCTGCTGTGCTCCCCGCTGCCCTAAGCTCCGGGCCCCTACAAGGCGCTCGGTCCATAAGGACCAAGGACCGAGGCCCAGACGGGACGGCAGCCGTACCAGGGGCGTAGGCCGCCTCCTTACCTCCACCATGGTCTGGTTCCCCCTCAGCGCCAGGAGCATGCAGGGGCCCAGCTTGTTTTCCGCCAGGGAGAGCAGGAATTTTTTGGTCTTGTAACAGGAGCCCATGAGGATGTGCACCTGCGAGGAGAGACGGCCTGTGTGACGAGCAGGGGCCACCAAGGCGCTGTGGCCCGAGACGCCTGCTTCTGGGGTGCCAGGAGGATTCCAAAACCAGAAGGCCTGCCCACCTCCTGCGCGGACACTAGATCTGAAATGATTATCAGACCCCCCCTGCGGGGGGATTCAGAAGACCACCCCCCCCCGAACACATGCTCTAACACGGATGAACCCCAACGACGGGGGGCTGAGTAAGTCGATCACAAAGGACAAGTCCGGTAGGATTCCACGCACGTGAGGCACCTGGAGCGTCAGCCTCGGGGGCAGGAAGGAGGCTGGGGGTTGCCAGGGCGGGGGATGGGGGTAGTTAGCGTTTGGGGGTACACCGCCACCACATGCGGGACAGAGAAAGGCAGGGAGCTCCACCTCCCCCTTCCCAAACCCTCTGGGAGCTCCAAGGGGTGCTGAGTGACCGCCCGAGGGCAGGGGACCCCAACCACCAGGGCTGGGGGCCCAAACACTTCGTGTGCTCTCTCCCCAGACTTCGTGCGATAGCAAACGCCCTTCCATGGTTGGAAACGGCAGCCTAATCAAGGGGACCTCTCCCGCGCCCTGCGTCACCATGGAAACGAGGCGCTGCCATCCCAGGGGCTGTCTGCTTCCCTTTCCATGTATATTTTTTCCGCTCCATCGTTAACAACTCTGGCACACAGACGCAATCTCTCGGGCGGGGAAACTGCCAGCTCCCCGACTTCTCTTGCACACCGAGTCCCCCCATCGAGGGGTGGGGGACTGCTGGCTGTTGCCACGGTGACGCTGTGACATCAGGGGAGCCCTCATGAGAGGTGGGGGGTGCGGGCAGGCGGAGGCCAGCGATGCACAGGGCACTCGAGAGGGGCCCGTCGGGCCACAGGTGAGGAGTGGAGGGCCAGTGCGTAAGGAAGAGGATCTAAAAATAAGTCCCTTTCAGGAAAGGTTCCAGAGGCAGCTCGGGGTCTGCCGTCACTGCAGAGAGCTTCGTGACCGGCTGGCCTGCCGGACGGGTGGCCCGGCAGAGAGACAAGACCAACCACAACCGCTCAAGTGCTAGGCCCTGGTCCGGCGCCCGTGTCCACGGCAAGGCTCTGGACAGCGTAGGCTTGGGTCAAGGAGGGACGTGGAGGCGGGAGGCCTGTGTGACCTCGGGCAGACCACCGCCCTCCCCGGTCTGCTTCAGCACAGACGAGCTTAGGAGAAAAGGCTGACGATGAATAAACAGTGCACATGAGCTGTCCGGCCCAAAGAAAGTACTGGAAGTCACCGGGGGTGCAGTTACTGGTTTGGTGACCCCAGGTCACTCCTCTCCAAGGTGAGACGACCATCCTGACCTTGGCCTCTATCGGCAGAGCCCGTGCGGCTGCAGTGCCTTCTGGAACCCCGGTGCACACCAAGCCCTCAGGGGCCCACACTGAGCTGGCCCGAGGATGCTGGGCGCTTGGGCGGGGAACGCCTCGGGCTTCAGCGCCTTGTCTGCATGGTGCAGTGACAGTGAGCGTCAAGCCCTTGGCTGGGCGCCCACTCAGGTGAGAGACAGCATGTGACACCTGTGGCCGTCACCTCATCGCATCTTCAGCTTCGACGCAGCCTGGAAATGCCCAGGCTGGCCTCCAACACTGGACTGGGGCAGCTCCCGCCTCGCCAGCAGAGGCAAACCCAGGGCCCGCCCACCGCGCCCAGTGAGGGGTCCCGCCCCACATACCATGCTGGCGAAGAGCTCCCCGTCATCGTCGCAGGCCACCCCTCCAGGGCTGTAGAGCTGGAACCAGCCGTCTTTGCCGGCCCGCACGCTCAGCAGGCATGAGTGCACCTGCGGCAGACGAGGGGCACGGACGTCAGCCCCCCAGGGCCCAAGGGAGACAGGTCAATGGTAAAGGCTCAGACAAGTCCCATAGTAAAGAAACCTGTTTCACTTCTAGCCCAGCGACTCCCACCTCCTACTAAATACCATGGAAGGCGTTTTGGGGGAAAGTGTGGTATCCACACACTGGGGAACTCCAGAAACACACCTTCAGCTCCGATGGAGGAAGGGCCGGGCCTGGCTTGGTTAGTCGCCCTGAACAAAAGCAAGTCTGAGGCCAAATAAGGGGGGAGAGAGGCTTGAAGCAACCGCTCAGACTCATCCCCTCTCCTCCTCTGCCCTTCTCGGGGGGCCGGGGGGAGCTCTTTTTTCTCCCTCCTCCCTCTGCACCTCTAACTCCTCTCTCTGGCTCTCTGCCCTCAGCTCCCTCCAACCCTCTGTCCTGCTCACTCTCAGGGCACCCGCCGCCCCTTCGCTGGGGCTCTGCACCTCCTTCCGAGTCTGTGCCTCTCCCTGGAAGGCTCTCGGACCCGGGTGGGACAGTTTCATGCACAAGCACAGCTCTCTCTGTGGGTCTCAACCGCCTTCCCAGAGTTCCGCGTGTCAGTGTGTGGGCGGGCACGTGTGCGCGAGTGTGCAAACACATGTGCGTGCGTGTGTCTGGAAGGAATTCCACATCCACCCTGGCCCCTCCTATCACTGGAGAGAGAGAGAGAGACAAAGGCCTTTGTTTCTTCCCCTCCTCCCTGTCCTCAGAAGAAAGCTGAGAGATGCGTCCGATCATTTCCTTCAGGACCGAAGGACGGTTTGCTGCCAAAAGCCACTCACTCACAGAGATGTAGCTGGTCCCAACCCACACACAAGTAAACAGAAAAGGAGGCGGTGGGGCTTTGATTTTTCCCTTGGAGTTGCAAGAATATCAAGTGTTAATTTGTCTGCTTCAAAGAAATAAGGAATCAAGAGTACGGAACTCTATTCAGCAAATACAAATGATTTGTAACAGTGGCTTCTTCCGGAGGGAGACGGTGGGAGGGGACGGCGAGGAGGAGAAACAGAAGCAAAGGGAGAGGCCCACGGGAGCCTGGAGCAAGGCCTGGCGAGGGGCGTGCTGGGGACAGGGCATCCCCCGCAAACCTGGCCCCTTGCTCACCAGTCCCCCGGGGCCTCGCGGATGGTCCCGAGCTCTTGGAACGCTCCCTGCCAGCACCTGGCTCTGCCTCTCCGCCCTGGGAAGCAGCTGGGACCACTTTTATTCTTCAGCTTCAAAGTCTGTGTTTGAACTAGAGGCTCACTTTCCAGGGGAATTCGGAGAATCCATCTTCACACTCAGTGAGGGAAGGATGGGTTAGACCAGCGCTGTATCCAGCCACCTAGGAACTCCCTATCGGCCATTTTTGCTTTTTCCCACTGCACCTGAGGACCACTTTGGAAATCAGGGTTTAGAATCAAGGTGATTTAGAACCCGATCCTTCTAGAACGGTTTTACCATGGGGCCTGAGGAGAGAATATTCTGGCTCCACCAAGAAGAAGAAATCATTCCCTCCTCTGCTCATCCTTAACCTCCCGCTTTGCTGGGGGCACACGTGTCCTCGTCTGTCCCCATCTGGAAGCCAGATCCCCTCACATTCCAGGACCCGTGCCTGCGGAGAAGGGGGCTACGAGCCCCACGGGGCAAGGCCAGCAATCAGCTCATTCCCGCAGCCCCGTCTGGCCCCGTGTGTCCGCCGCAGAGCTGGGCACTCAACTCCCTGGGTTTGGATCCTGCCTGGGCCAGGTACCAGCTGTGTGACATGGGGAGGTCCCTCAGTTTCAGGTTTCTCCACTCTAAGAGGAGGGTACTTCTGATGTAAATGGGGGTGATGTGATAACAGGACCTACTCATGCTTGTGGGGGGGGGGTTTAAGGAGAAAACACGTGTGTCTAACACACGGTGAGCAGCAAAGCGAGACCAGCTGTCATCTACGGATACCGCGGACTCAGGCCACCTGAGTCCCTGCTCACACAGCCTCCGGGGGGAAAGCTGAGCTCTCCCTGAAGCCCAGATGCTGAAGGGACACAGTGGCCCCTCAGGGAGGCCTCCACCATGCTCGGGAAAGGAAAGCCAGCTCAGATCCCCGCTCCGATGCCTTTCCCAGCTTACTGACTCTCAGAACGGTGGCCTACAGAGGATCCGCTGCTATCCTGGAGCGGACTGGGAACCCCTGGCCAGCCTGGCCCTAAGACAAGGCCTGTGCCCCTAGAAGAAACAGCCCATCGGTGGGCAACCACCTCTGGCTAGCCTGAGTTTCTAGGGAAGGACTGACATCATGGGCCGGGCCCCCCCGTCACAAGGGGGTGGCTGTGTTCATGCACAAGGCAAGGAGCCTTTGTCAACTATTCTGAATGCCCGTGGGAGACAAGGAGGCCCTGCCAGAAGGCTTGGAGAGGCTCACAGGCATCCTGCCATAGCCCCAACAGGGTGCCTTTGAGGGCATGAGGGAGGCCTCACCTCTTGTCGTGGGTCTTCTGCAAACCTCTGGATCACGTACTTGAGTTCCCTGAAAGAGACGGGGCAGCGGCAGAGTCATTCTGAGGGTCCTGGCTTGCGTGGACCACGGTGGGGGCTGAGGAGAGGGCCAGGGCCGGGGAACCTAGCAGAGCGGGCTGGGGTCAGGAAACGCCCGGGCACGCCTGGACAGGTGGTGCAGGGCTTCCAAGAGGAGCCACCGCTGCCTTCCAGAATGCACGTGACCGAGAAGGAGCCAGAAGGAGGGCTGGCTGCGGGGGCTGGCCTCGGGAGACAGGGCGCTCGCACCGGAAGGAGGGAAGCAGGGTATTGCCCCAATACTCACTTGGTGAACTTCTCATGTGCGAGAGCCCTGCAACGGAGAGAGGGAAAACTGCCGTTAGCGGGGGCTTTGGAAACCCACCACGATCCGGAGATGGATGTGGGGACAGTGAAGCTTTGTCTGATCCGAAGAACGAGGAGGAGGCTGACAACGAAACATGGACATTTTGTCCCTCCTTGAAACCACACAACAAAGGCCTCAAGATGGTAGGGAGGGGACTAGACGGAGCCCCCCGGGGCCCGCGCCTGTGGACAGCAAGTGGCGCTGAGCGGATCGGCCGTGACCCAGGTGTGCCTGGTAATTGTTCCTCCTCGAAGGCACGGCCGCGCTAATTACTGCTGTACATCAGGGGGCGTTCGGGGACCATTCTCCAAGTGAATTGCATCATGGGCCCACTGTCACGTGTGTCCCCGGGGCCATGGGGACAGCAAATGCAGCCAATGACGCCACTGCTCTTTGGAGACAGCCGTGGCTCTCAGGAGTCAGATTTCTCCGGTCTTGAGTCCTGGGGGCCCCAGGGGGAGGCCAGGCCAGCAAATGGGGCAATTACCGGGTGTAATGTCCCCCTTGGAGAGCTGCATTTCATAAACACCGGCTCGTTAATCGGCTCCTGAGGGAGCCCCGAGCTGCCTCCCGAGGCCTGGTTTCTGCGCATCTGTCAAAACAGAGGCCTGGAGGCATTTTAGGGCCTGGTTACTCAGACAAAGCCCTCTCCTCAGGCCATTATCGGCCACACAGTTTTCTGCCTATTTTCCTCGGGTAAATTCAGTATTGAGATAAGGGCCCGCAAGAGAGAGACGGAGGGCCCATTCCTGGCCTAGGCTGCCGTGGAACACGAGCTCGTAACGGTAATGGGCGCAGTGAGAGCGCGTGCAGGGTATCGTGGGATGGCACAGGCGGCAATTCTGTGTGCATTAGCCCATGATTTCACTGTGGCTGTCGCAGAGAGCTCAGGCAGGCAGTCCTGGTCCCATGGGAGGCATGATCAAAATCGCTCACTTCTCTGCATGAAGGCACGGTGGGGAGGGCTTCGCCTGCCTTCCTAGCTCAGTGAACCCTTGTAATGCTGCGGCGAGGTCATCTCCCCATCTTTCGGAGTCAGGGGCGGTGGTGCCTCCCTGGGGGTCCCACAGCAGAAGACCAACCTCTCCCTCTCCCACCGCTGTCCATGGTATTCCCGGGGTGACCTGTGGACGACCGAGGTCAGAAACCGGTGTGGGACTTACTCTTTGGGGAATGGAATGGGTTGAAGCAAGCTGGCCAGGGACGGTCTCCAGTCATCATAGTCGGACCTAGAAAGAGAGGGGGCGACAGTCAGGTTCGGACTGGACAAGGAGAGGTTTACTGTGTGCTATCATGGAGGGCCCCCAACGGGGCCGGGGTCTGGCAGAGAAGCCCACAGTACCAACTCTGCTCTAGCTGCCTCCTGCTTCCAGGGAGCTGGGGAGACAAGCAGCTGGTGTCTCCGGGCCTGATGGGCAGAACCCGTCCCGAGGCTTCCTCACGGCAACCGAAGGGGCCCGCCCTCCAGCTCCCTGGGGTTTCATCCCACCCCGCCTCTGCACCCAGGTCACCAGATGGTTGCTCCTTCTGATTTTGAGTCAGCGGGTTGAAATCCTACCCCCAGAACCTTAGACCGTGTCTGTGTTTGGAGACACAGATGCAATGAAAGTAAAATAGGCTACGGGGTGCGGGGGCCCTAACCCAGCGTGATTACGTCCTAATGCGGCGAGGACACCAGGACACGCACTAACAGAGGAAGAGGACCCTGTGAGGAGCCGGGAAGAAGGCAGCTCACTGCAGGCCCAGGAGAGACGCCCCAGAGGAAACCGACCCTGCGCACACCGTGATTTCACACTCCCGGCTTCCAGAACTGCCAGCAAATAAATTTCTGTTGCCAAAGCCACCCGGTCTGTATAATTTTGCTGCGGCCACCTGAGCTGCCTAGCAGAGGAGGCTTATGCTGGGGATGCAAGGCGTTCTCATCTTCCACCAGAACAGAGGGGGGGATGTATAGACTGATTCATAAAAAACAAAAGTTACGTGCTACTTATTTGCAGTCTGGGTCAACCTGCCCTATTTATGAGATGCTTCTCCTCCTATGTCCAGATAACAGCGTTTTAACCAAACAGTCCCTGCAAACGACAATAATAACCACGGGGAGAATAATCCTAATGGAACAAAACCTAGTAGCCGGGACAGAGCCGCACGATGCCCGGGCTTTGGCTCCGTTCGCTTACTCTTCACAGTGAAGTAACTAATATCGGCTTCACTCAACAGATGGGGAAACCGAGGCACAGAGAAGTCAACTGTGCAAGCTACCACGGCCGCAGTGGGTGAGGAATCCAATCCAGGCTTGACTCTCACCGGCTCTGACGGACGGCCGCAGAGGCCTCCGGTGGGACCAGGCACTAGAGGGTCCTGCTCACACCCTGGCCTGGGACAGACTGTTCGAGAACAGGGACACTGGCATGAATGACAAGAGCTGCACCGTGCTGAGCCCCCCTGCTGCCGGGGCCGCAGAGACCACGGGAGCGGACTGACCACCGCCAGTCTGTTACAGGCCACGTGACCGCAGGGCTGTGCCGCAGAAAGAGGTCCCAGAAAGGGAAGTGACAGCTCCCGGAGGCTGCTGTGCAGTCGGCAGGGCCCCCATCCTGCCCCCCAGAACAGCTTCTGCCAACTTCCCCCAAGGAGGAGCCAGGAGGGGCAAGGGCAGGAACACGTGGGGCATGGCAGTGCCTCGGCCTGCAGACAGACGGGCCTTGACCAGGCACTAGAACATTTACACACGCCCCTGTTAACACTCCCAGACGCCCCTCGAGGCCCCGAATTCCGACAACCCATTCTGCAGGAGGAAAACGAGGCCCACCGGTGTTTCATATTTGTACAAATCACCAGCTAGTCCTCTGAATTTGACCTCGGGGACTTCTGGGGCTGTGACCTCTTCTTGCCCGCCCAGTGCCTATACCGGGTACAGCCCCAGACCTGGGTTTCCCGGTGTCTCTGGTTTTGGGGATTGTGTTGGAAAGTGAACCCAGAGGTAGCCAGTTCTCACCACCGCCCGACGCCAGCCAGGTACCTCTGCGGTCCCAGTGCTTTAACCCTACCCAGCAGGGAGGCCACCAGAGCGGCCCCTCCTATGCTGAAGACTTCAGGGTGCCCAGGTGTGTACACACCCTGCCTGCAGCAGCCCCAGGAGGCGCCGCACCTTATCTCCGCACCTGTTGGACAGGGCACCAGGCCAGGCAGATGGCTGGTTCCCGGAAAAGGCCTGTTGAGCTGCGGCCCCAGCACATGTCAGAGAGACGCAGCCAGGGCCTGGTGCTCACTCCCAAGTGGAAGGGGATGTTGACAAGTGACAGAGCATGTGTCCTCAGCTGCGTGCCAGAGCGTGCAGTCTGACCTGGATCCTGTCTTGATTTGGGCAGGAGGCTGGATTTTGGCAGAAGTGGGTATCTGAACCCTTCATTCCAAGGGTCTCTGTTTGGGGGGGGAGGGGGGCTACAGTCAGACCTCTACTGATACCTGGCATTGCCCACAGGAGGGGCCCAATGGGCCTGGACTGGCCTGGGCAGGGAAAGGACCCAAACCCGAATTAGGGGCCTGTGGTCCTGGGACTCTTTTCCACTTAGGATCTGGTGTTTCTCAAGCTTCTTACCACCATCTGGGGGTGCTCCTCTGCCCCCCTGGCCTGAGGAGCTTTCTTGACATGTGTCCCTCATGGTCCTCCCAATGTGCTGTGTATCTGTTTACAGGCCACACGTCTCTACTTTACACCAAAAGACAGTCGAGACCTTCTGATCTCCAGGAACCAGTAGGCGCCCCCACCGACAAGGTACCATTTACACAGCCCTCTGGTGACAGCCCTTTCCTGCCCTACCTTCCTGCAGACACACCACTGAGAAAGTGGCAGCCTTCAGAACCCAGCTCCCGCTGCGGAAAAGAATTCCCAGAGGTGTCTGGGGGCCTGACCTCGGTCCTAACAGTGCCACCTGTGCAGGTCAGCTAAGCACTCATGAGGCTGAGCACTAGGCACAAACTTGCTCGCGGTCGCCTCAGGACTGGCACTCGAGGGCATCACACCTGCCTCACAGGTGACACTGAGGCCCCACCTGCGTTCAGACATCTGGGAAGTGGGGAGCCAGGATCCGAAGCCGCGTGCCAGGTGGCTGGGCCCAGCGAGCCCACAGGCCCGTCGGCTGCACATCAGGATACGAAGACCCCTTGTGACCCCATACCTGTAGGCTGCTTTTTGGGGGGCGGGAGTCACTGATTTTTGTGGCAAGCTTGTCTTCCCTCTAAACCCCTCCCCACAACGGCCCTCACCTGTCTGACTCCAGCAAATCTAGAATTTTCCAGCAAATGGTTTCCTGCAAATCTAGAAGTAACAGGAGTGAACACGGCAGGCAGAGCTCGTTATGAGCAGAGGCTATTCCAAACGCACACAGGGATCCGCCCCTGGGCCCTCCGAGAAACCTGCTGAGCTGGACGCACTGGCCATCCCCATTCTACAGATGGGAAAACTCTCAGGTTAAGCACTGGCCCAGGGTCACACAGCCAGCAGGAGCTGGGGCTGGAACCCAGGAACCCGTGTCCTCGGTCCTATTCACTGAACAGCATGACGTCACGTTTCCTGCTCCCACCTGCACAGGAGGCCACTTCCCTCTGTTGAAAAAGGTACTTACTAGTTTTTCTTGGCTTTAAAAGAACAAAACACATTCTGTGTAGAAATGCCATTAAGAACAGGAAACTCTGAGGGGACCTTAAAGCGCTCATCAGTGGCTGTCAGAGGCCACGGAGCTGGGGCCGTTACAGGCACATGCTGGCCCTCAGGACAGCAGCACGACCTGGCCTGAGTTCACTCCTGAGCAGAAGGGGACTTTGACGAGCCCATTCTGTAGAACAGTGCAGGTTGCCTGCGTTCCCCGGGTGCTAAGCTCAGGCTCCCCAGCCTAGAGCTTGGCCTCCTTCGTGGCAGCTCACACAGGACTGCGAGTGGGGGACACAGGCACGAAGTGCGAGAGGGCAGTGGACATACTTTCCTGCCTCGGCCGGGCCCAGTTTCAAGTTGGCAGTTAGCTCCTGGTCCTGCTCCAAATGCCCGGGCTGACCAGTCTGGGCTGCACAGGTGTGCTGGGCAGAGGGTGTGTGCCCAGGGGCTAGCCAAGCCCAAGGGACGGGGTGTGGGATGCCCGTGGCCAGCAGAACACCCTCCACGAGCATGTGGAGAGCGGTGCCACCCGCAGGGCTGCTGGACCAGGCTGGCCTGGGATGGAAGGAAGGATGGTGATAAGGCTGGGAGAGGCCTGCCCGCCCAGCTCCAGGGAAGAAGGTGGCCAGGCCTGCCCTGTGCTCATGGAGGAAAGGGAGCTAAGGTACCCTGAGTATCCCAAAGGCCTCTGATGAGCTGTAGGCGTCCACCACCTGACATGCAGTCCTCCCATGAATGGGACTAGCTGGCTCTAGAACTCCCACGACTGCCCAATGAGGTCAGGGCAGCTGCCCAAGGTCCCAGAGCTAATCGGGGGCAAGCCGGACTCGGTGAGCACGAGGCCCAGGTCTTCACCCTCACACTGCACTCCACGGGGGGTTCAGAAGCCAGACGGCTGAGAACCCCCTTCTGCTGCTGTGGTGGGCGTGGGTAACACCAGAGACAAACTGGGCAGGTGAGGGGGTGGACACAGGAAATGGGGACAGGGTGGTTCCCAGGGCTTGGGGCAGCTGGCCGCTGCTTTGGCATGGCAGACACACAACGTACACCCAGCGGAACTGTGAGCCAACTTGACAGCTGCTGCCTGAACCAGGGTTCCAAGCTGTCCCAGGGACAAGATGCTTCCTCCCAGCACCTGGTTTCCTCCTGATTTCCAGAACTTCCGCATGGTGTGGCATGACCCAGCACACTGGCCTGGGTCGGGCAGGCCTGGCCCTGACAGCCGCACGCACACCAGCACCCAACCCAAACCCCAGCCCTCTCGGGCCACAAGCCAGAGAGCACAATGCAGTGGCCCCTGGGGTGGGGGGTGTCAGACTCCAGCAATGCTCTGGGACTTGTCCTGGTCCCTCAGGCCCAGCCACCCTCCCTCTCCAACTCTCAGCCTTTGAAAGCTGTTTCAGCCATTCCTAGTCGGACAGCGTTTCCAAGCCCCTGAACAATCCCCACAGCTCCCGGCACCAAGCCTCCGTGTTCACCCGCGCGGCATCTGGCCAGACAGTTCTTGACTGAGCAGTGCTGTCCTGGGCGACGCAGACACTCGCCTCCTACACTCTACTTACACTGCTCAGTCTTTAGGACGACCCCAAGTCTTGTCTGCATCTTCCCTGAGGGCCCCTGAGGGAAAGGTGTCTTCCAACTCACCTCCAGCCCAACAAGACCTCTTTCAAAATGTGGGTGTTTGCAAAAGATCAAGTAGCTGGATTTGAGCTGGTCAGAAGATGGGATGTGACCCCTGCTCGCTCATGATGGCTGCTCTTTTCTCTTCCTGGACAGAAGCCCGTCCCCTTGCCGGCGGCCTCCCAGGGGCCGGCAGCCTCCCTTCTTCCATCCCACCAAGCGGGCGATGTCACCGGTTTTCCTAGTTGGCGCTGCTCAGATGCAGAGGGACTGAGAGCGGGAGAGCAGTCGGGCCCCTGACACTGGGCCCAGGACCAGGCACAGTGTATGTGTGTGGCAAGCGTTTGATAAAGGAGAAGAAAGGTGTGAGCGGCACACTTTGCCTCGCAGGTTAAGAGGTAGACTCCAAAACCCCACAGACCCGAGCCTGCTCGCTCGGTCTTGCTTCTGAGTCCACATTCTTTCCATCGCACCACCCAGCCTGGATCTCACAGAGTGATGCTGGCCTGCGCTGGGAAGAGTTTTCCTTTTTAAGGGTCTCTGGGCAACTTCCTGGGGCTTATGTTACTTTTCAAGGGTATCAGATTCCAGGGATGCACAGGCCTTCCTGTGGGAAGGCAACTAATCGGGGGGCTATGGGCTGGGCTGCCCACACTCTCGGGGAGTAGCAGTGCCTGCTCTAAGGGGGGCTTCTTTGGCCCCCACAAGGCTCTGTTAAGAGCTCCCTCCCATTCCATATTAGATCCTCTGTTCTTTCCTTTTTACACGTAATACTCACTGGCAAGTGTTCTAGCTGGTGAGAGTGCCCTATGGTGAGAAAGGCCCTATGTCATGACACCCATTGTACAGACAAGAAAACTGAGGCCCAGGAGCCAAGAACATTGCCCGCAGTTATACAGCAGGCTAAGTGAGGTGGCCACACACCCTCAATTCACAGACAACACACACTTCTTGCGATCTGGGCATACACGGAATGCCATATTGGGGCTTTTTTCCTCTCAAAGTGCTGCTGTTAAATCGAGGGGGCAACTCACTCCCAACAGTATCTTAAAATAGAGGAAACACCGTTGTAACCAGAAAGTGTAGTAACTCCCACTTGCCTGGTGTCTGTGCCTGCGAGGCGTCTACGCTGCCCGAGTGCCCAGGGAACGTCCATCTTACGCTCATGCCTGGGGGCAGCCGTGGCTCAGAGAGGACCAAGGAACTCACTTGAGGCCACAAGCCAGCCCTGGCCTCCATAGCCCAGGACCCGGCAGTCTGACTCTGAATCTGTTGCTGTTTCCAAAGTACCATCCCTTGGAGCTGCTGGGGTTTGTGGGTCCACTATGTCTGAGGGCCTCAAGTGGGCCATTGACACAAACAGGCAGCTGGGCTCTGGAAAAATGTCTCAGGTCTGAATTGTGCCGAGCCTCCCCCCGGCCCCAAGGTGAAAAAGGCCCGCGACCACACACAGAGCTTCTGTCCACAGACATACACATCCCAAGCATGTTCTCACGTCCCGAACCTGCATCCTGTGTGCCTGTCGTGTTTACACACACCTCAAATGTGCACACTTGCAGATGTGTGCACACGCGCTTAGCATGCCCACGCTGCCCCGAGCCCCGCTCTCCCGCCCGACTGGGGATGGGCCTGCCAAGGGGACACTCACAGCAGCTTGAGGATTTCCACGTAGCAGCCGAGGGTGCGGTCGGCCTGGGGGCCCAGCTCGATGCTCATGGTGCTGCAGGCGGGGCTGACCATGAGGCAGTCGATGAGGTTGGGCTCGCTGTCGTTGCCCGCGCTGGCCGTCAGCGCCGGCTTGGCAGTGCTGGTGTGCTCCACCTCCACGTGGATCTCGCTGGAGGCCACGACCACCGACTTGAGCCGCGCCTCGGACAGCGTGGCTTCCTGAGACACCAGGTCTGGGCTGGGGTGCAGAAGGCGCAGAGGTAAGGTGGGCTTCCGGTCGCAGGGCTGCTGGCAGCCGTTCCGGATCTCCTTCAGGCTGGGGGAGTTGTCGCGGCTGGTAGGAGAGGGGAGAGTGGTGTGAGCACGGCCGCCCGCACGCGGCCCCGAGCCATCACACGGGCTGCGGGCTCCCTTGTGCCAAGGGCCTCCTCGAATCCGGTGGTGGTGCCGTGGGCTACCGTGAGGCCTCGGCGGCCACCTCTACTGCAGGGCCTCCCCTGGCCGTCTATGAGACCTACTAAGTGCCTTTGCTTCCAGCGTATCTGGAGTCTCGCTGCCCTTCTCTCCCCCTGGGCAGGCCCAGGCCTCACCTCTCTCGACCCATCCCTGGCCAGGTGAGAAAGCTCAGCATCCGCTCTCCACCAGGGACCCCAGACCCCAGAATTCTAGCCTCCTGCAG
This sequence comes from Martes martes, assembly GCF_963455335.1. NCBI lineage: Eukaryota > Metazoa > Chordata > Mammalia > Carnivora > Mustelidae > Martes > Martes martes. Next base: position 6,895,546 of record NC_137905.1, read on the forward strand.
TCTGCGGCTCCCTCCTGTCCACCCCTGCTCTTGGCTGAACCCCCAGGTACAGTATTTTCAACAACCTGGAAGAATGATGCTCGTTAACAGGTGTTCACTGAGAAAACGGATGTATGGCATCAGTGAGGTCACATCTGTGTGGGAAATGCCGGGTCAAACAATGAAATTAGGCCTCTCCACTGCAGGACTTGTCAGAGCCTTGAGGCTGGTTAAAGAACCCCCTCACTCGGGGCACCTGGGTGGCTCAGTGGGTTAGGCCTCTGCCTTCGGCTCAGGTCATGATCTCAGGGTCCTGGGATCGAGCCCCGCATCGGGCTCTCTGCTCAGCGGGGAGCCTGCTTCCCCCCTCTCTCTCTGCCTGCCTCTCTGCCTACTTGTGATCTCTCTGTGTTAAATAAATAAAATATTAAAAAAAAAAAAAAAAACAAAAACCTCCTCACTCAGTAGGAGGCTCATTAGAGTGAAGGCAACTCCAGAAATGGGCTTCCTTCCCTGGTGCTCCTGGGTGGCACAGCACAAAGGGGTATCACAGACCGCACAGATACTGAGACCTCTCTGGAGTCTAGTTTTACCATCTCCATGTTACCAGTGAGCAAAGACATTCTCAGAGGTCAAACATGGCTTGTAAGTGGATGGGGCTGGGATTTGAAACTAGGTTTCTGACTACAAAGCCCTGGCTCCTCACCACCACAGTGGCTTCCAAGATCCCTATAATCCCATGCAGGTCCTCCCCCTCCTCCACGAAGTCTTCCCTGATTTCTTCTACTTGCCACCTCCACACATCTATCCCCGAACTAGAGCTTTCCACCCCCGGCTGGATACCAGTATCCGAAGCCCAATTCGACCAGAATCTCTGGGTTGGGATCCAGATACCAGTAACTCTCCAGGCTCCCTGTGTGTGCAGTCAAGATTGAGTCCACCGCTACAAGAGACTCCGAGCATGACAGCATGATCACAAACAGCTGCTCATCCAGGCCCGCCCTCAACGTGCCACACACATGTGCCCTGTGCTTGCAAAGAGATGCACACACTCCTTGTGCACAAGGACCGGGTAGAGCACGGATCTCGGATACAAAGCACCTGGAAGGCCTGAATTTCTCCAGCGCACGCCACAGGCCAGGCCTCCGCCGAGCCCACCAAAGATGTTTAACAAATACACTTCAGACTTCGCTGGGGAAGAACGAAACCCATCAACTAAAGTCCGAGAATGCAACAGCTGATGGAAAACTGTGTGTGGTCTGGGCTGGGGCTAGAGGGGGGCAGTGTAACTATCCGCGGGTTCAGAGCTAAGTTGCTACCCAAATACTCAACACTCCATTTCCCTTTGTTTGCCTTCGCTGGGATTTAGAAGTGCATCTTCAAGGCTGTTTGGCTCCGATCGGGTGATTTTCCAGCGAGCTAGGCTAACCTGGGTCAAGTTGTCTGCTCTTCTGCGAGTACATTATGTACTCACTGAGAGCACTGTGGACAGTCCCAGAGGACACAGGGTTTATCTTCCAGGGACTGACCACCAGGGTGGGATGGACTTGAGCCCAGCAAAGGTCCCCTAGCATTGCAGCCCTTACGGTGACTTCCTGGATGAACTAACAGGAAACGACTCTGGGCTCCAAGGGGGCTGGGTGGCTCTCACCCTCCCAGGCCTCCACCCTGGGCACCTGGTTGCAATCACCCAAGGTCACGCTTGCCCCCTCCAGTCCCTCCTCCAAGTAGCAGCAGCCAGGGGGATATCAGGAAACTGACAGCTCTTCAAGTCCTGTCGTAGTCCGCTTAAACCTATCGGCGACCCCAGTGCTCTCGGAATGAACGCTCCACAGCTGGAGCACAGGGCCAGCGGCGCCGCTCACAGTGTGGTCCCCAAGCAGCGGCACCAGCATGACTGGAAACCCCAGGCCTGCTGAATCGGAATCTGCATTTTAACACGATCCCCAGGAGCAGCTCAGCAAAGGAAGCTTGAGTCCCCCCAGGGCCTGCCTTGGCTGCTGTCCTCCCCAACCCCATCTTTGCTTCTCTGTCTGTCTCTCAGCTTTCTCTGTCACACCGTTTCCCTCCCTCCCTTCCCTGCAGTGGCCTCTATCGAGGAGCAGATCGCCTGTGCACTCTGCAAAGAAGGAGAGTTCCTGGGCCCATCCAGGAAACGCTGTGTCCAGCAGTCTGCAGCAGCCTGGGGATTCTGAAGCAGGTGTTTAAGGACCAGAGATGGAAAAGGCGACTAATGCCAGCCCCATCTGCACCTCTGGGCCTTTGCACGTGCTGTTTTCCCTTCCTGGATCATCTTGTTCTGCCTCTTGCCTTACTGAGGGCCAACTTAAGCTCTCAACTTAAATATCACCTCTCTGAAGGATCCCTTCCTCACCTCCCCCAGGAGCAGAAGTTTTCAACTCTGGCCACACAGTTGACTTGCCTCGGAAGTTTAAAATGAAAACACCAACAACAGCAAAAACAAAACAAAACAAAAAACAATGCCAGGGCCATCCCAATGAGATCAGAATTACAGTGGATGGGGCCTGGGCACCCCTTTTTTTCTTTAAGATATAAGGAGTGTTACGCTGACACAAGAACTTGCCAGAAAAAAGGAGCCCCGGCTGCAGCGTTTGCCAGTGTCCTTGGTGAGAATATGGCCGCCACAAATGAACCCAAACTATTAAGGTGCCATCATGGACTATGGAGTTGGGAAGGGACGTGCTTCCAAATGAAACAGGGCTCTAGCACACCTGGGACAATCAAGTTCAGCTTCGTGAACTTTCCCTGTGTGACTCCAGACAGTGCCAAACACCTGTGGGGCTCCAAACAGCTCCCAGCTGAGAACCACTGACCTACATCAAGATGGGAACATTTCGAGAAACGCAGAGGCTGCTCTCATGCCCTTCAGCTACACCCCGCCCCAAAGGGGGCCGTTCTTCTGGTCCCCACCACTACGTAGTCCTTTTGCCTGCTCTTGAAATTCCAGGAAAAAGAATCACTCTGCAAGTATCTTTTGGGTCTGGCTTCTTTTGTCCCATTTTGCCTTTGTGAAATTTATTGTTTGCTTGTTGTTCTAGTTCATCCATTCTTGCTGCTCCACAGTGTTCCTTTGTGTGGACAGACCCCGACCGTCCGTCCACTCTCCTGTCGTAGGACAGCGGAGTGGAGGCAGATTTTAGTTAGGGGCTGTTATAAATAATGCTGCTAGAACATTCCCGTACATGATGAATGAACGTCCCCAAAGCTACGAGCAGCTGGGTCACAGGGCACATGCGTGCTTCGCTGCTGTTCTGATCTCGTAAACCCTTCCCAGGTGATGGATAGGCAGCCAGGGCTGAGATTCCCTGGCACAGACCCTGTTAATGATGGCTCTGGCTTCCGCGCTCACAGCCCTGACCAAAGCTCACTGCGGCTCCTTGCTTGCTCCCTCACTACCCCTCCACCTCCTGCTACACTGTCCGCTCCGGAGGGAAAGGGCTCCATCTAGCCGGTCACCTTTGTGCCTTCAGCCCCTGGCACGTACTGGGCTGTCACCAGACGAGAACTGAGAGGATGAGAAGGATGAGAGCTGGCTGTTGCCATCCCCAGGCCCCTGTGTGTACTACCGTGTGCACAGTTCCTAATTCTGGTTCTTCCCCCCTCCGCCCTTCTCCCGGGGTGGGTGTTGGGGGAGGGGTTTCCAGAGTTCTCTGCTTCCTGCTCCTGAGTCAGGAAAACCCGCTCCAGGGCACCTGCGCAGGGCCTTGAGGACACGGAAAATTCTGGGAGGTGCTGTTTCCTGCCGCTGCTCCTGCCCCCGCCTAATCCCAGGCCAGGCATCTACCGAGTGGGCCCTGGGAGGCCGAAATGAGTCACGGCCTCTGGAGGAAAGGGAGCCTGAGAATGTGGGACACTCCTAATGATTTCCCTGCTTCCTAGGGTGGCCTGAGTTAGAAATGCATGCGGACCGGCTCCAGAGCTACAACGTGGGAGGCCGAGGGCAAGTGCCGGTCCCTGCCCACAGGGATGCTGTGATGGTTGTACAAGCCAAGTGCTACCCTTTAACCTTCTGCTGCTTCTTTTTTTTGTTTCTTTTGCTCTTAATACAACATGCTGTAGGGCACAGAACAAGCGTGTGCGAATGAACTGTGTGACGTCTTCATGTTGAGGCCCCAGGGGTTCTATCACCTTCTCAACAGGGAAATGATTCAGAAATGGACAGGTCCCTGCTGAGTATCAAGGTCTAGGGCTAAGGACACTGAAAAGAGTAATCCTCCCTTCTCAAGTTCTGTTGTGAGAAAATATGCCCTTAATAAAATTTTGTGGCACCTTCCTGAAGATCTCAAAGTACAGTGTTTGTTTTAGAAGCTTCATTTGTATGATTTTCTGTGTGTCAGAATGTTCCACTGCCTTCTCTCTAAGGACTGAAATATACTCCTGCTATGCCCCAGCTCTAGCTACACACATTTTGCTCCCCTGGGAGTTGTGCAGTGTACCACCTGAACAACCGGACAGGGAGCTTCAGCAGATGCTCCCTGATCCTGCACATCATATCCTCTCTAATGACCCCAGAGGTCACTGTACAAAGTTCTACGCAAACTAGTGTTAACTGCGTCACCCTGCATCCCAGGAGTGAACCTCAGGAAAGAATGGAAGCTGATAAGTAACTATACCCCAGTGCCATCATCCCTCAGGGGAATGACTCAGACATGTTCCACAGTCTCCTGGGAGGTCCCAGTGGGGAACGTGCAGGTGTCTGCAGTGGTCATCAGACTCTACTGGCCGTCCTCCCTTCTCGAGAAGGGGGAACCCAGAGCTTCCTTGGGTACATCCTTAATAAGCTGCTTGCACCCAGACCCTGGAGGACCCAAGGCAGCAGCCCTGCCATGCCCCTTTCTGGCCAAGCTCTAGCATATGGCTCCATTTTGTTATCTCAGCCTTTGCCCATTTGCCTTGATCATGCATATTGGACACCAGCTCCCCCAGGAGCACCCGTGCCTGACACGCACAGGCGCTCAAGAAATCCACATGCACCATGGGCAAAAGGAAATTCTGCCAAAGGAGACAAGGGGAAAGGGAGAAAACCTCCTGCTAGTCCTCATGCACACGCACGCACATGCACACACACGTTCACACCCCCCACGTACACCTGCACCTGCACGCACACGTCCTCTCTCTCACACAAGCCCCCCGTGTTGCATGTGCCAGGTGGGGAGAAACCTTCAGAATCAAACACTTGCTGCTAAAGCCGGTGGCTGCCAGCGCGGATTCCCAGTGTTTGTTTTTCCAGTGACATCCCCAGGTTTAGGGCCGGCAGTTGGGGAGCTCATGGGATTGGCCAACATACTTGAGGCCATCCCAGCAGACGCCACTCCACCTCCCTGGCCTGGTCAAGGCACGAGCCACCCTCCGCGGGGACCCGGCCCTTCACTGTCCCCCACTGTCCCCATCCACAGGTGGTGGTGGGCCCCCACACAGGCTCTCCTGGGGGCAGCGGGTACTGACCTGTTGATGAACTCTTCGTAGCAGGAGTAGATGGCAGCCAGGCACACAGCCACCAGGTTGGGCAGGACCCGGGGGTGGGGGCAGTGCCCCGTGGGGCCGTGCATGCTGGAAGAGAGCAGAGGACAGGGGTGAGCAGGCCGCAGCATCAGTGGCACCCACGCAGGGAGGCAGCAGGGCGGGGGGTGCCCGTCAGGGTCGGGGGTGGAGGGTGCTCCAAGCTCTTTGCTGGGGATTTGGCAGCACTGGGATCTAGGTCCTGGCTCTGCCACGTGCAGGCAGCACAGAGCCAAGCTCCAGGCCGGGGCTATAGATCCAGGGTGCCAGGTTCAAATCCACACAAGCGGTCTTGGCAAACTACTTAAACTTGCCACGTTCAATTTGCTTAGCTATAAAATGGGAACGTGGCTCCCTCCCTCAATGGGTTATGGTAAGGACCCAGTTTCTAATTCATGGAAAGAGCGTATGGTAGTCCTATATCCTGGGACAGTCATATTAATGCCTGCGGGTTCTGGAATCATGATTCCTAATACCACATTTTAGTCTCAAAAGTGGCCTGCTTTGAAAGAAAAGTGATTATGGTCACCCTGGCCCAGCACAGGGCCTGGGACACATTTGCTAAGTCCTCCCTTAATGCCAGCTATTGTTATTTATAATGGCTAGCTCTGTGCCTCAGTTTTCTCCTCTGTAAAATGGGACCAATACTGTGCCTCCCGGGCTGTTTGGAGCCTGGGAATGATATCTGTAAGTCCTGGAAAGTCACTGTGGCCGCTGAGGACGAGAAAAGCCTAACCTGAAAAAATTCGACAAACCACAGCTGGGTACTTTAAAGGGACCCTGAAGTCACCAGGGCTCCTGAGGAGAAATGCTTGCTCTGGATGTAGAAATGCTTTAGTGAGTTTCGGATGAGTTTATTTGGGAAACACATAAGCTCCAAAACCAGCTTAAACAGGCTATTTTGATTTTCTTCAAAAACGAGAGGTCGCTGACGTGTGCAGCCCACGGACACAGTTGCTAGCATTGACAGGCATTAGCTCACTAAACCGGCACACTAACCAGATGAAGTGAGTACGATGGTTCTCTTTTCCAGATAAGGAGACAGAGGCACAGGGAGAGACTTTAAAAATCAAAGAAGAAGCAAGCCCTCTCTTCCAAAACACCAGAAGTAAGTAAGAACCAGAAGATCTGCTTTCTTCTTCCCCAGTTTGGGAGGTTGTTGTTCCAGTCCCTAGTGATGCCTCTCCAGGGCCAGCGGGGGATTGTCTCCTGACGTGCTCAGCACTCATAAACCAAAGGGGTGTAAGGTGTGGGACCTGTGGAAATAATCCTATTATTTAGAACTGGTACCATTTCCTGAGTTCCTACCGTGTGTCAGGTACTGTGCTAGGGGCTTCCTCATGTATCTTCTTGTCTAATACGCAACAACCCCTGTAGATAGGGGAGTAAACAGGACCAGAGAGGTACAGCAACCAGTTCAATGTCACACTGCTAGTAAGTGTCCAGACCACTCGTGGTTGGGAGGACCCCGGTGACAGCTCCCCACAAGATGAGATGCTCGGGGCCTTTGAATGCAAGTGGACTCTCTCCGGGCATCAAGGGAGCGAGTACTTGTGGGCTGGAGAGGAGAGCTGGCCGGTAGGCAAGGTGGGGAGGGGTCCAGCTGGGAAACCCACCTCTGAATGAACTTCTTCACCACTTCCATCCCCGCGTTGAGCTCGTTCAAGGCAAGGATATACTCCTGAGTAAACAGCCTCAGTCGAGGGCACTTCCCAAAGTCCTGCAGAGAGAGCAGACGGGAGAAGCTGGGACAGGCCGCAGGGGAGGCCGGGATCCTAGAAGGGGCCGTGCGACCTTGCCCTGCTCACAACTGCTGGTGTGGAAGGCAATGGGGAGACAACCACCCAACTCCACTTTCTAGAAGGCACACATTTTCCCTTCAAGAACCTGGCCTCGTCACGCTCTTGCTTACACCCTTTGACGGCTGCCCAGGGAGAGCAGCAAACGCATCCTGACCCGGAATGGGTTCCGGCACTTGTAGCGAACTCACTGGCAAGGCACCGATGCGCCAAGGCGTGCTCAGCAAAGAGACCAGCTGGGGCTTCCCTTCTGCTCAGTGGGGAGGGGGCCTGCCCATGTTGAGCTGGGTCTCCCACAACCCCTGGGGAAGCCACAGACGCCATAGGCCCCACAGAGTTTCTGGGCCCCTGCTTTCTGTGAGCTATCACCTGAGGCCACTCAGCACAGCTGGGGCAGGAGATGTCCAATCTGGGGCTATCAATTTGGGAAGAGGGCTTTGGGACATCTTGGGGGTACAGAGGAGCCAAACTTAGCCCTGGACAAGTGTTACTCTGAGTGTCCCCAACCATCGTCAATGAAAAGATGCCCGTTCCTTCTCCCAAGCAAGAGGGCGGGAAGGAGGTCCAAGAACCAGACATGGCCCCAGGGTGAAGCTGGCTTCCAGTCATGGGTTTCTCAGCTGGCTCCCTCATGCTCTAGGCTGACCCCAGCTACCCCCTCGGTTCTAGAAAATACTTAAGGGGCATTTGATGACCTTGTCCTTTTGGTTGTAGAAAAGGCTACCCTCATAGGGCACATGGAACTAAAAAAGCAGAGAAGACAGATGGATAAGCTTGAAAAAGGCTGGCTGGACAGGTAATGGCGTGTGTGTGTGTGAGAGAAGTGGGGTGTGGGAGGAGGTGTGTTTGTGTGCGTGTGAGATGAGACGGAGAGAGAGAGAGAGACATGGGGTGTGGGAGAAGATGTGTATAAGACATGTGAGACTATGTGAGAGTGTGTGTGTGTAAGAGAGAGAGACATGGGGTGTGGGAGGAGATGTATAAAAGAAGATGTTGTATAAGAGTGTGTTGTATAAGAGAAACGTGGGGTGTGGGAGAAGATATGTGTGTATGTGTGAGAGTCATGGGGTGTGGGAGAAGGTATGTGTGTAAGGGAGACATGGGGTGTAGAAAGATATGTGTGTGAGAGATGTAGGGTGTGCGAGGAGGTGTGTGTATGTGTATGAGAGACATGGAGTCTGACAGGAGATGGGTGTATGTACGAGAAGTGTGAGGTGTGGGAGGTGGTGTGTATGAGAGACATTGGCTGTGGGAGGAGATGTGCATGTGTGAGAGAAGTGGGGTGTGGGAGGTAGTGTGTGTGTGAGATATGAGGTGTGTGAGAGGTATGGGGTATGGGAAGTTATATGTGAGAGACAGAGTACGGGAGGAGGTGTCTTGTGTGTTTGTGTGAGAGAGAGAGAGAGGGACACGGGGTGTGGGAGAAGATATGTGTATGTGAGAGAGAGATGTGGGGTGTGGGAGGTTGTGTGTGTGTGATGGGGTGTGGGAGGAGGTATTTGTGAGAGGTATGGGTTGTGGGAGGTTATGTGTGAGAGACAGAGAGTGTGGGAGGAGGTGTGTGTGTAAGAGATCTGGCATGTGGGAGGAGGTGTGTGTGAGAGATGTGGGGTGTGGGAGGAGGTGTGTGTGTGCTTGTGTGTGAGAGAGAGAGACGTAGGGCATGGGAGGAGATGTGTATATGTGAGAGAGAGATATGGGGTGTGGGAGGTTGTGTGTGTGTGTGAGATGTGGGGTGTGGGAGGAGGTGTTTGTGAGAGGTATGGGGTGTGGGAGGTTATGTGTGAGAGACAGAGTGTGGGAGGAGGTGTGTGTGTAAGAGATCTGGCATGTGGGAGGAGGTGTGTGTGAGAGACGTGGGGTGTGGGAGGGCGTGGGAGGGTATGTGTGAGAGACATGGGGTGCGGGAGGAGGTGTGTGTGAGAGACATATCATGTATGCGTGTGTGAGGTTATGGCCTAGGAAGGGTGGGGTGTGCCCTGGAGCGTGCGTGGCTGGCGTGTGTCCGGGGGTCCGTGTGAAAGGGGCCCAGGCAGGAAGGAGGGAGGGTGAATCTGCTCAACATTAGGGAAAGGCCCCAGCCCCCTGGGCCAAGGACGTCTCCATCCACTGGCTCAGCCTGAGCCCCTGCATCTCACCTCAGCTGACGCCTACCTAAGGGGCACTGAGCAAGGACAGAGGGACTCCTGCCTGCTCAGTGAGTGGCATTCCTGGACACTTCTGTTTTCTTAGCTTCCCCAACCGGGCACACGACCGGGGCAGGAGGCAGAGTACACCTGAGAGTAGAGAGGCACATCTCCTTGGTGGCCATTGGCTCAGGGACTTGTCAGGAGAGGAGAAACGATGGCCAGGAAAGGACCCTGTGTCCTTTCCCACATCCACGGGTGGGGGCAAGGGCTGCCGGGATGGCAGTTCTGTTCCTGGACTTCTAAACCTGTGGGTGGGGTTTTTAACAGTCAGGAGGGGCGCGTCAGCGTGGTGAGGAGGGTGGCCCGCAAGACGTCAGAGGAAGAGTCACGTCTCCAAAGTCATCTGCGTTCTTCTTGCCCCCACTAAGTGGAACCCATTCAGTAAAAAGCAACTGCATCGGCGTTCTAACTTAAAATAAAACAGCAGAGACTGTCTTCCCGGATCTAACTGATTCTGAGGGCCCTCGAGAAAGTTCCGAGGAGAACACGTCCCTCCCACGCCCTCCTGCCAGCTCCGAGAAGCGAGTTTCTAGAGCTGCTTGGTGCTTCTTCACCTGGAGTGAAGAGGCTGAATTAGAGTCCTCAAGACACCGAGGGGCCTCGCCTGCTTCCATTCTCCCCACTGGGATGATGCTCGTCCGTGAGGATGGCAGCAGAAGCCACAGGGAAAGCTCAGAAGGAAGACAGGTACCTGTGTGTGTACACACACACACACACACACACACACACACACACGCGCGCGCGCTCACATGCACACACGCAGAGCCCTGGGCTGGATAAGGCCTCCGTGTGAAGAGAAAACTGAAACTCGACTGTGCTTCCAAACTGAGGAAGACATCTCAAGTCACCTGGTGCCCTGGAAAACGGTGACAGGAAGGCTGTGTGGCCCTCTCAGGGCCTCATAGACTCTGCTGTGGAGTGAGGACTGTAACCACGGATCTCTGTGGCTCCCTTCCACGTCTAAGGGTTTAGGAGTCCATAGAAACTGCTTCAACTCAACTCTGCTAAAGATAACTGTCCTTATCTTTGCTGTTAAGATTTCTGGAGAGTCAAGGTCATTTTCTTGGAAATGAACATCATAAATGGGTCTGACGGCCTTCCAACATGTGGGTGAGGAACATTTTACCTTTGGAAAAGCTAAAAATGCTCCTCTTGGAAAGTAGGGTGGTCAGATCACCCAGTGGTCCACTAGGGACTGCAGCCACATCTTCTTGCCTCCCTTGCTACAAGAACACTCTGATGAGTGGCCTGTGGGCACAGGGATCGTGGTCATTCTTGACAATACAGTTTAGCAAATTGTTTAGAATCTCCAGCAGAACCTTCTAGAGGACTGCTTCCATTTGTATCTAATTTTTATTTCAGTCCAATGAGTAACGCTGAGATTCTTCTCTAAGATTCAATGTACTCATCCATGAAATGGGACACACGATATACTTGCAAAAGATGAACCCTGAGGACAGCGGAAGCTCTGACATCTCAGAACACCTCTGTGGTCTACGATTTCCTCCAGCTCCCAAATGTTCCAGTGCGTCCTTGGTGAGAAACGCTGCACGCGCGGTCAACAGAAGCCGCTGCTCGTGTGATGCTGACAGAAGTGAGGCTGGTGGCAGGCTAGGCACACCCACTAACCCGTGATTAGACTCCCCACACCAGCCGAAAGCTCCAGCTCAAAACAGTACATCTGGCTTCCTGGGCCTAGTGCAAGCCATGGTCACTGCCTCACACGCATCTGCCCATCCACAGCCCTCTTCTGACAGAGTTCATGGCAGGTAATTAGACGCCAAGGGCAAAGAGCAGCTGTGAAGCTTTATGGCATCCCCAGACGCCGGGATCACTTGGGGAGTTCTTCAAACGTCAAGTGAGGATTCATGCCTGGAGGCCCTGATCTCTGCCAGGCCACAACAGATGCTATAAACTGTGGATCTGCCCTGTCGCTGTTCTGAATTTTATCCAGAAAATTATTACATGGTCAACACTGTAGGCCCATAAAACTAACCAAATATAAGGGAGATGTTGTTTGGTTAGCTGTGGGAGGCTGGCCTGAATTTTAACTTTTTTCCCTTCGGAAGTCAGATGTCCCCCAAAGAAGTGTTCTTAGACAGCCTCCTGATGACCACACACTACGTGAAAATGTTCTTCCGTGCCCGAGGAGGCCTGGGCCAGGACAGGACACCTGGGGCTAGGGCTCTGTCATTGATAAGCTGTGACAGGAAGGTCCTTTGCAAAACGAACTCTGAAATTTCTGCTCCAGACTCTGAAAGGGTACAAGCCTCACCTCCTACCACCTCCACTGTGATTTTAAAGTTAACAATTGGAAGTCTTCTCCTCTCAGAAGCCTGAAACCAGAGAATGCCCCTGAAACTATAAAAGCCCAAATTAGGGCACAAATTCACACTCTCCACCACTACCGCGGGGAACGTCTTTGTTAGTCCCAGGAAAGAATTGGATGGAGTAGTCCTCTCCCTTGCATTCAGGAAATCAGAAATGCATTTATCTCAAATCAAGGGGGAATGTCAGAAATAAGCAGCAATTCAGCTACGGGGTGAGACTGCTCTGGGGAGGGAATGGTAGAGATGATCCGCATGGTGCCAGCACTGTTCAGTTACCAGCAGCCGCCGGGAATCCTGGGTTGAGACGGACTCTGAAGCTATCTCCGGGCTCTGCCGGAAGAGTGCTGCAATCGACTGATGATGTCTGCCACGAGTGTGGGATGGGGTGGAGCAGCACACGTGCCACATGCTTCCAACCAGACGGACACTGGGGGTTGGCATGGAGACAGCTATTTACACTGCTGAATCTTGACAGGGCAGGGGGCAGTAGTCATAGGTACCCTACCTCTGGTTCAGTGCCCCAGCGTGTGCTGCAATGACATCGCTGGCTCCCCATCACCCAGGTGACTTGAGTCCAGGCGGGGGGCTGGCTCGGGAGAGCTCACTGGAACACTGGCCCTTGCTCTCGACGGCTGCTCCTCGGCCCCCCTCATGAGCACTTGGGGCTGCTCACCGGTTCCCTGAGTGACCTGCGGAGGCTTTCTGGGTCCCCGCCACCTCATCTGGGAAAGGAGGTCCTGGGCTTTCATGAGACTTAAATGACATGGGACACGCTTGCATGTCACACTGTGTCTGGCTCTAAGAAGGTGCTCGGTAAATAGCTGAGAATAGATGTTAGTCACTCTCATTCCCAGCTGTGGCCCCCGGGGGCCAGTGAGTGTGCTCTGATAAGCCTCAGTTTCCCCACATGTAACATGGAGAAAGCAGTATTTGCTGCTCTCACTGAACTGATGGGGAAGGCAAAGGGGCCTTGCAGACCGCCGAGTCCATACTCAGATTGCCTCTGTTTCCCCTGACGACTTTTTGCAGTTCCAGGACCCCATCCAGGACACCCTGCTACATGTTGTCATCCTGCCGCCTTAGGCTCCTCTGGGCTGTGACAGTTTCTAGGCTTTTCTTGTTCTCAACAGCCTGGACAATTTTGAGCAGTGCTGGTCACGTGTTTTACAAAATGCTCCTGAATGGGGACAGGTCTGATGTTTCTCTCAGGATTAGACGGGGCCCGTGGGTTTGAGAGAAGCAGCGCCCAGAGGTACGGTGCCCTTCTGACACCGTATCAGGGTGCCTGCCCTCACGTGACTTGTCACCATGGCTGGTGACCGTGAAACCGTGACCCGCTGGCTGTGGCTGTCACTGTCAGGTTTCTCCATCATATGGTCACTCTCTGCCCCCTCTGCCCTGTGCCTCTGGAAGGACACCGTACGGATGGCCCCCACTGAAGCCGTGAGGCACCCCACCCCCTCCTTCTGGGCAGAGTGTCTGCAGACGCTTGTGACTCTACACACGGGAAACTTCTCTCTTCTCCCCCGGCCACACTGTTTTTGTTATTTTTACTGTGAAAAAGATTCTTCCCATTGCCTAAGAGAAGAAAATAGAGCCGAGGAGGACAGGCTGCACGAACCAACCAACTTAAACAGAATCCCAACCCCGTTCCTGGCTGTCAGGCCAGGCCAGCCAACCCTGTCCTCCACGTTTTGGGGAATGGCGAAAGGCTGGGGAGAAGTGAGAGGCCGGCTTTGCAGTCTGGGCGTCAGGGGAACTCACCATGTTATGCTTGAGGATTCTCTGGACCACGGGAGTGAACACTTCGATGACCACCATGGACCGGGGCCGCTCTCTGCAGTGCTGGGGAGACAGAAGGGCATGGTCAGCACTGAGCCTGGCAGGTTTCAGCCAGAGCTGAACGGGCCCCTGGGAGTCCGGGCCTGGTCTGTGGCTCTGAGACTGTGGGGCTCCTGGGGGTCTCCCTTGGTGAAACATCTGGCTTCGGCTCAGGTCACGGTCCCAGGACCCTGGGATCGAGTCCCACCTCAGGCTCCCTGCTCACCGGGGACTCTGTCTCTCCCTCGCCTCTCTCCCAGTACATCCTCTCCCTCTAATTTAATCTCTAAAGATTAAATCAAATCTGTAAAAAAAAATTAATAAAGTGAGATTTCATCAGCTGATACAGGCAGGCGCCCGCTTGGACAGGTCCTGACACTTTGCAGCACTGAGATGCAGAGCACGTGGTCTAACAGAGGAGACTCTGGAAAACTGGGTGCAGGAATGCCAGGAGTTCCGTGTCCAGACACCAGAATCTCGAAAGTCCTGTGGCTTTCCAGCTGTTGCTTTGATAGGCTGACAGCAGCCTGCAAGCCATCAAACGCACCTCACCTCCCCGTACTACTTCCTCAGCATGTTTTGTTTGTCAAGGCCTTCGGGTGGAACAGATAAGGCCCCACCAGGCCAACGCATTTAGAACCTGCCCGGGGCCTGAAGGCGCTGAGTTTCTAACCCCTGTGTGATCGCTTCTCGGCCTTTTGGCTAAGATCAAGTCTAACCCCTGTGTGAGGACCCTGGACTTGGGAGAGTAGAAATCAGGGCTTTCCTGGGAAATCTAAGATCAATGAACTTTCCTCGATCTGAGTGTCCTGGTTTGGAGAGCTGGCAGGCAAGGCTGCCCAGGCGTGTGGAGTGAGCTGGCCCAGGGTGGACCCAGTGGGGGCAGCTTCGTTCCCCTCAAGCTCTCCTCTCTGGACAGGCCACCTGTGGGTAGGGCATGGAGGCTGGGACTCGGACCCCCCAGAGGGGAAACGGCCTGGAGGCTCACGGACCCCCTAGGCTTGGACCCCTCCCTCCAAAGGACGGGGCAGCCTTCTATTTCTATCAGGAAATGCCGAAAAGAATGGTTTTTTCTACACCATGAGTTTTCAAACCGTGCTACCAGGAACCCCCAGGTATGACTGACTTTGAACAAAGGTCCACTGTTTTAGAACAAGAGTTTGAAAACCATAAAATCTGGGAGAAACCATACAGCTTGAGAGGAGAACAAGGAGCAGATGTGGATTAAATTGGACAATTTAATTTACAATTACAATTTACCGGGACAGGTAAGGGAGGAGGAGCCCAAGCATATGTGGGGACATATGACCCCACTCCACATGGGGAATGATGCCCCCTGGTGCCAGGGGCCAAGAAGGCCCGTATTTCAGTTGTCTATAGTCCCACCGAGGCCCCAGGGAGGAGGGGGCCTCCACTGAGCATGGAAGCCTGACGCGTTCGCACGCACATACGCCTGCAGGCCCAGCTCGACGCCCAGGTGCTCGCCTGCTTGGCCCGGAAGACACACACCGCGGCGTGCCCAGACTCACACACCGAGAAGGCACCCGGGCACTCTGCGCTAGCAGGCCGGGCCCGCCCTCTGCTCTGTGGGTTGCCAGAAATGGTCTCCTGATGGAGAGACCAGGCCAAAGGGGCTAACACGACCCTGTGTCTGTGGTCTCAGAGCTCCCGCCCCCTGACAGAGACAGAGAGAGCATCTCTCTGAGCGGGGGGCAGAGGCACTAAGGGCATCACAGTCCCCTTTCCTCCAGAAACCACAGGGCTCTCCAGGGGCCTGCTTCACCAGGCCACATGCTCGTCTTGCTGGTGGATGGAGTCCACACCGCCCACCAGGGACAGTGTGCGGCTGTGCAAGGAGCCAGCGCGGAAAGGAGCATGAGTCGGAGTGAGTCAGCAGGTGCGAGAGCAGAGAGTGCTGGGGTAGCAGCAAACCTAGGCCCTGTGTCTCTCCAAGGACATCAAATCATTACATAAAAAAAAGAAAAGAAAAGGAAAAAAATCACACAGCAAAGAACAAAACAGGACTGCATGCTGGTTCAGCCCCCAGGCTGCTGAAGTGTGTTTTCAGAGCGAGGGATGCCTGGTCCCCAACGTGCCCTGGACACGGTCCGTGTAAATCCCACTGCGAGCCTGGCTCTGGGTCCCTGGGAGCGGACGGCCTGCTCTGTGGCTCCTCCCAGCTAACCTGGCATCCCCTGCCTGATTTCCCTATTCAGGAAAAGCCCCACGGCTGTGCCCCACTGTGGGCCAGCCGGTGCTCAGACGAGCCTTGGCTAATAATAACCCAACTCTGACGTCAGGAACCCAGAAAATCTGCTACAAATTTCTCCCAAGACAGCTACAAAGATATTCCAAGGAAAAGCTGGACGCTCCTCCCTGACCCACTGGTTTGGATCCTGGGCCTCGCTATCACCTGCCTAGTGGAGAGAGAGCTGTGCATCTAAGGGCAGGCTGCCTGACTTGCCTTCTGGCTCGGTCTGGGGCCCCGACCCAGGTCAGGGAAGCCTGGGTTTTCGGCAAATTATGCAAAGCCAACCCCCAGCATGCCACGCGGAGGCGGGCTGCCCCCCGCAAACACAGCTCCATTTCGGTCAGGTCATACCTTGCAGAAGAATTCACAGAGATCTGGTGGTGGATGGTTGTTTTCCAGCAAAGGAGCAATCGCCTGAAAGACAACGAACAAAGGTGAGCTGGAACCTCCAGAAAGGAGTCCTAGCTAGGGGCTCGTGGCTGGTACAAGCTCCGCGCTAGCCTCCAGGAAAACGCGCACCGATGTGAGCGCGTGTGACCTCACGCGCTCCACAACCTGCTGCCATCCAGCCACGTCCCCCTTGGAGCAACAGGGCAGGAGAGGATCCAGGTTCTAAGCCCAGACCCTGGGGGCAGAGCCCTGGGTGCGAGTTCTAGCCCTGGCACTCACGACAGCCTAACTGTTAGAACAAGTTATTTCCTCTCAACACCCGAGTTCCCACCCGGAAAGCGGAGCAGAGAGAGTCTGTGGAGGAGGGGGAGGGAGGGTGCCCGGCCTTGCCCTGTTACCATCTGGGGCCCGCTGCTCCTGTCCCATGTGGGATGTTTAGCAATGACCTTGTTCTCAACCCACTGGATGCCAGTAGCAAGTCTCAGCCGGGTGTGACGACCAAGAAGCCTCCTGACACACTTATTTTACATTAAGGCAGGTGAGACTATCTAATGCCCCTTGAGTTCATGTCTCTCCAAGCCTTCTGAGGCTCGCTGCACCGTTCTTACAGATCCCCCTGCCATTCCCATACGTTCCCACTGTCCGAATGACATTTGATTCTTATTTTTCTTCCCCTTTCATACTTTGTTTGAATGATTTTGCTAAACTTCAAATTCAAATAAAATACGTGAAAAACTGAAATGTGCCCAGACGTTGCCAAATGCCTCATAGGGGACAAAACTGCACCCAGCCGAGGACCCCCGGTACGAAGTCTGAAATAGGGCCAGCTCTCCGTAAATGTTAGTTACTGGGTGGTTAGTACCTATGCGAAGTCCACTCATCTTCCTGTTTGCCACACTGCGCACAAGATTAACCAAGAGGAGACCCAGGACCCAGCACCAAGACCGCTGGGCTGTGTGACCCTTGTGTGAGTAACTCAACCTCTCTGGCCATTAGTCTTCTAGCTTATAAAATGGGGAGAACTAGAGTGACTGTTGTTGGGGGGACTTGAAAAGAGAGAACTGTAGAAGCTCTGGAGTCTCAGCCTCAGGATAAGCCCACTGCCACCGTCACGGGGGGGAGGGGCTGTCTTGGGCAGTACTGGGCACAGCGGCAAGGGGTGGCGATTCGGCCCGACTCCCAGGAGGGCTCTGTGAGGACATGCTCTCCCCATCACCGACTCCCAGGGCTCAGACCCTGTCTGCTCAATTTCAGAGGGTCTCCGTGACCTGTTCCCTGCAGCGATGCCTTTGGATATGGCTAGGGACCTCTCGGCAAGCTCCCTCCGCTGGGCTTGGGACCATCGGGGAAAGGAAGCCTCGCCGGGGGCCAAGAAGACACGACGTCACTTATGCGAATGCGCTTCTGTGGAGGAGGAAGCCAGTGACACTGAGGCTGTGGTCTGGAGCCCCTCCAAGCCGGGTGCCCAACAGTCCAGGGTCTTACCTGTCCAGGGCGGCAGCACCCAGCACGGTAGCCGCTGGCGCAGGCAACCCTTCTGATTTTAACGGATAGGAAATAAGTGAGATAAAATAAAAAATGTGGTTCCTCCACTGCACAAACCACATTTTGTGCTCAGTGCTCAGGGGTCCCACGAAGCCAGTGGCCACTGTGCCAGGTGGAGCAGACAGAGAACACCTCCCACACCCAGCTCCGAGGAGGGGCCACGTGCAGGGCTGAGCCCCCCCACTCGTGCCGGGCCCCTCTTCCTCGAGAATGAGTCACAGAATTAAGGAGTGGGAAGGACTGAAGTGCCCAGAGTGGGCGTCGGGCGGGGGCTCTGTGCTTCCACAGGATTAGCTCACTGGGGCCTCATGACAACTCAGTGAGGTCAAGCGGGAGTTACTCCCATTTGTACAGAAGAAGAGACAGAGGGTCAGGGAGGTTACAAGGCCTGCCCTAGTCAGACAGTTACGATCATTTTAAAGGTATGACTAATAAAAGAAGCTTATATTTCTGTGGGCTCTTTCTATAAGCCCGGTCCCCCGTGGAGCATGTTAGATGCACTGGCTCACTGAGCCTTCCCAGGAGCCCTGTAAGAAAGGCACTGTTGTCACACACATTTCATAGATGAGACTGAGTCTTCGTATGCCAAGTTAGCTGAAAATGACTAAAAAGTTAACTAACAGCTAACCAGAAGTTAGCTGAATGGCCATCTGGTTAGATAAAAATATTCTAGAGCCAGTAGGAAGTATGTGGTGGGCCAGCGGTCCCCAGCCAGGGTTGACCTTGCTTCCAGGGGCTGTTGGCATGTCCGGGGACATATTTTTTTTTTCCACCCTCCCCTGGAGACATATTTTTGATCATCACGATGGGGAAGGGCTACTGGCACCCAGCGGGTCGAGGCAGAGATGGTGCTCAACGTTCTACAATGGCCAGGACAGGCCCCCCAGAAGGAATGATTCATCCCCAAATGCCACAGGTAGTGAGGCTGGAAACCGAGGGGCAGAGAGGCACGGAGAGACTTGAAAGCATCCCCCCAAGACGTGGTACATGAAAAAATCAACATACAACAGCCCATCTAGGCTCGCATCATTAATGCTGAAAACAGAAGACAGAAACACAACTGTACCCATGTGGGGTTGTCACCACCCAACCGCCAGGGCCTTTCTCTGAAGAGGACACTGGGATGGGGTGAAATCCTTTCCTTTCTTTCTTTATTCTAATGAAATTATTTTCAAAGAATACTTGCAAAAGCATTTTTAAAGAACATCTTAAAGGTATTTTCAATAAAATAAAACTAAAGCTCTCCCATCAGTGGCCCAAGGTCCCAGCTCGGGGTGGGCTCCGAGTCTGCACCGGCTCAAAACTTGAGCTCACACTGAACTTGAGGGTGAAGGCCACCCTCTTCCCCAGCATGTAGACAGCGGCTGTGGTCTGGGCACTGAGATCCAGGGATGTGCTGGCTGTTACCAGCCAACAACCACCTATGGCACAGACAGATGCCCGACCCCAGGCGGAACAAATAAAACCAACTCAAGTTACTTGTGAAAGTATTTCTGAAAAATAAGCACGTTAAAAACATACCAAGCCCCGCTGGGAGAAGACTAATTGCTGAGAAGTTAAATGGGATAATGTCATCTCTGGGCAGAGAGGAGGCCTCCCAGTGATGATAAGGGCACTGGTAACACAGAGCACCAAAGGGGAGGTTGTACAGAGCAGGGCTGAGAGGCAGACCTCAGATCAAATTCTTCTCTGTTCTCAGGCCTGTCTGCTGAGTGCGCAAGCTCAGCCCACCCCAGTGAAGGGGTCAGCCCCACAGAATTCGCTGGAAGAAAGCAGCCTGGATTGCTCAGACCAAAATTCCTTTCCCAGGCTCATCCCCGGTCCAAAGCCCTTACCCTTCTTCCAGGGCTGAAGAGCACGGGGGTGGGAGACCCACAGGCAGCGCCAGAAGGGAGAGGAAGACGCTAACTCCTTCCTGGCACCCATGTCCCCAACTGCTTCTCCACCAGCCAGTCTCACTGCTCTGCCTTTCTCGGGCTGGGCCCTCTCCCTGGACTGCCTTGCCCTAGAGCACTCCTACCCCTCCTTTAAGATCCAGTTTGCTCACCTCCACCTGGAAGCCCTCCATCATCCTCCTCCCAGCACCCTCACTGGCAGAGGATGCTAGGTGTCTGTCCTCCGTGCTCCCCTAACACTCCAAACAAATCTCAAGTCCTGACCATGTTATTTCCTGATTAGCTGCCGACCCGCGCCATTCTTCCAGCACACAGTGAATCTCCCAGTAGCAGCTCTAGGTCTGTGCCACAGAGACTAGTGTCTGGCACATACCTGCCCTCATGTCAACAAGCGCTTGTTACATGAATTTATTAACTAATAGTATACCAGGGAAAGGTGGTGGCGGGGCAGTGGGGGCACCCAAGTTGACAATCTCCCTGTTCTGGCAACAGAGGGCACGGCGTGGTCAGGGTGCAGCAAGGGGGGAAAACCTTCCGTGTTTATAGCAAATTCCCAGGGAGCATCTAGTACGTGCCAGACACTGGAAGTGGGGCTCCATGGAAGCTGCTGCCTTTACTCCCCATAAGAGCTGGCCAAGGATTCACGTCCTTTTGTACCCACCAGACCCAGCTGGGGTGAGAAGGGTGATTCTCCAGGCTGGGCTTGCCAGGGCCAAGTGGGTGGGCCCAAGAGACCTTCATTCAGCTCAGAGGGGAACAGAGTCTGGCATCTTGCCCTTGTTTCAAAGGCTGTAGCCGTAGGACCTCTGGGGCAGGTGAATGCCCTTTCTGGGCCCATAAAGCTTTGCCTCTCACTTCCATCCCCGGTTCTGCCTCCCTACTTCCCACATCCTTGAACTTTACACTCCAGCGATGCTGAAGCTTCCAGGAATAGCCCACGTTGTTTTACATCTCTATGCCTGTTTTGTTTCCTCTCTGGAATGCCTTTACTCTGTTTTGCCATCTGGCAAACTCCTATTGATCCTTCAAAACCCATTTCAGACATCACTGTCTCCAGGAAGCACCATGCCTTCTTTCCCAGGCAAGCTGATCACTCTCCTCTCCATACTACAAGCCTCTATTTTTGCAGTGATCTCATTTGTCTTCCTACAATAGAAGATAAACTCCGTGGGAGCAAGGCCTGTCTTCGTTACCTACGGATTCAAATACATGCACAGTGCTTGGCACCCAGTAGGTGCAACCTCCTTTCCCTCCCATGAGATTCACATTTCAGAGCTTAAATCCCCCAGGAAGCTATCTGACTCCCAAGATGCTTTCATCATGGTCAAGTCCCAGAAAATAGGACCTCACTTTGTGCATCAGAGAGAATTAAATCCAGGTTCTATACGTGGATTAATCAGGAGGCATATCCTGGGGCGAGAAAGAGAATGCTTACCTCTCAGCTAATAGGGTTATGCCTCCGAATAAATAAATCATGTGCTCTCTGCCATCTCCTGCCTCCAACTCCCCCCAGAGCACTCAGGAAGGAGGACGCAATGAAGACGCATTCGCTACAAACCTCAAAGACAGATAATTTTCTCTCCCCCTCCCCCGTCAATTGGGGCCCTGAAATGTGCAAAGGCAGAAGGCAGACAGTCGGGCATGATGGGAAAGACAAGAGCGCGCACAGTCACCAAGCTGGTGGATACACCGGCGCCTTGAGAAGTCACTCAGACCGGGGCAGGAATCTCAAGAGACTTACCACAATGATGTTCTCATGCTCCTGGGTAGTCAAGTTTGTGTTCTAAGGGATTGAGTGGAGAGTACCGAGGAAGACAAGACAAAACAAAACAAAACCACAATATTAATCAAACGGATGTTTGCATCTCAAAGGTCCAAACAGTTTAAAATTCTTTCAGCTTCTCGGAGTACAGGTGTTGCTTTTTCTTAATCAAGCAGATCAGAAAACCCTCCAAGGCTCGGCCAGGAAGGGAGAAAAGTATGACTTGGGGGGGCGGTGGGCAGGGTGGGGTGTGATGACGACACTGGGATTCGAGTCCCAGTTTCACCCCTTGGGAGTTAGGTGACCTTGGACCAGTCCCTCCTCGTTGGTGAGACTCAGTTGTTCCTTCCATAAATGGGGCTCCTCCATTCAGATGGGGCTTAACCCCATGCTCCCTGCCGGTCATATGGTTCATGGAAAACATGGAAAGAAACGGACTTTAGAATCTTGACTTCGTGCCAGGCTGTCTTTCAGGCACAGCACATAGAGTATTTCAGTGATTCTCCAACTGGGTTCCCACGGAAGAATGGTGTTCTGTGAACCAAACATGTTTTAACTAAATTCAAATTCTAGCAATTAGCTTGCAGAAATAATAGTAAGTTGAATGGATTAAATTTGTTTCATTTTTAGGGCTTTTTTTCCTCCTCCATCTGCAATTTCCTCACCCAGTGGGTACTTGTTACCACTCTCCTGTGAATACATGGCTGAGGAAAGGCATGAACACATGACAAACGAGAAATGATGGGAAAACCCAGAAACGGTCACTATTGTCTTCTCTGCTAGTTTTGTGCTGTGCTCTGCTTTGTCTGTGTGTCTCGGTGGGCACGGGCTCTCACTTGTCTCCATTCAGATCTCCTGACAGAGTCACGTCCGTCCCCTTGCCACGTGCCGCCTCACGACAGTCACCTGGCCAGATGGTCAGTTCTTGGGTTCCAGGAAGAGCCGCACCCTGTTTGCCACCTGCCATCGGGCTTAAGGAGCATCAGGATATCTAACGAGTTTACAACCCGCTGAAGCAAGAGCGGGGCCAGGGGGCTGTGAACACGGCTCTGTCTGGCTGCCCGAGGGGGGAGGACGGCCGGGGAACCCGGGCCCGTGTCTGTGCTCCTCCTGTCCCCAGGTTCCCATGGAGACAGCCTGGCCCTCAGCGCTTAGAATCCAGGAGCATGTGGAAGAGGGAAGGATGTTTCTTAGATCCCCAAGGCTTTTTCTTTTTGTGGGCGTTGGTAGTGCTTAAGGAGCCCGTTTGTGGCTGATTATTAAACGTCAGTGACTTTCCTGATGGGAAGCTTTGCTCTTGCCGTACGAGTGACGACAAGCTCGCTGTGCCTCAGGCCGTGAGCACCTGCTTCTTCCCCACAGTGCTTCTCCTACCCTCCCATCGCCAGGTGAGCTACCTGAGCCTCACGAGGTCCAGCCGCGTGCCCAGGCGCACAGGGAAGAGAGCGTGCAGTGGGGGTCTGAGCACCGTCTGTCCCGGTGCCAAGACCTGCACCTCCAACCACCGAGCTCCGGCGCTCGGCCCAAGCAAGCGGCGCTTCCGTTTCTCAGGCTGCGGCGCGCAGCTCTGCGGGGCCCGGCCGGGTCCTCGCCGCACCTGTGCCCTTCCCACGAAGAGCCTGCGGCAAGCACAGATGCCGAGTCCTTTGTCCCCATCGCGGGCGGCAGCCTGTGCCATTCTGCAGGGACACTTCTCCCCACCAAGGCCATTTTCCGCCCTGGCGGGGAGAGCTCACTAACAGCCAGGGCACCACAGAGGACATGGGAACCCTAAACTGAGCGGCCACTCCACAAAGGCCCGGGAGGTCAGGGAGGCAGCTGTGTTTGGCCAGTGGATGGACAGCCCTTTCTCAGAACCAAGAGTCCCCTCCTCCCCCTCCCTCACTCCCTTCCTCCGGATCCTGCCCACTTTCCGGATGGTTTGGGGACCCCTGGAGCCTCCTCGAAGGAGACCCCAGGAACAACCTGAGTAAAGAGAACAGACAAATCCTCGAGCCCCTACAGCCTAACCAGGAAAGGGCAAGGAGAGGGATTTGTTTGTTTTTCCACCCATCACCCATCACCCTTCAGCTGAGGGTGCTGAAGGTCAAGATCACAACCATCTCCCATGACAAGAAGAATGTGATCATTTATCAAGTGCTCCCTGTGTATCAGGCACAGGGCCAGGCGCTTTGTCTGTATTAGAGCACTGTGAAATGGGTGCTCATCGTCACTGCAACTCGCAGATGAGAACAGTACTGAGAGACCTAGGAAACTGTCCAAGGCCAGTTAGCACCTGAAGAACCAGGTCCTTGTGCTTGTACAACACCTGTTCTCAACCACCAAGTCCCACACAGCTGGGCACCCCCTCCCGCCCCCGGGCTAGAAAGTCTCTACCAATTTATGCCACATCTGTGCAAAACAGCGTGAGCTTTCCTAAAAGGCAGACCTGGGTGTGGATCTTGGCCCACCACTTATGCAACAGACCCCTGGGCAAACGACAGCCTCTCTGAGCCTCTGTTTACCCGTCTGTACATTTTTGGACTCACCTCGCAGGGTCCCTGGTGATCAGCTCTAAATACCAAAGCAGTGGTCACAGAGCATGTGTGACACTCAGAGAGGTGCTAAGCCCTCCTCGAGGGGCTGCTGCCTGGGCTGCAGTCCCAGCTCTGTCCCTTAGCAAATGGCAGCACTTGTGTGTCACAGTGAGTGATACTGACTCATTGCCTGACACACAGTAGGCACACAGCAGATGCAAGCTGCTTCCTTTTTTCTTTTCCCTTTAAATGCCTTTATCTTACCACACTAGTGCTTGGGGATCCAATGATTTTTAAAACTTTGGCCTGAGAAGCGATGCAAAGGCCCAGGGGCACATGGTCTATGAAACACGTAAGATGGAAATAAAAGCTATCAGTGGTTGGCAACTGTGCCCACCTGCCACCTTCCCCATCGTCCTGACAGTGAGCCTGATCTAATGATGGTGTGGCGGTGGGGTGGGGACTGGTGGGCAGAAGGGGTGGACGGTTGGCCTTGCAGTGAGAGCGAGGGAGCCCTAAGGTGAAATTTCTAGCCCCACCGCCTGCTCAGCATGTTGCTCAGTGTCTCAGGGCCTCAGTTTCCTTGTCTGTATAATGGAGACAGCAGGCCCAGCTCTCTAAGGCAGGTGTACTACCCGAGACGTTGTGTGCATGGCCCATGACACCTGCTGGCACACAGCAGGTGCTCACTGATGGTGAGCCCCCAGCCTGGCCTCGGGCCGGGAGGCCAGGATGGAATGTTGGGTATACAGCATCTGGCCTGGTCTCAAATTCCAGACCTTGACTGTGATTCATTTCAAAGCCTGAGTCTTTGCTGGGCTGTGAAAGGAAGCTGTCTCACACCCGAGGGCATGGCCTCTGCTCCCCGCAGCTGTCTTTCCCGCCCACCTTCTACTTCTTGCCCCACTTGCCTCTAGGGCAAGGGACCCTCTATTCAGCAGACAAGGAAGGCCTGGGCAGTTCCTAGGACTGAGCGGCAGCAACCAGCCTGGGTCCCCAGAGGAAGGGGTGGTTCTAGGTGGCAAGGAGC
The DNA here is from genome assembly GCF_963455335.1 of Martes martes. Lineage (NCBI taxonomy): Eukaryota > Metazoa > Chordata > Mammalia > Carnivora > Mustelidae > Martes > Martes martes. The sequence continues at coordinate 6,920,573 of NC_137905.1, forward strand.
TGGTACGGACTCAGAGAGGGCATCTAGCAGCTAGCTACCCAAGGAACTGGGCGGGCCAGGAGAGCAGGGGCCCATCCCAGGGGAGGGGGACAGAAGCATCACTCCGCTGGCCATGCAGAGTTAAATCAGAAGTCATCGATGCCAGCGTCTCCGGGGGCCAGGCAGGCAAACAAACAAGGCAAGCCTTAGCATTTGGGAAGCGCTGAGAAGATGGCTGGGACAGAGTCAACAGCACGCTTCCCAGCAGCCGTCACCTCCTCGCAAACAGCAGGACTGACACTGATCGAGCCCCCTCGCTCCTGTCTGTCTCCCTGCTGGAACATGGGCTCCAGGAGGACAGGGGCTTGTCTTCATCCCCAAGCCCAGAACAGTGTCCAGCACGGCACAGGCCCTAGTGTGGGGCTGCTCGGCAAAGCACAGCCCAGTCAGCTGTGAGCCGCTGATGGATTCTCCACTGCTGTGCAGGTGGTCGGGGTGCTGGGGGCAGAAACTGTCGCTGCCTGGGCCCCTGCAGCCCATGCAGGCCAGGGCAGGGGGAGGACAGAGACGGGCAGGGATGGCGGGCCCCAATGCCTAGGGGCAGGGATGGTGGGCCCCAATGCCGAGGGGCAGGGAGGAAGCGCAGTCTGGAGGTCTGGGGGTGTCACCAATGTGCTCCAGCTCAGGGATGAGCTGGGAAATTCTGAAATTCACTGCTACTATCATCACCACAAGCCCAGCCTCAGGCCCATGACCGGTCCCCCCACACTGGCTGGTGGGGCATGGCAGGGTGGCAGCAACAGCGCCTTCACCCCTGCCTCGCCCCCGGGGCGGCTCAGCTGCAGCACTGGGGACAAGCCTCCTCCTGGGCTCTCTGGGCTGCTGGGAGACACTGCTCAACTCCTTGGGCAATGGGGAGACAGCACCAATGTGGGTCCAGTTCTGCCGCCGGGTATGGCATTGTGCTCAGCAGAGGGAAAGGGAAAGAACTTGGGTGTGTGTGTGTGTGTGTGTGTGCGCGCGCGCGTGTGTGCAAAACCCAGGAGGAGGAACATCTTACCTCTGAGAGCAGTTTCGAGACGATTTCCAGCGGGGCTTGGTTGATGGAGTCATCCTGTAGCGGGGACGTGAGGGCCATGTCCACCAGAGTTCGGATCTCCTTCAACACAACTTCCCAACGGCTTGGGTTACTCAGGACTTTCTTGTATTTGTAAATCTTTTTCTGGTTGGGAGAGAGAAGGAGACACATACATGTTATTGACATGCTGATGGCGGAAACGCCAGACGATCAAAGAAACAGACGCATCAGGACCTGTAAGCCCCGAAAAACGGCCGCTGTGGACCCCGTAAGGAACGGACTTCCAAAGAAAGGAAATGTCCTGCCCAGAGTCACGGGCTGTGCCTACAAAGAACCAGGCCTCCCGGACACTAGCCGAGAAACCTTCACACTGCTTCCAACAACTTCAAAAAAGAACGAAGAGGTTTCTTTCAGATCACAGCTGCCAAACGTACTCCCTAAGTACTGATGCACAGTCAGAGCGGGCGCCTTCAAGGGTCCACAGAGGACCTTCCTTGAGTTGGAGGCACGGCTTTTCTCACCCCAGTCCTAAGAGGCTCCCCTGGAGAGCAGAGTCCAGTTAAGAAAAAGGACAGGCAGGCTCGGGGCCAGGAATTCAACTTTGGCCAGGTGGTGACAAGCCCAGAGGCCCCCAGGAAATGCGAAGGCGGTCCTCGGTTTCTGCCCGGTGAGTAAGACGAGCGTTCTCACCTTTGTTCGGGGCCGCGTCCAGGGCTGGAAAGCACTGGGGCGAGGGCTGTGGTCTCCTGCGCTGTGAGGCAGAGTTCCGCCTCTCTGACATCATGGAAACAGCAGCCCTCGGAAGGCGGAGGTCCCAGCCAAGCTCCCTCCCGGCCCTCCAGCTGCCTGCCCCACGGCTGCCCTGGCTGGCTTGGGAGACTCCCACCGGCTGAACTCCTTCATTAAATGCTCTGCTCCCCAGGGAAAACCCAAGTTTAGTGTCACCGTGCCAGCAGCCAGCTGGGGTGACAAGTCACAATCTTTGAGCCAGAGTCTCAATGAGGGAGTAGGGAGGGAGGAGGTCAGTGTCTCCCACCAGTCCCTGAGGCTGCCAGGGTCTCCGGGACCACTGAGTTTCTGAGTTCGGAGTCACAAAGTGGTCTTGGAACCCAGGGCCTTTGAGGAAGTATCTGGGGGAACCGTCCTTGTCAACCTTAGTTAATTGCTGGGTGAGGCCTCACAGCGGAACACAGAGAGACTGTGGAGTCAGGCCCGGTTCTTACTGTGAAGCCTATCACCTTCTGAGCCTCAGTTTCCTCTTCCATAAACCAGGCAGCCTCTTTCAGTGTGTGACCTTTACAAATGCTGGAGCCATGTGGCCACTCTCCGTACGGAGCCACATGAGAAGGCAGAGGCCAAACAGAGACCCTGGCAACGAAAAGGGAACCCGGATTCTTAACCGTCTCTTTGGGGAAACTTGACAAGGATGAGGCGGACCCCGGCAACCATGCACGCAGGACCCCGCCGTCCATCTCCCGTCCGTTCCCGAACTCCCTGAGTTCCCACTCTCCCGCTCGCTAACCGTGCCCCATCACCACCACTGTCATCCACACAGCAGACTCACGCCGAAGTCTGTTTCCCCTCACCAGCCCAGATCTTTTAAAATTTTTATTTATTGAAGAGAGTAAGCACCAGTCGGGGCGGGGGCGGGGGGGGGGGGCGGCAGAGGGGAAAGCAGGCTCCCCGCGGAGCAGGGAGCCCGACGCTACACGCTACGTGGGGCTCAATCCCAGGGCCTGGGGATCATGTCCTGAGCCGAAAGCAGACACTTAACTGGATGAATTACCCATAGGCCCCAAATCCTGATCTTTCTCATGGAAATCAATGTAGCTTGTCCCCGCCATGCCGGCTAGCCTGCCCGCGCCCCAGGACAGCCCCTTCATTCTCCCTCTCTGTCTGGCTGTGCTCTGACAGTCACCGTCCCTCATCAAGAACTGGAACGAGACAAGTCCCCTTCCGAGGGGTAGCAGGGCAGAGGAGACAAGTGGGGGAAGTGGAGACAGCATCATTCTCTTCAGGCGGGGGAGCGGAAACGCCAGAAACATTGACTTGTTGATCATTTTAGATCCTCTAAGGACTGGAAGACGCGCACCGCAAGCTTTGTCGAGAGGGTGTTCCATGAACAGTGACTACATGGTCAGTGGGGGTGATCGGGACAATGAGGATGTGTTGAGCCCCATGAATTTCACAACAAGACGCACCCACTTCCCTGAGGCCTCCCTGGGCCGGTAAGCAGCCCCAGTCCCAGTCCCCATCCCCGTCAGCCAGGAGCATGGCCCGCCTCCACACTGCCCAGCCTATGCCAACAGACTGCCCAAAGTCTAACACCATGGGGACACTTCCCAAGGTGAGAACCGATCCTTCCCAGAAGATGCATCCTCCTTTGAGTCCTGGACATGGTGGTTTTGCTCCATACCCAGCGAATTGCTTTATTGTTAAATGACCGCGGAATGGTCACAGAAATGGGCCGTGTATTAAGCCCCAAAGAAAACCACACGATTCGCACCCATGTCTCCCCACAGTAGATTCCAGAGTGGCGTACGGTCTGGGCCATGAAAGCCCTATCTTCTGATCAGCTGCCAGTTATTTACCTTTGAGGGAATAATGGCTTCATTCTTTTTGTGAAAATGATGCCTGCTCGTTGTAAGAAATTTGAACCACGCTGGAAAGCACAAAGGAGAGGGTAAGTGAAAAAAGGCCTCAAAAATCCCACAGCCTAGAAATAGCTATCATTAATCTCTGGTGAACGCTGTCCCACCCAACCCTCACTGAAACTTTGCCAAATACAGTCAGCGTGTTGTGGGGTGGGGCACACACCCTCACCCGGTGGGGAGGGGCGTGAGCGCTGCGGTCCTAAGCTCTCCATGCTCAGACATCCCCGAGACTCAGAGGCAGCAAGGTTCAGGCAAAAGGGCCCAGAGGGCGGCATCAAGTCTCAGCGCTCACCGACGCACCCCTCCTTATAGGGGAAGAACAACAGCTCTCTTGCGAGCACCCAAGCCCTTGCTTAACAGACCTCCCCAGGACCAGTGGGTGCATTCGAAACCAGAAGGTCCCAGGGCTGTGACAAGGGCCAGTGCGCAATGAGCACATACTATGCACCAGGCACCCCACTGAGCACTTCTGAGCATCATCTCATTCCTTCCTCACAGTAACCCCAGAGCTGGGGACCTGTCACGGCCTAAGAGTCCCCAGAACAGACCCTAAGATAAAAACCCACATGTAAACGGTTTCTTCATTTGTGAGGCTATGTAGGACACATCAGTGCAGGGTGGAGAAGGAGAGGAGAAGGCAGTCATTAACGGGGCCCCACCAGGCATTATGACTGGGCCACCATGGATCCAGCTGTGAATCCCATGGGGGACTCGAGGAGACCGTGAGTCACCCCCTGCCACCCCCAGGGAGTGAGGAAGCTGCAGCATTTCCCCACCAACTCCCTGCACACGGCCTTCTTCCACTGCCCTGTGCCCAGGACAAAGCACTCCCGTAGCTGGAAAAGAACATGGCCCCAGGCAATGACATGTGGTCCCAGTGAGCCAAGTGGCCGAGGGCCCGTCTGTAACGTCTACTACCAGCCTCTAGTGTCCCGTTTACGCATAGGACTCTGACGGCCAGAGAGGTGGCCTGACTTGCCCAAGGTCACACAGCTACAAAGGGACAATTCAGGAGTCAGACTGGCTCTGGTTCATTCCAGAGGTGTCTCTCTATCACATCTGTCGGGGCTGGTGCAGACAGCAGAGCGGAAGGGTAGACATGTCGAGTGGCACGGTAATGGAGGGGTCAAGAATGCTGGGTGGCATACGGTGAGGGCTGGGACAAGTCCACAGGCTTGGAGAGCTGGAGGCCAGGCACCCAGGGGTAAAGGAGCTGCGGGAAGCTCTAATAGGAACAGCAGGTGGACCGACCATGGCGATCATGGTGGGGGCAGGGAGGAGAGGCTGCTGGCTCCCACGAGAGGCTCTAAGGTCTGGGGCAGGACAGCCACAGGGCAGAGGGAGGCCTGCGCAGGACTGCCTTGGGTGACAGATTAGCAGGTTTCATCCCAAGAACTCTGATGAGCTCATCTGGTGTTGAATCGCCATGGGGGTAGGATGGGGACACCTCGGGAGCCTGGCCCTTGGCTTTGCAGGACCATCCTGTCAGTGGGCCCCTTCACCGGGGGTGGGGGGGTGGGTGACCTCTGCCATGTTCAGTGTGGACTCCATGGGCCACTGGATTCCTTCAGCAGGGGTTGGCGAAGTGTGGCAGGATGCCAAGCCCAGACCCTGCTTCGCTTCGTGCACGGAAGCCAAGAATGTTCTTGGGGTTGTGAAGCAGAAAACCCCAAAGAGGGGCGCCGGGGTGGCTCAGTCGTTAGGCGCCTGCCTTCAGCTTGGGTCATGATCCCAGGGTCCCAGGATCAAGCCCCGCATCAGGCTCCCTGCTCGCGGGAAGCCTGCTTTCCCTCTCCGACTCCCCCTGCTTGTGTTCCCTCTCTTGCTACATCTCCCTCTGTCAAATCAATCAATCAATCAATCTTTAAAAAAGAAAAAGAACATGGGACAGAAATCCAGTGTGGCCCGCAAAGCCCCAAATATTTGCTATCTGGTCCTTTTAGAGAAGAAAGGCAAAGCCAGTCTAGGAATAAGTGTGCAGAGAGAGCTGCCCAACATGGCAAGCGGCCAGGGAGACAGCGGTTCAAACCACGAACAGACACCACTTCACACCCACCAGGCGGACTGTAACCAACGACCCCGAGTATCGGTGAGGACCCAGAGGACTGGGACCTGTGCGCCCTGCCGACGGCCTCGCACTGGAGCACGGCGCCACCGGAGAGCAGTCTGATAGTTACTTAAAGCACGAAGCATACACTTATCACACGATCCAGCAGTCCTTTTCTTAGAAATCTGCCCAAGAGAAATAAAACACAGACTCTACCCAGGCGCGAGGACACGAACGTCCGTGACATTGTTCATAAGAGCCTCAAACTGGAACCAGCCCACACGTCCACCAGCTGGTGAACAGGTAAGCAAAACATGGTCTATCCACACAACGGACCGGTATTTGCAGTAAAAAGGATCTACTCACACGTGCTACGATATGGATGAACCTTAAAGTGTGACGCTAAGTCAAGCAAGCCAGGAGCAAAACACATCTTGTAGGATTCCTTTCATGAGAGATGTCTAGAAAAGGCAAATTTATAAAGACAGAAAGCAGAACAGCCATTGCCTGGGGCTGGGGGGGGGGCGGCAACAGGAATGAAACAGCAGACAGACACGAGGGCATCTTTCAGGATGACGGAAATGTTCTAAAACACGATTGCGATAATGGCTGTAACACTCTATGAATTTACTGAAGTCACTGACTCTTACACTAACAATTGGTGGTTTTTAAAGTGTGCAAATTATACTTCAATTATAATGTTTAAGACAAAAATCCCAACCTAGGCAGGCAGAGGAGGACATCAGACAAAAGCAGGGACAGTCCCGCTCAGTGGTCAAGAGCACAGGTTTGCAACAGGCGACTTCAGTTCAAATCCAAGCTCTGCTTCATCCCTCCACCTGTGCGCGCCCGCATCCATCCCCCCACCCATCCGTCTGTCCATCACCTACCCAACCATTCAACAAAATTTACCAGGAACCATCTCCAATGTGCCAAGCACTGTGTTCAGCACTGAGGATCCCCACGACGAGCAAAGCAGACAGGCCCCAAGTGCTCGTGGAACTCACGGTCTATTGCTTGTGCGCTGGTGGCCTCATCTGCAATGTGGGGTCGGACTGACTACTGTGCAAGGCTTCCGGGCTCTTCCACGAGATGCCGTCTATAAAGCGCTCAGCCCCATTGCTGGCTGACCAGCAGCTCTCAGTCCTGTCACCTACAAAGTCCTAGGAGTGAGTGGTCCCGAGCAGAGGGAACTTAGGACTCCCGGCCTCTGTGACAGCCCCGCCAGCTCCCGAAACAACAGAGCCGGCGGGCAGAGCCTCCCGCCTCCCGCGCGCGTGCGGCAGACCAGTCACTCCACTGCCGTCCTCACCCTCTGCTCGTCAGGGAGGGGACGTTACCTGGGCAACATCCGCCATCTCTCCGGCAACTGCTCCCACGGCAGAGACAACCGCAGACGTCCGGGGTTCTCCAGCCTGGGAGCGAGGAGCCTGTTGGGCTCCTCCACGGGAGACAAGCTGTCTTCGGGAGTGTGCCCCTCACGGTGGGGGGGTTGGGGGTGTGACTCGGAACGTGCTGGAAGCACGGCTCCCAGTGATGGGGCTGCTCTGTTGGTCGGCGCAGCCTCCGAGGCTCAGGCTCACACAAGCACGCATGCTCCCCACCACCTGTCGTTAAAGGGGGGCGGCCCGGGAGCTCCTTGGAGCTGCCGAGAAAAATGACCCAGGGAGGAACCAGACAGGCTGTCAGAACTTCCTTCCAGTAGACAGCCCAAAGCTGGGCTGCCCGGGCCCAAAGCCCCTAGCCCCATGTGGCTACTAACATTTAACTGAATTAAAATGAAATGCAATGAAAGATTCGGTGATGCAGTCCCACTGGCCACCCTGTGACTGCTCGACAGCTACAAGTGGCCAGTGGCTACTATGGTGGATGGTGCAGGGAAAGACCATTCTCATCACGGCAGAAAGTTCCATCAGGCAATGCTGTCCTAAGGTCCTGGGGCCCCCCATCACCAATGTCTTCAGAGGACCAGCAACACATTCACTGTCTCTCCCCATAGTTAGCCAGCACTTTGGGGCTACCATGTCAGTAGCACCCTGCCCATCTGGCCTGCTTCTCCGGCTTTCCCTCCCAGGTCTACAGGGTGGTGTCCCCAAATGTCCGCTGCGCATCCAGGAAGACCGACAGGTTGGGCAACTTGTCCAGCCTCTCTCATTCCTAGACAGGGGCCCTTGACCTCCTCATTCCTTCACAACCCGCTCTGGGGCCAGGAGGGTACCGTGCCATTCCTGCCATCCCTTCCAAGCAGTGTGTTTCTGGGGGCCCCAACACTTGGGCTGCTGGCCTTCTCTTTAGGCCTCCAGAGGGACTGGATACTCCATCTTAAATCATTTCGGCATCAAAGACCATCACTTTGTTTTCAGATACAAGCCTGGCCTGTGACCAGCCCTGGGTCATCCCCACAATGCCTGCTTGGCGATAAGGTCTTGACCCTCAACCTGAGAAAGCAGATAACCTCCCAGCCCCCCTGTGAACGTGCAAAGAGATGCCAATTTAGCAAATACAATTACTGGGCTGTTACCTGCTGGTGTAATTAACTGACAGATGGATTCATCAGTGATTACCCTCCAGGGACTCAGGATTTCAAGAGGAGTATAGGGAGGCCTACTCTGGCCATTGGCTCCAAGGGGCCACTGGGAGTAAGAGAGAGGACACAAAACGAGACACAGCCGAGCCCTGGTCTGCCCTCCCGCCCCCACCTTTGGCTGGCAGGTAAAGCACAGCTCAACTCAGGCTCACAAAGCCACAAAACACCGTAATACTGACCACCACTTACCCAGCGGTTACCACGTTCCAGGAACAACCACCTTGCCTAACAACACAAACAGCAAGTGACACAAGACCATAATGGTTATCGCTTCCGGGGCGCTCTCCACAGGCCAGGGACTGTGTGAAGCACTTTATACAATTAACTAATTTTTTGAATTTCCTAACCATTCAACAAAGTGTGTGGTATAATAAGGCCCATTTTACAGAGGAGAAAAACCAAGGCTGGGAGCGGTCAAGTCACGTGGCAAGTAAGAGCCAGAGCCGGAACTGGGAGCCGATGCAGCTGCCGATCCCCAGCGCCCGACCACTGAGCCACTTGGATGGGCTCGCCTGGGAGCTCCCTCTGCCTCGATGGAGGTCACACCTGTTCCGAGACGCAGGAGAAGTCCCTTAACCGCAGAGGTGAGACTGCCCCGTGGCAGTTCCCAACCGACTGCAGCTGGGCGTCCAGCCGGCATCTGCCAGGAAAGCCAGGTCCTCAGGAGAGGGACGACTGGTCTGAAAGAGGGGAAAGAGCCTGGGCACTCGGCCCCCTATGTGCCCGCCGGAGGCCGTCTCTCCACAGTCGTTACTGCTTCCAAGGAGACAGTGGGAACTCGGGCACAGCGACCTGTGCGCAGTCTCTGGGGCATCGGCCGGTTGCCTGGGCAACCACATATCTGGCTGGTGCGAAGAGGAGCCGGGCTTGGTGCTGGGCGCCCCACTGGGCACTTCAGGGCCTGCCGAACCCTTGGCAAAACCCCATCACCAGCCGGATCGGTCTGACCACATTTAAAAGCTTCCACATGGCTGCTTTCCCCCCGAGCTCTGAGTTCCTAGGGGACAGGGGATGAGGCTTCACGGGCTTCTGCCCTGCTGTGCGTGGTGACCGCAGCTTCTCGGGACACATGGAAGGGGCTCTCAGTGTTTCCAAAACGGAGGAAAAGCAAAGGTCAGCAATAATGACCGACACGTAAGAAGCTTCTGCCATGGTGAGTGCCGAACCTAGTCTTCTAAGCCCCCTGACCCCCAAGTGCTCCTCACCCCCAGATGCAAGCAGGAACCACGTGGGGAGTCTTGTTAAAAGGCGGAGTCCCAGGGCGCCTGGGGGGGCTCAGCTGGCTGAGCGGCTGACTCTTGGTTTTGGCTCAGGTCATGATCCCAGGGCCCTGGGGTCGAGCCCCGCATGGGGCTCCCTGCTTAGCAGGGAGTCTGCTTGAGGACTTCTCTCCCTCTCCCTCTCCTCCTAATCATGTGCGCGCTCTCTCTAAAATAAATAACTAAATCTTAAAAAAAAGAAAAAAGGCAGATTCCAACTCCAGAGCCAAGTGGAGCCCAGTGGGGCCCAGGAGTCTGTCCGCATGATGCATAGGAGGAGGGGGCACTGTGGGGCTGATACCTTGCCCGAGGTCACACAGCTGGTGTTGTGGGCTGAGCTGTGTTCCCCGAATGACACGTCCAAGTTCTAACCACTAGAGTCTGTGGACGTGATTTTATCTGGAAATAGGTCTTTGCAGGTGCAGTCAAGGGAAGAGAGGTCAGGCTGGCTCAGAGGCGGGCGCTGTGGCCAACAGCTGGCATCACACACACACAAGGGAGAGACGGTCATGCAGAGCCGGGGGCCAAGGTCGCCACTCTGCGTCCACAAGCGCGGGAACTCCGGAGAGGCAAGGAGAAGACCCCCACACGGAGCGTGCGCATGGGGGCCCAGCCTCGTGGCGGGGGAGACCTGGATGCTGGGCCTCTGCCCGCTACTCTGAGACAGCGCGCGTCTGCCGTGGGCGGCACTTTGTCAGAGCAGCCCCAGGAAACTCACACCTGGTGAGCAGCGAAGCAGCGACGGACCCCGGGGGGCCTGGCTCCTGACGGCTCCGCCGGTCCGCTGCAGCCACTCAGGCTGACCGTTCCCAGGCTTTTATTTTAGGAAGAGGGTGGCCGGGGTCCGTCTGGTGGGCGCGTGGTGGTGTGGTCCGGGGGCCCGGGCACCCAGGGTGCCCCTGTGTTCAGCAGCCTCTCCCGGCTCTTCCTCAGTTTGGAATTCGCTGGGTTTTCTCTTCCTGGGGGAGATGTGGACCCCTGTCTCTTTCTTGTTCCCTCAGAGGGCGGAAACGCCAGTGTTCCTGCCAGGTGTGCTGCCTGCGTCCAGGGTACCTGCCCCAGCAGCCGTGGACCAGGGAGCCACCTGGACAGAGCGGGGAATGCTTGTCCTGAGTCAGGGTCCATGAAGACTGTGAGCGTACACAGCTACGGCCCCGGACCTGCTCTCAGCACTCTGGAAATGCACCCCTGTCTCCACGTGGCCCTAACCCCAGGGGAGGCCGCGTTCCCAGCCGCCCCCTACCCCACCCCGGCTACGGAACACCGGCCGAGACACCCGGGAAGGGGCTGCACGTGCCTTCCACAGCTCATCACAACGCTGTCGGGAGGCTGGGGGGGATCCCTAGTTTCATACTCAGCACACCCAACACTACACCCCCCCCTCCCTTCGCTCACTTGCCTCCCCCACCAGCCTGTGGAACTCCCAGGAGCTCCGGGGCCCGGGCGAGGCCCCGTCTTGGCTCTCAGGCGTGTGCGGTATCCCGGACCAAGTGAGGGCGCCTATCTGAACTCGAACTTCTGCTCTGCTGTGGGTAAGCTGTGCAGCTACCAGAGAATTCTATCACTCCCCGGAACCTCGATTTCCTCCTCTGGGACATGGAGATGACAGGAGCACCTGCCTCTTGGAGGTGTTGACGAGACCGTGGTATTTCAGGCTGAACACCAGGACTTCGTAGGTGCTCAGTAAATGGCAGCTGACGAGTGTGGCAGGACGCTGGCCGACGACGGTTAACCCCTGAGAAAAATGAAGTGTGACGAGAAATCCCCGAAACGCCCGTCAGCCAAGACACATCAAACAGACCGTGGCCCCATGCACGGGGTCACCGGAGACAGCAGTTACAAGAAGGAGAGCTGGGAGGTCCGCCAGAGGCCCCACACCCGCCAGACACAAAGTGCAGAAGCGAACACAGACGTGTGCACATAGATTCACACGCGTGCACTGCGCGGGGTGTGGGGGAGGGGGCCACGGGTCAGGCTGATGACAGCTGTCTTCCTGCAGAGGGAAGTGGCTTGAGGGAAAACCAAGCCCGGGGCAGGGGAGGGGGAAGGAGCAGCTCTGGTTCTATCTGTAAGGCTTCGAATTGTCACAGGAAGCCAGATCTATGCACTGTACATTTAATTAAAAAGGAATATGAAAAAGTCCCCAAAGAGTTCAGAAATTGGGATCATGAAGGTGGTATTGTCCTCCCACCGAATTTTCAAAGCGGTCAGAATCCCACGTTCTTAGAAAGAGCCGGAAGGTATCTGAACTCCTGTTATTTTTGACTTCCCCGTGTTGCAGTAGAGTACCTGGTTTCTCAAATAATATATGTTCCCTGGAAAATAGAATCCTACAGACTGTGTTAGGGTGGAGAGAAGAGGACCAAAATGCCAGTGTGGCTCACCACCTGCTGCTTCTATGCTGGTGGCCATCATTCCTTGGGTTCTCTTTCCGTGCGTGCTCCGTGCACACACACGCACACACACACACAGCAGGATAAATGTGTGTATAAATGTAGCCCGTATCACATATGCTGGCCTTCTGTTAACCTCACCTCTGTCTCCCACCCCGCCTCCCCCACCCCTGTACCCCTGAACCCATACTAACACCATGGTACATACTAGGGTTTGGCAAACATTTTCTGTAAAGGGCCAGAAAACAATATTCCAGGCTTTTCCGGCCACACTCTGCTATGGTAGCATGAGTGGGTGGGGCTGTGTCCCCCAAATGCCCCCTCTTCAGAAAAAGCCCCTGGCACATATCCATTCATATCTTTTTCCACGGCCACATATAGTCAAATGCAAGTACACAGACTTAGTTGGGTCCCCTGATTTGCTGTTTTGTCTCTCATGCATTTTACAAAAAAAGGGCATCACACTATACATAGATCTCTGCGTCTTGCCTTTCCTCTCCTAACCCCTGGAGAAGGGCCTTCCAAATCAATCAGTATAGACTTCTCCCTGCTGCGCGTTTTTGTAGAGCTACCTCAAGCGTCAGTGGGCAAAGGTAGCATCTGCCTTTAGAAAATGAAGCAAACAGCAGTTCTTCGGCCTGACCTCAGCCCTCTGTGCGGATCCTCCTGATGGGCTTTCCGGCCACGGCCACCGGCTGCTGTGACCGCCGTACTTCCATGCCCTCCCATCCTGGTCAGGCTGCCATGTCAAAGAGCCCTTCCTCGGGGGCCACGGCCATCTGGCCAGCATTCGGCCAGCCCCCTCGGTCAGCGCAGACCGCCAGGGTCTCCAGGAACACAGCCCACCTGACCTCCCTGGGCTCTGGGCCAGCCAGAGGCTTGTCCTGCCCGCCCCAGCGATAAATGCGACACAGTCCCTTCACATCCCAGCCACAGCTGAGGCCCCACCTTTGAAACTGGCAGCTCAGGAGACCCTATGACTTTGCTATGACTTTTCTAGGGACGTTTCTATGCCTGGAGCACACGCTGAACCTGGAGTGAAAACCTCAGTGGGGGGGTTCTCGCCAGTTCTTAACAGGAGATGCCATCTTCTGCACACACACCCCTGGTTGTAATAGCAACCCTCCGAGTAAGTTTAAAAATGCACATACTGTACCAGAAGCTGCTCTCTTCCTCTGCCATGTGGGAGGGGTCGGCCCCTAGTGAGGTTCGCTCCCCGAAATGTGGGGGACAGCATGGGACAGTGCCACCGGGCTCCTGTTTCTGTCCTGTTTCCTCTGGGCCTGATAAAGGGACATCTCTATCCCAAATAAGGAGTTCCCTTGCTCAGCCTCAAGACGGTGGCATCTCCGTGGGGGCCTCCAGGGTTCATGTGTCTTAGCACTGTATCTAGCGCTCGCACTACTTCGAAGGGCATCTGATCTGTTCATCTGTTTGGGAAACCTCCACTCCTCCTTGGGGATGGGGGGGTATTGCCTCCTCTGGGCTGGAGCCTGGGCCCGAGTTTATGAGTGACGTGGAAAAGAGCTCAGCTCCCTAATTAATTTGCAGGTGCCCCCTGGTGTGCCCGTGCTGGCATGTAACGATGGGCTGGAATCCAGCATGACATCTGTCCCTGCCTTCCTGAGTGTGTGTGTGGGGGGGGGGGGCGGTTCGTGGAGAGGCAGAATTTCCAGGGCAGCTGTCCCTTCCCTGCTGCGGAGGGCCCTGCAGACTTGCCCAAGGGAGGCCCGTGATGGACCGTGATGGTCCGTGATGGGGAGCGTGGCCATCACGGTGATTCTAAGTTGGCTGCACAAATGGGAGAGGTGCTGGCAGAGTGACCCCAAAGCCACAGATCTGTTCAGCCAGTTACCCTTGATCTCCGGCTGCCAGGGACCGGTTAGCAGGGCCTGGAGGACACAGAAGGAGGCCCAGACCAGGTCTGAACTCTGGCTCGGCCACTCAGGGAAGTTATTTAGTCTGCAAGTCAGTTTTCTTGTCTGTGGAAGGGGGTCCAATCCCCACCCCTTGGTGACACTGTACAGCCTGATGAGGACAACACAGTGAAGTGGAGGAAAAACAGTCGGTACTCGGTAAACGTCTGTGGCTCTTTGCCCTTTAAGCCACGGGGGCAGGTGTCGAGCTTTGGTGGGCCTCGGAATCACCTGCAGGACACTCATGATGGTGACACAGAAGATTGGCACTTCTACTAAATTTCCAGGTGAAGAAGGTGCTGCTGGTCCGGGAACCCTACTTTGAGAACCACTAGTTTGGAACCCCCGCATCCACAGTGGCCGGGAGGCCCGAGGGGAGACAAGGACCACCCTATTCTCATGCAGATGGTGACAAAGCCAGCAGACACCACGGGCCGCATGGCTACTGCTGACCTGGCCTGACGTCCAGGGCATGCTTTTCAGGGTCTGGACGTCTGCTGGAGCCAGAGGTCACATTCCATCCGCTCGGCCCGAGGGTCTTGCCCGAGCATCTGCCCGGCCCCCCACCCGGTCGCAAGCCTCCCTGGTCTTCTGCCGCCACAGTCAGCTGGCTGTCGGGGTGGCATAAGGCGCCTCAGAAGGGCGTCTCTGTCCATTTCGGGGTGTCCTGTAAGACCATCTGTTGGTTCCAGGAGGGCACAGGATCCCCCGGGGAGCAGGGTGTGGGCGACAGCCACCACGTCTGTGGTGCTTCTGCCCGGTCTCCTGGTCAATTAGCCTCGCTCTGAAACACCTCGCCATCCAGAGAGCTGGGCTGGCTGCCCCACGGGGTATTTTATGATCATCAGGTGAGGAGAGGCCCTAATTCCTCTGTGGGGACAGCTGCTGTTCTTTTCGGAGTCTGTTTGGCCCCGTCTCCGAGCCAACAGAGCCAACAGTCGGGCAGGAGCCTCGGAGGCACACAGAGCGGCAGGCCACCTTCCCGGCCGCGGCCCGACCACCCGCCACGGCCCCCGCGGAGAGCCGACCGGCGCCGGCCTCCCGGGGCCGCTGCCCACCACCCAGCTGCGACAGGGGCCCGCTGCAGACCCCCGCAGAACAAAAGGTCTTGCTCGTCAAGATGTTGCCTCACATTTCTGTTTTAAAGGCTCTTCTTTAAAGAGAAAGAAAGAGGGGAAAAAAAATCTGCCTTAAAGGGCAGAAAACAAGTTCACCCGCAAACCATTTACGTGAAAAAACTTCCTTGTATGGTTCAGTGACTCATCAGCCCCCATCAAAGCGTGCGTGGGATGACACACCAAAGCTCTGGGCCCCCCTTCCTTGTCTGGGGAGAAAAAAAACAACCCACAAATGCACTTCTTTCTTGGCCACTTGGAGAGCTGCTGTCGTGCGCCATTCCTAAGGCCCAAAGAAGACCTTCCCACACAAGGAGGTCGGGGTGGGGGGAAGGGTCTTGGATGGTCAAAGCCCAAGCCTGGCCCTCTGGTGGGGGCTGGGGAAGCCCCGCTGGGGCGGAAGGGGGCAGGGAAAGGCTTGGGGTCCCAGGGATGGGGTGCAAAGTGAGCTCATCCATTTCCTGCTCTGTGGGGTGGGGCAGGTCATCACACCCGCCCTGGGGCTCCAGGTTCTGAACCTACTGACTGGGGACGGCTGGGGGTTGGGGGGGGGTGCGTCTCAAGGGGCGAGGATCACACAGCAAGCACCTCTCGCTGTCTCTGGCCTGTAGACGGCGGGTGCTCCACACGGGCTCCCCTCCCCCCTCCTTTCCTGCAGAAACTCCGGTTCCCGTCTACACAGCAGGGTTTTACGGAAAGATCTAGAGTCCCATCCAGTTTGACCCTTGCGTGAACAGAATACTGTAAAACCATAAAAAGGATGAAGCAGATCTGTGGGTCCCACCAGAGAGAGATCGCCCTGGTAGGTCCTTAAAGCGTCAAGGAGCCAAGAATGACACGGTGTGGGGACTACAGTCTGTGTGGAGTTTACAGAGGAATAGTCCTAGGACCTTCCGAAAGCCCCCACAAGGGGCTCACAGGCCTGCTCTGGGGATACCGTGTGCGGGGATGAGACTGCCCCCTCACAACTTCCTGTGCCACTGAGAACCGCCACATACGCCCATAGCTGTCACCCCTCGGAAGAGTCCACAGAGGCCCTGGGGGCACGGGGCGCTGACAGCAGAGGGGCACGAGGGAATCTTCTGGGAGGGGGGGCAGGAATTTGGGTGGGGGTTATTCAGGTCAATACAATAGTCAAAACTCACTACGCCAACAGCCAAATGTGTGCATTTTGTTACATGTCAATCATAGCTTTGTGTGTGTTTTTTTTTTTAACTTAAGATGTATGAACAGGTTTATGGGCAGTGGGAATTTTCTTTAGTTCTTTTTGTCCTTTTGAGTATTAAAAAAAAAAAACCCTTAATAAATATGATCGTTACATGTCCTGTGCCGGTGGCCTCTTATACGCTGGGGGTAGGTATGTAAGTTGGTGTGCCCGCTTTGGAAAACTCTGGGGGCAGCATCCACTAAAGGGGGGGAATGCAGAATGCATCTGGGCTGACAGAAGGCAGGACAGTGGTCTTCTCCGACCGTGGAGGGGGGTGAAGCAGAGGGACTTGGGGGGCCAAGGAGATGCCTGGGAGGCAGTCACTCTGTTCCTCAATCTGGCTGACTGTTACTCGGGTCAATTCTGTGAGAATTTGGGAAAGTTCACCCAGCAGTACACTTCTGACCTGTGTCCCTTTCTGCACATAAGCCTTCAATGCAAAGTTTACTTAATGGATTCAAACGGCCCATGTCTATGCTAGAGAGTGCTCTGGTCGGGAACAGTGGAGACGCACCACGCCAGGACCTCACACTTGCTGGGCTCAGAGATGGGGCTGTTGTGCCCATGTCCCCACCCTCCCCATGGCCATGGTGGTGCCATCTCCCGCTGGAAGGAGGAGGCTGGGTTTGGAGACCAACCGCCCGGATTCAGACCCCGGCTCTGTCTGGTTCTGGCTGTGCGACTGCAGATCTTCAAGATGGGCCTAATCAGACTTGGGGATGATGTGAAGAGAGTACACACACACACACACACAAACACACACGCGCGTGCAGCAACACACACACACACACACACGCAAAAGCCCCCAGCACAGCTCCTGATGTTAGTAGGGATCTGACGATTGTTCTGTCTACCGTAAAGACAGCCCACAAGGGCATGAGCTCTCCTCCCCAAGGCTACCCAGCCCTCTGCCACTTGTTAGTTTCAATCCCCGAAGCTGCCCTTGTTATTAGTTATAGGGCCCCAATGGCCCATTGAGTCTCTGGAGACTGTGGCCCTCCTGGGGGCTGGCAGCCTGAGCCCCAGGGGCCTCCAATCCGTTCCACAGAGCACAGGTCCCTGCAAAGCAGCCGGTGAGGGCCTCTGCTCCACCGCGCTGTCCCTCCGAGGAGGCCCCTCCCCCCATCCTGGGCTGGGATGAGCTGTGCCTCTGGGGGGAGGCCACCCCTTTCGCCGTTCTCCACCGAGCCTGGGACCCCCTCTTAAGAAGTCACAAAACCTTCTCTGACCGATGGCCACAAATGAATCTGGATGGAATTCTGGCCTCTCTGATCTGGCTGAAGCCAATGTGTGCCTGGGCCCATGAGAGGGCTGAGGCCAACTCCCACCCATCCTTGTCCCGCTCCCCTGTTTCACCTCCTTTCTCCGAGGCGGGCAGGTAACACTCACGCCCTTCCCAAGCAGAGGAGAACCAGACCCGGAGTTTCAGTTGGGAAGCTTGACAACTTCTCCCATGAACAAGCCCCAAAACGGCACAGGCCCGAGCCAACAGAACGAGGTGTGGGTCCTAGCAAGGTTGGATGGGTGACGGTCTAGGAGGTCATAATGCAGGGAGGAGGGAAGCTTTTGCTCCCTCCGTCTCCTCAGGTCAGCCAGCAGGGGCTCAGCTGGGAAGGGTTCTGCCACAGGGGAACTGAGCTCAGAGATGCATTAGTGACGCCTGTCACGGGCTCCCCGCGGACCGATGGCACGGGCACCTTGCCTGTGCTGCCCTTCTTCTGGACTGTCTGCGAGGACACTTCTGCACAAAGGGAAACAGCGTCTTTGATCGTTAAAGCAGAATAAGAACAATCAACATTGATCTAACACTCACTCACACAGCAGGTGCCCTTCTAAGTTCTTTATTTCTACTGACCCATTTCATCCTTGTAAGAACCTAATGAGCTTGGTCTTACTGTGAGCCCCACTGTAGGAGGAGAAGTCGGCTGAGAGAGGAAAGCAACTGGCCCAGGGTCACACCGCCAGTGAACACGGAGCTGGGATTTGAACCCAGGCAGTTCGGCCCTGAGCTCTCACCTGTAGGCACGGCAGAAGTTATTCCTTTGGGAGCCAACTGGCAAACGTGGTAAGGGCCGCAAAAGATACCCCAGAACAGTGGCCGCTGTTCTGGAAATCTGCCTTAAAAAAGTAGTTCCCAAGAAGTAGAAACTTAGGTCTGGGGGAAAGGCGCGACTGCGTTATGGGTAACTGAGGAAACCGGAAGAGCCCGAACGCCCAGCCGCAGCGAGTTGTGCGGTAAATGAGGCCACAACCTCTTCACAGATGTCATGCACCCTGGAGAGCTGATGCATACAGTCCTGGACACGTCGAGGTGTCTCTGCAGGAAGGCTGTGCTGAAGCCACAGGGACGGCCACAGCCACCAAAGCAACCCTGCAAAGGCACACGAGGCCAAGGAGGACATTTGCAAGAGTAAAGTCAGTCGTTGGGTGGGGGCTGGCAGGAGCCAAGTGGCTTTGCCCTTGGTGTGGCTGTGAAGGTGTTTTCAAGACGCCTATAAAAAGGATGGCGAGTGCAAGGGGAGGAAGGACAGAGAGGGCGATGGGGGCAGGGAGGGGTGTGCAGGGGTCACTGTCTTCCCTCCAGACAAGGGGGTGTCCCGGCTGGGGCAGGCAAGCCCAGCCAGGGGCCACGCCGGAGGGCGGTGGCCAGTGCAGAGCGGGGTTGGGAGCCGGGCTGGGTCTGGGCACACAGAGCCTTGATGTTGGCCTCTGAGGACACTGGGGACGTGGTGCATTTGGGGCAGATGTGGAGGCAGGCTGGTCCACCTAGAGGTGAACCTTCTGGGCCCAGGACAGGTGGCCTGACAGTGGTCCTGGGGCACGCAGGACAAACAGGGCAATCGGCCTTTACCCACAAGAAACGGGACTGGCAAGCCAAGGCTAATTCCCATAACCCTCACACGGATGGCTGTGAGACTGAGAGAAAGACGTAACGCTCTCATGAGATGTTGCACAAAACGAACACCGAGGCCCTGCACATGCCAGGCACTGGAACAGGAAGGAGCGGAGGGCCGGCTGGGCAATGCCAGCTCACGAGGGTGAGGAACTGTCCGGCGCATGTGCGTGTGTGCGTGTGTTCGCCTCAGGCACCAGACCCGTGTGCAGCTGGGAGCCACGTTCCTGGCGGTTGAGATTCACCTCCGGTTCTTGACTCGGAGTTCTGTCTACACTCCAGCTCCGCCACTGACCCTGAGCAAGGGGTTTAACCTCTCAGCCTCGGTCTCCCCAGCTGTGAAATGGGCAACAGGGAGCCCAGGCTCCTCCTTAGGTTTGTGAGGATTCAGTGGGGTGATGATGGCCACTTACTGCTTTTGCTGTTTGCGGGGGAGCTGGATGAAGACTCAGGGCCCACGGGCTGGGTGGGGGGGCTGCCAACTCAGGGAGGTCAGCAGGTGGGCCCAGAGGCATCCAGAGGCCACAGATGTAGGACTAGAAGTGGCTCTGCCCCAGGAGGAAAGGCCCAAAAAGGAAGACGGAGGTGGGTCTAGGAGGAAGGTCAGAGTTGGGGGTGACAGCACCCACTGTAGGGTCCATCCGACCCCCAGGAGCTTCCCTCTGGGGAAGGGACATCAGTTCTAGGGCCCTTTGTCCCCTGACCTGATTGCCCGGGAATCTGGGCAAAAGCTGGACCGTGCCCTCTCACCGTGTGGAAATGGGGAGAGGGGCCCAGCCCCCTGCAAATCCCCTATGGCGGGTGGGGACCTAGGCCTCCGGCTGCAGTCTTCCCCTGCACATCAGGGACCCTGACGGTGGCCGTGCCTCAGTGGGGGCTCCCAGCACAGGATGGGCTCACCCCCATGTCAGGCTCAGCCAGGGCCTGCTGCAGAAGCTCGCCCGTGGCGTCATTAGGAGCTGGCTGTCCTTGGCAATGTCCTTGCCGCCCCCCCCCATCTATTAGATGGGGGAGTGAAGACCGGGGAGCGAATGTGCACGAAGTACCAGGCACAGCAGTGCTCACAAGCCTTCGAGGAACGACGGTCGCCCTCACTCCCGGGGACACTGCCTGCCCATCCCCAGTTCGGGAACACGCCTGGCAGGGGCAGGGCAGGGGCTGGGCCGGCGGGGGGCGGGGGGCTAAGTCACACCGACAGGATCTTCACAACAGCCGCGGCTGCCAGCCCCCTTCCAACCGCCTCACGCAGCAGGGCACCCCACCCCACCATGACCCGGTGAGCAAGGTGCTGGATTTTCCCCATTTGACAGAGAAGAAAACTGAGGCTCAAATAAATGCACTCCGTACCCAGTACACTCCTACGTGGTCACCCCCTCACGTGCCACATTCTCTCTCACACAAACACACTCATTCCCTCCCCCAGGCATGTGCACCCCACATTCCTTCCCACCCTCCTGCTCTGCACGGAAGAGGGACAGAGCCAGGGATGGGGTGACGCAAAGCTGGGGTGACCGCAAGGCTGCGGCCACCCCAGGGGCTTGGGGAAACCTGTGTGGGGAGAGGAGGAGGCGTGGCCGCGGCGGAATGCCAGGGAGGATGCCAACCTGAGCTGGGATTTTCCCAGAGCCCAGTGCCTCCTCCGCCCCGCAGCCTTGGGACAGGAAAACAGGTCAGCGTCTCGTCTCACGCAGACTCTGCTCCTTTGTCCCCAGCACTTGGGATGGGCCTCGGGGACCGTTCTTAGTAACCCAGCTTTCCCTGGGGATAAACAGTCTTGGTTTTTAGGACTTCTGTGCAACGGCCCACACGGAACCCCTCCCCGGAAGTGAAAAGGCCGTTTTCCAGAGCTGGAGGCTTCCTACTGGGCCTGGTGCGTGCCTCCTCCCAGCCAGGGGCTGTCCACCCCAACAGGCCTGACCCCACAGTTGTGCACACCTCGGCCTCTTGCCTCAAAACTTAGGACAAAGAAACAGGCCAGTCTTCTCACCGCTTTGTAAACACACACGATGCCCTCACATGCCTTGCACACAGGAACGGGGCTGTCCCCTCGTGGCCTTGCACACGTAGGCAGGCCTGTCCCTTCACAGTCTTCACACACAGACAGGCCTGTCTCCACAGGAACTGGCCTCCAAGGTGCATCTCTCGCTCAGAAATGAGGCCTCATTAACTCAGTAAAACTGTTTATGCTTACACACCCCCAGGAATTGGCCTCAGGGGCCAAACCACCCAAACCAAACAGGGCTGGCCTCTCCAGGGAGCCCTCGGGGCGCTGCGCTCTGGAGGGTCCTGGGAGGGCTGGCGCTGCTGTCCCACCACCCAGAGTACCCCCATCCCACCCTCCCTCCTGGGACTGGAGATGCTGGCTGTCCTCCTATGAGAAGGCTCTCCCTGAGCAGCGCTGGCCAAAGGCAGGAGGCCGAGAGGAAGAGGGGAGGCGGCGGAGGGGCGGAGGGAGCAGGGAAGGGGAACCTGGGAGCAGGGACCCTTCTGGGTACACTTGGGAGCATGCGCCGGGGACTCAGATGTCCTCACACGTAAGTGTCAGTAATGACGGACTATTCAGGGAGACAACACGACGCTCAAAACAGGGTCTGGGCCAAGGAAACACCTCAGGCTTAGTGTGACGGCACAAGATGGGAGAAGTCGTGCGCTGAGGTCACTGAGCACCAGCATTACCAGGGCGGACCAGGGGCGGGCGAGAAGATCACATCTGTTTCCTCCACCACCACCTGGGGCAGACTGAGCATTTCTCAGCCTTTTTCTAATTATCCTTGCCCAGTCCCCCTCCCAGGAGCCTTCTTGGGCATTTTCCTCCTATTTCCCGTCCTCCCTTTGAAATTAAATACTAAAAAATACGGGTTTTGTTGAATGGGGTTGAACTTCAGAGGACCAAGTATTATTGTAATAACTCAAGTTTTTTTAAGCCCCAGAGAACCCATTTGGCTCCCCTTGGGAGCAATTCTTTGTTGAGAAGGCCCTAGAGACACCCGTACAACTCAGTAAAAACTAAACCAACGGGAACACAGTATTTAATAGGCAGCATTCCTTACAAATGAAAGAATGGGTTCTCCACGTGCGCCGCGGCAGTGACACACACACATCGATGTAGCAGAAAACGACAAAAACAATATGCAGAAAATTTTGAAAATCAAGCTGAGGTTACAGCGTTTCACAAGTCCTCATTTTTGATTTTCTAAAAAGATTTTCCTTTCCAAAAAGGATATTCTAAAAAGATTCTCCTTTCTAAAAAGGAAAAAGCCAAGAAGGTTGATTATAAATATGGCGGAGAGGCTCTATCAGGCAGGAGAGGCAGAAGGTCACATGCTGAGTGGGTTGAAGGGCCCCGAGGTCACGATCAGGCATAGCCGGAGAGGCAGGGCAGACCCGCAGATCTGTACCGAGATCTGCTGCGTGCCTATGGGTAAGTCGTTAGAACTCTCTGAGCCTTGGTTCCCTCATCTGCTGAACGACAAGGAACAGAAAAGTGCACAGCCATGCCTGGTACACTGCATCTGCATCAGAATTCATGAACACTTCCTAGAACCTACCCAGACCGTAAGAGAACCAGAATTCGAACCCAGGTCTTCAGCTCATTTTGCTAGCCCAAAGGGCCTCCAAAGCACCTTAAATTTCACCATTTTAAAAAGGAGAGCATGCTTCCTCCAATCCCAGCAGAACTGAAACCAAGTTGTTGACACTAAGATACCACTGCCACCTGGTGGCAGCATACCTAAATTATGGGGGGGGGGGCAGCTGTCAAAGGGGGAAAACTGCCAGTGTCTTACACCCGCCCAACACACCAGTAAAAGCTTATACAGTGAGAACAAAGGTCACCATCTACCATGTGGCAAAAGGGCCACACACGTCCAGGCATTTGCCAGTTCCTTGAAACTCTGACTTGCGTCTCCTGGATGCTTTTGTTTGTTTTTGTTTTCGGGGCGGGGGGGGGGCTTTTGTTTTTTAATAAATTTAACAACCATAAAGATACCAAACGCCACAAAATTGAATGCAGACATCCAGGCCTTCCTGAACACTGTTGGAAGCCCAGGCACCCCCGATTCTGTAGCTGTTCAGTCAAATGGTCTGAATCCTACCCTATACTTGACGTTTAAATTTGTACGTTTCAAGGTCGTCACTTTCAAGTCATCTTTCTGGCCGGTCAGTCTCGGACATTCAGCTCTCCCAGCCCGCCGACCGAGCCCTCCCTCCCAGCCGCACACTATTCACAAACGCCCCAGGGACCCCCCTTCAGGTGCTCCCGCAGGCTGCAGACAGCAGCTGCAGAACTCGCCCAGCTGGGCAGAGCTCTGCGGAACACGGTGGAAGACAGCGGCCTGCCCCTCGCCCTCAACAGGGGTCTCAGCCACCTGTGCAGGGAGGCATTTCCCCACTGTCAAGGGGGCAGCAGTTTCCTGCCCCTTCCTGAGCTGAGACACAGCGAGGCAGCCGCCCACCGAGCTTCCCATTCACTTGCAAAATGCATTCGGAGAACGGAAGGGGGAGGCCGTAGTGACAGTGCAACGGGCCCTTCCTTCAGAAGCCCCCCGACCACACCATCTACCAGCCCCTCTCGTCCTCCCTGCTCCTCTGGTATTTAACCCCCACACGGCCCCCAGCAGGTCCTGACATAAGCCCGGCCTGTCTTGGGACCCACAGGGCCGCACACAGCCAGGCCTCAGGGACGAGGGATAATCCTGCGGGGGAAACAGCTCTCCGTAGCTCCTGCTGACTCTGTGAACAGGAATGTGCCACCTTGCTTTCCTCGCTGCCCCCCCCCCCTCCGCCCCAAGCTGCCTTCTGCCTGCACATTCAGAAACCTGCAGGCCTGAGAGGGACCTGGGTGTGAACCTGCCTCCAGCCCCGACGCGCTGCGGGAGCTGGGCTCCAGCCTCGCCTCGCCTTCCCTGAGTGTAAAAGGGGAGCGGTGACAGTCATCAGCCTTTCGAGGGCTGCGGCAAGGGTGAAATGGCCACGATGCGCCCAGCTTCGTGGTCCTGGCACACAGTAGGTGCTCAATAAATTCTAATCCTTTCCCTCCGCAGCCCCAGCTCGGAGACTTCTTGTTGAGTTTCTGAGGTTGCCACACGGGTGCCAAGCGAGAGGACCTGCAGCTGTCGGGGGAGACTGGAGGCGCGGCCCTGTTTGGGGCCAGGAATGTCATTTTCCGGGGTTGTATTTCCGTCTTTGGGCCGGCTGTGACGAGAGTCCCTCAGAGGCACGAGAGGAATTCCGAGTGTTCCCTTGGTCAGCCCGACACCGCCCGAGGCCTGACGCCCTGCACGGGGCCCGCCGCTCACCCTCCGCGGCTCTCCAGCTTACTGTAATGATCACAGCTCAGGACACGCACCGGTCATTCCAGCCATACCCTGCTGGCTCAGCGATGCCACAGAACTGTCACGGCTTGTTCTAAACTAAAAGACCCGAAGGCGGGAGGGCCAGGGAGGCGGGGCGGAAGGAGAAGCTGCCCGCACATTCCACACCCTGGGCACAGCGAGGATTCCCCCGGGGCTGGGAGGCTCCTTCTTGGCAGGTCTGGCCCCTGGGTCTTGAAAGGGACCAGCTGAGGCCTCATCTCCTTCTGGGCTAAAAGGCTCTGGGCCCTCCTATGCAGAGGGTGAACAGGAAAATTGGGCCAAAGCAGCAGGTAACTGGAAGAAGTGAAGAAGTGGGAGAACGGATGGGCGCTTGAACCTCTGGCAGGTTTATGTTTGGAGCAAAGTCCGAAGTCACTTTCAACCCAGCCTCTCGAGACCCCGAGCCCTGTCTCACCGGCCGCCCAGGAGAGCCCCTGCTCCGCAAGCAAGCGCTTCTGTGATCCTTCTGGAAGCAGGCACAATACCAGATAGCTCACGAGCAACGTCCGCGGCCAAGGGCGCAGGAATGCCAGCGCAGGGAGGAAGGCATCGCACATCAGAGGGACGAGGGGGAGAGGCTCTTCCACAGTGGGGCAAGGCTCCTGGGCCGAGCCGTCTGGAAGGCAGGAGATGCCCGCCTTCACACCTCTAGGTAACAGACTAGCTGTAGGCCTGCAGGAGGCGGCCCGAGACAGAGCCGGCCGCCCTCCGTAAGACACCGAGTCAGGACTTACCTTCCACTGCAGGGAATGGAACCACTGGTCTCGAAGGTAGCTGTTGGCAGCCTGCAACGACAAGAAGACAGCGAGGTCCGGTCACCGGCTTGCCGCACGTCAGGGCCTAAGCACGCGCCGCCCAGCCTCCTCGACCCAGAAGGGGCTGCCTTGCAGCCCTCACCTGGCAATTCGCCCAGGGGAACCTCTCAGGTACAGAACTGAAACAGAAGCACTACCAGGGGGATTTTCCTGAAACAAGACCTCACTGTCCCTGCGTGCTTATTTTGCTGGGTAGGAGTGACCCCGGACACTGGCGGCTGGGAGCAGTCACTGTACTCGTTCCTCCACGGGAGGGGCCCGGATGAATGGAAAGAGGAATGCATGGTGGTCGGATGCTGGGGGCCAGAGTAGTTCTGGGGCCTCCTTTCTACCAGGCGCTGCTCCAGGTGCCTGGCCTTTGTTAGCCTCACATTCTGCCACCAGTCCTCCCAACAGCCCTGCGAGGTGACTAGCACTACACCCACTTCTCAGAGGGACAAACCGAGACTCCAAGATCTCACGTCAACTAAGCGCATTCAAACCCAGGCAGGCTGGCTTCAAAGCTTGTGGCTTTAACTGCAGAAGGTCAGGAAAGAGCCCAGCCTTGAACTCAGGCAGACCCTAGTTTAAAATCGCCACACAGAGGGCAAAACCCTCCCAGATCCATGCCACCCTCGTTCACAGACCTTGGCAACTTGGCCTGAATTTTCTCATCTGTAAAATGGGGCCACAAACCCTGACCTTGCAGGAAGGTCATGAGGACTGGGAATGATTCCTGGGGAGCACCAAGAATCGGGCCTGGCCCATGGCAGGGCGTCACACAACGGCAGTCATGACTGTCATCGCCACCGTCATCACTAGCTCCTCTCAAATAAAACGGGGCCCAAGGAAGGTCCGGCCAACTCTAATGCACACCCATGCATCACACTGGCTTACCAGGTCCTCGCAAGTCTACCTTGGGAAGTTGGGAGTGTCCGCGTCATCACCCCAGGTACAAGTGAGGAAACTGAAGCTCGGGGAGGTTAGGAGGTTTCCCACAGACTCCCAGGCAGGAGGTGCAGGGCCAGCACGTGAACCCAGGCCGTCCGACTCATGCTGTAAACCACAGCTATGGCATTCCAAGTTTCCCACTGACCATCCCAAGGGCAGAAATGCAGTGTCTGTTCTCGTCTGACCCCACGGGGGTCTGCTCCAAGGTGACCCTGACCCAGGGCCTCTTTCCAAGCACGAGAATCCAACATCTGTTCCCCACCCACATGGACACACACACACGTAGGCACAAGCGGGTACAAATTCAGGGTCCCCCTCTGTCCAGGGGATCCAGGTTCCAAACCCGAACTGCTAATAAAGCTTAGCTGTTCTCCCAGGCAGAGTCTGGGGGACTCTCTGGGCTTGAACAGGTGACCCAGCTCAGTGGCCAGTGCAGCAGGGCCTCAGGTCCCTGTGGGCAAGCTCTGAGACTCGTCCGTATCTCAGACGGACTGAAACCAGCCCACGGATACAAGGCAAGCTCGCACCTGTGCCCTGAGGAGGGAGCGAACCCGGGGACACCTTCTGTGTGAGTCTCTGACAGACCCGGGTTCGAGTCCGCTGGAGACCCAGAGCCTGCACCACCTGACTGGGGAGGCGGAGGCTGAAGGGGAGTCAGCCGTGGGACCGGCAATGCCCCGGACAGTCTGGGGCTGAGTCACCTCCCTTCAGTGCTGACCGAGCTCTGCGATCTCATGACCATTCTGGTTCATGAGGATGATAAAATACACCCTACGCTTGGGGAGCACGATGCAAGGATCCCAAACAATGAGATCATCCCCGTGCCTGGCACGTGCAGGCTTTTACAAACAGCGACGATCGGGAGCCGTGCGACCATGGCCGGGGGTGCTGATAAATTTGTTCCAGAACAAAAAGCCCTGACTACAGCCTGGGCCACCTTCTGGGCTGTCAGTGATCCCACCTTGGCCAATTCTGTGCCACGGGGTGGCGGGGGGAGGGGGGGAGATGTCCCCGGACCACAGCTGGGAAGAGCTGGCCCCAGCTCACCCCCGGTCTGAGCTCTTTCACTAGGCCAGATGGAGTGGCAGGCGTGGGAGGCCAGCCAGAGGACCCCCAAAGGCTATCCACTGACCCCCAAAGGTTGGTGAACAGGTGACTGGACGTGGCAAAGGGGCTTCGCAGATGGGAGTCAGTGAACGACCTTGAGATGGGGTGGATATTCTGGAATATCTGCGTGGGCCACTGTCATCAGAGGGTCCTGACAAGGGGGAGGCAGGAGGTTAGACAGTTCGAGGCGGAGCATGGGCTGGAGGGATACGGCCACAAACCCAGGGCCACCGACACTCTCTGAAGCTGGAGAAGGCAAGGAGACCCGTGCTCCCAAGAGTTTCCAGAAGGAGCCAGTCCTGCTGACACCCTGATTCTAGTGTAGCGGGACCTGTGCTGGACCTTTGGCGTCTAGAACCACGAACAAATAACGCATTTCTGTTGTTTCCAAGTCTGTGGTAAACGAGTCACAGGAGCCATGGGAAACGAGCATGGGAGGTAGGGCCACACTGACCACAGTGGACCCGGGCAGTGTCCCTAGGGTGTCACTGGCTGGAACGAATGGCCAAGTGAGGACACAAAGGAAGACAGAGAGGACAGGAGGAAGGAGAGGGGAGAAGTGCCTCTCTCCCTCTTTTGTGCCCAAAGGCCCCAGCATGCCGCCCCGCAAACATGTGCCCCCGTGTGACTGCCACCGTGCCCCTGTGTGTCCCCAGGGTCTGGGGTACCAGGTGACCAAGCGAGACTAGCTGAACGAATGAATGAACAAATGAATGAGTGGACGGTGAGCTCTCTGAGGGCAGAATGTTCTCCCAGCTGGCCAGTGCTGATCGGCAGAGCCTGGTGCGCTCAGGGCTGGTCACAGGAGAATGAACGAACTCACCAACTGCGGGGCAGTGTCCATGAGGTGCAGACGGTGACTCGGTGACCAGACCCAACACAGACCTGCCTCCCTCGTACCTGGCACAGCCCCTTCCCGTTCTGGGAACCTCCCTGACATGTGAGACCCTGTTAGGGATCTTTAAGGAAGTCCCTGGCCCCCCTCATGGCTGAGTGTGAGCAGGTGATGGAGGCTGCGAAGTCAGGAGCTCCTGCCCGGGACTCTGGGTCTTGAGCAAAGTGACTCAGGACGAAGGAGGTAAGAATTCCTCATGAGGCAGGGAGCGTCTTCCTGTAAAGGGGAATACCAGGCTGGGACAGGGTCCCACCACTGGCCCTGGCTCCAGTCCATTTTCCAAGCCTATTCTCCAGGTTCCCATCAATCTTTCCAGCATATTCCTTTTCTACTGGAGATTGCCTGAGTCAATTTTGGCTGCTTGCATCTGGGAGTCCGAATGGATCTCCAGGGCACCACTGGACCCTTCTTCCTGCTCAAAAACAGATGTTCCAAAGCATTTTCTCTGCCCTGTTGCTGCTGAAGGAGCCAGCCAGCTCCCAGAGCCGGAGCTTGCTCTGGTGACATCTTGAGCCTCCTGGCATCCCCTGCGGGCCGTCTGGCTCTGCCCAGACCCCAGTGGGCCCAGCCTGCTGCTGAGCGGGAAGGGCCACCCAGATTTCCTGCTCTGGTGCCTGGGACCTCACCCCCGGGTCAGTTGGGTCCACTATGCCCGCCTTTCACAGCAGACTCACGGCCTAGAGGGGGAGGAGGACGTCTGCAGGGATATAACCCCATCTCACCCGCCCTGGTCACCTCGGCTCCCAGCCTAACCTTTCGGGAAGAGCACCCTGCACGTTCCAGGTCTCTCCTCATGTGGGAGAACGTGAGCCCCGTTGCTTCCGTGACCCGGCTGCCTGGCCATATCCATCCTCCCATGAGCGTGTCAACCGGAGGAGGTCAGCGTCATG
This sequence comes from Martes martes, assembly GCF_963455335.1. Classification (NCBI taxonomy): domain Eukaryota; kingdom Metazoa; phylum Chordata; class Mammalia; order Carnivora; family Mustelidae; genus Martes; species Martes martes. Next base: position 6,949,692 of record NC_137905.1, read on the forward strand.
TTCTGGGAAGAAGGCAGGTTTGGGTCCAGTGGAGCAGCTGGTAGGCCCTGGCTGGAAAGAGCTGTGTGACTCTGGACCCCCACACCCGTCTCTAGCACAGGCCCGGGAAGCCGCCTCTCCGAGGCAGGGGCACCCATAAGGCAGTAACACGGGCTGAGGGGACCTACCAGGCATGGGGCACGATGCTGTGCACGCATCACTCTGAGGTGAGGAACTGAGGCTCACAGCAGCGGGGAGGGCCCTGCCACCCACCCCAGAAGCTGACCCAGCCTTGCCCCCGGCCACACCGTCAGCCTCACTGCCCGGGTTCCTCGTCTGGCACACACCCCCCTTCTTCGCTGAGCTCGAAACCACTCGTCTCCTGCAGCACCTTGACTGGGACCACCCCGCACTCCTTCCGGCCACTCTCAGAGCCCCCTTGGATGAACCGCCACCTCCCAGGTGACACTGGGGTCACAAGTCCACCCGACGCACTCATCTAAGGCAAAGAGCGGAGGTGCCGTTCATTGAATTGAAGGTTCAAAGGGATCACCTGGCCCAGGAGCTCTCAGTTTTTTGGGATTTTGTGGGAACCTGAAACCCTTTGAGAGCCTGAAATAAGCTGAAGATTCACACCCAAGTAGAGAGCACATTTGTGTACACACACACACACACACACACGTAGGCAGTCTCGGAATGCACCAGGGACCACAGGGTAAGAACCCCACTCTAGCCCAACCGGTCCCATCCTGCCACACTTCCGGTGAGCAAACCCAGGCCCAGATTTGCGGTGGTGTCATCGGGGTCCTCCCCAACATTTCCAGCACTCCTCCCCGCACGCGGTGGCGCCGGTCACCGCTGGCTGGGTCAGGCCCACGTGACCCGCATCCCTTCCAGGGGAAGCCTTGGGGGGCTGGGGCGCTACCGAGCAGGGGGCCCAGCCGTGGTGACCAGCAACGTTCCAGACAGTGCCGGCTCCATCAGCCCTGCTCCCAGCCGACCCACCGAGGACGGGCAGCCTGAGTGAGAAATAATCCGTTGATGTTCCGAGCCCCTGAGAGGTGGGGGCCGCTCGTCGCTGCAGCACAGTGTGACAGTGTGACAGTGTGACAGTGTCACATGACCTGGCCGGCCCCGCCTGCCCCTCATCGAGCAGAACCACGGTCCCGCATGTGCTCATCTCACGGCTGTTCTTTCCCTCCAGGCTGGGAGCTCTGCGAGGCCGGACACCGTGGGCGATCTATTCAGCCCCGTGTCCACAAAACTCCGAGAGATGTTTGCTGAGTAAAGATGGGCTGACCTGTTGAGTGAGTGCTCAGATGGATACATGGACGGATGGATGACGGGTGGGTGGAAGGACTGAAGGATGGCGGGGACGGACGGCTAGATGGATGGACAGACAGATGTACAAACGCACGGGGTGGGTGGGGAGCTGAAGCATCACCCGTTCTGCGCACTGACGAAAATGTCCTGTGCGGCAAAACTTCACAGGAACCGTTCAGCCCTGATACCCTCTTCCCCAGCTATATCTGACCAAGACCAAGAAACAGTTATGGCGGTCTTTTCCTGAACATCTACTGTGACAGCACGGTGCGAAGTATCTTACACGTAGTAACACTGACCCTCACGTCATCCCCAGGAGGCAGGTCTCGTGGCTCTAGCTCACAGATAAGTCAGTGGCCCCGAGAGGTTACCCCTGCTCGCCCAACGCTACCCAGAGAGAGCACGGCAGAGCTGGGTGGGGACGTAGGTCTGTCTGACCACACAGGCTGTCCACCCTGAGCATGAGGGCCACGTGCCTGGGCTCCACCCAGCTTCCAGAAACGGGGCTGGGAAATCTGAAGGCATTATGCCGGTGAAAGGGGAGGAGGAAGGACTTGGCTCCCGTTCCAATCTCCAGGAGCCCCCACCCTGCAAACAAGAGGGTGGACCAGAACTTTCCTCCGGAAGAGGGGAGGCGCATCTCCCACTGATGGAGCCAGAGAGGGTGGGTGAGGAGCTGCTCCTTCCTTTGGTCTGTTTAGTTTCAGAGGAGGACGGAGGCTGCTGGGGGACGTCCAGGATCCCAGTGCAGGCTAAGTGCCTTCCAATGAAAGGGAGAGTGGCCTGGGCTGTGTGTGGCCCGGGGACATGGCGAGTTTCTGCACAGGGGTTCCAGACCGCCGGGCAGGCAGCCGAGCCAGGACGACTTGGCCCCACGGGACATGGGGCATAGCTCAGAGACTAATGGTCACTCGACTCAAGCATGGGAAAGAGCCCCTGGAAACAGGCAGGCCCGCTCAAGCCAGCGCCAACTTCTCCCAGCGATAAATCTTTCGAATACTGGAAGGGCCCCGTTCCAGGCAAATTCTGCCTAATTTCCTCTTCGAAAGTTGCCAAGTTCTCTCTCATTGTTGTATTGTCTCGAGAGGTGAGAAAAACAGCCAAGGGTGCACTGTGGGTGACTGTTCCCAAGTTCTCCTTCCTGGCCCAACTTCTTAGGGAAAAAACAGCACGTGCTTTTCAGACCGGAAAGCTCCTTCTCGCCGGCTTCCAGTAAGAAGGGAGCCCACCCTGTCCCTGCCCCTGCCGCCTGGCCTCTGGAGATCCTCTCGGGAGAAGAGCCCGTCTCGGAGGGTCATCGGGAAGGGAGAGCGTCCTGGTTCTCCTTCTGCCCGGAACCTGGTTTGAAGAGCGGGGGCTTCGTCTACTTCCCATGGACGCGCGGACACCGACCAGGAGGCACGGATCCCCAGGTGGTCAGGGCCACGGGGCTCCTGAATGCTGCCCACCCCACCCCGTGGGCCGGCAAGGAGCCCCCCAGGTGCTTTCATCGCGCCTTTCATGCTCTTATGTAGTTACCTCCTCACAATGAAACACCAGCACAAAGGGCGTTAAGGGGGGAAAGAAGATAAGTAGGTCCTTTCCGCACCCGGGGGTCCTACTGACACGGCATTAGGGGCTCATGCTGAAAAACACAAAGCATCCAGAAACACACCAATTGCACCAGGCTGAGAGGCTGGCGTCTTTGGCGACGCGACCTGCTGGCAGAGCGCTCGGTGTCTCTGGGCTGGGCAAAGGCACGCAGGCCTAAGAGCCGCTCTTAACCTTCCCTGAACTCGGATAGGTCAGCTCCCAGGGGTCCGACTGAGGCACCGATTCAAATTCTAACAAAGCAGCTTTGTAAGGAGGTCCAGGGAGAGGGACGGAGGTTGGAGAGGGAAGAACAGAGGGAGGAGGAGACACAGAGGCAGTGAAGTCGAGAGGCAGAGAGAGAGGCCGGGCTGGACAGAGGCCTGGAGAAAGACATCAGAGAAAAGGAAACTGCAAGAGAAGCGGAGAATGAAACATAGCGAGAGACAGAGATTCAGAAGGGAGAGAGAAGGAGAGAAAGGGGGAGAGAGGGAGAGAGAAAGAGAGACAGAGAGGGAGACAGAGAGAGAGAGAATGAGGGAGAGGAAGAGAGGGACAGAGAGAGAGAGAGAGGGAGAGAGAGAGGGACAGAGAGGGACAGAGAGGGAGAGGGGAAACAGATTCACATGGATCCGGAGAAGCTCTCCGAGACCCGAGAGCGAGGGACCGGCAGGTGAGGGTGGGGACCCCCTGCAACCCCGACCCCACTCCCAGGTAGAAGAGCTGCGCATGTGCAGTGACTCCCGGCGACCCCGGACCCTCGAGCCCCATGAGGCTCCTTCCTCCGGCCGGGAAGCAGCGCGCGGAGCACGGGCTCCGAACGAGCGGCGCTAGGGCCCAGCTCTGTCCGGCAGAACTTTCCGTGATGGTGGAGGCGTTCCTGACCGGCCTGTCCGATGAGCAACCGACGTCCATGTGGCGACTGAGCGCTGGCGGTGAGGCCGGCAGAGAGGCCAGTGGCCCGCGGATCCGCAGTCTTCATCTGACACACTGTGACAATGCTGACGGCCCCGTGTGACCGGGGGCTGCTGTCGGAAGGCACGACTCGGGGCATTTTCACCCTCTGCCAACCAGGAGCCCCCAGAGAGCTCGTCCGGTCAGCCTCGTCCCCGGGGCACACCTGGGGACCTCTTGGTCCTTCCTCTGCCCTCAGCAGGGAGGGCTGCTCTCTCGTGCCACCGCTCTGGGTCCTGTCACATGAGCCAGGACAAATCCAAAGCAGAGCATCCCACCGCCTGTCACAAGGGCCTGGGAGACGCACGGTGGCCGGCACCTCAGGGCACCAGACCGGGGCTCCGAGGACCTCCTCAGCCTCCTCCCAGCCCAAGGCCTACCTCCAAGATGACTCGGAAACTACTCCCCTCCCGAGACGACCGCGCGCCACCCATGAAACACGGGAGGGGGAGGAGGGTGATGACGAGAAGGAAGCAAGGTAGAAGCGGATGGAAGTGGCGGAAGGAGAGACTGAGGCGGGGGGGGGGGGTGCGGTGTGTGGCACCCACCTGGGCTCCCCGAGTAAGGGGGTGGAGGGCTGTGTCGGCGTCCCCGTCCCAGCTCTGAGCCAGGCTCTCCCGCTCCGTCTATCCACGGAGCCGGGGGGCAGGGAGCGGGCGAGCGGGGGGATGCTGGAGCGGGCCCGCCTGTCAGCTCGGCAGGGGGAGCTCTGACGTGCAGCCGCCGGATGCGGCCCTGGCCAGGCGAGTCATCACAGCCGGCCCGCAGCCACGGCCTGGGTTAAAGGGACATTCCACTGCCCGGCAACCCACGTGTCTCCAGGCCTCACTGATGTTCGGCCTTCCTTGGGGGTACGCTGCCGCCTCCAACCCAGAAGCAACGAGGCCCTCCCGCTGGCGAAGCAGCAACCATGACACCCCCAAGGGGATGGGGGCTCAGAGCCCCACCTCCTCCAGCTGGGCTGTTTCAAGGTCCCCCCCCCCACCCCTGCCTCCCTCCGACGAGCCCACATTCAGACCTCTCTGCCCTGGAGCTGAATGGATCTCTCCATTTCCCCCTTTTCCGGGTCACCACTTAAGAACCCTCAGTGGCTCCCTACTGCCCTCGGGACATAGCCTTGGCTTCTTCACTCAGCCAACACATGCCTCCCCCTCTCCCACGTTCATGCCTTGCACCCGCCTTGCCTCTGCCCCCAGTGTGTCCCCCCTATCCTGGCGCACTCCTACTCACCCCTCTACGTCCGGCTGTAATGTCACCATCCCCGGGGAGCCTCCTCTGGACCCCCTAGGCCTAGTGAGTCACTCCCTGCTCTGGGCTTCCAGTCCTCTAGGATGTGCCTCTCTTTTAGCTGTTGTCTCTGCAGCCACCGTTTACCGTTCCGCCCCCCAGAGGGCCCAGACCTCTTCAAGGACGGGGCCCTCTGGGGGGCCCCAGCACGGGGGACAGACCGGCTCAGCTTCTCCACAGAACCCTATTTGTGCCCCCCGGAATCTTCCCTGCGGCTGAGGCCCCAGGCCACGGGGGTCAGACGGACAGACACGAGAACTCTGCCTGCTGGAGGGGAGGAGGGAAGAGACGAGAACCCGCGAAAGAAAGAAAGATGGCTGATGTGGAGGGCGCCAGAGGCAGGAGGAAAACACAGGGGCAGGCATGGTTTGGTGTCCTCCAAAGTAAAGACCAGGATTTTCCTACAGAACAAGCTGCTGCCATCAACTTGTGGAGCCTGCCTTCCTCGGAGGCCGAACGGCGCACCTCCTGGGTTGAACGCCATTACGCAATCTCGTGGCCACTTTGGAAACATGTTTGAGGGAAGCATCTCTTTGGGCTCAGGGCAGATTTCTCTGGAGTGACAGTGAGAAAGAACTGTTGCTGAGAGAATGGCCTGTTCTCCCAACGATGAGAGAGTGCATTCTCTCTAACGAGGAGGCTCAGACTTGGGGGTCCCTGCTGGAAACTGGGGCGGCTCTGCCTGAAAAGATACAGAACATGTCCTGTGTATGCACTACAGCAATTTTTTCTGCCACGATTCCATTCTTGGTGGACCTGCCTCTCCCCGACCACACGGTCTTGGTAGGGCTATCAGAATACACGCTGCCTAAGGTCAAGGGTGGGTATGGAACCTAGGGTAGGGCATTCCCTGGGAGGCATGGGACTACAGCAGAGCCAACCAGAATCTTCTATGAGATATTCTAGGAAGATACTAGAAGGAAAATGGACTCTCACATTTTTAAAAGGACAGAAGTCCATCTTTCCCATGCATGGAGAGTCCCTCCCTGACAATGAAGCCAACACACAGAAGCAGAGCCAGGAGATGGAGGGAGAGAGAGGCACTGAATGTTAATAGCATTTGACTTCTGGATCAAGCTATGCTTGAAGGCCTCTTTTAGACTTCCTAGTTACCTTAATACAGTTACAGCATCAAATTCTCTTTTTGCCTTAGAGAGTTTGAACGTTTGCATCATTTCCAACCAACAGCCTTGACCGAAACACACCAAATGCTCCCTTTCCCAAGGGGAAAGCTCATATTTCCATCAGAGTCTCAGGACTTAGGCCAACGAGAAGAACTTCCTCCCCACTTGAAGTACAGCAAAAGGTGGCATCCTTCCTAACTTGCTTTTCTATAGCCTTTTAAGGCCTAACAACATGGCTTTGTGCCTCAGTTTCCTCATCTGTAGAACGGAGATCAGAAGGCCTATTTCTCAAGTTTGTTAAGAGAAAAAAAGCACAAGATAGAAAGCTGTGGGGCCGCAGCAGGCCGGCAGTGGGAGCTCAGTCTGGGCACGTTCCCTCTTCCTTTGCCCCAGAGGGCCTCAGTTTCTACCTTTATTACAGCGGAGGAAAAAGCACCCTAGGCTAAACAACCTTGCCTCCTGGTGGTTGGCGGTCTTCCTCTGAGGGAAAAGAGGAGGGTGAGGGCACGGGGGGCAGGGCAGAGAAACTGCTTGTTCATGTTTGTTTCTCCTACCTGCAGTAAGACCGTTCCCCCAGGAACTGTGAGCTGTAAACAGTACTTCGGGGCGTTCTCCCAGGACAGCAGCTGAACGTCCTCAATAGCGCTGTAGGAGACTGAGTTTTCCATGTACCCAGTTGGCTGCAGAAAAAAAAAAAAAAAAAGAGAGAGAGAGAGAAGAAAAAGAAAAGACACACATTGGTTACAAGACCAGGCACAATATCCATGCCTCAGAAGAAGGTTCCAGAAAACATCCCCACCCCGGCAATAAGCAGACTGGTACAGACACTGGGCAACTCTGGGAACCAAAGGAATTCCGTCTTTCCTGGCTGGCAGCATCCTGGCTGCAGGAAACGGGTCATGGTGGCAACGTGCCCATGTCTGGGGGTGCAGAGTTGGGACCGGACTGGGGGCATGTGGAGGGCAAAGCCTGGGCATTGTCCCTCTGGACATCTGTGGGGCTTAGCACAGGGCAGGCTCTGGATCTCTTCAGCCCTGACCGTGGCCAAGCCACCATCTTCTCCTGCCCAGAAAGCCCAGAAAGCAGTCACAGACCCCACCGGCTTCCCGGTCTTGTCTCCCTCCACAGACAAGCGCCCGCCACTCAGCACCCAGTCCCACGGTCCACGTCGGCACACCCGATCCCCTTATTCCCTGCTCGGTGTCCTTCCACAGCTCCTGTGGCCCAAGCATGAAACCCACACACCCGTCCACCCTCTCCAGGCCCAGTGGGTCTGGTCCTGCTCCTTCCTTGAGCCCTATCTGCTTTCTTCTCTTCGTACACCTCCCCAGTGGAGGAAGGCGTCGCAACTCAGACTGCCCCTTGTCCTAGAAAGGTTGTGGCTCGATCCCTGGCCTTTCCTCTTCTACCGTCTAGGCCTCAGCTACACGGAGACTTCAGGGGGCCCCGGTACCCTCCAGACCCTATAACCCAATGGGTCACATCCCTCCCTGGACCCTCGCTGCCCCCCACACCCTATTTAATTACTGGGGACTGATACTGTGTGTCACCTGCTGACATCTGCCTCCTGGCCAGGCTGCAGCTCGGGGAGGTCAGGCCCACGTCTGTCCTGGTCCCTGTCCTCTCTCCCCAGTGCCCGCACATAGCAAGAGCTCAACCAATTTGTGTGCAAAGAACAGTAACAGCTATCACTGATCGATGCTGGGGTAAGGGTGGGGAGAGAGAAATTCACGGCCACTCACTGCCGAGTGAGCTCCCCTGTCCCGGAGAGAAGGCACCAGAAACCAGGGGGACGCTCTGGCCACCAGGTCGTGGCAGGGTCCTTTTCACTCTGACCCCAGGAAGCCATACTTGAGCAGAATCAGAGGCGAGTATAACACAGATGAAACGGCAGAGTGTAACAGCTAACATCTCCTAAGCCCGGACAGGCGCCGAGCATTCCCCAGGCAGGTGGCAAGTGCTCTCTCCTTCCATGCTCACAACAGTCCCACGGGGCAGGGGCCAGGACCATCCCATTGCACGGACGGGGAAGCCGAGATGTCCTGTGACTTGCCCATGGTCAGCCAGGTGGGAAGGGGGCTGGCCAGGGCGGAACTGAACCCGTGACTCAGAAATTAGCACCCTAACCGCTCCGCTGAGCTGCAAGCAAGAGGGGATGAGATTTGAAATCCACGGCCTGGCAAATTCATTTTACTGTCAGGATTTAGGACCTCCATGAGGGTTTCAATGCTCATTTCTGTCTGCCAAAGTAGAGATACAGTGGTTGGGGAGAGGGGTGGTGGTGGAGAGGGGTGAGGGCGTGAGGTGTCTTAAATTTTCCTGATACGATCAGCCGCCAGGCTCAGGAAATAAGAGATGGATCAATCAATTTGTTCATTCACTCATTCATTCATCTGATGTACTTATTAGGCACTAATTACATTACAGGCCCATATGCCAGGTGCTGGGGATACGGCAGTAGATAAGACAGGAGCTCGGCGGTGCAAAGAGACAACAAACAAAAGAGGCAGACAGCAAGTGCTGTACCAAGATTCCAGACAGGGTGCCCACGGGGCTGGGAGCTGCAGCGCCCTGGACAGGAGGAGGGAATATACATCCCGGAGCCTGTGGCCTGTGCCAAGGCCCAGGGGTGGGCACTGGCTGACCATGTTTCGGGAGGAGCCGAAGGCCAGAGGGAGGAAGGCTCAGGGGAGAAAGTTCTTGGAGAGAGGGGCAGCCACTCCCAAAGGGACCTGTGGGCCCTGCCAGGGGTCCTCGTGGAGGGCTGCAGGGGAACAGACTCAGGAGGAGGGGGCAGGAGCAGGAACCACCTGGAAGCTCCTGCACGGGTCTGGGTAGCGCAACAAGCCCGCCGGGGCCCGGGGGGTAGTGGGGGGTGGAGGGTGCAGTGGCAGCCCGCCCCTCGGTGCCAGTCCCCGCAGCCACTGTGCCTGACCGAGATGGTCGCAGTGGCACTTCCCAGAGGCCGATGTGTGGCCCCCCCGCACCCCTCACCCTACACCAGCAGCCCAGGCACTATCGTGTTCTCCACGTTCTGCCATCAGGGTGACTCAGCTCTCACAGCACATCTTGTCCCAAGAATATCGGCGAAACCAGGGGTCTGGAGGATGGGTTATACATTTATTTTCTGAACCCACGTTCAAATATTTATTGTTTGCTGCTGACTGTTTGTCTCCCCTGCTAGTGTTCCAGCACCAGGGGAGCAAGAATTTCCACCTGGTCTGTTCCAAGGGCCCAAACAGACCCGTGGCATTTGGAAGCTGATCGTTATTTTCTCAATAAATGAAGGAATATCTTCCCAAATGAAAAAGTGTTCATCCATGTACTACTTCCAATCACTATACATAACGTCCTTGGGAAGGCGGTTTTTGGGAGTCTTTTAAAAATTAAAAATTTAATTAAAAAATTAAAAATTAATAAATCAAAAATTAATAAATTTTTTAAAAATGTCCTTTAAGAAGCAACAGCACCGTGTACCTGCTGCGCTGAAGGCCCTACTGTATGGCTCACACCCGCCTCTCTCCCTCTTCAAGGTCCAGTCCGTCTCCAAACTCCAGTCCACTGACCCCTCGATACAGCCAGAGGCCAGGGGACATGGGCTAGACGTGGCCACCAGCACATGTAGCAACGGCCGGACCACGCCACACCACAGAAAGAAAGAAAGGCCCGTCGGGAAAATCATTAGGACTTGGTTATTCAGAGCAAGCAAACGGCCGGCCTCGTTCCTCTAGAAACACACCTTGAGGCCTGGAGGCTTCTGCTTCCCCGCGGCCTCCTCAGAGCCCCGGAGACGGGACGAGGCTCTGCGCGGCCCCGTGCTCGCCCCGGCCCCTGGCAGCACACTGCGGGAGATGACCGCTCCTGACTCCCGGGAGGCGGGGCTTGCTAACCGCCCGCGTCTGCCTTTCTCACGACCCTGCTTCAGCTGCCTCAATGTGGCCTTGATTAGAAGTTGCAACACAGGCTTTTTGGGGAAAGGTTGGGTATAAATAAATACGTACTGGTTTTTAATAGCAGATGTACTGCTTTCCCACTGTCGGAAGCAATACTGGCTAAAAGCAAAATCTGTAGAATCAACGGGACCCGTGTTTGAGCCTCTTACTGTGTGACGTTATGCAAGTTACCGTACCTCTCTGAGCCCATTTTATCCAATGGTAAAATGAGAATTTAATAGACAGGATTATTAGGAGATCCAATTATTAAAGGAGTTCCAATCTGTCGAGGGCTTAGCGCAGCATCTGGAACTTCCAAAAAAAACAAATAAAAGGAACTACTGTGAGAAACGATAAACTTCATCTCTGGGGTCCTCCTCCCCCAGACCCATAATTCCAGTATAACCATGAGAAAACATCAGATAAACCCCAACTGAGGGGCGTTTCTCAAAACACCTGACCAGGATGCACCAAAACGCAGGGAAGTCTGGGCAAGCGTCCCCAGCCGGAGAAGCCTGCGTCCACAGACACTGACCACTCCACGCACTGTGGGCTCCCCGATGCAGTCCCGGGACAGAAAAAGGACACTGGGTAAAAATGAACGAAAGTGACTAAAGCATGGGCTTTAGTAACAGCATATCAGTACTGGTTCACTAGCTGTGACAAAGGTATGTTTCTGTGAGATGTCAACCACCAGGATGGTGGGTTTGGGGTACAAGGAAACTCTGTACTGCCTTTGTCACTTTCCTGTATGTTCTCCCACTGTCCCAAGATAAAGGCTCATTAAGAGAAATGAACTGCTGCCACGCTGTTGAGCCCCCAGGGTCGTCTTTCCAGACAGAGCCCTGACGGGAGCCTGGGGGGCTTGCAAGGGACAGGGGGCCGATCAGGACCAAGAACCCCTGAACGCTGTTCTTCGGATTCAGGTGTGAGCCAGCACTGGCCGTGGACCTCCTCGGTCCTGGGTACTCGCGCGCGGCTGGGGTGATTTCACAGATAACTGGTAATTCCCCGGTAATCTGAACACGATGATCAGAGCGACGGTGGAGGAGATTCCTACGTGGGGTAAAGGCTGAGTCAGATGAGAAGGAAAATTAAATTCTCCTCCTGGGGGAAGCTAGGAAATCCAGCTCTGCGAGGTACATGTAGGAGAACAATAAGCAGACCAAGTTATCTCTCCACGTAGAGGCAAGGCGAGGCATATGGCAGGATTCCCGTCTGCGTGACATTCTGGAATAAGCCAAGCCCCGGGGCTTGAAATCAGACCAGCGGCTACCAGCGGCCGGGGCGCCGGTGGGGACCAGTTACCAAGGGCATGGGGGAGCTTTCTGGGGTGATGGAAGTGTTCTGTATCTCCATCACAGTGGCAGTCACCTGACTGTACACCTTTGTCAAAACTCGAATCTACATGCTAAAAGGGTGAATTTTCCTGAATATAAATTATAATTCAAACCTAAGAAAGACAGTGCGTGAATATTACAGATAATTTGGAAGATGATGAATGGAAGGCAATCTTTCAGATAAAATCATGTCAAGATCACTCATTACTGCTTTGGAATATCACCTTCCTGAGGATTTTTAATACACTTTTTTTTTTTTTTTTTTACAGCGCCTGAATCACAGGATACATATGATTTTGTAAATTGTCTTTTTTTCCTTCCTTCCTGCCTCTCTCCCTCCTTCCCTCTTTTTTTTTATTTTTTATTTATTTTTTTTTTACATAATGTTACATCACACGCGCCTCCTATATTCTGGACAACAATTTCCAGAACTATCATTTAGTGGCTGCAAACATTTGGCTGCTCTTTATTTTATCACGGCTCCCCCCGACCATGGACAGTGTGGCTGTTTCATTTTACGCTACTATAAACAACTCTACAATGAACATCCTTGTGAAACATGTTTTTCTACCCTATATTTAGGATTATTTCCTTAGGCCAGATTCCCAGAAATGGAATTACTGGGACAAAGGGCAAGAGCATATTTTACGTCATTGCCAAATTGCTCTCATTAAAGAGACATTAAGAGACCTGGGGAGCCCTGGCTGAGGCTGGGGGGGGGGGCCTGCGCGCTGGGCCCCGAGTCTGGCCGGGTCCTGCCAGAAGCCGTGCTCTGGCCCGGGTGACTTCGGAGGGACTACCCGGCTGCCAACTGCCCACGAGGTGACTGCAGGCCTGGGTCCGGGCTCCTGGGAGGCTGCTTTCCCATGGTGGGGGGTGAGGAACAGGTTGGGACGCTTTTGTCCTTTTGCTCTAAGGACTGATGAGGGGCTACTCGGGGGGAGGAACCGGGGCTCTGCCAGCCCGGGAAGGGGACACCCTGCTTCTGCTTGTGCTTCTGCTTCTGAGATGAGCTTCTTCTCGCATGTCCCCTCAACGCCTGCATCTAGGCTCAAGACAGCAGAGGCTGGAGGGGCTTCATCAGGGCCCCCGGGGGCCCCCGAAGGCCCTCCAACCTGCCACTCCAAACGGGGCACCTTCTCGGACTTCCCCGTCAGAACGGGCAGGGTGGAGGTTGACCAAAGCACCTGAAGCAGCCCCCACCCCCCCAAAGGCCCCAGGCTTCCCTCCCCCTGCTTTCCGAGGAGCCAGCTCCCTCCACCCAAACCTGCCTGCTGGTTTCCATGGGGATTTCTCTAAAAGCCAATGTAAATCATGATGTCTGCGACCCCCAAGATGAGGATCCAGGCTGACTCAAGGTACAGACTAGGAAGGTGCTCAGCGCCACTCCCGGGAAGGGGAGCAGGGAAGAGGCTCCCAGACCCCAAGAGGAGAAGCATGCGCTCACTCCCAAGGCCAGTGGATGTAGGAGGCCGGGGAACCTTGCCCGCCCGGGGACCTGGACAGAGAAGAGCAGGCTGTTTGGCACGAGGTGGGGTAGATGTCTCGCCGGGACCCGGCTGGGTAAGCCACGCTGCAGACCAGTCCCTTCTCTGCCCGAGGGGACGCTGCCTGAGTCAGCATGTCAGGGGACCCACTCTGCACACCCTGACTCCACAGGGCACCGTCCGGCTGGAAGAGGAAGGCTTGGCTCCTGCCACTCAGCCCCTCAACGCACGGCCGCAAAAGAGACAGCAGGTCGGAGGACGGGGGCGTCCCTTCCAGCCCTGCTGGACAGTCAGCAGCAACAATGACAACATCACAACGATGGCGCCACGGGGCCACAGAAGGGCTCCAACTGGAGGAGGGGGTTCCAGCTCCCCCTCCCCTGCGGCTCGTTAGAAAACAGAGCGGAGATGCATGTGATGTACAAGGGAACACCGACCATTTTCAGACGTACAACTCCGTGGCATTTGGGGCACTCGCCACTGCAACTGCCCCTCACTTCAGCTCTAAGACGCGTCCAGCGCTCCACAAGGCGACTGCATCCTCGCGAAGCGGCCGCTCCCCAGGACCTCTCCCCCACAGGGCTGCTGACCCCGGATTCGCCTGTGTAGACATTTCACCTCGACAGAATTATACGGCAGGGGCCTCTCTGGAACTTTTCATGTCACGTTTCGGGGGTTCGCCCACACGGAACCAGGTATCGGTGCTTCGCCCCCTCTTTATGGCGGAGTTAACGTTCCACCGAGCAGACGGGCCGCACCCGGTTTACTCATTCATCAGCGGAAGGACTTCAGGGGGTTTCCACCTTTGGGGTATGGTGAAGAGTCTGACACGGTTTTCAGGGACAAGGAAGGAAACGGGCTCTGCTCACACAGCCTCGTGGAGCGCCCCCCCCCCCCGAAAGACACAAGCGCCCCGGCCGACGTTTCTGGCGCGGTTCCCGTGCGGCCAGCCTGGTGCTGAGGACCTGACAGGTACGATCTCCTCTCACCACACGGCACACACCACCGGGGGGCTGGCTTCACCCCCGCTGACCCACACACTACAGGCAAAACTGAGGCGCAGACCCCTGCCTTCAAGAGACAGACCCAGGATCCCATCTCCCAATGGCCAGGAGGGTGACCCTGGCCCCGCGCCCTGCCAACTCCTCCAGCCAGATCCAGGCCCGGCGTGCGTACCTGCGGGCACACTATGCACAGAGGGGCCAGAAGCTAGCCTGGCCGGGGTCCCCAGATCTGCCTGCCTCCTGCGACCCAGCCCCGCGGGTCCGCAGGCCACCTACAGCTCCATTAGGCCTCGGGGGCAGAAACCCACACGGGCTCACTCGGGAAAGGCCTGTCAAAATATTTTGATGTTCTCTTTAATCCCACAAAGGGAAAGTTGTACCGCAGAAGCAAAGCGGCGGTAACAATTTGCTGCTACATGGGTCAGTCTGGGCCCCGGTCCCGGAGCAAATCTCCCCAAATGCCTTTCACACCCCCCTCCCTTTCTTTCCATAAACCAAAGACACCCAACGTAATTTCAGCCTTTCTGGCTGCCCCAGGGCCGCTGTCGCTGCCGCCACCCGCTGGTGAGCCGCGCAGCAGCCCGGCGACGCTCTTGGGCACACACGCTCCCCGACTGGCCTCTGACTTGGAGATGCTGTGTCTGTTCGGACGGCTTCTCCGGCCCTTCCCCTGAGGCCAAAAGGCTGCTTCTTCTCGCAGCCAGTGGACCTTCCCCACACCCGACCTCACAAGGTCGCTGCTGTCCTGCTGTAGCCCATGGAGCCAGAGCACCCCACTTGTTAGAACTACACGTAACATAAAAGTAACTTGGTTTTGAGCGAGAAAGTCTCTTGAGAGGAAAAATACACCCATCTTGTGTTTTGTGGTGTCTGGTTTACTCTTCTTTTCTTGGTTTTAAGGAACTTAATAACCCAGCCCTGGCTCCCACTGAGGCCCCAAGGAGCTGACAGCAGGCGTGGGTGCCAGGCATCCCTCTGCCCTTGTGTCAGGAACTCTCAGGCTGGGAGCAACCTCGCTGGCTCCCCGGGCTCACCTCCCACCTCTGCATACCCTTTCCCCCTCCAGCGGCCCCCCCGGGAGGCAGGTATGACCATCACCCCCAAGGTAGACCAGATAGAGGTTCCAAGCTTTGCCCAACCACACACAGCTATTCAGGACAGAGCTGGGAGGAGAACCGAGACCTTCAGGGCACACGTCCCAGCCTCTGTCTCTAATAGGTAGTGGGTTCAAAATCAGGGGGATGACCACAGGGAGACACGGCCACACCATCCTCCAGCAGAACAGCTCAGGTGGGAAACACAGTGACAAGTATCCACTTTGGAGGACTGTGCGCTTGTATCTGTGAAAGCTGGACACATGTACCCCCTGCGACCCGCTGTCCCTGTCCTACGAAGAAATGCTGACATATGTTCTCACGAAGACCTGTGCACACAGGTTGCCTAAACACTCGGCAGCCCTAGATCGGAACACACCGGAAACCACCCAGACGTCCATCAACGGAAGAACGGATGAAGAAAGTGTTGTGTGCTCACGCCGTGGACCAGTACACAGTGAGAAAGAGTGATCCGCGACTACACAGAGCAGGCAAATGGATTATGTGAACCTAACGCTGAGGGAGAGAAACGAGACACAAAAGCACAGACACACGCTTCCATTTATATCGAGTCCAGAAGGAGGCAAACCCCCTCCATGCTGTGAGAGGTCAGTGTCCCTGGCTACTGGGGTGACCAGCCATCGGGTTTGCCCGAGCCCCAGGGGGTTTCTCATGACTCTGGATGTTCAGCACGAGAACCAGGAATGTTCTGGGAACGCCGAGATGAGCTGGTACACTACCAGTTACCCCCGAAGGGGGACAGTACTAGAAAGGCACCAGAGGCAGCTTCTGGATGTTTGGGACTGCTCCAGGTCTAGACTCAGATCGGTGGTACCACACTGTTGGCGAGCATCAGGTAGGACACAGCACGTACACTTCTCAGCATGTGTGCCATGCTTCGATAGGAGATTGTTTGGAAAATCACAAGTTTGAGAGTCAAATCCACTTGTGGGCTGTGTGGTCTCAGGCGAGTCCCTTGGCCTCTCTGAGCCTCCATTCTCTCCCTTGTGAAAGTGAGGCAGTATTCAGACCTATGAGGATGGCTATTTTTTTTTTTTTTAGATTTTTATTTATTTATTTGACAGAGAGAGAGAGATCACAAGCAGGCAGAGAGGCAGGCAGAGAGAGAGGGGGAAGCAGGCTCCCCGCCGAGCGGAGAGCCCGACGCGGGGCTCGATCCCAGGACCCTGAGATCATGACCCGAGACGAAGGCAGACTCAACCCACTGAGCCACCCAGGCGCCCCGAGGATGGCTATTTTTAAAAAGGGAATCACAAGTGTTGGAGAAGATACGGGAAAACCGGAACCCTCATCCACGCTGGCAGGAACGTGAAACGGTGCAGCCACTTGGGAAAAAGTTAACCAGAGTACGAGCCTGTGGGGAGTTCTATGGCGTGTGATTTACACTGCAATAAAGAAGGTAACCATATCCCTGTGTTGAGGGTGCTGTGCGGAGTACTGAAATGCGCTTCCTGTTTTCAGCACCTGTGAGAACTTGCTAGTGTAACTCCGAGGGGGATACACAGGGCGGCTCCAGAAGGCAGCTGGGGGGGTGCTGCAGGCAGGGGCACGACGAAGTGAGGGCTCATCCGTTTAAGCTCGCTGAGTTAGACTCCCAGCACGGGGCCAGGTGCTAATCAGGAGCTCATTATACCAAGGTGATTATTTTCAAGCCTCAACAAGAAGGAAGGAGGGACTTTGGGGCAACCTTTCCAGATTCCTCCCTCACCCCCAGATGACCCCAAAAAGATAGCACAGAGAGGAGTGCTCTGGCTTGGAGTCGGCCCTGAGCGCAGGGGTGATCAGGCAACTCTGGAAGACCCATGTCAAGCAGGAGCCCATCTGTCTGCCACCACCTCCCCCGACTCACTCACCCACATCCTCTTGTCCCATCTCAACCAAGCTCTCCACGCCCAGCCCACCTTGGGGGCCCGGGAGGGGCCACCAGGCACCAGAGCCGAGGACCCCTTTTCCAGCAGCCCAGACCTTGGCAGAGGAGTGCCTGGAGGCTGGGCCGTGAGGGCAGGGCCAGCCAGGACAGGCCAAGGCTGATCTCCACGGACTACACTCCGTGGAGACGGTCAGGAGGCATGTTCTGGCTCATTAATCATGAGTCTAGCCACGGCAGCTGCCCCCTTTTATGGGCAAATGGCTCAAGAGGCTTAGTGACAGAGAAGAACTGATATTTCCATGTTCGGACTCTCCAACCTCAGTCACCGCTGCGGCACGGAAATCTGCGTCCCCGGGGCGTGGTGCTCCATACCCGTGCCGCTGGGCACCTGTGCCACGCGAGGGGCTCATCGCAGTTCTTGAGGGCTGTGACACTAGCCAGCAGAGTCCCTCCCACAAGTCGGGAAATATTTTTAGGGAGCAACAGTCGAGTAAATCCTGAATGCCAGGCCCTGGGGCAGTCACCGGCAGCATCTGGCCTACTCTTCACAAGGCCCCGTGGAGACGGGCACTGCTGGGACCCGCATCTCATGGAGGAAGAAGGGGAGGCTGGGAGCGGCTACATGGTGACCCAGGTCACAGCTGGCCAACGGAAAGGCCACAGTGTGGACTTAGAGGTCAGATCCGTATTCTCGGTACCATGTGGCCTGCCCGCCCCACAGGACGCTGGCCTGGGAGCCCCAAGATGGCCAGGGTGTGCCACAGTGGGCCTCATGATGGGAGGCAGAGGTGTAGGCAGGTACCAACAACACAACATGATAAGCCCTGTAATTGAGAGGTAGAAGGTACAAAGGACAGGGGGTGGGGCGGAACCATTGCGGGAAGGCTTCCCACAGTGACCTTTGAGCTGGGTCTTCAGGTGGGGAGGGCAGTGCCCTGCACTCCCAGCAGAGGGAATGGTGAGTACAGGGAGCCCCCCAGTGTGGGACCCCAGGCTGGGGACAGGAAGCTGTAGGATAGGTCAGGAAGTTCAAGGATTCCTGAAGGGGCCTGAGATGCGACCGAGCCCAAGGCACAGCCCTCCACGGCCCAACCTTCTCAAACTCTTGGATTTCCTCTCTCTCCTCTTTCTTTGTTTAAATGAAGGCAGACACAGAAACGGTCAAGTGCATTACATGTGCAAGTGCACGGGTCGTGTGTACTCAGCGGGACGTATTCTGGGGCAGGCTCCCCAGTGCCTTTCCCGTCCGCACTCCCTGGAGGTGTGTGTCACTGTAGGTCGGTTCTTGAACTTGTTACAAATGGAGTCACACAGCAGACAGGCTTTTGTGTCTGGCTCCTTTGTTTCAGCGTAGGCTGTGAATGCGTACATTTGGGGCTGCTGTTGCTTCTTAATTGCAAAGCAGCGTTCCTTCCCCAGGACCACGGATGTCGCCGGCTCCTCAGTTGTTTCCAGTTTGGGCCACTGTGTACAAAGCTGCTGTGAGCGTTTTTGTACATATTTGGGGTGGGCAGAGCAGAGACAAAAGCATTTGGGGAAATGCCCAGGAGTGGGCTTCCTGGACGGCCACAGGGTAAAATGCTTCTATTTCAGCCCAAGAGACGCACGATTGCAGGGAATCACAGGCAAGTTTTATGTGACAAGTCCCTCTGCAGAGCCTCCGTCACAGGTACTTACTTACGCCTTAGAAAAGACAGAGGTTCCTGAGGTGGGAGGACGGAATCAGGCAAGAGACAGAGCTCAATTTTCTCAAAAGGTGAAGCACATCTACCACAGAGGGGACTTCTGAGCCCCGCGACAGAGACAGGACCCTCCTCAAAACTAGATTTGGAGCCCACAGAGGAAGTGGAAGCAAAACAGAAACTTCGCAGCTACTGCGGCAGAAAGGCCAGCTCCGCTCCCCTGCCTGTCCGGTGTGCTCCCCGTGCTCGGCACGGATGCTTTTGCAAGAGGAAAGGGCACATGTGCTCAAGATCAGAGCTCTAGAGCTCTGAGGGGGAAGGCTGGGAACAGCAACTGTAGTCTTCTTTGTTAATACTGGGAGTAATTTAACTCAGATCACACACCAGTGTCATGCAGGCCTCGCTGGACCCGTCTGGTTTTCCAGATGTAAGGAGACCAGCAGGGATCAGACAGTGAATTGTTAGGTCTTTAAGAATATATTCTAGTTGACGGTATAATTCAGCTAGGGCAGAGCTGAGGCCTGGGACAGCCTGGAAACGGGGGGACCTGTCTCTGCGTCCTCATAGGCCGGGCACGCTGCGGTTCCAGGACCTTCCCATGCACTAAGGGATCCTGTTTTGTCACGTGCCATGTTAGTCCACGTCCAGAGGAAGTGTCCCGATCAAGGACCATCCATGGGCCTCGTCTCTGGGTCAGCTGCTGGCAGACGTTTTCCCACTGACTGCTCAGAGCAACCCGTGAGCTCGGTGCCAGGGGCATCCCATTTCATAGCTGAGACAAACGAGGCCCAGAGGAGAGGAATTACTTGCTCTAGAGTCAGGCACCCAGTTAGGAATGAAGCCAGGACTAGAACTCTAGCTCCTTGATCTAATCCAAAGGTCGGCACACACACTTTCTGTCAAGGGCCATACAGTCAATTCTGTAGGCTTTGTGAGTCACATGGTCTCTGCCGCAAGAATTCAACAGTGTCGCTGTGATGTGGAAGCAGTCACAGTACATGAATTGTGGTTATGTTCCAATAAAACTTTATTGAGGGCACCTGGGTGGCTCAGTCGGTTAAGTGTCTGCCTTTGGCTCAGGTTGTGATCCCGGGTCCTGGGATCGAGCCCCACGTCGGGTTCCCTGCTCAGAGGGGAGCCTGCACCTCTCTCTCCCTCTGCAGCTCCTCCTGCTTATACCCTCTCTCTCTCCCCCCTCTCAAATAAATAATAAAAATCTTAAAAAAAAACAAAACCCCAAAACTTTATTGACAAAAACAGGCCAGGGCCAGGTATGGCCTGGGGCCACAGGTTGCCAACTGCTACTTGAAACCATTCCAGGGTATAAATATATACAAGATGGGTGGTTGGGTAGATGGATGGGTGAAAATGAGTGGAATGTTCTCCTCTTTTTCTTTCTAAGGTGACTTTAGTGGATGGGGAGGTGAGTGGATGAATTTGCTATTTATCATATCTACTAGGGCCGGGTCCTACCAAGACGTTCTCTAGCAATGTCCTCTCTAACGACTGGCCTGAGACCTACCCCTGAATTCTGTGGGTGTGCCCATCAGCCAAGTTCTTCAGAAGTTTCCCTGAAGACACATTAGGGGAGAAACCCCTTGAGCATCTCCCAAAATAAAAGCAAATGACCCAGAAGCCAATCCACTAAGGACATCAGCCTACTGGAGATGACCCCCAAGCGAACTGTCGGGACCCTACGTGGGGCGACCCACATCTCACTCTCGTTCCCAAAACAATGACAATGAGTCAGCATGACTGAAACCTGCTTCCAAGAACCTCTTACAGTGTGAAGAAAGCTGGGGACACATCAACACACTCTTCTAGAAAACATCAGCAGAAGGGAGGGAGGGAGGGAGGAAGGAATGGGGGAGAGAGGAAAAGATTGAGAATGATCTTTTGGTCCCACAAGCACAGGAGACAGACCAGGGAGGTGTAGTAACCCTTGAGGGCCCCCCAGCTGAGAGGGGCAGAGCTGAGACGGGATGCCTGGGCTGGCCGAGGTGGGGTCTGTTTGCCCTGAGTCCCTCGGGCATCCTTCCGGAGGTGCCTGAGC
The DNA here is from genome assembly GCF_963455335.1 of Martes martes. Taxonomy (NCBI): domain Eukaryota; kingdom Metazoa; phylum Chordata; class Mammalia; order Carnivora; family Mustelidae; genus Martes; species Martes martes. The sequence continues at coordinate 6,970,411 of NC_137905.1, forward strand.
TAGACCCCGGGGGTGCTGGGCATCGTCAGTGGGCAGCAGACCCAAGTTTCAGAATCGCTCACCACACTCTGTGCTCCAAGGACACAGAGCAGTCGTTCCCTTAGCGCCCAACCCCGGGACACGCACCTCACCGTTCAGCGACTCATGCCGCTCCAACAGGATTCAACACTCTTTCTCTGAGATCACAAAAGCCCCTGGGCAGATGCTGGTCTACTATTGGCCAGGCCTGCGCCATCACGGATGGAAACCATCCACCTTTCATGACAACCTGAGGGAGGGAGGGAGCTACTTTCAGGAGCCTGAACACACACAGGACTTTGTAAGCACCGGTGAGCCTGCACGGGAACATGCTACGGTGTACAGCGTTGTTCTTCCCATTTTGCAGATGAATCAACGAGGCACAGAGCAGAAAAGTCACAAAGGGGCAGTGGAGCCAAGACTTAAATCCTGTCTTGCCTAACTCTCATAATTACCGTGGAGCCCTATAACGATGGTGACAACAGGGCTGGCTTCGGTGGATAGAACCGAGCAGCCCCTGGGCTGCAGAAGGGGGAGGAAGACGGGGAGAAAGGGGACAGAAGAGGCCCTTGGGGACACAACGCCTCTCGCACCATTAGGTTTTCCTGTCCTGGAAACCAGCCTAGGGCGCTGGACAGACGAGCCCAGAGCCCAACTGAAGTCTGTGTCCATCAGCACAACCAACAAGGGGACTGGAGGGGAAAATGCTAATTACAAACCAAAATGGCACACAGTGAAAACGGACGGCTGGCTACGGGCCTCAACACACTCCGAGAGCACAGTGGCTGTGGACGACACTCGCCCGGGTAGCAAGTGCCACGTGGGCACAGGCCGGCCTGAGGCCAGTGCAGTTCCCACCATGCTGAGCCCATGTGGATTCGTTATTTCCAGAACGTGTTGCCACGCACAAATGACACCCACATACGTGTGGCCACGTTTGGTCAGAGCTTAAAGGCTGGTCTTTCATATGCCACTTGGGAGGGTGTGATGTCATTTCAAGGCTCCGGGGGCCACACAGTAGTCACAGCAAGCCCCTGTTTCAAGCTGTGACATCTCTTCTATTCCACAGGACACTTGATTTGGGTAGTGATCAGTTGCTGGTTTAAGGACTCGGGAAGGGAACAGGTCATTTCTTGAAAAGGAAGACAGATAGACTGGCATTCCAGCCGGCACGGGGCTGTGGTGGGTCATCCTACCGTCCAAGGACGTCTTGCTTCTCTCGCCTGTGGAGTGCCAGTACCCAGCTGCCACTCTCACCACTAACTTCATTCAGCTCAACAGGCATATATTGAACACCTACTGTGTACCAGCACCATCGCAACAATTAGGAATCACCCCAATGGCGATCCCACATCATTTACAACAACCTAGACCATAACAACCCTTTATTCAAGGCAGACATCATTCTTTTGAGCACAAATTAAAACCACCATGTGATCACCACACACCTCACAGAATGGCTTTTTAAAAAAGATACTTGCAACACCTCACACACATCAGGATGGCCACTACCAAAACCAACACCAAAATGCAGAAGGTAACCAGTGCTGGTGGAGGAGACGGAAAGATCGGAACCTTGTGTACCGCTGGTGGGAGCAGACAACATTGCAGCCATTGTGGAAAACAGGATGGAGATGCCCCCAAATAACTAAACACAGATTTACTATGTGACCCAGGCATTTACTTTTCGGTATGTACCGGAAAGAAATAAAAGGGACTCAAATGGATATCTGTACACCCATGTCCATGCAGGATGGTTCACAGTTGCCAGAAGGTGGAAGCAACACCAAGTGCCCATCAGTGGGTGAACAAAAAACAAAATGTGGTATATACATATGGCGGAATATTATTCAGCCAGAAAAAGGAAACTCCGACCCATGCTACAACCTGCACGAACCTTGAGAGCATTATGCTCAGTGAAAGCCTGCCACAAACATACAAATATTCTGATTATACTGATGTGAGGGACTTAGAGAGGTTGGATTCATAGAGACAAAAAGGAGAGTGGTGGTCGCCACAGTCCAGAAGAGAGGGGCTGAGCAATTAGTGTTTAATGGGCACAGAGGTTCAGTTTTGTAAGACGAAAACAGCTCTAGGGATGACGGCGGTGACAGCTGCACACAGTGCCAACGTGCTTAGTGACACAGAACTGTATGTTTTTAAAAATGGGTCCATTTCATGTATATTTCACCATATTTTAAAAACTGGGGGGAAAAGTACAGTGTCCAGCAATGGTCAGAATGTGGAGGAGCCCGGATGCTCTTGTGCAGCTAGTGGGAGCACGAACTGGTAGAGCTCTTCGGGAAGGGTCTTGGCAGCATCTGCTAAAGCCAACTCTATCCCCCACCCCGCTGTGCCCAGGAGCTCCATTCCGAGAGCCCCCCAACAGGAACGTGTACACTGATCACACGTCCCCAAGACTCACTGCAGGACGTCCCTAATGACTCTGGTAATAAACAAGCATAAGGAAATCATGGCGCATTCACCCAACGGAGAACCATCGGAAGGGGGAGTAGCAAACTACACACCTACTCAGCCGCAGGGTGAGTCCCACCCAACAAGAGAACATCCCATACAGGCTGTTCTATTTGAGGGACAGACACTGGCAAAGGTCAGGGTCGTGGTCACCTTTTGGGGAGTGGTGGCTGGACGGGGGAACATGGAGGGTCTGGGGGGGGACCCACTCTGTCTTAATCTGGGTAGAGGCCACAAGGACATGTTCCCTTTGTGCAAATTCACCAATGTGTACACTTAATATCTGTGCGCTTTTCTGTCGGTGTTTTATACAATTCAATGGAAAAATTTCCTTTGAAAAGACAACATTCCTTTGGATCAATGGTTGCCGATCTATGGACAAAGACCATGGGGGGGGTGGCTTGAGAATTACTCTGTTTTTTGTTTTTGTTTTTCTCATCATGCACATCTGCATCATTCAACAGAGAGAGCCCATGTGTATGAGGCCCATGACAGGCTATGGGGACGCTGTGGGGAGCGAGACCCATCCCTGTCCACAAGCACAGCCTGTAGACGGAAAACACGCGGCGTCTGCATAAACAGACACAAGGTACCTCAAACGTAGGTACGTGCTGTTCTTACGAAAGCGAATTTGTTGAAAAGCCATACTGCGTTCAGAATATATGGAATTTTAGTCATTTCTCAGGTTGTAATGGTAGAGAGCACAGGCGTGGGAATCAGAAACTGACTTCACACGCCAGGTCTGCCTCTATGGGCTCTGGGCCCCGGGGCTGGAGAGCAAGTCAGTCTTCTGGAACCTGTTTCCTCATCTGTGGTATGGGGCTGGTAACAGAGCCCAGGGGATCGGGTCATTACGAGGATTCGATGAGAGGACACAGGTGATACACTGAGCAGGGTGTCTCACACACAGTGACAATGTCCCTGCACGCAGCATTGAGGACCTGCTGTGTGCTGTGAACAAACGATGTCCTTGCTCTCACGGAATTTCCCTTGTAGGGGTGAGACAGACAGAATGGGAGATGAATGAGCAAAAAACAAAAAAAGGGATAAGTTCAAGTAGAATAAATAAGCAGATAGCGGAAAAGTGGTGGCTGGGTTTTGGCACGGCCAAATAATTTCATAGGGAAGTAGAGTATAATTAAACCGTCACACAGAGATAATACTAGAGACGTATGGGGAACCACTGCTTGGTACTCCCCAAGGTCAACCAGCCTCGGCCATAAATGAGACCACCAAAAGGGGACCTAACAGGGCCCAGCTAACAAGCCCCTCGTGGCAAGGGTCAACTGAAACATGAGAAGACGCCGTCTCCCTTTGCGGACAACTGTGGTCGACAGGTCTCCCTAAAATCTCCTAGAGAGGTTTCATCTGTGAGTGGGGCAGCAGAGAAGAAAGGCAGGGAAGGGAAGAGATCTATCCCGAGAGAAGGATTTGTGTGGTTTTCCTGGTCAGAAAACAAGAACAGCGTAAACCGTGTTTCCCTTGTGCTGCTCGAACAGAATGCTCCAAGCAGCCAAACGAGGCCTGGGATAATCGGGGCCCGTCCCTGGGGATCCGGAGGGGCTCGTTCTGTGAGCTCCTAATTGCCTCATTTTACATGGTGTCTCGAGAAGCCACAGCCTTCTTGGAGGCAGGCAGGGTATAATCTTAGACAAATAAACACAATAGTTCTTGGGGAAGCAAGTGCTGGCAGCCATTGCTGGTGTCTTTCAAAGAAGTGGGAAATCCCTGATTGTTCTCGGCTCAGATCTTGCCTGGGGGGCTGCAGGCTTCCATCCAAGGGCTCCAGGATGTGTGACAAGGGAGCGCTCACTCGGCTGGCTGCTGATGCCCAAATCCAGTGATCTTTCTCCGAGGAGGCTGGTGGCAGGGCCAGAACCACGTGTGAGGGAGGATCTCTACAGAGTCCTTAAAGATCGGCTCCGAAAACTTCGGTCCGCACGAAAACTGCGCCTGGATGTTTGGAGCAGCTGTGTTCGTAATCGCCCAAACCCGGCAACCAAGGTGGCCTTCAGTCGGTGGATGGGTAAAGAAACCGGCATAGCTACACGAGGGGATGTTATTCTGCGCTAAAAAGAAATGAAGCCACCAAGAGACATGGAGGAACCTTCAGTGCATCTTCCCAAGTGAAAAAAGCCCATTGGAAAGGGCTGTATATTATAGGATTCCAGCTCTATGACATTCTGGAAAAGGCAAAACTATGGAGAGACTGTGAGAGATCAGTGGTTGCCAGGGATTTGGGGGAGGGGGATGAAAAGGCAGAGGACGGGGCGGGGAGGGGTTTAGGGCAGTGAAACTACTCTCTACGATACTACAGACACCTGTCACTGAGCATCTGTCCAAACTCCTGGGCCCTGAGGTAAACTATGGGCTTTGGGTGACAACGGTAAGTCATCGTAGGTTCATTAACTGTAGCAAATGTAGCGCCCTGGTGGGGACGCTGATAGAGGGCAAGCTATGCAAGTTTGGGGCGCCGGGGCTGTGTGGGAAATCTGTGCCTTCCCCTCAATTTTGTGATGAACCTAAAACTGCTCTAAACAAAACAAAACAAAATAAAACTACACCCCCAAGGCAGGGAGAAGAGAGATAGGCTCAGTCACATCAGGAAGCCAGGTGGGAAGAAGAAAGTTCTGGAATAAGGACTCAGAATGCCTGGATCCCTGTTGGGCTCTGCAGCCCCCTCACCCCCGGGCGCCTCGGCTCTGCCACTGGGCTTACACAAGACGATAAGTGTGATGGGTGTGATGGTCTGCACGGGAGGCCAGGAAGCCGAGAACTTTCAAGTGGTGGTTCCGAGCGTGGAGGTGAGGAGAGCCTCGGAGTCCAGGTCCCCACGTGTGTGTATGTGACCCAGATTAACCCCACACCGATCCTACCCGCAGGCATTCCACCTTTTAAAATCCTGCCCAGGACAGGAAAACAATCTATTTATGACATAATGAGCAGAAGTGAGAGCAAAAATATTTAACATCGGATACAGCATAGGGACAGACAGATGCCAATGAGTGCCAGTTGTAAAGAGCTGCTCCCATCATCGGGGTGCATTCCACAGGACCCCTGTTCATGTTAACGGTCACACACGTCCCCCTTTTCACGAACGAAAGAGTCTGGATTCCTGTCCACCAGCGTTCCAGACCAAGGCCATGTAACTGGTATTGCCAAATCGAACTGAATACATTATACTGGAAAACAGAATCAAACAACCAACCCCACAGATTTTATCTCATGCCGCCTGTTTTTTACACTTTTCAAAATTAGGAAAGTAGCTTATAGGTCTCAGCAGATCTCTGTGAGCCCCTAGAATTCTGGAAACCCACAGACTTGAATCCAAATATCTTTCCTCTCCTGAGTTCTCTAGCCCCCTCCCTCTCTACCCAGTGTTACAGACACACAAACACACCTCTCCTCATTCACTTAGCAAGCATTTGCTCCAAGAAAAAACACAGTCCAGAATCCCTTCCCTTAAGGACCTCTCAGCTGAGTGGGGGAATCAGACATGCCTAGAGATTATTAGAATTCTGTGTGTATGATATCTACAGATGTCGAGGCCCACAGGAGCCCGGGGAGAGGTGGACTAACTTAGCTATGGGGTCATTCAAGAAGACTTCAGAAAGTTCTGTGATGTATGAGTTGGGTTTTGAAGGGTGAATAGGAGTTTATCAGGTGGAGAGACAGAGGTGACGGAGATGAGTCAGAAAACCTGGTTAGATCCCGATTATGGACAGCCTTGAACACCAGGTTGTAATGCCTGGACTCCACTGGAGAACTGAGGAATGTGGGGGCTCACAGGATTCGATTCCCCCAGTACATGAGACGCTGAGCCATTTACGGTGTAAGGGGTGACTCAGTGGACCACTGAGGCAGTTGCTAAATGTCTCCGCACCTGGGTAAGCCCGAACAACCGTGTCTTTCTGTTACCACTGCTGCTATCACAACAGTCACAGTGAGCCGTCCCGTGAACAAGGGAAAAACCACCCTACCCTCCTCTTCGGCGTCTCTCTCAGGGACACAGGCCACTGTGTGATTTCTGCTACGTCTGCGAAAAGCACTGCTGAATGTGTGTTACCCAACGGTGGTCCATTTCAGCAAGCCATCTCCTCAAGAGGTTCCAAAATCCCGTCTCTCTGCGAGCCTGCAGGAGTTAGGTCCTGAAACCGCGAGGCCAGGGGTGGGGTGATGCCATTCAGAGAGACCCAAGCGGACCCCAAGGCCCTTCTGGAGAGACAGGAGCACGTATGAATGACGTGACGGCTCACAGAAGCTAGCGAGAAGGAACCATAGAATCTGAGTGTGAGAATGCTGTGTGTTTATCACTGGACCACGCACTCACCCAACAAACATTCACTGACAGTGAATTCGTATGGACACAGGCTCCAACACACACGACCCTCAAAAACACGACACTAAGTGCAAGAAGCCCGCTACGAAAGGCCTCCCAGCGGGCGACTGCGCCTACACGGATCATCCGGAAGAGGGAGGTCCAGAGACTCGCGGAGCAGGTGAGTGCTTGTCGGGGGCTGCGGGAGGGGACAGGGAGCCACGGTGGCCTGTGGAGGGGCCCTGAGTACCGTGGCGGCCGTGGGGCCCTGCAGCCTTCACACGGGCCTAATGTTATATTACGTGAATTTCACTTCAATTTAAAAAGAAGTCTAAAACCAATGCCATGAGTTCTTAGAAGTCTCCAGCCACGAGGATGACGGCGGAGGGGCCGGCGGGCAGCCTCTGCCGTTCCTCAAGCAGGCGCGTGGGCTCCCCGGGAAGACTCCCCCGGGCAGGTGCACAGGCCCCACAGACTGCGCCCCCACCAGCGGGAGGCCCCGGGCGCTCCTTCGGAGCCCATTTCAGGAGCAGAGATCGTCTCCCGGCTTCGAATCACGTGCGAGTAATTCAGACGGTGGAGGGCACCGGGCTGGTCCACGCGGGATGAGACAGAGCTCGCGTCCAAGCTCGCGTCCAAGAGCGTCGGCCCCCCTCGTAGGAGGAGCCGAGCCTCCGGCGTGGCCGTGCTCAGTGGGTATCCGCAGGCGCCCGGCACCAGCTAAAAGGCCTCAGCCACTTCCACGGAAGGCCGGTGACCATCTCCGGTAGAAACAGGCCCGTTCTTGCGCCGAGAAGGGTGGTTTTACGGACACACACATACACACAGCCTCAGCCTCAGCTTGAAATAAATCACCTGAAAACTGGATTAAGAGTCTGTTTCCTGAGCTTCAGAGTCAGGGTTTATTCATTTATCAAATATTTATCAAGTGCTTCCTGCGCGCCGCAGACGGGCTTCCAGCACGTTTGGGGGCTGAGACACGTCATCGGGCAAAGCAAAGCTCCTTGCCTTCACGGGGGGCTTCCGTGCCGGTGACGGTCCGCAGGTCCCCGCCACCCTGATGACCTCCGGCCACGCCGGACCCCCCCGTGGGCTCTCCCCGCAGCCTCCCAAGCCTGCCTCGCGGCAACCACGGCTACGCGCCGGCCACGTGCAAAACCCCATGGCCTGAACCCTTGACCAGGGTCAAACGTAGCTGCTCCTTCCCCTTCCATCGAACTATGCTTTTCCGAATTCTCTGTCTCAGTTCTGCCTCCTCTCGTTTTTCTTCTGGAATACGGCAAAGGCTTCCTATCTGGATCTCCTGCTTCCAGCCTTACTGTCTTCCAAGCATGGCCTGGTCTTTCTTCCTGAGACACAGCCCGCCCGTCTAGCTCCTCCGCCCAGTGACTCGGGACGGCCTGGAGAGGGAAATCCAGGCCCTCTGGCCCCAGGACCCAGGGGCTTCCAGAGGGAAGCTAAGCTGCTTCCTGGCCTTCCAAATGGTGTGAGATAATAAATGTTTGCTGTTTTTAAGTCACCAAAAAGGAAAAAAAAAACCTGATCAGATACTCTTTCCCAGAATCACTACGGGCAGGCTGAACCTGGGGCACCTACACAGAGGGGACAGGGAAGCGTGGGTCCAAAGGAAAGTCTCGCCAGTTAAAGCCCCAGCATGAGAGGACAGGGAGAGGAGAGATTCACCGTTCCCTCCGCATCCTTGACCGGACCGTAGGAAGCTCTCCCAGCCACCTCCATTGAGTGCTGGCGGGCCTCCCCGCCCAGGGACGAATATTCCCAGTGATGTATTTTTACAAGGCAAAACTGGGCACTGACTGAGAAAGAATTCAGATTTAGCCCAGGACAGTTGCACAACAAATAGCGAGCAGAGACGGGCGGCCGATGGCAGTCCGGGTCAAAGAACAGAGCTTTCTTTGCTGCTGTTTGGGACCACAGCAGTATGAGGGGCCCACAGCCCCGACCCCAGGGGCAGGACTCGTGACGGGGCGGGGGGGGGGGGGAGAGACGCTCACACAGACATGGGGCCTGGGACCTCTGCAACGCTGCCCGCCATCAGTGGGGGGACAAAGGGGCCAGGCAGCCCAGATGCTGGCAGGATCCCATTCGTAGCCCCGGGAACAATTCCCCCTTTCACTGTCCCGTCAGGCGGCCAAGGTCAGAGGCAACGCCAGCCAGAGCTTACCCTCTGAGTGCCAAGGCCCTTTAGAAAAATTTTAATAATTTTTAGATAGAAATGTCTCCTCTTTCTTCGCTTTAACAGACCACACGGAATACCCTTTGCCCTTTTCGTGATGACATGCTCGTCGTTTGGAGCATCTGTTACTGCACACTGCCACCGTCAGGAGCTCCCGAACAGCGGCGAGCTGCTAGCTGGCAACCCACGGGAACAGCCCCGGCGGCTGCGCATCTCCCCTCTTTCCTTCTACCATTTCCCCCTCCTTCGCAGGCTGTCAGGGAGTTCTGCTCTCGGGGACAGCATGTCAGTCCCTGCAAGTCTCCCTTCCTTCTCCTAATTCGTGAGCTGCACCTACTTCCATGGTCTCAGAAACCCTAGCCCTACGCTTGTCGCTCGCGCCCCGGGCGTGATGGGGTGCAGGCCGTGAGCTCAGTGGGGGTGCCTCTTCCTGGGGTTCTGGGCTGTGTTTGGGATCAGCGTGCTCGTGGGAAAGTGGCCTCCAAGCAAGTGAGGCGTTCCTCTGTGTACTGACACCAAGGTCCACGGGTAACTCAGAGAGCAGAGTTTCTGGCCACTGAGAAAACACTCCTGCTGAACACTGGAGTCACCAGAGGCCAGGTGCCACCTTCTCGGGCAGGCCTCTGATTCGAGAGAGGCCCTTCCTGGTCCCCACACCTCCAAGCTCACCTGCCCTTCTCAAGCGCCATCTAAGTGATTTTTAAAAACAATGCCTAGGTCTCGTCTGGCTCGGAGGAATGGGGACTGAACTGGCGTGGCAGCAGATGAACATTCCAGGGAAAGATTCCCGGGGCCACCGCGGATCAGACTCCCTGGGTTCAAATCCCAGCTCTGCTGCCTGCAAGTGTTTGATGTGAGGCAGGAGGTTCCAATACCTTGCCTCAGTCTTCCCATCTGTATCTACTTCCGGGTGCTCTGGGAGGATTAAAGAAGTCACCATTCCTAAAAATGCTAACCTCAGCAACTCCCTTCTAGGTATACAGCCCAAAGAATCAAAAGCAGGGACTCAAACAAACACGGACATTCACGGAGGCATCGTTTGCAATAACTACAAGGTGGACACGAGCCAAATGTCCCAACAGCAGGTGAGTGGCCACACCAAACACCCTCCATCCACACAGCAGAATATTAGCCAGCCAGAAAGAGGAACGACAGACCGACACAAGCTACAACAGGGATGAACCCTGAAATCCTCACGATAAGTGAAAGAAGCCAGTCAGAGGAGACCACGTATGGTTGGAACCCATTTACTTGAAGCTTCCAGAACAGGTAAAGCTGTAGGACAAAACACAGATCGATGGTTGCCAGGGGCTGGAGGCGGGGAACAGGGGGAAGCGAGCAGTGACTTCTCGTGGGCGCAGTTTCCTGCTGGAGGGGTGGACATGTTCTGGAATCAGACAGAAGAGATGGTTGTGCAACAGTATTCACTTCAGAGTGATTAATTTCGTGTCAAGTGGATTTTATCTGAATTTCTAAAGCCTTATTAGCTCAGTGCCCAGTACAAGGCTCACTGTGTCCAAGGCTCTGGTGCCAGGAAACCGTCCCAGGCTCCTGTCTGTCCAAGAAATGGGTCCGGTCATAGCCGTGCCCTCACAGTTCATGATGGCGAGGGCGTAGGGAGAGGTAGGAGGAGGAGGGACAGGTGCGGCAGCTGATAAAGCAGGTGCCTCCAACGGCAGGCAAGGAGGAGGCTCCAGACCCTCCCCTCCTTGCCTACAAGAGTCCTAAGAGGAGCAGGAAGTCTTATGAACCCAAAGATCTTGACGGGTTGGGCTCTACCTGAAACATCTCTTCCTTAGAAAGACAACCTGGGACCCATCTATCCTAGGTTAGTACTTTGCAAGCCTGTTCTATCATTTCTTCTTTTTCTTTTTTTAAGCAGCAGAAGCTTTCTTCAAATGAAATCTTTGTCCAGAGTCCCGACAGGCAAAACATAAAGCAGGTGCCCCCCAGGGGGGACAGGGTGGCCGGGAGGGCCCAGGACTCTCTCCCATTCTGCTCTGGTTCAGGAACCATCTCTCCAAGCCCGTGTCTCCTCCCATTGTCCCAGCGAGATACCTAAAAAACAGGCCCAGCAGGTTTCTGTTTGATTGCTTTAGGAAGGAGGCTCAAGGTGAACCATTTTCTCTAAGGGGAAGAATTACTTTCAAGGCAGAAGCTACCTTCTAAAGACTGAAGGGTTCTCCTGAGTGAGGAGAAGGTACTAGACTTGTGGGTGGCCCAAGCAAAAATCTGGAACACCCGTCTCCCGACTCTTGGCCAAATGTTCCTTTCCGCCATCCCATCAGCCAGCGTGGAGAAGAGAGAAGGACACTGCTGGAGAGGTCAGCTGATGCTAAGTGACAAGTGATGCAGGACCTCGCAGGCAGTGGAGGGCCCCAGGGCGGCAGCTTGCTTGGGCTTACCTCTGTCATCGCCCTTCCCTGAGGACCAGCATGGAGAGAGGTCTGGCTTATCTGCAACGGCACATCCCTGTAGCCAGTACAGGCAGGGAGCAGGTGTTGCGGCTTCCAGGTCTCAGCCCCCAGAGAGGGCCACCAAGCATGCCAGCACACAGCCTTCTGGGATGTCTTCCACATGGAAAAGCCCAAGGCGTCCTTACCCAGCCGCTCAGGAAGAATATCCTGCACATCAGCCCATCCATGAAGACTTCATACTTTCTGGGCTGAAGGGACCAGGGGAAGGGATGGGGAAATTCACATGTGGGTTCCAAGAGGAGATCATTTTTTGAACGAAAGACAAAGGAAGGGAGGGAAGAAGGGACAGAGGAAGGGAGAGGTCCCACAGACAAATATATTTAGAAAATTGTTACTCCCCTCACTGAGGTTTACAATTTGCAATGATATATTAAAGGCACTGAGAAGTCCTGCAGCCATGAAACCTGCCTATACCGCTTCTATGTCACAGAATCTTTGGTGGTGTTTGTTCTGTCGTGGTGGTGATGGTTACTATTTTTACTTTTTGCTAGCACCCCTGTTATCATATATAACAAAATTCATTTTAGGAAATACATGGTTAAGACACTTCTGGCACCAATAGGAAGGAAGGGGTTGGAGATGAGGGTGGGAGTTCATTTATTCGGGAAGAAGTCCTTCTCGACTGCACGAAAAGACCACTGCCTTTCTTAAGAAACTCTGGTGGCACTGCCTTAGCTCTTAGAAAACATCCAAATCCCTCTGGGTGGTGTTGCAGGCCTTGGATCATGGGGTGCTGGTCTCCCCGTCAGCGTCAGCTCCTGCCGTTCTCCTCTCCCTTCACAGGTGAGGACCTGACCTGGCAGTTCACACTCAGGATCCACTGCGCCTCGAACATCGTCCCCTCAGAAAAAGCCCTTATAACAATCATCTAAGCTCACCACACAGGGAAAAGTTTTCAGAAATATGGAAAATCACAATTTATTTCCCAAAAGTGACATAAGAAAGAGAAGTGTGGTGAGGGAAGAGAAAAGGCATGGGAACTGTAATGGATGCAGTGTTACGGTGTTACGGTGCCCATTTCACAGATGAGGAACAGAGGCTGACAGCTCATCTCAGTGCCCTCTTGGGATTTCCCACTCTGCCCTGAGCTGTTGCCAGGTTGGATCAGAGGACTCACACTGCATTCCATCCGGGTGCTCCAGAAAGAACTCATTAAGTGGTTTCTCCTACTCCTTCCTCACATGCACTAAATCCCAAACGCTCTCATTTTCTAAATCAAATGTTGTGGCCTGTTATTCCCAGGATAGGGGTTAAAATAGCACTTAAAATATTCCCCTGCCTTTCCTTTCTGAAGGCAGGCATGACCTGCACATTGTGTGACAATGTGAAGGTGAAAGCTGGGAAAGCCCCAGGACTCACGTGACTCTTGCCTGGGAGCGTCACTGACTTTGTGGGAGGCTGCATCTAGTGCACCTAAGTCCCTAGGGAGAGCAGGGAGGACAATGCGTGCAGCATCTTCCCCTTTGAATGAACTGGTGGTGGTGATGCTGGTGACGGCACTAGTTGTGATGGTGGTGATGGGGATGGTGGCGGGGATGGTACTGGTGGGAATGGGAGGCACCGGGACATCTCAAAGCCACGAAGTTCGTTAAGTCATGGGAGTGGGACCCACAGAAACACACAACACCAGCTCCTGTGCTCTGACCCCCTGCTCCATGCTGGTTCCCGTAAGTGCCCAGCATAGCACAGCGGTCATGACACCAGGCTCTGCTAACAGGCCACGAGTGTTCGAATCCTGGCTCTGCGGCTCACTGGCTGTGTGCTGAGCAAGTTAGTGCCTCTCTGTGCCTTGACCTCCTCATCTAGAATGGACACGGGAATACTGTAGTTCATCAGCTCAAAGATACCCAGCTGAACCTCCCTTAAAGTTGGCTGGGTAGCTCTGGTGGCATTCTTTTCTGCCTCCAAGCTACATAAGAGAACGGGGTAACTTACAAGCAGCAGGGTCTCAGAGCTGATGAAAGATGGTAGCACCCATCCCACAGGGTTGTCACAGGGACTAGGTGAGATAATAGACAGCAAAGGCTTAGAACAGCACCAGGCACAAAATACACATCTAGAAGCATTTGTTCTTATTTCAAAGTATTTTAGGGGTTATCCAGCCTGCAAAATTTATTCAGGTGTTCGTTAAGGGATCAAAATGTTCAGGCCTTGAACCAGACCCTCTGCCAGAAACAAGTCCCTCCTCGAGAGACTGGCCCAGACCCCTCCCTGCACATGCACAGCTCCCGTGGCTAAGAGGGGCCAGAGGCAGGACTGGAACTCAGGACTCCTAAGCGCTCCCCACAGCTCCAAGCACTCTGGCTGGGGCTGCAGCGCTGTGGGGCTCCCTGGGGGCACCGGAGGAGTAAGGGAGGGGAGCGGGGCGGGCACGTCCCCGGGTCCCGGCGGCAGCCTCCGGGGCCGCGCGTCGCGGTGTTTATTCTGCACTCACGGATGAAGTCAGCCTCCGCGTGGGACCTTCCTTCCTGGGGCCCAGATCATCACTCGGGAGACCCACTGGCTTAACTCGGGGGAAAGTTTTCTGTTCCCCGTAGCCCCACATCACTGCCGCCCCAAGCCTCGGAAGAGCGCGACCTGCGACAGCTTTGGAGCCGTCTCTGCCGACGGCGCGGGGGGCAAGGACTAGGGAGTCGGTGCCAGGGTCGACTCCGTCCAAATCAGCATCTCAGGAATATCGTGAGCCCGGAAAAGCTCAAGAGGAGGCTCGGGCATCCTCGTCCCACAGCCGCACACCACCACGTGGGCTTAACTGCCCGGCTCTTTCCGTGCCTCAGTTTCCTCCTCTGCCCCCCATATGCTTGTTCCACAGACTGAAAAGATAATCAGGGTAAAGTGTTTGACATGTACTCAGTTCATCTTAGTTATCTTCGAAGGCAGCTCTCCTTGGGTATGTTGAATTAGAGGGCGTGCCTCTTTGAACTCTACCAGATGGGAGCAAAAAAATATCCCGTCTCAGTGGACGAAATGAGACAGACGAGAAAGACCTCAGCGGATGGTGACAACACCCTACAAACGTTTCTCCAGCAACCGCTTAATGAGCACCTACTGTGCACTGAGCCCTGGGGACCCCCAGGCGCCGACACAGTCCTTGCCCACAGGACCTCACACTGGGTCCATGCTAATACTCGGTTGTAGTGGTCTAAGCACCACCTGAGCTGAAACGTGACTTCTCACTCACGTGTCTGCCTCTCCCTAGTGTCTATGAACCCCTAAGAGCAGGGACAGTGCCGTAGCCCCAGAGCTCACCCAGGCATCCCTAGCACTGAGCACAGCGTCTGGCACATCAAACCCGATCACAGAAGGGTGAGAAAATGAGCAAAGTTGAGGGATTATTCCAGGTCAAAATCAAAGCCTCTTTCTTACAGGACCAACCACTCTCTCTCCCCTACCTGCCCACCATCAGTTTTTTAGGGACCAACAGTTTCCCAATCTGTCCAATGGGAAAGCCTCCAGTAGCTTCCCAGTATTCGCCAAACCATCACCTTTTCCTGATGGAGTGAACGGACACTAAGAGCCCAGGACAGGGCCTGCCCCAGTCCAGCTGAGCCAACAATGTCAGGTGCCAAACCCAGCACGCCCTCCACGTCCTCCTGCTTGCTGGCCAGCAGGACTCCCTACACTGGGAAGGGTGTCCAGGTCAGGCGACGGGCAGCCTGGGATGGGCCAAGCAGGACAGTGTGGGGAGGAGTGCCAGGGGGCAGCTGGCAGTCTGGACAAAGGGGCTGCGGGGTTACAAGGAGACCCAGAGATGAAGGCAGATCCCACAGCCTCCAGCAGGATGCTAAGCATGGGGAAGTGAGACAAGTCTCGGCTGGGCAGCCCCGGCCATGCCAACCCTCTAGACCAGCACCATCCAGCTGACCTTTCTGTAATGACAGAAATATTCTGTACCTCCGCCATCAGATTATAGTAGCTACGGAACACCTGAAATGTCACAAAACTTGCACAGGGGCAGGGTGACCAAAATGCTGGTTGGCCTGGGACTGAGGGGTTTCCCAGAAAGAGGGCCTTTTGGTCCTAGAACAGGAAAGTCCGAGCTGGTCACTGACCTTGACTATGTCACTTTCCACGAGAGGCATCAGGTCGATTTCACAACCATCCCTGGGGACCTTGGGCCCCTCCGACTGTGGGGGCCACCGGCCACCAGGCAAGCCAGGGCTGCGAAGAAAGGAGCCTGGATGTGAAAGCAGACTGAGCTGAGCCTGAGAGCCCAGCTCCACGACCGGGAGCTGGCGCCCTGAGCACATGCTCCGGGCGCCTCGGCAGCTCGGCTGGAGAGGAGGACAGGAAGACTCCTTCCCAGGGCTGTCCTGGGGAGAACAAAGAAATGAAAGTGTGTGCACACAGTAAATGCTCAAAGAACACTAGCTCCTGCCTACTCTTTGGTGTCACTATGAAAGGCCAAGAAGAGCAAGAAACAACTCTGAATAAATCTGAGAGAGAACGCAAAAGAACCCATTTAACTAACATTCCCCACCCCCACCACACCCCATGAAATTTGCAAGGGAGAAAGGGGGCTCTTTCCAACACGGAACCCCCTGCTGGGATCCAGCCTTTGAATGAATGGGAGGGCTCCTCCCCAGGGTTCTCCTGGCCACAGAGAGTGCTAACAGGGGCTGTGTGCGGCTCTGAGCAGCTGCAGGGGATACCCCGCAGCCCAGGAGGAGGCTGATTTGATGGACAGAAAGGGAAACTGAGTCTGAGGTTGCCAGAGTTCACCAGGCTGGAGATCCAGGAAAGAGAGGCGGCCGCTTCAGATGGTGAGCTCAAGGTCTTCGAAGCCTTGAGAAGAACATGCAAAAAAGCCCTGGGCAAAGGAGGAGGGGAACTGGCCCAGGGACCAGCCAGAACACTACATCAAAGTGTCCTGGGCTGCTGTCCAGGGTCGGGGCCAAGGACTTCCTGGTGAGCGAGTCCACCAACGGTCTGATGATGGACATCTTCCCATTACCCTCCCTCCCGCAAGATGAAGGCAGAGGGGGCCAGGGCAGGGGAGAGACCTGGGGCGGGGGAGGGCGTGTAAGTGCAGGTCTGCTAGTGGAAGAGGAGGCTGGGATTCTTCCTGGACATCAAGGGAGAGAGGCTCCTTACTTGGGAGGCAGGGCCGCCGGGCACACTCACCGGTCAGGCCAGGGCGTGACCAACCAAGGCGAGGAAGGGGGTGCACACCAGCCACAGCGGGAGCCCACCACGCTCCGCCCTGTGGGTCACCAGGAAGGGAGCCACGTGAGCCCACGCCTCCCTGGCACGTCTTTTTTTTTTCTTCCATAAATTTTTTACATTTCAGGTTTATGGAAAAATGGGAAAGAGCGCGCAGAGAGTTCCCGCGTGTGCGAAATGCCGCTTCCCTTTTTAATGCTAGTGCGGTGGGTCTGGTAACAACTAAGGAAATGATACCCATGCATTACTGTAACCTAAGTTCACGCTTTCTTCTGATTTCCACAGTTTTTACTGCACGTTTCTGTTTGGTCCCAGGAGCCCATCCAGGACACCCCGCCACACTGAGTCCTCCTGGCGCCTCAGGCTCCTCTGGGCTGTGACAGTTTCTTAGACTTTTTGTTCTCGACGGCCTGGGCAGTTTTGAGCAGTGCTGGTCAGGTGCTTTTCAGAATATCCCTGAACAGGCATTGGACTGATGATTTTCTCAGAATTAGATGGGGCCTGTGGGTTTGAGAAGGCCCCAGAAGTTTGGTGCCCTTCTCCTTACATCACAGCCAGGGTGCCTGCCCTCGTATGACCTGTCACTGCTGCTGATGACCGTGACCCTCAGGCCAAGAGATGTCCAGCAGATTTCTCCACGGTCAGGTTATTCCTTTCAAAATCTCCCTTGTCCCTACTGTGCTCCTTGGAAGGAAGTCATTTCGGGAAGGCCAATACTACTCCTCCCTGTCCACCAAACCAGATGGCTCCAAGGCTGTTACCTGGTGGGGGGCGGGGAGCTCAGCCTCTGGAGGGAGGCAGATCGGGCTGCCCAGCTGCGTTCGACCAAGTCCTGGGAGCAGGTAAATGACATCAGCGTCTGACCTCAGCCTCGCCCCCACCAGACAGAATGACAGGACCGTGCTGCAAGGACCAGAAGGCATACCTCTGAAGGACCTGGCACCCGGCAGGGCTCAGGAAATGTGGTCCTGATTACTGTGGCCATGGGGGCTGGGGGGGGGGGGGTGGGCCCATGACCTGAATGTGGCCTGGCGAGGGGACTGGGAAGCAGGGTCCTCCAGAAACGGAGAGCGGATGTCTTCTTAAAACAGGTGTTTTCACCATGGAAAGCCCCTTCCCTCAGCCTTCCCCACCCCCCTCCCCAGGCCCTGCTGGAGCCTAAAGGAACACAGAGCTGGACCTGGAGACTCTTGAAGTCCCCTGCCTGCGGGGGGTGGGGGGTGCTGCCCGGCCAACCCAGGCCTGATGCAACAGGGTGCTTCACTCACCGAAAACACGCCACAGGGAAGGGCCTTTCGGCCTCGGCCACCTCAAAACCAACCTCCCACCCTTCAGTAAAGAGTGTTTTACAGATGAGAACGCTGAAGCTCAAAACAAGGCATCGCCAGGAGCCCGCAGAGTCGGGTTCATGCCCAGGCTCCCACCGCACCTGCCCCAATGACAGTCACCCCTGAAGGGCCAGGTCACATCCTCTGCACTGATGACACGGGGTGCAAGGCTCAGGAGGCAGGACACACGCAGCCGGTCGCACACCTGGGGGCCGAGCCTGGGCCCTCCCGACCCTCATCAGCCTCAAAGTCTGGCGGCCGCACAAGCAGAGGCTCCCGACAAGGAGGAAAACATGGCTGCCCTCGGCTCAAATCACAGCAAATGAGGGCGGGGCCGAGTGCACCTGCTCTGGCTCCCCGCCAGTGACTCTCCAAGGCTGGTGGGGACAAAGGAAGATTCCAGTGCAGGAACACAGCAGGTCCTCAGAAGGAAGGACCAAGTGAAGGAACAGCTGTGCGCACGCGGTAGCACACACGTGGAGAGCACCGACGACGCGCAGGTGCCTCTCCGAGCACGACACGGATTCACCCACAGTCCTCCCAGCAACCCCGTCAGGCAGGTTATCACACCCGCGGGCGGGGAGACCGAGTCTCAGCCAGTGGGACGCGGTGGCGGCTTGTGACGGATGGGACTCTTCCTGGTTCCCTCTGTGCACGTGGCCGTCTTGCTCCGGCCGCAGTGGATGTATTTAACAGATGAAGGCTCCCCCCACCTCCCCAAAAACCCACCACTCCCCAGGAAGCACCAGCACACCACCGGCTCAAACCCAGGCCGGCCGAGTCCTCCTGTGTGTTCTCCAGGCCACACGGCTCTCCCTGAGCGCGTGCACCATGGGGGTGCATGTTTGTGTCTCAGGATGGACCCACACTTTCCCACGGAGGGCTCAGGTCCTTACCGGATCATTTGTGCCAAGAAGCAAAAGCACGGGGCAGCACCCGGGCCAACAGGGAGGCACCTCTGTAACCACCGGCCTCCTGGGCAGGACGGATCCGGTCTAATCGGCTCCCGCAGACCACCGCTTCTGGAAAGTCCAAGTGAAGACCAGAGATGTGGGGACCGTCTGGGCCCCAGTCAACGTCCTCTCGCACCAAGACAACCAGGGCCCAAATGGTGGTCAGAAGGGGAGCAGAAAGGAGAGCGCGGCCTCAGGGGCTCGTTATCTCTGGATTCATCTTTGGGTCCCACCGGCCATTGGGAGACGGCACCTGAGTCCCTCCACCACTCTGAGCCTCGGGTTTCTGACCTGCAGAATGGAGCGCCGAGCCACCCCACACAGGCAGGCTGTCCGGGCCGTGAGGACATGACCAGGAAGCCTGGTACACAGTAGGTGCTCATGAGCGGCAGCTACTAACCTTCTCCGTGGCCACGAGGTAACAGGACAAGGTCATCCGAAGAGCAACCAGTTCGGGGTGGGGGGAGGGTTACAGACCCACGAGGGAGAGGCCCACAGAAGTGCTGCGGCACCCCTATTCCTGGGAAAATGCATTCTCATATTTAAATCTCTGCCAGATTTCCAGGCGAGAAATTGCATCATAGTTTCTTTTTAGCGCACGTCTCTCTGTTCGCTGAGAGGCTGATATTTTCTCAGAGTTATTGGCCACTCGCTGCACTTCTCCTTTTATGCTTTGCACATCCCCCCTCCCCCAGGCAGGCATTTTCTTCCTGATTCATGCGCACCTTTCACGTATTAAGGTGATTTAACTCTTTGTCAGATATGCTGCCCCTGGTCACTTGCCTTTCGGATTGGCTTATGGGAAGGCTGATCGGTCTGTTTTTCCACACTCAAGGGTCACTTTTTTTATGTAGCCAAATCCAGTTCTCCTTTCCTCTGTGGTTTCTCGAACAGAAAGAGCCAAGGTCCAGGGCTCTTGTGGGTCTGTGAGGTTGATCCCCACTAATGTCAAAGTTTCCACTCTCCTCCCTTCTTGCCTCACAAGCCGGGGGCCGTGCCTGGGCCTCCTCCCACCGGGCCTGCACGCTGTGGGGTCACTCCCCTGTCCCCTGGAGCTCCTGCCTGGCGTGGACAGAGAGTGACTCACTCCCAAGGCATGGTGCCCTCACCTTGGGCCCCAGCCAAGCTGAGACGGGAGACATGCGGCCCACAGACCACACGGTTTTCACCGAGCAGCCCTCACCTGAGGACGGGGACACAGCTCCCTCCTAACGTCCCCAGTTCCGGGGGCAGAGGGCTGGCATGTGGCCAGAGCGCTGGGGAGAACTAGCTAGAAGTCAGAGGGAAATGGATTGTGCCACGGTCCATGGTCAATGCCAAGGGCAAGCACAGAGGCTCCCTCGCCCTCCTTCACCATCAAAGCTGACCTGGAAGGGAAGTCCCTGGCACGTCTCTGGGCCTCCATTTCCACATCTGCAAAATGGGCCTTTCCTCTCTCAGTGACTTCCAGCCTTAAAATGAAGCAGACACTGAACAACTCGGCGGACAGCTCCGGTATCATCCCTGGGCGAGGACACTCAAGTTTTCTGGCCTCAATTCCACCCCAGAGAAAGCCTCGGAGGCGAACATATGAGGGGGACCTTCTAACAGCCACTACCAAGTCAGCACAAGGCTGAAAACTATTTATTCAGTGCCGACTATGCGCCAAGGGCTGCAGATACAGCAGTGAACAAGAGACCCAACTCCCTGACTTTGGGGAGCTGACAGGGGCGCCACAAGTCCATGAAACAAACACACTCTGACATGATGGGGTGTGCGGAGAAGGGGCACGGGGGCAACGGGCGGGCCGGGCCAGGGGCTGCACATCACACGGGCTGTTTCCTGGGTGATTTGCACACGTCCCTCCAGCTGCCTCACACTTCCCGGAGTGGAAACTGAGGCCCACAGTGGAGCAGGGAAGGGCTCTCCGGGGCAAGCCAGTCTGTCCCTCTTCCAACCACAGGGCTAGGACTTGAGGTAAGTGAATGCTCCCAGGGCCACCGTTTTCTTGAGGCCCAAATATGCCTGCTGTGGACGCCACACGCAAGGACAAAGTGGGTCCTGGCCTGTGGTGTCCGTGCCCCCAGGCCAGGCACGACACGCCTGGAGGACAACAAGGTCCCATGAGAGCACCGTGGCCTCTGTGGCTCCTCAGCGGGTTCTCGCACAGGGCAGCAGTGATCTGCGAGTGCACCTTGGCGGTCCTCCCAGTGAGCATTGACAGACTGGTTATGGCTGCGGGATCCTTCCCTCAGCAAGGGAGGGGTGGGTGCGTGGGTTGCGGGGTGTCCAAGATGTCACCTCCATACGGTCCTGTGCACTGATGGTGGACACAAACCTGACACTCAGGTAGGAACACATTCATGGCACCATCATCCCACACCCAGAAGGCTCCCTGGTGCCCCTTCCTGGTCAGTGTCCCCTAGAAGTCACCATTCTTGCAAGCTCTATCACAGCAGGCCAGTTTTGGTTTTTTGTTTGTCTTTTTAGATTTTTATTTATTTATTTGACAGAGACAGACAGAGTGAGAGACAGAACATAAGCAGGGGGAGTGGGAGAGGGAGAAGCAGGCTCCCTGCTGAGCAGGGAGCCCAATGCAGGACTCGATCCCAGGACCCTGGGATCATGATCTGAGCCAAAGGCAGGGGCTTAATGACTGAGACACCCAGGCACCCCACAACAGGCCAGTTTTATCTGCCCTTGACCTTCATATAAATGGAATCACGCAGTATGTACTCATCTGCTACTGGCTTATTTTGCTCAACACAAGTCTGTATTTGTCCTTGTTCACTGCTGTATAGTATTCCGTCATGTGATCGTGCTACAATTTGTATATCCGTTCTAGTACTGGTGGACATTTGGGTTATTCCCAACTTTAGGCTAATTACTTTAGGCTCTGAACATTCTTGTTCATGTCTTGTCATGGAGAGAGCACTCAGTTCTCTTGGGAAGAGAACTGACAGCAGGATTGCTGGATCCTAGGAGAAGCTGGAATGAATGCATCAGAGCCTTGCCAAGACCTGGTAGGCAAGCAATATGAGCCTCACCGTATAGATGAGGAAACAGAGAGGTCAAGTAACATGGCCAGGGTCACACAGTTCAAGGGCAGCAGAGCGGGGACTCAAACCTAGCTCTGAGCGGGGACTCAAACCTAGCTCTGAGTGGCTCCAGCTGCTTCCTCCCGGCCTCACAAGGGTGGGTGCCCTGAGCGGTAGCTGCTAGGGAAAGACAGCACAGGGGAGGGTAATGCTCCTTAACTCCCTGGAAGAACAGCAAGGCCCCGATCTGTCCCCAGGAGGCTGGGAGACCAGGTACGGGGGCCCGGCAGGCTGAGCAAACAGACATGCATGAATGAGGCCTAAGTCCACTCAAACCCCAAGCACATAATTTCATCTGGAAGCAAGCGCACCCAGCCGCCCTGGCGCGCCCTCCTTCTTGGGGAGAGGGCAGCCTCCCATCAGAAGCGCCTTTGTCTCCCCCAGAGTACCCGAGACAGAGTGGCAGAAGCCTCGCTTGTCTAAACAAATGACAGTCAACGGTCCCCCACGTCTCCCACCGCCCGATTTTAGCCTCAAAGGACCAACTATTTCTCCGCCACTCTCGTGGCCCTTCCGGAGCCTCCTGCTCACTAGAGAGTGTCCGGTGAGGGACACGCTCTGGTCCCCATCCTACAACCCAGACGAGGGGGTGAATGGGACATCCGGACCCATTCACTGCACTCCAGCCCCAACAGAGGGCTGGGCAAAGATGGGCGAGGCCAGCATGTCCTGTCGGAGCTCACAACCTCCAAAGGAGAGAAACACAACAGCAGAGACATGCATGCCGAAAGCCACCTTCCCGCTGAGAGCATGAATCAGAGGCCAGGAGGCAAGCGAGCTCGTCCTGGGCGTGGGGCACAGGCCACGCAGCTACGGTCACTGTCACTCCCTCCCCTTGTGAAAGCTCTCGATTTTCCCCACAGATGTCCCTGACCCGACTGGCGACCGGTGCTGGGGTCACCATGGTTACCATAGGACGCTGCGCACGTATGGCTAGTACCGAGGCCGGTAGCCACGGCGACTGGTCCAGAGGTCGGCACGTACCTTAAGCTGGCCAGATGGGGTGCTTTTCTTGGGAACCTGGAGACAACGGTGAGAAAGAGCAGAGTCTCCTCCTTTTCCGTGTGGAGCCGCATTACAAGGAGGCAGAATGGCAGACAGAAACGGAGATGAAGGGGCCCCGGGCTCCCAGTCCCTGCCCCGGTCGCCTTCCCACAGCTCCCCGAGTTGGGCTGCCGTGATCCGCACTAGAACTGGGAAGCTTATCTGGACGCAGCACACTTCAGTGGGTGTTGAAGGATGTGTAGGAGTTTACACAGTAAAGGCTGGGCAGAAAGGCTCCTCTCCTCTGAGTAAGCCCAGTGGCACCCAAAAGGACAAACTTCCCTTTGGAAGGTCAGCCATGGAGTCCAGGCCACCTCTCCACAGCCAGATGGGACCCAGACTGTGGGTTAAAGTTCACGGTACTGCCCTGATGTTGGTCCCGGTACAGACTTTCTATAGGTTCCGTGGCAACTGTCCCCTTCCTGCCTCACTCCCTGAACTGACCCTGTCCCCAACGAGAATGTCCGAGCTCCCTCTTGGAACATTCAGGACTTCACCGGGCACACCAGAGCCCCGCTCTTCATTTAACCCATTCTGGAGGCCCCAGCCCTGCTGTCCTCGAACCTCGACCTGTGTCCACACACCCCAGTACACACCACTCCCTGCTTCTCAGACGCTCTCCTTCAGCGTTCTGTCCTTTGTAAACTCCTGCGTATACCCATCCATTAGCTCTCGCATGTTTTATTCATGCCTACATAATATGCCTCCATCTTCAAATACTCATTGAGCACCTATTACGTGGCCTGACTTCCTGAGACATTCCCCAGTGCCCAATTCCTCAAAGTGTGATCTACAGGGCCACCAGCCTCAGAATCACCCGGCTTTGCTTGTTCAAACCACAGAGCGGCCCAACCCACTATCGCCACACCGAGGAAGCACGCTCCTAGGACAGATGCCCACGCTGCCTGCGTACACTGGAGTTCAAGGGCGGCGGGTTTCAGAGAGCTTGCACCTTCTCGTCTTTGCCATCCATGGCCCCCGTCAGCCCCTGGGGGATGCCGGCAAGGGGCTCAGAACCTCGGTGCACGGAGATGAGATCTCGCTCTCACAGCGCTGTGCTTTTACTTCTGCTCCGAGAGCAGTAAATGTATGACACGCACACCCAAAATACACATGCACGCTTTTAAATGGAATCTCAGGAGGTCTTCGTAGACACGTCTTCGGAAAGTTCTCCCAAGGAAAGCGACTTAAGTGGGGGGTGCCAAGGGCAAGGCCGATGAAGGCCCAGTGCAAACAAATCTTTACTCGTGGTCCCTCTTGGGCTGCCCAGCACCCTCGCCCGTGGGAGTGCTGCATTCTTTCCTCCCCCAGGAGACTTATTTAGCCCACCCAGCCCGGGGCCCCCTCGGACCATGCACCCATCTACCAGGGGAGAAAGGCCGGCTCTGGGGCCGGCCCGCGGGCCCCCAGCTGCGTCCTGCACCTCTGCTGGCTGCACGATGCCGGACTCCGCTCTGCACACCAGGCAGCAGCACGGGTCTCCAGCTCGTGGTCTGCAATGGAAGTCTAGCCCTTCAAGGAGCCGTAAAGGGTCAGAGGGCACTGACTCATTCGCCGCAGGAGCAGGGCCAAAGGCAGAAGCTTTTTTAGGTATTGATCTGTTTTCCAGGGTACCTCATCTCCGCACCATGAAGTGCTATAATGAGAAGAGTTCAGAGTGCGGGACTGGCGGCAGCTCCAGACGACACCGCTAACGAGGAGACAGAACATGCCTACGGCGTACTGCTTGTCCTCAGCAGTGCCTGAATCACCTCGTTCTGTCCGCACCACAGCCTCCTGTGTTTCATGTGTAGACGGACAGCCTGGAGTGTTTGGCGAAAATCCCGATGGCCATGCAGGAGGCAGGGGCAGGGGCTGAGAGCCTGCCTGTCTAACCCACCTGCAGGCGAGGCCGATGCTGCCAGCCTGCGGGCCCCATCGTGGACAGAAAAGGGCTGCCCTCCCAGATGGAAGACGTTATTAGTCCTGACATTCTCATCTTGACAACAGAAAGCAGACTGGAGCCTGCAGAAATTCACAAGCTGCATGAGTCACTAAAGCGAAAGAAGCAGGGCTGGGGCCTGAACTCAGGACTGTGGGCTCCCAGACACAAGCTCGGAACCACTGAGCCAAGATGCCTCCCCAGGCAGTCCACCGGGCTTTGCTATGTTCTCGCTATTTCTCTGTGTCCGCCATCCTGGGTGCCAGCCATCCCCAGTGCCAGCCAGGCTGTGGGAAGCGGAAAATGACCCCTGCTTAGACAATGCAGGTCATGGCCTGGTGAGCTGGGGGAGTCTCTGTGCAAAGAGAGAGCTGCCCTTTCCTCCGGGTGGGTCAGGGCCTTGCCAGGCCACATGTGACTCCAGCCCACTCACCCCACGGGCAGGACGAGGCCTGAAACTGCGAATGCACAGCCCTCCACAGGAGGCCCTACTCATCCTGCTTCAGTCCGAGGCAGGTGGATCCCAGACCAAGGGCTTTGGATTTGGAGAACCCGGAGTTCAAATTCCACCTCTACTACATCGTAGCTGTGTGACTTCGAGCGAGTGACTATACCTCTCTGAGCCTGTTTCCACATCTGGAAAATGGGGGAAATGCCCACCTCCCACACAGAACTGTTGTGAGATACGAACCCGGAGCCCTCTGCGCCAGCAGCGTCAGCCCTGGACGGATGAGTGAGCCACTCAGGGTGCTCAGAAGGCCCGTGGAGCTAACCTGCCCGGGACGGGGGAGGGCACTGCTGGTAAGGAAGGGCCAGACATCCCAGCAGCCTTGCTTGGCTGTGTGACCCACTCTCACGGGCCCCAGCCCTGGGAGCACTGCCCTGGCCCGAGAGGCCCAGGGCCAAATGCCTGGGCAGCACGGCCAACACTACAGGTTGGACCTCGTGGGTCGCTGCTGGGACGAGAGAAGCACCAGTGAGGCATTCCCTGGGAACAGCATCAGAGTTGAGAAGACCAGGGTTTGAATCCTGGTGCCTGAACCCTGAACGGGGTGAGCCCTGCAGGTCACGCCCCTCTGTGGAGCCACCTGGCTCTTCTGGAAGATGGGGCCGGCATGAGGGTTCCAGGAGGCCCACGTATGGCACTCGGGCTGTGCCGGGCGCACACCACTCAATCAGGTGAGTTATAACTACCCTCGGGCCATAGTGGCCTCTCCGGGGGACCCTTGGCTTTCCCACAATGCACTTTCATACCCAACCCATGAGCAAGCCCTCTTTCCCTCCAGGCTAGGGCCGAGTCCCACCACCCGTCACGGCCGCTACCAGGGCTGCCAAGGGGCCACCTATCCGCCTCTCCTTTTGCCTGGACTACTTCGGCAGTCCTGAAAGGTCCCCAGTGCGCACGCTCACCTCCCTCAGACAGCACTGCCCCAAAGAACTTTCTGTGAGGCTCGAAATGTTTGCTAGCTGCACGGGCTGGGGACGGCCTGAAATGTGGCAGCCACGACTGAGGAACTCCATTTTCAACTTCATTTCTTTCCGATTAGTTTAAATTTAAATGGCCACACACATGGCTAATGACTATTGGATTAGAATTTTGGACTAAGCCAAATGGACTATTCTCCATCTAGCAGCTGAGTCGGATTGTGTCCCTCCTCTGCTCAAACCCTCCAATGACTCTCTTCTCACTCAGAAGAGAACCCAAAGCCCTGGCAATTCCCTGTTAAGACCCTCCGTGACCTGCCCAGCCCCATGCTTCCTGGCCCTAGCGCCGGTCATCCTCCTCCTCACTCTGTGCCAAGCCACTGGCTCCCCTGCGGTTGCTTAAACCTGCCAATCCTGCTCCGACCACATGGCCTTTGCACATACTATACCCACCCACCCACCCAACACACACACACACACGCACACACACTTTCCCTAAATATTTTCATAGCTGGTTCCCCTAATACAAGGCTCTATTCCAATACTCCCCCTGATTCTAGGAAACAACATCCTGTGTCCCCCGTGTACCACCTTCCCCTGCCGTGTTTCTTCAGAACGCCTGTGGCTACCTAAAGTATTATGTATTCACTATTCCCTTTCCTTACCAGAATGTAGGAATCATGAACACGAAGGCTTTGCCTATTGTGCTCACTGTTGTATCTCCTGGGCCTGGAAGAGCCCTGGGCAGGTGTATACAGCAGGTCCTCAATGAGGATGAACAAAAGAATCATGAGCAAGATGCCGGGTACACAGCAGGCACTCGATGAACAGCCGCTGTTGCTACTGTAGTAATAAGCTGTCATCACATTCTTCTCCCAAACCATTGGTCATAATCAGAGCCAGGCCCGTTGCTCTCTTTGACTATAAAACAACAAAGCGATAACACTCTCTCCTCGGCCCAGCATGCACTCCCCGGTGCCACAGAGAAGGAAGTCTGGCGGCGGCCGGCTGGGCAGCAGGCGGGACACACGGGCCTGGATGCTGGGCAACCCCACCCCATCACTCACAGCCGCGGGCACACAGGTCCCACCGGGAGAGGCTGGCTACCTGTGCCCCTGTCCCCCCCCCCGCCGGCCTGACCACCAGTGTTCAAGGACAGGGTACAGGGGTGAGCAGACACTGGAGGGGAGCAGAGTCACTGGCTGCAGGCTGCGAGCCCGCGGTACGCGAGGAGGGTGAGCTTGGCTTCCTGAGGCCCTACTGTGTGCGGCCCACCTTCCACACCCTCTCGGCCGCCCTCGTGGTCGGCGGGTTTAAATGAGATGGCGCCGATGGGCCCTTCCTGCGGTGTCTGCGTACCAAAACGCGCACCAGACATGGACTGCTGCCCTGGTTCTCGCATTTCTCCTTCTGGGACACGCTCGTCACACTCTCGGTGGCAGCGTGCCTGCACGGGCCCGCCCCCACCTCAGCAGGCGCGTTCTATGCCTCCCTCTGCCCCTTGCTCACTCACACCCAGGGTTCCCGTGCTGCGGCCCCGCCGGCCCGTGCAGCTGGATCCTTCGTCGGGCTCCAGGCCGTCCCGGGCGTCGCGCGGCGCTGGGAAGCAGGCCTGGCCTCCACCTGCGGCGGGTGGGAATGTCAAACGGCGCAGCCGCTATGCGAAACAGTACGGAGATCCCTCGAAAAATCAAAAATAGAACCACCATATGATCCAGCCAGCCCACTCTGGGTATATACCCAAGAGAACGGAAAGATCTCCAAGACAGATTTGCACATCTATGTTCATATAAGCATTATTCACAATAACCAAAGGGTAGAAGCAGCCCAAGTGTCCAGAGAAAGATGAATGGGTGAAGAAAACGGGGTACATGCACACAGTGCTAAGTGCAATAAGCCTGTCATAAAAATACAAATTCTGTATGATTCCACGTACATGAGCTACTCTAAGCATTCAAGTTCATAGTACACATAGTAGGTTATGGGCTATGGGGCGGGGTGGGGGACTTCCCTCAGCAGGAGGGCTGGGCACCTCTGCCCCTGTTCGCCCAGTCCAATCCTCCCCCCACACAAGGCTGGCCTCAACCCACCATCAAGTCCTAATTCAGAGGGAACTTTTGTTGGGGGTCCTTTCCCTGACCATTTGTACCCAGACCCGGCACTCATCCCTCCCCCTTTTAAACTTTCTTATTTTCCAACAGTTTTGGGGTTATGCAGTTGCAGAGGTATTTCGGGGACTCCAGGGACCTCTGCTCTACTCTCACCAGTTCCCCTCAGGGGAACGAACACTGGTCGCAATCGAGAGACCAGCACCGGCACACGACACTTTACTCGGGCCTCACCGTCCTCTGCTCACTGCCTCTTTCCTGTCCCAGGGTCCCAGCTAGGACCCCACATACACGCATGCTCTCAGCGCCCTAGCCCCCTCTGCTCTGGAACAGCGTCTCCCTTTCTTTGTCCTTGAAGATCTTGAGAGTTTGGAGGAGCACCGCTCAGAAGTGTTACAGACCGCCCGTGAACTTGGGTTCCTCCGGGGTGGCACCTCCTTTTACAAAACAAAAAACAAACTGTGGTGAAATACACATAATATAAAATGTATGGTCATAACCATTCTTCAGCACACAGTGCAGTGGCATGAACCGTTCCCACACTGTTGAGCCAGCATCACCATATCCGACTCTGGAACCTTCTCATCTTCCCAAACTGACACCGGGTGCCCGTCGCACACGGACTCCGCTCACCAGCCCCTGCCCCAGGGTAACGGCTAATCCACCTTTGGGCTCTCGGAACCCTGATCAAAACCACCAGGAGAAGACATCTCACCCCCTGGGCGTGGCTACTATCAGAACAGAAAACGAACAAGGTCCTGAGGGGTTGCGGAGGGACCAGAACCTTGTGCACTGCTGGGAAGAACGCAGAATGTGGCGGGCACCGTGCAGAAAGAGTGCTAGTTCTCCCCGGATTAAACCCAGAATTACCACATGACCCAGGGGCTCCACTCCTAGGTACACGCCCTGGAGAACCGGCAGCAGGAACTTGAGGGCCGACTGGCACACCAAGGTTCCCAGCAGCATTATTCATTGTAGCCAGAAAGTGGACACACCCCAAGGCCATGGACATCTTCTAGAGCAATAAGCAGTTCAATACCTGTCTCCCCACCCCACGCCCACCCGTGCACAGCCCCCGTGGGGTCCAGTTTTGCTCTCGAGGTCCCAGGCCTAGGTTGTACCAGAAGGTAGGGCCCTAGTGGGGATGGCACAGTGGGACATTCACAGTACCAGGCCAGCCCCTGCCTCCTTGAAAGGGCTGTGCCCCAGTGACAGGCAGCACTAGGCCAGAGCCACACTTTCCTGACCCTCTAGAAGGCCTTGGGCACCACTGACACAGCCTGGCAGCTCGGGCAACACAGGGGCTCTGGGAGCAAGGGCAGGAGACGCACGGCTCCCTTCCGGGGAGAGCTCTGACAGACGGCCCTTCCCTCCCCAGCTTACACACACACGCATGTGCACACACACACACACACACCCCGAAGTAAGAGCAACAACATCCACCAAGATATCAGGAACTTCCTGCCAAAAACAGTCCTCACTGGGCACCCCCAGTGTGCCAGGCGCGGGGCTAACTAAGCACAGGACAAAGTTTCATCCAGACCCGGAAAGGAACCGCAAGACTTGTGTTAGAGTAAGTCCCCATTCTACAGCCGCGGAAAGAGAGGCTTGGACGAGAGATGTGACTTGCCCAAGGTTACAGGAGAGGCAACACGGCCAGTGTGACTCTGGAACCCATGCTCAGACCCCAACAAGACGCCTCTCCCGGCTGGAGGCATCCAGAGTTCAGGGAGCCCAGCGGCGTGATTTCCAGCCCATCCCTGGGTCTGTGCTTCTCGGGGAAACAAAGGCTACAGGCAGAGAAGACGGGGACTCCATTCGGCAGGGACTATACTCACGTTGCAAGAGAGAGAAATGACAGCCACGAAGAAGGTCCTCTTCATTAAGCACTTACTGTATGACAAGGGGTAGCTCCTAGCCGTCACCTTTGTGGCTCGTGGGCCGGTGGGCATTTACCCTGACCCACTTTAGAGACGAGGAAACTAAGATCCAGGGAGAACAATCACTTGACAGGAATCAGGCCCCGATGGGGACAGACAAAAGCCTCAGGGGCAATACTGGCAGCGAGGGGTTTCACCTAGTGTGGAGTGCATAGCTACGGATGGCTTAGGGGAGGCGGGGGGTCTCAGACCCCTGGGTCAGACGGTCTGCTGGAGGGAAGGGCCAGGAAGGCAGTCCTTCATTCCACACTGACCCACATCAAAACTAGCTCCTGGATTTCATGTTTCTCCCCTCTCACTTTTTGAGTTTCTTCCCTACGACCAGTTTCAGGTACCCATCCATGGGAACTTATGGCAAAGGTCCAATATGTGTCCCAAGGGGGCAACATAGCCCCACTGCACGGGCACCAGAATCGGAGGACGGCTGCACATTCCAGCTCTGTCAGCTGGAAGCTGTGCGACCCTGGGCCAGTGGCTTCGGCGCTCTGAGCATCAGTCCCAGCAAGGGAGGAGGGAGGTATGGTGGGCACCTGCCAGGGCTGCTGGGCTCCTCGCAGGAAGTCGTGGCTATGGGAGCACCTGGATCTATGGAGAAGCCAGGAGGAACGTGAGCCCAGGGACAGAGAAAGGAAAAGGCTGCGTGCTCCCAGCAGGGGGCAGGGAAGAAAGCAGCACAGCTGCCCAGGTAACACACCGGACAAGCTGCGCTCAACAGCGGCAGGAGCTGCAGAAGGGCCCGGGGCCTTGCTCCCAGCTGTGCGTCCTCTCCGCCCACTTCCTGTGCGGCAGGCCCTTTCCCTTCACATGACCCCAGGCCTGCAGGGTTGCACTCAGATCGGGCTGGGGACCCCGCACCCCCCACCCTGGGAAGGCGTGGCAGTGATGTGAGCAAGTCAGCAGGGTCACTGCATCTGCGTGGACGCTCGCTGGGGGGTCGTTCTGGGCCCTGGAGCTAAATCAGCAGGAGACAAATGTTCCCCCCCCCCCCAAAGCCCAGGGGACCCTGATCTCTCCAGCGCCACAGCGGCCACTCTGGAGGAACGGGAACTGAGGGCATTTTTTCCCACATTGCTCCATCACGTTCCCCCTCCCTGGATGATGCCTGCTGCTTATTATAACCATGACAACATTGGAAATGTTCTTGTGGATTTCTGCAAGAGGGGAAGTGACAGGCTTTCTTCCTCCGGCTTTTCCCTGGATGCTGTGGACCTGAGGTGAGGCCCTTTGGTATGGGACGCACCACCCCGGGGCTGTGAATGCAGGGGCGAGGCACAGGGCACGAGAGAGAGTGGCCCTCCCGTTGTGGGAGTGTGCTGAGAAAAGCTTGCCAGAGGCTGCAGAGCGTCCCCCTCCCCGTCTCTGTGAAGGGCTGGGCGTCGTTGGGTGCTCCCAGCCCATGCCACCTGCAGCCAGGGCCTTGCTCTCTATTTTCACACTGCGATCATTTCCTGAGTACCTGCTAGGTGCTCGCAGGCACCGTGCTAAGTGCTCTATGCTTTGGGTGGGTCTCATGGAGCCTTGCCTGGGGTTACCGTTACTTCCATTCTACGGACACGGACCTAAGGTCCAGAGAAGAATAAAATGGCCTGACCAGGCTTACGCGACCAGTCAAGCGGCCGCAGGAGGAAGGACACTTGTAGACGCTGGAGGAACGAAGAAGAGAAGAGAAGGGCAGCATCCGTCCTGAGTCGGAAATCTGGACGGAAGGCATGAGATGAATTAGATTCCATGGAGACAGCTGCCAACTTGGGGCTCTGCAGACCTCTCAAATGCCGGGAGGTGGCATCCTGGAAGGATTCTGCAGCAGCATCGGGGCTCGGCAGGAAGCAGCGGAGATTGATTACTGATGTCTGCCCTGGGCACCGCTGTGGGAAGCACAGCGACCATCGCTAGTCTAAGGTACATGCGCCTGGTGCAGATGTCCCCGAATCCTCCCGCCTCTCAGCCTCCCCCTCCACGGAATGAGCTCGGGGACAGAATAAGACGTAGAAATACCTTTTTAAGAAAAGGGCATTTTCTTGACGTTAAACTATACACCTGGAATTTGTTAATATCCCTAGAATTTGTTAATTCAGAGGTAAAACTCAATTCTTACAGCAATTCTTACTCACTGTACACTTACTGGGCATCGACTGTGTCCTAGGGTCTCTCTCTGCCCTCACTGAGCTCAGTGAGGAAGACAAACAATTAACTTAATAATTACTTACTATGGTTGCTCTAAATGCCTCAAGTGGGGAACAAGGAGGCCAGGTCACACCTGCTGGTGCTGGCGGGGTTGGGGGGCCTCCGTCTCCCTGCCGAGGATTTGCTTCCGACATGGAAACTGACCTTGCTGCTCAGGAACCACCGGAAATACTTGCCCATCGGGTCAGGCGCCCAGAGGCTGCCGGGAATGCAGAGGAGTGCGGGCACGCGACAGAAAGGGGACCGAGGAAGGCTGTGGCATTCGGAGCCGAGGGTGGCCCCTCTGCCGGTGACGTGTCTGTCTTTGCTAATTAGAAGCTCAGGCCTCATTCTCTTTTTTCCACCCCAAAGAGGACTCTCGGCCACGCTACCTACTGCTTTTGGCAAGGAGCGCGGGCGCAGGAAAGAGACGACACGATGGCACGGCCGGGGCTGGGGGGTGGGGGGGACGGTGCGTTTGAAGCGGGGGAGCATGGTCGGCCTTTAGCCGAAGGCTGCTCTCCCCTGGGCCTGAGCAGCCTCAGCCACCGCCGTGACGGGGAGGCACACGGTGTCACAGTTGCGCCACCCCCCGCCCCCCGTTCCAGGCTGGCACAGGACCGGCAGCAGGGTTTGTTTGGAGGAGATGTTCCTCGTCAGAGGAGTCTTAAACAATCTCCCTTTCTGGCCGGAGGAGGTGGAGGAAGGCATCTCTGAGGCCAGCGCTTCCCCCAGTGCAAACAGCCGAACCCCGCCTGTCCGCCCGGCTTTCAACTTTGTTGCTTTTGCAAATATGGTCCTGGGTCCTGTTTCCCACAACCCTGCAGGCAAGTCCAGTCAGACTCCTGGAGGCTTGGCCGGCTTCAGGGCCAGAGACCAGGGCAGGGAGGGAGCAGAGCCCTCCCCCCTTCCAGGGAGCAGCGGCCAGAGGAGTCTGAGAACACAGCGGGCGAACCAGGGTGGACAAAATGAGGAGCGACTTCCAGAAACGGGAGCTCAGGCCCTGGGTGCTGAGACCAAGTGACCAAGGAACCCATCTTTATGCTCCCAGGTCACTGACCTCGCCCTCCTCCTTCCTCAGACCACAGCTGACAAGTCACTTCCTGCCCGCACCCCCGCAGAGACGGCTGGGTCCCCTGATAAAACTCGCCTGCCCACGGACTCTCCCCTTGCTGTCGGTCTCCGCTCTGGAATGGACTGGAAACTGTGAGGGCGGGGACCTCATCAGCCCCAGCACAATGTGTGGTGGAAACAGGGGGACAGAGTTAAGGGGATGGCGGGAGGGAAGGGACTTGGTTTCTCCTATTAGGGCTGGCGCACTGTGGTCAGCAGATCCACAGCCCCCAAAGATGTCCACATCCGAACCCCCAGAACCTGTGAAGGTGGGACCTGCTACAGCGTGCGGGTCAGGGGGGGTTTACACAAAGGCCCCTGAGATGCCGGACGATCCTGGGTTATCCCATGGGCCCCACGTCCTCACAATGTCCTTGTAAGAGGGAGGCAGGAGGGACAGAGGCAGAGATGCGACGGCAGGAGCACAGGTCCAGCAGCACCACCGTGAGCCGAGGGACCCAGGCAGCCTGTGGAAGGTGGGACCGG
Source organism: Martes martes (assembly GCF_963455335.1). Taxonomy (NCBI): domain Eukaryota; kingdom Metazoa; phylum Chordata; class Mammalia; order Carnivora; family Mustelidae; genus Martes; species Martes martes. The sequence continues at coordinate 7,004,614 of NC_137905.1, forward strand.
CGAGCTGCCTGGGTCTTCCAGTAGGAACACAGCTCTGTGGATGCCTCGGTTTTAGCCTGGGGGACCCATTCTGGATTTGTGATCTCCAGAACTGTAAGATGATACATCTGTGTGGTTTGAAGCCACCAGGTTTGTGGGAATTGGTCACAGTCGCCACAGGAAGCTGTGGGGTACCCGTGGGACCTCCCACCGGGCACGACCAGCCCCCCGGAACCGCCATCCATGATACAGCAGGCGTTACTAGTAGCCACAAGGTCCCGGTGTCCTCCTCCTTCCCAGTATGTGAAAGACAAAGATTCCTGCCCCCTTGCAGCCAAGCCATGGGGACGGACGGGTTCTGGTGGGACAAACAAACAAACATGACTCATGTCACTGCCAAGGCCACAGGACTGCACAGCCGGCGCTGAGTTCCCCGGAGCACCCAGAGGCTGCGTTGGGGGGGGGGGGGCGACTGCACCAGCAGCTGAGAGAACCTCTACCTGCCCCCCTCTGCACTGCCCGCGCGGAGCAGGTCGCTGCGGACCCTCCACGGACACAACAGAGCTGGGAGAAGTCACCTTATGCCCGTGGGACTGGGAGCCTTCTGGCACCACACGCCATGTGACAGGCACGTGGGGACCGGTCTCTGGAGGCAGCAGCTGCCACCCACACACACGTGGTGGACCGTCCACGTGAGGGGTCTCAGCTGCCTCTAGAAGCAGTGGCTGTCACGTCGGCCAGAGACCCGTACACTGTCCCCAGGGTCCCCTTGCTTGGACGGGGGCGGGGGGTGTCCACCTTAGTCCCCGGGTGACCGGGACATGAAATCGCTTCTTCCGGACAGCGTGGGGGGGACGGGGAAAGGGGAGCAGCTTCCCACGTCTCCTACACTCATCCCGAGTGTGTCCCTGAGGGGCGCTCCCACTGCCACCTTCCAACACACCCAGTGCGACTCGGTCCGCTGTGCTTCCTTCCAAGGGACCCACAAATGTCTTCTCATTTTTCTGCTTCTTTGCCAGGCCCTTCTGCCATGTCTGTGGCTGGGATTCCAGGATGTCAATGGATATTTTCAGAGCTTTATTGTCCCATTTGTCACTTGCTAATTAGTTAGGAGTGACTAATCAGAAAGCAGTGGCAAGGCAGAGAAAATACTCCAATTTTCTTCGCTTTTGGTTGTCCATGGTTACTGAGAACCCTCTGGATTTACGTGACGGAGCGGGGCAGGGGGCGGGGCAGGCAGTGTGTACAAAATGGGGGGTGGGGTTTTCTTTGTCCTGTCCTGGGCAGACATGGACAACGTTAGGGGCTGTCACCAGGGGAAAGGGCAGCAGCTTCACATAAGAACGACAGTGTGGTGCTTACCAGCGGGCAAAGGCAGGGTCTCTGAAGCCCCTGACCTCAGCCTTCTAGTAACTTCTACCTCTGACCAGGCAAGTTATGGAAGCACCAACATCCCCACTGAGTTCAGGCCTCCCCTGGGACCAGAGGCCACACGACCAGGCCACACCCAGAGTGCAGACGGTGGGATGACATCTATCTATGCAGTCCTGCCCAGTGCTGCCAAGGTTTCGGGGCTGAAAGCAGGAGACACCCAAAGTCCTGGGGCTGTTCTCCTGAGCCCCCAGCAGACAAGGCCATGCCTCCCCAGGCTGGGGGGACATGCCATCTACTGACTGTCCTCTCCCAGCTGGGCCCCCAGCCACGAACACACGTGTCACCTGTGATCCTCACTACACCTTCCCGCAGTCGCTTTTACTCTCCCGTTTCCCAGGCGAGAACACTGGGACTGGGAGAGTGTGCATCACTAGCTGCGGGTCACATAACAGGTAACCACAGAGCTGTGTGTCCAACCCCACTGTGTACCCACCATGCGTGACAGTGAGGGGGGAAGGGGCCGGGCGCTTGCTTCCCCAGCCCCGCAACCACAGCCTGGGATGGGTCATATCACCCACGTGCAACACATACGCACACACATGTAAGTACACACACCGGCACACGAGCTCACATGGGCACGTGTTAGAGCCAAGTGCGCGCACACGCGTGTGTGTACACACAAGGTTTTTCAGCGTGGAGGGGAAAAGGGCACGCAGTTACCGTGAGGGAGCGAGTCAGCACCGTCCGCCCCACTGGGGCACAGGCGCCGCTCCACGCTTGGCCTAGACTGCCAGGGTTAGCAAAGGCCAGTCCTTGCCACCTCTGCCCTTCGGGGATGATTTCATCACCGATGGAGGTTTCCAAAGACAGTAAACAAACAAGGAGGCCTCCGGCCGGCCTCTCAGGGCTGCTTCCCCGACACGCCCACCGCACACGCACACATGCAGGCGGGCACGCACACGCACACATCACACAAAGCCCAGCCCTGGCAGGGAGAAGAGGGGGATCTGCTCAGCATCTTGCAGCAGCCCCTACACACTCCTCAGCTCGCCCGCAGCGCATGTCGGGGGGGGGGAGGAAGAGCAGACAGGAAACCAATAGCCTTGTGTCGGAAAGGCTGGCATTTTCCAGGGTAAAGTTCTGGCCCTTGAATGATTTCCCAGCCTGGCCGGGTTAATCATTGCCCATGAAGTACAAATGATTCCCTCTACCCCTCAAGCTGGCTGGTCCCCCAGGGCTGCTGCAGGTCAAGCAAGTCAGGGACCAGCTGGGGGGTTAGACCCTGCCCACCACCCCATGCTGCTAGCACAGAGAGGTCTGGTTGATTGATGGAATGAGCCAGTGCTCGAGATCATCAGAAGAGTCCCCTTCACCGACCACCTACTGTGCGCCCGACCGTGGGCTGTGCCCCCTCCGTGCAGACCAACAGTAAAGGCTGAGTGCCCAAGCCCAAGCAAACAGACCAGGGTTCGAGTCCCAGTGCGCACAGTTCAGCTCGGACAGCAGTGGGCTCTGTCTACAGAGCAGACAGGCTGCTGTGGGAACGGAGTGACATACGACAAATGGGTTCTCAGCCATGGGTGTTTGTCCAGAGACATGGCCAGGCGTCACACGCCGGGCAGGTGCTACTAGCATCTGGGGGGGTGGGGAGGCCAGGGGTGCTGCTACCACCAACAGGACCCCGAGAGAGGACAACCCACTTCCGTGTCAGTAGGGCCTCTGGTAAGAGATGCCACCTCAAGGTAAGCCCTCCATAAACGCCAGTGGCTATCAGGACCTTGGAACTGTCCCAGCAGCCTGAGAGCATGACATTCTTGTCACCAGACTGCAGAGAAGGCTGCTGGACCAGTGGCTGTGACTTGCCCTGGTGACAGGAGCGAACAGAGCTGACCAGGTCTCCAGACTACACCTGCATTCCCTCAGGCCTAGGGACCGGCCTCCCCGCCACATCCCATCCCCCTGGTTGCCCCGGAGTCACAGCCTCTGCCTTCCCTCTGCACTCCCACCATGGGGGAGAGGCTACTTCCGACGTCGTTTTCTCGGGCACCAAGACAACAGACACCCCCGTGTCTGGACCCTGCAGACAGCTCGAAGCAGACACTTCCTTCCCTTTCCTCCTCCCTCTCCCTGCCCCCCACCTGCCCCCCTCAGCTTCTGCCCAACAGGGCAGTCTGTCTGCCCAGCATGCCCCTCCATGCAAGATGTCCACCCCTGGCTCGGGGAACCAGACCCTCCTCTGAGGGTCTGGCTGACCTGGGTGGGGGACCCTCTGCCCGCATGCCCATGGAGGGGTCAGTCTCCAGAGGGGCAAAAAGTTCCAGGAGAGCCTGTGTGGCCTGGTCTCTAATGCCTTTAGCTGCTTCCTCACTGCACACACCTACTGGTGGCCAAATCCACACATACAGGTCAGCAACCAGCTACACAAGATCCTTTTTCTAGTGGCCGGGCCTTGACCGGTGCTCCTCCCTCCCTGGGACACCCTGACCCTCCTCTGCTGCCCCACACCCTCCTCACGTGCCTTAGACTTCACTGAAACATCCCTCCCACCGGGACAGGCTCGGCTCAGACGCCCTGTGTCCGTGTGTCTGCATCTCAGTGACCATCACCCTGTCCAGTAATGCAACACAAACAAGCCGCTCTGGAGGCAAGGTCGCTAGACCTGCGACCCTGAGGGCACAGAGCCCTTCGGGGTGCCCCCCCCCTTCGCAGCCCAAAGCCTGGAGCCATGCCATCCAGTACAATTCTCTGTGACGCTGGAAACGGCCGGTGTCCACGCCGGCTGGCATGACAGCCACTAGCCACGGCTGGCCTCGCGCTATTTGAAGACTAAAGAGCTGAAGTTCCAACTTCATTTGATGTTAATTAAATCTGAACAGCCCTGTCCTGTGCAGCTACTGACCACCAGACTGGGCAGCACTGGTTGAGAACACTCCCTGGGGCAGAGTAGGGGCGCCACACCCCTGGCGGAATGAATGAATGAATGAATGATGCTCATTACCCTGCTGTATGACTCCACGCTGAGTCATCTGACATCAAACTTCCCCAGCAGGCTGAGGGCTTCGTGAGGGCAGGAGACGGTGTGACTTGGTTCACTACTCTATCCCCCAAGTGGGGCACAGACCCTCAGTAAACATTAATTAAATAAATGAATGCACGCACGAGTGGAGGGCCTGCAACTCAGAGCCCCTCACCCTTTGCCACCCGGCTTCCGGGGCTGATGAGGGAACACGGTCCAGTGGGCTGGCTTGGGACTGGATTCCCAGCCCAGGTCCCCCTTCTCACTCAGGTGACCATCTGCCCCCTGCATCCCGGGCTCTGTCACAGCGGGTATCAACAGTGGGGAGGCTCCTCCCTTCTCCAGTGTCCCTCCGCTCCGCGCCCCGCACCCCCCAACCCCCGCCACCAATGCCTAGGAAGAAGCAGGGCAAGTCGGCTTGCTCTCGACTCATTCCCCTGGGGCTGCTCTTCCCTGCCTCCCCACTCAGGCGGCAGGGCCCCCTCAGGAGGTTCCAGAAAGAGGAGAGCTCGCAGGAAGGAGGATGAATGTGCAATGCCATCATCAATCATCGCCTTTCATCCCCGACGGGTGACGGTGATGCTCGGCAGCCCTGTGCCTCTCCCCCCGACTGCCTGGCCCACTTCCTTCCGATGTAGGTCACGACGGATTCTCCCTGCAATCACTAGGTGTGCCTCCGGTGAGGGGGGTGGCACCACTAGAGGCAAATTTAGCAATCCTCTCACGGGCACGCAGGGCCCCGGGCTCTCTCATTCAGCGGAGCCCCAGACTGGCAGGTGCACGTGGGAATCCTGTGCAAGGATCCGAGGGCACGTGGGAGGGCGGGCGGGCAGGGTGGTTCCTGTGCCCAAGAAAGCTGGGCACCTGGAAGCCGGAAAGCCAGGGTCACGTGGAAGCAAAGCCACGGAGAGGCTGGTTCCCGGGACAGAAGCAGATCTGCCGCGCGGTAACTCGCCCTACTTTCTGGTGAGGATCCCGGACCCACTGGGTCCAACTCTGCAACCTGCAGCCGGGTACTCCTCCTGCCAAGCCTCCTGCTTCCACCTGACAAGGGGGGATGATGCCGGCACCTGCCTCCCAGGAGGGTATGAATTAAATGCATTCGTAGAGACAAAGCGCTGAGCACAGGGCTCAGCATCAAAGAAACACTGAATAAACACGGACTGTCACTGATGCTGTTGTCGCCTGCGAGAATCTCTCTTAGCCACACAACACGGACAACCGTTCCTTCCCTCTGACCAGCGCTGAGCACGGGCGCCCCGCCAGGCTCTGTGCCGGGCGTGGTGACGGGTCCGCTCCCCCTGCTCTCAGGTAGCAGGTCGTTTGCCGGAACGATGGACACGTACGATAAACCCAGCGGTGCGCGTGGAGAGCGGGTCTTGTGAGCACGTGGGAGGCGAGAGCCTGGAGGAGGGCGGGCTCAGTCTCGGCAGGCCCGTGTGAGCGGGGCCCGTTAGGAGGACAGAATGGGAATCCCCGGCGTCCTCAAAGGCCTAGAAGGCCGCAAGATCCTGGGCCCTTTGGGCAACAGAAAAAGGTCGTCTGTGCCTGGGGCACAGGGTGCCTGGCAAGGAACTGGCAGGGGATGAAAATGAAAAGACTGAGTTTGGGCCAAATCCGGCCTTCTCTGCCAGGAAACTAAGGAGATGAGCTTCGTCCCGTGTACAACGGGGAGTTCTAAGCGCCACTCCTGAAGTTACTCAAGTCTGAAGATGGGGAACCCCCCCCACACGTGTGTAGTAGACACACAACACTCCACACACACGCACACACACACCCCTATACACACAAGACACACAACACACACACAAACTGTGCACATGTGCGCAGACACACAGCACTCCACACCCAGATACGAGCACACACACCCGCACACACGTCACAGGCTCCCTGCCCTGGGCCCAGAGCAGAAACGGGAGACTCCAGACTCCGCGACAGAGCGAAGAGGGCGTGTCCTGAAAGCCACACAGAGGCCTGAGAGCCGGTGTCAGGCCGCGTGGGGGAGGAAATGTTTATAAACAAGAGGTTTCCTGCACACCTGCGTGCACACACATGCATGTGCACACAGATGCACACTCAACGGGTAATTCTTCCAAGAATGCCTTTGCAGGCTGGGACAAGCACACGCAGCAGCAGACCCCACCGCAAGCCGCTCTCTGACCTGCACCACCGTCCAGCTTGGGCCGTGTTTTAAAAGGAAACTTCCTCCCACATTTACGAGGGAAGAATGGGTCTGTCTGGACAAATTCGGAGCCTGGTGCGGGAGCGGGAAGTGATCAGGGAAACCCTGAAGGGTGGAATAATGAGGGCCAACTGCATCTCTGTGGGGCCGGCCCCGGGGTCTCTCCCCGCCCCCCTCTCCTGCGCCGACGGTCTGATTTCTAAGGAGAACGGTTACCCCAAGGAGGCTCATTCACGATGGAGATTTCCTGCAGGAGGTGGACGCACAGAAAAATGTGCTGAGGTTCCTTAAAATAGTTGCCTTCTTCTAAGCAGGATAAACCTCCTTCCCTGCAATATGGCTCATACCAGCTATTAGCTCAGCAAACCCTTTAGAGAGAAAGGGGAAGTTTTTGAAATAGAAGGGACTTCGGGGGTCACAGCTGGATTGGAAGGAGTCAATTTTTAAACAATGGACTCAAACTCAGTTCCTTCCTTGGAAGGAGAGACTGCCTGGGCCAAATAAGGATTTCTCTTTGTCCCACAGAGTGAAACTCCACCTTTGTGAAGCGTGATAGAGAAGCCAGGTACCGTCCTAAGCCCGGAGTCGGTTTCATCCTGTTTCATCCACGTGGGGAAACTGAGGCACAGAGGAGGGAATTAACACGCTGGAAATCATAGAGCAAAAGTCCGAATTTGAGCCCAGGCCTTCTGCCTCCAAGGCTCAGACTCTTAGCTCACGATGGACCTCCTTCTCGGCACGTTCAGACCTACTGCTCTACTGGGATGAGGCAAGGCCACACACAGGCACAGCAGGGCCCAGGGGGACAGCAACAGGACCCAGAAGGGCCGCACAGTCTGAGCAGCCCTGAACTTGAATGCGGGGGTGACGGCCCGATGCCATCTTAGCAGTAAGCAGCACTCTATGGGGGTGAAGGCGACTGCTTCTGCATGTCCTCACGGTGCCAACAAAGGAGGCTCTTGGCTGTGATCAGGAGGCAAGGGGAGGGCGTCAGTCTGCTCAGGGCAGAGATGGCCACAGAGCTTGGCCATCGGGCCACTCTGTGCCATCTCAGGACCATTCTGTCTTCAGACTCCCAAGCCTGACCCGGCCCACCTGTGACATAGGAACACGGAGGCCCAGAGAGAGGAAGCAATTCCTCTAAGGTCACAGAGCAAGCAACAGGCAGAACCACGAGGGACACGAGGGCCCCTTGAGGCCAGACCTTCACCCTCCACACCTCACAGATTCCGAGTCAGCAGGGGGCAGATGGATGCTCTTTGGAATGGAATCACCCTTCACCAAGCCTAGAACAAGAAATTTACGACCTCCTCCAGAGCAAAGCTACAGGCCAACTTTATACATTTTGCCCCATTGTAAACAGTTCCTCCGCTCGGCTCTTCTACGCTGGGAATGGCGTTATGGACTGAATGTCTGTATTTGCAATACACCCCCCAAAATTCACATGCTCAAGTCCTCACCCCCCAGGAGAGGAGACTGGGAAGTGTGGACTGCGGGAATAGCTTGGGTTCGATGAGGACAGGAGGGTGGGACCCTCGTGATGGGACCGAAGAGGGAGCCCGGAGCTCACTGTCTCCGCCACACGAGGACACGGGGGGGAAGGCAGCCGTGTGCCAGCCGGGAAGAGGGCTCGCCAGGAGCCGACCAGGCTGACACCCTGGTCTTGGTCTTCCAACCCCAGCACCGGGAGGAACCAATGTTCAAGCCCCCAGTCTGTGGTATCTCGTGACGGGGGCCCAGGTACACCGCCAGACAGGCAGACAGCACCCCCCCTAGACTAAGGTCCGAGCACCACACTCATGCATTCTGTTCTCCCACATACAGAACAGTCTTACCGGCGTCCCAAGACCAGGCAAGCCATGTCCCTGCCTCCCACAGCCCCTGGCACGCCAGCGAGGCTCTAGAAATGCTTGCTGAACACACAGAGCCAAACACCGGCTGGATACCTGCGCGTTTCAGAGCAGTCCCCGCGCAGCCCTGCTTCCCAGGTAAAAACCTGCTCCGGCCTCCACGGAGCGAGCAGCACCACGGCTCCAGCTTCGGCCTCAACCACAGCCAGCTCCCTCCAACACAGGGCGAGCCCACGCCCAGCAACTCAGCATCTCTGAGTTACCCACAGCCGACTGATGCCCAGAATCTCAGAAGAGCTGTTCAGTCCTGCACCGGGTCTAAGAGCGAAAGGTGAGAAGAGGCGGTCGCACCGCTGACGGGGGTGGAGGTGGAGGGATGACCACTCTATGGAATTCGGGGGAGCAAGTGAACAGAAGAAGGTGGGTCTTGAGCTACCAGGACCAGCGACTGGGGGGTGAACCCAGAAGTCAATCGTTATTACACAATGAAACAGATACGTTATTTTTCCTGGGAACATGTGACGGGCACTTGCTTTCCATCTTTTGTGGTCGGGACTCAGCGCGTTTTCCTTGAAGACGGGCCCACCTCCGACGTCCCCACCGTCTGTCTCACACAGACCCCACACCATCTAACACTGGCACTGGGCAATTCCTGGCCCGAAGACACCCCCGGGGCCATTGGAGTAGGGCCTCCCCACCTCTCCACCCGCAGCAGCTCCTGGTTTCTTTCTTTCTTTTTTCTTTTTTAGAAGATTTTATTTATTCATTTGACAGACAGAGATCACAAGTAGGCAGAGAGGCAGGCAGATAGGAGGAAGCAGGCTCCCCTCTGAGCAGAAAGCCCGATGCGGGGCTCGATCCCAGGACCCTGAGATCATGACCCGAGCCGAAGGCAGAGGCTTTTTTTTTTTTTTTAAAGATTTTATTTATTTATTTGACAGACAGAAATCACAAGTAGGCAGAGAGCAGGCGGGGGGGGGGGGGGAAGCAGGCTCCCTGCTGAGCAGAAAGCCCGATGCGGGGCTGGATCCCAGGACCCTGGGATCATGACCCGAGCCGAAGGCAGAGGCTTTAACCCACTGAGCCACCCAGGTGCCCCTCAGCTCCCGTTTTCCAGCAAGGTTTCCTGAGACTGTCTTAAGCATTCCATTTGGCTTCCATGAAGAACGACCACTCTCTCTTCACACTTGTATAGCACAGGCTTGTATCATCTTCAAGGAAATCGTGCAATTATAGCAACACCTACAGCCAGTGTGATCGGGTCTGGAAACAAACACAACGGGTCCTTGGTAACATACAACACAAGTGGCCGGAAGAAGAGCGCCCGCCCGGCCAGCGCCCCAGCCCGCGTCCCAGCCCATACCCCAGCCCACACCCCAGCCCGCGCTACACCCAGGGTGGGGACGGCAGGCGGCCGGCGACCCCAGCCCTCCTGCTTGGTCTCCTGCCCATTACAGTTACAGGAGTCAGTCCACTTAGTGCAGGTCGTAGGGTTCTACCTCTCCACAAAGTCTTATTAAGTGACAAGGCAAACTGCAGGGTGATACCTACAAGAGGCTTCCTCTTACGTTTTGATAAACCCTTGCATAAAATTATACTCCACACTTTCTATAAAACGATCTGCTTGAGTGGAATGTACAGAAATGTATGGGGGCTGCAAGGATGGGGTGTGGGCTAGGGAGGGATTGGTGGTGGAGGGAAGGGAACATCCTACTTCTCTGTAAGGCATCCTTTTTCACAAGAAGAATATAATTTTAAGTAGATAACTGAGCTTTATCTTTTTCCTCAATAAGATTTACCAGCAGACTTCAGCTCATAAAACAAACAAGTCCAGAGCCGGATAAGCATGCAGCTTAAAAAAAGAAATCAAAATAATACACGAAATAAGAAACGTTTTACGGGCTTCAAAGGAATGGCTGGCTGCCTCTGAGCTGGGCTGAGAGGAGAATGGCGTGGCCACAGCATTCGTGGGCTGGAGATCTTCAATGGGCAGGACCAGAAACAGTTGGTGGCTTCATCAAACCGGCGTGCTCTGACCAGACACCAAGGTCACTGTACACGCTACGCTACCACAGCAACTGACCACTCTCGGCCCTTGATTTGTTTCTCCCCTTAACCAGATATGCTGTGTCTGACAAATTCACCCTGAAGTAGCCCTGGGGGGGTGGGGGGGGACTTCCCAGGTAGCAAGATTATCCTGCAGCTAGACGACTACTGCTGATTCCCCATTCACTGCAAATGTCTGTTGCTTCACTCCCCAGGAGACCCCGGGGGGTGGATCCTGGTGTACACTTGGCCCGGTGTGTGGAGAGAGGACAGAGCTGTGAATGTGGCAGAGAAGGAAACAAAACCACCGACCGATGAGTCACTTTCATGTGAATTGTGCTCGTGCTGATAAAGCCCATAAAGAGAATAACCTATCCTCTCCCAGGTTGGGGAGGTCGGGGAGGACCATAAAAGGACTCCTGTGGTGATGAAGCCCCCCTACGGCAGTGGCCCTGAGGCCGAGGACAGAGGTGGCTCGGGTGGGCGAGAGCGGAGTTGGGAGGGGAGACTGGACAGCGAGCACTCAGAGGAGACAGATTCCGGGGCCTGAGCGGGGTCAGGAAACCCATGGGGCCAGAGGAGGTGGGAGATGCAGGTCGAGACGGAATCATACCCAGCCCCAAAGCCCAGGTGGAGAATCCAAATGTTTTCTAAAGGCGACAGGAGCCCAGACGGCACTCGAGGGCGGAAGAGTGGAGTTCACATACACGTGCCGTTCCTTTGCACTTGAAAACGTGGATTTTGCTTCCTGTGTTTCCAAAGGGACCTTCATTTTCCTCCCTCCCCATGGGCCCCGCAAACATCTGAGTCAGGCCCCTGGGGTAGCCAGATGCTTGGCAGCTGCCCCTGCCCATCACTATCAACCCCCAAGGGTGCCCCAGGGAGAGCCCTTTCAACACGCCACACAAGCCCTCGGACTGCTGGGCTCGTGGAAACATTCCCAAGTTGTTTTTCTGTGCCACCAAGACGCCTGCTTGGAAAATCCCGGCTGCCAGCGCTCCTTTCTCCCAGGTGGCTACACCCGCCTGTTTTGCTGTAAGACCCTGCGTCACAAAAGGGATCTCCCGGCTTGGCAGGCAGGCCAAGGAGCTGCAGAATCCCGGCACTCAGGCCCCGTCGGTGTGGGCTCTTTCCTCTGCATTATCTAGCTGAGTGTCCTGTGTGCATGACTATAAATGCTGTTGTTCTGACCCACGGTGAACTTAAAAACACACTGATCGTATCAGCTATAACAGATGCCGTTTCCCAAAATGGATGAACACCAGTACTTTTATTTTAATTCAGAATGAACACAATTTCCACTGGATATGGATGGCATGAATGATCTCAGAAGGAGACAACTTGCCTGGGGCAAAAAAAAAAAATAGTAACAGTAAAATAAATCACATAATCCTATCGCTGCCCAAGGTCTTAAAGGTTGTCACATGCTACTTCCACCTTGACTCTCTCTTTCTCGTCTTGGAACGAGCTACTCTAACACCTTCTTCTGGGTGCTCTGAATGTCAGTGTGACTTGGCTTAAATGGCAGGGGACAGATCACCGCCCAGAAATTACTGAAGCCAAGAGAAATCCACAGGATCAAGACTAGACCAAGAAAATCTTACACAACAGTAATTGAATCAACTTCCTACCAAAACCAGGCTCTTCTTAAATTGCAGATATCAACTTACTCCGCGGATGAAGTAAGACTGTGGAGCCCCAAGCCAGCTCCAAGGAAAGCCACCGAGAAGACTCCGTCCAGCTAATCACCAGCGCACTCGCTCATGGCGCGCGAACGGGTGTTGACCGTGTTCCCAGTGTTCCAGCAAAGCCCTTGTCGTCAGATATGGAATCTTCCTCCTGTAAGTGGGGGACCCCGCTGCTGGCTCCCTCCTTCCTGGGCATGCTTGCTTTCCGAGCGTCTGTGGGCAGGCCGGGGTGTGGTGGCTGTGGGTGACATTCTGGTAACAATGTCATCCCAGTTCCAACTCTCCTCACGGGATACCTCATTTGGGGCAGGCATCTCACCCGTGGTCCTCCCAACTGAAAACGGGTACAACGGCACTACCTCCCTCACAGGCTTGTGCCAGGGGCACCGTAAGATGCCAGGATGGGGCAAGCCTGGGCAACTGTCAGTTATTATGAGACTGCTGTGTCCCAAACACTGGCCTCTCCCCGACTCCCTGACTCCCACACTCAGCCCATACCCCGCTTGCCCGGGACCCTGCACCCCGTGTTTTGCTTCTCCCTCGGACACTCCTCAGTCACTCCTTTGGTTGGCCTTTGCCACTGGCATCTCTCACGGCGCAGGTGTCTCACTGTCCCTTCGCTGTTCAACACAAGCGGCTCCTGGACACCTGTGTCTAATTCCTCTGCTGAACATTCAGGAAACCCCCGATCTGGCCACTTCTGTCCAACTGTTTTCCCGGGATCCCCCCAGACTGCACGAACGGCAGGGCGGTGCAGCAGATGTGGCCGACCCAAGTCTGCCTCCCAGGTCTGCCCCCGCCTGGCCCCAAGGTCTCCAGCAAGCTGCTTGTTCGTGTACGTCACTGCACACCTTTCCAGATTTATGTTTCGGGAACATTTACCACCCCCACGCCCCACCAAAAGCAAGGACAGTCTGTACCTCAGCGTCATCATCTGTAAAATGGGAGGTACCAGGGAGGAAATCAGCCTACTGCAAAGGTCTCTCTGCTCGTGCTGTCTCTCCCCCTTCACTGCCTGCCCTACGTTCTACCCACCTCATCTAAAGGTCGGGAACTAGGTGCCCATCCGGGGGCGGCGGGGGGTGGTTCCCAACTTCACTCAAGACCCACCCACCACATAAAGTTAGAGATCAGTCGCACTACAATTTGAATATACTTAACACGACTGAACTAGGCACTTAAAAACGGTTAAGATGGTAGATTCTGTGTTCTATGTATCTTACCGCAACCGACGAAGAAAAAAAAAAAGGACTATAAGTGACTCTTCTACTCCTGAAGGTCAATGGATAATGCCCCAGAGTTAACGACTGGTGAGAAAGACAGCACGTTGTACCCTTGGGCTTACATTTTTCAAAATCTTGCCGTAAGGCATTGAAAAATGAACAAGTAGCAATAGCTGTGAGTAGAGGAAAGAGGACACAAGATGTTAGGTATTTGGAAAAAACATGCCAGGATCTAGACAACAAGTAGGAAAAGCAGCCACGGAAAACAGCAATGATTGTTCTAGAGAGCAGAATTCCTGATGATTTTCTGGTTTTCTACATTATAAATATTTTACATTCATAATTCTTACCATAAAACTGAATGAAAAAAAAAGAACTCGTACCTGTGCTTCATGGTCTCCCTCCTCCCCTCTGCAAAGGGTCTTTTGGACCCCCAGTTTGTGTCTCTGCAAAGGCCTTTATCTCTGAGACACCCCTGCCACCTCCTCATGGAAAGAGACTTCAGGTCTTTCCTGCTGAGCTCAAATCCAGACTCAGAATCCTTCTCAACACAAGTCTCCAGGCAGTCCGAACCCAATGAAACGCACTGCTGTCCCAATTACACTTGCTCCCTTGCCTTGTTTTCTGTCTCCTGGGTGTGTCCTAACGCCTCAGTCCATATCTACAGTCCCGAGGACAGGGGGCACCACCGTTTATCCTTGTTCTTCCCATCTTAGTCCTCAGGTGACGGGAAAGCCCAGCAATGGCACTTGGGATGGACCCTGCTCTCAGGTAACACGACATCTTTCCCTTTAGCCTAAAGCTCACTCTTGACTCTAAGCAAGACCACCTATTTCCCATTCAAGGAACCACCACACATGGGTCCTTTCAGAGCACGATGAAGGATGCTTTCAACCTGACGGTTCACATGAACACAACCTGGGCTCACCCCCACCCCCACCCCGTGCCCACATGTGCATGACGAGAGGGTGATGTCTGACTCCTACAGCACAGATGGGGGGCAATTCTACGCACCCACGGTCGTCTCCCTCCAGATGGATTCAAGGAGCCAATTACTAGCTTTCACTGGGACCACATCTTTCCTTGTGTCATTCTAAAGTAATTAACAGTTAAGTCATTTCCAAGTTTTTACAGGGAAACTCATCTTTACATTGACGGGCCTGCTTTGCAGTCATTGGGGTGGGGCTGCTCTCTGCTGAGGAGCTTACACTGCAGACAAGGATGACCCTGACCCAGAGGGGCACACGTGAGGGCACGCACAGGACATGGCAGACCTGGGGTCCCACATCACTGAGGTTCTCTGGGCCCTTGGGTGACACAACTCCCTGGAGAGAGATCCAGGACACTCTCCTTGAAGTCAGTTAGAGTGGACAATTTTTTCCAGGAGCCCAAGACACACAAACTGGACTGGAGTCCTTTTAGCTCACAGGAATATTCAAGTATATAACTTTTCCTTACTGTAACAACGCGTCGGCCCTTTTAGAACATGGGGCTATCCCAGTAATTTATTCAGTGGAGGGAGGGGCAGGTAACAGAGTCAAATATTTGCCATCAGGAATATCCGGAAAATGCAAGGACATGTGACTACAGTATATTTACTATGAATTCTGCCCAAAGGTAAAAGGTACAAAGTGAGGACACACCTTACAGAAAGTCAATAACATTGGCAAATAATAGTAATTATTATTAACAGATTCAAAGCTTTTATGTGCCAGGCATAGTACTACCAAATTCATATATCTTATCTCATTCCTTTTTTTTTTTAACAATTTATTTACTTATTTTAGAAAGAGAGATCATGTGCACACGCGTACAGGCAGGGGGGCAGGGCAGAGGAGGAAGGAGAGTTCTGAGCAGACTCCCTGCTGAGTGTGGAGCCCGACACGGGGCTCCATGCCACGACCCTGACATAGTGCCCTGAGCGGAAACCAAGTCAGAGGCTTAGCAGACTGTGCACCCAGACGCCCCACTCATCTCGTCCTTCTTGACAAGTTCCACCTAGACAGAGAGAGAACTTACCACAGCTGCTTAAAAAGAAAAAACGCACTAGATAATTTTGCTGGCTACTTGGAGGGAAAGAACAGCATTAGGCCTCGTCTCATACTTTCCACCAAAAATTAATTCTACACTGTTTCTACAGTTACGTGTTTAAAACAAACAAACAAACAAAGAAACAAAAACCCAGTGGGGAATGTTTGCCCAGTCTTGAAATTTGGAAGAATTTCTTAAACCACTAACTAAGACATTTCATTAAAGAAGCAACTAATTAAGATGCTCAGATCTGACCACGGGAAAATGTAAAACTTCTATATGTCAGATAGATACCCCACGGAAAACTGAGAGGCTGAGAAAAAACGACGCGGGTTCACAACATGGGATTTGGAAAAGGATGAACAATTTTTTTAATCTCAGAAATGAAACCCTTACCAACAACTTAAAAAAAATACACATACCCCAATTAAAAGACAAAACACAAAGATTCTGAACAATGAGCAACAGAAGTGCGAACAGTTAACAGTTAACGAGCCCCTCAAGCGAGGGGAGTGGGTGAGATTTAAGGCAACAAAGCCTCACTGAGGGCGCCGTGTGGGGCTCACGCTCCTTCAAAGAGTTCAGAGTTCACCACAATCGGGCATGTGTGGCCTCGCTTGTGTGGTCAAGAGGGAGCATTCCTGAAAGTCCTGGCCCTGAGACGCGGCCCGACCACAGGCTGCCCGGGACGTGCCCGGGTGCAGGAAGACAGGGACGAGGCCCCGGCCCCAGCTCGGCGGAGCTGGGGACCCACATGGGGGTGGCCGCGGAGCTGGGAGCAGGGCCCCCACGGCATCCCTCTCCTGCCCTGCCTGGAATCGGACAGCAGGAAAAAGAAAACACCAGTGCCCGGGCTCTTCCTTCCCCGTGTGGGGATGCACATGGGGCACGGGCAGGGGTGGGGCGAAGAGGGTCTACCTGCTGCCTCCTCGGACTGGAGTTTCTCTGCTTCTCCGTGCCCTGCACGGACTCGGCCCCTGCTCACGTGCTGGGGGACGATCCGAGGCCCCTGAATGGCAGACGAGGCACGTAACTATCATGCCAGCGATACCAGGAGCTCTCGCCCGGTCCGTACCGACCCGCTCGTGAGGGCTACCGTCTTGTCATTCTCTGGGGAGCACAGCAGGGCCCTCCGAAGCTAAGCCTGCTCACTTACTCGTCCGGGAAGCTCCCTCAGCGAGGAGAGAGCAAGTACAGGGACCAGGCCCCGTTCCAAAAGCTGCGGAGAACGGGAGCGGGCAGCCCAGGAAACAGAGATCCCTGCCTTCCTAACAGGAGGAGACAAGAAACCAAAGAAGACAGACAGACATCACCTGTCAGATTCTTGTAAGTGCTGAGAGAAAAAATAAGGCAGAGGATGAGAAAAGAAAACACCAGGGGGAGGGTCACCCTCATCGGTGGGACACCCAGAGAAACCCTATTAGGGACTTTTGAGTACAGATGACACAGGAGCACAAAGCAGGCAGTGTGGACATCTGGGCAGGGGGTCTGCCAGGGCAAAGGCCTCCAGGTGCACTGCAGGGCGTGTCGTGTGCAATCTATGAGCTGAACTCCCAGGAGGCCACTCGGCCTTTGCAGGTGGCCCAGGAGACGACACGGTGTGCCCAAGGTTGCACGGTTAATCATTGAGAGATCAGCCGGGCATCAACCGCACACTGGGAAAAGGGCACAGACTCACACTGGTGCCACGCCTCTGTCCTTCGGGGGGCTGGGAGAGAAAAGGCAGGGGTGGGTCCTTTTCTGCATGACACTGAGTCCCCCCAGCTTCACCTCCCACTTTCCTCTGGGCCCACAGAAGCTTCTCCTGACTCAGCCACAGGATAAGCTGAGTCCTGGCTGTAGGACCCATCTGAGGACAGCCAGCCCCGGCCCCTGGGGAGGTGCAGAGGTCTCTGTAGGATTTAAAGGGTTCTTAAACAGACTGGAAATAAGCCAGGTGATTTACCCGAGGAGCTCAATTTATTGGCCTGGCAGGAAAGGTGGTTTAGGAAATTTTTTAACATTAGCGATAGTCAGTGTTCTTGAAGACAATGACACATACGCACTGACCTTTCGCACAAGCACGTGCACGCACGCGTGCACACACACGCACGCTCATCTATCAAACACGCATCCCAGTGGGAATGGCTGTATTTGTTTTTCTCCGTCATCTGATTATGAACTTGTCGGCAGCGAGCGCAAAGACAAGCAGGGCAGGAAAGGGTCTTGGGTCTGAAGAAGCAGTGGGAAAGCCAGCTCGCACGCAGGTGAGCTCTGTGGCCTCGGGTGTCTGACGTCCTTGGCGCTCCCCCACCTCAGTCTCCCTGTCTGTCACACGGAGCTCACCCAGCTCCTGAGCAAACTACCGATCACAGAGGCAGAGCCCCGGGCTCAGCAGCGGGCGGTCGGAGATCCCGGAGACGGAAGCTAGTGGGCCACAGTATGGCTCTGGGACTGTTTGCTGCGCAGTCGCTTCATTTTGGAGGACAAACCAGACCCACGTAAGCAAATTTATGAGCCATTTCTAAATACAAATGGCAACAGAGTTGAGATAATCAACAACCAGCTCCAACGAGTCATTTGCAACAGAAATGAATGTTTCTTAGTCAATAATCTTTTTCCCCCCTTTTCTGGCTCCGACAGTGGTTTGAATCAGCCAGTCTGGGAAAAGCCACAACACACAGTTTGACCTCTTGAATTCAGTTAACTTGGGAAGCAAAGGGAATGATCTTGAACCCAGTGAACCCAGTTCTCGAAGCAAAGGTCAGACTTGATTACACTGACGACATGTGCAAAGGCCCCAGTCCAAGGAAGGTCACATTCCCAGGTCCTGGAGGTTAGGACTGAAACATATCTTTTGGGGAGCACAACTCGACCCACAGCAGCAGCCGTCCGAGACAGTACCAGAGCAAGCTAATGGCGGGGTGCCTGGGTGGCTCAGTCGGTTAAGCGACTGCCTTCCGCTCGGGTCATGATGTCTGGGATCAAGGCCCATTTCAGGCATCGAGGTCCCTACTCCCTGGGGAGTCTTCTTCTCCTTCTCCCTCTGCCCTCCTCCCCCTGGCTCATGCTCGCACTCTCTCTCTCAAATAAATAAATAGAATCTGGAAACAGACAGACAGAAAGAACGAGCCAAAGGCAGCAGCAGAGAAGCAGCAATGAGGGGGTGAATGTGCTGGGTGTTAGGTTCCGCTTTTCCAGTGATCAACCCCGGGATGTCAGGAGAAGAAAAACTGTAAGGCAGAGGATGTAACGATCCACGAAGATAATCTACGTGAGAGCACGAGCCGCAGCACCGCGCGGAGACGCCGCCCTCCGTGGTGTCTGGAGGAGGCTCGAGGCTCCATCCCCGGCTGACGATTTCCATTCCCAGTGACACAGAAGTGTCGGGAGGCGGTGAGGGGAGAGAGTGGGAGGGGGGCGGGTGAGGCGAGGCTCTGCTTCAGGGGAGGGAGGGGAGCTGAATACCAAGCAGGCTTTGTGAGCGGGAGGCAGGAGAGTCAAGGGACTTGTCAGGACTGTGAGCGGCGGAGGGCTGGCTGAGCCGCTGAGTCAGGCAGGCTGCACGGATCCCACAAAGGAGGAGTACTCCCACCGAGAGAAATCTGTTTGACTTCAGGAAAGTACAGGTTACAGTGATACTCACTAAACACCCCACCTTCCCACCGAACAGACGGGAGGAATGAATAATGGGAAATCCATCAAGGGCTCGGAGGGATCCCCCACTTTGGCAGGGATCCTCCCCCCACAAAGTGGGGCTCTTTTCACATCCTCTGTGCCTGGGAAGATCAGGAAACCCTAGTAAGAAGGTTCAAACGTTATAACACACAGGGCGCTGGATCGGGCCGGGAGAGGCTCCCTGAACCTAAACAAGATTACTTTTGCCCTGGCCTGAACGGTAACAACCACTTCCCTATGAAGAAAACCATTTTCTGGCTGCCTAACTGGAGGAGGAACTCTCTAAGAAGGTTTTCGGGTAATGGTGACGTTCCAGCCAGCCCTGGCCCCAAGGTCTCACACACACTCCACCCTTAATCCCAACCCTAGGACACAGGTTTTCAGAGGACCCCACACTCAACCTCAGGCTCCCAGGGCTGCCGTAAAGGACACACATTTATTTCTTTACAGTCCTGGAGGTCCAAAGTCCAAACTGGGTCTCACAGGGCCAAAACCAAGGTGTGGGTAGGGCTGGACTCCATCTGGAGGCTCCGGGGGCAGATCTGTTTCCTGGCCTTTTCCAGCTTCCAGAAGTGTCCTTATTCCTTGTGTTGTGGCCCCCGTCCAACTTCAAAGCACACGGCTCCCTCTCTCTGCCCCGGTGCTCCCAAGTCCTTCTCTTCTGCAGACCCCTGTGACTACAGGGACCCCACCTGGGTAACCCACGGCAACCTCCCCATCTCAAGATGCTGAACTCAGAGCCACCTGCAGAGTCCCTTGTCCTGTCCGGCCGTGTACTCGCAGGTTCTGGGGACAAGGACCCAGACGTCTCTGGGGAGCCTTCCGTCTGTCTGCCACACTAGGAATGCCACTCTAGGGCCCCACAGCCGCACGGGCCACGCTCCTTGGAAGGCTGCATGTCCCCTCCCAGCCCCCATCTGTCCTGCTGACCTCTCCAGAGCCCTCAGGGAAGCCAGGTACCCACTCCTCCCCATTATCCTCCCTCACGGGGTCCGCCCCTAAACGTCCTTAAGAAGCCTTTCCGGATCCTCCTAATTAATGTGGCCTAGACACCCCTCATATCCCCCCTTACTTATCCCATGATACCTATCATGCTGTATGACGAGCATCTGTTTACGCATGTGTCTTCTCTGAGAGCAGGCATTTGGGGGGATCTCAGAGTCCAAGACCACAGCTCATTCAGGTGTGCCTGGCCCACGGCCTGACTTACAGTGCGTGCTCATTAAGGGCTGGGTGGATGCATGGATGGACGGCTGGATGAGCAGACAGATGGAAGGAAAGGAGAGGAACGGAGGGTGAATGAGCGAGTGCCCGGCACAAGAGTTCAAGGGACACTAAATATCCGTTGACTAAAAGCAAAGAGGGAGGGAGAGAGGGAGGGAGAGAGGGACGGACAAAGGCCACCACCAACGCCGGGAGAGCTCAGCTAGGCTGGGGCCGACAGACGGAAGAAGCTCCAGACGGGAGTGTCGTCTGCGCCAGATCAGAGAGGAAAGCCCTAGCGAGCAGTCACCAGGAGGGTTCTAAGAAGAGGGGTACAGTCAACCAGAGTTAGCAAAAAGTCAATGAGCTATTTTAATTTCCCACGCTGACTCAAAAGCATGTCTCGGAGAGCAAGCCGGAGGTACGAGGCAGGGCCTCCTGCGGGCCTGAGCCCCACCTCCGTGTCACCGCATCTCGATGCAGGAGCTCATCAGCTTCAAGGCAGCCCGACCTCCCACATGCAGGGGGATGTCCACATCCAGCTTTCTGAAACTTTATCCAGGACTCACCACCACGGGGCCTGTGGTGGGGGGGGGGCCGCAGGGTCACAGGATGGAGGGCCAGAGTTGAGAGATGTGTCTTCACTCCTGGGGCCAATTTCCATCATTCTCCTTACAAATACATTTTTCTACGAAGTTGTTGTAAGAGTGTGAAACACATTTTTTTCCCCTAAAAATTTTATCATTTTATTATTTTATAATTTTGTTTGCAAGCCTAAAGAAAAGTCAAATAAAGCTATGGTCCCACCAAAATGGCTAAATTTTAAAAACTGACAGTAACAGAGAGTAGCATGGATGTGAGGCAGCCGGAAATCCCATCTCGTGCTTCCAGGAGAGGAAGCAGGTACAACAACTTTGGAAAACCGTCTGGCACCATCAACAGAACCTGAGTGTGCACACACTGTGATCACCAACTCACTCCCAATGCTAAAGCAGCGGAATTCCATGCACATGTTGCCAAGAGTACACGAGAGGGCTCCGAGCAGTATTAATCATAGAAACCAAAGAATGGAGGCAATCGGGATGCCCACCATCAATGGAGAAGCACGTTCTTAAAATAGACCAGTACCCAGCCGGAAGAATAACTTCCAGTTTTCTTCTTCCACCACTTCTCTGGTGTCACACCAGAGAAGCCAGGTAGGAAGGAATCTGCGCCGTGAGCTAAAACCTAAGAAAAGCCAACCACAGCCACCCAGTGGTCAGGAAAGTTAGGTCAAGATGGGCCCGAGGGGGGCTCCCGGGGCACAGGCCATGTTAGAGGTGATGGTCTGGTTTGAAGGTTCATCCATGAGCTGTGAGGACTCATCTCTTCAGACTGGTCGGGCACCCCTGTAAATAAGATGGTTGAAAGGCACTCACAGGGGAACCCACCCATTCATCTCCCAGATTCTACAGTGAACAGTTCACTCTTCTTGCTTTTTCAGACGTCTGTCCGTTCCCCAGGCCATGCAACGGGCCTTACGGTTACTCTCGCTGATGAGAAGTGATATTTTGACATGCAGGCCGTAAAGCCCAAGCTGCTCGAACCACTCACCCAGGCCTCCCCCAGCAAGGGTCTTTGCCAAGCCGGGGTAACCCCAAACCTACCTTCCCCATCATCCGGCTCCCCAGCAGCCCCCACGCCTGCCCCACACTGGGCCAACCAGCTGGAGAGTAGAGATGTCCCGCGGTGGGCGAACACGAGGAGGCCCACTCTCCTTCGGGTCCCCGGCTGTCTGGCCGCGCGTTTGAACCGCACCGCCGCCCTGCGTGCCGCTCCCACCGGCTCCTGAAGGGCAAAGCTCAAAGCCCCAGGTGCTCACTCCCGGGAGCCCAGACAGACTCCAGACCAGTCCACGGCCATCCCAGAAACAAAGAAGACTCCAATAATTATGAGGTGGCATTTCTCTTATTTCGGGGGCGCGGTTTGAAAAGCCTGGAAGACCCCAGACCTCGACCACCCCTCCAGAGAAACTCTGACTCTCCCCTGCGGAGCAGCCAGGAAGAAACGATGCAACCCTGCCCTGGGGGCCAGTTCTGCCCTGTGGGCCTCCCAGGTGCACCCCGAGGAGATGAGGGAACCCGTGTGCCCTTGTGCGTGGGGCCGGGAAGGCACAGTCTTCTTGACCTTTTGTGTGTCTTGGAGCCCTTGCGTGGTGGGGAATCGGGATCCTTTCTTAGAGCAAGCTTTTTTTTTTTTAAAGTAATCTCTCCACCCAACACGGGTGTCTGACTCAGAACCCTGAGATAGAGAGTCGCACGCTCCACCAACCAAGCCAGCCAGGAGCCCCTAGAGTCAGCTTTTTAAACGCGTAAAATAAATTCATAGGCTTGCAAAGGAAACTCATCACGCTGAAATACAATTATCAAAATATTTCTTAAAATGTATGATAGGGCAAAAGATGACTTCTTTACTGCATTAAATAACAAGATCTACCGTAGGTGTGACAACTACCGTCACTTTGGAAAGGTGACGAATGTGAAGATATTCAGAGATTCCCCTAACAGCGGGAACAGGACATGAAAAGAGACCCATGATCTCTGCTGGTGGCCGTGGCACAGGGGCTGCTGACAAGTATGGCTGCAGTACCACGTACAGTCCTCACCAAAGGCAATGGGACATTCCAGGGACAGGTTAGTGACCATGAAGTACCATCTTTCCCATATCCAAGTTCCCAGATTCCCTGCATTCTACCCATGGCCCTGGGGATGAGGACTCCTGGAAGTTAAGAGCTTTCCTTCCCTTCCCTTTGTTTAATTCCTAATGATAACATGCTCACAGCATCCGGGCACAGACCGGGACGAAGTGCGAGCAGGGATTCACAGAGATCCTGCCCCACAGCGTGCACAACAGCACTAATCACATCAGCTAGGAGGTGCAAACAACCCAAATGCCTTCCACCAGATGGACAGAGGAACAAAATGTAGCGTGTACACGCACAAGCGCACGCGCGCGCGCATGCACACACACACACACACACACACACACACACACACACACACACACAGGGATATTATTCAGACCTAGAAAGCAGAGAAATTCTGGCGTGTGTTACGGTGGGAATGACCCTTGAGGATACTGTGCTACACGAAGCCAGCCAGCCACAAAAATACAGACACTCTAGGATTCCACTTACCTAAAGTACCCCGAGGAGCGGCTTCCTAGGGACAGAAGGGAGAAGGGCAGGTGCAGGGGCTCGGGGACGGGGAACGTGAAGGCAGCACTCAACGGGGACGCACTCCAGCCAGGGCAGATGAGGAAGTTCTGGAGACGGCGGTGATGGGGGAAGGACCGTGGGAATGTCCTTAATGCCGCAGAACTCTACACTTAAAAACAGCCAGAATGGTCAACTTCATGTTAGGTACATGTGGCCAGACAGAAAGTAAAATAAAAACGGTCCCTGCGGAAGACAGAAGGGCTGTCACTGTTAAGAATGGCCTCCCCTGTGGCGGGGGGCAGCCTCCTGGTCGCTCCGCGCCGGGCTAGCCTGCCACGTGGACCTGGGCTCGAGAGCTGCTGTGCCACCATGGGCAGGTCACTCCACCTCTCTGGCCTCAGTTTCCACCTCTGTAAAAGAGCATGGTCACCTGCCCAGCACAGGGACAAGCATGCCCTCCCACCTGGCTAATTACCCCATGAGGTCAGTGGCCCTGTGACGACACCGCACAGATGACTCAGGTAACGGTGCCTGAAGTCACCCACCCGGCTGGGGCCAGCAGGCTAGGCCGCCGGAGGAACCCCACGTCGGGTGTGTGCATGTGCCTGTCCTCGTGGACAGTCTGTCCCACTATGCTGCGGGCCCCAGCATGGCAGCCCCAGATACACGACACCACGTGCTGCCCCGTCCCCAGAGCCGGGCAGCTGCCGGCTCCACACATGCTGCTGACAAGTGCAAGGACCGCACTCGGTCTGAGCCCCCAAAGGGCTCCCCTTACGAGCAGGGGACGGTGGCACTGACAGGCCCAGCGCTGCAGGTCTCCACGTGGATGGCGGGACACCCCCGGCACGTCACAGGTCGGTGTTCTCTGCGGGCCGCGGACAGGGACGGGGCCCGAGGGAGCCACAGCTGATGGGAAAAGAACCCGCCCCGGGGGATGGGCACCCGCATGCTGTCACATGTGCACACACACACTCACACACACACCTCGCAAAAACACCGATGACTCAGGAACCGGGAGCGGTGAGTTTCTGCCAGCGTGCGAGGGGTTCATTTTTGGTTCAAGAGGCCCCGACGCTGGGAGGGAGCCGAGGGGTGAGGTCAGCCTCGCGTCTCCGCTCC
This sequence comes from Martes martes, assembly GCF_963455335.1. NCBI lineage: Eukaryota > Metazoa > Chordata > Mammalia > Carnivora > Mustelidae > Martes > Martes martes. The sequence goes on from NC_137905.1 coordinate 7,029,181, forward strand.
CGGGGCGAAGAGGCGGCGGCCAAGCACAAGCTCAGGGTGACTCGACTGGGACGTGGGGCGCTCGGCTGAGCCAGGCGCTGAGGGCGGGGGGGAGACGGGCACCGACCACACTCCCCGAACAACAGGCTGTCGGCGCGTTTCCTTTCCAGAAGGCATTCTAGGCCATGGTGCCCTTTGCGGAGAGGAGGGCTTGGCAGTGACCTAAATCAGGCAAACACGGCTGGGCTGGGTGACTCGGGAACCTGGGTCGACAGACTGGATTAGTCAGCTGCTTGGCGGGGGACCAGGCAGGGCCCAGGTGCCTGCGGGGACACCCTGCCTTTGGAGTCCCACCGAAATGGGGATGCAGTGGGGTGGTTAAAAGCCTCCCATGCAGCCGAGCGACCGGGGGCTCTGGGGGCCCCGCCTGTGTACAAGACAGGGTGAACCTGCCCCCGACGGCGGCTGCAGAGAGTGGGGGATGAGAGGGTAGACGCTGCAGCGGTGAGGAGAACGGGCTGGACCCACACAAACGAACAGAGGCAGAGCTCAGACGCAGAGACCCACAACGCCCAGCAGCCAGGTTGTAAGCACAGTTTAGAAACACACTCAAAGCAATGCCACACACTGTTTATGGTACACGTTTGTGCGTGAGTGTGTGCGTGTGTGTGTGTGTGCGAGAGAGAGAGAGAAAGTGTTTACATCTAATGGAAAGATCCACATCAAATTTATGATGAAGGGAACCTGGAGGCAGGTGGTGAACTAGAGGCGGAAGTCAAGGTAATCATAACTTCTCCGGTAAGAGTTTATTTCTTTACTTAAAAAGGACAAAGCAAAGAGAATAAAATATTGACAGTGGTTAGGTCTGGGTAGTAGAAATGTGTTTTTTGATATTAGTCTTTCTTGCTTTCTATTTGTGTTTCCTGACCTGGAAGTCACTTTGACATCTGTCAGGTAACAAATTCTATTGGTGAGTGTGTGAGTGTGTGCGCGCGCACGCGCACGTGCGCGCGCACACACACACACATATACCCTAAATTGAGCATTTTTTTAATTCTCAAAATCCAAGTTCAAAAAGGAAAAGCCTCTCGGGACATGCAATGTGTGCTCCAAGTCGTCACTAAATGGAGTTCCTCCCCCCAGAGAATCCGGAGCCCTGGTGCCACACGCCTCTGTTGGAAGGCGCCCCTCCACCTCTGCATGTATGCGGTGGGGGGCGGGCCACTGACCTGCTTCCCTAGGACAGCCCCTTGAGGAGGCCCGGTGTCCTGGAGGGGAAGCCCCGGCACTAACTGTCCAGAGAACCAGCCTTCCCTCCTGTTTCAATCCAGGTAGAGCCCCCTGGCATTTGGCTCTGCCGGCAGGGTCCAATCCACCAATCACACTCCAGGAAACCCAGTGACATCACTGATCACCAATCGGAGCACAGGACCCGCACGAGTGAATGGTGTTGCCGCACTAGGTTGACAGCATTTCAGCAAGAGGCAGAGACACTTGACATTTCTGCTCTCTTGGGAAGCCTTATCAAGTGTAAATGTTGGCCTTTGCCCAACACTGACACCCGCCAGCAGCCCCCAGGTCCACCCACACTCGGCTCCTCAGTTTCAGATTTACTCTTCAATTGTTAACAGTGCCCCCTGAATCCTGCTTACACACTTTCCCTCCCTCGTTTTCTAGATAAAAAAGAAACAACATTCTGCATGCTACATCTCGCTGTATCACATACCCTCCTCTCTAGGGGAAATTCTGTCGGATATGGAATGCCAGGAAGAATGCCAGGAAACATTCAGGAGACTTTTTTCCTCCCTTTGATCTCATCGACCCCCAAATGAAGAAAAACGTCACAAGCTCGAAAATCAAAGTGACCCCCCCCAAACTGTGACCATTCTTAGAATGTGAATGCAAGGTATAAGAGTTTTAAAACACCGCTTGGTTTCTCTTGGGAGTCCAGCATCCCATACCTGCCTGCAAACAAAGGTGGCCTGGATGGGACTGGAGTTCCCTCCAAGGGAGCCAGGGACAAGGGCTTTCTGGAGAAGCCCCCACGGACCCTGCATGCTGGATTCAGTCCCCTGCCTGGCTGTCATGCCCCTGGAGACACTCAGACCCCTCATTTTCGGGAAGCAGAAGGAGAAATGCCCCTGCACAGCCCTGTCCTTCCAAGAAGCAGCAGCGGCATTTCGGGGAGGCAGCAACCTCAGCAGTGACTGTGGGTTTACGGAGCACAGCGACCGTGGGGGCAGCTCCTCTTGTGCTGTTCAGGGGGCGGCGAACGTGGAGCCGCCAGATAACTGAAACCTCTGCTGCCTTCCTGCCGCTGCCGACCATCACCATAGGAACCACATCCTGCTGCTACCATGGCAACCGCACAGTACCATCCGCTCCGTAAGCAATGGTGCAGAGGCCACTCAGGAAGGCTTGCTGCGAGGCTATGGGGCTGAGGGGCTCCCGCAGTCCACAGCCGTGGGGCCTAGCAGTGATGGGGAGAACCCTTCTGAAGCAACTGGCTTTTTGGCTTGAAAGCCCACCTCTTGCTCATCAAGAATTCATTTACCCCCAAATTAAATACTTCCAAAAGTGCATTCCTGTTCTTGGGATGCAAACATTTCCAGGGCCACACACATCAGGTAAGAGCCCCGTGGGTACCTCTTTGCACGAACGGCCACCGCTCCAGTGGAGACGGCTGACTGTGACACCAAGGGCTCACAGAGTGGAACCACAAGCTCACGGCGGCCGCCGCTAGGGCACACCAGGCGCTGGGGTAAGGCCCTTCCAGAAGAGGCATCTGATGCCATCCTCACGACCCTACTCATAAATCTCTTTCCCTACTTCCACATCTTACAGAGGAAGGAGGCTCAGAGAGGTTAAGTGAGCTACCCAACGTCACACAGCACACTGGGCAGAGCTGTTCGAATCTCTAGTGCACAGGCCCTGAGAAATTCTGGTCACCTTTATTTCCCCCAGGACACTGTTCCACGAATCAGGCCCTAAGTATTAATAATAGCTAATGTTAATTTTCAATAAACAGTATTTAAGTAAACATGAACAGCTCCTCCACAGAGGTCGCTTGCCCCACGCCTGGCAGGGCACTAGACAGCTCATACAGAGTGTCTGATCAGGATCTCACAGAGTCAATGAGGCGGACACTAGTACAGATGGGAGAGCTGAGGCGCAGAGAGGTGAAGTAATTTGTCTGAGGGCACACAGCAGGCGAGATGCAGACCCGGGGCTCACGCCTGGCCAGCCGGACTCCAGGGCCTGGGCTCTCAGTCACGGGCTACGCGGCTTCCTAACAACACGGCCAGCGGAGACACGAGCATTAGACCCATGGGCGCAAGGTGTGCTTGGACTCCACGAAGCACACACACATTTGTTCCCCAAAACGGTCTGGGACGCGCCTGTCAGCACATGACACACGTGAAATGATGCTGCTTGGTCCTACGGGAGCAGCTGCGGCAGCACCCACGGCCACACCCCTGCAGGGCCGCTCCCCAGGCCCCACAGCCCCAAATGTGGAATAATGACCCCCTTCCGTGCAGACGGGGCCTTTTGGGGAGTCACGATTTCAATGCTCCCCTGCATCCCAAGGCGGGAACTTCAGAACCCACATCCCACCCACTACAGTCCAGGAGGACAGGTAGCCCTCCGACACGGAGGGCCCGCGGGGAGGACACAAGCATGTGTCCAGCATGTCCTGGACCCTCACGAAGGCATTGTCATGGTGCACGGATACACAGAGCCACATGAAACCACCAACGTCTAGATTCAACGTCTAGGTGGTCAAGCTCCAGCAACCACATATGGTTTATTCTAATGTCTGTGCCTTGAAACCAAGGCTCAGAGAGACTCAGTGGCAGCCGGAGTCACAGACACAGGAAGCAGGCGGCACAGGACCGGAGCCAGGTCTGTGTGTTTTCAAAGTCCTTCCCCTCCACTGTGCAACACTGTTTCCCCACCTGCCCTGGGGGCCGGGAAGCCCAGCGAGGGCGCCACAGAGTGGGAAAACAGACCAGAGAAACCGCTTCCTGTGCTGTGTGAGCTGAGAGGGTCCAGGGGCTGGGCCAGGACCTCCTCTGGGGCCCAAGCTCTGCTCTCGAAGAGAAGTGGGTCTGCTGTGGTCATAAGATCGGTAATCGCAGGGGTTTTGTTTTATATTTTTTAATCAATACCAACAGGCACAGAACACAGGAAGCAGGTAGACCGTGGCTTTGAGCTCGGCTGGCTAGCACGTACTGCACGGGGCTAGTCGAGAAATAAACAGCCGCACGAGTCCTGAGCCCAGCACCACACCTGGTTCCCACGCAGTGCACCGCGCCTGTTACTTTCCTTGTCCACGGCCCGTCTCTGAGCCCTCACCAAGCTGGAGGGTGCAGCCAGCCCGGTCACTTCGGGGACTCCAGTGGAAAGTCTCTCCATGCCTGTCCCCTCCTCCTTTCCCAGACAGGTCCAGGCATTTCCTGTATCCCATGCACCATGATAAGGCCACTGTTTTCATTCACGACCCCGACACCTCTCTTCGTTTCCCAACTCCATGGCGTCAACAAGCCCAGAGGACAGCCAGCCGGCCGGGTGAGCTGACCCCTTAGCAGATGGCAGGTCAGTTTCCAAACTGTGACAAATTCTCTGCGCTCAGCTATCTTTTGACCAAAGAAAGAGCCAAATAGGAAATGGAGGGATGAGATCATCCATAGGCTTTAGTCATGGGGGTCCCGAAGGGGGCTTGGTGGACTGACTGGAGCCTTTGAAAGAGCGACAAGACCTCTAGGCACATCACCCGCTTTCTCCCCCACCCCAGCACGCGCGCGCGTACACACACACACACACACTCATGCACACACACCCATGCGCACACACACACACACACACACACAAGCGCGCGCATGCACAAGTAGTCAAGGTGGAGTTGGGACGGTGGTGCTCCAAGAGACCCCTTTCATTGACTTTGCCATGAAGAAATTCCACAAACCTACTGGTGTCCAATTTCCTAGAAAATCCAAGAACTATAAAAGGTTCCCATTGTTGTGGCGGGAGGTCAACACTGAAATAGATGTTTCCAGCCACTGCCAACTTTGTGCCATGGCTGAATCTTCCAAGTCTCCAGGAAATATCTTAACTCCAAAAACGGCACTCCTGAGGGGTGGGATCCTTTCTGACATGTTCCCCAGGGAGTCGCTGCTGCTCTTTTGAGAGATGCTTTCCAGCCTCCCTGGTGTCTCGAGGGGAGATTTCTAGGATATGCTGGCTTAAACATGGGGCGGGGGAAAGGGTACTCTTTCCCTTGAAAGCCTGTTACTTATTTCACAGTTACGCAGCTGACCCACGAATACAGTGTTGTCATAAAAACCTGAACAATACAAAAAGAAAAAAATCTGAACAATACAGAAACATGAAGAGCAGAGGCGCCTGGATGCTTGGATGGTTAAGCCTTAGGCTCAGGTCACGATCCCAGGGTCCTGGGTTCAAGACCCAAGTCGGGCTCTGTGCTCTCTCTCTTCCTCGGCTTCTCCCCCAGCACTCGTGCTCAGTCTCTCTCTCAAATGAGTAGATAAAATCTTTTCAAAAAAGAAAAGAAATATGAAGGGCAAAAAGCAGCAAAGTTCCCTTCAACCTGGATTTAATCCCACTCACCTTCCCCAGAGATAATCCGTTTTGTCAATTTGGGGTGTGTCCTTGGAGTCATTTTTCTAGGGCTTATTGTTCATGTTAAAAAAAATACTTTGTATTTCATGCTTCTGTGTAACAATGTGTCTTAAACATCTTTCCACAGCAATGCCTTTTATATTCACTTTTCTTTTTCACTTCTACATCATATTCCGCAAAAGAAATGTACCACAATTTATTAACCTAGTCCTTCACTGATGAACCTGGAGGCCATCTCTAGCTTTCCACTACGCTTCCTTACACACCCTTGGGCTTATCTCTAGGTGGTCGAAAGAGAATTTCTTTAAGACAGACGTCTAGGTGCTTTGGTCTTTCTCCCTGGGCTCCTGGACTCAACAGTGCACAGCCAGACCTGGTCTCAGCTTCAGGGAGCCACGAGCCCAGAATGCCCAGCCATCGGGGAGCCGCCCAGGCTGGGGAGGCAGGGTCAGCTTCCTCTCGTGGGAACATGGAGCTGGGTCCTACGTGGTGCTGGCCAAGACAGAGGGACAGATGTTGGAGTGTCCCAGGAGGAGCACTGGGTGGAGAGTTCAAGCCTAGTGGGAGCACCTAGCTGCAAACAGCAGGCGGTAAGCCCGGGCGCATGGTTTAGGGAAAGAAAGCCGGGCAGTGTGACTGAGAGCCTACGGGAGGCTGGTGGGGAGCAAGAAGCAGACTCAATGCAGAGGAGAAGTCACGATTTGATGTGTCAGTACACCAGCCCTTGGGGGCACCAGGAAAGAGAAGGAGCTGAGGTGACAGCCCAGGCTGCCTGAGAGGCCGACACAGACTGGAGCATAAGGGGAGCATAACACACCCCCATGCATGAAGGGGGTTCCATGCATGGAAGACCACAAAGGGAAAATGAACTATGGCCCAGACCCGCAAATGAGTGATGGGACTGGAAATCACTCAGAAGCTAGGACCATGGGATCTTCAACTGCTAGATTAGTCAGGATCTTTCCAAAGACAGAAGCCCCTGGACTGTTTGAACCAAGGGGCTTTAAGAGCTGAGAAGCCAAAGAGAGAACAATGAGGTGACCCAGAGGTTGGCACCAGCAGGACGCCCCCATCACCTCATGATGGGAGGGACAGAGGGAGAAAGCAGTGGTCCTGAAGCCCACGGGCTAGGGACAGAACCATGGGGCCTGTCCGGAGGCCGGTGGAGCCATGAGGGAGTGGCAGCTGCTGTCAGAGAGACTGCCAGGGACATGGACGGGGAGAAATCCCCTACCTCTCACCTGCTCCCCCCAGGGCTGAACCCAGAGACACGGGGACCTGGGACATGCAACCTGCAGGGCTCCCCCACCCCACCCCCACCCACGCAGAGGAAGGGCAAGGAACCAACCACGGGAGCCTGGGGGGGAGGTGGGGAGGCGGGGGGGGGGGGGGAGCTGGTTCAGACACGCAGAGCTGAGCCTCCAGGACCTGGAACAGCGCCTGGTGCAGGAGACACGTTTGCCAAAAGAATAAGGAAAGCCGGGGACGGCTTCAGAGCCCCGCCAGGCCCGCGACTGATTTCCTGATAGCTCTTGAAGCTGCTCTTGGACTGACGAAACACGCCTCTCATTATCCCTGACCCTGGCCCCGTGCTTGCAAGCACTCAATAGAAAATCGATGGTGTGTTCTCTGAAACAGCAGCCGAGTGGTGCCCGCCCGCCCGCCTGACCCCCAGAGCCAGACTGGACGCGCCCCGCCCCTCACGGCCCGCACACGCCCGCACCACCCAGCACAGATCTATCTCCACGTTTTAAAGCAGGAGGGACCCGGAGGTTCAAGGACAGGAACCGGGGGGCCGAGATGCTCCACTGCGCTGTGAGTCACTGTGAGGCCTTGGAGCACAGATGGAGAGCATTAGGCTCACCTGCCCAGCTGATCCCGAAATCCTGGTCAGGTTCTCTGGCAAGTCCTGGCACCGACCGGGGCCGGCTGCCAGGACATTCTTCCCTGCTGGCGTCGTGCTTCGGTCCAGCTGGGAGAAGGCACAGGGAAAAGGCTAATAAGGGCTGCGGGGCTACCCAGCTCAGCCAGGAACCGGCCGTGTGGCCGTGGAGCGCCTCGGGCCTCAGCTCTGGGAAACGGGCGCGATCTGACCTCCTTCCGGAGACTTACCAAGACAGCACCTGACCCTCCGACGGGGTGGCTCTGGTGACTGTTCTCGGCACCTCCCGTCACGGGAGTAAAGGGCCCCATTCTGGGTCTACGGTAGCCCTAGCTGAGAGATCCGTGTGCCAGTATTACCGAGAGTGGTAACGCCCGGCCCTGACTCGGCACATGCTCCAGGCATCACCCTAAGGAGGTCAGGCCCATTCGGTCACTTAACCTCCCCAGCCCACTGTGTCGATGAGGAGACCGGAGCACAGAGGTTAGAAACTAACCCATGGACACGCAGTTAGTGTGCACGGGGCGTGGCAAGACCCGAGGGGTAACCACGAGCACCCCCTTGGATGGCGCGCCTGCCGTGTGCCCGGCACCGCTGAAGGCTCCACGTGGGCTTCCCCATTTGACCCTCACAGCATCCCCACCTGAGGGATGAAGAAATGGGAGGTTCAGTGAGGTCAAGCCACGCATTCGAGGTCACAGACACACAAGAGGCCACACACGGTGCCCTCCTTCCAGAACCGCACTGTCGCCGCCCCACCCCCCACCTCCTAGGGCCAAATGAGTTCTTCCCATTGAGCCCTCCCTCCTTGTGCCATTTTACGAGACTTCTCTCACCCTGATCCTCCGGGGTGGTCACCCCCCCCAGCCCCGCAAAGGGGACGCTTTCTTGGTGTCTCCCTCCGCCCTGACCGCCCCACCCTGCAACCACACCAGCTGGAACATGCCCCCTCCTCGCAGCAAATCCAGACACAAACCCACCCCTCACATAGACCGGGAGTGTCACCGGATGCTGGCCTGTTGTGGAGTAAATTAACGAAATCATCCTCTATAAACAAACGTATTATTTGGGGGGATGAAGATTCTCTGGGCTTCAACAAAGCTGGCACCGTTTTTTTGTTTGGTGTTGTTTTTTAAACTAGCAGTAGCAACCAGAACAGAAGCCCCGTGGTCCATTTTGGGGCCAAATCACAAAGCCTGCCTTCAGCCCCTGATTGGGCTGGGCTGCGGGGACAAGGACGCCCAGCCAGGGCGAAGCGGAGCAAAGCCAACATTGTTGTGGCAAAGACAACAGTGCAAAGGCTGTGAGTCAGGGGAGTGAAAACCAAGCCCGGGGTTTCTGAGAGCCACAATTTTAAAAATTCACACCAAGAAGAAGTCCTGCTGCTGAGCTGGGGGCTGACTCAAGTCATGTCTGTGCCCCCAACCAAGAGCTTGGCCTGGGAACGGGGGCAGCTCTGCTCTGAGGAAGGTCTGGACCCAACCCTCACCCCGCTGCCTGCGCCAGGAGGCCGGGGGGGCCCCTGCGTCAGCACCCTCGGCGTGACCCTGCAGGCTTAATCCCTGCTCTGTGCACGCCCGGCCCTGGAAAGGTGTCCCGGCGCTCAGAGAATCAAAGGCCAGCTCTATTTGTGAGTCGGCCTCCCTGGAGAATCCCAGGGTGGAAAGGAACCCAATCCAGCCAGGTGGTGCGACAGATCAGCTTTCAGTCCCTTCATTCACTGGACAGCCGTTTCCGGAACACCTACTGTGCGTGGGGCCCGAGCCAGCGCTGCTGGCCTGGCTCCTCCACTCCGGCCTCTGGCTGGGACCTTGGCAACGGGGCCCAAGAGAAGGGTGGCACCTATGAATAGCCCTGGCAGGCACCCCCCTGGGCCTGGTGAGCAGCCACAGCCAAGGGCCTGCCCCACTGCAAGCTTCCATCCAGAGGGAGAACCTGCCGACTGGCGACACAGACGAAAGGACTCGTAAAGGCTTCAGACAAGAAGTGGACATCAAAGTGAAAGGTTCCCTCCAACCCAGGATGGGACAATCAGAACATCAAACAGAGGAGTCACTGCACAGGATTTTGGTTAAAACTCGTGAAATATAAATGTAAATCCACAAATTCATAGTTAAGTAAAAAAACTAAAAAACAAACCTTTGGAAGATCCCACAAAATCAGCTCCTTACTGTAAAACTTAGTTTTCATCTGTCTCTCCTGTATGCACTGAGCATCAGGTAGGGGCCAAGGAAAAGCCCCTTTTAGAATATTCCATCTAATGAAGGAAGAAAAAAGGGTAGACTCAAGCTATGTGCACTTTGCACCCCTCGTGGATACGGGTGACGACCACAGAGCCCACTGGTGGGTCCATCGGTCGGGCGGCCAGCATCCGACCCCACTCGCAAATCCTACCCGGAGCCCCGGCCCCAGACAGCCCGGGACAGGCAGGGGGCCACCCACAAAGGATGCATTTTACTAAGTAACCTTCCGTGTCCAACATGTTATCACTTCCACATGTGATCCATGTAACACATCACAAGTGGGATATTTTATATTCCTTTTTCCATTTTAAGCCTTCAACATCGGGTGTGCACCTCACATAGCACATCTCAAGCTCCGATCAGTCCCTTCATGTGCTCGGTGGCCACGTGGCCAGGGGCTATCACAGGATGCACAGAAAAGGCACAGAAATGGCAGAGCACAGAGGAACGTGTTCAATGACACCACAGGGACGCAATTGGCAGAACTAGGAATACAGAAGACATAGTAAGCAAATATAACGTACGCACGGCGTCTGGATTCTTATTTGAACAATCCAACAAAAATCATTTATCAGACAGCGGAGGACGGGCAGGCTCCATAGCTCAGTGGTTAGACCACTGGTCTTGTATCAGACAGGGAGGGAAACGTGAACATTAACTGGGCACTTGGTGTCAAGGAACTGTTAGTTTCTCAGGCACTGAGAATGGTATTGCATTTATAGGTCTATTTTTAAAGAGACCTCATTCTTTAGAGAAACCCACGTAAGTCACCTCTAATGAAATGCTGGATGTCAAGGATTTGCTTCCAGGTCATTCGGTGGCTCAGGGAGAGGGGAGGAGGTGAGAGCAGTTAGGTGACAGGACTGGCCCAGAGTTGGTAATTGTCAAAGTTGGTGACAGGGACACAGGGATTCACGATCTCCTCTCTGTGGTCAAATGTGTTTTCTCAAATTTCCCAAAATGAGGGTTTTTTTTTTTTTTTTTAACTAAATAAAGAACAGTGAGGCAGCAGCGAGAAGGGCAGCGGTGGCAGCGGTGGCGGCGGTGGCGGGGGTGGCAGCGGTGGCGCGCCCAGCGGAGGGAGCTCTGGGGTCCCCACGTTGTTGCTGGCTGGGTAGGGACGGTGCCCGTGCCTTCAGCTGCCAGCCCTCAGTTTACTGCTCTGCGAATCACAGCAGTGCCTCCTTACAATGCTGCCCTAAGGATTAAATAAAATAACCCAAACTAAGTGCTTAGCCGAAGGCCTGTGATAATGTCAGGGGGTCATATCACCACCCCTACCGGTTTCGTCACTCTTCTCTGGGGAAAGCACACTGGAGACGGGTGGGGTGTCCATCATGGGCACGTTTCCGAGCTATGAGGGTTCGCCAAGGATGTGAAGGGCCCGACACCTGGTCCGCGTAGCTCTTGGGCAGCTCTGAGAAACAGATGTCTCTCAGTCCCCGAACAGGTCAGAGAGGAGAAGGCAGGGTGGTGAGAGGACACGGATGACCATCATCAACTTGACAGGGTGCGCACAGGGCAAGAAGCCAAAGCTTGTAGGGCTTCTGCCAAATGTCCCATCAGAGATACAAGAACAGCATCCTCATCCGAAAGTGTAACTGTAAACTGATCAGAAAATGAGGCTCCGTTTGCCGACTGGATCCAATTTAGGCACGTTCTTCTGGGGCAGGACTTCTAGATGGAGAGAAGGACACCTGGAGTTCCAGACCAAGGGCCCTCATCCCAGAGGGGTGAGGGAGGCCTGTCCACCCCGTGCCTTCAATCACACGATCAGGCTCCAGCCACCCCATGACAGGGGAGACAGGAAGGCAGTAGTCAGGAGGTCCTAAGACCCAGCCCCAGGGATGTAGTCGGGGCTGAGGGTCCAACAGACAGCCGGTCAGGCCATGCCCGTAGGTGGCCCAGGCAGCATTCCGGAGCCTTCCTGAAAGTTGTCCCTGCCCCAATGCAATGGAAGAGTTCTGTGCTGGGGCCACGAGGGACAACGTGCCCAGGTTGACCAGAGGGAGATGGACAAACAGGGCAGGAAGGAAAGAGCCAGAACACGACCCCAAGAGCACCCAGCCTATCATGGGTCACTCCCATTTTTAGTCCTGAAAAACCTCGAGTTCAGAGAGGTGTCAGAGGTGACATAGCCAAGAAAGGGAGGAGCCTCGATTTCAAATCCAGGGACCATCTCCAAAGCCACACTCCCTCCAGGGCATGCCGCAGGGTGCCTGAGGGACAGGAATTGAACCCTTGAGGCTGGAGGCACAGGGGATGGGGACGGGCAGCCACGCCCGCTGCTCCTCTCTCAGCCGCACCTGCCCCTCTGCAGGACCGAACTATCCAGAGCCCCCGGATCCAACCCAGGATCCAAGAAGAGGGCCTGTCATGCAGGAAGCTTGTGTCACCTGCTCGTCAACGGACCCACTGGCTTTTCTCCCTGAAAAGTGGTCTTTATCTGAAAAACAATAAATAAAGGATTCCCTTCCCAGCGTGAAAGCTGCCGCTCTTCTGGCTATGGGAAAGGGAATCTGCATTTTTTATTAAAGAGCTGAATTCCTGGAAGTGGGGGTCCTTCCAGCTAAGCAAGAAGCGGGTGTGTGCTCCAAATATCCAAATCCCACTTGCTCCCGCTGAACGTGTCACGTGCTTCATTTTGCAAGCTCCTGGCCGGCAAGGCCAAGGTAGGCCGGCCCTAGGCCGTGACACTTGTCCTCCTTAGCATTTCCCAGCCCAGGCTGCACCCGGCACAGAGGACCTGGGGGTTACACTGGCCATCCCCGTTCTGGTGTCTGCTCGCTCTGCACGGCCGGCTGGAGCTCGCAGGAGGCCCTTTCTTCTCTGGGGGCACCGTCTTAGGGCCAAGCAGTTTGGAAAGATCCATCGGTATTCCAGAAGCGTATAACCTTTGACCCAGTGGTTCCACCTCCAGGAATTAGTCCCAGAGACACCTTGCACGACTGGAAGACTTCTGCACGGGGCAGATCCCTGCAGCATTCCTTGGAAGGGCCAAAGGCTGGAGACACACCCACCAGAAGGAGACGGTGTGGGGTTCCCTAAGGGGCCATACGCTGCAGCCACAGAGAGAAAATGAGGACGCCGTAAGCATCCGCAGCTATCTCTTACTACTGTTCAGCGCAGAAAGAACGCGGGAACATGGGTGCAGGATTCTGTCACTGGTTGACAAAAACAAAGAAGGAAATGAAAATACGCACGCATTGGCTGGCGTGGAGCTAGGCTATGGCTGGAGAGGAGACAGCACTGTCCCTTACAGACAGACACGAGGCTGGCCTGGTGTCCTGAGCAGCACTGGGACGCACGGGCACACAGGTACTGGGCTGGTCACTGCGAACCCTCCCAAGAGCCCTGGATTCTTCCTCCTGCAAGAACGCCGAAACCGAGAAGCAAACGCTCAGCGACCCACATCTACCCCAGCAGCAAACTTCACTCCAGTCGTGTCTAATCTTAATTAGTCTTGAGAATTTTTCTATCCCACTCCATGTCAGCCTTCGCTCTCACAGCAAAATAATATTTTAAATGACTCCCTAGTTAGACTGTTTAACCTTTCCCCCCTCACCAAATCTTCTAAAATGGATGCTTCCAGAAAGGGGCGCCATGTTATCAATTACACCCCAGTTAAAGTACTTAACCTTTCCACCCCTCACGTAAAACGCTCATTGCAAGAGGACGGAGTCATCTTTTAAATTACGCGTTAAATGACTCAACCTCTTCCTCCTGAATAGACGAGTCCAGCGGGTACGTGGAGAAGCTATGCCAGGCGAGCCTGTGCTTTCTGCAGCTCCGGATGCCCCCGGGGGCTGAGAGGAGGAGTTGGCCGCCCACCTTCAGTGTCCGGAGGGCCGGTACCCAAGACCCCAGGCAGCTGGGGCCAGACAAGTGGCCTCAGCTGAGGGTACATGTGGGAAAAAGGCTGCGGCGAGTCATTTCAACCTCGAAGACACACTTTAGGGGCGTCTGGGTGGCTCAGCTCGTTGAGCGTCCAACTCTTGACTTCCGCTCAGGTCAGGATTTCAGGGTTTTGAGATCAAGCCCCGCATCTGGCCCCACATTTGCTCGCTCACTCTCTCTCAAACAGATAAATAAATCTTTAAAGCACACACACACACACACACACACACACTTCATTTTCTTCCTGTTTCGTAATCTTTATATTGGGAAACATTTCCCCACCTCAAACTAGTGTTCCTAAGCCATACGAATTTTTGTTTCCATTTTCATTTCCAATGTTATTTCCATAACATAAAGACAACTCTTAAAAAGCAGTAAAAGGAAGCCCCGTGCTTCCCTGTGTGATGAAATGGCTGAATGGAACCAGGAGCCATGCCTCAACGACAAATGTCAAGATTTCCCTGGGCTTTTTGAAGGGATGAACACTTCTCTGGGCACCCTTCCTCACTCCTGTCTCCTCAGACCCCCACTCAGAAGAGAACCATCGAAGTTCGGGAGTACAAGCTGAGAACCACACAGGCCTGGATCCAACCCCAGCTCGACCAGTACCCCGCTGTGTGACCTGGAGGAAGTTCTTCACCTCTCTGAGCCTTGGCTTCGTCCTCTAGAACATGAGGCTAAGAAGAGTCCCACCTGTTCCGGCCGCAGGAGGCTGAATAGAGATGCGTGTAAACTGCCCAGCCTGGTGCCCAGCCCACAGTAATTACCCAATAAGGCGTGAGGTTGTCAGTATCATTCGTGACCTAAACCCGCCACTACTTCACGCCAAGAAGAGACCCAAGCTATCCTGGCCAAAGTTTCAGAGTAGTTTCCTGACACTGCTCATAATTTCTCCCCTCATACAGCCTGGCGGAAGTGGACAAAGCTTTCGGTTCCCAAACCGACAAAATCCTAAAGCCACCTTCAACGGGGACCAGAGACCGAGTGCAGAGGGTCTGACCTGCTGCTCTGGGGCCTTTGAAAACTGGAAGGTAAATGGTGGGACAGAATCAGCAGCGTTACAGCTGTGGGAGTCGTCCTCACCCAGACGGCCAGTCGCCTCTGGGAGCGGGAGCAGGCCTCAGTGTGGCAGGATGGATGTCCCCAGCAGGCACGGACTCCTGCTTTACCTTCCCCCCAACACACGCCCCAAAGGCACAGGTGTGCCCATGTGCTGCCCGGGCCCAGGAGACGAGAAGTGATAAGTGCCACCTGCAGACACGCATCTCTAGTCCTTGCCTTTGTGACCACGGAAGCACATGTTGAGACGGGGGCTCCGTGAGTCTGGGTCCTGGGGCATTCCAGAGACAAAGGAGGATAAACCCAGACAGTGTAAATCTAGGGGCGGGCAGGCTCCTTGCTGCCGCGGCAGAGCCGAGCCCCACACAGCCATCGAAAGGGGTTCGAGAGCAAGGTCTGGGGGCAGCCCTTCTCAAGTCCTCTGTGCCAAGGGACCAGACTCTGCTTTCATTTGTAGTTTCTGATGCATGGCAGACCAATCCTTTTGAAAATACAATAAAAAATATCATTATAATGTCAAATTAGAGGAAAAGTTCCCGGGCCTTCCTCTCTTTCTCTGGACTTGTCTGTTCACAGATGGGCCCAAATCCCCAGCCCACACCTGTGGTGCCACAGTCTTGGAGAGAGACAAAGGCAGGCTCCAGCCCCAGCTCCGCATTTGATAACGTTGGAGATGTAAGTTGACCTTTCCAAGCCTCCACTCTCTGTTTGTCCAGTGAGAATGTTCAGGTGAAGAATCATCGAGAAAGCACACAGAACTCCATGCCAGGAGTGAAGGAGTCGCTCAGTAAATATCAGCTACTCGTCCACGTCCTGTCCGACTCCCAGGTGGCAACACCTATGTTGCAGCTGGGCCCCACGACTAGCTCGGGGGTGTGGAGTGGGGACACAGGCCTCACGCAGCCTCAGAGATCAAGGCACTGGGGTGAGATTCAGAATTTATTTCCAGACACCCACCATCGGATAAGGAGGCCAGACTACTGGCGTTGAAAGGGGGACTTGATGAACCGCCTGGTGGTCCACTGAGAGCAGAGCATAAGGTCTACTGCCTCAGTTCCATAATGAAAATCTTAAGATAATTTATAACCATTATGAAACCAACGTTTACCACCCCTGGTGAAGTGCCTCTGTGCTCAACGCTCCCCAGAAACCAGCAGCACTCCACAACGCCCCTGAGAGACAGGGACAGGCAGGCAGGAGAGGAAACGGAGGCTCAGAGTGGTTAGGTAACATACCTGCAGACACACAGCAGGGCTGGGTATGGTCGCTCGGGCCTGGCTTCACTCCAGAGGAGGGTGACCAACTGCCCAGTCTTCCGGGACTTGGGACTTTGAATTATAAAATGGGGAGAGTCCTGGGTATACAGGAACAAGCCGGTCACCTGCTCCAGACCTGTGTTCTTTAGCCCCCATGTTCTGCAGGTGCTGAACTAGGGCAGGTCTTCAATAAAATGTCGACCAGGAGGCCGGAGCAGATCTCTGGCTGCTTAGCAGTCTGTCTGGGAAAGTCCCATCCCGCGACATCCCGCAAACCTATCTAAGCACAGAGAGACAGGGCATGACGGATGTACACCAAAGATAAACCCAGTGTCTGGCATCATGGGGACCAGCCATGGCTCCACACAGCCTGGGCACTGGCCCTGCCCGGAGGGCTGCTCCAGGAGGGAAACTTCTAAACCTTTCCTGACTTGCTTCTTTTTATTTTTATTTTTAATTCAAACAATAGGTAATCAGAATGCGCTCAGCTAGTGACACACTGTCATAATTTGCCAAACAAAGCAATGGGAATAGGATACTAACGGTAATACTTTGCATTTCTTAGAAGGGCGGGTCTTGGGTGTGACTTCATTTCCCAGCGCTGCTGGCTGTGTGCGCCTCTCTCTCCCTCCTCAGCATCAGCCCAGCACCGGCCCAGCCCGATGCCCAAATGCCTGGCATGTGAGAGATGCCCCCTGGTACGGTCAGTGAATGGGCTGATGCGGGAGGACCTCTCCGTTCTGCAGAAACGAAGGCACCCCCTGGCTATACAAGCGGGATCGGCCGTGGCCCTGTCACCTTTCCCCCCATCACTCCCATCAATCTAGCACCCACAGTGGGCCCAGGGCTGTCCTAAATGCTCCATACACAGGCTGACCAGGTGGTCTAGCCTCCAAACCAGGAGAACCAAACGAAAAGGCCCGGCTGACAATGAGACACCAGGACAGTAAGTAGGTGTGAACTGCGACTGTCCCAAGCAAATCAGGGTAAGTAGTCACCCCGCTGACGTGCAGCAGCTCAGCCAAGCCCACCCAGAGAAGCAGCAGATCTCAGTGGGGCCAAGCCTGGACTCCGGGGCCAGACGCCCTGGTCTACAGCCCAGCCCTGCTACTGACGCGCTGGGTGTCAGTTTCCTCATCCGCACAATGGGCTAGGAGGTAGCGGTCTCCAAGGCCACTGCGGAGATTATACCGGTTCATGTCTGCAGAGCCGGAGTTTAGGGCCTCGCATGTGGTGGGTGCATTATGTGTGTTTACTGAATAAAAAGTCCTCCCGCCATTCCCAGGGGAGGGCTAGAATCATTGTTTTACAAATAAGGAAACTAAGGCATAGAGGGGTTATATAACGTGCCAGTGAGTGGCAAAACTGAATTCCAAGCTAAGACTCAGGGCCGGTGTCTTAACCACCCTGTAGTCCGCCCCCCCCCCCGCCACTCCTTGGTGGTCGACTACTCTGATCGGCGAGCTAGGACAGCTTCTCTCCCCGGTGAGAAATTCGCTGTAGGAAGGGCAAGGAGCCCTGAAGCCACACGCGGCCCAGGGCACTGCCAGAGCTCACCCTGGGCCCAAAGAGATGGCTGACTCCCGGGAGGAGGGTCTGGGTCCCCTGAGGCTGTGAGGCATTTGCAAAACCAAGAGGCACTGCCGTCTGTGCCCCATAGGAAGGGCACTGCTGTCTGCGAGTCACAGGCCAAAATTCCCCTTCATTCTCTCTCGCCAGATTACTCGATCTCAGACGTTCCTTTGCGAGACAAGACTGAAATGCAATCTCCAACCCCAGGGGCCCCGTGGGATTTCACCAACAGAAACTGCGGAGTCCTCCAGGAAAACGGAGGAAGCTTGCCTGAAGTTTCAGATTCTTGGTAGGTCTTAGAAAGCTCAGGCGCTAGAGCGGCTCCTGGCAGCAGCAGGAAGTGGTTTGCCTTTGCTTATTTTCCAAAGGATAACCACCAGATTTGCTCATAAAAACTTTCTAACCGATTGGCAGAGGGCACCTGCGTAATCAGGTGATTTCTCATCTCCTTGGGCTTTTCTACTTTTATTCGTTCAATTTGTGGGGCTTCAAAGAAGCGGGTCTCAGGGCTTGACACAGTGCGTGGCACATGGAGAACAAGAAAGGAGAAAAGAGGGAAGGGGGGAGGAAGGAAGGGGAGAGGGATGGGGGGGAGAGGGAAGAAAGGAAGGGGAGAGGGATGGGGGGAGGGAGAGGGGAGGAAGGAAGGGGAGAGGGGAGGAAGGAAGGGGAGAGGGGGAGAGGGGAGGAAGGAAGGGGAGAGGGGAGGAAGGAAGGGGAGATGGACGGGGGGTGGTAGAGGGGAGGAAGGAAGGGGAGAGGGGAGGAAAGAAGGGGAGAGGGAGGGGGAGAGGGGAGAGAGGGAAGAAAGGAAGGGGAGATGGATGGGGGGAGGGAGAGGGGAGAAAGGAAGGGGAGAGGGGAGGAAGGAAGAGGAGAGGGATGGGGGAGGGAGAGGGGAGGGAGGAAGGGGAGAGGGGAGGAAGGAAGGGGAGATGGACGGGGGGTGGTAGAGGGGAGGAAGGAAGGGGAGAGGGGAGGAAAGAAGGGGAGAGGGAGGGGGAGAGGGGAGGAAGGAAAGGGAGAGGGATAGGGGGGTGGTAGAGGGGAGGAAGGAAGGGGAGAGGGATGGGGGAGAGGGGAGGAAGGAAGGGGAGATGGACGGGGGGGTGGTAGAGGGGAGGAAGGAAGGGGAGAGGGATGGGGGAGAGGGGAGGAAGGAAGGGGAGATGGACGGGGGGTGGTAGGGGGAGGAAGGAAGGGGAGAGGGATGGGGGGAGAGGGGAGGAAGGAAGGGGAGAGGGATGGGGGAGGGAGAGGGGAGGAAGGAAGGGGAGAGGGATAGGGGGAGGGAGAGGGGAGGAAGGAAGGGCAGGCATCTAGCTGAAGAGTCAAAATTCACCAAAAGAAAAGTTACTAAAGTTCACCGCAAGCCCACAGCTTGGTACCCAGCAAGGCTCGGCACTGACCATCAGCTCTCACAGAGTTCAGGGGCGGGAGCTGGCAGAACACTCCAGAAGGCAGAGCAAAGACAAAGAATGGCAGCAGGTGGCAGAATGCAAAGGGGGACTGGGTCCCTCACTGGAGGCTGGGTATGTTTGGGAGGATTACGAAGGGGCTCCTCCAGAGGGGACAGCCAAGCAAGGCGCAGAGACAAGTACAGGCAAGAGCACGCGTGGGGAAGCCCAGCGGGTGAGGGCCAAGGACACCGAGGTTGTGGCCCAGAAGTCTGGATGCTTCTGAGGAGGCCAAAACAGGAGCGTCTCGCCCAGGCCGACAAGCCCAGACCTGACTCTGAAAGCCGCGGTGACAAGTGGGATCGAGGACAGGACGGTCCTGGGAGCCGAGGGCGTGGCTCGGTGTCAGAGGGGGTGGGGTGGGGCCAGGAGCCCGATCAGGAAATGAAGGACCAGAAGGTAACGTGAGGTTCCTTTGGACCAGTCCCTTCCGCTCCCTGAGAAGTAGCCATGGCCTCACCCCAGATCAGTGTCGATGCTTGCAGATTCCTGGGGGTCTGCAGGGGGTAGGGCTGGGGCTCTGTGCCAGCTGAGCCAGTGAATGGGAAGGAAACCACGTGGAAACCCTGAGAGAAGGAAGAGGGGCGCCAGAGAGGCCACAAGCCAGGGGGAGGGTGAGCATGGGTGGCCTTGGGGGGGCAGGCCCAGACCTGCAGAATCGCTTCCTCTCCAGTGTGGCGAGCGTGAGGACTCTGAGAGGGAGCTGGAGTCGGGGCGAGGGGCAGGATGCGTGTTCCCAAACGTGTGTGTGCCCTCTGGCACACATGTGAGGTATGTGCACCCATGACCTTGAGAATGAGTGCCCAGGGGTCGTATGTGTACACTGCGAGGGGCTAGGACAAGATCACACGCGTTCTCGGGGAAACAGCATCGTGTCAAGGTTCAACGCCTGGACGGGAGCCAGGCCGGGATGGCATCCCGGCCCAGCCCTGTACTAGCGCCAGCCTGAGCGACCGCCCTAACCGTCTGCATCTTGGCTTTCTCACCAAGCAGGTGGGGCTGATACGGTCACTGTCTCATGGCGCTGTTGGGGGGTTAAATGGACCCGTGTCTGTGGAGCACTCAGAGGCAGCCCGAGAACGACTGCGGGTGTGCAGCAAAAAAGAACGAACGCGAGTGCAGGTGTGTGGTCACAAGCTGCCAGAGGGGCCCAGGTATATCCGGAGACGTGGGAGCATGCACACCTGCTGGGTCCGGGAGACGAGGCTGAGTGTGCACGGTTGTGCAAGATGAGCTGTGTTCAGCCGTTCTTGAACATGTGTGCCGTGTGTAAACATGACGCCTGGAGAAGGTACGTGCAGGTACCCAGCACACGGGCGACTGCAGCATGTGAACGCGCGTGTGTGTGTGCAGGGCTGTGCAAGGCACGTTCTGACAGCACGCACGCTCGGTGGGCAGGACCACTAGGAGCAAATCATGGTGAGTCGGGCCTAACAGCGCCGCAGGGAAAGGCGGCTCTGAGCAGCGTGGGTGATCCCAGGGGGACGGGGAGCTGCCGGGAGGCTCCAGCAGACTGTGCGTGGAGAAAGGTGGGGGAGAAAACCCAGACCAGCGAGGCCTCCGCGAGCCACGTCTGACTCAAGCCTGTGCCTCAGCAAGTTAGGAAGGAAGGAAGGGACGGAGGGAGAGAGGAAGGGAGACATACGAGACATCACAAAGGCCATGCGCTGGACGCAGGAGGAAGAGGACCAGCCCCATTTTCTCAGACAAGGAAAAAGAAGAACCAATCTGCCCACAGACCCACAGCTGGGAGGGGGGTTCCACGCCAGCTTCCTCAGACCCCGTGACTGACCGTCTGAGAATGAATGAATGAGCCGAGTGACGAAGGAGGGAACGCGAGCATGCACCAACGAACGAACAAACAAACAAACAGCAACGAGAGGGAAACCGAAACTTAGTGCCCCGAGAAAGGACGAGGCGGGGGGAAGTGGCCGGCCTCCTGGGCCCATGCCACACCGCGGACAGGCCCACTCAGAGACGTGTGAGCAGTGGTAACGGGGGCATGCGAAGGACCCGGGACCCCACGCTACGAAGACACTGCGCCAAGAGGGGGCTGGGGCTGCGCGGAGCTTTCCAGGCCGGCCTCTGTCAGCGCAGAGTCAGAATGCGGGCCCGGCAGCCCCCCGCCGCGGGGCCTTCGGTGTCGGCTCTGACAACTGGCGTTCGAGCCCTGCTCTAGTCCTGTGGGATTTCAGATTAGCTAGATCCGTACTGCCCAGGCCGGACACCCTCGGGGAGCCAGGCCGCCGACACCGGACATCACCAGCAGGATGACTTATCACTGTGCCTTCCCACGGCAGCCTGTGTTGTAAGGCCGCAGAGAGCCAAGCTGATGACAGGGAAAGAAAGTCCCTCCCCCCAACCCCCAGCCAAGAGCCCTCCGGAAGCCGCCAGCAGGGTCCAGGGGCTCTTTAGGAATGGATCGCCGAGCCCCCAACCGGACATGCTTAGCGAACCCAAGCTCCAGCTGCGCAGCGCGGGGCAGCCTTGGGTAAGTGGCTCAACTTGGCCGTGTGCCAGGCTCTTACCCTCTGAGGTAAGGAGCCATCATCTAGTGGGTGTTGGGGAAGAGATGACCCTGCCCGAGGCAGAAGGTCCTAAGACACACAACACAGCAGGTCCTCCCACATGCTGGCAGTTCTTGTGAACGGCAGCCACGGGGGGCCCAGAGCTACCTGGGCAGAAGGGAGCCCCCACGCGGCTGGGCCCCACGACTACGTGATGCTGTGGGGCTGAAAGAGACCTCAGTGCGGACGCCATGGGCTCGGGTCACCGGCCCCCAAGCTCTATCTAAGAGGCCCAAATCTGCCCCTCCCTCTCCAAGGAGACCCTCCCACAGCTCCGGATACCGGGCCCATCTCTGCAAGTCCACCTCAGGCCCTCCGCCAACACCTGCACTCCCCTGCCACTACGGGGTGGGCGAAGAGCCCCACGGCCAGGATGCGCGCGAGGGTACCCCCAGGACAGCCTTCCGGCTGCTGCTGGTTTCTCCCACTTGCACCGCTTGTCCTCCTCCCCCATTCTGTTTAAAAGAAGGTTCTTCTTAGCCTGCTTAATTGGGAAGGAGCCCATCAGACGGAGTGTGAGTTTCCCACTGGGTTCCCAGGGGCCCCCGAATGGGTTCCAGGGTGCACCTGTGTAGGCTGACCCCCACCTCAACCCAGACGCCACGCCTCTACAAACCTTCTCTTCGTGAGGTCATTTGAGGACCGCTGTGATACCAGAATCATGAAAGCGTGTGCACAAAAGTTCTCCCAATCTGGCATCAAAAAGCCCTTCCTCGTTGTATGCCCTGCCCCGGTGTGCTGCCTGAGCCCCTCCACGGCGCCCACCATCACTGTACGGACATTTCACGTCCTTACCCATTTTCTGTCCTTCTCTCCCACCCAGTCATGCCCATGAGGGCAGGGGGCTGTTTTGGTTCACTGCTATATCCACAGCACAGCAGAAGGCACAGCAAAGATTGATTTCACATTCCTTTTTTAATTGACCAAATTCAATAATCAATAATAACCACAGTGCTTACTATCCACCAGACTCCATCCGTGCGCGTTACATGTGTGAATTCACTCCCATTATTATCCCCAGTTTACAGATGAGAAAACCGAGACACAGTTGAGCTTCCAACCCTGGATTTACAACATCTCCAAGGCTCCCCCACCCTTGGTCACCAGCTGCCCTGCTCCCTTTCACCTGGGACAGGACCCTGCTCCTTCCATTCCCTGCTATGTGGTCACTCTGTCCAGGGATTATCTGACAAACATGCACATTTCAGACAGAGATTGAGGGACTAAAAACTTCCTGTCTAGGAGGGGGAATAAGGTGGAGGGAACACAACGGCCAGCGACGAAACAGCCGAGTGGAGTTGAGATCCCTGAAGGGTGGGTGCCTGCCACTGAGCATCATGGAGAACTTCCAGGAGGAGGGGACAGCCCTCACAGAGGCCAGGCTGGGGCTGCTCCTCCTCTGCCGAGCTGGCTCCACGTCTCAAGGCCCCTAAACCACAGCAAGCAGCAGCTCTGATGTCTCAGTCATTTCTTCCACAACAAGCAAAGGAGGAGGGACCCAGGATAGCTCGATTAGGGGGCACACCCGCCCACCCTCCGATAAGCAGGTCTGTGACTTCAGCCAGGTCTGGATCCAGTCCTGGAGCCACACCGGCATGATGAGTGCGGGATGCTTCCCCACTGCCCGCCCCCAAGTGGACCGCACCCAAGCAGTCGGTCCCATCCTTCCCTGGACGCCAGGGCGGAAATCCGTAACTTCCCTCCTTGCGGGAAAAGGAGCGGCAGACAGGCTGCACTGGTGTGTTCTCCGAAGGTCCCTACAATGCCCAATCTCGAAGGCAGTTCCTCTCCATGTCCACGCCCACGCCTGAGCCCTCAGAGGAACCTCACCCCTGTGGGTCTGCCTGGCTCCCACTGATCACTGTGTCCTACCTGCCCCGGGGCTCGCCCATGGGGCTTCTTCCTCTGCTTCCCCCCGGCCAGGAAGGGGCACCATGAGCACCAGTGAGTGTGTGCTTCTCATGAGACTCTATGTTATGGTAACAAGGATGGTGACGATGATGACAGCTGACAATGTGCCAGGCACTTTACAGTTAGTGATTCCCAGAAATGCAAACCTTTGCCAGCGGGAGCATAATGAGGTCCACGTAGAGAAGGTTTAAACTGAGGTTCAGGGAGGTCACCTGACCTGCCCAAAACCTTAAGAGTGACAAGGGATCAGGCTTTCGTCACCAGAACCTGGTGGAAGTCCAGTTTCTGCCATCATCTTTATAGTCTACAGCTAATTATGGAACTACTCTGTGCCTCAGTTTCCTCATCTGTAAAGTGGGGACAATGGTGCTCATGTCAGGGACTTCTGTAGCAAGCTAGACAAGAAAGTGCGGGAAAGTGCACGGCACCCAGAGGCTCTCAATCAATGGCAGTTACTGTTACTTATTAAGGATGCTCACGATAAAAATCACTTCTGTGTCATTTGGAGACGGGAGCACCAGGTTCCCAGAGACACTCGGTCAGCGCTAGGGAGTCGAAGGAGCCCAGGATATGGGGCCAGCCCAAGGACTGTGCGTCCCAGCCACACCCCTTCTGACCATGTGGCCCCAGGCATCACGCGCCAGGAGAGGAAGGCAGCCCCTCTGCTCCCACCGTGACCCCTGGAACTGTGCAGGGGACTGCGTGTGGCACTTGGCGTGAGGAATCACCGGAACACTGGTCCCGGGAAAGGAACCTGCCAGCACTTCTCTCCAAACCTCTCTGTTGATGTCAGCTTCCTGTGGGAAGCGTGCCCTGCTCCGCTTCCTCCCCAAGGTGAAAGGAGGGTTGCGGGGCCTTCCCTTGGAAAGTTCCAAAGAAGGCCCGGCCCCGTGGCCGAGCCGGTGCCGAGGGCGACGTGCAGCTCTTTACCATGTGCCTCCTTTGCCACTGTCTGTGTCAACAGAGGCCGCCCCTGGGGAAACTTTGCCCCTGCAAGTGCTCTGCTCCCCATGCACTTCTGGAAACACCATCCTCGGAATGGGCCCGCCCTGGGTGCCCACAACCCCATGAGGGGTAGATGGAGGAACAGCCCTGCGGTTCGCAGGCAGGTGCACACGTGCAGCAGGGCCGGCCGGAGGTGGCCCAGCTTTCTCCGAGACCAGGACACCTATGAGACCAGGCCCTGCCTTGGTGGGGGGGGGGGAGCCTCCAACAGCCTGATGCCGATCTAACCTGCCCCTTCTTCCCCAGGTGACCAGTGTATGCGCGAGGACAGCGCTGAGAGGCAAGCCTCCAGAACATTCTGAGCTGGGGACTCCGGCTTCCACCACACAGATCACATACAGAATCACATTTCCACATATGGACACGAAAATATTTAATTTAGAAGTTAAAAAAAAAAACCAACCAGCTAATAAGGAAAGCATCTTTCCTAAGACTTCTGGAAAGCTCCAGTTCATCAGCCGGGCCTGAAAAACGCAACGGATGGTGGGGTCGCCGTCCAGCCCGGCGCTGTGGGCCCCCTGAGACCTGCAGCCCCAGACGCCCGCCGCTCCTCTTTGTCCCGTTGGCTCATCCGCCAGCCCCCAGGTCAGCGGGCTCGCAGACGGCCCCCGTGCCTTGCGTGTATCGGGTCGCCGCCACGGTTCCTGGCCCTGTCATTACCAACTCTCGGAACCTCCGGCTCCCTGTGTTGAGAGGTGGGAGCGATCACACCGAATCAGCCACGGTGCGGAGGGGTGGGGGGGGCAAGGCTCTGGGTCAGGCTCCCCGGACACCGTCTGCTGACCAGCTGCAGAGGGCAGCCCCTCGGGCCACATGGCCATCGGCCTGCAGGCCAGGCCCGCTAGTTCTGCGAGCAATCCCCTGTCCCGCCCCAGCGGGAGCCGCATTCCCGCCGCATCTGAAGACTTGCTCGCAGGTACAGGAGAAGCTAACACTCCCTGCGTCTGCCCGCCCACCCCTGGCCATGCTCCAGCACCACCCCCCAGCCCCATCACACGGGCACCTGACCCGGCCCCTGGGGAGGACAGCACCAGTGGCTCCCGCACTCTGTGCCAGCGTCCCCCTGTGTGCCAGGACTGTGCCCTCGCTCTCCATGGGACCACTGCCACCACCAGAGGCAGAGCTGGGGCCACGTGCCTGGGAAGGGACGGCTACCTCCCTGCCCCCGCTGCTCGCCCCAGTCCTGCCAGGCTCAGAGGCCCTTCCGGCCGCAGAGACAGGGATGACCTCATGCAAATTGAACACTTATGAACCTGTCCACTCGCCAGCCTTCTCCATCCCTCCTCTTCCTCACTTTATCTCCTGCTGTCAGTCTGTCTCTGGCTGGCTGTCTCTCACCCCGACCCAGACCCCTGTTCCTCTTCACTTTCTGCCCCATCTCCTGTGCCCCCCTCTCCTCTGCCACACCCCCCTTTCTCCTTAACCCCACTGCTGTTTCTGGGAGTCTCTCTTTACCCACCTTTGTCTCTGCTCCTTTTCTCTCCAGCACCCTCATTTCCTGTCCCCCGTGCCCATCCCCAAGCCTCTGGCCATCCTGCCCACACGACTCCTGGGGGAGCCCCTCTCCGCAGCTGCTTCTGCCCCCCTCGCCCTGGCTGGAGGGAACTCGGTGGGATCCTTGCTGTTAACATCACTGCTATGGCTGAGACAAGGGGCGGCAGGAGAACGGACGGCACAGGCTGAGGACGCTAAGGCATGTGTTTCAAAGTCAGTCACTGGCTACCGACACTCAACCCTGCCCCATCTTCAACCGCAAAGTTCACTTAAGAGCAAGACATACAATAAAACCCAAAGCAGACTGGGCTGCGTGAGCACGAGGGCCCTCCCATGTGGCCCAGGCATCTGGAAAGCAACAGAGCCTCCTCAGTATCGAAAGCCAACGAAAAGTTCATACCCCTTTGAACAATCAATCCCCCCTGGGAATTTCACCAAACAATCATCCGTCCCCGTAAGGAAAGGGGATGAAAAGCCACGAGCGTGCGGACTTCGCTGCGGCCTGCCCGACGGCCGACAAGGGCGGGCGGCAGCTCTGGTATCTAACCGATGGGCAACAGGGCCACAAAACATGTGCGGCGCCAAAAATAACGCTCATGAAGACGACGTAAAACAGAATCCGCGCTGATGACAGCGGGAGGATACCAGAAAGGGAGCCCTGTAAGATCCTAACACCATGCGCAGCTATGGACCAAAACCAAGGGCAATGGTTAGCAAACCCACACAAGTAAGTGTGGACAGCCAGACCCATGCAGCTCAGTGCGAGGACACCAGCAGTGCAGGTTCCGGTGGCTCTGGAGTCTGGGGTAGCGAGCGGCGCGATTCGGAGAGCCCGGAATTCACCCGAGGGCACCTTCAAACCCATCCCGCGGGTGGGCAGGTGGGGTATCTGCTGTTCAGTTCCAGCAGGAGAACTGAAAGTATTTTTCCCTCCCTTTTTTTTCTTTTTAAACTGTCTTTAATGTTGCTTTGATACTGTTTCTGCAATTAAGTGAGGGGAAAATCGGGATTCTCATGTACAGGGCTCAGAGCGGACAAAAGGCTACCTTGTGTATAATCTTACTTGATCTTCCAAAAGCTCCAGGAGGGAGGCTGGGCAGGGAGTTTAATGATCCCATTTTCACCAAGATGAAAACGAGGAACCAGAAAGGGGGCGACTTCTCCGGAGCCACACAGCCATGTGGTGGATGGGACTCCCACCAGGCCTGTCCTCCTAGGCTCCTGCAAGGCGGACACTGGACACCAGAGCTCCAACCGCCTGGATGTCTGGCCACGGCTGTCCTCCCCCATGACACACAACATGGATCAGGGCCTTACCACCTAGTGCCACTGGGGCTGACAGCCGAGAGCCTCCACAGGGGAAATGTCCTGACCTGCTCATCGCCAGGCTCACACACGGTGCAGGACAAACCTCGACCACTGGTCCCTCATCCAAGCCCTGCGGCCAGATGCGGGTGAAGATGACGGCCCAAACCCATGAGCCGAGGCTGTGCCGTCTGCCCCAAGTTTGAATCCCGACTCCTCCGCTTACTGGCTGTGTCCTGACTCACCCTGAGCTTCAACACGACCAACCAGTAAAACGGGAATGGTAACAGGGCTATAACCTCCCGGGGTTACTGGATAAAAGGGACCCAGTCTAATGCTTGGCCACAGCAAGTACTCCTCCAAGCCCTCCCGCCACGTTCTCCCTCAGGACCTTTGCACCTGCTCCCTCTGTTTCAAACGTTCTACTGCAGATACCTAAGTGGCTCCCCCGTTCACTTCCGTCACGTCTCAGCTCAAGTGTTCCTCTGGCAAAGGCCACACTGTTCACATCGTGGACATTCTGACCACCTCACCCTGCTTTGGTCTTCCTCCTGGTCCTTACGCACACCATACCCAACATGCTACGTATTTATCAGGTGAGGAGCAGGTCCCCCCAACCATGAGAAAAGGGACTTTGTTCACTGCGGTGCCATTTTCCTAGCACACGGTAAGAGCTCAACAAATGCTGAGCTAATTAATTAATAAGCAGTGGTGACGATTCTGCCACAGGAACAGGAACTTTGGGCCACATTTAACCAAAGGCCAACGTGACCTTTTACTCTCCCGAACACTGCACACCTCTGGCCAGGCTGCCACAGTGTCCTTAAGCCCCACACGCTCTCTGCTGCCCTGCCCGTTCCCCAGGGACCAAAAGGCTGGCACTGAGAAGACACCAGAATCCTGCTGGCCAGAAACATGATGGATCACTGTGCTGAAGTAGGAACTGCCCATCTCCATACATCTAGTGGATTCTGGAACCCCTGGAGGAAGCAAAGCCAAATTCCTAGCACTGCATGGCTGGGGACGTTCCCAGGGTCCCTCTCCCCCCGCCCCATGACTCCTCCTGCCGGGGAGATACTCCCCCCACCCCCGCATCCCCTACCCCAGCCCCAGCCGGGACTGGGACCTTGAAGGCCTGCAGGCAGGAGATGCCGTCTGCAGAAGCCTCCCCTGGGCCAGGCACTTGGCCCACACACAGCTCAGCTCTCTCCCCAGGGTTAGCAGGGCCACTTCACAGACCGGACGGGGGCTCCAAAGCCCAGACGCATAGGCCAAGGCCCCCCAGGGGCTGGGTCCTAAGGGGAAGGGCAGCTCCGTGGGTCAGTCTGATGATCGTGCATGCCGGGTCCCCCCTGCCTGCTCCAAAGAGCTCCCCGACCTCTAGGTACGGTGGCACCTTTGGAACGGGGGATCCACAAACAAGACCTCTGCTGCTGGTATCTCTTCTAGGCCCCTGCATCCAAATAACGCATCTCACTGTAGGAGAGAAGAAAGCATCACCCCCCAGAGGTCTGGAACTCCATTCCTTGCCTCGGCGACCCGGAGTTCCTGCAGGTAAGGCCCCTGTGCAGGAAACAAACCCCAACTCCCCTTTTCACCCAGTAACTCCAGCTCCTCCTCCCAACGGCCACTTAGATGTCACCTCCTCCAGGAAGCTGGCCCTGCCGCCTCAAGTCAGCCTCTGAGAGCCCCCCAGGCGGCCTCAGTACAGTCCTTGCTCTGGGCTGCATCTCCCACGTGTGTGAGGCCGGCACACGCCGACACGAGATAAAGTAGAGAATGAATGAATGACAGGAGAATAAAGGGCAGCAAGACGAAGGGGGAAGAGAGCGAACGGAAACGTGCCTGAATGAAAGAGGTGAGCCGTGAGTGGAGCACACACGAACACACGCACACACGCACACACACGCCCGGAAATCCCAGGACAGCAGCCCGGCACCGGGAGCCGCAGGACAGCAGCGTGCAGCGGGCTTTACCGTCCCCACACTACCCACGCTGGCCATTTCTCCTCATCCCGCCAACATTACAAGGGCTCGCAAGTCAACACGGTGAGTCAAGGGCCGGGCAAGAGTTCCCAGGTGGTCTGGAGGCGCCAGCGTCCCGGGGGGTGCCCGGAGCAGCGCTGGGGGCAAAGTGAGGGAAGCGGGGGACCCCGGGGTGGCCACCGAGGGGAAGGAACTGGCAGGTCACCCTTACAGCAGCCCCAGGAGCGGGCCGTCTCCCCACATTGTCCTGGAGAGCACCAGACCCGTAATCAAGACTTGCCAAAGGACAAAGCACGGATCACGGTCGTAGCAGGCAACACAGCATGCCCTGAGCACGGGATGCCCGCTGCCAACATCCCTGTGAGGTTGACAGTGTTCTCCCCACTTCACGGTGGAAAAACTGAGGCACAGAGACTCTCAGAAAGTGGCCCGAGGTCACACAGCCAGGAAGCGGAGAAAGGGAATTCAAACCCCACGCCGACTGGCTCTGGAATCTGAACTCTTAACTACTGATTAACGTCTCTCGGCTTCAGGGTGCTTTGATCGTGCAGCCAGTAATTAGTTAATTAATTAGTTAATTAATACTCTCAGTTTTAGCAGACATAGACCATATAGTCCACAACAGTAATACCAAGGAGCAGGGCATACCAACGGCCCCTCCAGAGCCGGTTCAGAGGGGGTAGCTGGGGGCTGTGATTCAGGGAGATGGGAGTATCAGCAGGTTCTCTAATAACCGCCGCCGGCAGAACGAGCGCATCTTTCCTGTCGAGGCTGCATGTCTCCAGGGGTGGCTCTGAGATGCGGACAGGGCTAGGCCCTTCCAAAGCTACCACTGGGTACTCCTTTGATCCTCACACAGATGCTCTGAAGGTGGTGCAAGGATCCCCTCCCCCCCACCCATTGCAGAGAATGCCAGCCGAGGCTCAGAGAGCTTAAGTGACTTGTCCAAGGTCACACAGCTAGGAGGTGACATTTGAACTCAGCTGCTCTCTGACCCCCAAGTTCGGACCAGGTCTCTGGCTTCCTTCGCCGTTGGAGAGGAGGAGCTGCCCGGAAGCCAAGTGGGACAAGCCTGCCTGGCCTGCCCATTCCCGCCAAGTTGGCTCCCTTGGCCTGCCACAGGCCCCAGAACCCCATCACTTCAAAGTGATTCACCCTTGAGGGCTGTGTGGTCTGGTCTGGACCTGGGGTGGGGAGGGGGGGCCGGAGGAGTCAGCACCACGCTTGCCCCTGACCACCCAGCTTTGAACCGGGTTCCCCGAGACCTCAGGAATCCAGGTGTAGCTCCTGGAAAGGCCCCCAGCACTCAGGAAGTTGGCCTGGGGCCCTCCCGCAGGGCAGAGATGCTGGGGGGCTAGAGGGGCCCCAATCAGCCCCACCCCAGATGCTCTGCCAGTTTCGTCTCTCTCCTTGGACCCCCGCGGGCTGGAGGCCGGCCCCGACCCGGCAGGCACCCTGTTGCTTCTCCCAGGATGGGTGGCTGGAGAAATGTAGTTGTTTCAGCTGCTCTCACCCCCCGCAGTCCACACTGCCTCCAGAACGCTTCCCCGTCCCACTCCACGCCCCCAACGCACTCCTCTCCTGCAGCGCGGGCCCCAGAACCCCAGGAGGCCGGGGGAACACTGGAATGTGCGATGCCTGAGGTCAGAGCCCAAGTCTGATCTGAGTTGGGTTGAGATGAGGGGAAAATGGCCAAGAACAACTCGCTCATTTACTTCGTTTCCAGACTTGGCGGCCGCCGGGGCCGGGCTTCCAAACCGAGCTGGCCGTGGCCAGGACATCTGCACACCCGCCACAAGGCACATCTGGATCCGCTTAGGGAGTTAAGAGCCATAAAGTTCTCTTAAGAAATTAGTTCCTGGGGAGCCCAGCTCTCTCTGGGGACTGGGTGAGGGCCCTGTGGGCGAAGGACACCCAGAAACTGTGTGATGAGGGTGACACCCAGAACCTGTGTGCGGGCCCTCTACGTCCACTTGGAGAGCGCCCTCACACGTGCAAGTGCAAAACGGCTCAGGAGGGCATGCGGGTCCAGCCCTGGCACTTCGGGCCGTGTGACCTGGGCACCTCTCCTGAGCTCTCCAGGTCACTGGGCAAATTGTTTTGGCTCTCCTGGAGGAGAGGGAGCCCTGGTAGGCACCCAGAGCACAGCTCCCCCATGTGCCACTGTGTCTTGGATTTAGTGCACATCTGGCCCAGGTGAGGTGAATGAGTGAAGGAGCCCAGGAACGAATGAATGAGCCTCATTCCCTCCTCTGCCCAGTGAGGCCGATGGCATCTACCTCCCGGGGCTGCTCTGGGAATGGGCCTGTAGAACAGACGGGAGGCCCTGGCCCGGCGGGTGTGCACACTTCTCTGTCAATTTTCAAGTCCACCAGCTACAGACCACTCATTCCCGGGAAGCTGAAGAGCCCCAGGAAAGCCTGACCGGACCAGAACCGCCTCGTTTTCCTCCCCGAGACACACTCGTGAGGTCCGACACACGCCCTCACTCTGACCAAGCAGGTAACATGTGTGCGAACGAATATGCAAAGAACACGGGGTGACAGCCTGAGTGTGGCCTTCACCGAGCCCCCCTCAGCCTGCGAGGGACAGCACCAGGCTCACACCCACACCTCACCACCTGGCAGCAGGTCTGGTGATCGAGGTCATCAGCCCCACGACACAGGCTCAGAGCAGTGACACGGTGACACAGTGAAGGAACAGATGGGGTCCAGGCAAAAGCCCAGGGTTCCCACTCGAGGGTGACGAGCAGGCCAGGCAGGTCACGCCCCACCTCGGTCACTCATTAGCCAGATTACCCCCGGCAACTTCTCTTGGGGGACAGTAAGAGTGCCCATTTCGTCAGGTGGCTTCTCGTCTGTGTAAAACGCCACCTGCGTGAAGAACACCGGAAACCCTCGGGAAAGTGTCTGGCGTATTCCAAGGGCTCAGCAAATGTTAGTTCTTTTTACTCTTTTGACTGGCTGTCCACACATAGTGCTAAATAAGCCATCGGTTCCCCTGAGTTCGGAGGGACGACCAGAGACTGGTTAGAAACCTCCTAGAATCTTCCGAGGCCTCCACCTTGCCGTGCATCCTAGTCACCCAGAATGTTTACAAACGGTGGTGTCCAGCAGCAAGCAACTGTGTTTGCAGGCACCATCAGCTGGCATTTTTGTGGACAAGAATGATTTACATGATTATCATCTTTCTATCGTTAAAACTGTGCAACAGCTCAAAGGCAGCGAACGGCAGAACTCGCTCTCCCAGCTGAGCTGGACGAGGCACGCGGGGCCCTCTCCCCAGCCATTTCAGAAGCATTTGCAGGATCTCCTGGCAGACAAGATCTCACAAAAAGATGGATGGAGAACGTACCATGGTAGGAAAATTTAGAAACAACTCAACTGTCTGTCACAGGAGCATGGTTCCCACGGGCACCAGAACACTCCGCAGGAATTACAATGGAGGGTGTCATGACAGCGACGCTGCCTGGCCCCCACCGCCCCTCACAGGAAGCCCAGTCCTCGGGGAGGAGCCCGGGTGGCAGCATGTTGGGGTTTAGGCTCCCACGGGACTCTGATGCACAGCCCAGGATGGGCTAACTCGAAACCCACCGAGCGGGACTTGGACAGAAAGGGGGTCTCAGCCGGTGTCTGAAGGCAAGAAGGGAGGAGAGAGGGTGCCACTGGGCAGAGCACATTCTCAGGAGGGAACCGGGGAGGGAGGAAGCCCAAAGTGAGCCCAAGTGACGGCCCGGCAAGCCGACAGCAAGAGGAAAACCAGGCACCTTCAGCCTGTCCCGGCCCCAGGACCCAGGGCCCCCGGGTCTCGGATCGGCCCGTAGTCCCATCTCTAAAGGGTCTGCAAAGTCTGGTCAATGGTCCTTAACCAGCCGGGTCTGTGTGCACACCCCGCGGTCACCCCGTGCCTCAAGCTCCCCCTCTGCAGGGCTGGAGGCAAGGGGAGAGGGTTTCACACAGGGGTTTTTAGAACCGGGCCATCTCTCTCCATTAGCATCAACATGCCCCTGTACCCCCTTGGGGTGGGAGGCGGCTGTGGCCACACTGCCAGGCCTGCTGAGGGCAGCTGGGCACTTTCTGCTTCTGGCACCTCCCAGAACTCTTCCTCAGGCTGGCAGGTGAGACTCCCACCACCGCCTGGGCCTCCGCACCAACACGGACCTTGCTAGAAGGAAGCAGCACCAGCAAGACGCAGGAGGGAAGGGCAGCTTCGAGGGGGTGGTCCTCCCACCTGAGCTGGGGAAATGCGTGGGAAAGGACGACGTCCAAACACATCTGGGGCTATTCTGACTTACTTTCTCGCTTTCCATAAAGCCCGAGAGAAAAAGGTAGAAGAGGTACCTGTTTCGTTCACCACCAAATCTGCTGGCTAACAGAAAACCCCACACAGGGTAGTTTCAACAAGTATGAACCGAGTCAGTAACCATAAAACGCTTGGAATCACACAGGATTCCAACGGGACTCCAACATTTAAGGGGAAAATGTAGCGGGTAAAAAACTTGAAATGCGGATAATTTTATCTTACAGCCTTAACTTCTGTCCTTTGATTTGGATGAAGATCACCATTATTGCCTGGAGAGATAATGCTCTTCAGGAGAGACTGTGACATTCTAGAAGCAGGGTTTGTAAACCACTGTGCTGTATAAATAGCAGAAGCGTATCTGACCAGCACCGAGGCTGCCTGGAGGAGGGGACGGCTGGGTCAAGTCCCCAGGTCAGACTGCAGGTAAGGCTGGACCCTGGGCTCAGTGTGGCAGGGCTTCACATTCCCACAAAACAGAGTGGGCAGCACAGGAAGGGAAAGGGAGGGGGAGAGCAGAGGGAGAGAGGGAGCCATTTTTGGGCTTTGGAGCTGCCATCTTCTCCCTCAGAGTCAAAACCTAAGTTCCTACAAGGCTCTAAAGCATTTGGCTCCTGACTCACTGACCTCAACTCTGACCACCCTCCTCAAGCTGACTCGCTCTGCTATGACCACATTTGTCTCCCTGCATTCCCAGGAAACACCAAACTCCTGCCCCAGGGCCTTTGCACGTGCTGAGATAACTGCATGGCTTGCTTTCTTACCTCCTTCAAGTCTGCGCTCAAATGTCACCTTCTCATCCAGATCTTCCCCTGACCTCCTCATTTAACCTGCCGCCACACAAACATGTTGCACCCCTCCCCACTTACACCAGCACTCCCGTCCTCCTTTTCCTGCTGTGCTTTTCTCCACAGCATTTCTCAGCAGCTGAAAAGATTCTCTACTTCCTTATCCATGCTCTTCCCCCACGGGGCCTAAGGAGGGCCAGGACCTCATCTGCTCTGCTCTGTGCCCATACACTGCCTGGCACAGAGCAGCTGCTCCAGCAATGCCTGCTGGATGAGCGAGCGAGTGGGCCTGCTCTGTGCCAGGCACACCCCATGATTAGCATCGAGAACGGGCTCAGCCTAGAACGTGGTGGAGACTGGATCCACTCCAGGGACCCCAGAGCCCAGGTATGTGACCTTCCAGAGAAGCGGGCAGATAGGTGTGGTTATGGGGGGCCTGCCTGACTGCAGAGAGCCAAACTCCCTCCGTCTCAGAGTCCACTGGGTCCTCAAGGACTTCAGTGCTCCCAGCTCTCCCTCTTCCAGCTCAAAGTCCCTCCTGCGTGGGGCTGGGGCGGGGTCCTCCCGGCCAGACTCCATCCTCTGTCCTCCCGAGACACACAGCAACTCCGGAGTGCTCACAACTCAGACCGGAGGACACGTACTCCCTTCGGAAGTCACCGAGCAGGTGCCTGCCTCCTAGTCTGGACCGTGGCTCATTCGGCCTCCAGCATGCACTCCACCAGCCTGTCTGGCTCGCCAAGCACCCTCCCGGTCCTCCGTCCAGGCACTCAGACACCCAGAAGCCCCTCCAGACGCCACGCTCTTGCCTCTAGGCCCCCAGCCGGCCCCATCCTCCCCTGTAGCACGATACACAGTAACGGCCCCCAGAGACGTCCCAGTCCTGACCCCCCAGAACCCACGAATATGTTCCCTTCCCTGGCAAATGCAACTCTGCAGATGTGCTTAGGTCAAGGCTCTTAAGAGGGGGGAGACCGTCCTGGATGACCTGGGTGGGCCGTTATCTTCACAAGGGTCCACAGGAGAGGGAGGCAGGAGAGGCAGAGTCAGGGAAGGACACGGGACAGCAGACGTAGAGCGTGGAGTGAAACTACCACAGGCCAAGGAAATTGGGCCATCTCTAGAAACCGGAATTCTCCCCTAGAGCTTCCAGGAGGAATGCCACGCCTCAGTCTGGGCAGCATGAGACCCATTTGGGGGGCTCCTGCCCCCCTCAGGTGTGTCCGATGAGAAATGTGTTTTGTTTCAAGCCACACGTGTGGGGCTTTGCTACAGCAGTTCTAGGAAACGGACGCACGGCCTGCACCCTCAGCTCCAGAGGGGGCCTGCCCTGGCCCCAGCGCGGTCTGGCCCCACACAGATGCTCCCGGACTTCCTCTTTCGTAATGACGTCAGCGCCTGCGAGCTCGCACGCCGCAGCCAGACAGCCCCGCGCGACCTCAGCCTCGAACTCTCATGAGCTGTGCAACCTCGGGAAGGTCTCCTGACCCGCCCGTGTCGCCTTCTCGTCTCTCCTGAGGGCCTCCCAAAGGGCCTGCGACCTTCTACAACTGTCGTGAGGCTGGCACGACCGCGCCCACAGAGCCAGAGAGCCTGGCACGCTCGAGCGAGGGCCTGCCGCTCCGACCTGCCCCCGCGCGAGACCTCGGGCCTGTGGAGAAAGGCGACTGTGCCTGTCTCGCCCACCACGCGTCCACAGAGCCCCTCACAGAGCCGGGCAACCGGGTCTGAGTAACAGCTGCTGAAGGCGTGAGTCCCACAGCACGGAAGATCGCAAACGCAGACAGGAGGGACAAGGGACAAACCGTGGGACGCAATGTTCCTGAAAGAAGACGGGCAGCCCAGACAAAGCCTTAAAGGAGGCAGAGTTTCTCCCATGCCCAGTGTCGGGTCTGGCCCTCAGACCAACACCACACCGGCCAACCTTCCCTTTCCCCTCTGCTCTGGTGGAGCCCCCCCACCAACCATGATGGCTGAAGGGAGACCCCGAGTGATGGCTGACGGAGCCCCACCGGCCTCCCCGGTATGTCTCCCCCCAGTCATCACGTCCCCTTTGCTGCCAGCCCATGGGGAAACGTATGTCACTACAACAGTTCCCCTGCGTGGGGCTCCTCAGGGGTCCAATAAGAAAATGTCAATGAAGTGTACAGTGCCTGGCATACAGTTAGCACTCCATACACCCTAGAGAGACAGCTTGCAGTTCCTTTATCCCACAGCATACAGCTGAGCAGCTGTAAGCCCCCTTTTTGCAATCACATACAACAGACAACTAGAGCAGCAGGAAAAAGGATCGGGTCAGGGCTCTG
Organism: Martes martes; assembly: GCF_963455335.1. Classification (NCBI taxonomy): domain Eukaryota; kingdom Metazoa; phylum Chordata; class Mammalia; order Carnivora; family Mustelidae; genus Martes; species Martes martes. The sequence continues at coordinate 7,065,826 of NC_137905.1, forward strand.
GGCTCAAAGATTTGGAGGCTGTGTGAACCTAGGCAAGTGGCTGAATCTCTCTGAACCTGTTTCTGTACCTAGGAAATGGAGATACTATTACCTGCCCCAGAGGAGTGCTTGTGGCACAATAAAAATAGTGCCTGTCAGCCATTCTCACCCTGGAATCGTTTCGGGAGCTCTGGGGAAAGGGCGCGTGCCCAGGCCTCCCCTAGACCAATGCAATCAGCATCTCCAGGCTGGGGTCCGGGGTTGGGGGTTATGAAGATCACCTGGGGCGACTTCAGGGTACAAGCAGGGCAGAAACACAGATGCCGACACCCAGCCGGCGTGGAGCAGATGCTCGGGAAATGCAAATTTTCAAGATGGTTTCAGCAGCCACCAATGATTTTCTTTCATTCATTCAACATACACTGCAGAGTGGCTAGTATGTATAAACTCATGGGTTTCAAACCATGCGCCCAGGGCCAGGGCTGGGGGGGATGGGAGCAACTGTCAGTGGGCACAGGGTTTCCTCTCGGAGTGAGGAACATACTTTGGCACTAGACAGAGATGGGAGCTGCACAACACCGTGAATGTACTAAGTCCCATTGATTTGTTCACTTTAAAATGATTGATTTTATGTTAAATGAATCTCACCTCAGTTTAGAAAAAAAAAAAAGGCAAAAAAAATCCCATAATCCAGACACAAAAGGACAAATACTATATGATGCCACTTTCAGGAGGAGCCTGGAGCAGTCAAATTCAGAGAGACAGAAAACAGAACGGTGGCTGCCCGGGGTGGGGTGTGAGGAGGAAGAATGGGGAGTCAGGAGTTAAAGGGTACACATTTTTGATTTGGGAAGACCGGAATGTTCTGGAGATGCACGACAGTGAGGCCTGCACTACTGAATGCACTGAGAATGGCCCACTTACAAATGGTTAAAATGGGAAATGTTTATATTATGTGTATTTCATCACAATTTAAATAGTCACGTGCTGGCAGTCCAAACACACCACTGTCCTAAAAAATGGAGCGGCCCAGTCCCATCTGAGCTGTCCCGACACACACCTCGCTTCTGCCGAGAGACGGCAGCTTCCCAGTTTTTCCAGGCGAGCAACTTCGAGTAACTGAACGCCCTCTTTACAAACAGGATGGAGACTGTGCGTTTGTTTTCTCTATGGGGCAAGGCCAGATTAAGTAAAGAAAACACAGCGGATGCCTGCCCCTCCCCCCAGGAAAAACCCCTGCCGGGTCAATAGCAGAACTAAAAGGGCTGGCGTACACTTTCACTTCCTGCCCAAGTCCCCCAACTCCTGGGCATCCAGCAAGGCCCAGACTAGGGTGGGTGGCAGGTGCTGGCCGGTCAGCCTGCTCCGAGGGGACTCGTCCGCACTGAGCTCTGGGAAACGGGACACGCTGGCTCCAGGAGCAATCCCTGCAGCTCTGGGTGTGTCTCCAGGAGGCGAAGGACCCACAGGAGGGGCAGTGGTGTGGCTGAAAGGGACTTGACTCTCCGGAGCCCTGACTCCCCCACCAGCATTCACCATGCACTTCCCCGTCTGGCCCTTAACGTCCTCACCAGCAGAAATGGGAGAACCGGACTCAAGCAGGAAAAGTAAGTGGGTTCAGCTCATGAGCCAACTTCTGGCAACAGGGAGGCTCTGGGGAGGTTTCCCGGGGGGCATCTGGGAGCAGTAGGGCCCCAGGACGGGTGAGTGATGGCTGCCATCAGCAGGGTGGGGAGGGGGCACAGCTCATGGTCTGTGCCTTTGCCACCCCCGGAAGAGATTCCCTAGAGAGCCATCCCTCCACGATGGTCCACGAACCTTCCTTACGGATCTGGAATACACTCGGTGGCCTCCCGACGGACACATGTCCATTCAAACCTCTGCTCGCACACTTCACTTCGGGACAGCTTCCTACCTCTCCTGTTCCTCCACGTACAGGAAGCCAAAATCTCTGCCTCAACCCTTTCCCAGGGACCGTGGTTCCAATCTCCGGTACCATAAAGGGTAAGATGGTTCTTTGCTCTACTTTACACCCTTGCTGAAGAAAACTTGGTCCTTATCCAGGATCCTGTGAAAAGACTTAGTTCCTTCCACCACTCCACATGTGAGCAGGTTTCCAAAGGAGGGCCTGTTCTAGAAACATGAAGGTCTACCTGTGCCAGGTTCCCAGTGTGTCTCCCGGACTACATTCCCCAGACTCCCTTGCAGCTAGGAGCTGCCATGTGACTCAGTGTGGCCAAAAAGATGAAAGCAGAAGTCTCCTTAAAAGGGCTGAAATCCTTCTGCACTTTTCTCCACCACTCCCACTTCCTGCTAAGTGGAATACAGCTGTGATGGCCAAGAGCCCGCTTCCCACTAACTGGAATATAGATGCAATGGTAGGAATCTGAGCGGGTTACTGGGACCATGAGGCAAAGTGTTAAGAACAGTGGAGCAACAAGACAGAAGCTGCCTGGGTCCTTAAAGAACACAAAGTGACCATACTAGTCCTCATATGACAGCCTACACCCTAGACTCCTTATAAATGAGAGAAAAAGCTTCGTTTTGCTTAAGCTGCTGGGTTGTTTTTTGTTGTTGCTCCATCAGCCTTGAACCCAAACGCAGGATAAATCACGTCCGAGTGCAGATGATGAGAGTCCGGCTGTCTTCACACAAAGCAGAGCACCCTGCCACCTCCAGCAGGAATGAGTGTAACCCCAGTGGCTAGGCCCTGGTGATTTCAACAGCCCACACTAGGCCCTAATGTCTGCCCCTTAAGAATTTAGGGCCAACACTTCCAAGGTTGATGATTTCCACCAAATCAGTGGATGTGTTTTACCAGCGGACGGAATCACAACCAGCTACATCTACCAAGCACTAACTCAGTGCCCCCAATGACCAGCTCAGTTCTGCATGAATCATCTCAGCCCCACCAGAGAGACACAGCCCTGCTACAGATGAAGTCCCAAGACCCCCGGCACGTTGGCGCTGAAACTTAGGACTCCAGCCTGGAGTTCTGTCCCTGTTCTTCCCTGTCTCCCGAAGGCTCTCAGGAGGCCCGCGGGATGAGAGCGCTGCCCCTGGGAAGTGAGGGCAAGAGGAAGGGAGGGGTGCGGGGAGGAGGACAAGAGGAAACGGAAGAAGGTAGGGAGCAGGAGAAACTCTCACACTCCAGCGAGGAAGACCTCCGTGGAGAATTCGGGGCCGAAAGAAAGGCAGGGGTTGAAATGAGAGAGAAGCACCCGCGGCCGCAGCAGGACCGGCAGCTGGCCCGGCGTACTTCTCACACGGGGTGGTTAGGGTTATACCGACGAATTATCTTATACACCGCTTGGGATGGCTCAAATCACGCTCCTAGAAACGGGGGCTGCGGAACACAGAGAAAGAGAGACGGCGGAAGGAGGGAGGGAAGGGTTAAGCCTCCAAACTTGACGGCCCACGCTCCGCTCCAGAGAGGGCCGGCCACGCTGACCGCAGCGGCCCCGTCCGCGAAGCCACAGCCCTCTGCGGAAAGGGCCACTTCACCTCCACGTTGCTGCAGCCTCCTTAGGTGAAATGACGTCTCAAAGCTCCCAAAGTGAGTCACCCTCCAGCCTGGCCACCCCAGAACCACGTTCCACCCACCAGCCATTTGACAAAGATAAGCGGGAGCTGGGAACCCCTCAGGGCTCCCCCGCCCCCTGCAGCGGGGCACGGGGCGGCCAGGCCGGTGGGGCCTCAGCACAGACACGGACAGGAGGGGTGGGACCCCAGGAACGGAAGCCCCACGAGGAGGGTGACTCAGGCGGGGCACCCTTTGCAGCTCCTCCCACAGGGGGTCTCTGCCCCTGGCACTGCTCCCCGTCCCCAGGAGTGTGGCTGGCACGGGACAAGAGGCTGGCGTCCCTCTTCTCCTGTGACCTGACTCAGGTCCGCCCTGGGACCCTCTCGTAGCACCTCCCCTGGAGGTCTGGAGTGAAACCCAGGAGGGCGCGAATCCGCCCCAGAGCAGGAGTGGTGCCGGATGGGCCCGGCCCAGGGGCGCCTGGGTGAACAGAACCATGCAGGAGGGAGGGAGGGAGGGATGAGTCCGTGACAGGCGACTCGATCAAAGAACAGCAGCTTTTTTACCACTGATCTCAACCTCTCCAGTCTCGAGAGGGGACCAAGTCTGATGCCCGCAGCCCCAAGTGGGCGCTGAACCCAACTCCGCAGGGGGAGTGGAGAGCACGAGCCCAGCCACACAGGGATGCGGGCACGGCCAGGAGCGCCCTGGTTCCTGGTTGGCCTCGGGGTCCCCAGCTGTGGAGTGGGGACAATAATACAGGCACCTGCATCACAGGACTGCTCTGAGAATGACAGGAGCAGAGCGACAGAACCATTTAGAACAGCACCAGGCACGTAGTGAGTGACACGGAAGTGTTTGCTTTTGTTGTTATTATTAGAAAATGGAAATCCAGATTTTGGTGGGGGGGCGGGGGAACACTCCCAATTTTTAAATGCGGACAACTTACTAAAGCTTTTTTTTTTTTTTTTTTTCCAAAAACACTGTGTGGGCCAAGGAAAATATATGGGCAGACCGGACTTGGCTCACGGGTCACCAGCCTGCAACCTCTGCTCAGCGCGTCCCTGCCTCCTTCCGAGGCAGGCTCAAGTCCTACAAGCACCTCAAATCACCGGCTGGGACTTGAGATCACCCCACTTCTAATGCTGGCTTCCAAGCCCATGAATCTATTAATGGGAAATAAATGTTTAAATCAACCCCCACCGACTCCCACACCAAAGGGACAGACACTACTAATTCTTACCCACCACATCCAAGTCGCCAGTTTTATTTCATAGGAAGTAAAAAAAAAAAAAAAAAAAAAGACTTATTTTAAAAAGAAGATGGAGAGAAGGAGAAGAAGAAGAAGAAAGAAGAAAACCAACAAAGGCAATCTCGAGAGTGCCCCGCTGTTGACTTGGGCAGCAGCCGCTGCCGGTCAGAGGAAAACAGCTCAGCTCTGAAACCCGTCCCAGACACGAAAATTACAGAGCAGCGTCGCTGACATACCCCTGCCCTTTCTGTGTCATTCACTCAGGAGGAATGCAATTAAACACCCCTCCCCCACAACAAACAAGCCAGGGAAACGTCAGCCACTGGTGCTGGTGCTCTGGTCGCTGAAAGGAACTGACCTCGGAGAAGGACACAGGGAGGCAGGGCCACCAGGCAGGGATGGGGGGCCCTATACCCGGGCCCATTGTACAGATCAGGTCACTGAGGGCACATGCAGGAGACGGGACGTAAGCAGACCTGACACCCACTGGGGGGTAGCCACTGCGTGGCTGATCCCAAGACAGGCTCAAAGAGGCAAGAGAAGAACAGGACACACAGTCTGCCCTTGACCCCTCTCTCATTAGCCTTTGCTAAAGGTCTTCAGATCTTGTCGTGTCCCTGCTTCCCAACGCTCTCAGAATAAAATCCAAGCTCCTTCCTGAGGCTGCCATGGCATCATGGTTGGCCTCTGCCTGCCCCTCCAGCCTTCGACCTCAGGGCCTTTGCACTTGCTATATCGACTCCTGAAATGTTCCTTCCCAGATGCCCACAGGACTGGTCCCTCCACCAGTGTCACTACTCAGAGAGCCCCTCCTTGGGTGCACTACCTAAAATGTGCCCCCGACCCGTCTGTCTCCACCATTTTGCCCTGTCTGTTCACGCCAGCACTTGCCACCTCTGAAGGCCCTTAAGACTGCTGACTTGTTTGCTGTCACCTCCCCACCCCCATGAACTTCAAGGTTCCAGAGAGCAGAGGCCATGTGAGAATGCTCTAGAACAGTGCACAGCACAGAGCTGATGGTCAGCAGTGTTGAATGGGTCATGGGGTTCACTATCTACTCATAACCAGGAGAACCATGGGCCAGATGGGTCACATCCCTAACCCTCGGGCCAACCAAGTGCCGTGGGAATGCTAAAGATAAGACGTCATAAAGGACACCAAAATGAGAATAGCTCATCTTAATCAGGCACCTCTGGGGCCTGGGTCTTGTCCTGGGCTCGTTTCATGCATTCTTTCATCGCATCCTGACCACAATCCCAGGTCACAAATATTACTCCTGGGCGCCTGGGGGGCTCAGTCGGTTAAACATCTGCCTTCGGATCAGGTCATGATCCTGCAGTCCTGGGATGGAGCCCTGCGGCAGGATCCCTGCTCAGCGGGAAGCCTGCTTCTCCCTCTCCCTCTGCCCTTCCCCAACTCATGCTCGAGCATGGGCGCATGCCCTCTCTCTCTCTCTCTCTCTTTCTCTCTCTCTCTAGTGAATGAAATCTTTAAAAAGTAAATAATGAAAAAATATTACTACGGACTTCACCTTAGAGATGAAGAAACCGAGACAAGTGATCCACCTTGCCCAAAGTCACACACGCGCACACTTAGTAGATCTGTATGCAAGCAGTAAAATGCCAACGCGTGCATACACGTGTGTGTGTCCACATAGTGCGTGCATGTGTGCGGGTGGGTCGCTGCGTACACATCTGTGTGCGCCGTGCTCACACACGTGTGCATCTCTGTGGGTGTGTGCACGTGCGTTTGCAGACTCCCAGCTTCATGCTGGCCCCCTCAGGAAAAGGTTTCCTTCGGCACTGATCTCAGGAGTCCCGGGGCTATGGCAGAGATGCCAACAGGAAGTCAGGAACTGTGTTTACTTGCAGAACTAGTAGCTCCAAGTAGATAAAACCAGGGTGTAATCATTTCTGACTTACAAAATCACAGTTGCCTATGGTTCCCCCAAATCTAACCCAGGAGTCCACCTCTGTGTGGCGTCCTCACGGGCAGGCCGGTGGAGGGGCGGGCACGCGGCCCCGACTCCCCAGGCACTGTGGGCAGCTTCAGGTCAGGCCCGGCCTTATCTTCAGCAGTTTCTCCAGACATCCTTCTCCAGAGGGGGAAAGAGAGCAGCTCTGAGGTCAAACGTCTGACACAACTGGCTCTGCGACCCGGCCTGTGTGCACGTCCCCTGCGGTAAGGCGTAGGCCTGGAACCCCGGCCTCGCGGCCAGCAGCCTGGGCACACTGGGAAAGCTCTCACGGCCCCATCAAGCGCCCCCGAGGCCCCGGATGGGCCTGGTCCCAGCTGGGAAAGCCGCAGAGGCACAAGGCCACTTCATTCGTCTAATGCTTCTCAACGTCTTTCTGTTTTTGTTTTTGTTTTTGTTTTTCAATTCTCTTCAAACTGAAACTGTCAAAAGTTGTGCCTGATAAATCTGAAGGCTGGAGAGGAAGTGGTTTATCCTTCCTCCTGCTCACGACTTCTGCAAAAGAGAGCACGGGGCTCCGGGGGCTCCCAGCAGGGTTCAGGGAAGCGCTCTTTACCTGCAGAGGGCTGCCGCCTCGGGACCACAGCTGGCTGGGGCTCACTGCCCACACCCGTCCAAGGGGGCTCCCCGGGAAAGGAGGAGCCCTCCCCACCTCACCTCCCGAAGACTGGCGGAAGATGGGATGCAGGCAGGGGCCCGGGAGCTAAGCAGTACTGTCCCATTTTCCAAGAGGGACAACTAAGACAGAAAGAAAAGACGTACTCAATTTGACCTCAGCAACTTGCCCAGTGTCACACAGAGCCAGAGCCAGACAGAGCCTGAACTTCAGAATGTGTGACTCCAAAGTTCCGTGTCACCTGCCCTGGGAAGCCCTTTCGGGCCAGTCCTTCCCCTGGGCTCAGTCAGGCCCGTCCTCAGCAGTCTTGGGCATACTGGATGGAAGTAATAGTAGTAATGACAAGAGCCCTCTCCTCCTCCGGTGCGTCCTCTGTGCTGGGCACAGCGCTAATGCTGGACATGCACATCCTCTCAGAAGCCCGGGGGACTGGTACCGCTGTCCACACCACTGTCCTGATGAGAAACGGAAGTGCAGAGTCGAAGCCTCTTGCCCAAGGTCACACTGCTGGTGGGGGGCCGAGTCGGTGGGGGAACTCTAGCTTACCACTCTGATCACCGGCTAGGGCTCCTTTCGTCAGGGCAGGCTGCTCCCAGCATCTCCAATACCAGACGGTTCTCTCCATTATCTTGGTTTAGATGCTTCCTGCCAGAAATGACGTCAAGGGCCCGCCCCTCGGAGCCTCTCTACCAACACCAAAGGTTGAGGGAGAGAGGCCATTTCCTCACTGGCAACCAACTGAGCCCCACCCTCCTTACCAGCTCAGCCTTTCCCAGGTTCTCCGACCTGATGATGGCCAAGTCAGGGCAAAGAACAAGGCTTTTTCAAGGCTGAGCAGGAAGGAACAAGGTGTTCGGGGGCATTCCAGGGAATTGGCTTCCATGTTCAAGTCCAAAGTCCTGAGCCCAGCGGGGAGAACAGCTCACCTGGGCCCACCCCACTCAGCACACTCCTGGCCCACGGGGCACTTCCCTCCTACAGATGTGCCACCCTGCCACACCTCCAGACTCTGCCAGTGCTGGTCCCGGCCTGGAATGCTATTCCCCACGCTGCCCACCAGCCTGAGTCGACCCCCTTCTCTGCTCAGCGGCTGCCTGCCAGGGAACCCTGGCACTCCCCCCAGCTCCCCCATCACCCTTACATTTGTCAGTCTCCGCATCTCTGTATTCCCAGCCCTTGGCACAACACTTGGTACCCAGCAGGCGTTCTATAAGTGCATGTTTCAGGTATGGGTGTCTAACCACTGAGCATGCACGGAGGATGCAGACACCTGGTGCATTTTCTCAATCCTGCCCTCCCTTCTGCAGAAGGCTCCACCACGTAAGGAACTGAGAGCGCTGGGACGGGAAACCAGGCCCTTCACACTCTGCACTCCTTACCTGCAGGACACACATGGGGACTGAGCGTGTGAGCGGGTGGGAGGGGTGAGGGAATGAGCCCACCCTAGCTGATTCTGGAGGCAGAGCCAAGCTGGCCCCTCGGGGCAGAGGAACTGTGGCCGTCCCCCCTCCCAAATCCACCCGCCACCCTAAGGCTGTCTCCTGGTCACCTCAGCCTCCAGAGGACCATGGAGAGTCCCCTGGTGCATTTTATGGTCTTGTTCACTGGAACCCAGGCCACTGGGAACAAAAGAGGGAGGACTATGAAAGGCAAAACACTAAATTTCTATTCTTCCCAGACCTGAACCTAGGCAGAAATGGCATTTTTGAGGGGACAGCATTCAAACCCTCCTGCCTTCCCATGGCGGGGAGGAAAGATGGAGGAGGGGCGCCCGGGGGCGAGGCGGGGGCTGCGCTCTTGGGGCTGCCCTGCACGTGCTCGGTCTGTGCTCACCCCTCCCCGCCAGCAATGGCCAAGATGCCCTGAGCCTCATCTGCAGGTGAGGCCTAAGGGCAGACACCCCGAGATCCTGAAGGGCTCCCTGGGCCCCGCACTGAGTGTCAGGGACCGGCGGCAAACAGAGGACCAAGGCCCCCACCCACACCCGGGCTGGGCCCCCACGGGCGGACGGCGTCATCAAGTCCTCTGCCTGACAAACTGGAAATAAGCTCAATTAAAAACCCTCTCTGTGCCCGAGAAGATCCGTGCCCCAGCCCTGCAAGGACAGGGCGCGTCAAAGGGCAGCCAGAGGGTTTTTCTCTTTGTTCGTTTTCCTGCACGTTCTGGTCATCCCAGTCAGCCAACCAGAAGGCTCTGGCCCCAGTGAGGCTCAGGAGGAGGGAAGAGCCTGGCTCTGCCACAGAACTTCTGGAACCATCTGCAGAAACTCGCCTTTGCCTTTCCCAAACTTGGTGAAGGAACAAGGGCCTCTTTCAGAGCTGGGCCCTTTTGTTCCTGTTCCCAGGGAGGAGACAACCTCACGCAGGGAGGGACAACGGGACACTCGTTCCGTCAGCCAAAGCCGCCCGGGAGGCGATGCTGTGCCGAGTCCACGACGCTCAGGGCCTCCTGGCCCCCTTCTGGCTCCGCCGTCAACTGGACGGTGTGGGTCTGGTGGTTTTCAAACCACAGAGCCAGCAGCCTCCCTGCCCAGTGACCGCCTGGTCACAACGACAAGGGCAGCGAGCCTTGAGAACTGAGCTCGGACCTGCCGGGCACTGTGCTAAGTCCCTCAGGAGCGCATCACCACCCGGCATCAGCGTAACCCTAGAGGCAGACGCCGCTAGCTTTTTTTTCTTTTTTTTTTTTTTAAATTAAGATAGACAGAGAGAGAGCAAGCAAGAGGGAGCACGAACGGGGTGCGGGGCAGAGGGAGAAGCAGACTCCCCGCTGAGCAAGGAGCCCCCCTGAGGGCTCAACCCCAGGACTCCACCCGGGCGCCCCCACTAGCTTTCTTTATATAGACAGGGAAACTGAGGCTCACCATGCTTAAGGTCATCGCTAGCAAGTGGCAGAGCTGGGAGTCAAACCCAGTAACTGCACATACACACATGCCTGGCGACCAGTCACCTAAGAAACAGATAACTGAATTAATTTTTTAAAAAAGAGAGATGAAGGGAACCGAAGGGTAAAGGGAAGAAGATGTCCTTTCTTTGTCACTTTGTCACACTTAGTAGCATCTGAAATTAGTGTGTGCTTCCGTGCAAGAGTGTCCCCCTCTGGAATGTAAGGTCCTTGTTGGGGGCCCTGCTTTGGTCACCCCCCCCCCAGCCAAGTGCCCAGCACACAGGAGACCCAGAGCAAACTTCTGAGCATCGGCCCTCCTGCCGGGACAAAACTGGGGTGTGGACTGCGCTTCACAGGGACAGCCTCTGGCTTTCCCACACATGTGAGCGAGGACTCAGAAGAGGCACAGCTCGCTGTACTCACACTGCTCTGCCCAACGGGCCAGCTACGAACTGCCGGGGGAGGGACCAGCCCAAGAGGACCCCGGGCCACTCATCCACCTCAAGCTTCGTCGAGTCGGCTCCCTTGTTCATCTCCCTCATTCATTCTTTCACTCATTTCTTCATTCCCTCATTTGACAAATATTCCCTGAGGGCTAACCCGCCACCAGGCACTGTGCTGGGCGGCCCTCCTGGACCCAGACTGCACCCCTAAGGGACACTTCCTGGAGGTGGCGACCTCTACTTGGGCTGCAAAGACTGAGTGGCGCCTCCTCCCTCCCTCCCAGGGCCTTACACAAAGGTTTCTATATTTGGAAGTGAAGATCCACCCCCCCTACCACCACCACCAAAGACAGTGTGTGTGCAGCACCATCCTGCGTGGACAGAAAAAACAGCAAACCCAAGTGACCATCCTACAAAAAACATTACAGGCCAGCATTCTGGGTAAATTTTATTTTCCATGTGGACTTGCATTAATTTTTCTACACTGAACCCGAGTTCTCTGCAGAGCGGGGGAGGGAGACGAGCATCTATGAAGGAGTGCTGTCTGTTCCTGGCTCTGTACCCAAAGAACCAAAAGCAGGAAACCCGACAATTGCTGGTCACCACACGAGCGGCCGCCATCACCAAGGGGCCAAGCGTCCATCACCAGAGGAAAGCATAAACAAAAGGAGGGCACCCCAGGCAACGGAATAGCACTCAGCCATAAAAAGGAAGGGAACTTTGATATATGCTACAACACGGGTGGACCCTGATACCACTATGCTGAGTGACATAAGCCAGACCCACAAGGCCAAGTGTTGTAGGATTACACTTACATGAGGGACCTAGAATAGGCAAGTTCATCTGGACAGAAGGTAGAAGAGAGGCTGTCAGGGAGGGGTGGGGGGCTAGGATTTAATACTGAGCATATGCTGGAGAGGGTGACAAGTTTTGGATACAGGCAGTGATGATGGTAACACAACACCGTGAATGGATTTAATGCCACTGAACTGGTCACCTACAAAGGGTTAATGTGGTAAATGCTGTGTATCTTTCGCCCCAATTTGAAAAAAAAATGCAGAACCTCAAATATCTAGATAAATAAGACGGCGGTAGCACACAGGAGACAAAGTGAGAGAACCAGAAGGTGTACTCAGGGAGGGATGTGACCAGGCAGCGTCTGTCCCCTGGCCTGGGTCTGCCCAACCGTAAAAACGAGAGCACTGGCCTAGATGATGTCACAAGGCCCCACCGGACCAGACGTGGACTCGGCGACCTGCTCATTCACTTCCTGACACAGAGTGGATTCGAGGAAGATGCTGGGAGGTGAGTGCCTCCAGGTCGTGAAGCCAGCTCCCGGGGTGCACCTCCGGCAGGTAAACGGGCAGCGAACACCTGCTCGGAACTCCGCAGGTTCAGCCCAGCCACCTCTCCTGTTATGTCTCAGTTATGTATCCCACGTCCAAGCTGCCCACCCCTTGGAGCCTCAGTTTTCTTCTCTATCAAGTAGAGAGAATGATGAGAAAGTCACTTTCTCTGCACTCCCCCTTCCTGTTCAAACAGAGGCCTGCCCCGCAATGTCGCACAGGGAGGGAGACGGAGCACGAACTTCACCCCAGAGCTGGCAGCCGGGAGAGGGCCACCCTGGCCAGTGACCGGGAGGACCAGGCCAACCTTGGCAGCACCTAAGCTCAGTAGGGAGGCCGCAGAGCTGGAGAAGCAGAGTTCTCTCTGGGCCTTCCCTTGTTGGCCAACCAAGGCCTACTCACCCTTCCTTAAGCGGAATCTTAAAGAGTGGGGACATTAAGAACACCCAGGAAGTCCCTGGAGGTCACAGGAGAAGCGTGGGACTTAGGGAAAAGCACAAGGGCTCAAGTCAGCCTGACCAAGGTGTGAATCACCACTCTGAGCCCTACAGCTGTGTGACCCTCGAGGCCAGGGGCTGTCCCCAGCCCTGAAACACGGGCACAACCCACCTCAGGGGACAGCTGCAAGGAAGAGACAGACGCACAAGCGCCCGGCACACAGTAGTTCTCAAGAAGTGACAGATTCCATTATTTCGCTGGGCCTACCCCACGGCAACCGGTACCCAGCTAGACAGAGAACAGGCTCGGATCTCCCTCCAGAATGTTCAGGGAAGGGAGAGGCCTCCAGACACACAGCACACTTTTAAAAAAGAATTTGAGAGTCATAAAAAAACACAACCGCATCCCTCCAAACTGCCAAATGTGGTGGGAGTAATGAAGCAAACAAAAGGGAAAGTTCAACTCCTTTTCTTGGCTTAAGAACATGCAAATGCAAAATTCAGTGGCGAAGATATCAGCCCAGCAGAATTCCATGGCTACATCTGAAACGGCCCCATGGAACCCTCTCTCTCTCAAGTCACTTAAATTGTGTTTCACTCCAGAATGGGCTCAAGACGGGTGCCCAGCTCACGTCGGAAGAGGTGAGGACAATGCAGGAACTCATTTATTGGGGTCTTTTTCGAGGATACCCACCAAGGAAGACAAAGATGCTGGTCAGCCCCCCGCCGCCCCTCAAGAGCCACGTGCATCGTGAACCTCACAAGGGGACTCGGCTCACTTCAGCTCAGTTCGCCAGGCAACCTGCATAACTCACTCAAAACAAAAACACCAGCCCTTCCCAGCACAGCGGGTCCACACTTCTGAGTCAAGCTCAAGGCGATCAAACACAAAATCCACCATGGCCTACTTGGACACTGTCCGGGCCTAATTTTTTATGCTTACTACATTTTAAGCCTTGACCACCGGGGGGTTGGTGACCACTCTGTCCCCTGGCTTTACAGGTCAGAGAGGTGAGGCAGCCCAAGGTCACTCTGTGTGTCGAGAGGGGCTGAGCACTGAGCCCCACATGCGACACTGGCAGAGCCACCCTGTGCCGACCACAACGTGGCTTCGGTGATGCGCTCTGCCTTATCGAAGAGCGAAGCGCTGTTCTAAATCTGAAAACAAACATTTTAGGGGCAAGAAGTACCAACCTTGAAACTCCAGACTGGGATAAAAGAAAAAAATATTTCACCAGAACCAAGAAGACTAAACACAGCGCTACAAGCGTAGAGAATGCTGTGTGGACAGATCCACTTCCCCAGCCAAAGGAACAGAGCCCCGAATAAAAATCTTGATCTTTCATACTTAATGGAAGGTTTTTTTTAAATCATTTACTTGTTTATTTCTGTACAAAGTTCCATTTCCTGCTAGCAAAGTGTTGCAGACCCCCGAGACTGGTTTATAACCTAGGGGGTCCAGGAAGGATTCCCCAAGATTTCCTGTGTTGCAGATGCTAAATCCCACAAGCCTGTTATCTTATCATTTCACCAGCAGGAGGGTCCGTGGCTTTCATCAAATTTTCAAAAGGAGTGTGTTGCTCTGAAAAGTCCAAGACCCAGTGTCCTGGCACATTCATTCAGCCAGGAAGATTCTGTCATTTTTGATGGCCTGTAAGTGACAAACAGACCTCCTGACCGTCCACTCCAGTGTGAGGATGGAAACGAGACCAAGAATGAAAGAAAAAATACATCACTTCCCAAAGCAAGTCATGCAGAGCACAATTGGGCCAAAATTTAAGTGGACGTGATAGGGAGTCGTTAAAAATTAATAATAACAACACGATTTCGTGGGCCTCCAGGAAGGAAAGAGGAAGAAAAAGTGGCATAACTTGAGACAGGCCTCATCTTTGTGAGGCAGCTGAGCTCCCCCGGTTGGAGCAGTGTCCACACGGCACATGACCACACGACAGGCTGGTGGTAGCACCTGACACACACTAGGTCCTCAAGTGGGATCTGCGGGATGCTGAAGGAACACCCCAAGCGACTTACTTCTTACAACCTTGGGATGTGGGGATTATAATTTCCAGTTTCACAAACCAGGCTCCAAGAAGTCACATGACTTACTTGAAGTTACAACCAGAAAGAGGCAGAACTGGGATTTGGACCCAGCTCTGTACACTGCTGTGTGAAACCCAGGTCCTTCCCCCTACACCATGCCTTGTTTAGATGTGAGACTTTTAACCCAAAGTCATCTTTCAACAGAGTCATAGCTACAATCCTGGTGGCTCCCCGAGGGTCATTTAATGTCCCTGGGTCTCAGGCTCCTAATCGGTACAGTGAGAGACAGACTGCCGGCCAACAGCAATTGATTAGTAGTGGCTGTCTCCAGGCTCACTAGCAAGAATCAATTAGCCAGGATTGATTAGCAATGTCTACCAGGGGAGAGGGACTTAGGAGTGGCGGCACGTGTGTCATATATTTGCCATCCCAGAACTAAATGGCCTGCAGGTTCTCTCTGCCTGATTCTAATTATAAAAATTTAAAGGGGGGGGGATGGAAAAGGAAAAAACATTAACATTTTCCAACACTGCCCATGGCTGAATTCAGCAAAGCCTCAACGGCCGACCAGCCAGTTGTGCATGCTTTGTGCACACAGCCCTGCCACATGGGAGGAAGTGGAAAACATCAGATCTGCTGCCTGCACACCCAGTGAGACACCCCATCCAAGCCAGAAGCAGCCCAAATGTGGCTTCTGTCAGGTTTGGCCAGGGCTGTACAACGCCTCGTCAGTCCATAGGCAAACCAACCTCGCACACTACTCCACTGGGCTTCGTGCCCCGGCCTGACCTCTCACCCAGCCTGAGCCTTGGTCAAACGCCTTCCCCTCACTCAGCCTCAGTTTCCTGACCCTGGAGAGTCTTCACAGGGTTGTCGTAATGATTCAACACAACAGTGCATTGAAGTTAACACAACAAGCCCGAAGTAATTGGGCTGGTAAAGGGCCACTGGGAGCATCGTCACCGTTCTGCGAGGGCAACACTACTTTCAGAAAAGAGTCTACACCCAGGAGATTAATTTCATTTTCCCACGTCTAGAGAATCACCCCTTTGGTTACTGTGAACTCTAAAAGGGAAGAATCTGAAAACCACTCCATCCTCTTGAAGCCCCTGGTGTATGAGCTGGGGCCCCGGGAAGAAACCCATGGCAGACACAAAACGGTGTGATTTGGAGAAATGGTAACAAAAGGATGACATACCAAGGTGTATGCAGAGCACAGGGAAGGCACAAGAGATGGTTTTTCTGCCCAGGGTAACCAACTGTCCCCTTCTGCCCGGAGTGCGGGCTTTCCCGGGACACAAGGGCAAACACAAGTTTCCTGGGACAGTCCCAGGCAAGCCAGGCCAGGCGGCCACCCCATTTCCACCACAGGCCTGAGTGGGGGTGGGGGGGGGGAGGGACAGGAGCTGTGATGGAGGGACCCTGCCTACCCACAGCAACCTTAAATTAAGGAGGCGACGGCCTCCATCTCCTCCAGGGTCCCACTGACCAAACCCCCCTCCCCGGAAGCCAGAGGGCACGGAGGCCCACTGATGAAGGCCACGTGGCCAGGTCCTGGGCACAGAGAACAGTGAACAGGATGGGAGTGTTATCCTGGGATGGCCAGGGTACCAGGACCCACCTCTCAGATGTCTCCACGGGGAGGTCCATGGGGGTCCAGAGTTCCCAGTCCTCATCCAACAGGAAGGACAGGAGCCTTCTCCCCCTCTGGGAGGGGAGTGTTGCAGTAGAGCAACCAGACTCAGGCTCCATGAGGCCAACACGTACACATTTAATGCTCCTCATTCAAAGGTGGGCTCCAAGGAAGCAGCCCCCTCCCATGGCTGCAGGGTTACCACTGACAGTGCAAATAAGGCCAAGGTGACACAGCGGGTGACCACAGAAGATACGGTTGTCATGAAAGCGGTGGGGGGAGTGCCGTCAGACACACACACAGGTGCACCTCCCAGGAGGGCCTCGAACGGTCTCCCACTGGCACACTCGCACCAGACGCCACTCTGCAGGCCCCAAGCATGTGTCAGGGGCAATATCGTTGAGAAAACAAAAGCGACTTTCAATTCTGTTTTTAAATCATATTTTCCAAGATCAAAATCTTATTTCCCAAGCACTGCTGCTGAAAGCTAAAACCACCAATAATACCTCAATCCTCCCAGCCTCCCAGCTGCAGATCAGGGGCCTGGCAGCCAGGGTTGGGGCCTGGGCTGAGGGTCCACTCCCGATCCTGGTGCCTGAGGTCACAGGACAGGGTCAGGAGCAAGTCCTGAGGTTCTCCCAGAAAGCTCCAAGGTCACAAGCCAGGGACAGGGTTTCCAAGAAAACCTGAGGTGCTCGTCTGTCCCGTCACAGCCCGTGATGCTCGGGCCCCCGGCTGCCCTCCAGCACAGCCGCACTCAGCCAAAGGCCTGGACTGATATCAGGTGTCCCTGGATGAAGAGGACGCTGCCTTCGAGAAGCGACAGTTGAGCAGGAAGCAGGAATGCAGGCCAGGGGGGAAGCACTTGCTACACCTGCACCCGGCACTCTTCTAAGCCCCACCCCCGCCCCCCGGGGACTATCTCCGTCACCCTTCAGACAGCCTGGGAGCTTGGCTGTTACCCCCACCTGACAGATGCAGAACCAGAACCAGATCACACCACTGGCCCCGTGGCCCAACGTCAAGGGTCTGAGTCTGACGACACTGGCCAGCGCTCGTAGCCACGATGATGAGGGTCCTTGCTCGGGAAGGGCTGACCTGGGGGGCAGGGTCTTTAGCGCCCCCCATTGCCACCACGGGTTTCACAGTGTGGGGGGGACAGGCTGTGTGCTGCCCCCCAACCCTCAACACAGACTCCTTCAGCGGCTGCCCTGAACACTGACAAGGGCCTGCTGGGGCCGGATGGGGGCCGAGATCCAGCCAGGGCTCAGCTCTCTGGGTTCAGAGGGGGGCCTGCTTACCACTGGGGCGTCAGAAGAGCCCCCAGACTGCTGCTGCTTGAAACACTGTCTACCCTACGTCCCTCACTCCTGCGGCGCACCTGCCAGCAGGACCCACGGATACTCCAGAAGCATCCTTTTGCACCTCTCCTGGCGGTGTGGCTCAGCTCCAAGAGGCAGAGGGACCCAGTGCCTGGCCTTGGCGGGGAGGGGAAGGTACTTCAGCCAAGTGGATGAAGGCCTTAGAAGAGCCCCGTAGCCAGGCAGCCTACCACCAGCCCACTCCTCCTCCTCTCCACAACCCTGCCCCCGCCCCAAAACACTTCACTGCACACAGGTTGTTTCATTTTCCTCACACCAAAACTTTCTAATGCTAATTTTTCCTTCTTTTATTGGCATGATGCAATTCTCCTTTCAACGCGGCCATCTCTGAAGTCCTGAGTCATCAAGGTGGCACCGCAGGGGGCGATCCAGGGATCACAGGTGTGGGGAGCCCGGCGGATGCTCTGGCCAGCGGGATTTCCTTCCAGGGGCCTCGCCGGAGAGCCCCGCCACTTGGCCCCATGCCAGGCCAGACACGGGCTTCTGGACTCGGCCCGCCAGCCCCCACAAAGCTCTTCCTTACCCTCCGTGCCCCAGGTAACCGGGGCAGGAGCACAAGCCACCGCCAGGGCCCACTCAGGGCAGGCGGGACAGTAAATGAGCTACCTGGGGTCTCAACTGGGAATGGGGCCCCCAGGGGCTATGTCTTCAGGCATTCAGGGCCATTACAACAATGCGGAGTCTCTAGTGGGCTGAGGCCAGAGATGCTCTACATCCTCAATGCCAAGGACAGCTTCCCCCACAAAGAATGGTTTGGGCCCCGATATCAATGGGGGACAAAGCTGAAATACTCTGAGATAACAGACTAATGGCTTAGTGTTTAGGAATCAGACGTAATCCCTGCTTGCTGTACGAAGGACCCCATGGGTGTCCTACGTCCTCATCTAGGAAAAGCACAGAGGGCTACACCCCAGGTTCACATGCATGGCTTTGGGGAGGCTGAGATTGTGGGAGAAATTTTGGCTTCCTTACTTGATAAGCTCATCGTCCCCATGTGATGATCTTTGTTGCTTCCATCAAGTGCAGAAGTGAACAGCCAGTAGGGAAGGCTAACAGGTGCGGAGGCAACTGGCATCCAGCTAGGGAAAGGGTGCATCGCACCCTGCGGGAAAGGGAACCCCCATGGCCACTGGGGGGTCAGGGAGGCCTCCAGGGGCTGGAGGTGCCAGAGCTCCGGGGTGCCGGGTTACTCGGGCTGGATGGCGGGCAGGGCCGGGCGTGCACTCCCAGTGGACCCAGGACTTCAGGTTCGCCGTAGGCAGGTCATCACAGCCGGCTCCCACGGGCAGCTCCTCCAGGCCAGGCCATCTCAGGCAAGGAAAGCGAGGCTCCACGGGGCTGAGTCCACTCTCCCGAGATTGACACGGGGCAGGTGAGAAGCCAACGTCTGCCACGGCTCTTCCCCAAGACAGGCCTGCGGGTGGCTGCACCCCCCAGGCCGAAACACCCCGCTCTGTCCACAAGCTCCTCCACCCCACTTCTGTAAGGCCCTCCTCCCAGCGTGGGGCTCAGCCTGGCCGCTGGGGGTCTTACTGACCCTCCACTCTTCAGCATTGCCCACAGGACATGTGCGGTTACACTGTAGCACCAGATGGCCTGGGTTCAAATCCCAGCTCCAACCATTACTAGCTGGTTAAGCAGTGAGCTCATCTCTCTGGGCCTCACTCTGCTCATCTGTCAAATGGGGGAATTAGCAGCAGCACCTCACAGGGGCTCCCATGCACAGAAGCACTGGGTAAGTCCTGGCTGTCGCCATCACGGGCTTGCTGCTGGTGAGTTCCCACTGCCCAGCAAGGAGGCATCGTGGCACATGGGGAAGGTCTTTGGCTCTGGACGCAGGTCACGGGTTCCAGATGTATAACCTGAAACTGGCAGGGCCTCAGTTCCTATCTGTAAACTGGAACCTCAGGGGCTGGTGTGAGCATCAATGCACAGACACATCCAAGGGACTTGGCGTGTGGGAGGAAACGATCGGTACTGTCCCGATCCCCTGCTGGGGTCCCCAAGCCTAGCAGCCCAAAGAACACTGGTGCAGTCCAAGCGCTTTCGTTCTCCCCGCTCCCAAAGCAAGCCTCGGTCACAGGGCCATGACACATGAACCAACCAGAGCAACAGATGATCTCAGCCAAGTCACTGTTCCCCTTTCCAGCAGGGCAGCCCGGCCCCACCAGCTCACCCACCGGCCGGAGACCCCACTGCAGACCCGAAGCAAACTGCCACTCCTACCCTGGGCCTCAGCCTGATGGTGATACCTTCCCAACAGCCCCAGGGCCAGGCTGAGCCTTCTCACCAGACCTCCAGGAAGGAAGGTACCAGAAGGGGAGCCTTGAAAGCTAGAGCTGACAAGGGAAGTTTCAGGTCCAGGGCTTAGAAAGCACCAGAGGCCTCTGATGGAAGCCCGTGAGGAGCTCCAGGCTGGCCGGCTGAGCCCAGCAGCCTCACGGCCAAGGCAACACACCAGGGACCCTCAGGCCTGTTCCCGCCCCTGTGGCCGGCCATGCACACCACGTGCCACACGGGTCCAAGGCACACACTGTCCATTTGCATCGGCAGCCCTGGAGGGGAGAGAAGAGTAGGTATGAGGGCCCTGCAGGGGGCCAGACACACAGGGTCCCAGGGTTGGAGAGCAGAGGTCTGAGCACATCTCTCCCCTCTCCCCTTCCAACAAGGAGGGACCCGCCAACTACGCACTCACGGCAACCTCACTCTTCACTCACTCAGCCAGCCAGGCAGCCAGCCAGCCAAAGATGTCTGCTGTGAGACCGGGCCTCAGTGTCCTCATCTGTAAAGTGGGCAGAGAAACAGTAAGTCGTTGGGCTGTCACAGGGATCACCAATGGAACCACCCGGCACAGCGCCTGGCAGAAGGAGAACTCACAAGGGGTTGTCGCCATGGTCACTGTCGTGGCGGACGCCTGGCCCTGGTGACTCAGATCCCTGCGCTCCTGAAGCCTCCACTTCGGGGGCATCCCAGGCTCCCAGCTGGTGTCCCGTCTCTGCACTGCAACCAGGGCCCTTTTGGCTGGACCATGCCCTGGTGAATCTGGCACCCACCTTACCCCCACCGGGGGGCCCACTCTGGCAAGTGATCCCGCCTCCCACCTTCACACACTCACTCTGTACGCATAGCGCCGGGAGCACTCCCTGGTGAACGCAGCTCCCGGGAAACTCCCTCTGCACACACAGTATCCAGTACTCGACTCGCAAACTTAGTGCCTGGTACGCACTCTACAAATACTTGGCATTCACTTCCCAACACCAGTTCCCTGAACTCACTTGACAAATTCACAAAGGAATGTCTGCCAAACACCAGCAGACACGAAACTGATAAGCCCACTGATTCTCAGCTAAGATGTTTCTGCAAGAGGCTGAAATAATTCTATGATATCCGTTGGATGTGCACGTATCCATGGACACGCGCACCCACGCATGGGGCAGGCCTGCCTCTGCCTCTCCACTCGCCTTCTTCACACACACAGTAGGTAGACAACCCATGTCCCTGTGGTCACAAACGCGTCGCTCTGTTCCCTGCAATACATTTTCTCAGCCTACTTTATTCTCCACCAGAGAGAAGACTGTGAACCCCCTGACCTGCTACTGAGCTCAAACCCAGGAGCTAGAAGGGCTCATGGTGTTTGAATTTCCCTTCCAGAGCATGTCCTCGAAGACATCCAGACCTCTGCGGTGTCCCAGAAATGCTGGTGGGACTCCTCACCATTCCACGGCCTCTTTTCTCCAGGGCCCTGTGCTCAGGAGTAGTCATATCACAGAGACGTGACCAACAGAGCGGCCAGACCTACCCACGGCTCAGCCCGGTGCTCGCTCCCTCTCCCACCACCCGCTCAGTGAGGCCCAGGAGGGAGGAGAGGGGCAGCCAGTGACACAACAGGCAGGAGCCCGGCGCCCATATAATCCAGCTCCAGCAGGGCAGAATCCGCCATTGGACTGAGCAGAGCACGAAGTAAGCCACGTTGGGTGAAGTCGCGCAGCTCTGGGGGCTAGCTGTCACCGCAGTTAGCCCACCCCCACTGACGCCCAGCCCCGCCCGCACGGATGGATCCGTGGCCCCTCTGAGCCTCCCACGAGCGTCCGCTGGTGATCACATGCACCTGGTCTGGACAGTGAGCCAAATGGGGGTGGGGGGGCAGGGAGGCCAGGCCTGGGTTTCTCCAGATTGTGCACTCCCCTCTGCGGCTTTTCCAGGCCTTTAAGAGCTTGGGACTGGCTCAAGACACCCAGGAGAGGACTCCTAGTTCTCGTGTTATCTTCCCTCTCCTGATGACCCCACTTGAGCCGGAGCCAACCAGCCCAGCCCCAGGAAAACATCCACCACCCCCTACCTGAGTCCCATATAGCCACCTACCCAGGGACTGGACAATCCAGCTCTTCTGCTTCCCTCTAAAGTGAGTTTACTTAGCCTAATCTGCTTATATCCCTTTCGCGATCATATCATTTCTGATAACAGCTTGAAAGCAGGAGGGCCAATGAAAAAGAAGGCAGAAAGCCCTGGAAGGTTCTAGAAGGCCCTGGAAGGGGCTGGGAGGTAGGATTCCTGGGTATGAATCCCAGTCCCGCTGCTGAGTCATTTGTAAGGGTCTCTGAGCAACATACTTCCCCTCACCACTTCCCCTCCCCACCCCAGCAAAATGCCAGAGGCGAATTCAACAATTAGTGTTCTAGGTCCTAGGACCCTTATAACTCAGGATGGACAAATGCAGCTGGTTTCTAAGTTTCAATGGGTTTTGTAATTTAAGAGTCTCTTACAGCACTGCTCCAAAAGCGATTCACTTCTATTGAGAGGAAGCCCGGCTAAATAAAACACACACACACACACACACACACACACACATACACACACACACCCCAGAAGCACCGGAATAAAAAAGCTCAATGGGGCCGGGAGCTCCCTGTATGCCCAACGACTTGCACATTCTGGGTGCTCATAAATATTTTTCAATAGATGATAACAGCTCCTAGAAAGCAGGGGTAATAACAATTGTACAGCAATTACTAAATGCCAGTCCAGCCTCTTTACCAGGTGATTTCTAAGTACAATCCAACCTCAGGGCCTTTGCACTTGCCACTCTCTCTGCCGGGAATGCTCTCACCCCCTTCCCTGACTGCCACATGCAAAGCAGCAAGGTCGCCAGTCCCCAAGCTCTGGACACCCCACCTACCTGCCTGCTTTGTTTTCCTTGGGACCCCTGCCACAGCCAGGCAGACTTTACATCTCCCTGCTTAGTGGTTTATTATCTTCACTCACCCCACCAACAGGCAGGCTGTGGGGGCAGGGTGCTGTATTCTTCGAAGTGCCTAGAGCAGTGATATTCATCTGTTGAATAAATGCATGAATGAACTGCCATGCCTTACCTCACTTAACCTCACGGACATCAGTGCCAGAGGGAAATCCCCAGAGTCCGAATTTTACAGGTAAATACAGACTGTTAGGTGACGTGCCCAAGGTCACCCAGCAGTTGGAAGTTGCAGGGCAGGGATTCAGGCTCACCGGTCTGACCACTCCACTGGGGCTGGCTGTTCTCCTCCAGTCACCTCACCACACAGCCCAACACAGAGGCACCTGCACACGGCAGGTGTAAAGAAAGGGCTACTGAACACGGGTACCAATTCCTGCACCAGAAACCTTTCCTCTGAGATCTCCTTTGCCTCAGGACACAGGGACAGCACACACACACACACACGCGCGCGCGCGCGTGAATGCACACGCGCGGCTCATCACCCTTTGGTTATGGCTCTGCTGATGTCAGCAAAGCTTCCTTTCCAATGTGCACTGCCTCCCTCGGCGCCCCGCTGAACTCACTGGGTGCTTTGTCATCAGAGCCAGGAGTGGGGAAGAGACATTCTCACTTCCTCCCTTTCTCTACCCCGGGGCTGGGCGGCCTGGCTCCCATCCTGGGGAAGCAGGAAGTCTGGGGACAAAAACCATGCTCTCAGGTGGAGCAGGAAACAGCCAGCCCTGGCCACACAAGACTCCTGTCCTCGGGGCACAGGTCAGCGTGACTGCTCAGAGCCCTGGGCTCACCTGCGCTGAGCTTCCGGGGGGGGCCAGGTGGGCGGACTCCCCAAGGGGGCTCCACGGCTGGTGACATGAAGCCAGATGGAAGCACGACCGCGGGTGGCCATGACCCCAGGCAACACTGCCCATCCCCCTCTGGGGGATGGTCAGCTCTTCCTTGCAAAGCATTCTGGGACTAAGTATTTGAACACCCCCCAAAGAAGCAAAGAACATTCAAATTATCCAACCAGGAACAACTCCGCTGAAGAAAAATGGAAAGTGTCTTGTTTCAAACAGCAAAAGAGCGGGTCTAACCTAAATGTCCCACAACAGGAGACGGTTCAGGAGCATCACATTGCCACCACAGAGCACCGTGACAAAGAGGAAGGCGGCCGTGTACGCACAGATCTGGAATCATCTCCAAAATACGCTGTCCAGTGACCAATCATGCCCAGAACGGCATGTAAACGGCTGGAACGGGCAGCAAGGATACAGAAGAAACGGGTAACAGAACAGCCTACAAGCAGGAGAACTAGGGGCCACGGGTGCATGAAAGCAGTATTTTTCCGGGTATGTCTTGTTGTGCCATCTGAATTTTTTTGATGTGGGTATTATTGTTGCAATTTTTTTAAAAAAGAGCTTTGTGGGATGTTTAGTTTAAAGAAACTAGACTGTGCTCCCGAGGAGTCTGTCTTAACCTGCTCTCAACAGTCTCGCAGCCTTCAGACACACCAGATCTGCTCGCTACCCCTGACTTTCCCAAATGCACTGCTCATCGCAAGAGACTTTGCTCTGGAGACTGCCCACTTTCAAACAGTAACAGTCCTTTCTACTTGTGCAGAATTTCAAGAAGCTCTCTCGGGGCAATTAAGAACACGCACATTGGGATGCTGGCCCCTGCTTGCAGTCCTACCCACCCGGTAGGACTTAGAACTATCTCCAAACCTTACAGCAACCCTATAAATGAAGTAGGATCATGCCACCCTCCAGATGGGGGAAAAAAAAAAAAAAAAAAAGCAAGGCCCACCAAGGGAAAGCCATGTGCTAAGAGTCACACGGCCAGGGAAATCATAACCTTAGAATTCAGACCCAGTACCATGGGATAGCAAAGCCCAGGCCAGCTCTGCCCCACGGTGGGGATGCCCTAAACCGTATCACATTCCCTCACTTAATCTCACTTAATCCTTTAATCGAAGGCATCATTCAACCACCTCAAATGTCTATTCCACCGAAACACCAAGAGGGTGCCCTCCACGTGGGCCCAGCCCGGCTGGCCCGGAGAAGAGGGAGGCCACTCTGATCACCCAAGGCTCGCAGTAAGGAACCCTGAGACAGCTTCTGTTCTCAGGACAACACAGCTGCCAGGATACCCCTCAGCCTCACCAGACACAGTACCCCAGAAATGCCCGCTCTCGGTGTCAGGCGAATCGGCAGGTGCAGGAGCGAGAGGCGCCAAGCAGAAGCCACTTGTGGGCCATGGAGCCCAAGCCAGTCGCACCTGCCTGTCTCCACAGCCAGTCTGGCAGCAAAGCCCAGACACATGCCACATGCCACCACCTGGACCGGCACGATTTTGCCTGCAGTCAGAAAGAGCGCCTCCAACTGCACTAGGCCAATGGCAGCATCAGACTTGGGCCCTCCTTGACGTGCATTTATTTGTTACACCCTGGGAGGGCGCGTTCCTGTTTATGGAGAATTCAGATTCTTTCTCCTCTTCTGCCCGGGCCCCGCCCCACCACCCTCCGGTCAGACATGTTACCCTGGAAACAAACGTGATAGACCCAAAATCTTAATGACAAATGGTACTGAAGGAAAAAAAAATATTTGTGTTCACTCGCTGCCGCAGAAAACATCCAATGAACCAAAGGCGGGAAGGATGGACAGACAGGAGCTGGGTAAGGGACAAAGTGGAAAAAAACAAACACGCGTGCACACACACATACACGCGGACACGTCCCCGTGGGACCCGTGACTACCCCAGAGGACACAGGCTTGCATTCTCAGGCGGAAACCACACCGTGGGGCTGAGCTCCCCACTCGGCACTGGACACCCAGCAGGCGCTGAGTTAACAAAATCCAAGTTCAGAAGATTGCTGCCCCCACACCCCGCCCAAGAGAACTCCTAATTAAAGAGACCGACAAGGATTAAGGGGACTTCTCTTTTCTTTACCACGATAAAAAGCCCAGAAGAAACATTGCCATCGGAGGAGCAGAGTGGAGAAAATTTAAAAGCAAGTCACTGAGGAATTCAGGCTTGAAAATAAAGAAGGCCACGGCCACCTGTGCTCCCACCCCTGTGCTGTTTGGTCAAGGAATCGGATCGGACCCACCACTCTGAGACGCCATGTGCTGCATGTAATAAAATAAGGTGAAAGAAAAGGTAGGCAGCTTATTTGTGCTTCTTCGGCGCAGAGAAACAAAGCACACAGACAAAAGCTCTCTTCCAGCGGACAAACATGTCTAGCAGGTGATCAAATTCAACCCACACATGAGAACAGCAAAATGGATTCTGGTCGTGTGGACCCGGCTGCTTCTGCAGAACTCCTGGCCCTTGGCTCCAACCCACACTACAGTCGGCAGCCACGAAAAGCCCAAGGGGGCCAGGGGAATGAGAAGTCTGGATGCAAAAGGGGAATGAGGCACCACGTCTAGGCCACAGTCTGGGCATGACCGCAGGTGTGGTCCTGTGTACGCCGGGGAGGGGGCGGACTCGTCCCAATCACCCCTCACACGTCAGCCAGGTCACTGTCGCCTTTGTGTTTCCTTCTTTGTTTATGAGCACTGGGGATCCAAAGTCTCCAGCACAGAGTGCATTGGGCCCAGCGCTGTCACAGGCCACGTCCAGCACACTGCTGGCTCTGCGAGGATTTAATCAGTAACTGGCCCAGGAGACTGGCACCGGGGCAAGCGCCAACCCGACCCCACAGAAGGCAAAGTTTATGGCCAGGCCAGGAGGCGAGGCCGCCAGCTCCCAGGGCCCCAGGCTGAGCCCATCTCCCCAGCAGGGAATCAACTGAGGTCCACCTGCGGGGTGGACCCAGCTGGAGCAGCCTACTGGGGGGGGGGGGTGCTGGGAGCCCCCATATGCTTCTACCCTAGCCCGATGCAGCTGTGGTCCCGGAAGCCTTTATCTCTGACAACAATCCAGTTAATTGGATCAGTGTAGACAGACTCCAAAGATGGTTTGGGCAGGAGCGTATTTGGTTTATTTATCGGTTTGAATCCAGATCAATCACTCTGAGTCTTGTTCCTGAAGCCCACGCAATTAACCAGATAATTACCAGACAGTTCTGAGTTGGGCTGTGCCGACGGCTTGATACACGGATGATGGACATTTCATGAAAGGATTTGACCTGCTCCGGAAACATACCTGATCTATCAGCAGCTTGAGGCTGGGCCGGGGGACTCTGCAAAAGCCACGGGGCTGCACAGGGCTTCTGCGGTAGTGAACTACACTGAAATTCACCTTTGTTTCATTTGGGGCTAATATTTCTCAATAGCGTGCTTGGGCCACACTATAAAATGCAGACAGATTACATAATACCCAGGCCTCAGGGAAACCCCTCAGGGGTTCCTTTGCTTCCCCAGGGCCTGGACACCAACCAGGTGTCTCATGATGGGACAAGGTCCCTGGTACAGTTCCAGTCCCACCTCTGCCCTGGAAGCCACTGCCACAGCCAGGAGTGCCCTCAGCAGCCCCCTCCACACTCACAGGCCCTGGCACAGAGAGCCCCGCACCCCACTGGAGCCCACCAGGGCAAAATTCAAGGCCACCCCCTGTCCACAGGGCCCAGTGGCCACAGGCGGAGGAAGGGGGATTGGCCAGTCCATCGGACACTTGCTCATAGTTCCTACTTCCACATTTCCGACCATGCCGCAGCAGGGTTCTACTGAGACAAATCTTGTTCTACGGATGGCCTTCACCCCCGGTCCTGAAAATCACAGCTCCTCACCAGAGAGGGCCAAGCTACGAAGGTGCCACCCATCTCGGCTGGTGAAGGTGGTGCCGGGGCCTCTGGCTGCTGGAGAAGCCAGTGCCCAGCCTCAGTCTTTGCTTCTTTCCTCTCCTAGATACCTCTTGAGCAATCAGTCACTGGGGGGAAGGGGGCCTGGAGCCTCCAAAGCTGGCTTCCCCCCCAGACCATGGCCAGCAGCCCCAGAGCACACACTCCCGGCTTCTCCCACGGAGGGCCACTGTGCCTCTCAACCACTTCCTCTCCCTTCCCAACTCCCCTTCATTTTGAGGGGTGGGAGGAAAACACAAACACCCCCGGAAGCAGGGGGAGATTCGGAAGCCCGTTGGGGGCTCCTGATCCCAGGCAGGGAACTATTAAGGGCACTGGCTCCTGCCTGAACCTGAAACGCTGCGTGCTAGTGAAATTCTCTGAGGTTCTCTCTCCACGGAATGAAAAGCCAAATGCCCAGGCCTGTGGCTTTGGACGGGTTTAAGAACATGCATGAGCCTGAACCAGGGACCAGACCGCCTCACGGCAACCAGCGATCCTCCCTGAGGAAGAAGTCTTTGCAGATACTGCACCAACCTGCCCACAGGAAAGAAAAAAAAATAGGTGTTCTAAGCACGTCGGACCCGAAATTCAGAATAAGAGTCCTCATGTGTTTCAGTGCTCTGGGGAGGGAGGAGTGGTTTCGAGGAGTAGGGCTGCTGCTGCTAACTTTTCCCCCCTCCCCATTCCTTGGAGCATGTGTCACGGCCTGTGACACACTGCCAAGGGAACATGGATGCCGGGGAAATGTCTACACATGCTACATGTTTGTGACATGCCATGGAAGCGACACCCTGTTTCCTGGCTGGGTGTTCTTGGCACAGGTGTGGGCAGGCACTGGATTCTGCCACCTCCACCGCCCACCCCACCCCCGGCCCCAAAAACCGTACTTAGTAAACAGGATCACGATCACGTCCACCCCAGGGGGAGTGTGCGTTCTGGGGAAGACCTGCCACCTCTCCACAGAGAGGCCGGGATCCCCTCAGCAAGGCTCAGGCCCAAGCAGAGCTGGTGCTTTAAACTGTCCTTGTTTCAAAACACAAAGCATCCTGCTCAGCCTCCCGCCAGCCACCCCCACCCCCTGCGACCCCACCACAGCTGTCTTTCCCCACCTTGCAGATTTGATTTCAGAAACACATCAATGACTTCTCCTCTCCCTCTCATCCAGCTGACCCAGTCCCAGCCACACATATGAAACAATAACAGTAACAAAATAAAACCAGCCGCAGAACACCCATATACACACACTTCACAGCCAATGCAAGGCCAGGGCCCCGCAGCCAGCTTCCACTCCAGAGCCTGACCACCCCTCGGTGGGGAGGAAACAGTCCGGGACCCCCGGCCCCTCCCCCTCCTCTTCCAACATCCCAGCGTGCGAATGAGATTTTTCAGAAAGGGAAGCACCCAGTTTTGCCTACCAGCCTGAGCAGGAAAAAGACAGTGAAGCACAGAAAGGAACTGGCTTCTGGAAATTCTTTGGGTTTTGGGCTTCGAGGTTGTTAGGTTTTCTTTCTTTGGGGGGGGGGGGCTCGTTTCATTTTCCCCTCCAGCGCAGATCCAGATGGGCCAGGGGCTTTCAGAAAGGGAACCCCCACCACCGTCGGGGCCCAGCCCGGGTCTACCCCACGGTCCCATCCGTAAAAACACTAGCTAGCGCTGGGTCCGGGAGGTCCGCAGATGCCCAGGCTGGGGTGGGCCGGATCCGGTGCAGAATTCCGAGGGTCTCCCCGAGCCCGCCCGCTGGGCATAAGCCAGCCCCGAGCGCAGGCCAGGAGGGGGGCGCCGGGGTCCCCCCGCCAGCCCCCGCCCCGGCCTCCCCGGGCCGACCCGCCCCCCCCACCCCGGCGCCCCGCAGGCCCGGGGCTCCAGGTGCAGCGGCGGGCAGGGGGCGGCGGCGAGAGGGGGCGCCTCCCGGCCCCGAGGCGAGGCGCGGGGGTGCCGGCGCGCCGCCGCCGCGCAGAGCGACTCACCGTGGCGGACGCCAGGCTGTTGTCGGCCAGCGTTAGGTGGTGCGGCTCCCAGCGCCTCAGGAATTTCGAGGTGAGGATCTTGCTGAGAAAGGTCCGCGGGTGCCGGATGACACAGACCTGGATGTCGCCCTCCTGCAGCAGTTTGTACCTCATCCCGTTGCACAGCAGAAGGGCCCGGCGGCAGGGCACGGCGCCCATCTTCGTGCCCTCGGGGGCCGGCACGTCGCCCCCCAGCAGCGGCTTGGTCTCCTCGATCTGCCGGGGGTCGCCGCCGCCGCCCGAGCTGCTGGTCAGATCCATGGCCGGCCGGGCCGGGGCGGGGGCCGGGGGCGGGGAAAGGGGGCTGTCCCGGGCTGCCGGGGCGGCGGGGCCCCCGAGCGGCGGCCCGCACCCCCCCCACCGCCCAGGAAGGTGGGGGGGCGTGGGGCTGGGGGGGCGCCCGGCAGGGGAGGGGCCGGCGGGCGGGCGGGCGGCGGGCGGCCGGCGCTCGGCGCTTCCTCGCGGCTGCGCTTCCTCCTAGCTCGTCGGCTGCATGCTCGCGGCGGCCGGAGCGGCGGGCGGCGGGCGCGGGCGCGGGGCAGCGGCGGGGGCCGGGGCCGCGCGGGCGGGCGGGCGGGCGTGTCTCGGCCCCGCCGCCCGCTCGTGTGTACAGTACGTGTGTCTGGGCGGCCGTCCGCGGGCGAGTGTGCGGCGGGGGCCGCGGGGGCCGGCTCAGTTGAGAGATTGCAGAAGCCGCTCGGCGCCCGCGCGATTGGTCCCCGCGGGGTCATGTGCCCGCCCCTCTGACGTCAATGGCGGCAACGGCGGCGGCCGCCGCGGCTTCGGCCTCTCGCAGGCGGAGTCGGCCGCCGGGCGGGGACGCGAGGGGCAGAGGCGCGGCCCGACGGGAGGGGGCGGCCCCTGGGGAGGGGGCCGCAGCGGGCGAGCCCCGGCAGGCCCCGGGCCGGCGCCGCCCGGAACGTAGGGGTGGGCGGGGGGCCGCGGGGGCGGGGCGCGTGACGTCACGCCGAGCCGCGCCCCCGCCGGTGCCCAGGCCGGTGCCCCGGCCGGTGCGGAGCGCTGCGGCCCGCCGGCCCCCGCCCGGCCCCTCCCCCCACCCGCCCCAGCCGGCCGGGATCGGAACGGTCAGCGCCCCAGGACGTGCGGACGCGGGCGGCCGACGTGCACCCAGGTGCAGACCCAGGGTCCGGGGTTGGGGAGGGGGGTGGCCGGGCCGGGCTGGAGGGGCGGGGGGCTGGACCGCTTCAGCTCTGACACCCCCTCCACAGCTCAGGCTGCCCACCCGGCTGGCTAGGTGGGGCCATAGGACAGGGATGGTTCCTCGAATTAAAAATGTCCTCTCAGCTATCAGGGTGATGAGCTCACACTGCCCTGTCTCAGCCTGCCGGGCTCTGAGAGCCCCCTGGCCTTTCACAGATGTCTGTCGGGCCGAGGCCCGTGTGGTTCTCAAGCGCCCTGGGGGAGGGGACAGACTCCCTGGCCCCCCTCCTGGTGCCCCTCGAGTCTGACCCCTCTAGGAACCTAGACAACAAAGTCCCTCCCCAAAGTTCCTGGGCCCCTCCCCTTGTGCCTGAGCCCCAGCCGTGCCAGCTGCTTTGCCTCTCCCCTCAGACCAGCCCATTCATCCCTGCATGGGCAGGCCCAGCACAAGACTGGGAGAGGATCATACTGGAAACACCCTTGTGTAATGAGCCACAGTGTCACCTCGGAACTCCAACTCTGAAACAAAAACGTCTTCTTTCTGCCATCAGGAGCGGCACCTAAAGCCACCCAGCGAATGCTCAGCACCTCCAAGGGGCCTTCTCACAGCCACATGCTTCTGCCCTTAATACCATTTAAACCCCCAGATTTTTGCCTTTTTTGTTAAGGGAAGGTGCCTCTGTAGTGATTACAGGAGTGTGTGACTGTGTGTTGAATTGCATGGTGAATGCTGGCAGCTTGCCCACAGCATCCCTGTGGTGGGGATTATCCCCTCCCCACTCTCTCCCAAGACCGGGCAAGATGGAGAGGCTCCTGGAAGGATCCTATCCCTGAGCCTGGCCAGGGCCAGGAATGGGGGGTGGGAGGGGCGCACAGGGCCCAGCGTATGCCCAGTGTCAGGAGATGGGCAGAGCTGTTCCCTCCTCCTGGGCCCCGGGGGGAGGCAGTTAGGTGAGAAAATGGGGAATTGGTCAACTCTCCACAATTTGCTAGCAAATTCTGTTCTTGGAATTCTGACATTTACAGCCCTGAGACACTCATCAAGCAAGAAAGGGTCAAGCCCATGCCCCCACCTCATGATATAGATGTGGATTCAGAGCATAGTTGTGACCAAAACCCGCAGGCCATCAAGGGGTGGGATTAGGCCCGTTGTTCCGACCCCTTACGGAGCTCTCCCTGTATGCTAAGTGCTGTGCGCGCACACACCTGTTCCTTCTCACAGCAACCATCATATTCGTGCCATCACCATTCCATCCGGCAGACGAGGGTACAGAGAGGCTGAGTAACTTGCCAGGCTCGCTAGGCTCATCAGGCTCAGAGTCTAGGACCCTAAGGCAATGTAAAGGCAATGACCATGCTGTGCTTGGGCTATAGGAATGGAGAGGGGACCCCCAATCTATACCGCGGCACTGGGGTGCGTGTCCTGAGTCCAGGAGGTCTGCAGGAGTCAGGTAAAGGGCAGAGGTGCTCCTGGAAGGGGAATGGCACATGCAAAGGTAAAGACATGGGAGATATTCAGCCTGTCCAGGAAGCTGCATGCATTTGCCAAGGCTCACAAAGTGCCCCCGGGGTTACAGGGCAGAGGCCTAAGAGGTGAGAAGGGGCTGGGCAGGAAGCGCCCTGAAATGCAGGTCCGGGGACCAGACCTCCCTGCGAGAGCCGCAGAAAGCCACCACACGGACCACGTGTGTGAGTGGCTTGTAGATATCACCTTCATAAGGTCACTGGTCACAGCATGACATGGACAAGGTTTGCAGAGGGGCAGCCTGGAGACAGGGAAGTCAGTGGGGAGGCTGCGGAGAGGACCCAGGAGGGAGATGATGGGGGCCTGGAGGCCCCCATGGAGTCGTGGAGGAGGACAGCCAGAGCAGCTGCTGTCCACCTTCGGGACATCTGTGGACTCTCCTCTCCCCATTCAAGAGGCGAACTCGAGCAGAGTGAGATTTACGAGGGTGCAGAGAATCCCTGATTTCTTCCGGGGCCCATCCACACATCCTCTTGTACTGTGGTACTGTGGACGATGCTGCTTGGTACTGTGGACAATGGGTGAACGTTACGTAGGAATGTTAGGATTAAAAATGAGCAGCATTCAAAGTACCGGGTACTATGTGGGGCTTTCATGTTCGTTCTTCTTCCTTCCTCCCAAGGAACCTAGAAGGCAAGAATCACTATCATCCCCATCTTAAAGTGAGGAAGTGAAGACTCAGAGATGGTCAGGCAACTGTGGGAAGCCAGCCAAGATGTGAACCTATAATTCCGTTTGACCTGAAATTCCGCGTTGTCCCCATCCCATCTTTGCCATTTTTTTCCTGCACAGGTGCTCAGGGGAAAATGTTGAAATCAACTGAGGTCATCCTTAAATACTATTTCTTGGTTTTCGTTTGAAGTCAGTGACACAGAGCCCCCACGATGCTCCAAGAAGAGATCCACGAAGGCAGAATCCAGCGTTTCCTGGCCGATGGAAGAGCTAGCTCAGTGCCTGCACACAGTCAGACCTCAACAAATGGGCAGTGACTGACCAGTTGATAGTCACACTCGCCTATTCCCTGGGGCTTGGGCATGTGCAGGCAACAGGACTGGGTCGGTGCATTGGGCAGCGGCGGTACTCCGTGGGTGATATGCAGAGCCCCTCGCCTCCCACTGTCCCGAGTTCCTGACCTTAAAAGTCAAGGAGTCTAGCTGCCAGATTCCATCTGGAGCCCCCTCCCCGCAAGCCCCCAACCTCCGTAGGAGATGCGAGCTGGTCGCGTTTTCACGGATGGATCACAAGTTGTCCTTGATGTCACTGGATCCAGACCCTCCAAAGGACAAGCCAGGCCCCTCCCGGGCCACACGGGTGGAGAGCCCACTCACGGTAGCAAAGCACAGTGCTAGGAGCTGGAGTTGGAGTGAACGGCAGTGGACAGCCGTGCACGCCCATCTCCGCTCCCAGGTGCCTGAAGTCTCCCCCTGAGCTGAGAGGGGAAGGACAGAGCTGGCTGCCCTCAGAGGAATGCCATGAAGTGGCAAAGTCCCTGCTGGGGGAGGAGAACGTGGGACTGATAGCCGGCCCCGGGAGGGGTCCCCCGCAGCACCCTCTTCCAGCACTGCTGCCCCTTCCGGGGGACACGCCTGGAGCTGGGTGGTCTCCTCCTTGGCACGCTCCCCAGTGGAGATCCCCACCAGCCTCTGCCCAGCCCCCGTGTTGCCCCACTCCAGCACGAAATGGTGCATGAATCCCACACCCTCTACCCTCCAAGAGGGCAGGGTTCATTCCAGTTTTGCCCATCACTGTGCCCAGTGGTTTACTGGTAAATGTTTAACTGCTAGCTGACTGGAAGAGCATTTGGCTTCTCCGGTGGAAATGCTCCCCCCTGGGTAGTTTTCAGGCTCCCGAAGCGCATCACTGAACAGAGGTTGGGAAAAGACGCATCCCGTTGTAGGGCATGTCTGCCTGCAGATGCCGCGGGCCAGGGGTCACACCAGCAAACAGTGGCTGAGGGGCCGGATTCCCCTTGTGGCGGGCAAAGCATAAAATACCACCTGGCCCTTTTACACATTTGGAGACCCCTGCAACAGACATCACCTTCGGAACAGAGATACTGTAGAAATAGAATAATTAGGAAGTGATGAGTTCTGGTACCTTTTAAAAATATAATTGTACAGTGGCTAACTGAACATAATAAAAAAATATATATATATATATACATACACATACATAATTGTAGCTTTATATCATTTAAGCTTGTTTAGTGGCTGACAACCCACGGGAAAAATTTCTGAAAAACCAACAAGCAGCTCTCCTGAGCCCGTGTAGGGTCAGCTCCAGGACGCCTGTGTCTAGGGCCTAGCCCGGAGGAGAAACACAGCACTTATGCATTGAATGGCTGGAAATCAATGCCAATATTCAAAGTACTAGGCCACACTGCCCTGCTTCGTTCCTTCATTCTTTCTTTCGGTCCCATTAAACACCTAGCTATTCGCGCCTCCAGAGGGCCAAGGACTTTGCCAGGTTCCGTTAGTTCTTCTTTATCCGCAGGGGATACATTCCAAGACCCCCACACAGATAGTACCAAACTCCATATAGACGGTTTCTCCCCGCACACAGATACCTATGATAAAGTTTCATTTATAAATTAGGCACAGTGAGAGATTAACAACAATGACTAATAATAAAATAGAGCAATTCTAATATACTGTGATAAAAGTTATGTGAATGTGGTCTTTCTCAGAACACCTTATTGTACTGTGCTCCCTCTTCTTGTGCTGATGTGAGACGATAAAATGACTACATGATGAGAGGAGGTAAGTGATGTAAGCACTGACGTAGCATTAGGCCACTATTGACTTTTTTTAAAGATTTTATTTATTTGGGAGAGTGAGAGAGGTGCAGAGGGAGAGGGAGAAGCAGGCTTCCCACTGGGTAGAGAGCCAACGTGGGGCTGGATCCCAGGGCCCTGAGATCGTGACCTGAGCCAAAGGCAGATGCTTAACCAACTGAGCCACGCAGGTGCCCCCACTACTGACCTGGCCAGGTGTCACAAGGAGGATCTTCTGTTCCCGGATGGGAGTTGACGGCGAGTAACTGACAGCGCAAATGGGTAGGGGGGGACTTCTGTGCTACAGACCCGGCTCACACAAGACTATGCCCTCACAGAGCTCCTAGCTGAGTGGGGGGAACCAGACACCCCTCCCTTCCAACCATCTCCCTCGCCGGAAAAAAAAAAAAAAAAAAGAATCCCAGGAGGAAAACCAACTCCTTGCCCTTCCAGCTGTATTTTGTTGATTTACCCTAAACTGGGGTGGTAACAAACTTTTCCCAGGTCATAGACATTACATGAGATCATCGATGTTGGGCTCACGGCCTGGCACAAAGCAGGCACTTCGAATAAGCAGTAGCTATCAGACATGGCTACGGTCCGTGTAGAACCCACATTTCCCCCGGCCCTGATGTCCGGCTTTCCATCCAGCCCACTTGTCCTGACCTTCCCCACCTGCCCCACGGCGGGGGCACAGACACTCCTGATACAGCCTCGCTGCAGGGGTTTCCGGCCACGGCACTACAGGCACCTGGGGCTGGAGAGTTCTTCCTGGGGGGCAGCCGTTGTATGCGCTGGGGGGCACTTAGCAGCACCCCAGCCTCTACCCACAGATGCCTGCAGCAGCCCTAATCCGTGACAAGCACAATGTCTCCAGGCATGGCCACCGTCACCTGGAAGCCTTAATCACCCCTCACCCCTGGCTGAGAAGCCCTGGTTTGAACGAAGACATTTTCCTACCCCTCAGCCTGGACGCGCTGCTCGCTGGGCATCCCGTAGGCTGCCGTCTGGGGGACATTATATGGTCCACACTCGTGCAGTGGCGTGTCCCTCCTCAGATGCCACCTCCCGGGGGCTGGAAACAACGCAGCCGGCTTTATCAGACTCTCAAGGAACACGGGGACTCACAGGAGGGAGTAAGTTGCCACCTGTTTTAAGTCGTGTTTCTGGAGCCAATTTCATGGCACGAGGCCATGCCAAGCACCGAAAGCAGGCAACAAGATTGTTCGTAAGTGGTCCCAATCCCGTGCCGACCACCCGTGGCGCTCTTTCTTCGGGGGCGCTCTCGGGAAGCTCCATCTGGAAACTCTGTCTCAAAACTGCACCAGCCAGGAGAGCATTCCCAGACCCCACTTCTACCAGGCAAGACGCACCAGCATGATGGAACGCACGCCCCATCCCAACGGCATTTAATGTACTGATCAAATAATGAAATGTGCCTATTCTCCTGCTACGAGGAGAGGAGTCGTGTTTTCATCCCGAAGTCGGTGAATAGCCTCCCCCCTCTTTTGAGCTCCTGTGAAGTCAGCTCCTTTTCTAGGCTTCTGGGCGGGGAGGGTGGGGGAGGGGTGGGAGCAGGTTTCCTCTTAACAGCCTGTGATACTGGGTAGTTGAATGAGGACCTCGCGCTTGCGCGCGCACACACACACACACACACACACTTCTCTGGTTTCAGAGGGCAAAGCTGGGCATCTAAAGAACATGAAGTGCCATCCTCTCCCCCTTCCCTTCCTTGTTTTCACCAAATAATTATGCCTGAGGTTCGTAAAAAGCATTACAGAGGATCGAGTGTTTATCTGGAACTATTCTTTTTAACACACAATCAGCTGATGGATTGATTGAGTTACCCACACACAACAGAACCTTAGCAGTGGTTATCTCCGGAGTGACGGATTACAGGTCATTTTTTCCCATTTCTTAAGTCCATGTTATTGAAGTATCATTTACATGAAATAAAACACACCCACTTTAAGAGAACAGGGTTGATAAGTGTTGAAGAATGCATATACCCATGGAACCACCATCTCCATCAAGATAGCAACACAGAACATTCCCACAACCCCAGAAAAGTTCCTCTGTCGCTCCTTTGAGCTGACCCCAGCCGCCTACTTCTCATCCCAGGCAACCCCTGCTCTGCTTTCTGTAACTATAGATAGACACTAAACTAAATGGAAATAGAATCAAAAGAGGGGCACCTCGGTGGCTCAGTCGGGTAAGCAACCAGCTCGTGGTTTTGGCTCCGGTCATGATCTCAGAGTCCTGGGATCGAGCCCGGTGTCAGGCGCCTCGCTCCACAGGGAGTCAGCTCGAGAGTCTTTCCCTCTTCCCCTCCCCCGTGCTTGCTCTCTCTCTCTCTCTCTCTCTCTCTCAGCTAAGAGAGTGAATCTTTAAAAAAAATAAATAGATAAACAGAATCGAAAGATACACACTCCTTCGGGTCTGACCTCTTTGACGCAGCATGACTGTTTCTAAGCCTCATCCAAGCTTGTGTGGGTTTCATGGTCTCTTTTGTCGTCGACTTACTATGTCCATCACGTGGATATAACATGGGTAAATGTTTTCTTCATGCTTCCCATCCCCCCCAACATTCCCACAAGCATGTGTTGATTTGCCTTAATTTTTTAAAAAAAGATCAGCGCCATTTGTTTTTTGTTTCCTGTTTTCTTTTTTAAATGCACGGGGACTTTACGAAGAGCCCAAGCGCCAGGCCGCCCTCGGCCCGTGGAAATGGATGCCCAGCACCACTACACAGAGGACTGAAGGCCATGGATCATATTTTTAAAAATAAAAACCACTGTGTTTTTCAGATTAATTGCATCGCTCTCCCACACCAGCATTTGCGGTGAGCTGCTCAAATTGGCCAATTTAAATGTGACCTCACATCTTTCCCCTCCGTCCGCTCTGAGTCCGTTGCTAAGAGGCAAGAAAGGAAGTGTCGGGGGGAATGTGTTACATGTGTGGAGTACCTGCCGCCCCCCCAAAACTTGCCCACATCCCTCTTTGCGCACTGGCCCTTCCAGACAATGCTCAGAGGGGCGAGAATGATGCTCTCCCCCCATCTGCAGGGCAGGAAGCTGAGGCGGGACCCGGGTTTGTCTCAGAGCCCGCAGCAGGAGAGTGGGAGGACGCCCTCCAGGGGCTCCCGGGAGGACGGCAAGGGAGGCTGGTAGCGCAGACTTTGGACTTGGATGCCCACTGGCCACCCTGCTTAGCTGAGCGACGCTGGCCAACCCTCTTAACTTTCTGACTCTCACTGTTCCTCTGCGAAACAGAGATCCCATCGTGACCTTCACCACTGAGCTGATGAGATGACGTGTGCACAAGGCGGAGGAAGAAGTCCGTGTGCTCCGTCAGTGGTCGGCGGGGATGGCTTCTCACTCCCGGTCTGCTCTTTCCTCGATCATAGCACCGGACTAGCACTGACTCCAGCCTGCCCGGCCACAGCGAAAGGAGGGGACATTTCCTGCAACCCCAGCAGAGACGTGAGAAGCCAGCGTCCAGATGTAGCCAAGGTCTCGGCAGCAACAGAAGCCAGGGCAGCTTCATAAAGAGTACACATAGGGGTGTCTCACTGAACCCCAATGGCATAAAGGTAGCCGCGTTTCAGAAAAGGCAAGGAACCTGGGCCCAGAGCCTTCTTTCTGCTTTGCGTGTCTGCATTTCTCTGTACCACCCTCCCCGACCCCCCTGCCCCGGGTCTTCTCGACTATGTCACCTCAGCATGACAAGGTAGCCATTTGGGAGACCAGCTGGGATCAAACTAGGATCTCTTGGGCCCAGTTCCAAGGGAAGGATTTGGTCGGCTCAGCTTGGGCCAGATGCCCTCCCCCAGCCAGAGTCTGAGTCAAATTCAACCAACATGGTTGTTGACAGCCACTCCCTAAAGGTGGGAAGGATGGTCATACGGGTCACGGTGAGCCAGACAGAAACCCCCGCCAAGAAATGTCTTGTTAACAAGTAACAACCACCTCTTTCATTGTGTTCCCCAACTATATGCATTTCTTCTTTTTTTTTTTCAAGCAGTGAAAAATGCTTTACTGATTTTTGCAACTATAACTATGCCAGGAAAAAAATCATTAAAAATTAACAAAACATTGCAGAAACAAGATAAAAGTAATGGACTAACCTATTTTAATTATAATACAGTTTTTGAAAAAGGGGGGAAATTATGCCTTCATGTTGGTCTGGCGCAGTAATGAATGACAGTTTCCATCTTTAAACCTTAATTTTGTCAAAACATATTTCTGCACATATTCGTGTTTTGCCAGATTTGTCGATCTACCTTCCCTTCCTATGCATTTCTTTTTTTAAAGATTTTTTAACTTATGTATTTGTCAGAGAGAGGGAGAGAAAGATAGCACAAGTGGGGGGAGCAGCAGAGCAGTGGGAGAAGCTGAGCAGGGAGCCCGATGTGGGGCTCGATCCCAACACCCTTGGATCATGACCTGAGCCAAAGACAGATGCTTAACGGAGTGAGCCACCCAGGCGTCCCTGCATTTCTTTATCTTATTAATAATCATAACGAAAAACCACAATAGGGCTTACTGTGTGCCAGTCACCGGTATAAGCACTTTGCCTATGATGACGCTTTAATCCTCACAAAAGGGCAATGAGATTTATTCTGTCCATTATACATACAAGAACACCGAGGTAAAGAGACGTTAGGCAACTTGCCCAGGATCACACCTGCATTCGGCCAGTCTGGTACCAGACCCGATCTCTGACCATGTGTGTTACTATTTTAGCCCCCGTCATGCTTTTTTATAATTCCTCTGTTAGCCCAAGTCTTTCAAAATGAAAGAAGCAAAAAAGGATGAGGAAGGAGAAGATGTGATATGTAACACTTCACAGAAGCATTTAACAGCAGACAATGGAAGACGCTGGAGTTCTGCCGGCGGTCTCCCTGTTCCCTTCCGAGCTGGAGCTGGGGCGCAGGTGTGCTTGCTTGCGTTGCCCATGCCTCTCTGCACAGCCCTGTGACTCTTCGCTGGCCTGTGACCACCTGGGGCAAGACCTGCAGCTTCTCCACCTCCTCCCCTGTCCCTGCACACAGCAAGGTTTGTGGCTGTGGAGGAACGTGTGCCCCAGCTCATGGCCTTCAAAACCCTTCTAGAAATAGGCAAGGAGCTCAGTCCAAATATGGTCGCTGTGAGACCTCAAGAAAAGGGGGTTTGTGGAAAGAATGTCCACGTGAGAACCCAGCCCACGAGGAGCAGCCAGCCAGGCCTTGGGAGGAACAGGCATCACGGCGGGGTCTGCACAGAGCCTCCTGTCTCCCCTCGTTCTCTCTGATCTCTGTGGGAGTCTGCTGGGCTCCTCATGGAACACAGCCTCGCCTATGTGCCTGGCATTGGGCCCCACATGGCCACCTCACCCCAGGCCCCCAGGGCTAAATCGTCACCATCTCCCGCTCTCTCATCCCTAAAAGTCCAGGTAAAGAATCTCGTGACCTGGCTAGACTTGATCTGGCCAGGTCCCCGGGTCTCAGGTTGCAGGCCGAGGGCCCAAGCAGGAAAGCACCTTGCCGGGTGTCTCCCCAAGAGAAGGGGCCAAGCCAGGACTCTGGTCTTTCGGCGCCCACGTGAGTTCTGTGGGCTGCTGTAACAGAGCGGACCAAGGCGGAGTGCCTTGGACAACAGAAACGTATTCGCTCCAGCTCCAGAGGCCTCAAGCCCCAAATCAAGGTGTCAGCAGGCCTGGTGCCTTCTGAGGGTAAGGGAAAGGATCTGGTCTGGTCCAGCTCCTGGTGGCTCGCTGGCATTGTTCCTCGGCTTGTAGATGCCCTCCCCCCTCACCCATCTCTGCCTTCATGGTCAAGGCGTTCTCCCTGTGCGTGCCTGTGAGCAAAATTCCTCTTTTCATAAGGACACAGTCATATTGGATCAGGGTCCCACCCTACTCTAGTATGACCTCATCTTCACTCAGTACATCTGCGACAATCCTATCTCCAAATAAGGTCACAGTCTGAGGTCAGGGGGTTAGGACTTCGCCACCTAAGGGCCACTCCGTGCTGCCCGCGGCCAGTTCGCCCCACAACACGCCTCAGTCCCCAGGGTCCGGTCAGCCCCGGAGGGCGTCGCTCTTCCTGTGTTCTCTGGAGCAGGCACCGACACAAGTCTGCCCTACTGTCCTCAGGCTGACACCAGAGCAACGGTGATTCAAGGGGAGCCACTGTGGGTGCCCGGGGCGGGGCGCGACTCGTCTCTGCTGGGGCACGTCCGGAGACTTCCTGTAGATGGGCAGCCCATTATCTGTGCTTCTGCCTCAGCTCTGGGTCCATGAGGCAGCGTTAGTGGCACGAAGCCTGAACAGCACACATGGGGCTCAGGAACCCTTTCAGCATGGACCACGATGACCTGTGAAGCAAAGCCAGCAGTGTGACCCCTGACCACATGGCTTCACCGTGTGGGCGGCTGACAGGTGCCTGGGTCCTGGACCTGTCATTCAGGCAAGTGGGTTATTTCGATATTTATTCACTTTCTATTTTGTCTGGATGAAAATCTTAAGCAGATTTTACCTAGAGGTTAATTGGCCAGATCGACCCTGAGTATTTCAGAAGCCCCGGATCTGGGTTCAGGGTGGAAAGTCGGCCCTGCCCACCCCTCTGGCCGTGTCAGCCATCACCAATCCACCGCGGAACCCTACCTGAGATCACAGGCCAGGAAGTGGCAGGGTGGGGACTGGAATCCGGGACTGTGTACCCTGGAGTCCGTGTTCTTTTCGTACTTTGATTTGGTGACTCACAGTTTTGAGCCTGTCCTTGCGTGCTGGCCTCCTCGTAAGGGAAAATGCGAAGGGGGTCATCAGTGCATCCAGATCCTAGAGGTCACGATCCCCTCCTTCACCGCCGAGGAGCAGTCAGCGAGACGGAACATTTGCCTTGCCAGAGCGGAGTCTTCTGTCCACCCCTCCTATTCTGCCAGTGGGGGGGGGCCAGGCTTCAGAGAAGGTAAGGAGCCGTACCGAAGACCACACGGGTGGCAAAGCCAGGCACAGAGCTCCGACCCCTCACCCCCAAGTTCCCTTCCACCAATTCCTTTTCTCCTCCAGCGGCTGATGCAGGAGGACACCGTGTTCCTCATCCTGCCGCTTGCTGTCCGAGTTCACGGTGTTGCCTCCCGGGGGGGGCTCCCCGTCCTCTTTGTTCCCTCTGCCCCGACCCACTGAAAGCACACCGTGTGGTTCCTCCCCATCCCTCATGATGTATGCCTTTGCCTTCACGCTCTCCTGGGATTCCTACAGCTTTTCTCCACGCCCCTTTCTTTCCTCCGGGCCCCTCTCCTGGTATTGCATCTCTCAGCCCTAGGGAAGGGGCCGATCCTGCCTCCTGCCCCCTATTTCCACGGGGCCCCTCTGGCTCTGGTTCCCACTCCCACGACCCCCTTGTTCTGCCACCTCCCACTGCCCATGGGGTCCTTCCTGGGGGCCTAATAGATGGGGCAGGCCCAGCAATCAAGCTGAGCACACCCTTCTTCATGGCCACAATCCCGGGCGGCTGTGAGAAGTCCTCACAGCCCAGGGACTTTTTAGAACTTTTTACAAAATGATATATTTTCACTTGGAAAAATAATCAGATATATGTAAGTTTAAAAAGAGCAAACAAGGGGCATCTGGGCGGCTCAGTGGGTTGACTATCCGACTCTTGATTTCAGCTCAGGTCATGATCTCAGGGTCGTGAGCTCAGCGTGGGACTCTCCCTCTGCCCCTCCGCTCCAACAGTCTTTTTCTCTCACATAAATAAATAGAATCTTTAAAAATAAATAAATAAATGAAGAAAGCAAGTCGTAATGAATATTAATTAAATACCTACTATATTCTAAACACAATACCCGTGTTAGCTCTTTTTATCCTCAAATGAGAAATTCCACAGGACAAATGACACGGTTTCTTCAGCAAATAAACAGCAAAGAAAAAACATGGAAGAGGAGCTAGCATTTAGATTTAAAAAGACTTAAAAGTGCTTTCCGCTGTAGGAAGATTCGTGACCAGGCACAGTCACAGGTCAGCCCCTGCGTCTGGGGCATTATGCTGAGGACCCACGGTAAAATGTACCACCTTTGTTGGATGTTGGAACATGGTCCTAATAAAACACTGGGGGAAAGGATGTATCAGCCAAATGTAATATGTGGTCCTTGCAGATCCTAATTCGAGCAAATCAAATTAAAAAGGCATTTATGGGACAATCAAGGACGATTAAACACTGATTAGGTATTAGATGATCTCAAGAAATGGTTTTTAAAAAACTTTTAGGTGTGGGGCACCTGGGTGGCTCAGTGGGTTAAAGCCTCTGCCTTCAGCTCAGGTCATGATCCCAGGGTCCTGGGATTGAGCCCCGTGTCCGGCTCTCTGCTTGGCGGGGAGCCTGCTTCCTCCTCTCTCTGCCTACTTGTGATCTCTGTCTGTCAAATAAATAAATAAAATCTTAAAAAAAAAAAAACAAAAAACTTTCAGGCGTGATCATGGTGCTGTGGTGATTCTTTTTTTAAAGAGTCTGGGATTCGCTTTAAAAGAGCCAGCAGGCGGAAATGCAGAGGAGACACGATTGGCAGTTACACTGAGGCTGGTTAGTGGAGGTCCATTGGATGATTCCTTCTTCTTTTGTGAAGGTTTGAAAATGCCCATAATAAAGAATTAAAAAAAACAACAGTCTGTCGGGGGAGGGGAGGTTTAGAGATGTCAGGTTACTTGCCTGAGATCACCCCGCTAGTAAATCCCTTAATAGGGATTAAAGACTGTTTCCTACCTCACATACGATCTCCCGTTCTCCACCCCCTGGTGAATATCCATCTAAAACTTCTTTGCATATAAAAGGATTTCACATACCTTAAAATATATATGTGCTGCGTGACTCTATCCTTTCGTGACGCAAATTATGTCAGTGTGTCCTTAAGCAGGTGTTTCTGACATAGAACTGTGGAAAAAGAGCTAAGCCATAGAGCACTTCCTGAGCTGAGCACTCTCTCCTGGGCCATTCAGAGGACACTCGCAGGGCCTCCGGCGTCATCATCAGGGCATGGTACTGTCCCCATTGTCACAGAAAAGGAAACAAACTCAGTGAGGAGAAGTGGATCAGCCAAGGGGACAGAGCTAATAACTGAGAAGAAATTCAGGCACGTGCTTGATGGTGTGACTGAGCAAGGCCTACCTGCCCGTCTCACCTGGAACCCCAGGAGGGCAGCCATCTTGTCTGCTTCCCTCACCACCTCACCTGACAGGAGAAATCAAGATTTGCCCAACGGACGATGGAACTCAGAGAGGCAGGAGGCTCTCCGCCAATGAGCTAAACACCCTTTTTTGAGAAAAACTGTGGTAAAACACACATAACCTAGAATGTGCCATCTTGCCCAATTTTTTTTTAAAGATTTTATTTATTTATTTGAGAGAGAGTGTGTGAGAGAGAGAATGAGCATGAGAAGTGGAAGGGTCAGAGGGAGAAGCAGACTCCCTGCCGAGCAGGGAGCCCGATATGGAACTCGATCCCGGGACTCCAGGATCGTGACCCGAGCCGAAGGCAGTCGCTTAACCAACTGAGCCACCCAGGCGTCCCCCATCTGGCCCATTTTGAAGTGTACAGCTCTGTAACGTTAAATACATTCACAACATTGTACAACCACTACCGCCATCCATCTCCAGAACTTTCTCATCTTCCCAAACTGAAACTCTGTCCCCATGAACCGTGAACCCCACACGTCACACCCCAGCCCCTGCAGCCACCATCGGACTGCTCTGGTCCCTCGGAGAAGTGGACTCACACCGTATTTATCCTTCAGTGGCTAGCTTATTTTGCTTTGCAGAATGTCTTCAAGATCCATCCGGTTGTAGCATATGTCAGAATAATCAAGATTATTCCCTCGTTCTTATACACCGCATTTGATTT
Source organism: Martes martes (assembly GCF_963455335.1). Taxonomy (NCBI): domain Eukaryota; kingdom Metazoa; phylum Chordata; class Mammalia; order Carnivora; family Mustelidae; genus Martes; species Martes martes. The sequence continues at coordinate 7,110,699 of NC_137905.1, forward strand.
ATTCGTGTATCCATCAATGGACATGTGGGTTGTTTCCACCTTTTGACTATTGTGTTTAGTGCTGCTATGAACATAGGTGTGTACACATCTCTTTGACGCTCCCCCTTTTTTTTTTGTTTGTTTGTTTGTTTGGGTAGATATCCAGGGGTAGGATTGCTGGATCATATGGCAACTCTTTTTCTCGAGGAACCTTTGGGATCCATTTTTAGGCTGTGCTTTTCATCTAGTCACGAGCTTTTCTGTGTTGCCATGTTTTCGTGATTTTGGCGGCCAGTCGTGGGTCCCGATGAGGTGGATCTCCTATGTCCTCCTTGCTGTCTCTCTCTTGTTCGCCCAATGGCAACTGGGATTTCCCTTTGCGCCCCCTTCCTAATCTACCTCAGGTGATCCTTTGGGTGGTCACGTTGTAAATTTCCCTCCTCACTCTGGAGTGGGCAACGACCACGGTATCCTTCTCTGCCCTCTCTCTCCAGGGACTGACTACTGCTAAGCCTATCAGTAAGTTTGCAGGATCAAATATTATTGAAGTAATTAAGTAATTACCTCCTTCCCTGAGGGCTCTTTCCAACTTTTCAATATTATTAACAAAGCAATGACAAAGGGAGGGCCTTTTTTTTTTTTTTTAATGCTGTTGAACCAGTTCCTTAAGATTTATTGCCGGGGGTGGGATAACACATCACTGGATTTGGGGTTGGGAGGAAGAAATGAAAGAAAATGGCGGACTGGGTGCTGGTCACTGAGCGAGGGGGCCAGAGGAAGTGTACGTTGGTGAGGGAGATCGGTGTTGCTTGCTCCTTTCCCACCCCTGTGAGGAGTAACTCTTCTCCCCATTTTAGATTGTGCCTGTAGTGGACTGAATGTGTCCAGAAGATGCGTCTACCCAGAATCTGTAGACGTGACCTTATTTGGGAAAAGGGCTTTGGTAAATTAACTTCTGGATCTCAGGATGAGATCATCCCTCATGAGAATGGTCCCTAAATCTAATGACGGTCCTCAGAAGAGAAGAGGAGGGAAACAGACACAGACAGAGCAGAAGGTAAAGACAGAGGCAGGGATCGGAGCGATGCCTCTCCAGGCCAAGGAACGCCAAGAATTGCGGACAGCCACAGAAGCTAGGAGACAGCCATGGATGGGTTCTCCCTTGGAGCCCCAGAAGGAACCAACACATCAACGTCAGGCTTCTGGCCACCTGAACTGTGAGAGAACACACATCTGTTATTTCAAGGCCCCGTGTTTGTGGTGATTTGTTACAGCAGACACAGGACACGAACATGGCGCCCATCTCTGCAGACCCTTCCAGAAGGATGCAGCCACGGTTCAGGCTCCAGCTGGGCTCATCCTTGGGGCAGGCACAGGTGTCACTGTGTTGGGCGCCCACCTTGTCAGGGGAAGTCCCCAGGTATGCAGTGCAATTGATGTTGGAGAACTGGATGTGGGCCTCAGCCTACCGGGGATACCAGAGGTAGCACAGCCTCTGGCAATCCATCTGGGAAAACAAAATGATGCTCTTTGCAAACACCCACACGCACAAATAAATTCCAAGTGCACGGAGGCCAGGACTTGAGAAACAAAACCTTGAATGATGTAATAGAAAATATAAGACGTTATTTCTATGACCTTGGTGGAGGGAAGGATTTCTTCAACAAGATAAACCTTGCTGCTTGAAGCATTTGAGCACGTTAAAGTTAAAAACCTCTGTCCCTCCCAGGATAAACAAGCGTAAAGAGAGGCTAACGACCAGGAGAAAAGTCTGGCAATGCAGGCTAGGACCTAGGATTTACAAAGAACTCCAGAACTCGACATGAGAGACAACTCTCAAGTCCAGCTGTAAAATGGGCAAAGGTATGAAGAGGGGATCCACTGAACCAGAAACAATAACCTCTGAAAAGATGTTTGATTTCATTAAAAATCGGAAGCGGGGGGTACAGATTAAATGGCGGTCACGTGCCATTGGTCCTTCACCAGATTGGTAGAGAATGAAACGGTCTGACAACGTTAAGTGGCCATGAAGATGGCAGAGAGGCAGAAAGCCCCGTGTCCCGACCGCCATGCGCCCTCTCCCACCCAGATGCATACGTTGGAGCCCTAAGCCCCAGAGCCTCTGAATGTCTCTCTTTGGAGAGAGTTCTCTAAAAAGGTAATTAAGTTAAAATGAGGTCATATGAGTGGGCTCTGCTCCAGCACAACTGGTGTCCTTAGGAAAAGGGGAACATTTGGCCACAGAGACAGAAAAGCACAGGGAGAAAGCCGAGGGAAGACTCGGGGGAGAAGGGCATGTGCAAGCCCGGGGACGCGCCCGGGCCACCAGGGGCTGGGAGCGAGGCCTGGAACGGGTTCCCCCCTCCTGGCCTTCAGCAGGAACCCACGTGACAACACCTTTACTTGGGACCTGGAGCCTCCAGCACTGTGGGAGAATAAATTTCTGTGGATGAAGCCGCGAAGCCTGGAAAACCAATACAGCCACCAGCCAGAGAGTGGCTCCTTTGCTGTGGGCCGTCCACCCCGTGGAACACTTGCTGGGGGTGTAAGCGGTCAGCCAAAGCGAGCTGCAGAGCGCCGTGGACCGTGTGATGCCGTTTCCATACACGCGGACCCACAAAAACGCTGCGTCTAGTTCTCGCTAAATGAATAGTAGTCGCCTCAAAACACGCATGGGAAGGGTCATACAGGAGAGTGGTGATATACCCCTGGAGACAGAAGAGAAAACCTGGACGCAGAACAGCCCCTGAACTCAGGGCCTTCAGCTCCGATCTAGAAGGTGATGCTTCTTAAAAAAGGCTTGAAGGAAATAAGGGAAAATTCACGCATTCAACAAACATGGCCAGCAAGGTGAGGGGCAGGGGTGGGCCCCAGGCAAAGCTGTACACGAGAGTCTGGGTCCCTGCTCCTTAATTCTTGACCCTTCTCTGGGTTCACGGCCCCCCTTCTCCCAGCAGACGTTGCAAGGTTTCTCCGCATACAAGGTGAGTTTCAGAAAGCATTATTTACGAGTGTGCACACGCACACACACACACACACACACACACAGACTCCAGAACGAGCAACACGACATAGCAATTTTCTCTCCCAATTTTTGTCTCCTAAGGAAACAGAAGAACTCAGATACACCTTTCACATCACGCAACAGGAAAGAAAAGAACAAAAATATGCCAAGAAAGAAGCTGCCAGCAAGACAAAATGAACCCAGTTTCCAGCAACAAAGGCATGCAAATCCCAGAGCCTGTCAACTTATGAAAAGCCAGGAAGAGATGCAAAGAGTAAACAAATTTATGGAAAATGTTGAGTCTCAGGAATGGCCAGAATCCCACCTCCCACCCCCAGCCCCGCCTGCTCCTGTCAGGGAGCCCTTGAAGGGTCTGAGAGCAGGCTCTGAGTCGTCCGCGAATTCACCGCGTGCCCACATAGTGAGCGCCTGCTGGGTGCCGGGGAGCCCACGGCGGAGGACGCCAGGGGTGCTGGGAGGGAGGGTGAGGGTCCTCTAGCCGCTGTGGATCAGGACGGGGACAGAGTCCAGCCCAGCTTCCCATCAGCTGGTTTCCTACTCACAGCCTGTCTCGGGGTACGGGGCTCCTCTGAATTTTACGAGGCTCCCCGATGGGTCCCTGTCTGCCTGGGACACGTTTCGCTACGGCACCGGAAGCCCCGCCTCCCAGGGAAACAGGGATTGTGGTCACCCTACCTCTTCCAGATGAGGAAACAGGATCGGAGTGGGGAAGTGACCAGATCGAGGCCAAGTGGCTGAGCCAAGGTTGGAAGCTGGGCCCGTGGGAGTCCGCACCAGACGGGTGGGGAAGACAGAGAGGTCAGAGGCACCCAGATCAGAGCAACTTTGAGGAGGTCCACACTTGCGCTCTTATAGATGAGAGCAGTGAGTCCTCAGGGCTGGGTCAGGGCTGGTGAGTTAGGCAGGCCCGGTGACCACCTACGTCAGGACGAGGCGGACAGTCTCCCTGGGAATGCAATTTGGCAGCTTACAGTTAACACTGCGAAATTGTTCATACCCTTTGACTGAATAATATTATGCTTGGAAAACTATTTTAAGGAAATTATCCTTTAAAAAAAATTAAAAAGCTATTGGAAAGAAAATGTTCTCTGCAGAATTATCTGGAAGAGAAAATAAACCTGAAAAGCCCACAGAGGGCACCGGTTTCGCACATCATGACACATCTGGCCAGGGACATTGTTATACAGCCACGAAAATGTAACTGATGACTCTGTAGCAACACAGAAAACTCTTGGGACGTGGAGTAGTAGCTTATGGTAAAAAGCGTAAGTGTCTTGGGCACCTGGGTGGCTCAGTGGGTTAAAGCCTCTGCCTTCGACTCAGGTCATGATCCCAGGGTCTTGGGAACCAGGCTCTCTGCTCAGCAGGGAGCCCGCTTCCTCCTCTCTCTCTGCCTGCCTCTCTGCCGACTTGTGATCTCTGTCAAATACATAAATAAAATCTTTAAAAAAAAAAAAAAGCGTAAGTGTCTTGTGCCTGCAGCTTCCCACAATGGAGGACCGATGGAGGACCAGGCTGGAAATGAACCTGCAAAGTCGTGTGTGTGTGTGTGGATAAAGCAAGATTTTTTAAAATAAGATTTATTTATTTATCGGAGAGAGAGAGCAGGAGTGGGGGAGAGGCAGAGGGAGAGAATTTCCAACAGATTCCCCTGCTGAGTTCAGAGCCTGAGGCAGGGCTCGATCTCACGACCCTGAGCCAAAACCAAGAGTCAGACGCTTAAATGACTGTACTATCCAGGTGCCACAGGGAAGACTTTTTTTTTTTTTAAATTAAAGATTGTCTTTAATCCCCTTTTATTGTCTTTTGCAAATCAAGGAGGGAAAGCTAGGAATTTTCTGCACAGATAGCTTCATGCACCTTGTATAAAGACATCACTTGCCAAGGCGGTTTGTGTGGCACTGGTGGAAATAGCAGATGATTGCAAGCACACTGAGTATTCATCAAGAGGGGAAAGCTTCAATAAAATGGGTACCTCCAGACAGGGAGGACTACATAGCTGTTAACAAAAATAAGGCAGCTGTATGGCTACGGGATGCTTACTAAGCTGCATTAAGAAAGGCCAAGTCCAGAAGGGCATAGAGAATGCTGTGTGTGGAACAATGACACACACACAAACATACATACCTATATTCCGACACAGGGAGAGACCGGCTCTGGAAGGACACGCCAGAACTCTGTGCAAGACAAAGATGGGAAGGCAATCACCTCCACTCTGTGCATTTGGTACCTACAGGGAGTTAAATACTGAATCCAAAAGGATATGTTCATGTCCTCATCCCTAGAACCTGTGACGATGACCTTATTTGGAAAAATGAGTCTCTGCGGATGTAATTAAGTTAAGACTCTGCAGATGAGGTCATCGTGGATTACCTGGGTTGGCCCTAAATCCAATAACAAGTGTTCTTACAAAACTCAAAAAGGAGAGGAGACCTGCAGGGAATAGGGAGGATGGAGGCAGAGATGGGAGGGAAGCCGTCGCAAGCCAAGGGTACCCGGAGCCACCCGAAGCTAGAAAGACAAGGAAGGAGCCTCCCCTAGAGCCTTCAGAGGGAGGCTGGTCCTGCCCAGGCCTTGATCTCAGACTCTTGCCTCCAGAACTATAAGAGAATAAGTTTCTATTGTATTAAGCCCGCTGGCTTATGGTAATTCATTATGGTAACCCTGGCAAACAGGCTGGCCTGCTTGGGGAAGGACCTGCTGGGTGGGTCAGAATGGGGGTTACTCTGGAGATGCTGAGTGGGAGGGAGAAGTGGGCTTGGGCTCAAGTTCTGCATCTTGGTCTCAGTGGTAGTTTCATTGTAAATGTGTAGAAAGTCATGGAGCTGTACACTTAAGATTTGTTCATTTTATGGGATATAGTTACACCCTAATTTAAAAAAAAATAAACAGTAAAGGTTAAAATGTAATGATGGGTCAGGAGGTCAGAAGATCCCCTAAAAAGAGTTAGACCTCTCATTTTAAAGCGCTTTCATGTGGAGAGTCCAAAAAAAAAAATTATTGTATTCAGCACAAAAAGTCAGTATACCAAGACTCCTGGGGGACGCCTGGGTGGCTCAGTTGGTTAAGCCACTGCCTTCGGCTCAGGTCATGATCCCAGGATCCTGGGATGGAGTCCCACATCGGGCTCCTTGCTCAGCGGGAGCCTGCTTCTCCCTCTGCCTCTGCCTGCCACTCTGTCTGCCTGTGCTCACTCTGACAAATAAATAAATAAATAAAATCTTAAAAAAAAAAAAAAAAAGGACTCCTGGGAAGCAGGCGATGATATGCACACCTTCCCCTAGCAGGTCATTCACCAAGCTCTGGTCGGCCCGCCCCTCTGCCTGTCAGGGACCACCCAAGGCCCTGCATTTGCCTTCAGCCTCCCACCCACCTGGGTGGCAGAAGCTCTGAGGGCTGAGCTAGTTAGACACTGGGCACAGCCCCGCCCTCCAGGGGCCCCAGCCTGGCGAGCGGGGAGCAGGTGCCTGCTTGGTCACTTACACGGACGCTGTGCTGGAAGAGGCGGACGTCCGGGATGCTGCCGGGAGGTCACAGCTAAGGTGCTCATTCTATGGGATGTGGAAGGAAGGGCAGCGCTGTGCCCGGGCAGGAAGGGAGGGGCTGGGGAAGGATTTTCTCAGGCAAAGGCTAAGTGCATGTGCAGAGGCACAGAGCGGGGGGAAGAAGGATCCGGAACATCCAGGGAGCTGCTCCCTGCGGCTGGGAGGGTGGGCTGGAGGCAGCTGAAGCACGTGCCCGTCATCCTGGAGACCCAGGAGTGCTGGGGCCCGTCCCTTACGGTCTAGGGGCTGCTTTCCTCCTCTGGAAGGTAGTGCTGACCTGGCCTGTGAGGACCCCTTGAAGGTCTGAAATTAGCAGGAATATTGTGTGGATCCCAACCCGCTCTCAAAGATGGTTTTGGGGAGGGGATGGGGGGATGGGGTAACTGGGTGATGGGCAGTAAGCAGGGCACGTGATGGCACGAGCACCAGGTGTTGGAGGCAACTGATGAATCCCTGAATTCTACCCCTGAAACTCACAATACAGCCCATGTTAACTAAATTGCATTTGGATAAATTAAAAAAAAATAAGAGACTGTTTTCGCCTTTGGTGTCCTTATGAACTCACACTCTGGTAGATCTCATTCAGATCATTTGATCCAGAAAGCCGTTCATACTTTCATCCCCTCATTCGGCATGTATGTACTGAGTGCCTACTATGTGCCCGGCCCCGCTCTGTGTGCTGTGGGGGCGGGGGGGCACATACATGAAATCTCAAGCATTTTAGGTGCTGTTAGAAGCTGAGGGTTAAAATAAAGTGGGGATGGCGGACAGGGAGTGGGATGGCTCGATTTTAGGTGGGCTGGGCCCTTTCATTTTGTTCTGGAATGCATCTCACTCTCCAGGTACATAATAGGTGCTCAAAACAGTCTTGCTGAGGTGGTGGGATAAACCCTCAAATATAAAAGGCACAAGAGACCCTGGCAATCATTTGCTCCCAAACTCTCAGTTTACAGATGAGGACGCTGAGGCACAGCGAGGCTAAAGCGTCAGCCACTTGTCACCACAGCTATGGGGTGACCCAGCAAGGAAGACGCCCAGGCAGTTTGCTGTGTGACCCTGGGGCTCTACCAACCACGCTCCCGGCTCCTCATCCATCACGACGGATACAGGCCAAGCTCTCATCCACCCGTGGCTGGAAACTTCCTGAGGCCTGTGCAGCCGACTCTGCTCTGAGGGAGGGACTGGCTCAGTGCCGGCAGGAGACCCTGAGGCTCGCCTGCCTCCCAGTCCCGCCGGGTGACGGCAGCCTTCTCGGCAACTTTGGGGAGCCCTGATGATGCTGCGGCCCGCTCCTCTGCGCCCTTGGTGTGCATCCGTGGTTTCTCGGCTAACAGGGAGCCCAGCCAGCAGGGAGCATCCACACGTGGTCAGCGACGGGCCACGAGCCCCGCCCTGTGCCGGGGCCCAGGGGAAGGGCTCGGGAGTGAGTAAGGCATGGGCCCCACCCTCCAGGCGCTGCTGTCAGGGAGGACCGGGAACGCAGGCTCTAGTGGCGTGGCCTGCAGAGCCAGGGCGGGGACCTGGGGCGGGGAGCTGGGCTGGGGGTACGGCAGCTCAGGAGGTGGGCCGTGCAGGGTGGCTGAGCTGGAGACAGTGTGGACGGAGAGGGCAGCCTGGCAGGAAGGGGTATGGCTGTGTTCAGGAGCAGGGAGTGTGTATGGGGAGGGGGCAGACACCCTACATCCCAGAAGGGCAGGGTCATCTGGGAGACTGGCGGGGGGCCCGTCCTGGTGTCTGTGCTGGAGAGCCACTGGCTGTGTTGAGCAAGACAGCAAGAGAGAGTAAAGGGAAGATACCGATCTAGGGGATCTGCAATTCCAGATTTGCATCCCAGTTCCCTGTGTCCAACCTTGGGTCTGTCATCTGACCTCTCTGAACGTCAGTCTCTTCTTCTGAAACAGGAATCAGACACCTCCTGGGCTGTCAGGAGGATCCAGAGAGCACCACAGAGGCGGGAGCCACTACTAGGATCACGTCTTGGACAAGATCTACGGAGTGCTTCCTGGACACCAGGCACTGAGGCTGACCTGGGGTTCAAAGGTGACAGCAAGAGCTCTGGGCTTCCTGGGGGCAGATGGACAGAGTGTGGTGTGTGGGGTTGTGGGGGCCGAGAAGGGCGTTCACCCAGCCTGGCAGGGTCAGGGGGGCTCCCTGGAGGAATGACACCTATGAGAAGGACTACAGAAAGTGCAGCCCCTCCACAGGAAGGCGAGGGAGAGACAACATGACCAAATCTGTTGGGGGTGGGGGGGGGCTGACCCACCAGCTGTTGTTTTCCTGGGGGCAGAATTGCCCTTACCAGGGTTGGAAATTCTTCCTGATAACAGGTGTGTGGGAGCCACGATAGCTCATCCGCATTCATGGAGGTGAAACCCTGCCTGATGTAATCTGTGTCTAGAATCTCACTTCATTGTACATATAAATGCAAATGTCCCCTCCCTGCCCAGTTATTACAGTCACTGAATTTTCTAGGAGTGCATGTCAACGGAGGGAAGGCTGTTCTTGGTTTCTTTTGGACATTAACCAAGAGCTGGCCACCATTTCTAAAAACCATGTCACCGACGGCCTCAGCCACAGGCACACCTGTGACCGTCTGTTCTTGTAGCCCTGCCTTCCTGGGGATCCTGGAACGGGGCGGGCTTCTAACTCCTTCTCTCCATCTTTGAGGGGGTCCAGCATCCCCACTCCATATGATTTTATGGCAAATTATCTCCCTTTTAATCCTTCTCCTTTATAATTAGGGCATTCTATTGCTGGTTTGGAAATCACACATACAGGTGAATTCTACACCTGTGATATCGAATTCAGGATAGAAAGTCACATTACAAAATACTCGTTTTGTAACAGAAGGAGCAGGTCTGAATGTTTTCGAGCCCCTGAGTTAGGAGCCGGGGAAGTGGGTTCGCGACGGGGAGCCGGGTCTGAAAGGACGGACCCGCCAGCCCTCAGGGCCCCCACCAAGAAGCACGCGGGCCCCAGGAATGAATCAGTGATGTGGCCGTGACTAGGAGAGGGGGACCTGAATGTCACACTGCCCCCTCTAACAGTGCCCTTACGTGGGAACGGAAAAGGCACCTCTGCCCGTCGTTGACCCATCTGTGTTCTCATGTGTGAATCTCGTGTGAGGACACAGCTGAGAGCAGCCGGGTGCACACGGTCGCCCCGATTCAGTTCAGAGAGGTAGAGGCTCTTTAGGGCGGGGAAGACTTTGAACCGGAATCCACCTAACATTCGGTCTGTCAGGAGTGTGGCTGACTCACCTTAGCCACGGAACGAGGGCAGGAAAGGCCAAAGGAAAGACACTTTCAGATCAACTGTCCGGTGACTGGGATTGAGCGCATGTTCTTGTAGTCACCGAAAGAGAGAGAGAGAGAGAGAGAGATGTCCTTTCTATAACAAAAAATGTTGTTTCCTCAGGAAGAAAAGTGCATGTATTTAAAAACTATCAAGAGGAGTGTCGTACTTCCAACCTGCCTGGGACCCCCATGGTTGTGCCCTGTCACTTAGAGGGATGGGGCTGGAGAGCCAGCCACTGACCCGATAACGAAAGGGCTTGTAAGTCACATCAGGGAGCGGCAACGTAACCCCAGATTTGACGGGAAGCCGTTGGCGGATGTTGAGCAGGAAGCTGTGGGATCAAATTTGCATCTTAGAGAAGTCATTCTGGCTACAGGGTGGACAGGGGATGGGAGGGGCTGAGACCGGCGGCGGGGAGGTCTTTCGGGATCCTGGGGGTTCCGGCAAGGGGAGAGGATGGCGGCCCAGATTATCTAGGGGCAAGAAATGACAGGAGGGGCCGTGCAGGAGGCAGATGAAGGTGGACCGAGTTGTCTGGAGAGTGGGGGTGGGGGACAGAGGTGGCCTGTCCTGTCCTGGGGGTGGGGTGGCTGGAGGACAGTGGCCTGGATTAACAAATGGGCATGGAGGAGAGGGGCCCCATGCTGGCACCGCCCCCACGATCCTCCGGCAAAGGCAGGTCCCTTGGTCACCATGTGTACAAGGAAATGAGGACTCAGAGAACTTAAGCCCTTGCTGTGGCCACAGGGGCGACCACCACGGTCGCAATGCACCTGCCTCTGGGAGATTCTAGAGCTCTCCCAGAGGCCTCGTTGACAGTCCCGTGATTGGATTTGTGCTAAGGAAGCATGCCTGTCTGCACGGACTGCCCAGGGTCCGCATGAACACGCACAGGAACAAAGAACCGGGCTTCTCCTGTAGAGCCTGGAGCCCGAACTCAGACGCGCTCCAGCGGCAAACGCAGGAAGGCGGCCGTGCAGAGTCGCCTCCCGGAGAAGACTGTTCTCAGGGAAGCAGCGGAAGGGCGTGGGCACGGCCACACACCTGAATGGCCACAGCTGCCCTAAGCAGGGGGGTGGACCCGACCCTCCTGGCACCTGCCACGGTCAGGGGTAGTCCTGATCAGGGCCCCGGAGCAAGCAGGACGCCCCTCCTTTCGAGCCTCCAGCATCACCCGCGGGAATCACCCCGCTCTGTCCAGAGTCCGGAGGTCCCGCTGTTGAGACCCGGCGGGGAGAGGGGAGGACAGGACCAGCGACTTCGCTCCTCCTCCGGACATCGGCCGGGCGGCCCGGGGTAGGAGCCCTCGGCCCTGTGGGTTTGGGGCGCCCTCTGCTGGGGGTTTCCAGTCTTTGCCGGGTGCCGCCGGGACCCGCCTTCGGAATTGGATCTTCAGGCGTTTGCGGCGGGGCGGGGGGTGGGGTGGGCTGGATAAGGGTCTTTCTCCTAGCGTGGGGAGGGGGAGACAGTCCCAGGGAGAAGGTGGCCGGACCCCCAGCGATGAGAAAGAAGGCACGGGGCATATGAGCCTATGGTTTCCAATTTGGTGCCTGTGCCCCCCCATCAGTAAGGGTCCACCCTGCCAGGACCCCCCACTCCGTCCCTCCCACACGCCGTGTTGTGTGGACTCTCTTAGGGTTCACAGTAGCCCCCGGTGATTACAGGATTACAATTGCTTTAATGGCTATAACTGCTCTACTACCCATTTTATTGGATATTATTTACTGGACAGTGGAGTCACAGTAGTCCACGATGGTAATAGTATTAAAATTATTATTTATTTTATTTTTAACGATTTTATTTATTTATTTGTCAGAGAGAGAGCAGGAGAAGCTGCATGCAGAGGGAGAAGCAGTCTCCCCACTAAGCACGGAGTCCCACGTGGGATTCGATCCTAAGACCCCGGGATCCTGACCTGAGCAGAAGGCAGACGCTTCACCCACTGAGCCACCCAGGCGTCCCAAGTATTAAAATTATTTTAATGGATGTAACTGTTACTCCAACTTATTTATTGGATATTTCTTGAATGGGTAGAATTATTACTCTTATGGATATTTTATTCGATATTGTTCATTAGATACTGGATATTGTTTATCGGCTATTGGATTCATAGAAATCCATGATAATCATTGTAAAAAAGTTATTTTAATGACCGAACTACTCGTCCTGGTTACTGGGTGTTTATCTGATAATTTTTGAATGGGTGGAACTACCAGGGCTAATCGCTATCACAGATTGAGTAGCCGTGAGGGGCACCACGCTTCCTTACCTAGCTCAATCCTCATTTGTATGATCAAGCCCATTTTCCAGATAAGAAAACTGAGGTTTCGAAGACCAAGTGCCACACCCAAAGTCACACAGCTCCACAGGTGCGGATCCTCGTCAAACCCCGGGCTGGACCCCAGGCTCAGTGCTCTCTCCTGTGCCTGGCTGGCCCCCTCACCTGTGGGCAGAGCACCGGGGCCCCTGGGAGGCTAAGGACCCCTCATCCACCCCAGAGATGGTGGGCTCCCGTGCTTGCAAAAGCTGCTTACCTTCTGTCATCCCCTGGAGTCTGGTAGCTCCTTTGAGAAGGAAGTGAGGCAGGGTTCGTGCCAGAGACTTGGGGCCTGGTACCTGTGCACCCTGAGTTCCGGCAGGGCCCTCAACACCGCCGAGTGGAAGGTCACGGTTCTCCAGGCATCCGGGAACCCGTCCCTCCCAAGAGTGACAGGACTGCATGGACGTGAAGGAGGCATTGGGCCCATCCGTCTCAATGATGGGAAATGCTGAGAAAAGTAAGGTCCTTTCTCGGCTGGGGAAGGACAGCCTCTCCTAACAAGATGCTTCCAAAGCTCTGTAGGGTGAGTCCCAGGCAGGCATTGCTTCATGAAGACCCAGGAGGTCCAGAGGATCCCCTTCAGTTTTCTCTCTGGGGACACACCCAAAGTGGACATGGGGAGGTCAGGGGGGAAGATAACACAATTACTCCTTACGGAACACGCTCCGGCCCATTTGCCAGGCTCTTCGTCGAGTGTTTCCCATTTGCTGTGTCAGCAGCTGTGTATGAGGTGGGCACTCATTCACCCATGGGGAGACAGAGGCATGACAATGCTAATTTCCTTGCCCAGGGTGGGTCACACAGCTGGGGAGTGACAGGGTGAAGGATTCGAACTCAGACCTTTGCCCATTCCAAAAACATCCATGCTTTTCCCATTAAAGGGACGTTTGTGTTTGGCCTGTGGTCCACTTTGACTTCCAGATCTTCTTGTCCATGTTTACGGCAGCCGGTCTTATCCCACCTGGCAGGGTGCGGTGTTTTAAGTGTAAGGCTCAGTGATCAGTTTGTCTGGGATTTAATCCTGGGCCTGCCACTCACCAGCTCTGGGTAAATGACATCACCACTCTGTGCCTCAGTTCCCCCATCTGTAAAATAGGGATAATGGTAATAATACCTCCTTCCAAGGGGTCATGTGGAGAGTAAATGAATCAGTATTTATACATGTGAGATTCTTAGAGCCTGGTACAAGACAAATGCTCAACACTGGGCTTTTACTCGCTGGCGTCGTAGCTCTCTGGCCTGGTTGTTAATCAGCTTTAGAAAAATGCCAACGTGTGGGTCCCACACCAGAGGTTCTGGTCTCAGGTCAAGCCGGAGTGCAGGGGGCAGGCGTTCCCAGGTGATTCCAGTGCTCAAGCAAAAGCGAGGTGCACCGGCTAGAGTTTCCATGCCAGGGGTGGTGTCCTGGGCACCAGGGACAGTGGGCGGCACCAACAGGTGTCAGGAAGTGCCGGAGGGCTGCTCAGACGCCCTGTGGGTCTATGTCAGTCTTTGCTCAGCATCAAGATGCCGGTGAGTTTGGATCTCACCTCCCATCAGGTAGGAGGGAGGTCACCCACTCACACCGAGGTCATCGGCCTGAAATATGGAGACAAGCTCTGTCCCATCCTGCAAGTGTCTAACGCAAACATGAAGTCATCCCAGCTCTGCCCTGCCAAGGGCTGTAGGAGATCCGCCCGGGACGGAGCCAAGTTCCTGAGAATTCCCGAGAAGGGACGCACCCTGTTTCCTTCTAAGTCACATGCTGCTGGCTCCTGGCTTCCCTGGGATGTGCAGGGGCGGAGAAATTCAAGTCCAGCGAGGATGTGGGAGCAGACGGAGGCCTCCGAGCTCCGGCCTGTGGCTCTGGTCTGGGCCCACCCTTCCATGGCATCAAATCCCTCTCCCACAAAGGATGACACATGCTGGCTCCTGATTCCATTTTATGGATGACTTCAACTCTCTGGGTCTTTGTTTTCTCGTCTGAAAATACCTCACAGGTTTCGTGAGGATAAACGACGGAAGAGAGTACGCATTAAGGGGTGGCTACAGTTCAGCGGTCGCGCTGCCTGTCGGGACGGGGGTGGTCCAGGGGCGGCCAGAAGGGCCCTTCTGGAGGGTGGGCTGTGGCCCGGTCACCGAGGAGGGGGCGGCTGGCAGAGACTGCAGGCCTGGGGCCCTGAGGGGAGGATCCGCAGGCTGACAGGGAGAGAGAAAACGTGGTTGGCGCGAGAGCCAGACGCATCCCCTGCTGTCTAAGGTGCTAGCACTTCCTCCAAAGACAGGAAGGGACCTTCCCGTGCCCCTCTGCGGGCCTGGCGGAGGGCAAGATGTGTACCCGGGTACCGCGTGCGTGTCGGCCGAGCTTCCAGGCAGCTTTTCAAGGGACATTAGCCTCGGTTTCCATTTAAAGACAACGTGATGGGGGGGGGGGGTGCTCCAGATTCTGAGCCCACATCTGCCGTGTGCGAAGCCTTAGCTCCCCAACTTTGTTCACACACTGGAAGGGGGTGCGGGTGAAACGTCAGCCGGGGGTCTGAGGGATCTCCCGAAATTATTATTATTTTTATTTAGAGAGAGAGAGCATGAGCGGTGCAGGGGGGTGGCGGGGAAAGGCAGAGGGAGATGGAGGGAGAGAATATGAAGCAGGTTCTAGCCTAGCGCAGAGCCCGACGTGGGGCTCGGTCTCAGGACCCTGAGATCACGACCTGCGAGGAAATCAAGAGTCGGACACTTAACCGACTGAGCCAGCCAGATGCCCCCCACTGTAGTATTTTACATTGATAATTTGGGGGGGTTCCTGGGGGCCCAGTCAGTACAGCATGCAACTCTTCATCTCAGGGTTGTGAATTCAAGCCCCACGTTGGGCATAGAGCTTACTTAAAAAGATATAAATATAAACATAAGAGAAAAGAAAAGAAAAGAATAAAAGAAGAGCCACGAGTCTAGGAAGCTATGTGTTCCCTCTGGAGGGCCTGGGTCACCTCTCATCTCCAGCGCGGTGTCTTGTGACAAGGGGCTGGCATGACCTATGTTTGTTGAACTAAGCACTTACTCATTCTTTCAACAAACATCAGCTGCACACGTCCTGGGCCTCATACGAGGCCCTGGGATCCCGACAGGGAGCAAGACAGAACAAGGTCGGCGGGTTAGCAGAGCCCACACCCAGGGAGTGTGCGGGGAGTGGGGTGCACAGGGAGAAGAGACGGAAGGTAAGCAAAGGGAAGGAAAGCCTGGGATTAGGACTACCTGTCAGTTCTCTGCTGCTGCATAACAAACAGCCCCAAAGGCGGGACTCCACAGAAGCACCGTTCGTTTCCTCACAGGGCTGCTGCTCGGGCTGGGCTCAGCAGAAGGCTCTGTCGCTGGTCTTGCCGGAGGCCCCTAGTCGTCTCCCTGGGTAACAGGCCGCTGGGTGGGGGTGGAGGGCCCCAGAGGGCCTCAGCACGCCTCCCCTCTCTCCATAGGGCCTCGTTATCTGAGAGTCCGGCCTGAAGACCTCCTGGCACGGGGGCTGGAGGGCCTCGAGAGCAAAGGCAAAGCTCCGTGGCCGTTCCGGGCTGGGTCCTGGGACCAGCTCAGGGTCACTTCGGCTGCATTCTGTCGGCCGGTGAGTCGCGAGACCGGCCCAGGTTCAGGAGATGGCACCAGGAACTTCCAGTTTTGGGGGGCAGCAGCTGCAAAATAGCATGGCCACGTTTTCTCCATGCGTCCCCGGCGCAGAAAGACACACACCAGGTGATGAAATAGGGCCGAAGTCAGTAATCAGGCCCACAGACATAGCGGTTTGGTCTGAACAGTGTTACCATTCTTTGAAAAACTGAATTGACTTTAAATGCAGAGACCAGAGCCTTAAGGTAAAACTCCAGGTTTTCCAGCTTTTTTGGAAATGTCAGAAGGTCAACGCTGGGCCCCCATTTCGGCATGGCAGCAGAGCGCTAGCTGAGAGGCAGACGGCTCCCCTAGGTGGGGGGCCCCCTCTGCTGGGCTGCTGAGTGATGTCTAACCTTGTCTCTCCTGAGTGATGTCTAACCCTGGGACCAAGCGTCTGTCCCCGCTTAGGACTCTTCAGCTTTGTGGCTCTGACAATAGGGCTGAGGAGGAAAGCGAAACCTCACCCCTACCTGAGAGACAAACTGGGAAGAGCCCATGACTGGATATTATCTGCATTTGTAGAGTATCAGCAGTTGATTCTCTATACTTGTGCTTCACTTTGGAACCTCTTAGGCCTTTTGGCATTTTCAGGCCTTCTGATACAGGGTTGGGAGGAGAGGAGCAGCAAAGCTGTCCGTAAAGCGGTGCCATCAATGCCACACCCTGAAGGATGAGGAGCCAGGATGCGTGATGGGTGAGGAGGCACAGCATATGCCAATGCCCTGTGGTCTGAGAGGGAGCCTGCGGTAAGGAGACGTGTCAAGTGGAATCAAATAGGGCTGGAGCCGTGGGTACGGAACATCTTGCAGTAGTTCAGAGAATACAGCGTGAGGGTTAGGTTTTCTTCTCAAGGTGTGGGACAGCAGCAAAGGGTTTTTAATCAGGGAAGTAGCATGGTGGGATTTCCAAAGATGGCGAAAGCAGATTGCAAAGGGAGGGGACTAGGGTTTGGGGGATGGGTTTCCCAGTTGAGTTGAGTGGGATTGGGAGAGGGAAATGATGAAGACAGGAGGGCTGTCTGTCGAGATTCCTCATCCTTGATGCTGTCTGGAGGAAACCTAGGTAAGGAGGGGCCTCCAGCAACTCAGGTGGGCCCAGGCACTTCTACCGCAGCCTCTGGAGAGCAGAAAGTCCATGGGGCTCAGATCGGGGGAGAAAGAGGACCTGTGAGCTCAGGCCCGTGAAAGCCTTGACCACTTCGGGCCAGTGGTGGAAGCAGGTGTCTCCTTTCCAAGGCATCTGAAGACGGATGGTTCCCAGGTCTGGCTGCACATTAGGGTCCCCTGAGTCCTCTCCCTGGGCCCCTCGAGACTAATCAAATTCTAACTTCTAGAGGGTGGGCAGCGTGAGTTTCCCTCGGCCGCTGTAACGCACGGCTGCAAACCGAGGGCCTTTATTCTCTCGAAGTTCTGGAGGCCGGAGGTCCAGCAAAGGTCTCGCTCACCGCAGCTGCTGCAGGGGGGTCTTTCTTCAGGAGGCTGCGGGGAGACCCGTCCCTCGGCCTCTTCCAGCCTCTGGAGGCTCCTCGTGCTCCCTGGCCTGCGGCCCCGTATCACTCCAACCTCTGCTGCTTTTGCTCTGATGTCTTCTGTTTGCCCCTCTGGTCTCCCTGTTGTAAGAACCCTTGTGACGACACAGGGCCCACCTGGACAATCCGGAATCGTCTCCCCATCTCAAAACCCTTCACTGAATCACATCTGCAAAGTCCCTTTGGCCACCTCAGGTCACAGGCTCACCTGTTAGGGGATTCGGATATGAACATACTTGAGACAGGACGGGTATCTTCCCATCTACCACAGGAGCTGAGGTGTCTCAAGGCTTTTCCACACGGTGAGTGTAGCCGAAGGGAGGTCCCTGAGCACGGCTGGCTCTGCTCGCTACCTCTTGGGGCCAGGTGCTGTGGGGACCCCTGGAGGGGACACTTCCTTAGCGCCCGTCCCACTCTACTGTGTCTAATGACAAAAAGAAATGGCGTAAAGGCAAACGGACGGTTCTAGCAAGAACACAGGCCTAGGTATCAAGAGACCCGGTTCCAATCCCAGCTCTACCTGAGACCAGCCACATGACTTGGACGGAGGGACTCAAATAGCTTGTGACCTTCTCATGTGTTAACTGAAGGTCGTGATCTTCAATGTTGTGAAGATAACCAGCTGCAAGGGACCCCACACGGGATGGCGGGTGTTCCGTGGATGCTGGCCCCCAAGGCTCTGGGCAGTTTAAAGGGTGCAGGGAAAGGCGGCTAAGGAGCCGACCCCCCCCCAGGCAGGTGATGTCTCCTGCTCCTCCTCCCTCCCCGCCTCACGGCCGCAGCAGCGAAAACACAGCCCCTGCGGCAGCTCTAGAATCTGGAGAATCCGGCCCGGCTGGAATTGTTAGTCAGTTTCCCCTTTCCTGGCCCTGGCTGATAAGTATATCCGGCTGGATAAAAATATATCTACCCTTACGGTAAGATTCCCAGGCTGGGAATTCTCTGAGCATCCCGCCTCCAGACTGGGGGCGCGGGCGCTGCCTTTTCTACAAACAATCTAGCGGCCACTCGGGGTCCCCGGGCAGCGGTGAGTGGGCGAGCCATCTCGGTGCCCTGCCGTGCTCTGGGACCGAGAGGGGCTCTTACTGCTGCTGGGGGAGAGGCAGGCCAGGCTGGGCAGGGGCAACAGGATGCAAACCATGGCTCCTTTTCCAACCTGTTTTGTTTATAAGCAGCCGTGTAAGACACAAAAGCATACTAACCAGCACATGGTCTTGCCGAGTGTGGGCCACGGCTCTCAGCCACCGCCGAATTCTAGCTCACTGAGTTCTCCCCACGACCCTGTGGCCGCACACCCTGTCATGGTCCCCGGGAGACCTGAGGCACAGTGGGGAAGGCTCTCACCAAAGAACGAGCTGGTGGCGGAGGCTGGGTTTGAACCCCGCAGCCTCGTGTTCAACGGGTGGGCCGGCTCCTCTCGAATCTAATTTAAGAAACGTAGTTTGGAAGGTTCCTTTCAGATTCCTGATCCTGTGGAACACCTCCGCAGGTCACCCCAGACACTGGCAGACCCGCGGGGGCGTCCCCCCTGAGAGGCCTCCCCACACCTCCAAGGTGGCCCTCGTTATCCCCATCTCGCTCGCTCAGGGCCGTCTGTCAGCGGCACACAGCACTCTGCCCTTGACCCCGGGCGCCCTCGTTCCTCAGTCTTCCCAGCGACGCAGCCTCCAAGTTGATCTGTTTGCTTCACTGCTCTGGTCCATCCCTCATTGTTTTCTATTGAGGTGAACTTGACATAACACAAACCACTGAAAAGTGCACAGTGCCGTGGTATTCAGTACAGTCTCCATGGCGTGCAAGCCTCTCTACGTAGTTTCCAGAACATTTTCCCACCCCGGGTGCCCAGGAGCACTCATCCCCCAGTCCCCCTGCCCACAGGCCCCGGCACCTGCGGATCTACTTTCTGACTCCGGGGATTGGCCTTTTCTGGACATTCCATACAAACGGAATCCTACGTGGCCCTTTGTGCCTGGCTTCTTCCCCGTGGCATCATATTTTCAGCGTTCACCCGCATCAGAGCCTGTGTCTGTGCTTCCTTCCTTTTTCTGGCTGGATAATATTCCAGCGCGGGGATGGGGCGCAGCTTGTGCAGCCGTCCATCCCTGATGGACGCTCGGGCTGTCTCCACCTTGTGGCTACTCTGAGCAATGCAGCTGGGAACCCATATCCGAACCCATATCCGAATCCCGATCAAAGTTTTCCACGGCAGCTCGGGAGGGTTCCGATGTCACTACACCCTCAGCAGCCTTCCATCCCCTCTGCTGTTTTGTGATGACCGTCCCAGTGTGTGTGAAGTGTTGCCCCTCCACTTGCAAAGCAGAATGGAGACGCCACCCGGCCCCCCCATCACTGATCCAGCCCGGGAACCGGATTCCCAAGGTCATCCTGGAACTCGAACCCTCTGCCCTCACAGCCCAGGGCCCTGCAGCCCCCAGGGTGACTTTATTTGCAGGGAATGTGTGGAATGCGGAGAAAGATCTTCGGGTACAAACAGACTGGGGCCGGCAGAGGCCGCTGACCCCACCCTTGGGAAAGGGCCAGGGCAGATAACTCGGAACACGCCCCTCTCACATCCGAACTTCAGAAGCTACTCTGGACCACAGGCCAGTCACAGGAATGAATTCCCTCAGGCTCTCCAGAAAGCTGCAGGTTTCTTTTTTTCAGAATCAGAACACAAGAATGAACCAGCACAGGTCACTTCTAAAATAAAACACACACAAACCCACTCAAACTTAGTGTTTTAAAGATAGACCTTAGCTCTCGTTGGCTTTTCTTTCAGCTAAGAACGGTGGTGGGGCAGCATGGACCCTCCTAATGGGCTTCCATCCAGGAGTTTCCCCCCAACTGACCCCTTCAGCCACAAAACTGTTTGATTTTCTACCCTTGGCCGTTAAGGAAACAGATGAGTGGCTTTCAAAAAGGTCTGTCTTCCTCCCCAGAGAGAAAGGACGCTGGACAGCCCAGCCTTGGATCCCATCTCTGCCCCCTCCTGGAACACTGGACCCGTGGGTTTGGCAGAGTGCCAACTTCTCTGGGCCTCAGTTTCTCTGCTATAAAATGGGTTGTTGGGAGAATGAAGTGAGTTAACAGGTGAGTTGCTTATCTCTACCTGTGCCGTATCTCCACCTGCATCAAAACCAGCAAGTACCCCTCCCCCACGGGTAACAGGCAATCTGGGGTAAATTTCTCCAGGACTGGGTTCATACAGACATATAGATATGAAATATATATTCATTCCACCCCATATGTTCCATTTGTTCTTTTGCTGTGATTTCAGGGTGACTATGGCCGACTTACATAGCTCTGATCTTACTAATAGATTCTTTAAGCCGGTCGCCCCTGATCTTTGGTAGGGATCTCCCTCTGGCATGCTGTCAGCAGCACTGGTCATTGTAGGCTTGCTGTCTCTGGGCAAGGGAGCGAGAGGAAATTACAGAGACTTCCGTCTGCTATAGAAGGAATTCTCCAACATCTAACTGCACTGTTGGTATCAAGCTCCTCTATTACTCTGAAGTGTCATTTCTTTCCCTCTTCCAAGGAGGGTCGTGCTTTTTGGCAGGGGGTGGGGAAGGACAGAGTAGAGACTTATTCTGGTAGGGCTGGAAGCCACGAAGGCAATGACCGTGGAGAGTGGCTGTCAAGGAGTCGATCTTACATCAAGAGTCAGGATCCAGGCAGCTAAGACCCAAACCGTTTCAGCTGAGGCACAAAAAAGACTAATCCGTTCGGAAATCAAGTCAAGCTTTATCGATGATGCGGATTTACTAGGAGCCGCTGTAAAAATTGGAACCAACCAGAATGGCTTCTCCATCAAATTGTTTTATTAGGTTAATTAAACAGCTTAAAGACGATTCATTTTGTTCGGTACCCTTCTAGAAAATATTTCAAGTTTTAAATGAACTTCCAATACATAAAACAAAATTACTTTACCATAGACAAATTTCAGATCAAAATACAACACTCTGTTTCTGTTTTCTTACAGTTATAAAATCCAGTCGATACAAACTACATAAAAAAGATAAAACACTTTCACTGATCCTCGGTACAAGAGAACAGCACGACTGCAGATGTCCCCCAAGCACAATTCCCGCGCTCGCGGACGGGGATTGACCCGCAGTTACACCCCACAACACACTGAAGCAGGTGAACAAAGTGCGTGCTACCAGACTGGACACAGGCAACGGACCCCTTTGTGCATCGGTATTACTTGTAAACCATCAAGCAACTCTGTAAGAAACGTTACGAATTCAAAGTTACTTCCACTTTGCTAAATTTCATACCAGCAAAGGAAGAGAAAGTTACTCCACAGAACAAATGGGTACATTTGGACCACGGGATGCTGGAGACGTGACAGTTCAGTGAAATCAAGTCACCACAATTTCTCTACTGTCCTACTGAGTTTGAGGAGTACAATTCTACAAGCCGTAGCTTTCCGGTACCGCAGAGATTTTCAACTGTCCATACAATGTCTTTCCTTTAGCTTCTGTGCATTTCACTGCAAATCTTTGTGTTTTTTTTTTGTTTTGTTTTTTTTGTTTTTCAAGCAGGAGGTGTTTCCTGGAAGATCGGAATACCTGTCACACAATACAACCTCCAGCGAACACACATCTGAGTGGACTGCTCCACTTGGAATCTTATCAGATCGTAAAAGCTGCAGGGTTTAAACTAAAATGACTCTGTATGCGCCATGTCAAGAAACATAAATTATATGTTAATTAAACGAAGACTGCTGTTCAACCAGATGAATTCTGATACCGTGTCCTCTGAACTTGGTATGTGTGAAATTTTCCTTATGGCACGGAAATCATCAAAATGGCCAATCAAGAGGGTGCTAAAAGTCAGTTCTTGACAAGGGCGACTATCACGCATTTATGCCCGGTGCCACGCAGGCTACGGGCCAAGGTGGGGGCGTCGCTGGCCGTTCTGCCGGGCTCGGGGCCCACTCTGAAGATCAGCCCTAAATATCGGGAGAGTCAAACTGAACTTACGGTCCTGTTTTAAGGAATTCCCTTGATCGTTTTCTTCCAGCGGGAGATCTGCCTCAGTGATACAAACCAAATGAACCCACCGCTGTGTCATGAGTTACGGATGGATCTCATTCACAGATCGAGACAAGCCTCTCCGTTACTGGGGGCACACAGGGATAGCACGAAGTCTGCCCGAGCCTGCCTAACGTGCTTCTTCAACTATGGTGGCTAAGGAGGACGGGAGCGGACGGGGGTGCAGGGGGGAGCTGCATGCCGCAGAAGCAGCGCGGGCCGCCCCGGTTTGGGGGAGGGACACCCG
The DNA here is from genome assembly GCF_963455335.1 of Martes martes. NCBI lineage: Eukaryota > Metazoa > Chordata > Mammalia > Carnivora > Mustelidae > Martes > Martes martes. The sequence continues at coordinate 7,133,312 of NC_137905.1, forward strand.
CGCACGGGAGGCTGCCGTGAGCGCTCGACTCCTGGGCCGAGACCGTGATTCCCGCTGTCCGGCTGTCAGAATCACAAATGGTAGGATTCGAAACAAAACAGGCATCGCTGTGTCCCTGGCGACAGGGAGGGGTGCAGGAGCGAGGAAACAAATGAAAGCTGTGTTATAAGGGAGTCAAAAGGAAAAGAATCCCGCCAACAGAAAAAGCCACTGATGGCTGAATTACGCGAGTGTTGCTAAAGAGTCTGTGCTTTTCTCCACTAAAGGCCTCTTGATACATCTCCCGCCATGAAGTTACCTGCCCCTCGGAATGTGACTATTTTCACGGAGAGCCTGAACTCTGAGGTCCCACGGAGGAAAGAAGATGCTGTGAACCCACATAAATCGGTTTTAAGCTGATGACACCCTTTTGCCCCATGCACCATTTCCTACATAGTTTTTTTTTTTTTTTTTTTTTTTTTTTTTTAACAAAGCGTTAAGAGTCAAAGTCAGTAAGCACATGCTAGATTAACAATAATACATGTTATCTTCTGGAGTTTCTTCTGAAGCAAAAATCTCTTTTGAAAAAAATATGAGAAGATGGTCTCGCTGATTGTAAACGAGCAATCCTAATTTCCGATTCTACTCACTATTTGAGCGGCATGTTCTGAAGTCAGAGCTACGGAAGAGAAAAAGGAGACCACGGTCTTGCTATGCTCTCCCGAATGCTCGTGAGGACGGCGCAGGGCCCAAGCCCCCGGATGAGCCCCGTGGCGGGTGTGCAGGTGGCAGGAGCCCAGGCCAGCCCCCCGGGACCCCCCAGCAGGCCTTGCCAGGCGATGTGGGGGCCACACAGTGCCTTGAGGCTGGGCGCTGAGGTAGTACGTGTGGCATCTGGAGCCCCTTCTCTTGGCTCAGAGAGGAGCCTGTGTGGGAGGCGGCCGAGCTGGGCCCCCACGAGGCTCTTTTTGTCTAGAGCTGGCCATGCCTCAGAGGGGAGGCTCCGGCCCTGAGCTCTACCCGGGGAGCAGCAGGGCGGTCTGGACTCTGGGAAGCTCCCCGGAGCCGGGGCACAGGTCTGGCTCTCTTGCACCAGGCCCAGCTGGCTGTGGAAAGTGCTAGTCACAAAGGCTGGGTCGGGAGCTCCCAGAAGAATGCCTTTTCAGTAAATACTTTCAGGCTAACGGGCTGGGAAACACGAAGGTTTTTTTGTTTTTTGTTTTTTTTTTTTTCAATTTTATTTATTATTATTATTATTTTTGTTTTGTTTTCCCCTTTTTCCCCCTTTCTGGGATACATACTTTATATGCAGTTAAAACCCCCAGCTGGGACAGATGTGGGATGAGGAGCGGAGGGCAGGGCGGGAAGGCCAAACAGAGGACCCTCAAAAACAAGACCGGAACAACCTCTTCCACCCCGACTGGAGTCCCTAACTTGTGCAGAGACCCGTGCCAACTGAGGAGGAGCCTGTTTCCCGGAGACCCCCCCAGCAGGGTCTTTGGGCAACCACAGTGGGACGTGGGGAGGAAAGCCAACACTGGTTCAAACAGAGCTTATTAGTAAGCCAAGACGACTCGAGAAATCAGAAAATGCACCCAAGAGATGGGAGAGCACAGACGCCCTCCTCCACCCCTGAGGACCTGGGTGCACACCTTGGCTGATGCTTGGTTCCTCTGTTTCGGGGCAGATCTTTGCCAAGGCCGGGGAGGGCCGGAAGAGACACATGGAGCGAGGGGCAGCCTCCCTCCCCTGCAGGACTATGCCTTGTAGCTTCATAGAAGAGGGAAAGCAAAATCAGAAGAGGAATCAGATCCCTTGGAAACTCCTCTCAAAGGACGATAAGACTCCACTGAGCTGGAAAGGGCCTGGAGAGGTTGGCCAGCCCAGCGGGCCCAGCATACAAGCCCCCTCGAGAGCATTCCTGGCCTCGGTCACCTAAGTCCTACTCGAAAGAATGCAATTTTTACTTATCAGCTTTCTTACATCTGCAAAGACACCCACAGATTTCAAGCAAAAAGTAGATAAAAAGCAAGAACTGCTGTTCCAGTTGACAATACAGTTTTAGGGAAATCTCTAGAATTGTGCCTATTTCTGAAAGTTCTGCTGAAGAAGGATGTGGCTGTTGGCCGGAGGCCACAGTCAAGAGGCTGTGGACAGGAGGTAGTCAGGGAGGAAAGGAGGAGGGAGCACAGGTTGAAAGGAACAAAGGCTCTTCTCCCCAAAATCAGTGAAGTACAAACTCACCCACCCCAATTTTTTTTAACTAAGCTGTTTGTCTGCAAGGAGCTCTGGAGACGGTGACCAATATCTAGCCGCAAAGCAAGAACTCACGCACAGACGAGGTCGTGCCACTGGTCACAGCTGCAAGGGCTCTCCTAGGTAGCATGTTCAGAGACAAGTGCTCAGTGCCACGGAGGGTTCCTAACTCACCATGAGGCCACTCTGTCTCAATGTCTGCTGTCGGCCTCAGCCACGCATACCTGCGTGTTTTAAACAAGTCCCCAGAGGCCTGTGTCTCAAGCCTCTCCAATGGTGGCACCGGCGTCCATCAGTGCAGCCAGTGGACCAAGTAGCACAAGAGACTTCCTTTTCTGGCTACCAGTCCCACGCACGAACACTATTCTTTTTTTTTTTTTCCTTTTTAATTTATTTTTAAAACCATGCTCTACGCCCAAACTGGGGCTAGAACTGACGACCCTGAGATCAAGAGCCGTATGCTCTGCCGACTGAGCCAGCCAGGCGCCCTGTTCTTGTTTTTAAATACTTGGCTTATGTTCAAATTATCAGTGATTCCCCGCCCCACCCCTTTTTTCTTTTTCATTTAGGAACTATCTTTTCTAAACCTGGATATGAGACTATTTAGCCATCTATCAGATTGTCACAGCGCTGGGGAGCGTCACACCCAACACTTAATCCCTCCGAGCACTTTTCTCAGCCTTCTGGATCTTTAAACATGTCGCTAAGAAAAGTGTTACAAATGGCCATGGCACCTGTGGCCGTTCGCAGCAGCTCTGTCTGTCATGACTGTGTCATCCACTTCCCAGCCCTCTCAGCCCTGACCCTCCCTCCTTCCTTTTCTTATTCACAGAGAGAGCCAGAACGACTTTATAGAATGCCTTTCATGCTGCCACATCTGCTGGCCCCAGGGTGGGAACCGGAGAGAAAGTGACCGTATGGAAGGGTTTAAGGAGCTCACTTTCTGAATCATTTACTTAAATAGCCCTACTTTATTTGAAGGTGCAAAAGTGCTACACATACACACACACTTGTAACACAAATTTTGTTTGTTTGTTTAAGTTTCACATAGCATCCAAGTTGAGAGAGAACAGGTATACTGATCTCAAACAGAGATCTAAAATATCTACAGTTTATTCGACCAGTGTAGGTCACTACCTGTGACATCTTAGGGGAAAAAGAAAGATTCAACTTTGGTAAAGAGTTTTAAGTGTTTCATTAGGCAAATTCTGAATTGAGGTTTATCTAAAACACCTCTCATTGTTCCAAGCACATATTATAGGATGGTTCAGCTCTACAGAATCATCCTGAATTCAAATATTAGAGCAGCAGAAGGAGAGCAGTGGCACAGGTCCAGAAAGTAAATCATTTTATCAACACAAATGATGGTTTACTTATAGACCTCGTGGCAGCAGAGGTTCGAATGGGGAAGTGCGAAGGCCAGGATACATAGTGAGGGCAAGTGCTGCCCCCCATCCCTGGGGCTCACCATCAGTGACCCGAGGCTGAGGTGAGCGGCCACAGTGGCCATAGCTACGGGTGAAACATGGGCTGCCAGGTTCTCACCTTCATTATGTCCCTGATCTTCAAAGCAGCCCAAAGAGGTAAACACCCCCATTTACCCTACATTTGCAGGTAGGGAACTGGGCTCTAGGGCTGTAGGATTCCTGAAGGTCACGGTCTGCAGTCCCAGTCTCTGAGCCCACCCACACCCAGCATCATGACCTGGGTATCCTTGCAGCTACTAGATTTGCCTGGGAAAGTACACCAAGTATTTATACACGTTTTCCTCAAAATAACTGAAATAAAAAGGTTGGGGCTCAAAGGCCCTAAGTCTTGGTTCGCTCGGAAACCACTTGGGGAATGTCTCACGCCTGCTGCTAGCCCCAGGAGATGCGGATGTACTGTCATGTGGGGGGAAACTCTGCCTTTCGTTCTAAAAAAGTACAGGCTGGAAAACTAGATCACATTAGAGCACAACGACAGTTCCGTTGTTAGGTCTCACTTGGTCTGTAAGTGATTCCCGGTACGCTAGGTTTTTAGGAATGGGAGTAACTCTTTTGGGCACTGGGGATGCTGGGTAATTCCCATGAGAAACCACGCTGGGAAGGGAAGGTCTGACTGCAGGAATCAGTGGACCTCACGGCTCCCCCGAGCTTACCGACCAGGGAAGCTGACAGACGCAGGCGAGGACAGAGCCACGTGCAGAAGGCACGTTCCACTGATGCTCAAAGCAAATCCACTCACTCATCATTTTAAGTAGAACACAATTCTGTGTTGTGTGGTCAACCTCAACCCTGTACTTAGGAAACACTTTTAGATTTCATTTTAAAACCCTAGACTGGGGTGCCTGGGTGGCTCAGTGGGTTAAATAAAACCTCTGCCTTTGGCTCAGGTCATGATCCCAGGGTCCTGGGATTGAGCCCCGCATTGGGCTCTCTGCTCAGCAGGGAGCCTGCTTCCCCCCACCCCCTGCCTCTCTGCCTACTTGTGATCTGTCAAATAAATAAATAAAATCTTAAAAAAAAAAAAAAAAACAAAACCCCAGACTGTGAGAACCAAAAGAGAAGAGGAATCTACTAATGAACCTCAACTTTCATCAAAATTAAAGATTCTTGGGAAACAAATTCATGGAATTACACTTCAGAGCTCCTTAAGCTGCTTGCAGTAGCACCTTGTAGACAATGGAGCACCCCGCGGCCCCACGCATGTCAACTCCAAATGCTGGGTCTGATTCCACGGACACCTTCTCCCGTCTGGTCCTAACGGGACGGGGCGCAGGCCCTGTTTTACACAGCAGTGCTGTTTCAATATACTACTTCTCTACGTTATGAAAACACAGTCTTTTAAAGACTCTTTAAAGTTCAAGTTGAGTTTCAAGTAATCACTTCGCAGCAGCTCTAGGAGAATGATTGTTCCTCCTGATTAAAAGTGCCTATTTAAAAAAACAAAAAAAGTAGTAAAATGGAAAATACGCCTTAGAGAATTGTATTCCTCAAGGCCGCCCGCTGCTTGCTTCCAGGCTTTTGTTAAAGGACAGAATGTGTTGAATTCTCCTAAGTTGGCAGGGGATCAAGCACAACACTACATAATGAGGTAGCCGAGAACGGAGTTTTTCCTATAAACACAAAGAACAAGGGAATAAGTGCATGTAATTCTCATCCCCTTAAACAGGAAACACGATAAAGAGAGCTACGTATAGTCATGTTTATACCAAGTTCACAGGTTTAACTGGAAAAAACGTAACGCAAGGTTCTAACGTTCGCCTTATTAGTAATTGATGAGGAGGAAAAAGAAAAACAAGGTATTTTCAAATCTATGATTTTTGTGGAAATGCTAAAAATAAAGATCTAATAAATATAATTTGCCGACCAGAAAGAAAGACGAGCCTGCATCTGCTTGGGGTCCGACGGATCTGGAGTGGCCGTGTGTCAGTATGGGTCACGTGAATGGCTGGATCCGAACGAAGGCAGCGCGTGCACCGACGGCGCGGGCAGCCTTCCCCCTCCTGCTCGTGACTTCTCTAACACAGATCACACTGACGGAAGCATTTACAGCAGCTTCGCTGGGCCGTGAGGACATCAATATCGAACTCTATAATTAGCCTAAATTTCAGCTGAGCAGCAATTTTAAAGTATTAGTTTTTATCTCAAAAAAGAAAAAGCGAAGGTGACAGGTGTTCTCCCGTAGGCCATGATGCAAGGCTGTTTTATTTGCAGATATGTGATGTGATGAGGAAGGCGGAAGTTTAAAGACCCAATCAGATCAGTTAGAGAACTTCAGGGACAGAAGGGACCGCGAACACACTTTCCTCAATCGCACGCACTTACACCAAGGAACACAGAGTCGTGACCGAGCTCCTTAGGTGTCACGTAAACACAGGGATGGCCCTGGGACAAAGCTGAGATAGAGTTAGGATTCAAAATAGAATCGCTTCCGAAAAATACAGAAGTTTTAAAAGTTTTCCCAGTTGGCTTGCCAAAAAAATCGCAGAAGTCTCTATTTCCACAGTATTGACTTGACCACCAGCAGGCAGCAAAGCCTCAACCTGCTTTCATGTTCTTCTTCCACATGGGCAAGTGGGTCACCCCTCACCATCATACCACACATCTCTATCATTCCTGAACCGGCTAGAAAGAGTACTTCAGGCGTTATTAGCAAGTTAGCAAAAATACCTTCTCCAACACTCTGAGACACAATCCCTTCTCCCTCACTGATTTCAGATGTGGTAAGAAAAGTAGTATAAACGATGCTTCAGATCTTTAAAAGAGAAAAGTGCTTCTCTGTCAAACACGAATACTTAGTACTCTTCTTCTTACGACCTTCATAAATTCTTAATTTCCTCTGGCTAATGGACAAAGAAAACCAAACACCTTTCAGCTTACATCTGTGTAACTTGTGAAGGACATATTTGGGGGTTTAAGTTATACCACAAAAGATTATTTTATGACCAAAAATACTTGTACACCTAGAAAACTAAGTGGGAGTCTCACAGGCTGAACAGTGAAATGATAATGGTTTCTACTCACATGTGAGGTGGGGAACGAGGCTGCATCTACTGGGCCTGAGAGACTGCTCCCTGCCCAAGGGCGGGGGGCGCTGCACCCATCACGGAGATGTGAGGATCCAAGCAGTATGTTCTGGAAAAGGCTTGGAACCACATATACAAAACAATAACTAAAACCCAACACTAAGTGTGATAAACGGCATTAGGTGTGCTGAGGATAGGGTCCCCAAATCCTACAGAACCATATGGACACCAAAGAGGTCTGCATCCGTTAGAGGTCAGGCACTTTGCATTTTTTTTTCTGTACTAGGTTCTCACCCTATAACATGAGGACAGCCCGTCTGTGTACAAATGAGTCCAGCAAAATGAGTCGCTCATGGAGAGGACTTCTCAATCCAGTGATGAACATCGCTTTGACAACAAGAGTACTGTATTGCGGTAGCCAACCATTTACTGGCTGCCTGCTGTGTGCCAAGCAGTGGGATTAGCAGATGGCCAAGACAGGGTCGCTGCCCACAAGGAGTTGACCATCAAGAGGGAGGGCAGCATGAAAGCTCCCCAGAAATCCCAACAGAATTTTTGGCCAGTGCGCTAGAAGCATTTGCTGATTAAACCCAGGACAGCTTTTCTGTAATAATCGGGAATCTCCTCTCTCCCTGGCTCCCGAAGGCTCCCCGACCTCGTGAGGCGCAGCCACAGAACAAGGCAGTCTTACCCTTCCCCCTCACGAGGTGCTTCTTAAGGGGGTTCCAGCACCTTTTAAATGCATGCCAAGTGCCACCTCATTCTTTCCCCAGATAATCAGATGTCTTTATCTGACCACAGGAGGCTCTCTGGAATCAAGCAGGCCAGCAAGAAGGCAATACTGCAGTGTTTTCAGCACTCCTTGGAGAACTTTTTGGTTGGGTACACTGAAGTAGGAATGCACCAAATGGAACCCCAAAGGACCAAGGCAGCTAAAGAATGTCTCCAAAAAACCCAATTACTACCACAAGTAATGAGGCACCACGGCAAAGACAGCCCTATCTCTACCAGGTCGGTGTAAGGATGTGCTTCCTGTATGTTGCCTAGGGAACCCCACCCTCCACTTATAAATTATAAAAATGGCACCGTCAAAGCGTTGTTGAAGTGGCGACGTAACCAGACCCTTCAGTACAAAGAATATACCATCCATCATTGCCCCAATACTCTTTTTTGGTTGTTGCAGTCTGAGCAAAGCCTACTGTTAGCTATCAATGCCTCAGAGCAATGAAATAAAGAACTGATGAAATAAGCAATGAATTTAAAAATTTCTTAGGCCAAATCTTTATAGCCTACCAACTATACTAGTTGGTGAACACTGTTCTTAATCCCACTAAAGAAATGGAAACACCAAGTAAGACTTCCTACCAACTACAACTCTATGAATATTTACACCCAACATGAGTTTAACTCAGTAGTATAAACTGAAGGGCCATGGGCTCAAGAATTTATCTGAAGCACCAGAAGACAGTAATATATGTAGTCTTGAACTACAATTGGAAAAGTAAACATACAGAAACACACTTACCAAGTCACATAACACACACACACACACATTCTCTCCCTCTCATGCTTTTCCCTCTTGCAGGATACAAGCACTCTCACACACTCACCAAAAAACCCCCAAACAAACCACTTCATTTTAAATTAAACACTTACCTCTTCGAAAAATCTATATTTGGATGCATTAAACAAACAAACAAACAAACAAACAAGTCTACTTTAGACCGCAGCCTAGGAGAGATCCTTTAAATATTCACTGACTCTAACCTGAGACAAGTTTCCTTCTGTTGGCGGGATAATGAAAATACATTGCACTTCCCCCAAAGGTATTTTATTTAAAATTTTAAGATCTATCCTCAACTGCCAATTCCAACCTATGCCTGGTAAAAGTGCCTTGTGAAAAAGAAGTATTAAAAAATTTATCAAGAAAAGATGTTTCAAGGCATAAGCGGAATGTTAAACCTGCATGAAATGAGTTAAAATTTATTTCACAATACCGAAGTAACGGTCATTTACAAAAAAAGGTCATAATTAATTTCCGAACATAATAAAATTAAATATATTCCTACACTTCAACGTAGTATTTTAATATACATATTATATATAGGAAAATAACAGTTTGGCACTTAGCAGCTACTGTTGGTGATAGCATCCCATATTATGTGGCAAATTTATTTAAAAAAAATTACCTAATTTCTGCAGCTACTGTGTCAATGAACTGCATAAAAAACTTAAAAAAGAACTGTTTTTATAAAATGAATTAACCAAGTCATGCAGGCACTAAAAATATTGCAACAGGGACTCATTCACTCCTAAACAATGAACTGTCTCCTTGGAGAGGCCTGGCGTAGACTGGGAAGAATTTTAAGCTTCAGAAATTAAAGAGAGAGAGTTGCTGACTGTCACAGCGTCCACAGGACATCAGTCACTGCTTTAACGTACCCCAGCTGCAACTTCTGAAAGCCAAGGTTCTGTTTTGTACAGGATATGCTACCAAAGAAAATTCACTTTTTCAGCGATTCGTTTCCCCTAAAAAATGAATCTCTAATTGGAAAAAGAAGTTTGCTTTCTCTGCTGTGGTCACGTGGCTTGCTTTGATGAAAAGATACCCCAGGCATCACCGGGAAGGTGTGCAGACTACAGCTGACTGGTACACAATACAAAGAAAAAAAGGTCAGCTTTGCTTTATACACTGGATTTGACTGCGTTACAGGAACGTGTGGCAAATCTGGCCTAGTGCCTCTGATACAGAAGATGAACACCGCGTGCCTTCTTCTACTAGGATCTCCTGCCACACACAACATTCCTGAGAACCCTCACAGGCAAGGCTTCTCCCAGCAACTTTTATAGCATTGTACTGACTCCTAGTAGGTGTAAGAAAAAAAAAATCTGCAGAGAGGGGGTAACCCTTTTTTCTGTTCATGGTGCGGGGGTGGGGGGGGGGACATAAACCATGTTTCATATGCATGTTGTTAACAGCATACAAGCATTCCATCTAGGAAGTTTCCAGAAGAAACTCCTATTCTCAAATTTGTAACCGAAGGATACATTTATACATTTATTAATTATTAAGACAAAATACTGCTTCTTACAGCCATTTACCAAGAGAGGGGAAAAAGCTGTAGGAAACAATTAGAAATGAAGAGCTCTGTATTAAATCGATTAGAAATCTGATATTGCATAAAATTCAAATTATGATGTCATCAAGCGCTCTGAAGTCTCTGACTGCACACTAAGGTGGCATAATTTGAACGGAAAACCAAAGTATCTTACAAAATAAGTGCTATTAACGACAGACCTTTTTCCCCCAATGGGAAGTGGGGTGACATGGGAGTGCAGGAGAGGGGCGGAGGGTGGAGGAAGAGATGATTCGCTCTACTATGAACAGAATGAAATTAAGTTGAGGTAGTTTATTCTACCAGCCAAACTTTACTTATAACATAATTTGTCTAAAACTCTTGCTAGTAAACGGCACTGAGAAAATTCTGCTACAAAGACTAGATTCTTACGCAGGTGTGCGTTCTAAGACAAGTTTTCAATCCTAAACAGTAGTAAACAAGACTTTGTGTGCTTTCGGACAGATTGAAGTTTTTGATCCCTATATATTTTGTCTGGACAGTTTTTGTAGTCACAGCAGACCTTTATGATTTGTCTGACTTATGTCTTTCTTCTAGAAAATCTCCCACTCTGCTTAATAACCTCGTGTTTCTAAAATGGTTCTGATTATTTGCAAGGAGGAACAGCACTGCATGAGATCCTTCACAACTCCAGAACTACCCCAGAAATTATGGCATGATGTATCTGAATTAATACAGAAGTTAGCAACTTCCCTTAAATTCACACGAGGGCTGCAACCTGACTCATGGATTTACTGAACCTTTAGATGACTAAGATAGAATGTCGTAAACGAGAAATTTTATCTTAGTTTCAATTCATGATAATATAGTTTAAAAAAGAGTCTTCGGACACAGTACTAGTAGTAAATGGACACTAACCGGCATACAGTCCAATCTAACGTTTTAGGCACAAACCTTAATCGGTCAGGCAGGGTTAGGCATGATATTTCCTTCCAAGTGCAGTAGGAAAGCAATCTTGGTATGTTTGGATATGTTGATTTGCATATACGGATTTTTGTTTGTTTACCAAAGCCAGGTACTCGAACACAGCAGTCACTCAGATATGAGTTTCCTTCAGGGAAAATGCACCTTAGGATTTTAACTTCAATATTTTACATGATACCGATTCCCACTTCCCTTCTCCCTTTGACAGTGACTAGCCTCCGTTTGTCTGCAGACACATCTAAGTGGAGGACGGGATTCCTCCAAGGGAGCTTTTCCCACAGTTACGGGTTTTCCCCAACGAGAGCGGAGCCTCAGGCTTCTAAGCATTACAGTAAAACCACCAGAGTTACCACACAAAGCCCGGCACACAGAGCAAGTTTCGGCTGCCACCTCTGTTCCCCTCGCAGAAAGCTGTGTCACGGTGCGCTTGGTTGGGAGCGTTGCCTCTGCTCCGGCCCCTCTTCAAGGCGAATGGACACGGATACGGAACAGGCCCTGCTGGAGCTGCAGGCGGAAAAGCTTGCAATTTGCAATGCGTAAGGCTGCACACCCGGTGCGGCGAAGGTCAGACGGAAGGAGTGGCTTCGTGTGGTGCCAGGTCCCGGTGCTTCTTTTAAACTCACGCACGTAGTCGTAATTGGTACCTAGACCGCGAGAAGCAGCAGAGGTGACACAACGTGCCTTGGAGTCACTGGGAAACACATCCAGCAACATCACCACGAGGGTCTTACCTGTATCGAGGTCTCCGATAACGTAAATACTGGCTCCTATGGGTACAGCTCCGTACACAAAAGAGGAGCTGGCGGGGATGCACAAGTTCTGGTCGTTAAGATAGATCCATCTGCAAGCGAACACACGGGCAAAACCAAGGACGTCAAGAGGATGACCACAAGGTCTAGGAAGCCGAAAAAACTCGGTGAGCCAACTGTACCAGGCACCGTGCCAGTTCAGCTCAACCCGCATCCTCACTGCCAGGTAACTGCTGAGTTCCTTCCTGCCACTCTGGATACTAGTCTGGCCTGTGCTAGAATGTCGCCTATACTGAAACGTAAAGAGCAAGCACTGTTCAACCCGCTTCTTTTGCTCAGCACCATGTTCCTGGGATTCACCTACACAGTTGCTTGCATCAATAATCTGTTTCTTTCTAAGCGGTATTCCATGACACAGAGAGACTAGAATCTGTTTATCCGCGCACCTGCTCATGTTCATTTGGGGAACCGCCAGTGTCTGGTTATGGTGAATAAAGCTGTTGTGGGCACTGGAGTGCGAATCGTCTTGGTGGCTATCATGTCATGGAATTGATCGGTTATATGGTTTAACATATATTCCACCGGATAATAAAATGCTGCACTATTTTCCAAAGGGTGGTGCCATTCTGCCTTCCGATTAGCAACATCTGGGAATTCCAACCACTTGGCATTACCTCCTGCTGTCACTCCTGACAGTCTTTCTGACTTGTAGCCGTGTGAGCAGTGTGGGCTTCCCTGAGAGGAGGGAGGCGTGTTTCCATGTGCGCTCACTGGCCACTTCACCTGTCTTCTTTTGTGAAACGTCTGCTCAAAGAGTTGCTCATTTTTTAAATTTATTTTTGTTGTTGTTTCGTTTTTTAAATAGTTCTTGCTTTCTGTGTCCTTCTAGGAAATCCTTGCCTATTCCAAGGTTGCAAAGGTTTTCCTCCCTATACTTTTTTCTGGAGATTTCATAGTTTCGGCTTTTATGTTCGGGTCTTACAACGCATTTCAAGATGCATTTTGGGTATGGTGTGGGGCAGAAGTTCACCGTTCCTCCACACAGACATCTAGTCGCTCCAGCATCATTTGCTGAAAAGATGTTTCTTTCCTCACTAAATTGCCTTGGCACTTCTGCTGAAAATCAATTTAATAAGCACAAAAAGGATCCAGGGCTCCACAAAGAGGTGGCTGATTCCCCCACTGAGAGAGAAAACACGAGAGGCGTCTGAAGCATCTTGTGCTGCCAAACAGGAAGTGCTTACAGGAGGGCGGGTGTGTCCAAGGGACACAGAGCTAATAGGAAGGTGTTCCCAATGGCCAAAGTTGGAACAACTGAGCAACAAAATAAATAATGAGAGTACTGGATTTGTAACTCATAGAATAAAATAAATATTCCTGAATCTATACTGATACAAGTAAGTAACTGAATACATCAAAAAAAGAAATAGGGAGAAGGGACAGGTCTTCTCTTTACAGAATTCCAGTTAACAAATGTAGACAGAATGAGGGAAATAGACCAGCATCAGGAAACCACCACAGTTATAGTGACTGCAGGGTGGGTCCACTGACGGGTGCTTAATTAGTGGTCAAAGTTTGAGAGGAAACGGTGCATATTCTCAATGATCTCTTCCAGGATTTTTGTAAATTAAAAAGAAAGAACAGCAACTTCATAGTGGTGAAACCCAACAGACCCCACCTTAACCAGGTAATCAATGTTAGCGTCACCGGTACTAAGACATGGAGACAGCACGTCCTCCTCAATGGCGTGTATCACCTCTGTGGTGTTCCTGCCAAAAACGCCCAACCTCAGCCTAATCATGAGAAATCATCAGACAAATCCAAATGAAGAGATACGTACACCAATTATCTTCAAGAATATCATGGTCATGAAAGGCAGGGAAAGACCAAGGAAACATCACAGGTTAAAAAAGACTAAAGAGGGGTGCCTGGGTGTTTCAGTGGGTTAAGCCTCTGCCTTCGGCTCAGGTCATGATCTCAGGGTCCTGGGATTGAGCCCTGCATCGGGCCCTCTGCTCAGCAGGGAGTCTGCTTCTCCCTCCTCACCCCCCCGCCTGCCTCTCTGCCTACTTGTGATCTATCTCTCTCTCTGTCAAATAAATAAAATCTTAAAAAAAAAAAAAAAAGCCTAAAGAAACACAACACAGTGTATTGTGGGATCCTGCACAGCATTTCAGAGCAAAGGGAAAAGAGAGTTGAGTGGACGAGCTGGTGCAATTGGAGTAAAGACTAGGGGCGCCTGGGTGGCTCAGTCGTTAAGCATCTGCCTTTGGCTCAGGTCATGATCCCAGAGTCCTGGGATTGAGTCCCGCATCAGGGAGTCTGCTTTTCCCTCTCCCCTCTGCTTGTGTTCTCTCTCGCGCGGTGTCTCTGTCAAATAAATAAATCTTTAAAAAAATAAAAAGACTATAGTTTACTTAATACTTAATACTGTACCAACATAAATACCTTGGTTTTGATGTCGGCACTATGGTTACATAAGATGTTAACACAAAGAAAAGTTGGGTGAATGGCTTAATGGGGATTTTATTTTTGCAACTTTTAAGTGTAAAAGTGTAAAATTAAAAGTGTAAAATTAAGTGTAAAATTATTCCAAAATTAAAGTGGTTTTTGTTTAAAAAACAACAACCTTAACAACCATAGATTCTGCTTTGTAATAATGTTCACTTAAGGTAACTGGACCAATTTCCTTTTAACGGCTAACAACACAGCCGGGGTATAGCAGCCCTCTCAGACTTTGGAATGTATCTAAACCCTTTAGAACTACCAGTGTCCAATACCACTTGTTATTCGAGCAGACGGCGTGTGAGCGTTATTCCTGTATCTCTAACTCTGCCATCAAATGTCCAAGAAGCCAGCGGCTTAGACCCGAATCATCTGGCTGTTAAATACAAATGTGAAACTTTTCTACTAATCACAGCACTTTGATTTCAAAGAGCTCTTCCCAGATTGTTATAAAGTAGCAACTTCCATATTTTGAATTCTAAGAAACATGGAAGCAAAATGCTTCGCGATCACATAACAACTCAGAACACAGCTAAGGCACAGCCGCCATATTTGAAGTACCTTCACTCAACTTCTGATTCCCGCTCTGTCTGAATGCTGACTGGTATCCAGCAGTTGGCTGGAACTGGGAATACAGTTTGGCCGCTGGTGTCAATATGACTTTAAGAAATAGGGGAAGGGAAACATTCCAGAACTGTCACTGAAAAGTGAAAATAGGGACTTGAAGAGGCCTTTGAAAGAAAATGTTTGAAAATATCAAACTATAACTGGCTTATTCACATTTTATGTCTTCAGGGCTAAACACAAATATCTAAACCTTGACCTTTAAATTCTTCCTAGGTTCTGAATCAAACAAAGCTGATGAGAGTGTCCCCAGGCCTGTCTGCCGCTGAACCCTACGCCCAGGCCCAACCCCCGTGCAGAGGCACACAGCTCTTCCAGGCAAATCCATGATGGGGCCATACATATGCTCACGAGGGTAACTGCCACTTCTAAATGAGCATCTACAACTAGGCTGTTTACAGAAAGGCGCATCAGAATACAACAATATTTTGGCGTAATTTTGTAGAGTTGAGAATCTCACATTATTCTTCCCCGGAATAATTAAACAAAGCTCAAGAAATCAGGCTATGTAGATGATCTACCAAATTTGTTCCAAAGCAGATCAATGACTCAGAGTTCCTGAGTTCCAGAAAAACAATCCCAGGTGATCTATTTCATATAACGCTGAAGCTTCGAATGAAACGAAACTAACATAAAAAACTGAACTACAGCATGTCTTTAGCTAGTTTTTTTTTTTTAAACAGGTATAAAAGGCATATGGTTTTGCCTTCTTTCTCTGCCATCTATCACCTCACTGACCTTGGACAATTTAGCTAACCGTCATCTGTGAAGTAGGGAGACCAAACACCACCACTAACATCCAAGGACTTGCGGGGATGAAAGGAAGTGGCCAGTGTAAATTACATCACATAGCACCCAGCACCTAGTGGGCGTCACTAAGTAGCAGTCACCTTTCTACTGGAGGAAGCAACAGTATGCCTTTAGTTACAATGTTTTCAAACACGGACTTCTCAGGACTTGAGGCTACCAAGATGTGTCCTCTAGTTGCTGAGAATTAGCAATGAAGGAGACTTTCGAATATAGCCTGGCTTGGAGCAGCGAGTTTCAGCAAGAGCAGTGTAGGAGGGAAAGACAGGCAAGGAGAGATGGTGCAGGGCTGGGGTGGGGGGGCAATCAACTGGAGAGGAGAAGTAAAGACAGAGGGAGCTTTAGTGAGGTTTCTGCTTCCGGGGGGAGAAAGAAGCCCTCCCTTAACAAGCCGATCGTCCTGCGAGGAACTCTGGATAAGAGTTCCAGCTACAAACTCTGGGTAAGATACAAATGACAAGTGCCTGAGGCCTCTGGAGACTGAGCAAAAGGAGGCAGATTTGAGAAAGAAAGGAAAACTGGAACCAGCAACCCAGGAGGAGGGGTTTCTGGATCTTTGGTAGCTTTGGCCAAAGGCAGCATGATGCTGGCAGCTCCAGGGGGCTGAGACGCCATGAGAAGACCTGCCATCTCTGTGGCCACCAGAATCAGGGCAGCCAGAATCGTCAGAGCGTATGGAAGTCTCAGAAAGACAAGAGGTAGAGAAGGATGCCTAATTTTACATGCATGTGCTTGTCTCAAGTCTTGGACTGACCCCGGAACCGTGAGTGCTTGTAACTGAGGCTGGCTTACAGAACCGGAGACAGGGTTGAGCTGCCGTGTGCTGCAGGCCTGACAGCCTGCCAGGAGCCGAGCCAGGGGCCCGGCCTGCTCGAACTCTCAGTGCAACACTCTGAAGAATGGGAAGAGACTTCGGGGCCCCGACAATATGCCATTCACAATGTTAGGGATGCAACCCCGAATTACTCAACAACAAAAAAAAGCCAGAAAAATGAGAACCTATTCTCGAGGTAACACACCATACACAGACGCCAGCTCCAAGATAACTGAATGCCGGGAGATCCAACAGGTGGGGACCTGAATGTGGCCACTGCAACTATGTTCAAAAAAGAAAGGGAAACATGCTTATGATGAAAAGATGGAGGTTTCAGTAAAGAGATGAAGAGATCTAAAATTCTACCTGAAGAAGTTGGCAAACAGAGGGCAGGATAAACCCAAAGAAGGTAAGAGAAGGAAATAATATAGACAAGAGCAGAAACCAATGAAACACAAAACACTATGGAGAAAATGAACGGCCTTGTAAAGACAAATGCAGTGGTGGGCTCTGCCAGTAGAGGGCGCTGGAGGGACTGCGAGGCTCAGCAGCACAAAGGGCTTCTTTGCCAGGGTTGGTGTGCTTTTCTCCTCCTTCCCAAGGGCTGCTGCCTGCAGTGTGCAGGGGACCCAAAGGTGCCTGCCCTCAGCAAGGTCTTCTGCCACCCAACAGGCAGCGTCCCAAACCCAGTCGCCACACCATACCCTTGCAGGGCATGGAGGTCTCTTCCCAGTTTGCCTCTTCTTAGGGTACTGCCCTCAGCCCTAAAGGTAGTAGTAGCTGCACTTCCCACAGTAGCTATTTCTGCACTCATTGTTAACCACCTCTTCCTAGTAAATAATTATGTGAATTCCATTTTCTCTGTTCAGATTACCGGTGTGGATTCTGTCTCTTGACCAGGCTGTGACTGAAACAGATGTGGTCAGGAGCACGGTTCAGCTCCCCATGACTTGCAAAGGTGTCTGTAGTACTTGTAGTACTCCTAACCATCAATCCAAACACCACAATGTCAATGGAGTACACCGACATGATGCTTTCATGGGACACCAAAGTGATCAAGATCTCCCTGGACTAACATATGGAAACAGCAGAAGGGATACAGCCCCGAGGCCAGACAGTGCAGGGGGCCTGCTGGCCCTGCCGGGCAAAAGCAAACTGCTTCTGGTGGCCCCTGCAAACTGGTACGAAGAAAAAGCACCAGGGATCAAAAGCTGCGGACCAAGGCCAAAGTCTGTGTTGCATAAAGATACAATATTTGCGGAAAGACACTACATCTGGGACTAAATCTGTGATCAGTGTAACCACTGAATTACGTTTATGAAAGCACATGGACATTTTCCAAAATCCATCTGACTTTTCTACTTTTTCTAAATGACTTAAGTGGGGATATGAAGAGTAGCTCCATTCCTGCATTTTTCAAGTTTTTGATGGTGGCACTAATTTCTGTAAATTCCTCAAGGATGTAGAACTGCTTTTGGTTTTCCGTCTTGGTAGGAAAGTTACAGAGACTTCCAAGCAGCCTCTCCTACCATAATTGCCCCCACAACCCAGGTCAGAGAATCAACATGGGGATTCTGCCCATTGTCAAGTATGTCTGCTCAATTACACATTCAGGGACCAAAAGATGAAACTGACAGGTCCTGATTTCAGCAGTCACCATGACTGTTCTAGAGAAACAAAAGCAGGGCATTCGAGCTGAGCATGTGTATGGAGGCAGTCAGACACAGGACGGATTAAGAAAGGAGCTGGAGTGCAGGACATGGGAGGGAAGAGACTGGGAAAGACTAAACATTTCTCTTAACCTCAGACAATGGAGGACCCCAGCAGGGGGCTACATACTGTTATCTTTGTTTGGTAAGCAATGGGGAAATACCAAGAATTTCCAGAAGGAGAATGAAATGACCAAAGTTAGATTAATCTTTCAAAAACACAAACAGACCAAAAGCACAGGAAAACTAGTTAGAAGGCTAATGCCATTGCACACACAAGGAAGTGAACAAACACGGTAGGGCAGGAGCAGAGAAACGAGGGTGGGTGATCTGGAAAATATTCCAGAATTACAAAAGAAGACGAGACTTGGCAACCGATAAGATGTGGAGGATGAGAGAGAATGAGGATAAGCTTTATTGAGTACAGATAACTGGGAGGATGGTGGCATTAGAAGAGCAGGGACACCGGGAATCGAAACAGAGTTGCCTGTCATTCTGGATAATATTATTAAGTTGTTACTATGACGTGATAGAACTTATGGCAATTTCTTTGCTTTCCTTCAAACAGTTTTGCTTTTCATTAGAAACACAGAAAATAAGGTATGGCATTTTTCCAGGAAAGTTTTAACCTAAAAATAGGGAACAAAGGCAGGAAAGACAAGAGATTACTTAAAAACAATAAATGGTCTCCAATCTAATACAGATTCGTCCTCTGCCAACAGTTTCCACAATACGCAAATATAACATACTTGGAAACATCTGCTCTTTTGAAAAACAAACTACTGCTGTATGTTATTTTCTTCCTATAGATTTTTACAGGGAAGCCTGTATTTTTAATGCAATGTAGAGTGGTGGCTGAAAAGCTGGCCTCTGGGCCAGAGTGCCCGAGCTCTGCTACTTGCTACCTGTGTGTCTCTGAACACATTATATCACCTCTCTGTGTTTTGGTTTAAAAGAGGACTAAAAAGAGCACATAGGGACTGAGAGGGTTATTTTGAAGACTGAATGAGTTACAAATGAGTTAAGACAAGGCACTTAGAGTTATGTATGCCTCTAGGGTCACTCAAACAAGTAAGAACCCTGTAAGTTACATTGACGAAAAAAATTAAGCTTTCCTCATTCTATTATTTAAAAACTAACATGGGTGGGCTCCTGGCTGGCTCGGTTGGTAGAACATGAGACACTTGATCTCAGGGCTGTGAGTTCGAGCCCCACGTTGGGCCTAGAGCTTACCTTAAAAAAGTAACACCGGACAGCTCAGAAACAAGGAGACTACTGATCCATGAATTTATTTGGAAGTGCTTTTAAATATCGAGGAAGGAGGCATATTCTTATGTCTAATACTTATGAACTGAAACAAGTACTACACCTACGTTTAAAGCTTATTAACTATTAGTATAAAACAACCTGACAGAAATAGAAAAGTTCTAGCAATTGATAGCAGATCAAGGGCAAACTGAGAAACTCTGCAGCCAGATTTAAGTCCCATAAACAAACAGGGACAGGGACGGGTGAGGCATACGCGGCCTTGATTCCCCCAGCAAACAAGTGGCAGCCTCTAGCTCACACTGCCCAAGCAGTAACGCATTATGAAGACGGCACAGGTCTGTATTTTATCGGAGACCAAACACACTGACCACTGCTTATAAATGAAGTTGAGCAGACAGTCTCGAGAGTCACTTGGGCAGGAATTAACACGCTACTTTGCACCTTGGACGGTCACCCTCACGATAATCTACGAAGAGAAATGTATAAAAGTCTGAAATGCTGCCCTACCCCCACCATAGCAGACATTCTCTAAACTGTTTTCATAATTTGTCTAATAAATTTTCCTAAGGGTGTCTACCTTATAATTGATGGGGGGGGGGGGAAAGAAAGGCTATGCAAATATCCTCACTTTGAAATACATTAAAAGTTAGGTAACATTTGTATGTATCTCTAAAGTCTCGGTAGCTGCTCATTGTTTGCTCTAATCTAAAATAGTATGAAATTAAACGTTGCCTTATGGCACCCCCTTCTGGTAACAGGATTGAAATAGTGTAACAAGATGAATTTTCACATGACCATTTCCCTCTAGGATTTAAGAGAGTGCAGTTTAGTGGTTACCATAATAAAATGTGTGGGAGGAGAGAAGGGAAGGAGGTTAGTAGAAGCATGCCTAGTCTACAAGACCAGTACAGCAACCTGAAACAGATGTTTCGAGACTCTGTGACACCACACTTCATTCACTGACTCAACCTTCCATTGGGCGTCTAACACAGGCCAGGTATGATGCTGAAGTTAAGATCCACGGACAGCTGAGCCCAACCTTGCCCTCAAGAATCTTATGGTTAGGGTGCCTAGGTGGCTCAGTTGGTTAAGAGTCTGCCTTCAGTTCAGATCATGATCCCAGGGTCCTGGGATGGAGTTCTGCGTCAAGCTCCCTGCTTAGCGGGAAGTCTGCTTCTCCCTCTGGCCCTCCCCTCTGCTCATGATCTCTCATGATCTCTCTCTCTCTCTCTCTCTCAAATAAATAAATAAAATCTTACAAAAAAAAAAAAAAAAAAGAATCTTATGGTTAACAACTACAATGCAAGAGACATGACCTGAATGTTATGGGATCACAGATGGAGGAGCCTAAACTGGCCTAGGAGGTGTGAGGAGGCTTTCTTTAGGCAGTGATAATTACGCACAGTTCTGGAAGAGACTGTATTAACTGGATAGATATTGAAAGGGGATTTTAGGAAAAAGGAATAGTATAAAAAGCACAGCGCCGAGATAATCAATAACATGTTTTGGGGAGAAAATGTTGCTCTCTGTAACTCAAGTGAAGCGTCTGTGTTGACTACAGCAGATAGAATAGAGAAAGGCCATATCACAGAAGGCCACATGCTAGGTGAAGGAGTTTAAATTTTCTCCCAAAAGCCATAGGGAGCCAATGAATGATTTTAAACAACCAAGGATCAAAGTCTGATATAGATTTCAGAAACACCGTTCTACGGTTTTAAGCTACGAATACTTCTGAAGTCTCTGACAAAATCTCTAGTAAGCACTAGGCATATGTCCCAAATAAACAAGATAATTCAGTCAAGTAACTTGAAAACAAAACAAAATAAAATGAAGACATGACTCTGAAGGCAGAAAGGAAAAGTTCCACAAGTTCTGTGAAACCATTCAAACTCACCGTTTAAACTCATCATGGTAGAATTCAGACTTGCAAGTGACCATCTCATTAGACCCCTGGATGTCCTCACGACTTCTGACACCCCCAAACACGTACAGCTCCATGGCCACGCCACAGGCCACGGCTCCAAATCTGAAAGGCCACACACAGCGTATCAGCTACTGGATTTACAACTCATGGCCCAATTCCCTAGCTCCTCTTCTGCTTGTTTTAACTCTGCAGTGTTCAGGGTTCCATGAATATGTGCATCTTCCTTTTCCAGAAATGGATTTTTCATGTACTTTTATAGAAACCAAATGCCAAGACAAGTGAAAGGTTCATTTGAAAGAAACGGGGCACCTACATGGTTCATGCCTGCATTCTCGTACCTTCTCTCCTTCAGTGGGCAGATAGCAGTCCACTGCTGGGTCCTTGGGTCGTAACATTCCACAGATTCAAAGAGTTTTCCATACGACCCTCCACCCATGGCATAGATTTTCTTTTTCATAGCTGCATAGCAGCCGATCTGGAAGGAGAAAGCGAGAGGTGGGGAGACAACACTTACTACTCATGTTAGACAAATACTCACTTTAGTCTAGAGAGCACCACAGGGTGTCTGGGAAAGGATTTGATTTCTAATAGTAAAACTATGATATTTTCCAATACTAGGAAGACAGGATTTTAAAAGCAAGAAGAGGAGGCAGTACACGTAGTGTTCGTTAACTCCATCTGACGTGACTGTGCTCAGCGAAATACGTACATGACCCGAATTTTTAAAGGAGATTTCCAGTCTCTCCATTCTTCCACAACTATTTGAAGAGTCCAAGATTGAGATTCTGTCCTACAATATGTCATTCAATTCCTGCTCCAAATGAGTTAAGCATAGAGAGCAGGAGCATAGCACCCAAGGTATAAAGCTTTGGTGTGAAGAAGAGCCCCTCCCTCCCAGCCCAGAAAACGGGAATAAGGCAGCCCGTGCTCTGAACGGCTAACGGAAGCCATGTTTTCGCTCTACTCTGGACGCAGTGGCCGTGCTTACCCGCAGGCTGTCTCTCCTCAGGCCAGCCTGATCATTAAGACAAGAGGGTTGGAAGACCTGGCTGCTTCCTAGGTTAGCGTGCTCACGAAGCGTCTGTCAGGCGCAGGAGTGGGCACAGCAGTGCATCGCAGAGCCCCCGTCAGGGGGAGCTCTCACACGCACTCCGTCTCCTGTCCGGGTGTAGGGCTCATGACAATGAAGGCAAGCCACCGAACGTGACAGAAGTCTGTGACCTTCCCTCGTTCAACACTATCGATTGTAGTGAAAGGTGGATGTGGGAAAGGAAGAAAGGCTAACTTTAAAACCCAATCTGTAATCACAAGATATGGTTCTCACCTTTCTAACCATGGTCAGGTCAGGTTGCTTCGTCCAGGTTTTAGAATAAATGTCGTAACACTCCATGGAAATTAGCTCTTTCTCACCATCCTCTCCTCCTAAAATGTACAGCATTCCGTCTATCTCCACAATACCAAAATTATGTCGTGGCTGAAAAGACATCAAAGATCTCTTTATATAAAAAGCCAAACACCAGACTGAAAGCAGATATCCACACATTTAATAAAAACTACAGATACCATCACATCCCAGAGTTTCAGCAAAGAGGCGTCATGCTCAAAACCATCTCTCTCAAACATGTGCGATTTTCCAAGCAGCTCACCTTTCTGTCATGAGAGACAGAACCCAATCTAGGAGTTATTCAAAACAAGGGAATTACATGCATGATAAATTCACTGGCGGAGTCACCATTTTGTGCTCACAACAACAAGAACTATTACCTTCTGGTTCAATAAAACTGTGTTTAGCAATGGGCTAAAGTGCTTCCAAGTTGCTGTGTGAAAGACAAGGAAGAACCCCAGCAAGAGCTCCGCCTTAGAGGCTGGGAGAGGCATGGGGAGGCCGGGCTCCTGCTACGGCCAACTGGAATGACAGAAGCCTGAGGGGACATTTGTCAACAAATACTTGCTAAGCGTCCCTGCTGTCCCCTCTGTGCCCAGTGCTGCTCTAGCACTAAAGACGAGCCCTCAGCAGCCAGACGAAATCCCCAGCCATCAAGGAGTTTGTGTGAACAATTAAAAAATATCCAGTATTTGAGAAGGTATCGCGTGATATGAAGAGAAAGTAAATGGGCGGAGACAGAAGAGCTGAGGGGCAGGAGGAAAGGCCTCCCTGGGAAGTGCCACATGGACAAACACTGATGGAAGCAGGGAACAAGCCACAAGGGTGTCTGGCAAAGGTTCCAAAGCAAGAGTGTGTGTAGGTTTGAGGAAACACGAGGAGGTCTGATGGACCAAAGGAAGACACCGAGAGAGGAGCTGGGATAGTGGGCACTAGGGCAGTGAGCACAGGGTGTGGCAGGGTCGCTATTTCTCTCCTTACATACACACAGATGCAAAACAAATGAAAGTGCTAAAGGGAAGACAGACACTCTACCAAACAAATGAAAAAGAACCTTTTACCTCATTCATCGGTGGCAATGCCGTCCACGTGTTCGCATCTGGGTCGTATTTTTCTCCTGAACTCAGGGTCTGCTTATTTTCATCTTGGCCCCCAAATACGAACAAGAATCCCTCTGTAAAAATCAAATGAGACACACGAGAAAGTTGAAACTTCAGTCTTCAATTCCCATCTCCTGCTGAATATAAATGGCACAGCTGTAGAGACAGTATCTGGAGGTAACTTCTCTAATGACAACAGTGGATTTGAGGTTCTCATCACAATTCATTCGATCCTTGGTGAGAGAGGCGAATTCACATCTGTGGCTCACTTTGGCCATTTCACCTCACTCAGCATCTGAGTGGATTCCCACTACCCTATAGCGTGCAGCCCAGATTGGCACCACCTACACGGACACCAAGCAGCTCCGTCTATCCTCATCCCCCTGTGATTCTCAGACAACCTCTCATCCACAGTCCACATCTACTCGTTCAAGACCCAGGAGCACTCAGATCTGGGGCACCTGTGCAGTTCATGCTCGAAACAGGATCTAAGAGTCCCTGTTGAACTTCCCATTTCAGGTAATGGTGGATTAGGTTATTCATACCAACTCTAGTGCAAAACAGCTAAATTGCTGGACAAAACATTTTTTGTTTTGTCTTGTCCCTCTGGACAAAACATTTTCAAAATAAAATAATCTTAAAAGAGAAGAAGGCAACAGGGCAATACGGCAAAGCTAAAAGGAAAAGGGGGAGCTGGAGAGGTCACCACCCATGGAAATCATTTTGCTTTGAGAGCATTCACCAATCTGGGAAATTTCCAAACTTTCTTATAATGGCTTTGAGGGCATGAAGGGACAAAAGTCAAAACCCCAGGCCCACAGGAAGTATGACTTCTGGCAGGAGAGCCTCTCCAAAGTTTAACCAGAACCAGAAACCACATTTAAATCTCCTCCCTTATCTAGGCGATCTCAAGGTTTGGGTTTGATTTACAGCAATTCAATTCCAAATGTGCAGTGCTTATAGGCAACTAGAAGAAACAAATGTAAAATTTGTGTGGAAGAAAATATCCTTACCTATTCTTTAGATTCTAATATTCTAAAATTTTAAAGCATCAAATTATTCTTACAATTAATTTTTACTAAAATGATCACCACCCAACCAAAGCTACTCAGACACAGAAACTAGACTCCGTGAAGAACTGACAATAGGAATTAGTCTTGCAGAGACTTCAAATTTCACATATTGGACTCTCCAGAAAGATGATAAAATGACAATGCCTACTATGTTTTAAAATGGAATGACAAATTTTTTACGAAGATTTTATTTATTTATCTGAGTGTGAGAGAAAGCGAGCAAGCGAGCGAGCTTGAGCGTGGAGGAGGGTCCAAGGGAGATGGAGAAGCAGGCTTCTCGCTGAGCAGGGAGCCCAATGTGGAGCTCAATCCCAGGCCCCTGGGATCACGACCCGAGCCAAAGGCAGACGCTTAACCAACTGAGCCACCCAGGTGCCCCCTGAAAGACAAATTTTAAGAGAACTTAGAAAAAGGGGACTATAGAAGTGACACAGCAGATCTGCAAAAGATTTAAAGAGAATCTCTAGGAATAAAATAAGAAAATAAAAACATAAAATTTGAAAAAATTAACAGATGGGTTTAATGGCAGATCTGTCCCAGTTAAAGAGAGAACTCATTAAGCAGAGGGTAAATCAGAAGAAATCATAAAGAGGGCAACACACAGAGAGGCAAAAACATGGAAAACAAAACAAAGCAGAGGCAGGAGGCTAAGGACAGAGCAAAAAAGTGTAGCCATGTTTAATCGGACTTCCAAAAAAAGCAGGGGGAAAGAGGACAATGGAACAGAGGCAATACCCGAAGATGTAAAAATGAGTAAGAATTTTCCAGATTTGAGGAAAGACCAAGCCACAGAGTCAAGATGCCCTAAAATTCTATATCCAGCACAAGTATCCTTTAAGAATGAAGGCAAAGCAATGACATTGTTAGACAAAGAAATCAAAGTGTTTGCTCCCAGTAGACCCACAATAAAGGAAATCCAAAAGGATGGACCTCAGAGAAGGCAAATAATCCTAGATGGAAGGTCTGAGGAGTAAGAAGGAAAAACAAAGAAAGTGGTGAATATGCGGGTAAATCCACACACGCGCCCTCTCTCTCCGTATGTGTGTGTATGTATTCAAAACAGATGAATCGAACTCATTTATATGCAGATACTTATTCATAAACAGGCATATATTTTAATACTGCAAGACTGTGAAACAGTAGAAATGCACTTGGGCTTTTATAACTTGAGAATACAGGCTAGGGTATCTATGATGACTTTCAAAGGAATATAGACAAAGAATATAACTTCTAACCTGGAAGAGAGGGCACAAAGTGAATGACCAAAAAAAAAAAAAAAAAAAAAAATCCATCAATTTTTTAAAAAAAAAGGCAGGAAAAGAAGAAACACAAATATTCCTGGACAAATAGGAACCACTCAATCATGTCACAGCTTTGCTCAGTAGAACCAGACATGACCCCATCCTCTTTGTTCAGTGTTTCTGAAGTACCAACCCCTCTAGGAAATCTCGGAAAATCTGTGATATAAGAAACATTGTGGCAGGTGTGCGTGTGTGAAAATTTTGAATAGGTGTACATATTATGGGAAGGAAATGTAAGGAAGCTAATTCTGAGAAGAGAGAACAAGAAAATCAGACTCACATCCTGTCAGCTACACTACTGCGTTCTGCTGCTTATGTTATTATCGACAATAAGTTCAACCATCTTGGAACCCAAAAAATGATTCCATTTCTGTACTATAGTATAGCTTTTTTTTCCAGCCATTTCTGTAATATGGAATGGGACGGTATACCTTTCAAACTCTTTAAAGTAATGTTAGTGGGCAAGCGGAGACTATACAGTATGAAGGATTCCAGGAAGACTGTTGATAATAATTGGAATTTAGTGAAATGGCACTTGTGGGTGAACCCAAAAGAGCAGAGCAAGGTGAAAAGAAAGGGAGCAATCAGAAGGCCACAAATACAACCTCTCCTACCACCTCCTGAGTGAGAGCTTTGAATAAGGTAGAGCTGTTTTCAAACTCGTGAAGGTCAAGTGAAACACACATTCTGTAGTAAAGTAACTTAAACCATTGCTAATGTTAAGTACTGTTTTATAAAGTCTCACACAAAATGCCTGCTTTGACAGAACACCTTTATTTTTCATAGTTACTGTAATTCTAAATTGCATGAATTTAAAAAAAGGGACTTTTATGGCTCAAGGGAATTCTGTGTTCCGGGTGTGGCCACATAGCTAACGGGTGGTAAGAGTCACTGAATGTTGCTCTTCTACCAGTAAGTCATCAAGTAAAATGCTCTTCCACTAAAGTCTTAAAAATAGTTACATATTAAAGATTCAGGAACAATACAGACTGACAGAGGACACTCTTCTCCTTACAAAGTCTTGACAGCGAGAGCTACACAGAAGACGTCATCATGGAGATAATAAAATTATCTCTTAAAATTAAATCTCTAAAAGGTTTTGAGTCATTCCGTACACCCCTGAAATCACATATTTACTTGATCTTGTGTTTAAGTAAAATTGACCGCAGAATGGTACCTGCTGAGAGAACTCCGTGGTTAATTCTTGGCATGCTTAAAGGGGCCAGTTCAATCCAAAGCTGCCTATTAGGGTCATAAAGAGGGCACATACATCGCATCGCTGCTGTTGGTTTCCGTGAACTAAGGAAATAAATAATTGATTAGCAGTTAATGTGTTTTATATAGTTCTGCTTATAATAACTATGACTAGTTTTACTGCTCTAAAGAATGTTTAAAACATTTTTAAAAAATCTATTGCTATTATGCTTAGGCACCAAAAACAATACCACGAATTCCTGTTTACACGGGAAGAGCTCTTCCCTTCTATGACCTTTGAAACGAAGCACATCCATACTTACACTCTCTCTTCTCCGCCAACGGTCACAATGCACTCCGAGTAGCCCCGGGGCTTGAAGTTTGCGAGCATGGCCTCCCCCTGCTGCGGCTGGCTCAGTGGTATGTTGTTGCACTCTCTGACGATTTCTCGTACTAATGGTTCATTGAGCATCTGTTCCCGTAAGTAGCTGGAGTCTAACCCTGAAACCCACAGCGCTGACATCACGTCCTTCATGTGAACCTGCACAGGAGGGTAAGAAGAATGGGGAGGAAAAAATGTAGGACGCAGCACATGGGTTTCAGAACATGCGCTTTCTGATTCACGGAAAAGCCGAAATTGTTCAAGGATCAGCAGTGGGCAAGTCACCAGCGCCAGTGCTGCCGGACTATGCTTTACCGACCCCTTTCCTTTCTACTTCCCCATGGCCTCGATAAAGAAAAGCTTAACTTAATGAATAATCAGTTCAGGTGTATATGTGAGGTATCGCAGAAAAGTTCCAAGCAGCTTTCTTTACACCCGAGAGGGTCGCTGGGCTGCAGGGGCCTTATTTCACAGAGTTGGACACGCTAGAGGTTCAATCGCATTTACGGGAACAGTATACATAGCAATAGCTTAATTCAGGCCGGGAAAAGAGATAATCAAAATCCATCAACATTAACATTACAAGAAAAACAAAAAAGCAAGAGTTCAGAAAAATTCTGAGTACTATGTATTTCTTCATTATTATTGTTAAAAAATACCTAACACATAGAACATGAATTATATACTTTCCATGATGGCTCATTAAATTTGAGCTCATGGACTACAGCATTCCACATACACGAGGTGAAACTCCCTAGTAGACTAGTTTTTCTTGGTTTTGGAACAGTCATTTGAAGGTATACTGTTCCATGTCCTGAGTGGTAAAGCCAAGAGTCCTTGAGGAACGAGGTTCAGATTGGCCAGAGGTTGGACTGCCTCTAGTTTCCGCGGCAACCTCACCGGGACAACTAGTGACTGCGGTCTCTCTGAGCAGCAGTGAACTGAGAATTCTCCTATCTCCTTTCCTCATCTACCCAACTAATGTGGAAAACCAAAGGCGAGCTGTACTGCCTGTCCTGAGACTACAACCACACAGGAGTGTGGATTTCTTTCTCATTCCTGTGTAACAGTTTCCGCCTGTATTACAGTAGTCCACGGTTTCTAAATAAGCCTATAGAATTTTAAAAATTACAAGACAGTCACTAAAACCTAAGTCAACAGTTGCTGAGAACCGTTAACAATGTGATCACACATTTCGAAAACTTCCCTGACACCTAACATGTTTCTTTTTTCGCATATAGCAATTGAAGCTGGTGTCTATAAATGCTGGACTTCAAGCTCTGTGATTGTGCTCCCTCCCCCACTGCCGCAGTGACAGTTTGGATCTAAAGCCTGGTATTCTCTGAGACCCTTCCTTCCCAGCTGTTGCTCCCAGAACCTTCCCCTCTGACTGCACTGGCCCACCGCAGAATGCTCTCCGGCCTTCTGCTGAGTGGTGTCAATCACGCCAGGGAGAGCCCACACCACAGAGGTTCCTGATGTCCACTCCCCTGCCCCCTCTGCCAGAGCTGTGTGTGCCCCTCTCGCTCTGCTGCCCGTGTCAGAGTCCTGGGTCCGCCCAGTAATGGTGCAGAGATGGGTGCTGAACAAGAGAGTGGGGACCCTGAATTTCTCAACTTCCCAGCTTAAGCTTGAAATGCATCTTCCCGCTAAAAGGAATGCAGAAAGGATATGACGGTCCTTACAAGTATTAATATTCCCATTGGCATATTATGAGTTTCATGAGCTTTGGTAGTCTGGTCTGAAAGAAACAACCACTTGATCCTATGCAATGGCCCTTTGTAAAGATGTACCACAGACATCTTTCATCTTATTTTTGTTAACGATTTTATTGGTGAGAGAGAAAGCAAGAGAGAGCATGGGGGGAGGGGCAGAGGGAAAAGGAGAGAGGGAAGCAGACACTCCTCTGAGCAAGGAGTCCGATGTGGGGTTCGATCTCAGGACCCCAAGATCATGACCTGGGTCGAAATCGAGAGTCGGAGGCCCAACTGACTGAGCCACCCCAGGCGCCCCCAGACATCTTTTAGATCACAACTCGGTAAGCCTTTTGAGTTGAAGGGGAAAGAGAAAACACCCACACGGTGGAGTCCATCAATAAATGAACGAGCGAACGGAATCAGGAAGGAAGCAGAAAGGCAGTCAGGCCACGTTATAAACCACAGGTACCTTTCTCAGTTCTGTGTCATGTGCTATCCATCGAATTACTGCTTCAAACACGTATCTTTCGTTGCCGACATTTAACTTCTCGAGAGAAATCACTTCTTTAAGCTTCTGTGGGCTGAGTTCTAAGAACTCTTCGGTGCTGCTGACGTCGCGGAAATGAGTCTCCAGGTACTCCGTGGCCAGGTAGTGGACGTGGTGCAGGCAGTAGTGGAGGGCGAAGTCACGGATGCCGATGCAGTTCTCGGCGGCGATGCAGCCTTCCAGAAACTCACAGCACAGAGTTTTGAGATCCGTCAGCAGGAGCAGGTCCGCTGCCTGTACAACATCTTGGATTGTATCTTCGTTCAGCCGGATCTGCAAAAGTATCATAAATATTTTATGCTTCGATGTACGTATTTAGAGCCCAGACCGCTAACCTACTGGCTGAACCACATGAACGCTCCCCTTCTGTCGGCAGTTTCACACACTCCGGCCTGGTGCTTCTTTTCCAAGAGGAGCTTCAGGGCACTGGTGAACAGAACGTGGCTGGTTGACTTTTCCTTGCACTGCCCTTGCCTTACCCACATGAACTACCACGAACCCTTCCCGGGTACACGGTCCACGTTGCTCGCTTCTAGAACTCAATGGCTGAAATGCTTGGGAGGTGGACCGTGCCGCCTTCTGTGGTAAACTGAAGAGGATTTCTTTAAACACCATCACCCAAACTGTGGCAAATCCCGCCTCCAGATATGCTGTGTTCCGTCTTTTGCCGGATGGCATGCCGGACACACCACACCGGCCCCTTGGAGAGGGGAGGGCCACATCATTCCGAATGCCAAACATCGCATTTGGTACAACACGTACACCCTGGTCTCACAGCTACTTTCTGGAAGAAATCCCTAAGGTAAGATTTCTGGTTTATCATGATGAATTTCACTTTTC
The DNA here is from genome assembly GCF_963455335.1 of Martes martes. Lineage (NCBI taxonomy): Eukaryota > Metazoa > Chordata > Mammalia > Carnivora > Mustelidae > Martes > Martes martes. The sequence continues at coordinate 7,164,037 of NC_137905.1, forward strand.
CTTAATCTGCTGCTGCTTCTTCCTCCCCCCCGCTTGCAACACACAGGCGATGTGAAGAACCAAGCCTCAAAAATATGGCCACAATCACAACACTCCAGACTCTCCTCTCCCACAGAACGGGCGCTGGTCCTACACTCGGAAATGAGGAGGGGCTCCAGAGTACAGGACAGCAAGTGAAGTACTGTCCCATTTCACACACCGTGTACTGCAGATACAGAAAAAGAATGTATGACTGCCAATCACCTTACAAAGTGAGCAACAAAACTGTGGAAAGAAGTGTGTCGAGTAAGTCACAACTAAGGGAAAATCTCCCATTTACTTGATGTATTAAGTTCAGCCACAGGACAGCGGATGGCTGTACACCGGTCAGATGCAGGCATGCGAAAAAACCCCCACATTCCATCCTGATCAAACTGAACGCCAGGTCAGGAGTCTGTTCTAACTGACGTTGCAACTATGGCTGTAAACCATAATTAATTTTTTTTGTCTATTTTTCTTTTCTTAAGCCATACGTAATTTTAACTGGGAACTAAACACAGAAGTCAATCTGTAAATAAGGTTTCAAGATTCAAACCCAAGCCTGAATGGGAATATGTTCTTACTGACTTATAACTTGTTATAGCTGCTGCTGAACTGATTTTGAAAAGTTAGAGGTCAGGCTGCTCCTCAGCCTGGTTTTGTGATGCTTCTGAGTATCTTTAATATTTTAAGGACTGTCCCCAAATCAATCTAAATTCATTTATTTTTAACAAGCATACACATAAGCTTACATGCACCCCCACCCCCGTGTTCAGCGCAAAGAGAAGGGGTAACATCATGAAATCAACCCAAAAACTTCAAAAAGAATGGCAGTCACCGAGGTTGACTGAATGAATATAACCAGAGAAGGCAAGCAGTGTGTTAGAAAACAGGTAGGAGGCGGCTCTTACAAACAAGAAAGGTAAAATAAGATGAGGAAGGGATACGGGACAGAGTAAGAAAGAGGCCCTCAAAAAGAGTAAAGATAAAATGCATTCTCACATAACAAAATGTAAGATACACTAACTTCTTCTTGTTAAAAAACTAGCACCAGTTCAACCTATGATTATTCATAAGAGCCTCATCTGGGGTAGGGGGCTTGAGGACGGTAAAGAAAAAGAAAGAAGTCTAATCATTTAACACCTTCTTCCCTGGGTTTCATTAAACCCCAGGAATGTAAACAGGCAGAGAGGTAAAGGGACATCAGCAAGAACGGGGTGCAACAGGGATGTCAGTCCTACTGACCCAGGCATCATGAATACAATGCAGGGGCCTGTCATTTGTGTGAACCTCAAACTCTTTATTCTATAAAATAATTCCCACTGCCCAAGGAAGCTCCCATTTCCAGGTTATGGGGTACAGAGCAAGATGGGAATTAAGGTTTGAAAACATAAAGACAGCCATGAAAGGAGCATCCCAGGTCCCTCCTATCTCACAATGGAAGGTGGAGATCAGAATGATAAATACAAAAACTGGGACTGGGCTAAGATTTTACTCAGTCTGCTCTTCTTTTAAGAGCAGGGCCCCAAAAGAACGTTGGGCAGCATTCCCAGCAGGAGAGATGCGTCACGCAGACAATGACAGATGAAGAGGACAGTGGTGCTGGGTCATAGAATGGATGACGGAGACCCTCGCCCTGAGCCTGAGCGGCCTCTACTTAGTCTTCCTCCCTGTGAGTCTCATCATACCTGCCCACTGAAGATGTAATCCAGGATCTCTCTCATAACCATTACCGATATCCCTTCAAGTTCAATCTTATAGGTTGATCCATCATCTTTTGGAGGATTATAGTTTAACTTTGTCCTAAGAAAGGGAAAAAAATGTAAAATTTCTATGAAAGAACAAATAGCTATAAATATTTATGTACTAAAACTCTATAAAGTAGATATTTATCAGCATACGAACCCCACCTAGGAAATGTAATTTGTTAACTTTAGATTAATATACATATACATATATTTATAACTTCTGACTACAAAACACTTCTTCCAGGGTTCAGAATGCTATTTCTTAAAAAACAAAACAGACAATCCTAGCTAAGAGTCACCTGAGTAAGGATCTCTACTTCACCCTGGGAGCCCCAGCTCTGTCAGGCTTACATTTTTTTTCCATGTATTTAATTATCCAATTATTTTCAATAACGTAACAAGGACACCACGAACATCGCACCCAAAACACAAGCTAGCACCTTGACAAGAACCTGCTTCTACCCAGATGTTCCTTCTAACCATCCATCCCTCTGTTCCCCCATCTGAAGTAACTATCGTCCCAAATCCCAGGTCTGATTTTCCCTTGCTTCTTTGTTATTCCTGTACCCATTAAACCACTCTCCTTGTGGCTGTGATCTGTACCGCCCTGTCACTCAGGTGGGGAACACCTCTTCATGTCTGTGGCCATATGTGTTCCCTCTTCTGTGAAACACATGTTAAGTTCAAGTCTTTTGTCATTTTTTAAATGGAGTTAATTGTCTTCATATGGAAGTGCAGGAGTTCTTTATTAGATTCTTGATATGAAACCTCTGGCAGACTTGGCATGTTTGTTTAAGGCAATGAACAATTTGAAGAATAATTTCTCATGGTGAATAAGTTTTTTCTGTCTTGTTGAAGAACTGGTACCTTACCCAAGGTCTAAACAATGTTCATAATTTAGCAGTGAGGAAAGGTAAGACACAATCTAAACTGCACTTAAGAACCCCCATCCCTTGAGGCTGGGAATTGGTTAAATGAGGCAGCTGTAGAAGGAGGGTGAGAGATGAGCCAAACATAGACACAGGTTGACAGAGGTAAGAAGGAGCTGAATTCCAAGGTCCTACCTCCCCATATACACACAACTCCCATTAGGTCCTCCCCACCCAGCTCCAGGGCAAGGTAAATGATTTACATTGTAAAGAATATAAAACAAAAGAATATAAAACAGAGGGTCTCTGGACGGGTGGGGGGGGGAGGGCGGGGGAGGGATATCAGACACATTTGAGGTAAGAGTACTGCACAAAAACAGACAGAACAAATAGAATAGTTTACATAGTGAATGCTGAGACCATCAATCTTTTTTCCTTCAATTCTTTTCTTAAATGTTGAAAGCCAGAACTACATCCTCCAGGCAAGAAACTAGAAGACTCTTTGGAGGATCTGACCAGCCCTGAAAGGAAAGACCTAAAGCTATGGACATAGGTCTTTCCCAAGAGCACATGACCTCAAACTTTGGGAGAAAAACTATTTCCAACCTAGATTTTGATAACCAGCCAAACTACCAATCAAATGTCAGGACAGAATAGGTATTATCAGCTACACATGATCCCCAAACAAATTATTTCCCTTGCGACCTTTCTCAGTGTGCTGCTGGAAAATGTGCCTCAACAAACAAGGGAGCAAATCAAGAAAGAGGAGATTTCAGTAACTAAAAGACATGCTTCGACAGGGGAAAAAAGGGAAGTCAATGTAGGGAATGGTACAGAATGGCCCTAAGCCAGCAGCTAGTAGAAGTAGAAGGAAGCCAGTCCAGTCCGCCCTGCTGCCAGAAGGAGGCCGTGGGAGACCCTGAAAAATGAAACTGATGGGATGCAATTGATGGGATAATGTACCTGGAGGTACCAAGAAAATATTTAGGCAATCTTGTTTCCTTCCTGTATTTGTCTGCTATTCCTGCCTCTACAGTTTCTACTGAACTAAACAGTTTCGCTCAAAAGGTATTTCATTTCTGCTCACTGCACCTTGGGTTTATCTCTATGCCTGACACTTAGTAAATGGGGAACAAAATTTCATCAATTCCCAACCAAGAGAGAAAAACTGTATTAGTGATAGAGCTAAGACCTAAATCTGAAGTGCACTGTGTAGTCTTTCTGGCAGCACATGTGGCACTTTTCACTTTGGATGTCATGATTATCTGTACTTCTCAGTCGCTGTGTTCGGTGTCGACGCACTGCCTCTCAGCTCCAAATTCTCCCTTTTTGCATGCTCCATGAAAATGGATCTGAGCCTCTTAAATAATTTTCCTTTGTCAACTGGCATGAAGTGAAGCTTTTCGGTAGAGAGCACTGGAAAGACGGTGCTGCCTGGTTCTGGTCTAGCTTGGAAGGCTCCCACAACACAGCCAAGCTTCCCAGCACGGAGCCCCTGCGGTGCACGGCTGCTGGCAGCACACGGCAGTCTCCCAGGAGCTCCCGTCGGCAGTTCTGACCTCTCGCAAGCAGCTTTCCCAGGCACCTGCGAGGACAGACTTCTGGCAAGTTCCAGCTGTTCGGCTTCTGCGCCATGCATGGGGCTGTGGCTGTGTCCTGTCCAAACCATGTGGAGCTCAGCCCAGGTTGGAGGCTGTTCCTTCTATGGGCTGTTCCTGTATTTTTTAGTTTTCTTTACCTCTTACTAGCTAACCCCTCTTAACTCCAACCTCTTGCTGCAGTTTATTATTCTTTATATTAGGCTTTCATTTTTGAAGTTACCATGTGGACTTTGGACTTTTTCTCCCGACGAGATCCAGACTGAGGAAGTTGCTATTCAAAGACTGCAGGCCGGGAACCTGGGTGGCTCAGTGGGTTAAAGCCTCTGCCTTCGGCTCAGGTCATGATCCCAGAGTCCTGGGATCGAGTCCCGCATCCGGCTCTCTGCTCAGCAGGAAGCCTGCTTCCTCCTCTCTCTCTGCCTGCCTCTCTGCCTACTTGTGATCTCTGTCTGTCAAATAAATAAATAAATAAAATCTTAAAAAAAAAAAAAAAAAAAAAACAAAGACTGCAGGCCTTTGACGGGAGGTACCGCGCACGTTGTGGACGGTGGAAGGAGGAGAGGGACTGGCCTGGGGAGAGGAGGGGCTACAAGCAGACCTTTCCTTGCTGCCCCCTTTCAGCGTTCAACCATGTGACTGCATCGTTGCTGTGTTTGTGAAGTTGACTACATCATCCTATGTTTTCACAATCAGAGTATAGTCTTCTCCCTCAGCGCGAGATGGCTAAGAGGACAGAAAAAAGATTCCTGTAGATATGAGCACTGGCCATTTCAGACTTCTCTAAAATCAGATCCTTTCCAAAGCCCAGGAAAAATCAATCATTGTAGATGTTCAGATGTCTCTAAACATCTGAAGCCTAAATTATAAAAGCTTAATTATGGTTTAAATTCAGATCCCTACACCTGCCCCCAAACTTTCCCGTCTTCCTATCCGACGTCGGATCTCTCCTGGTACCATCTGTGCACGTTCCACTCCTACCCATCTTGTAAAGACTAGTGAAAATGACAGTTCCACAAAGAGTTACTCCTTACCACTCCGCCCTGCCACAGGCTGCACCTGTACCCTCACCTCCGTGCAGGTAAAAATAATTTCTCTTGCTACAGATTTCCCAAGCGCTTTGTATTATAAGTTCATCAAGTTCTGCTGTGATTATGGTATTTAAGTACATATCCCATTTCCTATCTCCTTTATTTAACTGTAAGTTCCTGAAGCCAGAGTCCTCTTCATCACTGTAACCTGACAATGAAGCCTAGTAGTTCACAAAGAACAGAAGTTCAACAGTTATTTGTAAAGTAAGTGTTGGAAGTGATAGTGGTCTTCAAATAGTCACAGTACTGTCACATGAGATTTCCTTCCTACATGACCTCAGGTACAGTGAAGTGGAACCAGAAGTGATATGAGGAAAAGCGTTTCATAATCGCACCTGTCCAAGGCTGAAAGGACAGAAGCACAGCGTTTCTCAAACTTTAATGTTCATCAGGGTCATCTAGGGGTCTTGATTCAGAAGGTCTTGGTGGGGCCCGAGTTTCTGCATTTGTAACAAGGCCTCATGCAGCACAGATGCTGCTGGTCTCCAGACCCCTCCAAGTAGCAAGGGGTTAATCAATGCTTCCCAAATAACCCACGGTGTGTTTGGCACTTGTAATCCATCCCAGATGAATACTTTGTAAGATATAATAAAAGTTTATTATAAATAAAGCAGAATGTACCACATGGCCACCCCAGTTATTAAGACTAGACTGAGTATTTGAAAGCTGCCAAGACAGTAGATCTTACAAGTTCTCATCACAAGAAAAAAAGTTTGGTAACTTTGTAAGGTGACAGGTTAACTAGACTTACCATGGTGTTCGTCTTGTAATGTATACAAATATCGAATCGTTATGTTGTATACCTGAAGCTAACACAAGGTTATGTTGTTTATACCTCAATTAAAAAATGAAGGAATTATGAGAAAAATGAAATAAAAAGACACATAAAATGCAGGCCCCAATCATTTTATCATCAGATTCAACAGACATAAAATTACTCTGTCAAATTGCTGTAAGAGCCTAAATGCTTAACCTCAGTGGGGCACCTGGGTGGCTCAGTCGGTTAAGCATCCGCCTTCTGCTCAGGTCACAATCCCAGGATCCTGGGACTGGGCTCCACGTCGGGCATCCTGCTCAGAGGGAGGCCTGCTTCTCCCTTTCTCTCTGCCTTCTCCCCAGCTTGTGCTCTCTCTCCCTCTCAAATAAATAAAATCTTAAAAAAAACAAAAACAAAAACAAAAAAACCCTCTTAACCTCCAAGCATGTACTTGTATTACGGCGGCTTGTTTTTGGAACAACACCAGCGTGCAGACGTTCCTCGTAGGCTGGATGGTCCCCCATCTGTCAAATGGTGAAGGCTTGTCTCGAGTCTCTTCCAATCCTAGCTGGTAAGAGTCACTCAAATCTGTTTTGAGACAGTCTTGCTTCAGAAGCTACCGTCACTCTTTTTACCGCCTTCTCTCAGTTCTTGGAGAGCTGCTGTCCCTTTCCAACTCAGTGACCTCAAGGGTGTCTTATTCTCCCTCCTTTTGTCTTCCCTTTTCCCTGATTCCCCAGCTAAGTCACTAGATTCCTTTAGTTTTTGTCATTCTATCTTACATTTCTTTCCTTCAGGAAATACCTCAATTTGCCCCAAACCCACCAACTGACTGTCCACAACCTCCAGCCCAGTACATTTTCTCCATAACTTTTCCCTTTTCTATCTAGAATTTTCTCATCTTGCACATCATCTCTCTCTCCTCTGCTGCAGAGAATTTGGTGAACTGGACTGAATGAGTTAACAAATTAAAAAAAAAAAGAAAAAAAGCTCATCCAAAGCATTAATAACTGACAGTTCTGTTTTGTGTTTTGTAAGTTAGCCCATAAAAAAAAACCACAAAAAAAACCCAGGAGGTAAATCAACTGTTCTTTTCAGTGTTCTTCATCTCTCCCCTAGGAAGCCATAAGGTCATACCTAAATTTATTGGAAGTAGCAATATCCTTGTTTTTATTACGATATGATGTCAATGTACAAACTCTCTCCCGGAGAAGGCAGCAGTCTTAAAATACCACTTTGAGAATTCCATCACACGTGGAAAACACTAGAAATAATTGAGAGTATCATAAAATTGGGCCTTGGGTGTTCAGATATAAATATCCATGCCTGTCACATTCTTCCCCGGTTTTGTTTCCGGGGCAAGACATTTCCCCTCTCTGCCCCTGTTTTCTCATTTATAGAAAGAAGAGGTTAGATGAGATGATCTGAGAGTTCTCCCATCCCCAAACATTTCTGGACAAAACTGCCGAAACAGGCCACTGAGTTTGTGCGCGGACTTGGCTTTGGAGGTGTCCCACGGAGTCCTAGAGGGTGAAGGCTGCCCCATTCAATCAGGGACTGAGGACCGATAACACGTGTGCCTGTGGGGCGATGCGCAGGGTGAGTTCATTTTTCCTCCAATCACCTATCCTCTGGGCAGGCAAGCATTTATTTTCTGTCCTATTCAAACTGAACAGATGTGAAACAAAATCAATTTTTCTTTTTCTTGGCAACAGTGAGAAGAGATTTTATTAAAAAAAAATAAAACAAAACATTGTTGGTTCCTAGCTAATAAAGAAGCTGATATTATTCAAAATTTTGCATCCATGAAAGAGGCCTACAACCTTTAAGTGAGTGTAACAAAGCCAAAGTAAACTGTTGGTTATCACCAGTTCTTTCCTCACCAGCTTCCAATTGCTGAGAAAGTTCAATGTGTCTCAACGCCCAGGTAACCAGGCCTGGTTCTACCCCTCTTCCAAGAACCACTTCAGACATCACTGAATGAGATTTGATGTGAGGGTGACTTTTCTTCCTCTCTGATGCAAAAGGTTGTCTCCAACAAAAGCAAGGACGTGTACTCAAATAGAATGCAAGAGGATATAAGGTTTAAGTCAAGGTTTATAGAAATTCTGGGGTGATGCATGGGCATTACTCACATGGCTTTAAGTGATTCATGTTGCCTCAAACCGTGTAGCTACTGACAGCAGGCTCTGCGCGATCTGAGCATAGGGGCTCAGGCTCGCCACTGCATTTGCCCATTTAAGCCAAACTCCTAATTCATATTTCTTGGGGGGAATCTGTCTTACAGATGCTCCTCCCCTCCTTTTTCATCCTCATGAGCTCCTAAAAACCACATCAGAAATGGATGTTCAGGGCAGGGGAACCACTCTGTATGATCCTACAATGATGGATACCTGTCATTGTACAGTTGCCTTATCCCACACAATGTACACCACCAAGAACGAACACTACCGTAAGCTAAGGGCTCTGGGTGACAGCGATGGGTCAGCGTGGGTCCATCAACTGTAACAAACATCCCACTCTGGTGGGGGTACTGATAATGGGGGAAGTTATGCATGTGTGGGGGCCTGGGATGGATGGGACATCTCTGTACCTGAACCAAAAGGTCAATTTTGCCATGAACCTGAACTGCTCTAAAACATAAATTCTATTTTGAAAGTGTATTGTTTTAGTCCCCATTCAACTTAATGAAATATAAATTGCAGGTAATAATTCCACCAACAGAGGCATCCTCCCACGACAAGGCCTTTTTATGGCCTGCTTTTTTATGGATAGGAAAACAGGAACCTGGCTTTCTAATGGTTCCTGTCACCCAAGAACACCATCTACATGATTTACATGGGTATCTGAGACAGGAGCAAGGGTCCCAGAGGGAAGCCCCACGAAGCCCCAAGGACCAGGGGGCTATGAACCAGGTGCCACAGACCTCTAGGTGGGATCCCCTCCCCCAGCACCGGGACCCACAAAGGCTCCCCAGCCAGCCACTGAGGTGCTCTTCCTATAGGAAGAGTCGGATCATACAGACTGGTCAGGAGGCAGTGCGGGGAGGAAACCACCGGAAAACTCGGTCATGATGCCGCAGACCTGGCCGGGATCCGTCACCAGCCTGACGCTGCACATGGAGAGCAGGGATTTCGAAGTGGGAGTCGGGAAAGAACCAGCAGAGCGGGGGTAGTGACCACATCCCTCATGTTACGATTCTAGGAGACGGCCTCACTCCCCGCGTGGCAACGCTAACGGAGCTTCTGCTTCCTTTTTCCTTTAATCTCCCTCTGTTCCTTTCTCTTCACCTCCATTGGGCTCTTCTTATCTAGATGGATTAGCTTTCCCCGCCTTACCATCAAAACTCCCCTCCTCACACAGATGCTGCAATGACTCATAATTTGAATGGGTTTTAAGAGTAGCTCATGAATCTGGCTTCCCAGAATTTTCTGGCAAGCTCTTCTAGAAAAGCAGATCCCTGGGTCCCATCCCAGAGCAACTGAGTCAGGTTCCAAGACTGTGTGCATTTAAAAGGTTCCCCTGCTTACTGTGACACATTCCTTCAGCCCTGGAATCTTCCCTCTACCCTGCACTCCCCCTAATCACATGGTTTAATACTTCACTCACTCCAGGTCTCTGCTCTCAAGAGCGGCCCGGGTACCAGGCTATCGAAAGTAATAACCTCCAGCCCCTTCCCGGCTTCAGCGTTCTTCACCGAACTTACCGCCACCTCATAAACCGCATCTGTTTGATGTCTATACCCGTGACGACTGGGACTTGTCTTGTGTACCACTCTATCCCCTCACCTCATCAACTGCCTGGTACCGATCGGCTCCTGACAAATGTGCGTGGACTTGAATTAAGCGCAGCACACAGCCAGGCTGGGGGACCCCCGGATTTCACCAGGGCAATGCCAGTCACTGAAACAAAATGAGCGCGCCTGCAGAAACGGCATTACTGACCAGCCCAAGAGTCGTGAGCTTTCCCGAGCTGCGCCCCGCTGGTTCACCCACACTGAGGGGAGCAGATGCTTCCCCAGCATCCAATCCCCATGTGCGGTAGTCAGCAATTCAAGAACTGATGGTCCGCCAGCTGCAAAGCCACCCAAATGTCCATGGTGCCATCACCTGCCCCCGTGCTGAGGGCAAATGTAAACTGGCCCGGAAGGCTGGCTGGGGGGGAGGTCTGCGGTCTGTGGGCGACCCCGCCTGAATGGCCGGTGGTCCAGCCCTGCCTCACTGCCCTCTGCTCACCGTCACTAGCGCACTGCATGGAAAAATGCGAAGGTTAGGGAAGGTTTCTGGAAAACCAAGAGTTTACTGTTCAGGTGTCATCCCACCAAGCAGCTTCTTAGTAATGAAGCTGAAGCAGAACCGTCTCAGGTCTTGAAGAGGCCCCGGCCACCGCGCCATACGTCCCTAACAACCTCCTGACCCGGCCACCGCTGGCTAGGCGGCACACACGGGGTCACGGAAACGTCTTCCGTTCTCCTTCTGACAGCACACCATCCACTCTGAAGATGACAGGCAGTGTTCCTATCTACACCTGCTCTGAGTAAACATGTTCAATTACATCAGTATCTGCAAGAAACACAACACAAAGTGTATGCCTTTGAGTCATGTGATCTGAACGAAGGAAAAATTTATCTGAAGGGAGATAATGTTTTCAGATAGGAGAATATGCTGAGCGTGAACTACCTTCTGCAGGAGGAGAGCTTGAGAAAACTTCCGCAGGGTGTGCGTCTGGGGGACGGGGGTGGGGTGGGAGGCGGTGGACACGGCACATCCCAGGGCCTGTGGACACACACAGCTGTAAATGACCTCACTTACTCACTTACACCTGCACAAGTACGGCAACCCTGAAGGGAGAGGGAGGCAGGGGGACCAAACCCATAAGAACTGTGGTTCTGGGCCACTGACCTTGCCCTGAGTCCTTCTGCTGGCCCAGGCACGGCATCAAGCACTAGGGATGGGTTCAGAAATCAGATCTCAACTAGTTGGCGAGCCCCAATCTGGAGGAAATGACAAATCATCGCTTCTAATCTTGGGCTTCAGGTCAGTAAAATGCAATGTTAAGAGTTGTTTCCAGGAGTCTAAAGCCTCTAGCATTATGTCCCAGAATAAATCTCTTCCCCAGCCCGATGGAAGCCTGTTCCTCTCCAGGCCATCCCCCATCTCAGGACAGGGTGCTATTCTCCACGCAGCCACGTGAGCCTGACATCAGGAGCCTAATTGATAACAGAAGGAGTGACTGGGTTACAAAGCTTGATACTCAAACTGCTGAGTGAAAGTTGATGAGGCATGGAATACTTCCATCATCTCCAAGTGTCACCCTGTAATTGCTAATCACAAAGAGAAAACCAGTGGATTAAACCAGTGGACGCCATCTTTAACCACGTGATCGACAAACGTCATCTAATGTTGGGACAAACCGTGATGGGGCTGTGATGGAGTACGTGGAGGAGGAGGATGGGACATCACTCCCGTGCTATTCTTGCCACAAATGCAGAACCGCGATCTAACTGGAAGAAATCAAACAAACCCAAGTTCCTTAACTGTCTACCAAATAACTGATCAGTGCCCCCTCAGATGTGCCAAGGCCAAGAAAGATAAGGGAAGACTTTGGAACTGTCACAAGAGGGACAGAGGAGGAGGCCAAAGGGAAAAGGCAAGCGAATCATTGTAAACACTGTGGAGTGGGCGCTGTGCTAAGTAAAAAGGAGGCAAAAAGTCAGCTCTCTAGGGAAAGAGGTCAGAAAAGGCTTCCCAGAGGTGGCACCTGCATCGGGCCTCGGGTGAGTGTTTTACACCAAGGAGGAGGGACAGCAAAGGCAGTGAGGCATTAGGTATTGTACGTCCAAGGAACGACAGGGGCAAGCAGGTTAACAAGGCTGGAGAGAGAAGCACATGGGGAAGGAGGGTGGGGACAAGCCAGCTGCTGGAGGACGTGCACGAGCACGTGCGCACGCGCGCACACACACTGACTTCGCCTCAAGGGAAATGGAGCTGTACATGAGGAATTTTTTAAAAATCTTTTTATTCTGAAATAATTTTAAACTTACAGAAAAGGTTTTAATCATAGAGTTCCCGTATCTCCCCCTCAGGCGGCTGCCACGAAAGTTAGGATCGTAAATAATCTTAGTACAACTATCAACACTAAAAACTAAAGACTGGTATAAAACTGTTAAATAAATTATGGACTTTATTCACATTTCACCAGTTTTTCTCCTAGTGTCTTCTCTCTGTTCTGGAGTCCCATTTAGGGTTCCAAACTTCAGCTCATGATTATGTCTAACTTGTGACAGTCCTTCAAATCTTCACCTTTCAAGGCCTTGACTCTTTGGTGAGTAGTGGTTAATTATTTTGTAAAAGGTCCCTCAGGCTGGGTTTAATTTCTTACACTGATTATGTACTTTCGGCAGGAACCCTACAGAAGTGAGGTCATGCCCTTCTGTGCAGCATTTCACAATGCTGATGTGTATGAGGTCAACCTCAGCCATTTGGCTATAATGACGTCTGCTGGGTTTCTCCACAAAGAACTTAAAATCACTATTTATCCCTTTGTTACTATTAAATCCACTGAAGAAGATAATTTAGAATATACAAATATCCTTTTTTAGAAAGGATTTTATTTATTTATTTGAGAGAGAGCATGAGAGAAATCATAGAGGGGGAGGAAGAGGGAAAAGTAGGCCCCCTGCTGATCGGAGAGCCTGATGCAGGGCTGGATCCCAGGACCCTGAGATCATGACTTAAGCCAAAGGCAGACGCTCAATCAACTGAGCTACCCAGACACCCCCAAATATCCTTTTTCTCCGCCAAGTCTTGCCCACTAATTTCAGTATCCACTGGTGGATCTTGCCTGTAACAATTATTATTATTATCATGCTCAAATGATGATTTTCTATTCTTTTATTCCATCTATACTTATTAATGGAAATTCTTTTGTAAGGAAGAGCTGTCTCAGGACACCTCGGTGGCTGAGTCAGTTAAGTGTCCAGTTCTTGGCTTCAGCTCAGGTCATGATTTCAGGGTCTTGAGATCAAGCCCAGTGTCAGGCTCTGTGCTGGGCATGGAGTTGGCTTATGATTCTCCCTCTCCCTGGGCTTGGGCATGCGTGTTCTCTCTCAAAAAAAATTTTTTTTTATAAAACTGAACAATAAAAGCTATCTCTTTTCCTACTGATCCACCCACTCATTCATTTACTCGTGCCTACACATGTGGATATGTATTCCATTCTATGATTTATGATACAATGTTACTGATAATCATTTCCTTGTTCAAACTGCCAAAGCTTTGGCCACTGAGAGTTCCTTCCTATTGGCTCTCTCGTCTTTTGGGCACCTCCTTACTTTCTGGCACAAATACTCTAGGCTCATGGTGTATTTTTCCTGCTCCAGTACCTGCATCAACCTCATCTCAGAAGCCATTAGTTCTCGGCATTATCTAATTACATTCTAGAAGCATCAGCGCAGCAGCAGCAGCATGGAGGACTGATGGGGACAGAGCATGGAGGCAGACGGAGCAGTTCTGTCACCTTTCAGGACTAGTAACAGCTGGAATGTGAGCAGCAGTGACGGTGAAGAGACAGGTTGCAGATGTGAGAGGCCAAAACCACTGGCTGTGGCATCACGTATTTGGGGGGGGGGGCACATCCCCAAGGTCTCTGAATTTCTCCCAGGGAGTCTGGCAGTATACTGACCACCCACCTGGGGGAGGAGAGCTGGCCTGGGGGTGGGTGGGGCAGAGCAGCCCTGCAGCAGGTGGTCAGGGATATTAGGCCTGGTGCTCAGGAGAGAGGCGGAGGTAGCCGCATCTCTGGAGCAGATGATGTTGTCAGAGAGTGGAGGGGAGGACAGAAGCTTGTGCCACATCATGTATAGGGACAGACAGGGAGGAGAGCCAGAAAAGCTGACTGTAGGGGAAATGGGACAAGCGGGGTCACAGAAGCCTGGAGAGACCAAGTGTCAAGAAAATGACCAAGAGTGATAAATACAGCAGATGGGTTGAGCCGGATAAACACTTCCAAGTTTTCACCAGATTTGGCAATCCTATTTAGCAATTTGGAAAAACAGGTTTAATGGAGTGGTAAGATAGGAGAAGAGGTAAGAAAAAAGAGGTGGTGGGGCGCCTGGGTGGCTCAGCGGGTTAAAGCCTCTGCCTTCGGCTCAGGTCATGATCCCAGGGTCTTGGGATCGAGCCCCATGTTGGGCTCTCTGCTCAGCAGGGAGCCTGCTTCCTCCTCTCTCTCTCTCTCTGCCTGCTTCTCTGCCTACTTGTGATTTCTGACTGTCAAATAATAAATAAAATCTTAAAAAAAGAAAAAAGAAAAAAGAGGTGGTTAGACCATGGACAAGATAAATAGACACTCTAGTTTGAAGGATTACGTGCTTGTGGGGCACCTGGAGGGCTCAGGTGGTTAAGCATCTGACTCTTGATCTTAGCTCAGGTCTCGATCTCAGGGTTTTGAGTTCAAGCCCCACGCTGGGCTCCATGCTTGGCATGGAGCCTACGTAAAATTAATTAATTAACATTGAATTAGATTTTTTAAAAAAAAGTCATGCACTTATTAGCGTTGGACACAGAGATACATCCGCTGGACACCCGCATGTCTGCCACATACCAGGCAGTGGAAGTGGCCCAGGCTTGCCTCTGAGCCGAGGGAAGGAGCCAGAAGGGAAGGGAAAAAATAAAAGATACAGAAGGAAGAAGACAATGCAACAGAACAAGCACCCAGAAGAAGGAGAAGAAGATGGGAGGGTGGGCCGGGGAGAATCAGCCTGGACTGTGGAGCTCCGCTCCACCCAAGGCTGGCCTGCAAAGCATTATTCCATGATTAAGACAGCTTTAAAGGTGATCTTCCGAGTTACAGTCTCTATATGCAACTTCTTTAAAAAATTTAATACTCTAGGGTCAACAATCAACAAACTACAACCTATAGCCTGTTTCTGGAGGGCCTCTGGGCGAGAAATGGTTTTTATATTTTTAAAAGGTCATTAGAACAAAAACAAAGAGGACTAGGTGACAGAGGTCACCTGTGGCCTAAAAAGCCTAAAACACTGGACTCTTGACAGAAAAACTTCACCAAACTCTCCTCTAAATATTTTTATACTAGCAAGCATGCAACATTTAAAAATCTGGTCTAAAAGATAGGCCTAACAGCAATAACTTTGAGAAAACACTTGGAAGAGTGACAAGGCCACGGTGATAGGCCTGAGGGAAAAAACATCAGATACACTGCCAAGGTCTTTCCGTGATAATCCTGTCTTCCTGGACGGTGATCTGGTTTTATTCTCCAAGAAGGAATCTGTTCTAGCTTCAGAAACAGATGTACTGGGCACACAGCCCCCAAAGTAGGCTTTCATGTACCCACAAAAAATTCAAAGAAAAAAAGAAAACACCCCCCCCCCTTTTCCCCCCTAATTTGCTTATTATAGAGTCGCTATTCGGAAGAAAAAAAGAACTGGAAATTAACATGTCAAAGGGAAACGATGAAACGAGTTGCATCATACAGCAAGATGACGTAGTACAACTCGCTATTAAAAAGGATGACTAGGGCGTGAGACTGAGCTGTAAGGAGAGGCAAAGCTGTAGCGCAAGTGACAGGTCTACCTGGGAGACGATGACGACAACGACGACGACAGTTAAGTACACTGTTCAGAACCAGAATAAAGGCTCACATAAATAACTCTCGTGCGATCTTCCGTGATTTTTTGTGTTAAAAAAAAAAAGTTCTTAAAATTTAAACCTGGTTCTTGTAATTTTGCAAGTAAAGCAATCCATAAAATTTACCTCTCAGAAGACAAGGTTTGAAAATGCATGTTAAAATTTTAAGATGAGTTCAAAGGCAGAATCATGATGCAGCAAACTTGTGAAGCAAAAAATTCCTCTAGAATGAAACAAGCCTGAGCCCTCACTCCGGTCACACCCTGACCTTCTGGAAACGCACATAAAGACAGACATTCGTGCCACAACCTGTCAGGACGGCTCCAGATTTTCTGCTCAGGATGCATTTCTAGATGCTATTTAAGAGAGGTGCCCTTGCGTCCTTTGAAGACCCTGTGCGCGCGGTCCTCCCTTTGGTTTGGGGGCACTTCTGACACGGATTCTCTACGGGGAAGCTGGCTCCTCTGCCTCATTTTCGCAGCAGGATACGAAGTACCACAGAACTTCTGCTTGTCTACTTGCCTTCTCTTCCCTCCCTCCCAACGTTAAGAGTTAGAAGGAGGATTTATGCTCCTAAATAATATTCTCGTAAAGGAGAAGTAAGAATTTCTATGAACTTGTTATTGCGTTTGTAGTTATCCTTTCAAAGCAGTTTCAAACCAAAGCATGAAGTGAAGGTTAAGAAACGGGGTTTTGGGTTTGTTTTTTGTTTTGTTTTTGTTTTTTTTTTTTCCTCCTCTCTGAAGAAGGAGATAGTGGGGGTAGAGAAAACCAGAAACAAAACACAGCCTCCAACACGGCCCTTCAGCTCCCTTTCATAAAGGGTGGGCTGAGCCCCTCTCCAGCAGCTTCAAGCCGCCTTCTTGCTTCTGGCGCCTCCATAATTTACAACCTACTGTTACAAACTTCTCCAAACTACTTGAAGCTCAAAGTGCCTTCCAAAATGTTGTCAAGGGAATGAATGCTTCTCAATGAATTCTTTAGTCATGTCGTAACAAAAGCGCTCTCACTGGAGCTGCTCCTACTGAATAAAGAATTTGGTCCCTTCTTCTCCAGGTTTCTTGGCACCAAAAATGGCTGGTTGGGTTGACTGTGCATCTAAAATGGGGCAAATTAAAGACTCTCTGGTAGTAACCTCTGTCACAGGACGGCTGATTCTGTCTCTCTACCCCATTCCCAGCACAGTCACTCAGCAAAATGTTACAGGAAAAAGTGTCACCGTGTCTGGGAGCAACGGGGCCAGCATTCTGGACTCTGCCCTTCCACGTCCTCGTCAGGACTTACAGACAGCAGCCGACTCAGCGCTCTTGCGGACTGGTTTCTGGTAGTGAGCTTAGGGCCTCTGGCCCTGGAGATAAAGACGAGAGCTCTGAAAGCACCCGGCGCACCCAGGGCACCTGTCTATTCTAATTCTCCCCCGCGGAAAGAAAGACAGGCAGCGCGGAAGGCACACGCGATACGCTAAAGGAGTCTGTAGGAGGAAGCGACTGTTTGGCCGAACTGGGAAAATGTGAGGAAGGGATATCGGAACCGGGATATTCAGAAGGAGGAGCACAAATGTGATCTGTCACAAAAGAGGAGGTGAAGACGGCACAGACAAGAAATGCCGCAAAAATAAACATTCATATTCGCAGATCTGTGAAGCACTCGTAGAATTTTCAAGAACCAGAAGAGTATAATGAAGATGTTTATTCAGCAATGTTATCCCCAATTCAACACAAAAACAGAATGTTATGCTTCCCACTTTCTTTAGGCAGCCAGGCTCGAAACCTGCTACCTCCTCCTCCTTAGTCCCCACATTCAGAGAACGGCGGCTGCTTTCTTTCCTAAGCCTGGATACTGGCCTCTACCCGGTGCCCAGGATGCTGCCACGGCGAGCTGTCCCCGTCAGCCAGCAACTCCAAGTCCCCCCCAGCCCTGTGGATATACAACAACCAAGTCACCTTCCTAAAGTGGAGCTCCAGTCATAGTACTAGTGCTTAATGAGTGCATGAAATCTAAACTTGTTAGCTGGCACTCAAGAAGCCAGCTCTCACCTGCCTGTCCATCCACACTTGCCACCATCCCTACCCGAGCCTCCAGTCCAGTCCCATCAGTCTACTGACTGCCTGAGCACACACCTCCTGATGCAGTGCTTAACCTCTCTCCTGCCCCACTCACCTGCTAGCCCTTCTCTTCAAGGCTTTGTCCAAAAGCTTTGTTTTCCTGCACAAAACCTTACATGACAACCCAAATACTCTTCCTCTGCACAATTCCTAGAGCCACAAGCATCTATCTATACAACTAAAATACCATCCCATACTTTGGGACTTGTCTTTGCACAAGTAAGCTGTGAACTTTGAGAACAGATTCTGTGCTCTACAGAATCTTTTAAAGCTATTCCCAATTTAATACTCACAGTAAGTGATAAGCACAACCTGGCCTCTCTTGAGGCGTCTTCTCACCAAAAGTCCTATCACCACTACCCCTAACCCAGGCAGTTTACTCTGACTCTGACTAACCCTAGTCCAGGGCCTCCTTATCTCCTGTCTCAACAACGGCAGCACCCTCCTAAGTAAGAGTACATCTCCTCCTTCTTATAAGCCTCAATGTCTACCCATAACCTTTAAAACGGGACCTCAACCCTTTCATGGACTAAACTATGTTGGGAGATTATATTGGGTCCTGTCCCCACACCCCAGCACCTCCCCAGTCGGCTCCCAATACACATCCAGCAACTCAGGGAAATGCTACAGTGAAAGTTTCAACCTACCGGAGGGCAGTGTGAGTGCCAACCCAGGACAACAGGGCTCTGCCCACTCCTCTAATCTCGTTTCATGCCTTCCTACCCGCTGCTCACCATCTTGTCATGCTGGTGTTCTTCTGCCCCCACCCCCTGCTCCAATCCGGTGTGCCCGTCTGTTCTGGCCTCTGGACCGCAGCACTTGGTTTCCCGTGCCCCCTGTGCTACGCACCCCCCAACCCCCCCACTCCTGCTCAGGTCAAATCCTCCTCCTCCACCTACAGACCCTCAGAGGGGTGCTCCTTCCACCCGGACCAGCAGCAACCATGTCCATCCCTTACATCTCTCTGTGGCAGACGTCTTTACTGTCCGCCCCCT
The DNA here is from genome assembly GCF_963455335.1 of Martes martes. Classification (NCBI taxonomy): domain Eukaryota; kingdom Metazoa; phylum Chordata; class Mammalia; order Carnivora; family Mustelidae; genus Martes; species Martes martes. Next base: position 7,182,865 of record NC_137905.1, read on the forward strand.
CAGATGGACTCAATGGGGGCTGGAGCCCCGGGCGCCCAGGGTACAGCTGTGCTGCACAAAAATGCTCAAGAAAAGTTTAGTGAATAAATGAGCCTATTAGGGAACCTTGACCAAGGATCCATGTTCTCTACTTAAAGACAGTTGTTTCTGTTAAGGTGATTAACTGAGGTCACTAATGTAGTACTGAATAATCAGACGAGACCTTTAAATACACTTTTAGAGCACTTTCAGAATGATCTACTCCAAAAATGAAGTCAGTCCGTTCTTTCCCCATTCTTGAAATGGACAGTACCACACAACATCAGGATATATTTAATCAGTATTGAAAAATTCAGCAAATGTCAAAAATACGTTGCCAAGTCCTTGGTCCTATGTTTATTTCCTTTACTAGCCCCATAGAGGTAGAACAAGTAACTCGAGGGACTAGGTCTCCATGTACTCAGTCTCCGTTCCGACGCTGTGTGTGGGAGACACACTCAAACAGCAGCCGCACACAAAAAAAACCAAGCCTCAGAAAGTGCGATACCCTGTCAACCAGTGAAATGCAAGCTCCTTGTCTGTCACCTGTCACCGGAGTCTCTGCAGCACCTAGCTGTCACTGAGTATCTTCTGGTGTATTTGATGAACAGAGAGCTAAATCCACAATCAAGTCCCTAGACCGTTAACACAAATGACGTTAGGTCCCTTTACGGCCAAGTCTAGTTGTGATGAAGTTAACACAATACATTTCATACTTCAAGACAATGCTAACTTTTTTTCTTTTTACGTGGATTTTCTTTTTTTTTTTTTTTTTTTAAGATTTTTAAAAAATTTATTCATTGGTGGGGGGCCTGGGTGGCTCAGTGGGTTAAGCCTCTGCCTTCCGCTCGGTCATGATCCCAGGGTCCTGGAATTGAGCCCCGCATCAGGCTCTCTGCTCAGCAGGGAGCCTGCTTCCTCCTCTCTCTCTGCCTGCCTCTCTGCCTACTTGTGACTCTCTCTTTCTCTGTCAAATAAATAAATAAATAAAATCTTTAAAAAAAATTTTATTCATTTGGGAGAGCTACAGACGCAGAGGCAGAGGCAGAGGGAGCAGCAGACTCCCTGCTGAGCGGGAGCCTGATCCCAGGCTTGATCCCAACATAGAGATCATGACCTGAGCCGAAGGCAGACACTTAACCGACCGAGCCACCCAGATGCCCCTCTTTTCTTTTTATTTGACTAGAACTGACACCCCATGTTACCTTAGTTTCAGGTGGACAGCACAGTAACTTACCAAGTGTATACACTATACTGTGCTTTCCACAAGCGTGACCACCATCTGTCCCCATACAGTGCTATGACAGTACCACTGACTATATTCCTTATGCTGTGCCTTGTATTCCCATGACTTACTCATTCCATGACTGGAAGCCTGTATCTCTCTCTCTTTTTAACCCATTTTGCCCAACATCCCCCCACCCCCCCCAGGGGGTCCATCAGTTTGTCCTCTGTAATTTTAGGTCTGATTTTTTGCTTTTTGTTGTTTACTAATTTGTTGCTTTTATTTTTTTAGATTTTACTTATGCATGAAATCATACGGTATTTGTCTTTGTCAGTCTGACTTATTTCATTTAGCATAAAACCCTCTCAGTCCATCCGTGCTACCTCGAATGGCAGGATCTCATCCCTTCTATGGCTGTGTAATATTCCATCGCGCGCGTGTGTGTGTATACACATATGTATATTCTATTGTGTGTATACGTATGTGTGTGTATACACACACACACACATACACACACACACCTTCCTTATCCATTCATCTATTGATGGACACTTAGGTTGCTTGCTTATGTATCTATTCTTAATTTTTTTAAGGAACCTCTATATTGTTTTCTGCAGTGACTGTACCAACTTATGTTCCCGGCAATGGTGTATGAGGGTTCCTTCTGTACATCTTTGCCAACACTTGCAATTTCCTGTCTTTTTTATTTTAGCCCTTCTAACAGGTATACAGCGATAGCTCATTGCGGCTTTGATGTGCATTTTCCTGATGACGAGTGATATCTGATGTTGTGTTGGCCATCTGTGTCTTCTTTGGGACAAAGGACAAAAACCTTAACAAGATTTTATTTTCCTTAAGTATTCTATTTTTCTAATATCTCTGAAAAGAGGGAAAATATTATAATTTATTCCCACAGAGGAATGGAATCAGCAAGCATTAGACCATCGTTTTACAGCTAAGTTACTTTTTGGCAGTCAATACCAAGAAAGAAGACTTCACTCTCTGCTCTTCTGGGCACAGGGGTCAAGAGCTCCCGCTGAGCACTGGAGGGCATTTAGACAGACATGTGACTTTACACGCCCAAGAACTACAGATGTCACCTTTACCTCAGCCTTTGATCCCTTCCTTCTTTGGACTCAGCCTGTCTCAGGGGATGGAGAACCCAGGGGAAGCACTTGAATTCAAGGTTGCAACCACGGTCTGCCAGTTGTCACACCCCACACCTCCGCGTCTCCACCCTTAACCTAGAATTCTAACTTACAAATTATTCACTTATATTACAGCTTCAGTACACAAAATGATAGACTTGTCTCCTGCCGAAGGATCATATAGCTCCCTGAAGGACTAACCTCACAGTACTCATAAGCCAAACGACTCCTTATTTGTCCTAATTATGTTTTCTTTATGGATTATAAATAGATTTTAACCCTCACTTTGATATCATGAGACAAACTGATTAACAGTTTAAACAATGGATACAGTGGCTTTGTAATCTGTACGCTTAGGCTATATTATCCAAATCTACATCCTAAGAACCAGAGTTTGTGGAAATCGCTTTGCTTGACTCTCTAAATTGCACAAGAGAAATTACTTTAAAAACACTGAAGAGGACTTACCAGGGAAAATACAAACTGTGATAAGAGGCAGAAGTCAAAGCCCATAGGTTGAAGAATGAGAACTTAATCAGTGTTCACGGAGATGTATTACATCTATCACATACACTATTAATCAAAATAGCAATCCTCGGGAAAGTTCTACAGTAAGTCTAAACACTCAATGTTTCCCTTTATGTCAGATCCACTAGTCTAACAAGAATTTCATTGATTTGTTTGACCATTTGAAACCTTCCAAAAACCTCTCCAGAATTAGAACATTCACTGCTACTAGCAGGCAACCACCATCTCAGATAAATAAAAACCTTTAAGCTGAAATGAGCAATCTGTGTTGGACTTAGAGCTCCAATTTGCAAGTGCTTAGTTTTCCTTAGAAGCCAGAGAAAATGCTGCATTGGTCCTTCTGAAACAGAACATACTTTAATATCAGTTCTGAAAACCTCACATAAGAAAAGGGTTTCATCAAACACGACTGCAAACACCAGAAAGGAGGGGAAGGTGAAAGAGAAGGAGAAGGGGAGAAGGAGGAAGGCGAGAAAGAGAAAAAAAAAATGTTTTTGCACTGATGACTGTAAGCCTCAGGACAGACTGCATCTTGTGAAGTCGTTCGGGATGCCTTACAGTGGCTGGATGAAAACAAGGCCCAGACCCATTAAAGATATTCAGGCCCGACGTACATCCCCAGCACCATGAAGGAACAGCAAGAAGCAGACGTCATCACTTGAATGTAAGGATGCTCACGACTCAGCAAGAGTCTCAGAACTGGGAGCTTCTAGCTGAACCCTTAGGCACTAAGGAACTTAACGGGTTACAGTCACCATTCAAAATCCCGTGGCAGGAGTAGCCGCACATAGGGGACCAAAAACCCAAAGCACCAGTGAAAGAAAAGGGACTTGGATACCAACAGCATGCTCTGCACACAGCAGACAAAACTAATGGATATTAGTACTGATCAAGTACAGGACAGGTTTCAGGTGCCCAAAGAAAGGATGTTGACAATTTCCATGCTGCTCTGAAACTTGGACTTCCTACAGAGATCATATTAGTCTACTTAAGTAGTTCATCAGCATCAACTATGAGTCAAAGTTTAGATTTAAATGGCAAAACAGGCTCATCGATAATTAGGCCTTGGAATACACCCAGAGTAACAGCAGAGAGTCAATGTTTGTCACAAAATAGCTCTACAGGGCTGGATTCAGAGAATAGAATACCCAACCAAATCATGTGTGAAAGGGCAGAGGAAATGCCTTAATGTCAATGTACAACAAAACTTTAAATGATACAGTAAAGCTGTAAGAACAGAAACAGACCCCTCTCCACAACATACACACACAAAACAAAACAAAAATAGCATGGGGCCAAACAATTCAGACTTAAAGGGGATTTGCCTTCATGTGGCCCGGCCAACCTCACTTTGTGGATGAGGAAACCAAGCCCTGGAAAAGGAATCCAAGATGACCTGGATTGGATTCTGGGCCCAGTGTCTCTACTCCACCCTCTCAAGACCAGCTTTTCCTGAAAAAAACAAGGGGGAAAAACTGCCATTCTTACCGTTGGCTGACTCAAGGGATCTAAAAATCTTGAGAATCTTTCTTCCCTTTACTCACCATGACGAAAAGCTAAACAATTAACGCTCCAACAGTTCCCCAGGAAAAAACGAAATTCTCAAAAGTGAATAGAGGCTTTTCTGGGCCCACGATGGTGGAGGTGGCAGCAGGTGTGTCCTCGACATGCAGAAGAACACGGGCAAGTTCGTGCACCCGTACGTGCTGTGGAAATACTCCTCTAGCAACTGCATCATTGGCACCAAGGACCACGCATCCATCCAGCTGAACGTGGCTGAGGCTGACAAGGGGACAACAGGCTCAATGGCTAGTTTAAAACCTATGCTACCTGTGAGGCCATTTGCAGGATGGGTGCGTCAGGGGACTCTATCCTCTGACTGGTCAAGGTCAATGGCATCATTTCAAAGAACTTCTGACTGGAGAGGATCACGGATATGGAGTATTTGCCATAAATAAATAGCATCTCTCCCCCGCCCCCAAAAGTGACAAGATAGGAACATGCACGTGTTCTTGCAGAATCATACAGTTCCTTTTCACATACATAACTCCCAAAGAACCACAGCTCATAAGAGTCTGAACTCTATATCAGATCAATGGAATTGTGCCAGAATCAGAAGAGCCTCAGACATGAAGCAAAGCAAACTTTGCAATATTCAAGAGAAAGGGAAATTTCCTATAAGCCTCAGGGAACCTTTCCCAGAAGGTCTCAGGGTTGCTGAGAAAGGAAAGATTCTGTGGGTCATTATACCAACGAATTCAATTTTGTCATCCTTAAAGGTCATCAGCTACATTTAGATTTAGTTTTCCCAACAAACTAAAAGAAAAAACATCATTCAGGGATCAGAATGGGAAACAGCCGGAAAGAGGGCCTACTGGGAAAGCAGCATCCCACTTACTGAGCTTAACGATGGACTGTGGAAGGTCCTGCCCTCCTTCCAGTAGCATCTGTATCCTAAAGCTGCATGACATATACTCTACACAACCTTTTTTCAGGTTATCATTAGGATTCTACTGCTAAAGCTGAGTTTTCTGGTTTGTTCCTTTTATACTGAAAGTCCTCCTAGTGTCGGATAGCCGAGAGTAGCAGGAGGAAAAATAAATGCTAAACCAAAGACAAAGCACAGGAAATGATTAAACCAATAAGTTAGGTTAAAAGACATTTCCCTATTAAGTAGAAAGTATGCCAAATGAGTTGCTTTAATTCCTACTCTGACAAAGCTGAATTGGTTCCCTTTTTTGAGCATTCAGAAGCAATATATAACATTGTTTCTAAACCATACAACTTTACATTGCTTAGGCTGGTTAAACTGGCCAACTAAAGATAATAAACAAAACTTTAATTTTTACAAAATATCAGAGACTACTAAACTTTTGAACACCCAATCCACATGTTAATAACATCACAGACCTTAACGCTTAAGCTTCAAAAGGGAAAGAAACATCAAGTGCTAGAACATGCAAATTCATTTTGTTTCAGCAAAACTCTTTGCAGTTCTTTTCAAACAAAACAGATACATTATAAAAGCATGAAATCACAGCTACAAAATAACTAAAAAGTTTATTTCTAAGTAGTATTTATATTAGTCAAATTACTTTGAAGCAGACTTGAGCTTCATCATTTTAAAGGACAACCAAAAACATTCCACCACTCCAACAGTCAAATAAACTTAGTCACTGACAAAAGTACATGGACTGATTCCTGTTGATCTATAAAATGTCAAAAATATCTGCCCTACCTAGTAAGTAAGATGGAAGTGAAATCAAAATGAGACAGTATGTACAAGTATTTGGTAAACATTTAAATTATATTGTGAATCGATAAGTAGTAGAGCTTACACGAAGAATACTCAGGTACGAGTTAATGTCCTAACGTGGTATGGTTAGAGTAGGAGATGAGGTATCATTAACTTGGAGTCTAATCTTAGTTCAACCACTAGGTACTAGTAACTTCATTATAATACAAATCACTAAGGCCCACCAAGCCCCATTTCCTCATTTGAAAAGTAACAGAACTAGACCAGAAAAGATCTGAAGTCCCTTTTAGCTTGGCTACTTTGATTAGTAGTATTTCACACCTAAATTACTGCTACTGTAAGTAAGTAACATTTGACATTACTACATATTCTCATTATTTGCCACCACGTCCCAAGGGGATACCACATCTTTCCGAACACAGAAGATATAGCAGTGATGACCACTACCTCTGTAGACTTGTGGGTCAACTTGGAGGAGTTCAAAGCACTATTTCATGTTCCTCTACAGGTCAAAGATTAAATGAGACGAAGACACATTTTATCCCTCATTTATCAGACTAGTGAGCCGAAGTCAAGAATAAGTCATTCGCCAAGAGATCACAGCTATACGAGTAAAAGGTAGAAGGAGAAAGCAGGCCTAGTGCTCTTCTCAATGAGGGGTAACTGAGCATCTGAAATGAAATATAACAGAGCCAATCATCTCAGGTCCAACCTGCTGGGGAAGAAAGGCAGGCCATCACTCATCCAACACATCTGCTGAACCCCTAGGCCCTGTTCTTTCAGACTGCTAGGGATACAGTAATGGACAAAAGAAAACTCCCTGGCCTCACAGAGCTTACACGGTGGCTGGGGAAGATGGATAAAGTAAATTAGTGAAACAGAGGGTATATTATAGTGGTAAGCGGGATGGAGAAAATTGAAGCATGGGAAGGGGATAGAGAGCATGTGTTTGGTGATTTGTAATTTTCTTTTAAGTCTGCTGGATGCTACTTACAACAATAATTCATCTCTAGTAGTTGTGCTAACTACCTCCCCAAGCAGGGAATACTTTGTATACAGGGAAGACTGTGACCTGCCGATTCCATTTTGATACTGACTGTTCAAACCTCCCAGCGGCCAGGTAGGAGCTGTCTATCAGACTGGCAATCCAAATTCCATTCTAACAAAGACTCCCTGCACCCCACCTTTAAATCCACAAAGAGTGCAAGCAGATTTACAGAACGCAGCCAGAAGTTACAAGAGCACCTGAACTGCTTCTGAGTTGGCAGAGGTATCTCCTAATGCAAAGGTTAAAATGGAGTTTGGGTGCCGAGTGGTGCCGGGACAAAGCCCTAAGAATACATGCCCATCATTTTGCTTTTTCTGACCTGTCAATTCTAGTGACATTCTCTACTATTAGTCTATGTTTAACCTGCTTACTGGACAGTTTCTCCAGCTTTTAGTATTTTTTTTTTTCTTTTGCTAAAAGAGCCACCCAGTTTGCAGAAAGTTGCTATAAGAAAATAGAGCTCCTCACAAGATCGGACACACTTGATTAAGCACTATGTTATCAACCTTAGTTAACCTGGTTAGTTGACTTAGCATATCAGCTTAAGCTTTGTTTTACCTAAGTTTTAAAATGCCCTCTGAGTCTCTGAAATCTCATGATCCTGGCTTGTAACCGCATCCTGAGAATTACAGTAAGTGCTCTAAAATTAGCTACAGCTTACTTTAACGTGTGCCTATAACGCACAGCCCAGCTTTTACACGGAGCTCCCACCGGGCGTGGAAAAAGACGCGTCTGACAGGAACTTCGGCCTCGGGGGTCGGATGGCGGACCCCGGGGAGAAGGTCCCACGGGCTCTTCCCTCTGCCCGCAGCGGGCGAGGAAGTGTTTGTTCGGCTTCTCCGCGGGAGGGGCGCGCCCGGCTCCGTTCGCCGCGCCGGCCCGGCCCACTGCGCGATTTGGAGGCGAGCTGCCGGCAAACTTCAGCCCGGCTCCGCGGGCCGGGCCCGGGCGAGGCTCCGCCCTGCTCGCGGGTGCGGGTCCGCGGCCGGGCCAGGACGGCGTCCCGGGGCCTCGGCGGCTCGGAGGCCCGTGCGAACGCCGGGCGGTGGGCACCGGAGCAGGGAGGACTGGAGAGCTGCGGCCCAGGCTCCGGGGGTCGACCCCAGGGGGCCAGGGGTCCGCAGGGGACACGGGTCTGGCCCGAGGGTGACCGAAGCTAAGGGGCCGTTCCGGGGGTCCGGCAGGGCGTCCGCCCGAGGGACCCCGCGCCGAGCGGTGAGCGGGGAGGAGCGGGGCGGCTGGGGGAGTGGGGACCAGGGGCTCCGGGGACACGCCCGGCCCGGCCCGGCCCACCCCCGGGCTCCGGGCAGCGCGGCCCCGCCCGGCCCGCCGCGGCCCCCTCCTCACCTGATGTACGGGCTGGCCGCCGCCAGGATGTTCTTCTGCACGGGGATCTCCTCCCCGTCGAGGACCAGGTGCGCGTCGCAAAAGCGGGACTCCTCGCGGAAAGAGCTGAGCGCTCGCAGGAGACGCGCGGCATGCTGAGGGTCGGACACAGCGCTGCCTTCGGCCATCTCGGCGCCGCCTCGTCAGCCGTCTGGTCCAGCTGCCTCAGCCGCCCCGCCAGACCCTTGGAGCTGCCCGGCGCGCGCCCTGTGTGCACAGCCCGCGCGCGCGCGCGCCCGTCCGGCCCGACACTCTGCGCTCGGAGAAGCGGCGGGAGCCCCCGAAACGCGCCTGCGCCATCGGCGGCGCAAGGGGCTGGCGCCTTTAAGGAGCCGCGGCGTTGCGTCATTTCTCTGCGACGCCCCCGGGCCCTCGGTCCCTCCCTCTCTCCAACGGTTGCCGGAGGCGGCCAATTAGAAGCCTAGTTCCTCTGCGGGATCCGCTGGTCGCCATTCCCGCGCAGCCAGGGGCGGTCCGCCGCCGGGAGCCGTCGCTGCCGCGGTGGAAGGTGTGCAGGCCCCCGGGACTCTTCTGGCTCAGACGGGGCCTCTGGCGCCGCGAGTCTGAATCCGAGACTTGCGTCCTCCACTGAGTAGCCGTGTGGCCGTGGGTAAGGTGCCCATCTTCCATGTCTCCGTCTGCGCAATGAAGGTGACGACTTTGTGTTTTTGCGGACTCGTGGGAGCTCACGCTTGTAACAAGGGCGCGGCGGGTGTAGCTTTTCCTATTCCTGAGAGAAGAGGCGCTTCCCGGGTGAGAGCACAGAGACCCGAGAAAGCAGGCCCGCAGAATGAGCGTCGGTTTGCCGGCTACGGAGGAGATGGGGCGGATGAAGCTGCAGCGCTGACAGGCCTTGTATTTCGCGGAGCCCCCTGGTCGGTGGGAAGGAGGTTGGTCTTGATCCCGCAGGGGTCAGGAACTGTGAGAGGGTTTTGAACAGCCGCGTGATCCCCCAGCTGCGTGCGGAACGAGGAGGGTCGTGCTAAAGGCAGAAAGATGCTTAAGGATTGCCGTACTTGAAGGAAGGGGCCCGGGACCTAAATCGGAGGATGGTGGTGGATGTGGTTAATCATGGGCGGCTGTGAAGGAACAGACAGAATTGTGAGGGAGAGGGAGTCCCGGACGGTGTTCTGGTCGGGTGACCGCGTGGCTGTTGCTACCTTTCAGGCAGACAGGAAATGCCAAAGGGCTGGAGGGTGTGTGTAGAGAACCAGATGCTCAGGTGCGTCTAGGTTCCCAACCCAGTGAAGATCGAACTTGTGACCGGAAGCAGCTTTGGGTCGGCTCCGTCAGGGCAAGCCCCTTGGGTCTTAGGTTTCCCTGGAGGTTAAGGGCACATGGGAGTGTGGAGTGTAGCCACCACTTTGTTCAAACACTAGGTGTGTTCAAACACTGGGTGGTACAAATGAACTAATGTTCATTTGCACCACCCTCAATAAGCTTCTAAATTCAATTAATTCAATAAGCTTCTAAAGAATTAGCATTTTTTCTGAAGAATTAGTGATTGGGACCGAGGACCTGAAGAATGGTCAGCATTTCAGATAAGGCAGGAGGGGATTTTCACTGGATCAGTTCCATCTTCTTCAACCAACTGCAAGGGTCCAATACAGCCTTGAGTCTCCACCCTGAACCAGCTAAGGCTTCCGAGTCACCGCAGGAATCAGAGGGCATAACTCTGGCAGAGCTGCTGGCAGAATGGATGGGGAAAAGGAATTTAATAGTGGAAGGTCTAGACATTTCTAGTCCTTCTTTAAACACAGCATTTATGGGTGAAATGATAAAGATGTCTCGGATTGGCTTTAAGACAAAATGGAGGGATGGAGGGAAGCGGCGGAGGGTACTGATGAATCAGAAGTGTATATGAGTTACTAATTGTTTTTTTTTTAAGATTTTATTTATTTATTTGACAGAGAGAGAGATCACAAGTAGCAGAGAGGCAGGTAGAGAGAGAGGGGGAAGCAGGATCCCCGCTGAGCAGAGAGCCAGATGTGGGGCTCCATCCCAGGACCCTGGGATCATGACCTGAGCCGAAGGCAGAGGCTTTAACCCACTGAGCCACCCAGGTGTCCCTATGAGTTACTAATTGTTAAAGCAGGTTATGAGTACATGGAGTTTCACTGTACTAATCTCAGTGTTTTTGTGTATGTTGTAAAATGTCACAATAAAAGTAAAACAAAAAAAAAACACACACAAAAAAAATGGAGATAAGCAGCTCGAACTTATCTTCTCCGTGATACTACCTGCCCAGTGTCCCTGGGACAGGTCGACACTCGTTTCTCCAAGCTGTTGCTGTACCTTGACCATTGCCCTGGCAGGTAACTTATTATAAATGAGTTTACTTATCCATGTCACCGACTTGCTTGTACATTTTAGTGGCTCGATTTCCCGGTGCTAAGCACAGCGCAGGGCTGTAGTAACGCACACTGAATGTCGGATGGATGGAGAACAAAATTGTGAATACCAAGCACTTAATAAATGTTTTCTGAATTTTATCTCCTGTTTTTACTTTCTGTGTCTCTGTCTTCATTTCCAACTGGGTTGTTGGGGTCAAAGGTGATGTATAGGACAGAGTTTTCTGTACGATATAAACACTTGATAAACACTTGTTAATTGCATGGAATGCTGGTCTACTCTTCAACTATCAAGGAGGTTCCAAAACAAAACAAGGCTCAAGTAAGAGAATTACCCTCAGGTAACCAGTTTCCCTGGAATGGGAGTGTTGCCTTCGTTGAAATAACTGCAGGTGACTGGGGATTAGTCAGGTAGGCTCTTCCTAGTAGAGGTGAACCTTCTCTGGCATTTTGACAGAAGGAAGAGGTAGGCACTGCCCCACAAAGGAAATGGTGCCACACTTTTTCTTTTTCTTCCATGCATCTTTTTCTCCCAAATGGAAAAAGGAGCTAATGTTGAAAAACTGGGACATTTGACATGTGGATCTGAATTTTCAGATCTTGAAAAATCACCAGATTTGGCCCCACTGGGCCCTTGTCCCATGGAGCAGTCAGCTAGAGCTGAAGGGCAGCTTCCTGCTCTGGATGGGGTGTTCCTCAGCTCCCTGTCACCCCCTGACCCCACTGGGTTAGTTACATCCTGCCTGCTGTGCTCATTTACCCGACTTGCTACCTCTAATTATGCAAAAGCACTCGAGCGGCATCTATTAAGCACCAGGCACTATGCAGGTCCCTTGAAACGTGAGTGAATACAACACAGCTCCTACCTTGGAGGAGCTCGCAAACCAGCCTAGAAACCAATTAATTACAGTGCGGTAAGTTCAGCACAGAAAGCAGGAACATGGCCTAGCACAGGGACTCTGCCCTGGGAGGCTGCTTGGAGACCTTCCTTGAACGTCCTATTTGAGTTTTGTTTTGTTTTGTTTTGTTTTTAAAGATTTTTTTATTTATTTATTTATTTGACAGAGAGAGATCACAAGTAGGCAGAGAGGCAGGCAGAGAGAGAGGAGGAAGCAGGCTCCCTGCCGAGCAGAGAGCCCGATGCGGGGCTCGATCCCAGGACCCTGGGATCATGACCTGAGCCGAAGGCAGAGGCTTTAACCCACTGAGCCACCCAGGCGCCCTTGAGTTTGGTTTTGAAAGATGAATGAGTTACTCAGGCAGGTGGGCTGTTGGGAAATATCGCCAAGAGCAGGGCCGTCTCTGAAAATATATAGGGTCTTCTGATCTGCCTGTTGCACAGGTGACCCTCTGAAGCTAGCAACTACCTTTTCCCTGATTGATGCAGGTCTCTCTAAAGCCTTCTGCCCAGATGCCCCCTGGTAACCAGAAAACCACCTTTTACTGCGAGGGAAGTTAACAATCAGAAAGATGCTAGGTTTTCAGTAAAGTTTTGAGGTCAGCTCAGGTGCCTCAAGAAAACACATCCTGGTGCTGTAGAGAAGGGAAAGGGCCCAAGCGTGGGAGGAAGGATCTGTGGGGCAGAACCTGCCCTCCTGTCAGCTGCAGGAGCCACTCCTGGGTAGCCCTTGGACTGTTTTGTAGGCTTCCTTGTTATTGCTCAAACTGAGCCGCCCTTGGTACTGTTTACAGCCTTCAGAGTGCTGTATTTGGTGTTATTGTCTCCCCACATTCCATAGATTTCAGATCTCAGCTGTTGGGAAACCAGTAATTTGAGATCTGGTAGGCTCCCAGCCATTTCAGTCCCTGCTGACTGTAACCGACCCCTGCTGCCTTAGTGGCTAAACAACCCCCAGAGAAAGGATTTTCTTCTTCTTCTCTCTCTCTCCTTCCTACCTTCCTTCCTCTTTCTTTCTTTCTTTTTGACTAAAATTCACAAATACTAGCAGCATTCATTCATTCAACAAATATTCAGCACCTCCCATAGGATACGTTTTCAATACAACAGACAGAGTTACCTCAGTGGTATGAGTGTAGAGACTTTTTACTCTTTGTGCTTTTCTGATCATGGATCATTTTCTTAGAATCAGAAAAAAAAATTCCAGTTGCAAAAATGAAAAAAACAGCTTTACTTTGGTTTGAAAGATGAGCCCTCATGGAAGAGAAGAATCACCTTGGAGTTTGGAGTTTTGTTTTTTAAAAAATGTTGGAAAGAAGAATGAGAGGCCAGCAAGAGAAATAATGCAAAGAAAGAACTTAATAGTTGGGAGGCTCTTTAGAAAACACTGAAACTTACATTCAATTTATTGAAGAGAAAACTGACTCAGGATGAGTCAAGGACTCAGTCAAGGTCATACATGTGACCTAGTCCAAGCAGAACACACAGGCCCAGAGCTTCTGCCTTCCAGCCCTGTAAGCTTTTCCATTACACCAAGTTGACTCTTCGTAAACATTAATTTGGTTGAGAGACAGTCTCTTCTGATTCATTTTAAGGCGGTCTTCGCATATTTTATGAGTAAATCTGTCATTTGTCCAAATCTATTTATAGCTCTTTTCTTTCGGAAAATCTAAGCTCTTCCAAATTGCTGAGTCAGAGAGCATCTCAGTATTTATAACTCTTGAGAGTTGATTCTTTGTATTTACACATTCGGGGAAGTGTCTTAGAAACGAGTGAACTAATTAAGTTGTAATGAAGAGAGTGACTGTTTCTGACCAAATCTGTGCTGTATTCCCCAGCACCCAGTAGAGTGTGTGACACACAGTAGGTACTAAAGAAATATTTACTGGATAAATAAATGTTAATAATTAGGGAGCACTGAGATTTTTCTGTCCATAAGGGATTACTTTAGATGATTTATTTCTTGTTGTTAATTTATTTTTTCAGTGTTCCAAGATTCATTGTTTATGCACCACACCCAGTGCTCCATGCAATATGTGCTCCTTAATACCCACCACCAGGCTCTCCCAATCCCCCACCACCCCCAAAACCCTCAGTTTGTTTCTCAGAGTCCACAGTCTCTCATGCTTCGTCTCCCCCTCTGATTTCCCCATCTCACTTCTCCTTTCCATCTCCCTGTGTCCTCCATGTTATTCCTTATGCTCCACAAGTAAGTGAAACCATATGATAACTGTCTTTCTCTGCTTGACTTATTTCACTCAGCAAAATCTCCTCCAGTCCTGTCCATGTTGATACATAAGTTGGGCATTCATCCTTTCTGTTGGAGGCATAATACTCCATAGTATATATGGACCACATCTTCTTTATCCATTACTTCAGATGGTTTCTATGATTCCTCCCCCCCAAACACCAAGCAACAGCCTGCTAACAGCTCCAAGTGAATATCTAATGGGCATCTGCAATTCAACATGTCAGAAATTAACCTCCTGGTTTACCCCTTAAACCTAATCATTCCCCAAATCAGTGACAGCATCATTCATTTAAGGACCGAAGGACAGAAACTTAGGGACATCCTCGACCTCTGTCTCTCATACTGTTCTCACCAGCAAACCCTGTAGCTCTTCCTGCAGACAGTCTCCTGAATCCAGCTTCGACTTAAAACCTCTGCCAGTACCATCCTGATTCAGCCGCTAATTAACTCCCCCTAGACTCCAGCAGTGGCCTCCTAGTTACTCTCCTTGCTTATTGTCTTGATCCCTTGTGAGTTCTTTCTCCCCATAAGCCAACAGATCAAGTTGCTTCCCAATGCAAAACCTTCCAATGGCTTCCCTGCGGCTTACAAAGACCTTTGACTTTCCTTGGTGTGCACTAACTAAACTGGCTTTTTTGCTCTTCTCTGACCATGTATGCCCACCTCAGGACCTTTGCACTGGCTAATTTCTGATCCTGGAACTCTCTTTCACCATGTTCTCATAGCTTGCTCTTTCGTTCTACTTAGATCAAAGCTTAAACATGAACCCCTCAGAAAAGCCTCCCCTTGCCAAGATGCCCTTCAACAGACGAACGGATAAAGAAGATGCGGTCCATATATAAAATGGAATATTCTGCAGCCATCAGAAAGGATGAATACCCACCATTTGCATCAACATGGAAGGAACTGGAGGAGATTACACTGAGTGAAATAAGTCAAGCAGAGAAAGATAGTTATCATCATATGGTTTCACTTACTTGTGGAACATAGGGAATAGCATGGAGGACATTAGGAGAAGGAAGGGGAAAATGAAAGGGGGGGGATCGGAGAAAGGAACTATGAGAGACTATGGACTCTGGGAATCAAACTTAGGGTTTTAAAGGGGAGGGGGGGATGGGTGAGCCCAGTGATGGGTAGTAAGGAGGGCACATATCGCATGGAGCACTGGGTGTTATATGCAAACAATGAATCATGGAACACTACATCAAAAACTAATGATTTGGGACGTCTGGGTGGCTTAGTTGGTTAAGCGGCTGCCTTCGGCTCAGGTCATGATCCCAGGGTCCTGGGATCGAGTCCCACATCGGGCTCCTTGCTCAGCAGGGAGCCAGCTTCTCCCTCTGCCTCTGCCTGCCTCTCTGTCTGCCTGTGCTCACTCTCTCTGACAAATAAATAAATAAAATCTTTAAAAATAAAAAAAAAAAGGAAAAACTAATGATGGACTGTATGGTGACTAATATAACATAATAAAAAATAATTTAAAAAAAAGATTAGGGGGCACCTGGGTGGCTTGGGGCTCTGCCTTCGGCTCAGGTCATGGTCTCGGGGTCCTGGGATTGAGCCCTGCATTGGGCTCTCTGCTCGGTGGGGAGCCTGCTTCCCGCTCTCTCTCTGTCTGCCTCTCTGCGTACTTGTGATCTCTCTCTCTAATAAATAAAATCTTAAAAAAAAATTAGAAAAATACACATACACATACACACAAAAGAAAGGCTTCCACCTAACTAACTTCATTTTTCCTCACTGCATTCAATCACTGCCTGGAATTATATATGTTTTTTTGTGAATTGTGTGTCTCCTCTGGCTTTAATACAGGTTTCATGAGGCCTGGCAGGGATTTCCTATTTTACTCATCACTGTATCCTTAACCTCTAAAACAATGCATGGAATATAATATGTGTATAATAAATATATACTTATCAAAAGAAAGAAACAGAAGAGAGGAAGGTGGGGAGAGAGGGAACCTTCCTGGATTTTTTCATCCCTTTCTGCCTAACCTGACATTGCATGGAGGAAGACAAATTAGGAAAAGTGACTTGAAGTACATGAAATGAAACTCCCAGATCGCAGGAGGTCATAGTATAACAGCTCTTGGCATAGGTTGCCCCCAATATCTACTTTCCAACCAAGTTCAGTGCAAGAAACTCTACTTTCCCCCCGTCAAGCCACACCCTTTTGCACACTGTACCCTTTAAATTTAGTTTGGGTATTATATGTTTATATACCTGAAAGCATTACAGAAATACTCCATTTCTGCTCTTTTCCTAGGATTCTGGTCAGTACAGTGCTGGGTGGACAATGAGCTGGTCATTCCTGCAGAATTTGTATCATGTAAGTAATCCGTCTGCTCCTCAGACCCGTTCAAATGTCTGAAGTCACTTGAAATCCTTTCATTCACTGGCTTTCCTACCTGCCTGCCCTGGGTCTCTTTCTCTGACCCTCGGAGACCCCAGGGAAGTTACTGCATTCTGTAAACTTGGGGTAACCAGGGTAACTTCACAGAATGTCCAGAATGATTAAAGGAGATGACTCCAGTGGAGCGCCAACAGCAGGGCGTGGCCTGTAGTAGGTGCTCAGTAAGTACTCAGTGTTATGTCAGTCATTGCTTTTAACACCAATGCTCATTCTGGTTTTCAGTGGCATCCTTTCCAGCTCAGGAATGATGAGCTGCTGCAGCAGCTGCTGCTGCTTTTTTTTTTTTTTAATATTTGATTTAATTATTTAGAGAAAGCATGAGTGAAAGAAGGACAGAGGGAGAGAGAATCCCAAGCAGACTCCACACACAGCACAGAGTCCAACGCAGGGCTCAGTCTCACAGCCCTAAGATCATGACCTGAGTTGAAATCAAGAGTCAGATGCTCAACGGACAGCCAGCAAGGAGCCCCAGGAATGATGAGCTCCTAGTCGACGTCCACGCCAAAATCTAATCTCTTCCCCTCCCTCCAGGTCCCTGGCAGGTCTGGGCTGACGACCTCTCTGAGGGTTTATTCCTGGTGCTGGGCTCTAGATGACCATACTCTGTTTTCTGACTCCCTCTAACACTCCCTTTTCCTGCTTCAGCTCTTGAAACACCCCATTCTAGTCCTTTGATTTCATGCTCCGTGCCTTTAATTTTATTGTTTTAACATTTGAATTCATTCTTAACTTTTTGTGAAATGTGTCAGACCTCTTCTTCAGCAAGTTTTGAAACGAACACTATATTTATTAGCTATCAAAACATCTTTATTGAGGTATAACATACAGTAGAGTGCGCTAATCTTAAGCGTATGGCTCAGTGAATTGTTCCATATGAGCACCCCTGTGGAATCACCAGCCAGATCAAGATAAAGAATATTTCCGGTAACCCAGAGGCTCCCACAGACCCGTGTCCAGGCAGTATCTCCCAGAGGAACCCACTGTCTGACTTCTGTCACTATCGATTGGTTTTTCCTGTTCTTGAATCCTTGTGTCCAGCATTTTTCACTCTACAGTGTCTTTGAAGTTCTTCCATCTGGTTGCTTGTAGCCATAGTCGGTTTTTGCATGAACGTGACTATACCGTTGTTGACTGTGCCCCTCTATGGTTATCCCTTTTCCTGCTGATGGTTGTTTGGACTATTTCCAGTTTGGGGCTGTTGGAACAGAGCTGTTATGAACAAGTCTTTGGGTGGGCTGTTGGCACTTTTTTCTTGCATTGATGTGCCCAAGAGTTGAACTGTTGGGTCCTAGGGTGGGAATATGTTTAGCATCAGCCAACTGCCGGAAAGTCTTCCGAAGTGGTTGTACCAAATTCTACTCCCACCAGTCATGCATGAGAGTTCCAGTCGCTCTGCATCCTTCTGTAATTGGTGGTGTTGGTCTTTTAATCACACCCATTCTGGTGGGTGTGTGGTGGTATATGTACATATGTATGTGTTTTAATCTATGTATATATGTATGTATGTATTTATGGAGTGCGTGTGCGTGTGTATATATTAAATACATGTATTTAAGTGCTTGTTTGAGTTGTCCCTCATTTTTAAAAAAAATTTTTTTTTAAGATTTTATTTATTTGCCAGAGAGAGAGAGAGAGAGAGTACACACAAGCAGGCAGAGGCAGTGAGAGAAGCAGGCTCCCTGCCGAGCAAGGAACCCGATGTGGGACTTGATCCCAGGACCCTGGGATCATGACCTGAGCCGAAGGCAGAGGCTTAACCAACTGAGCCACCCAGGCATCCCATAGTTGTCCCTCATTTTTAAAAACTCGTTCTTCAAAGTGATATTTAGGAGTTCTTTATCATATATATGGGAACACACATTTTTTTTCTATCTGGGGCTTCCCTTTCACTCTCCAGATAGCAGCTTTGATGAACAGACATTCTTAATTTTATTGAAGTGGAGTTTTAATGGAGTTTATTACTCTTTCCTTTTATGGCTAGTGCTTCTCATGTCCTGTTTGAAAATCTTGGCAACCACAGTGCTCTTTTCCTATGCTTTCTTCTAGGAGTTTTTCTGTTTCCCTTTCACATTTAGGTTCGCGACCCACCCCAGCTACATGCATTTCCTTAAATCCAGCCCACAACTCCGTTCACAACTCCAGTTCTCGTTTACTCATTCATGCTTGTCATCACTCATTCACCTGATTCTTCAGGCGCCTAGACTGGCCCAGCCCTTGCGGGAGAAGAAAAGCAGTTAGAGTTGACATTTAAGGAACTTACTGGCCAGTAGGGGAGAGGGGAGACTTGCACACACACAATATCTAGAAAGTTGTAATTTAGTTGGAAAATGGGATATGGCCTGATTATTCCAATAGAGTACCCAGAGTCATTTCCTCTTGGAACCTAGCAGATAGGCGCATTCCGTACGTGCCAGGGACCCTGTCTTTCTCATCCTTCATTTCTTCCAGGTTAAAATTCCAAATCCCTATGCCTGGCATCTGCGGTGTCCCCCCTTCATCTTCTAGATCATCCCAAACTCTGTGCACACCCACCTGAATTCCTGGACAGAACAATCTGCTCATCCCCCCAGCTGTTTGCAGCTGCCTTTTCCTCCTGCCTGGTCTCCTTCTCTCATGACTGGTGCCTGAGGAACTGCTCACCACTCCAGTATCAGCTCTGTGAAGCCTCTCCTGACTTCTCTTTCGTTGTTGTGCCTTGAATTCCCGCTCTAGAGTCTGATCGCTGGGTTCAGTCCCTGCTTCTTACCATTCTTCAGCGCTGTGCCCCCGGGCCATGTTACTTAAACTGCCTCTAAGCCTCACGTGCCCCACTGGGAACAGTTGTGGTTCCTGCTACCCACCGTCTTGTGCAGAATACATGAGTTTATCCAGCTACAATCATTTAGCACAGTATCTGGCCCACAGTAAGCACTCCGTAAAGGCTAACTTTGAAAATAGTTGCACCCATCACGCTAATGACGTTTAACCTGTTAACATATCGGTCTTTTCACTAGACCCAAAGTTTCTTGATATTAGAAATTACTTCCTTAATTTTTCCACAATTGCCTTTTTTTTTTTTTTAGGGTTTTATTTATTTATTTGACAGAGAGAGAGAGCACAAGCAGGGAGCGTCGAAAAGGGAGAAGCAGGTTCCTGGCTGAGCAAAGAGCCTGATGTGGGACTCGATCCCAGGGATCATGACCTGAGCCAAAGGCAGTCGATTAACCAACTGAGCCACCCAGGCGCCCCACAATTGCCACTTCTTGTGCCCACCTGTATTCAATTCCCTGTGCAGAGAGCTTTTTGTCCATCACCCCAATGAACCTTTACAACAACCTACAAGATAAGAATTAGGATCTCCATGCTGTGGTTTAAAAAAAAAACCAAGGCTCAGAGAGCTAAAAGCCCCATTCTGTATCCCTCAGCAGATTCACGGAGGAACCAGGATTTTTGACTCCCCGTTTCATTGCCAAGTTTGTGAACCCTTCATCATGTACCCCTGCCTCTCACTGCATGGCCCACACAGACATAGTGAGCTCAGTGACTATCTGATGAATCCATGTCAATCTAATAAGGCCAGAATCTACCCATGTTTGTCAGAAAGGGACATGGCTTTATCTGTGCCACCGAAGTTCAGAATATGGCCCTCAAAGGCCAAGCAATCAGAGACTGAGACCCTTCCGGCAGAATAGATAGCATCTAGAGCAGGTGACTGTGCTTTCAACTTTTCCCTCTTGGGAAACACTCGTTTCATCATCAATAATTTGTACTTTGCTACTGCAAGGTGTGCTCTCTAACTGACACAATGCTGCCTTTCCAGAGGAACAGGTTGTCACTTTTCACAAAATTTGTCCTATTTAATGACACTTTTTATTTGGTGTCTAATTACCTACCATTTCTTCTATTGCTGCATTACAGTCCCAAGCTTTTAAAATGTGGTGCCAAGAGTCTTGGGAAGATCCTTTCCAGGCAGATTCTGGAAGCCTGGCCTCTCTATTTCAGTTGTAAATGTCTTGAGAGCATTGATCCGTCTGACTGTCCCACGGCACCTGAACTTGGTTAGGCAGGTATGCGATAAGTATGTGCCAAATTCATGATCCGTGTGCTTGTTTCATGTTGGATGCTGGACTCGGTTTCAGGAGGGAGAAAGGAAGAATCGAGATTCAGCTCTTGCCTTCCAGGAACTTCTAGTCCAATGCAGGAGATAAGTCTCGAAAATAACCAACATCTGACATGGAAAATGGTGTTTGGGGTACAGATTGTAGCAGAGCTACTCAGAGTCGGGGGAGCCCCTTCCCAGAGCATTCGTCGGACTTAAAGATTGCTGGGAAATTCTTTGATATTCAGACGAGCATGGGCATAATATGGAGTGCACTATAACATGCACATGCGTTGTAAGGTAAAACAGATTTCAAGGTGCTGTCTCTGGTAGACCTGTCCTCCTGCCTTCCTTCAGGGAGGTAGCTCCCCTCCCTTCTGCCCTCAGGAGTGTTTTGGTGGGTGATGCCGGTGAACATTGCCATTGTAGCAGTCAGAAGTAGGTTTTCAATCAGGTTCTGCTCTTTCTAGGTTTTGGGTGAGTAACCTGAGTTCTCTGAACCTCAGTTTATTCCTGATGGATGGATGGATGGATGGCAGCATAGGAAACAATCCAGTCTATTGCCACATAACAAAATAAGGCACATTATTTTCTTTATCATTAATATTTCATGATTCTATAGCATTTTGTACCCTTGAAGAATTTTCACATTCACATACACACAAAAAAAATCAAAGAAAGTAGAGCAATCCCAATTCTACCGTGAGAGCAACTGGGTCCTCCAGAAATGCCCAGAGTCTTGTGAGAATCGAGACTGGTCAGCTTGAGATTTGAACAAGTGCCTGGTTCAGCATCTTTAACACAATAGCTTGAAGACTTGTTAGGGTTTGGGGTGATGAGAAGGGGGCATGCCTTTCCTCCCCGAGCTGTGTGCAGCCTGTTAGTTTGAGCTATCTGTCCTGAGTCGCAGACTCACAGAAACCTCACAGCTGGGGAAGTGCAGAAGTTCTCCAGTTTTCCTGTTGAGAAGTTGACTCAAGCAATGCACCCTCCTCTCCTTAAGAGCATACACATACATAAGAGTTCACGTGCAGTTTCAGGAAGCTCATGGGCACCCTGAAGCCCTTCCCCCATGCCCCCTCAGGTGCTCATGACCCCTCTGCAGCCAACCTCTTACGCCTGACCAACTGCAGAAACCACAACCTCATTAACTCCAGGTAGACTAGTTAGAAACAGTATAACTCAGTATAACAAACCCCAGCGGCTTCAGGCAGGGATCACTTACCCTCCCATCTCTGCATCATCTGAGTTCTCAAAAGTTTATCCTTCAGTAAGTGTCCAAGCCAAATCATCCATTGCCCTCCCAGACTTTCGCAAGTCTTGGTAGAGATAAGAATTGAGGTTGTGTGTATTTTAGAGATCAAAATTGCCAGTGTGTTAATGGAATGGGGTGGAGACTGTGAACGGGCTAATACATAGGTTGCCTAGAATCGATTGGCCTCACCACAGGCAATGCCTTCGTTGTTATGAAAGCCTCGATCGAGCACAGAAGATAAAGAATCAGACCCACAGCTGGGAGAAACTTGGTGAGGCCATGCAGGTCCCGTGTTCATTCATCATTCAGGTACTGAGCTCCAGCTATTTGCCCAGCACTGCTCCAGACCCCTAGGGGACATGTGAAACTAAAACAGAAAAGTCCTTGCCCCAGAAGCAATTCTCGAGTCTCCATTCGGGTGAGGAAAATGGACAAATACCAAAGCCATGACAAACAAGTATATTTTGTAGTGTGCTGGGAAGCCGAAAGTGCTGTGGGGAAAATGAAATTAAAGGGATAAGGGGATCAGGAGTGTGTGCGATGGCGGAGTTAAGCTGCAGTGTTAAACTGGGGTCAGGAAATCCACACCGAAGGTGAGAGTTGGGCGGGACCTGAAGGCGAGGAGGCCACGTGTGCTGCTGTGGTCATTCCTGAAAGGGCCGAGCCAGGGCGATGCTTGGGGTAGGCTGGATAATGGCCCCCCAAAATATCCAAGTCCTAATTCCCGGAGCCTCCGAATGTAACCTAGATGCCAAAGGGACTTTGCAGGTGGCTTGAAGTTAGGGATTTTAGATAGGAAGGGTATTGTCGGTTATCTGGGATGCCCTAAATATAATTAAAAGGGTCCTAATAAGAGGGAGGTAGGCGATCTTGACTGCAGAGGAGGAAAGTGTTGGGATGCTGAAGCAGGGGCATCATGGGAGAGGTGGGGTGAGACCCAGAGCCGGGGGATAAGGAAGCAGGAAGAGGCAAGGAAACAGACCCTCCCCTGCCGTGTGGCCTTCCTGTTTGTGACCACGCATCCTTGTGCCGGGTGCTGGCCTGTGCCCTTGGTACGTAGTATCCCCTTTAGCTGTCACATCAACTCCAGGAGATGGCTGGTATTCGAACTGAAACCAGGTAACACAGACCTGCTCCCTCTCGAGGCAACTGTGTTCTGCCTGTGCCCGATGAGACTGTTTGTTGTGCGATGGCTGTTTGGGGCGTGGCAACGATCTGCTAATGTCATTTATGATGCCACTGGCCAGTGGGGTGGACTGGACCACTCTGGGTGCCACGGAGGCTGACCCTTTTCCTCTTTCACCAAAGCAGAAGGAAGGCCCTGCTCAGAGAGAGCAAGACCAGCCTTCATGGAGGGCTTACAAGTAGCATCCTCTGCCTGAACTGCCCATACAACCTCAGCTAACTCACATTAGCACTGAGACTTTGGGAACACTGATTTATTCAATACTCACTGTAGCCCTGTGAGGTACATCCTGTTACTGTCCTCATTGTACAGAGGAGGAAACAGAGGCACAGAGAAGTTAAATGACTGATCCGCTTTGTCCCAGGCACTGTACTAAGCCCCAAAGGTGGAGAAGTGAGTAAGATTCAGGCAATAAAAGTAGTGGTTAAGAAGTTGGACTTTGGAGTCTCAGGAGCCATCTGTGTGATCCTGGGCAAGTCACTTAACTGTTCTGAGATTCAGTTTTCTCATCCATCCAATGGGAATGGTACCGGGATCTCCCTCAGGGCATCCCGAGGACTGTGTGGGAACCAGCACATAAAGGGCTAAGTACAGCGCCTGGAGAGCATCGGTTGTCAATACATGTCAGCTGGTGTTACACTGTTGTCAGAGTAAGAAAGCTCAGCTCCTGCCCTTACCAGAGAAGATCCGCAAATGAGGAACATATCACTGTTCCTCCCGTGTTCATTCCCATGGTAATTTAACAAACCCTGAACTAGGCTAAGGTCTCTAGCCTGCTCAACCCAATGGCAGACTGAAGACGAAAATCAGGGAACTCATGCTTTTCACTAGCCCCAAAGCCACCACCAGCTCTCCTTCCACCTGGGATAGGCTAGGATCTCTAGGAAGACTAGTCACCCACAGCCTTCCTGGAACACAGTGGATGGACTCAAAGAAAGAAAATACTAGAAAATCCCGCCAGAGCTTGTGAGTCCAAATTAAGCGCACACATGCTGGACTTACCTGGAGCTTTGCCGGGACCCAGTGATGAAGATGGAGGAAGATAAGAAGCCATCACCGAGGAGCCCTGCACTACTGACTGGGCCTACCATCTTGGTTTCCTTGTTTCTGAACCAAGGCCTTGCTGGGATCAGCCAAGAGCTGCCTACAGTTTCTTTGTGCTGGTTGAAGGAAACGTCTTCTAGGTAACGATGGAGGAAAAGGTGATACATTTTTTTTCCTGCCTGGAAGATTTATCAACCCTAAAAAGTGACTTTTCTGCTGGGACAACTGGATATCCGTATGCAAGAGTCAAGTAGGACCCCTACCTCACACTGTAAGCAAAGATTAACTCAAAATGCATCATAGACCTAAATGTAAGTGCTAAAACCATAAAACTCGTAGAAGCAAACGTAGGAGGAGATCTTTGGGACCATAGATTAGGTAATGGTTTCTGGGATATGACACCAAAAGTAGAAGAAATTTAAAAAGTTGCATAAATTGGACTTCATCCAAATTTTAAAACTTTTGTACTTCAAAGGGCACCATCAAGAAAATAAAGACTACACACAAAATGGGAGAAAATATTGCAAATCGTACATTTGATCAGGGATTTACATCTATAATATATAAAGAACCCTTAACAACTCTAAAATGAAGAGAAAAATACCCCAGTTTAAAAATGACAAAAGAGGGTTGCCTGAATACCTCAATTGGTTAAGCATCTGACCCTTGATCTCAGCTCAGGTCTTGATCTCAGGGTTGTGACTTCAAGCCCCCAACTGGACATGGAGCCTATTTTTTTTTTTTTTTAAGTGCCAAAAGATTGGAGTAGGTATATCTCCACAAAGAAGACATACACATGGCCAATAAGCACATGGAAGGATGTTCAGCATCATTAGTTATTAGGGAAATGCAAATCAAAACCATAAGATACCACTCCATTTTATCTAGGATGGCTAAAATAAAAACAGCAGACAATAACATGTCAGGAAGGATGTGGGAAGATGGAAACTCTCATATATTTCTGGTGCAATGCAAAATGGTGCAGCCACTTTGAAAAGCAGCCTGGCAGTTCCTCAAAATGTTAAACCCACAGTGATCATGTGACACAGCAATTTCACTCCTAGGAATATACGTAAGAGGAATGAAAACATATGTCCACATGATGTTCATAGCAGCATTATTCACAATAGCCCGAGAGAGGAAACAACCCAGATCTCCATCACCTGATGTACAGAGAGACAAAATGTGCAGTATTCATAAAATGGAATATTATTTGGCCACAAAAAGAAGGAAGTGTCGATTCATGCAACAACATAAACAAACCTTGAAAACATTATGCTGCGTGAAAGAAGGCAGTCACAGAAACCCCATACCTTGTGTGATTCAATTTATATGAACTGTCCAGAACAGATAAATCCACGGAGATAGAAAGCAGATTTATGGTTGTCTAGAATTGGGGGGGGTGAGGCACAGGAGGAGGAGAGACTGCTCATAGGGACAGGTTGTCTTTTGGGGGTGATGAGAATGCTCTAGTGACTGTTACACAGCACTGAACATACTAAACACCATTGAACTGCATACTTGATATGAGTGAATTTTATGGTGTGTGAATTCGATCTCAAAAAAATATTATTGGGGCGCCCGGGTGGCTCAGTCAGTTAAGCGTCCGACTCTTGGTTTGGGCTCAGGTCATGATCTCAAGGTCACCGGATTGAGCCCTGCATGGGGCTCTGTGTGGAGGGTGGAGTCTGCTGGGGAGTCACTCTCCTGATCCCTCTGGCCCTCCCTACTTCTTTCTAAATAAATAAATGAAATCTTTAAAGATAGAATAAAAAGAATGACTATTAGTCCTTGATTGTCCTTTAAGAGGCCACTGGAGATTTCTTTTGAGTGAGTGCCAATCCCATTTCTTACGTGAGTACAGATAAATTGGGGGTCAGGCTGAAACTTGCCTTTTCTGTCCAACTTCTTCCCCATTCAGGTTTTCTAAATTTACCAACTTCTCCCCTGATTCCAGGCCTCAGCCCTGGAATCCCCCATTTCCTCTAGTTCCCTGCTGCCATCCTTCCCCTATCAGCCAGCCCTGGTTTTCAAGGCAGCATTGGGTGTCCCCTGCGGTGTTCCCTTTTCTCACCAGCATTCCACTGAATGGCATTGGTCTGTTTTCCTGGTGCTGTGTCCTTCACGGTGCCCTCCGTTCCCCGAGGACAGCTGAGGTGCTGGTTGTGCGCCCCATTAAATGCCAGCACAGTTTTCGTTATCACTGAATGGATGAATGTGTGAGTGAAGTGGATATAGTCCTGGAAAAGAGCAAGTGTCTTCCCAGAATGGAAAGATATGGAGGAGGTGGAACAGGGGACGAAGAGGAAGGGAGGATTTGGATGAAAGTCATAGTACCATGTACTCCCTCTTTTTTCTGTTGCCTCCAGCCACTTTGACCATGTGAGCCTCTTGGATTCTCCAATGGCTTCTCAGTTTCCTTTGAATCAAACCAAAACCCTAGGTCTTTCAAAGAATACCCCAAACCTTGTTTTTCTTCTCTTTGGCTCAGAAAAACCAAGTTGGGAATCTAGCCAAAAAGAAAATTGCAATAATAACTGCTTGAATACAGAGCCGGGAGGAGGGATGAGCTCTAGAAATATGTGTGCAAAGTTACTGATCAGGCATTATGTATGATAGTCAAAAATTGGAAACAACCTAAATGTCCACCAGTGGGGTAGTGTACATCATGTCATGTCCCAAAGATGAAGTAACATGCTCCCTTTAGAACAATTTAGTACTTTGAGAAAATACCTGCATTATATGTTCCGTGAAAGAAACAGGTTATAAACTGGTGGCTGGGTTACAAACCAATGGCTACTCTATACGCTGTGCACACAAATATTTTAAATACTGAAGAAAAACCACACTAGAATGATTTCAGGGGTTTTCTCTTGATAGTGGGACTATGGGTGTCTTTCTCATTTCTTTTTTAATGTAATCAGGTGCTCTACGATGAACATACACGATTTTTATAATCAGACACACACACACACACACACACACACAAAATTTGCCGAATTCTCACACTCTTTCAACTGCTCTTTCTCTGGGAAATCACTGTCCACCTGCTTTGTTCAGTCAACCCACAACCGTCCCCAAATCCTTTTCCTGAGCTACACTATCAGCCTGTAAGGACCAGCACTTTGCCAGGTGGTCCCTCCAAACACTCAGGCAGCTCCTGAAGGCACACTCTTCTGGGAAGCCTTCCCCGATCACCAGGAGGCAAGAGGCTGGCTCATCCCTACCCTGCCCGACACAGCGCTTCCACGGCTCTCTCTGCTCACCTGGTCCACGAACATCCCCAGCCTCTCTGCTGGGGCTTGACCTCAAGGGACTGTTTCCTGACGTGATCCAGCAGCTTTTGCCGCTGGCTCTGTGTGTGTGTGTTTGTGTTTGTGGGTCTGCACCTGGTGGCCAGGCCAAACACCTAGAAGGAAGTTGAGCTGTAGAGGCCACCGGTCTCATACCTGTTGTTGAGGGCGCTGGTAATGACTCTGCTGTCTGCGTGTCCTGATTTGCCATGGGAAAGACTTCTCTTGGCCATTTAAAAGCCACCCAAACAGTCTTTAAACAACTTAAGAAGTGATCAAAGGTGTTTGTACTGAGCCTGGACCAGCAACCTTCTTAATGGAGTCAGCCTGACGCTCCGTAACTTTGGGAGGAAGTGAGTGTGAACCAGTAATGCGGATGTAGCTGGAAAGCACTTAGATGTTTCGTGAGTTGATCTGTCCAAGTACACATCCAGCTTATTCCTGAACTGGAATTGAATTAGAAAAACCTTTGGAGGAACAAGTTAGTGGGTCAGCAAACATTTGAGGACTCACCGAGTACCTGACACATCTCAGAGCACTTGTGAAATGCTGTGGCTTTATCAGAGCAATAAACAAATCTGAGTGATTGATTGTTCCTGTAGAACTTCCTGGTCACATGTTACACCCACACGAAGCATAACAAGGAAGGCTCGGAGGGGAAGACACGCCGTCTTGAGGTGCCTGAGAAAGCGCATGCGTCTTAGCTCCTGCGGCCTTTTGAGCTAATTACCCTGGCCTGTGTGTAATGAAACAGGATGGCGTTAAGGATCAAGATAAATCGGGCCTCCTGTCATCGACCTTTGGTGTTTTTTTTGAAACTGAGAAAAAAAGATTTGGTGTGCCAGCCTTCCTCATCAGTCTGGTATCTCACCTGTCATCTCAAACGAGGCAAACAAACCACAGACATATTTTTCTTCCCCGCAGAACTGCACCCTTTTTCGTGAGTAGGTCTGGATCTGTTTGGCAATCAGAATGGAGGAGAATGGGGGTGGGGGAAGCACTTCTTAGTTCCACCCTCTTCTCAAATATCTGAAGAATAATAATAAGTAGGTGAGTGTCACATCGGTCGCCTCTTTTCCACTCCCGCTCTGTGAATGCCGACCTCAGTCACGTTTGTCTTAGGCCACCATAGCTGGCATTTCCTCCCGGTAGATCTCATGAAGGCTGGAGGTGCCGGGATCCCCAAAGCAAGCAGAGATGGTCCTTATTCTGCCATTTCCGGGGGTCAGGTTTTTGTTGAATGTGCTCTGGAAGCCAAGGGGGAAATGGAAATGCTGGGACGGGAGAGGGGGGTTGAGGAACTGACAGGGAAAGAGGGAGGAGGGATCAGGGATGGCAGGGAGAGGAACCTGCACGGGGTGTCTTGGCTGCTGTCATTGGGTTCCCTGTGAATTGTCTTCCTTGTCGTCCCAGGAGATCATTAGGAAATATTAGGAAAATATCCATTTCTTGTTGGTACACTATTTCTTGTTGGTACACTATCAACCAACAACCAGTTTGTTGAAGGAATCCCCTCGTGCATTCACTCAACAAATATTTATTGAGAGGATAAATGTGCAGCAGGCAGTGTTCTAGGTGCGGAGGATACAGCAGTGAACAAAACCACCCAACACAGAGCATGGATGAATCTCCAAGCAGTTCTGCTAGGAAAGGTTAATCCTCAAAGGTGATTCCATTTATATAACAGCTTTGAAATGACAGAATTTTAGGAATGGTGCTTGCCAGGTGCTAGGGATGGGGAGGGTCATGGTGGGAGGAAGTTGGTGTAGTGGTAAAAAATCACCACATGAATCCTTGTGTTAATGTGCCATTCAACATCCCGACCGCGGTGGTGGCTGCAGGAATTTACACATGTGATAAAATTGCACAGAACTAAATACACATAGCAATGAGTACCAGATGAGAGATCTGAATGAGAGATCTGAAAAGATCTGTGGACTGAATCACTGTCGGCTTCCTCCTGCTGTACTATAATGCTGCTATGGGGAAAACCTGGTAAAGTCCTTGCAGGATCTCTTTTGTATTATTTCTTAGAACTGCACAAGAATCTACAATTAGGCCAATAAAAATGTCCCCCCCAAACCCCCCTCCAAACAAAACCTAACCCCCAGACCAGATGGAGCCTACATGTGAGTCAAGCTAAGTATGGCTTCATGGTGGCCAGAGGGCAAAAGCCAAGACTACCCTTGAGAGGGCTGCCCCCTCTGGGGTACTCCATGCAGTGTCGCCGGAGATTCCTTCCTGCCCTTAAGACTTGTCACTGAATCCATACTGGTGACCGAATGGAATTCAGACTTATGGCAGGAGGCAGGTGCAGAATAAGGGTGGGCTCCCAGCTCCCCCAACCTATGACATGGGCATGTTGGAATTATCCAGCCTGCGTTTGGGTGTCTAAACCAGGCACCCACTAGACCACAAAGGTGAGACTCAACTACCTGTGGAGCTCCCGGTGCTCACTTGGGACACTTCTGGGCTTGTTCCCAGCTTCCACCGTCGCTACCACCACCTCTGTGCAGACACCTAGCCCATCCTGGCGGCGCATTCAGCTTGGGGAGCCTCCTTTCCCATACAGACACTGGGATGGCTCACTGCCCTCGTTCTCAGCTAGGCAAGAACTCCTCGTGCCAGCCCAGGCCTGGGCCTCAATCCTGGATTCTAGCCCCCTGGCCATGGCAAGTTGGGTGAGTGTCCAGCCCCTCACCCTTGTCCTGCAGAGGGGGATTCCAACACAAGTCTGCCATCCCACTGGGTGTACAGTGGGACATCTAGCAGGCTACAAACTGTCCAGCTCCTCTATTTTATTGCCTTAGAAGAACTTCAGAAGAAAGCAGCCATGGAAAAATTAAATAAGGTTGGAACAGACTTTCAAGTTTTTATTATTTTAAATTATGCCTTGCCTTGCGTAGAATGACCCCAAAGCAATATGCCTTCCTGGCCACATAATTTACTAATGTCACGGTGGAGAAAGCTACAGCTCCTAGATCCACAAGCTAGTCTACTGGAAAGAGGGCGAGAAGGGGCGACAGGAAGGAGCAGCGATGAATGTTTATTTGTCTCTGCTCTGAGATGTCAGTGGTTGCTCATTCTAAGAAGGTTGACTATGTGACTTAGTACAGTTTCTAGTCACTGTCATTGTCATAATGAAAAAGGCTTTCTTAGAAGGGCTTGAGCTAATCAATAAATATTTATCCACTTTCAAACAAGGTCTTTATGGCCAAAATAAGTTGAAAGAAAAGATACTAACAAGCACTATTTCCACACCTTTGTCTCAAAGCAACCACAGAAAGAAGTGCAAACAAAATGAAGGGGCTCCCCTTCACCCAGAGAGGAAGCCAGCCGGCAGTCCTGCAGGAGCCTGCCAGTGGCGCCCTTCTGCCCAGGGCCCAGGCCTCACCCCAGTCAGGCCTGCGGGGCCACGCAGCTGTCTGGAGCCCTGTCCCCGTCTTCCTGGGAAAGGGCCTGCTTCCTCCCGTCCCAGTCTGTGTCCGGGATGAATAACCCATGGAGGTCCAGGTGCATCTCTACATCGATGGATGCACGAGCCAATTCTGTAAAACTTTTGGCATCCAGAATAAGCAGGAAAGGCAGCTTTTGGGGATCAGTAGAGACGATGGCTGACAGGATAATCCCTTTGGGGAAACAAAAAGAGACACTTGGTAAAAATGCGGACTTGAATCTCCTCCAGCAGGAAGGGTAAGTTTCTCAGCTGTATCTCCCTGTCCTCTTTGAAGTAAGCATGGAGTCAAAACAAAAGGACTGCGAATTGGAGATTCTGTGGGAGCAGAAGGGAAAGGCCAGGGAAGGAGGAATCAGAAGACCTAGTTCCAGCCCTTTACCTCTCTGAACCTTAGCCAGTCCCTTTACCTCTCTGAACCTTAGTTCATTCATCTGCAGAGTAAGGCGAATCCTCCCTGCCCTCCCCAGTTGCTGAGAGAACCTCTTGCATGGTGAGTAATGAATGCGTTCTGTAAAGTACTGCCTGCATTGGAGGATGGCTATTTGCCTATGATTTAGAAAGTCTGACTATGGAGAATCAGTCTTGTGCTGCATTGGGCTAATATATGACACTTGGCTAAACTCAGACGAGCCGCACTCAACGCCATTTGAATGAGCCCAGCCCACTGTATGCACATGCAGCACGCTCGCAGCCTCGGCCTTTCCCTCTGTAAAATGGACATATTCCAAGTACTCATTCTCAAGGGACAGAGGATTAAATGAAATAATGCCCCTAAACTTCCAGCATCTACTCGTGATTCCTCCCAAAGCCTCCCGGCTCTCAGGGTGGTTGAGCATAGTTGAAGTCAGATGGGCTTGGATTAAAATCCTAATTCTGTAGGCACTGGGTGTGTGGCTTTAGGGAAGTTGCATTCTCTCAGCCTCTGCTTTGGTGAAATGAAGACATTGCTACTCCCTGCCCACAGGAGAATGGAGGGGAAGCCCTGGGCCGGCCCAATGGGAGGCCAGCTTCAGCAGGAGGTGCTGCCAACAATCTCCCACCTCAGAGACGACAGGACCGTGGGGTCCGCCGCCTGGCATGCCATGCCATGCGGGTTCAGTAGGAAGACAGGGCCCAGGCAGAAATCCACTCCATTTCACCTAAGGGAAGCAGCCGGCAGCTCAGTGAGACAGCCCCGCCTGTGGCTCTGGGTGCCCTCCTTAGCATCCCCAGGAGTGGGGGCAGGGATTTGGGGGGCAGAGGCATAATCAAGGAGGGAAAGGACCATTTGGTCATGTGGAAATCTAGAAAAGGGAGGTGGGCCACGAACACGCATTTATAGGTGCTCCATGCAGAAAATACATGCTTAGAGATGGTTAAGGATTCTGCCCCAGCCATCGAAATGAATATTAAAGTGGAAAAGAGGTGGGCTTTTGTGTAGTAAACAATTTAATATCCCCCAAAGGGAGGTCTGACCTTTGCTCCGAGGAGGTGACCTCTAAGCCCTTATAATGTCCTGCCTCATAAGAGTATCTTTATTTACCTGGGGCCAGCCTGATGATCTATCCTAGCAAAGTGATTTAGATGTCACTTTGACCTCCAGAGAGGCTGAAGGCCAAAGGTCAGCTACATAGCCAACCAACGGTGACTATATGACCGATCCCCTAAAAAAGCTCCGACATGAAGGCTTGAGTGAGCTTCCCTGGTTGGTGACATTCCATGGATATTGTTGGAGGAGTTGGGGTTGGCCGTGACCTCCAGGGACAACCAGACACTCCATGAATGGCATTCTCCTGGATTCTATCCCATGGGTATCTTTTCTTTCAATCTGCAGTCCTTTCACTATGCCAAACCGTAACCATGAACAGAACAGTTTTCAGTGTGTTCTATGAGTCCTTCTATCGACACTGAGGGTGGTCTTAGAGACCCCTCAACTTGCAGTGGGTGTTCAGAAGTGAGTGTGTTTGGAGGGACTCCTTAAATTCACTGCTTTGGACTCAGACAGACCTGGATTTCAAAGCCTGTTTCCACCAGCTCTGTGATACGGGGGTTGGAGAGGGAGGGTCACACTGCTCCCAGACGATGTCTCTGTTTGAGGAGTGATCGCAAGCAGAGTGCGGCAAGTGGGCTCCCCTTCCTGGAGTCTTACCATCATCCTCTTCCTGGGCACCCGGTGTGGGGACAAATAGGGGTTCTGCTGGCCAGCAATGCTCCTGTCCCCATTTTAAGGATGACTTTGTGAGAACATCGTATTTCAGTATCTGTATATCCAAAGAGGAGAGACATGTGAGTGACTTGTTGGAGAGCATGCTCATTCCCTGGGAACTGGTGACATCAGGGCCCACAGACAGAGGGGATCCAGCCCCTCCAGCGTAGACTCCAAATGGCGTCTACCTGGGGCCCGTGTAGCACCAGAAATGGAAGCAGCGAGCTTCCTCTTGCATTTTTAAGCAAAGGTCCTGTCATCCAATTTTTAAAATAAAGTGTTTTACATACTGAATTTTTAAAAAATAAAAATCCTGACTGAGCCACCCAGCATTCCTGGATGCTTCAGACTTTTAAGGATGACTTCTTGACTTTAAATAGCCCAAGAAACGCTCATTAAAATGACCTTTCATATATTCTTTTATAAAATGTTTTGAATATTATGGAATAAAAATGGTTGTTCAAACAAACAAAAGCCTGAATGTATCTGGTATTTGGCACTACACTGTAATTTTTGTATGTGTTGAATAAATGACTGTCTTCAATGCAAACATTTAAAGTGTAATACGATCCTTTTGTTGTTTTAAAAAGTGCAAGTCCCTGGACTTCTCTTAATCCCTAATAGACATGTTTCCCCTTGGGGTGTGGGATTAGTGGGGAGTGTGTGTGTGAACCCTAATTTTTTGCTTTGCACATTTCTGCAATGCTTGCATTTTTTAGAAAAGAGATTCCATTTATTATTAAAAATGATATTAAAGACAAGTGATGTCTGTACACTTAACATAGTCCTTGGGGTACAGTAAGTGTTCAACAAATAGTAACAAGCAAAAATAACTAAAGGGTCTAAGTTTCAGCCCTCTGCTTGAAAGGGTAGGTTCCTTGAGGGCAGGGACTGGGATCGCCCTGTTCACCTCCTTACCCTCACTGCCACCATGCTGTAGCGTAATTGGTGCTCAATAAACATGTATTGAATAAAGAAATCAATGGATGACCTACAGCTCTGACCTCTTTGCTGAGCTTCGGTCCATCAGATAGGGCTGCCTTTCTTGGATGGCCCATCATCGCTTCCATGGTATTCCGTCCAAATGGACGGAACTCTCTCTCTGATCTGCCCTCTGCCCCAAAGGGACCTCCTTTTTCTGATCAAGGTCACCCAGTCTGAGAACCTAGAGTTTAGCTTTGCAGGCAGACACAGTCGTCGTAGGGCGCGCCAGCCCAAGTCACATAGGGATCGGTACCTTGGTTGGGATGGGACTCCACTGAACTTCAGCAGCAAAGACGTAGCGATATCGCTTCCCATTGCGAGCATAATTGATCCGAGGCAGCTCTAAGCCTGGAGAGAATGACACAGCCAGTGAATCCCCCATCGCTGAGAACTGGGAGCCTCCACCCTTCATGCCAGACTCCACGTCCTGTCCACAAAAACAGCTCCCAATCCAGGATCACTGAACTTGCTTCAGGGCCTGGATTAGATCAAGGTTGGTAACAGTGCAGGGGGAGGGAACCTCTGATAATTACCCTGGCTCTATGAGAAGGTTCAGGAGCAAGGAAAGATAGACCTCATTTTTTTAAGTGTATAAGCATCTTTAATTATCCAAGATAGAAATCAAAAAGAATTGCATGATTAGAATCAGAGGCTACTGCAATTTTTTTAAAGCTCTTAAAAAAAAAGTGCTCGTGTATGCGTGTACATGTGTGGGGGTGTGGAAAAAAACTCTGAAGCCATGGGAAGGGATGTCCATCGGGAATAGTTAAATAAATCTGGCGAGTTCACACAGTAACCTAAGTAAAACTAATGTTTGCAAAGAATTTTAATAACATGGGAAAGTGCCAATATCATAAGACAAACTGTAGAAGGCTGGTTCTAGTATTATCTCCACTGTGTTACAAATGTAGAGAAAAGGTTCAGAAGCATTACTGGGGTAATAACTTCCTTATAGTTTGTATTTTATATTGTATACTCTAGGTTTCTCATTACATGAAATTTTCGTTATGTCTATTACTTTTGTAATAAAAAAACTAAAAATTTTGTATGTATATATATATATGCCTGTGGGGGCAAATTAAATTTCTAAGTCTGAGGGCTGAAATGAAAATCCCCCATCTTATAGAATATTCCAGGCAGTCGGAGCCAACTGCTGGTGAAAATGTAATGTCCAAGAAAAGAGGAAGAAGGTGTGGAAAATCTGCCACACAGGCATGAGACGTTATCAGGCTTGCGGGGAGTGCAGGCGAATGGCCTGTTAAGGTGCGAAGCTGTCCAGGCCCACAGACAAGGAATCATGAAAATTCCAAGAGACAGGTCACAGTGACTGTGAGCTGAAGGGACCACCCACATACTGAAACCAGAAAAAGGTGCCCACAGTTGGCCCCAGAGTACCTCTGAGACTTTCCATGGTGCTCCTGCACCTCAAACCTGGTCTGGGGACCACCAACCCCCCTTACCTCCACCCTGTCAATGATCAGCCTCAGGTACTTGGTTAAGTAAAATGGGCTTTGTCCCTGTGAATTCTGTGAGGCTGTTGAAACCATGCTCTTGAATAATCTTCAGGATCTGGGAAATATTCATTTCACTTCCCAGGTTATATTCATTCAGTAGAAGAAGCCATTTAAGAATATTCTAGATGGTACAGTATGTCTGCATTTTGTAAAACTGTAAATGCAGAGGTTAAGGGTTTTTGAGTCCAAGAGACCTAGGTTCAGGTCTGCTGCCTATCTTTGGGCAAGTTATGGAATTATCCTCAGTTTTGCTGTCCTCAGCTCTAAAACAAGAATGACATGTGCCAACACCTACCTCCCAGAGTTGTTCTGATAACTTCTACCTTGTGCTGGACTCCCACTATGGGCCAGGCCCTTGGTAAAGCACTCCATGTGTGTGAACTCATCTAATGTCAAGGATAATGGGGTGAGACTGGCAGGATGAGGTCTGGGAAGTTCCAGAAGAGGACCTGACATATGCCAAGCAACCCAGACATGACAGAAACACAACAGGTATTTCCAAAGTGTTGCCACGGTGGAGGGATTATGAGGGATCTATCTATTGCCATACTTTTCAGCATTGCCCAAGATTGCCACAATAAGCAAGAATTCTCTTCTTAGATATAAAAAATACCACAGCATTTTAACCCTCCGTCTGCCCATACCATGTGGCAAGTGAGTAGAAATGCAAGTCATCTTCTTAAGGCAGCCAGCCTTAAGAACTGGGACCAGGGGGCAGCTGGGTGGCTCAATCAGTTAAGTGTCTGCCTTAAACTCAGGTCGTAATCCCAGGGTCCTGGGATCAAGCCCCGTGTGGGGCTCTCTGCTTGGCTGGGACCCTGCTTCTCCCTCTCCCTTTGCCTCCCACTCCACCTGCTGGTGCACTCTCTCTCTCTCTGCCAAATAAATAAGTAATATTTTAGGGAGAAAAAAAAAAAAGTAGGACCAAGACCTACATATTCACTTCCAAATCCTCCCAGTGCCTGGGGTGCCACATGGAACCGGTTACAGGATCCTAGGATGCTGTTTTATAGCAGTGATTCTTATGGGCAAATCTGCGGTTGGTCCAATGAAGTCCCCAGGACAGTTTCCGTCCAGATGCATGAACCTGGCAGCAGCCAACGTGGGAGCAAAGCCGAGCCATGCCCAGCCACCCTCTAGCGAGTGTCCTGGACAAGTCCATTCATTTCACACCTGTGCTGAGCAGAGGTGCCTCTAAGCCACACTTTTGTCACATGCTGGGGATACACGGAGGCTTCTATTCTAGGGCAGTGGTTCTCCATCAGGGTGATGGTGCCCCCATTGGACACCAGCAATGTCTGGACATGGTTTTGGTTGTTCTAATTCAGAGTGTGGGTGCTAACAGTCAAGGCCAGGGGTGCTGCTCAGTATCCTACAGTGCCCAGGACGGCCCCCAGCACAGAGCATGACCCAGCCCCGAACATCAGGGCTGCCCAGGTTGAGAAACCTGCTCTCATGGGTGCAACTCTTATTGGAGAGGTTTACACTCTGTGTGGAGCACAGCCTTTCTGAGCCATCTCCTCCTCCACTGAATGGGGCTGATGACCCCTGTTCTGCAGGGTGTTTTGAAGGTATAGAAATGGAAGCGCAGACACACCGTCCCTGTTCAGTAAGTCAGCATTCAATAAATGAGAACGTTCGCAGAGACCAGCCGTGAAAATCACCTGATCCAACCACCACCCCCCGCCCCAGTGCCTTCCTGGGAGCTGTTTGAAGATATTTGACGGAGAACTGTCACCCAATGCTTTCTGCTGGGGCAGCCCAAGAGTCTTCCTGTTTGTCCCTTGTCCGGGCACAGCTCCTCTGCATCAGGAGGAGGTAGAGAGGCCTCAGGGGAATTCACAAAAGCCTGCCCCCTCCCTAGGTGTCTTGCAAAGAGGATGCATTTTACCTTCGTAAAGCAACTCTGGCTGGCAGTAGACTTGGTCATCTTTTTCCTTCAGGGCTTTTGCTGTTGTAGATGTCAGTTTGATTAAATTTGAGCCCACTTCTGCATTCTGAGTTTTCAAAAAAAAAAAAATTGAAAACAGGTTATTCAGAGCAAACACTTGTTTTACTGGGTACGTCATAAAACAAGTGCTTTAGTGGATGTCATCTTGTTCTGGCCTCATGTGAGCCACAGGAAGCAGCTATTATATTGCTGGTGTTTTTATTCTTACTCTCTGAGACCTCGTAACTGGTAGTTACCTCCTACTGGTAGGAAGGGGGTCCCTAGACTCATGGCTCTTTTTTCCCGACTCTGGGCTATCTTATCTTTCACGGGTGAAATTAATGTGTTGGTAGTTCTCGCTTTTTAAATACTGGCTGATTCCCTTCCTGCAGGGAAGGCTGCATCGGTCATCAGAGGGATGTTTATAAAGCGTTCACAATAACATGGGAAACGCTCATGGTAGAATACCAAGAAAAGCAGTAGAGTAAATTGCATATGCGTCTGAGCTCAATCAGTTTAAAAAGAACTTACACTGAAAAGATCCTGGGGGAGACACCAATTATTAACAAGACAGCAGGCAGTGGAATTATGGGGACTTTATTTTTCTATGCTTATCTGTATTTTCACGATTTTCTCCTGTGAAAATGTACCACTGCTGAAATGAAAACAAATATGCACTAAGAATGGCTTGGGAGTGAAGGATCTGTGGAGGGCATTCCTTGGTCTCAGCTTATAATCAGACTTTGTTCGGTGTCTTACCATCATCACAGTAACCCAGGAGAGGGATTTAAAACAATTGATTAGATATTTACTGGGGTTCTACTACTCCCTGTTTCCCTACATACCAGCTATGGGGCCTTGAGCAAGTGACTTAGTATCTTTGGAGAGTTCTCTGTCCTCATTTGTATAATAAGTTTCAGCGGATGCATCATGCAAAGAATATACACATCTCCAAGTTGTTGTGCAGATTAAATAATCATGCAGACGGTTTGCAAGAGGGTCTCCTTAACAGTCAGTGCTAAATAAAGTTAGCGGCAGCTGATAACGTTACTGTTGTTGTTGCTGTTTTTAGGATTTATTTATTTTATGGAGAGAGAGAGCATGAGCATGGGAGTGGGAGGGGCAGAAGGAGATGGAGAGACTCTCAAGGAGACTCCATACTGAGCGAGGAGCCCAGCAAAGGGCTTAGATCTCACAACCCTGAGATCAGGGACCTGAGCCAAAACCAAGAGTCAGATGCTTAACCGACTGAGCCACCCAGGCGCCCCTACATCAATTTGATGATGATGATGATGATGATAATGATGTTACTACCATTGGGGCAAGTGCAGGTTAGGCAATGAAGAAGTAAGACTGAGTCCTTGCCTTCATGGAGTTTACAGGCTGAGAATAACTGTTATGGCTGACTTCTTCTTATTTAAATCTCTCTCTACTTTCCAAATTTTTCAAAAATGGAATTTTATAATTAAAAGGAAACTATTTGAATGAGAACAGCTTTTTGCTGGGAAGGGGGACAGATTTGCTGCGTCCTAGCAGTTGAACTGCAGGGGCCCTTTGAGATTTGTTTAGTTCAATCCCTCAGTTGACAGAAGAGGAAAATAAGGCCCAGAGCAGGAAAGAGGCTTGCCCACGGCCACACAGAGGGAAGGAGAGTCTGGGCCCTTCGCTTCCCAGTTCTTCTGCTTGGAAGCAAGAACATGGTAGGCAAGGCAGGTGCTAAGGCCATGAGGCTGGCCCATTCCCATTCTGTAGGTCTCTGCTCAAATTCTCCTTCCCCAGCAACTCCATCTGCAATGTTGCCAAGGGATTTGTCCTGAGCTGTCATTATCTCCTGTATGGAGCTTCTTCCTTCTTTTATGTTGTCTTCCCCTTTTAGACTGGGACCAGATTTTGTTCGGTGCATGGCACAGAGCTGAAAGTAACTGCTGAATGAATGAGTGAATCCATGACTCAATAAGCTTTCCTTCCACAGTCAAGGTGCAAAACATGTGCTGTACAGGGTGGTTGTAGGAATTAAATGAGATGAA
Source organism: Martes martes (assembly GCF_963455335.1). NCBI lineage: Eukaryota > Metazoa > Chordata > Mammalia > Carnivora > Mustelidae > Martes > Martes martes. The sequence continues at coordinate 7,222,339 of NC_137905.1, forward strand.
ATGTGTGGAAAAAGTCACCCTGCACTCAGCACATCGGTGGTGTCTTGTAAACAGAAGCTCTGAGTGCATCTACCCGTACCGTCTCACAGACCAGCAGAGGCTGCCTGGTGCTTTGCTAAGTCACCTGACAGCAACAGGCCTGTTGTGCATGCCCTGGGCTTGCATCGCAGGGAGTCCGTCTACAGAGACATCTTCTAATTCCAGCCTGAAACTGGTCAGACTGGTTGAGGGATAAACTGAATTTTTCCACGCAGCGGTAATGAACATGACTCTGCTGCTTTTGGTGGCCACGTGCTCAGCTTTGAGAAGAGCTTTCTAGCCCAATGTCAACAAAATCCTACAGTTTTCTTTGAAATCCCTCAACTTGAGGAAACTCCCGGAAGCAACAGCCATCGTGGTTAATTCCCCAAAACATTGGCTTTGGGGTTTGGAAGCCCGGTCTGTGAAATCGGACTCTGCGGGTTTCTGTGTGAGCTTGAGCAGCATCTCCCCAACCTCGGCCCCTCAGCCTCCCTGAGCCTGTTTCCTGGTCTGTAAAATATGGGGGCAATTCATTACTTTTTGATGAGTGGTGACCATAAGTGGGGTTGCTTTGACTGATACCTGAAGATTATGGTTACAATTAAATAATAGTCATGGAAACACCTGGTCCAGGGCCAGGCACGTCATAGTCAGTAACTCAGAGCCAGACCGACATGCATTCAAATCCCAATTCAAACACCACAGATGTTCCTGCAATGTTGGGCAACTTACTTCGTCTCTCATCTGTAGTCATGGGGGTAATAAGCAACACAGAGGGGTGTCCTACTAACGAGGCGAGAAGCATGCAAAGCATTTAACAGTTCCTAAAATTTGCAAGACCCAAGACAAGAGTGGAGACCCACCAACCCTATGTCTAAATACACTGAGCACACTGTTAAGTGAGATACCATTCTCTCCCCCATCTTGATACAGAGACCTTCATAATGTGGAACTGCGCTGTCCCATATGGGAAACACTGACCACGTGCGGTTATTTACATTTAACTTAAAATTATACAATTAAACATCCACTTCCTCAGCTGCACTGGCCACAGTTCATTGGCCCATGTGGCTAGTGGCTACTGCATTAGACAGAGAATGTTCCATCATTGCAATGGATTCTTCTGCACAGCGCTGGTCTGGAAGGATGTGTGAATTTGGAATTCTAGGACTCCTTGGAGTTCCGAGCCAGAATAGGGTGGCAGAATGAGGGCCAGCCTCTGGGCCCAGGTTCTTTGTTCCCTGCCCTGTTTCTTCCCACTGCCCAGATTCCCCAGCCAGCATGACTAAGCCAATAGCCAACCATGTCCACCTCATGGGTCTGAGGCCAGTACACCAGTGGCACAGCCTTCTTTTAGGAAGAGAGAAGCAGGAGCTGGAAGCAGTCTTGGGGCTATTTGGGCAGAGAATTTAGGGATCCCAGTAGCTGGTTCCTGGTTGAGGCAGGGGAAGGTACCTCTCCAGATGGGCACAGCTCTTGGGCCCTCTAAACTCCTCAATCTGTGAGGAAGGGACACTGCCAAGGAAAGGCTGGATCAGCAGTCCTGCCCCCAAATGTCAAGGTCAGAGCAGGGGCCCCTTCTGCTGGGATCTAAGAAGAAAAAAGGCATCTAACACAGGGCCTGACACATAATGAGCTCTCAGTAAATGGCAGCTTCTTCTATTATTGAATCTTTGTTTTTGAACTTGGGGTCAAGACAAAAACCAAATCTACTGAGCCAGGAGTTGAAACTACCTGTTGTAAGCCCGCAGTGCCTCCGCCCATGATGGCCCCTTACACATGGATAGCTGTTGGGAGGGAAGGCAAGTGCTTATGAACCCACCTGGAGGCAGTGCACCGAGCCCCGCAGGAGGAGGGCAGGGCAGCCACCTGAACTGTCTGTACATGTCCACGCCCCTCCCAGCCCAGCCCCACCTTAGACAACCCTGTGCCACCCTGCATCAACAGGCCAAGAGTGCCAAGGGGCCCCACCTTCCTTTGACCCCAGCTGGCCCAAACACAAGAGAATCTGGGGCAGCTGGGAGGTCCCAGACTTTTAAATATACTTCACTACTGCCCATTCTATACGGAAAGCACTTCCACTTGGGAAATGTTCCAAATGCTATAGAGAGACCCGTGTCCTTTTAGGGAACCCCCGTCACATTTCTCACCCACTTACCATTCGTTCATGGATTTATAGTAGTTAGGAGTTTAATGAGAACCCTCTTGAGTGCCAGGCCCTGTGACGGATTTAGGGGATAAAACAGCTGACAAGACCAAGAGCTTGTCAAAGCTTTCCCAGGGCAGACGACTGAACAAGTTCATTTACCTGGGACAAATGTCCAGCAAGGAAATTCAGGTGCTATCAGAACTTACAAACTCCTCTAAAGGGAGTGATGATCCTGACGCCTAAAGGCTGAGCAGGAATTTGCTAGACTCACTGCAAATTAGAAGCCCCTGCAGGCTGAGACCACGCCCCGCCCTTCCCCGCCCCCCAGGGCCCAGCCCAGGTGTGGTCTCAGAGCCCCCAGCTGAGTCCAACCTGAAGCCCAGACAGGAAGCGAGGCCTGATACAAAGAGGACAGGGTTGCAGGCAGAGGGACAGTGACTTGCAAAGACCCCGGACGGATGGGTGCCAGAGAAACGTGGCATCTCCCACCATCTGTCCTAAAAAGCCTTTGGGTAGGACAGAATTAGAGCTGCCAGATCTGGACATGTCTGCCACGTCCATCTGTTCAGCTTTTCCATTTCAACCCGCAGGAGGGGAACTTGAGAGTGAAGCAAGGAGATGTTTTAAGGGACAATAAATAGCAATTAAACAGCGTGGCCAGAGCTACCCTTCCCAGGGCTCACACTTCTTTGTTACTTTCAAAGCAGTAGATGGCTCACATGGCAGCTGTTCAAAATATACATGCTGAACTTCTTAGCCTGGTTCCAAGGAAGCGAATCATTTTTCAAGCATGATAAAAGGTTATAAAATCCCTCTGTGTGTGGGCAGTGGGAGGGAGTGTTTCCTTTCTCTGTTTCATCCCTGGGCTGAGGTCAGTGTGAGGCAGGGCCAGGCCTCGGGATTTGCCACCCGTGTGCTCTGTGACACCCCCCACTGTTTCCTGGAACCAGGAGACCAAGCAAGGCACTGCAGTATGGTCCAGAGAGCAGGCCACAGAGGGCAGTGCCACGTGATGACTTCGTGGAAGGCGGCCGTTCATTCAATAGCCCTGAACCACGTGGGGAGGAAGTTCATTCCATTTCTCTTCCAGTCTTTCTGACTGGGTCAAGCAGAGAGTCTCAGTGAGGTGCCACTATGTCTTTAACACCTCATAATTCTAGAACTTTCTTTTTAACAAAGAGATTAACTCTTGGCAAGCAACAGTATGTGCCACTATGTCTTTAACACCTCATACTTCTAGAACTTTCTTTTTAACACAGAGATTAACTCTTGGCAAGCAATAGTATCTGGCTAGAGCTTCAGATCTCTGCTAATCATGGCTCTGTCCCTGGGGGCTGTGTGACTTTGCGCGTATTCCTTAAGTTCTCTGAGCCTCAGTTGCTTGACCTGTAAAATGAGGCTAATGTGAGGACCTCTCCCATAGGTTGTTTTGATCACTAGCTGAGGCAAAGAAAATAAAATGCTTAGCAAAGTAGCTGGCACATAGAGTGCATTCAGTAAATAGGAGCCATCAAAATTGAGTTGAATTGAATTTGCTTTCATTTAAATTAATTAAGTCATGAAGTCAGTGATTTCTGGAGCCAGGAATCTCTGTAGCCTCTGAAACCAAGCCTGGAGCCTTGGTAGCATCACCCTAATTGAGGATAATGTCTGGCCTAGTGGTCATTTTTAATGCAAGAAGGGGACTAATCAACAGCAGGCATTAGGTAAGTGAATAGTGATGAATCCCAGTCTGGAACCGCCATGCAAATATTTAAAACGATGTTGTAGAAGAATATTGAATGTCATGGAGAGATGTTTGGATATCCACATAAGTGGAAAAAAGCAGTGCACAAAACAGTACATGCATATCCCACCATGAAAGGGAAGGAAGGGCTGGTATGCGCTGTGGCGGAGACGGGCCTCGGAAACACGGTGTGGAGGGAGGGCGGCCACCGTGGGAGAGCACCTGATGCGTGTGTGATGTGTCTGGAACAGGCAGAACCTCTGAGACAGGAAGTGGATGAGTGCTCACCTGGGGCTGGGGGAAGGAGTGGGGTAGGGGGCTAGGTGGAGGTGTGCAAGGTTTCTTCCCGGGCTAATAAAAAGGTTTTAAAATCCAGTTGCTGGCACAACTCTGCGAAGTTACTAAAAGCAGCTGTATGGCGCATTTTAAATGTATGGTGTGTGAAATTATCTCTCAATAAAGCTGTTAAAAATTCTCCGTGATTTCCTTCTCTAAAATTAAGCAATATATAAAATATAAATATACATTTCTAAGTTTTAGAGAAGTCCTACTACACAGAATTTTTAACAGCTTTATTGAGACATGTATCCGTAGGCATGTGTATTATACTCACAAACACAGATACATCAACATGTGTGTCAGTATGTCTGTCTGTCTGTCTACTGAGAGCAACAGAGAGACATGTGGGAGGCAATAGGAACACATCCATAATAGGCTCATGGGGATTTCTTTTTGTTTGTTTCCTTTTTACCTAATTGGTATTTTCTTAGGTTTCTATGATGAATATGCACCACTTCAGGGAAAACAATGAAAGCCTGTTTTTGTCTCCAAGAACAGCTCATTTGGGATTTCAATGTCAATCAAGTGAGTGTCAAAGTCACTCCCCACTGGGGCTCACGACTCCCCGGGAATGAAAGGGGTCCCCTTCCAAGCCATTACCTTGTCCACACTGAGGGGCACGGCGAACCTCCTGAGGGTGGGGATGGAGGTGAGCCTGCAGTTCTCCTCAAAGTCCTGGTTCAGGTTGGCCAAGTAGAAGAGCTCGTAAAGGCTGCTGTCCTTGTAGGTGATGACGTCAAACAGAAGGCAGCCGTCCTCCTCGTAGGCATTGACGTGATGAAAGACCACCATGGGGTCCGTGTAAAACTTGGTGGGCAGAGGCTTCCTGGTCCTCTGGTCGATGACGTGAATGTAAGTCTGAAAGCAGAGGCACACCCAGGGGTCAGCCTTCCCTGTGCCGACATGGCACAATGGCAGTGGGTGCAGGACAAGACCGAGCCCTGCAGTCCACTAGCACGTGACCCTGGAGCATCCCCCTCCCCCACAGTTCCCTGCTCTCGCGGGTCCCTGATCACCTCCTTCAGATGGAGCAGAGGAAAGCTTTGCTGCAGGGGCCTCTGCATCCCCAGGAGGACAGAGTCTGGGGGAAGCCCCTGAGGGTACACCGTCCCTCCCTTCCTTCACTTAACTGTGACTCCAGGCTGGGATGAGCTTGGTCCCTGGCAATGGCCATGTAGGGGAGAAACTGGCCAGTCCTCTAGCCCTCCTTGGGTCTACGCACAGCCAGAGCCCCTAAAGCCCTAAAATCACACCAGCCCTCCTGGGGCCTGTCTCCCGATGTCCACCTGCTGCCTGGTTTGCCAAAAAGCAGTTGTCACGGCGAACTCCCTTATCCCGGGGGCTGCCGTGTGGAGAAACCTGTTCTAGTTAAGGGGCCCACATGGGTATCTGCTCACACCTCTGGGTGTCACGAGGCGGTATCACTCTGGGTGGTAATTAGCTATATCTGCAACCCCAGTTGCCTAATCTGAAGTATGTGTGGGGTTCTTTCTTTTGGCAGCTCTGGACTAACCACCCTCCTTCTGAAAGGCAGGGAGGGACTACTCCGGGCTGTTCTACAGCCAACTCCTCCCAGCTCATGTGCCTCTTTCTCTCCTTCCCCAGAACCCAGCTTTGAACATTAAGTGGAAGTACAGAGGAGGAAGGCTTTGACAGTGTGGGAGGTGGAGGTGGTGGGCAGGTGAATATAGAATTATTTTAGCTCTTTTCTTCCCCATGACCCCAATCCCTGGGTTGGGCACAGGGACTTTCCAGAAAGCTCTCTTCTAAACGCATTCCAAAAGCTCTTCCCAGGGCTTTCTGCCTGCTGCTAGCAAGGAGCTCGGTCTTCTCACTGTGGGATTCTCTGAGGGCCAAGGGATGTCCAGGGCTGACCAAACCCAACTCCAGCTGGCTTCCCTGCTGGCCCCTGGCCCCAGCGTTCATTCCACAAATATAGACGGAGGGTCTAGAACACATCAGACAATTTTTCAGGAACATTTTTCCAGGAAACACAGACTAAAACCAAGGCCCTTCTTCTTTTTTTTTTTTTTTAACTAATTTATTAACTATTTTTAATATTTATTAACTATTTTAAATATTAACTATTTTTATCCCCAGGGGTACAGGTCTGTGAATCGCCAAGGCCCTTCTTTGATGGAGCTTGTAAGTCTGGTGGGGGAGAGGCCAGCAGTCAATGATCAGATAATGTGCCAAGGACAGTGAGCACTACTGAGAAAAATGAAGCCAGGTAAGGCGATGGAGAAGCCTGAGGTGGGGTCTGTTGGAGACTGGTTTATCACAAAGGGCCTCGGGGATCTGGAGATTTAGCTGGGACATGGATTAACTGAGGGAGGAAGCCATCTGGGGAAGAACATTCCAGGTAGAAGGGACAGAAAATGCAAAGGCCCTGAGGCAGGAAGGTGTTAGGCTGGTTTGAGATATAGGAAGTCCAAGAGGAGGCTGAGTGAGCAGGGAGCCAGTGGTTGGGATGTGGGCCTGTGAGGATTTGCAGGCTGGTCAGTGAAGTTTTTGGATCTTTTTCTTAGGAAGATGGGAAATCACTAGAATGTTCTGAGCAGAGGAGAGACCTCACTCTCCTCCCTGAGAAGAAAGGAGAGGTCTTAGAGCTGCATAGTGGTGGTTCTCTCTGGAGAGGGGACTGGTGACAGCAATGGGGAGGACAGGGGACTGATAGGTGACTTTCTCTTCTTGCATACCGTTTGAATAGAGAACACTAAGAATTGCTTGATATTTATCACAAGTAAAAACTTGCTCATTTCAACAGGAAGTAAATATATACGTACACACATATCCAAGCACAGATTCAGTCATATTCATACATATGTGTGCATGCACACACACACTCGTATACAGAGGCATGCACATACACAACAGGCACAAGCACATATGCACACATCCACACTTGGAACACTCAGGTGTGCCCAAAGATGTTTGGTTGTACCACGTGGTGGAACGCTCCATCATTAGGATGTCTAAATCATCTCCAGCACCCTTCCCTGACATTACCCGTTGGCTGCCGGGATGCCGGAAGGGCCTTGTCCATGGACAGTGCAAGGTGCAAGGAGCCCAGACATGGGTCAGGACTGAGGAGTAGCCCTTGGTTACTGGGCTGGTGCCAACAGCCTGGCTGATGAGAGCAGCTTGCCTGAGGTCACACGCTTTTCAGACAGGGACAGTCTGCTCTACTGACTCAGTGACTTGGGGTCCCAGACCCCTCGCCCCCACCTGGGACCACTCTGCAGGACCATCCAGTTTCAGAACTCTCTGGAAGCTTGGCTGATGCATCTGGGGAGACTGCATGGTAGCTCCCACCCTTGCTCCCTAGAAAAACTCCTGCATGCCAACCTCCATGTCAGTCTGCTTCCTGGCATAGCTCATTCGGGCCGTCCTCATGTGGCTGGGGGTCCCAGCCAGGCCTTACCTTGTCCTCCTTGTGGAAGGCCAGGCAGGAGGCCCAGTTTGCTCCCCGGATGTACGCGGTTGACATTTTGAGGATATCCAGCTTGAAAGGCTGCTCAAGGAAAACGATGTGGTTCTCGGTGACTCCGAAGCTGTGGTAATAGCTCGGGGAGAGGAGGGAGCGGGAGGTGATGGAGCAGAACACCTCCGTGTGCTTCAAGGGGTTCTTCCCCTTCTTGTCCTCTAGAAAAAGGCAAGCCTCAGGAGCAGCGCGGGACCTGGCCGGCCCCAGACAATGCCCCATCACCTGCGGCTGAGCCTTTTAAACTGACCGGGTGGCTAAGAAGAACCTCTGGGTGAGAGCAGACAAGTAAACCGGTGAAGGAGCTGCTGCCAGCCTGACACAGGGGCTCCGAGTGTTCCAACTTAGGCCCTCCTGCCCTGCGAGACCTGGTGCTACAATTGGAAAACAGTGAGCCCCAGAGCCAGGCCTCCTGGCCAGGAGTCTGCGCGACAGCCTGGGCGCCCAACCCAGCCTCCACCTGCTTTTGCATCAAGGTTTGTTCAGAACACGGGTAGGGGCTGGAGAAGCCTGGGGCTTCTTTATGCGGGGTCCATGGCTGCCCTTGCTCTTGGGCCGCAACGCCTCTGCTGAGGAGTGGCAACGGGGACCACGAGTCTGCAAAGCCTCAGATACTCACTCTTGGGCCCTTTCCAGAAAAAGCTTGTCAGCCCCTGCTCTGGAACAACACCTCTTCATACACAGGGATCACCAGGGATCATGATCGAAGTGTGGAGTCTGATTCAGTATGTGGGGCTGGGGCATCAGATTCTGCATTTCTATCAAGCACCTGGGGATAGGCCAGCTCCCCAGGTTTCGACTTAGGTATTTTGCTGAGGACCCGCATTTGAGATGTACCTCACAGGGTTTCCATGAATTTCTCTTTGTGCTGACCATTCAGAAACACCTAGGGGTGAGACTAAGCACCCACTGTGATAAGGGGCTGTTATACCTCTTGTGACGGTGGAAGTAGACTGTATGATCTGCATTTTACAGGTCAGAAACTGAGATGCAACGGAATATGGTCAGTCATCATGGCCAAAGGCACAAGGTTAAGCCAAGAAGACACAGCCCTCTCAGCCCGGCCACCTCCTCTGTTACTAGGGATAATAGCACTCACAGAGTGGAGAGAGAGAGAACAGAATGAAATCATGAAGTAGTCCAAGCAGCTCGCCCTGCTTCCGGATGGCAAAGGAGCGAAGTACTTGTTCCTGCTCCTGTTCCTCCCTCAGGATGAGTCACCGCTGGCCAAAAGGCCTCCCCGCCCAGGCCTGGGGCTGGTTCATAATGAGTTATCTGCAAGCGTCCGCACCTTTCTTGTGGCCACCTGTGCGCACCATAAACAGCTGGCTGGTGGGAGGGATGCGGTGGGGTTGTGGGGTGGTTCTTTTCTTCACAAAACAAATGGAGCACAAAGCCAACTGAAATGGAAAGCACCCCGGCCTAGGAGGCAGGACACAGGAGTGAATCCCAGGGAAGCCACCAGGAGGCAGCAGGGGCTCAGTGGGGAGCTGGGGCATGGTGCTGGAGGCTCCTGTGAGCTGTGTGACTGTGTGACCGAGGGCCTGTCACCTGATCCCCCCGGGCCTTATCTACCCTCTTTTGTAATATGCTGTGGCAAACTTAAATGCCTAGGCCATCCCCAGATCTGACATTCTAGGAGTCTGGCTGGATCCTGTATTCCTTTATTGGCTTAATTCATGGGAGTTTCATTTAACAAGACTACTCATTGTGCCTTCTGACCTTAGGGGCTCGTATCTGCCAATAGAGACTAGTAAGTAGCTCAGAAGGTTCTACAGGACTCTGAGGGAGGGGACCAGCAGGGATCCCAGATGGAAGCCAGTTTTCCTGCACCGGCAGGTCAAGCCAAGTACCCTTGTCATTCTGCCCCATCTCCTGAGCCCTGTGCAACCACCCTCAGAGGCCTGGTCTCCTGGGTGTGGTTCCCAAGAGGGTCCTGGGCAAACAAGGGCCAGAAGCCTCCTCCTCTCAGGAACAGGAAATCACAATTGACTTGGGCTTTGCGCCAGGTTCCTGGTCTTAAATGGGGAAGGTTCAGAAGGCCCAGAGAATGGGGTGAGGGGTCTGCAAGGTCTGAATGACTGAAGGACTCAGCGTCCATAACAACACTAGGAACCTGACTTGAGGGGCTGGGGGGAAAAGTGGGCAGTACAGCTTTGGCATACAAAGTCACGTTAGAAAAGTTAAAAAAAAATGGATGGAAGAAAGGAAGATGGATGGAAGGAAGGATGTCTGATGGGCGGGCGGGTGGATGGATGGATGATGGAGAGTTGGATGGATAATGGATGGACAGACAGACAGATGGGTGCATAGGTAAATGGTGCATGAATAATGGATAAATTAATGAACCAATGAACTGGAGCCTAAAGAAAAGCAGGTGAGAATAGTGAAGGAATCCGGTCTTTCAAAACAAAGCCTGGCAGCAGCTCTTTTCCCCTGAAGAAGAAAGGTGTGTTCATGGTCATCTGAATCACCCATGAGGGAAAGTGTCAGATGAGTCTCGTGTCATCAATAAAAATCAGAACTCTTTGGAGGTAGCCACCCGTGGCGTCTGTCCTTCAGGATATCCCCAGAATGACCTACCTGGTACAGCGGCAGGGATCCTAAAGACCACATATCTTGTCTTCCCCTTGTCCATGATGGATGTGCCCATGTTCAGAACATTTCCAGCCGCATCATAATGGGGATGTGCTGTTGCCAGATTTACAGCCACGTATTTGCGATAGTCAACCTGCAAAATGATAGCCACCTGGTTTTAAAAATGGGGGAAGGGTGAAACGTGATGAAAAGCACCTGCTTCTAGGTTCAGAGAGATGATGGTGACTTTTGCATATCTCCTGATGGGAAAATAAGGCAGACTTCACCTTGAAAGAGGATGTTTACCGGTGTGACCTGATATAACCTCATGGGCAGCCTCCTACAGTGCAGAGAGCATAGAGGGGGGAGGGGGAGTCAGCGAGCTGAGCTGCGGATGTTTTCTGTGGCGTTTGTTGCAACCCTGCCCCCTGGCCCTGCTGGGTGTCCTCAGCATGGTGGCAGAATGCCTCACCACAGAGCAATGACCTGCACACTGGGGCAGCCTTCAAGCTAATCTTAACTGCTGCTTTGTGTCTTTCTGGTTACATCATTTAAATTCTCCCCCTTTTGCAGGCCACAGAGGCGTAAATCTCCAGGCCTCTCTTGTAGGATTATTCTGAGAACAGAGAGTTACAAAAACACTCGGTCAAAGCCCACAACAAGGCACAGCCACAGAATAATGCGGGGCTGGGGGACCAACTCTCCTCCTCACCTCCCCCAGAATAGCATGACCTCCAGCCAAAAGTCAGGCAAGGCTTCATTTTCTGCTACTATTTCCTCTCTGAGGCTTTGTGGAAAGCATACATCAGTTGGACCTATGCCTCCCAGCTTAAAAGGTGCTGGACATAATTTCACAGCTAAGAAAAGCACTCCCTTTAACAGATCGTTAAAATGTACTGAGAAGACACTGAGGCTTTGATTAGCCAGCTGGAGAAAAAATGCGTGGGTCTATTGATTTTCATGAAAATGTTGACTTGATTCTGCCCAGGAAAGGTACCTGCTTGGACGTTTATTTTTGTCCGCTTGCTCTCTGCCTAAGGCCTCCCTCTTCAGGTCAATACAAGGTAGGGCTGCTCTAGTCTGGGCAATCCAGTACATTCATTCAAACTCCCATTAAGATCCCGCTCAGTGCCAAGACGGTGGACACTGTTATGGGTTGAATTGTATCTTCCAAAAAGATATGTTGAAGCCCTAACTCCTGGTACGTTTATTTGGAAACAGGGCCTTTGTAGATGTAATCAAGCCAAAATGAGGTCATTCTGGATGGAGAAGGCCCCAGCCCAATGATTTGTATCTCTAGAAGAGACCGGAGTGATGCATCTATAAGCCAAGGAACACCAAGGATTCCTGGCAGCCACCTGAGCCTGGAAGAAGCCAGCCAGCATCTTCCCCTGGAGCCTTCAGAGACAGCATGACTCCAAGGACACCCCAGTTTCAGATTTGCAACCTCCAGAATCATGAGAGAATAAATCTCTGTTGTTCTAACCCACCAAGTGTGTGGCAGTTTGGTTTAGTAGCCCTCAGAACAAACACAAACACAGAGATGAAACGACATGGCCCCCACCCCAAGGGAGCTTAGAATCTAGTGCTAAGTGCTGTGCTGGGGAAGCTCAGGATCCAATGGCGGTAGAGGAGGGGCTGCCCCATGAGTTCCTGCAGGCCACATGGCCCAACCCAGGGGTTCCCTCCCATGGGCCAGGAACTGATGCGGTTATAGTAGATTCACTGGTACCTTCTCCAGGGTCTCCAGAGTCTGTGGGTTGATTTTCCTGATGTAATTGGTCTCTGTGGTCGCATAGAAGTCTTCTCCACACTTCATGATGTTAATCAGGCAGTTGTCTGTGAAATCGGGGATGGTATGGGACAAGTAGGAGAAAGCTCTACGGAGGAAAGCAGATCAAGAGGAAATCAATGTTCTGCTCAAGACAGCTTTAGTTTTAGTTTTCCTATCACTTAAAATGATCTACTTCAATTAAGGGGGGGAAAGTTCCAAGTCCTAAAGGATCACTTGTGGAATCTGGAGGACTTGGAGATCAGGTTGCCTAAAGATACCCCCATGCTGAATTAGCTAAGAAGTGAGTCCTCTGGGACAAGATGGCCGCCAACTGAACCCTCCTGAGCTCTCAGAAATCCAAAGGTCTCCCACACCAGAGACACCAAGAGCTAATAGGCTGCTCTGAAGTATTTTAAGGAGTTCCCCAGAAATCGTATGTATCGTATGTACCCTTCCATAATGCTCCCCGAAGGCTAGCAAAACAGCTAATCCTTGCTTTTGGAAGGAATGAGAGTCCGCAGTGGACACACTGAATTTGTCCAGGAAATTAGTTTAGTGTTTTTTTTTTTTTTTTAAGAAAAGCAAACAAATGGTGAGAGGAAAAACTCATTACTTTGATCAGAAGATCCTAGATCCATGTATTGGTTAGTGCTCCCCCTGCTGGCGAATGGTGAAACAGCAAAGCCGCCCTACAGGTGGTGGTTTTGCGGTATCCGCCCACCCACTTCCTGCCTGGCTCCTCCCCCGCCTGCAAATGTCAGCTCAGGATCCTGGCACTGGATGCTCTAGCACTGGATCCTGAACTGGAAAGATGACATCAGTCCAGAAAAGCAGGAGCAATCTTCCATCTCCGGACCAGTCTACTGCTAGCACATTTCCTAACTCGCCGATATCCGAAGAGTATCAGGAAGGAGATTCTGACAGTGGGTCTGAATCCCAGGCCAACTGTTTAATTGTCAAACTTGTAATACATTCATAGTCATCATAGCCCAGATGATCTGAAACGTATTCAACTAAAAACCTTTCCTTATCTTTTTCTCTCATTTGCCAGTTTCCCACCTCACAGATCCTCCCACTTTCTCTACGCACATACAAGCAAAAATAAATCCAGATTTCTTCCTGCTTTTTTACATAAAACATAGATTATCATATGCTCTTTCTACACCTTATTCCGCCCTGTGCCCCCCACCCCCCAACAAGGTACCAGGGAAATCTTTCCATTCAGCACATAGGGAGCAACCTCATTACCCACCCTGCCTTTTTTTGCTCCTGCCTGGTATTTTCTTGTACAGTTTCTTATTTATTTAACTATCCTTCTGTTGATGAACATTTGGGTTGTTTTCAGTTCCTCATTATAACAAATGATGCAGCTGTGGATAACATTGTACATCTGCCATTCCAGACACAAGCAAGCCTATCTCTAGACTGAAGAGAAGGTGCGTTTATAAATTTGGGAGATAATTCCAAATTGCTCTCCTATCAGCCATATGGAAAAATACCTAATAATGTGTCAGATGCCATTTGTTTCTCTTGCTATCAGTGATCAAGAACTGCATGGCATAGAGAGGCAAAGCCTGGGCCAGGTAAACGTTTTCATGCACCCTACAGAGAGGATTGTCAGATGAGTGGATGCTGGTTGTTTTGACCACTGAGGATATCAAAAAACATGACCAGATTCAAACGGACAGTTACTTGGAGAATATATTTTTGCAGGGGTCCGGATAGGCCATTGTTCCAAACTCCGACACAACAATCCTGTTGGCCTCGATGTTGGCTTTGTAGGTATCACTTCTTAGGTATTTGCTCCTGTAATAGACTTCACCTGAAAGAGAAGACACAGAATCAGCCCAGGCTGACAGCTTTATGGAGTTTTAAGGCCGATTTCAGGCATTGTAGGGATATTACAGAAGGAAAGGTGAATTCACTAGGACAGTCCCCTTTAGTGTATACCAGATACAAAGAGCATTTGTGGTGAGCTCTCACACACATTTCCTCACTTGAGACAACAATATGGCAAGGTAGGTATCCCGATGAGCTCCATTTAACACAGAAGGGGACTGAGGCTCAGGCATGTTCAGTTGCCTTGCCAAGAGGTGCTGACCTGGAATATTGATCATTTGTTCCACCATGGATCTTTTCCACCATGGATCATCTCTTCCCTCCAGGGAAGGTCCAGATTTGGAGGACGGGTCCAGAAGGCCCCATACTTGGGCTGGGTTTTGCCAGGACCTAGTTCAGCCTTGGAAAACTTCCACTGGCCATTTCAATTCCTGGAGTGACATTTGATACCTACCACAACCAGAGGATGACCTAGCACCCAATTCCCTGTACGGTAGAGGGTTAGTAGCTGTGTGGATGTCTAATTCACATAGACAATGGAGAGAATCTAACTCACTGCATAAAAGTAGGACCTCTTGATCAGTTCATCAAGACCAACCTAGAAATGTATGGATGGTTGTAGTTCAGTATTAGGTTCCTATGGCTATTGTAACAAATTGCCACAAACTTAGTGGCTTAAAAAGACACCAATTTGTTATCTTACCATTCTGGAAGGTATAGCCTGAATGGATCTCACAGGGCTAAAGAACAAGGTGTCAGCAGAGAATCTGTTTCTGACTTTTCTAACTTCTAGAAGTTGCCTGCATTGCTTGTTTTGTGGTCACGTCACTCTGACCTCTGATTCTATTGTCACGTCTTTCCTGACTCTGACCCCCCCTTCCCTTGTGATACCCCTGTGATTCCACTGAGCTCCCCTGGATAATCTCCCCACCTCAAGGTCCTTAACTCAACCACATCTGCAAAGACTCTTCTACTTTGCAGAGTAACGTAATATATTCACAGGTTCCTTCTGGAAGAGAGGGGGGATTAGAGCTTGGGGGGCAGAGAGGAGAGAACTGAGGACGCCCATCTGGAAGTGGATGGATCAGGAAAGGCTTCCTGGAGAAGGTAGCACTTGAAATAGCCCTTGGAAGATGAGTAAAACTATTTGCCTACCATAGATTGGGGAGTTGGCAAGTAGGAGAGAGCAGTGCATTTCCACTCACTCTTCCTTGAAAGTGTGGAAGCAAAGGCCTGGAGGTGGGAAAGGCACCCCACCTCCTGCAAGAGTTGAGTAAGATGGCCTTCAGCATGAGGCAAGGGCTTGGGAGCAGTAGGAATGGGATGAGGTTAAGGGGCAGGGGCCCTCTTGGCATATCTGAGCACTTCAAACCATTTGGTGGACAATTTGAAACCTCTAGGTTTTTAAATTTTTATTTAATTTTGCTGTTAATTAGCAAGTGACATGTTGATTTTTCCCAACTCTAGAATACATTGGTTGCTGTAGTATAATATATGCTTCCAATGCTGGGACAACTATAATATGCAAAAAAGCAGTGCCCAGGTCATATTGACATTTCATTCCCATAAAACAAGTTGATAAGAGAAATGCCCATCATGTATCCGCTGCCATGACGATAGGCTTAGGAGAGAATACCTTCCCAAGAAATTCTTGTCTGGTGACTTTTTATATTTAAGAAAGGAAACAGTGCTAAGAGCTAATATTTTATTGTGCATATGTGTGCTAAGTACTGTGTGGACACTTTATGTGTGTTTTTTCTGGTTTACTTCTAAAATATTGGAAATGTTATTAAATACACGAACCAGAAATATGTTCTTTAGCGGGGAAAATAATCAACCTAATGTCATTTGCTAATGAAGAGCAAAATAAGACAAAATTTAAACAACAGTTGAAGGTTTCAAATTTCTTACCAAATGAAGCATAAGGGGCTTACGCAACTTACGGTCCTGCAACCCATCTCCAGTGAGTAAAATCGAGGCAAAGACAGGTTAAGTACCTTGCTTTAAGCCACACAGCTGGGGAGGGGAAAGCTGGATTCAAAGCTGACACAGCCACCGCCGTCAGTTTGACCATTCCATCTGATCCTGGTTATTAAAAACGCACCTATGGAAATGTGCTACCATTACTGCGTGGCTTGCTGAAGCTTCACAAACAGAACCGACCCATATGAACTACATCCTCATTTACAGACAGAACATGAGAGCCCCCTGGAGGTCCCTCATAACTTGTCCAGTCCCCGTCTTGGAGACCCGCTGTCTTGACCTCTAATAGCCTTAACTAGTTTTGCCCTTGGAATTGCATTTTCATTTCCAGCCCCAAAGGACACAAGCATCCGTTTCATTGGTAAGGACTCTAGCCTGTGCACCTAGATGGAAATAATAGCAATAACGGCGATGCTAGTCTTCATAAAATTGGAAGAGACCATGAAAGACCTCCTAGTTCTTTCTCTAGTCTTTAGGAGGTAAACTGTGTGCCCGGGGGCAGACAGCCACCTATCCTCTTCTCAAAAGTCTTTTCGAGGGTGACTGCTGTGAAAATAACTATCACTGAGCTATTTCAGGAGTGGGGGCTCTGTTCTGGGGCTGCAAGAAGAAACCGGGAGGAATGGTTTTGGTTATCCCGGCCCTGGGTTCGTGTATTCAGCCAGTATCTACTGATCATTTCAGCCAGGAAGTGGGGGGCAAGCAGGCAGGCACATCTCTACCCCTGAGAGGATTCAAGTCTCCAGGTGGTTATGAATTCTGCTCTGTCAACTACCAACCATGCACTAGACCTTGTGTCAGAGTCAAGACTCGGTCCTCTCTGCTCTGAGGCGAGGATCATGATATGTTCCTTATGGAGCTGCTGTGATGCTTACGGCCGTAAAGAAATTAGCACATAATAGGTGCTCAATACAAGCTATATACACTATTGAGATGCACTGGGTAGAGTGGGCAGGCTTTGGTTCTGGGGTTAGTCCTAATCCAAGCCATGTGACTCTGTGTGAATCTCTTTACCTCACCGAACCTCCATTTTCTCAACTGGATATTAGGGATCACCCAGCCCTCTCCAGTATAGGATTGGCAGTTTTAAATGAGATGGGATGATATAAGGAGTTTGGCCCATGGGCACACAGCATGTCTGAATTGTCCAACAAAATCTTGGAGGCAGGAAGACGCAGCTGAGGGTTGGTGAGGCCACACACATTGGTCTTTGGTCACAGGCTACCCAGACCTTACTTCACGGCCATCCTGGTCTCCCCCTGAGCCTGCCTGTCCTTCTCTGGTCACTCTCTCTGCGGGTCGCCACCTACAAAGCACTGGCAAACATGGTTTGCTTAAAATGCTGAACTATGTTCACTTGAAGTGTAAACACCCATCCCAGGCTGGCTGTCAGCAGGCGGCCCATTTCCTATAAACAACCAGTCCCAGAGCACGCACCAAGGGCTCAGGGGCCACAGGAAAATGTGTCTCTGGAATTGCTCAAGGCTGACACTCAGCTCTGAGGCTGAGATTAAAGAAGGCCATTCCTCAGAACCTTGCTCCCTGCTGAGCCCCAATTAGCCACATTCCTTCTAAAGGGACACGAGTAAACAGATGTGCTCCTGCCTGGAATCTTCTAGAACTGGGTCAAGTTTGATATTCCTGGGGGAGTGGGAGATTTTATATATGTATCTCTATCTATCTCCATTTTAAGCAAACTTCTAAAAGGCTAGTTTAGAGCTATAATAATTGAAAAAGCCAGCTTCAGAAAAGGCTAAGTTCTGGAGAGCTCTTTTTGTCTCTAAACTTTGATGATGCTGGCTCTTGGAATTTACATGTTCCAATCCTTGTGGGACAACCACCTTGCCTCTAAATAAAAAATTATCGACTGTACTGCTGGAGGAGCCTTAGGTTCATTCATCTCTCTGCCTGTTTTATAAAAATTTTTAGTTTTGAAGTAATTTTAGGGGAATCTGGGTGGCTCATTTGGTTACATGTCAGACTCTTTCTTGATCCCAGCTCAGGTCTTGGTCTCAGGCTGGGGAGTTCAAGCCCAGTACTGGGTTCCACACTGGGCGTGAAGCCTACTTAAAAAAAACAAAACAAAACAAAAAAACCCACCCAAACTGAAATGACTTTAGACTTAACGAGAAAGAGCACTCCTGTATACCCTTTGTCAGTCTAGCTTCTCCTCCACTCTGTTCCTTTAGTTAAGTCTTTATTGGGTTTTTAAAGCACTTACTTTCCCTCATTTCTGCTGAAGGCCACAAACCATTTTTTGATCTTTCTGATTTCTTATTCCAGTCTTTTCTTACTGGTTTGGCACTGATTTGGGTTCTCCATGCTGCACTATCACCTGGTCCTTTGAAACACTGGCAGAGAAGCCTGAGCCCCACCTCCACGGCACACTGACGAACTTGGTCTTGGGTGGGACAG
Source organism: Martes martes (assembly GCF_963455335.1). NCBI lineage: Eukaryota > Metazoa > Chordata > Mammalia > Carnivora > Mustelidae > Martes > Martes martes. The sequence continues at coordinate 7,240,646 of NC_137905.1, forward strand.
TGCAGCAAGGCTGGAGGTCCACTGTGGATGTTTTCTGAAACCTGGATGTGCTCAGGGGCCATCCAGGAAATGTATTAGAAACACCGATGCTCTGACAGTGTCCTTTAGGATTATGATTCACTCAGCCCTGGGTGGGGTGTCAGGATTTGCAGCTTTAATCCTAAAGGATTCTGATTAAGAGGTACATAAACCACCTTTTGAGAAATACTGGCTTTGTGTTCTGTGTAAATCAGAGAATCCTGCTCAGCCTTGCTTGTCCTCTTGAATCATGTATGGTAGCACTTAACATTTTTGTTTTATGTTTCTACTCTTGTGGAGTAAAATGGGGAGCCATTGAGAGGTTTTTTTTTTTGTTTTTTTTTTTAAAGATTTTATTTATTTATTTGAGAGAGAGAGATCACAAGTAGCCAGAGAGGCAGGCAGAGAGAGAGGGGGAAGCAGGCTCCCCACTGAGCAGCCCCAATGCGGGGCTCAATCCCAGGACCCTGAGATCATGACCTGGGCTAAAAGAAGATGCTTAACCCACTGAGCCACCCAGGCACCCCGCCATTGAGAGTTGTAAAGGAGAGGAGAGATGAGGCCAGGCTGTGCCACACTAATGCTGGCAATCTGACAACCTCGAAAGGATTGGGTTGGAGAGATGAGGAGAGAGGTAGCCAGCAGGAGGGGGAAGTGGAGCAGAACTGCATAATGCTTCTGTCATAAGATTCTGGATGTAGAGAGCTTTGGGTTTATATCTGACCTCACCACTTCTTAGCTGTGTGTCTTTGGGCAAGTTACTTGGCCTCCCTGGCTGTAAAATCGAGAGGTACCTTCCTTAGGAGCTGTAGTGAGGACTGAGTTGTGGGTGGGCATGAAGCACTTGGGCCAGTGGCCAGCAAGCACTCCCTGCAGTGAGCGTTGAAGAGATAAACTGGGAACGTACAGCTTCCTTCTGCCAAAATACCCTTTAGCTTGTTTGTGTCATTTGGGCTCCATAAATAGTTTCCTAGTGCCCCCCTAGGCCAGGCCCTGTGCCGGGTGATGAAGACACAACAATATGAACAGAACAGAAATTCTCCTAGGCTGGAGAATGGCAAGCTGATCGTTGCAAAGTAGAGTGGGGCATGTACCTTCGACACAGGCCACATTCAAGAGCAGAATGGGGAAAGGCAAGCAGTTGAGAGGACTCTCTCCATACTTCCCATTTTCCAGCCAGTTCCAGATTATGCATAGAATTGAGTCTTTCATGCTACTGCGTATATATTTTTTTAATTTTCTGTATATTATGTTTTGATATCTTAAAAAAACCTTCCTGATTGGAGGAGACTGTCCGTCTCTGGACTAGTCAATTCTTAGAGGTAGCAAAGGGCCCAGCATGTCTTTGAGATGAAAACTCACCAATTCAGAGCCAGATCTCCTCTCTCTGGCCCATGCACTCCCAGAGGCAATATTCCTCTGCCTTCATTACCCCAGGGCCAGTTGCCAGGCAACCAGAGACCACCCCGTAGCCCAAAGCCTGCCAACACGAGCCAATCCTGAGCTGTTTACTCTGCCCCGTCTTGTCTTTCCCTCAGAAACCCCAGGACAGGCCATGGCCTATGTGCTTCCCCTGCTCCTGTCTTCTGCCTCTGGACCACCCTGGTGCTATCCACCGTGTGCTGGTGTGACATTCTGTGCCTCCTAAGACCTGTGAGTATAAGAGGCTTTGTTCCCAAGCCTCCCTCTGCCTCCTTTTGTGGTCACACCTGACCATCCCATAAAAGAAGACAAAACAGCTACTTACCTTGGACAATGAATTTTTAGTTTGAAAATCTACTAGAAACTTTTAGAAAGTCTAAGCAGTGGGGGATAACTTTGGTCACGTGCTGTTTAGCTCACTCAAGGATTTTGGTGGATGGCAGCCATGCTTCTGGAAAGACAGCCATGGCTTGGTCATCCCCTGCTGGTTCTCTCTTCTCCAGAATCTCTATGGAAGGATGTGGAAGCTGCCAATAAGTAAGCTGTAAGGGCTCACTTAAGCTACCTGCCGTTTCTTAGGGGGATGAGTTAGGGTGAGAAGAAGAGCAGGGATGGTTGCAAACTTGAACCCTAGACAACACAAGTCAGAGCCCAGCCTTACCTCAGTGACCTCGCTTGGATAAGTCACTCAGCCTCTCTAAGGTTCCCATTTCTGCATCTGCAAAGAGAGGACAAGCGTTGCCTCCCATGCAGCGCTAATCTGAGCACCTGAAATGGACCACAAGGGACGTGACAGCCCAGTGAAGCAGGGCCTTATGGAAAGGAAGCCAGTGTCCTTTTTTTTTTTTTTTTTTTTTTTTTTTAAATTTTTTTATTTTAATAAACATATAATGTATTTTTATCCCCAGGGGTACAGGTCTGTGAATCGTCTGGTTTACACATTTCACAGCACTCATCATAGCACATACCCTCCCCAATGTCCATTTCCCCACCACCCTCTCCCATCCCCCTTCCCCCCCGCAACCCTCAGTCTGTTTCTTGAGATTGAGTCTTTTATGGTTTGTCTCCCTCCCAATCCCATCTTTTCATTTTTTCTTTTCCTACCCCTCCCCAAACCCCCCCACCTTGCATCTCCACTTCCTCATATCAAAGAGATCATATGATAGTTATATTTCTCCGATTGACTTATTTCGCTAAGCATGATACCCTCTAGTTCCATCCACGTCGTCGCAAATGGCAAGATTTCATGTCTTTTGATGGCTGCATAGTATTCCATTGTGTATATATACCACATCTTCTTTATCCATTCATCTGTTGATGGACATCTAGGCGCTTTCCACAGTTTGGCTATTGTGGACATTGCTGCTATAAACATTCGGGTGCACGTGCCCCTTCGGAGCACCACGTTTGTATCTTTAGGATATATACCCAGGAGTGCAATTGCTGGGTCGTAGGGTAGCTCTATTTTCAGTTTTTTGAGGAACCTCCACACTGTTTTCCAGAGTGGTTGCACCAGCTTGCATTCCCACCAACAGTGTAGGAGGGTTCCCCTCTCTCCGCATCCTCGCCAGCATCTGTCATTTCTTGACTTGTTAATTTTAGCCATTCTGACTGGTGTGAGGTGGTATCTCATTGTGGTTTTGATTTGTATTTCCCTGATGCCGAGTGATGTGGAGCATTTTTTCATGTGTCTGTTGGCCATCTGGATGTCTTCCTTGCAGAAATGTCTGTTCATGTCCTCTGCCCATTTCTTGACTGGATTATTTGTTCTTTGGGTATTGAGTTTGATAAGCTCTTTATAGATTTTGGATACGAGTCCTTTATCTGATATGTCGTTTGCAAATATCTTCTCCCATTCTGTCAGTTGTCTTTTGGTTTTGTTAACTGTTTCCTTTGCTGTGCAAAAGCTTTTGATCTTGATGAAATCCCAATAGTTCATTTTTGCCCTTGCTTCTGTTGCCTTTGACGATGTTCCTAGGAAGAAGTTGCTGCGGTGGAGGTCAAAGAGGTTGCTGCCTGCATTCTCCTCAAGGATTTTGATAGATTCCTTTCGCACATTGAGGTCCTTCATCCACTTTGAGTCTATTTTCGTGTGTGGTGTAAGGAAATAGTCCAATTTCATTTTTCTGCATGTGGCTGTCCAATTTTCCCAGCACCATTTGTTGAAGAGGCTGTCTTTTTTCCATTGGATATTCTTTCCTGCTTTGTCGAAGATTAGTTGACCATAGAGTTGAGGGTCTATTTCTGGGCTCTCTATTCTGTTCCATTGGTCTATATGTCTGTTTTTGTGCCAGTACCATACTGTCTTGATGATGACAGCTTTGTAATAGAGCTTGAAGTCTGGAATTGTGATGCCACCGACTTTGGCTTTCTTTTTCAATATTCCTTTGGCTATTCGAGGTCTTTTCTGGTTCCATATAAATTTTAGGATTATTTGTTCCATTTCTTTAAAAAAAATGGATGGGATTTTGATAGGGATTGCATTAAATGTGTAGATTGCTTTAGGTAAAATAGACATTTTCACAATATTTGTTCTTCCAATCCATGAGCATGGAATATTTTTCCATTTCTTTGTGTCTTCCTCAATTTCTTTCATGAGTACTTTATAGTTTTCTGAGTATAGATTCTTTGCCTCTTTGGTTAGATTTATTCCTAGGTATCTTATGGTTTTGGGTACGATTGTAAATGGGACTGACTCCTCAATTTCTCTTTCTTCTGTCTTGTTGTTAGTGTAAAGAAATGCGACTGATTTCTGTGCATTGACTTTATATCCTGACACTTTACTGAATTCCTGTATAAGTTCTAGCAGTTTTGGAGTGGAGCCTTTTGGGTTTTCCACATATAGTATCATATCATCTGCAAAGAGTGATAGTTTGACTTCTTCTTTGCCGATTTGGATGCCTTTAATTTCTTTTTGTTGTCTGATTGCTGAGGCTAGGACTTCTAGTACTATGTTGAACAGCAGTGGTGATAACGGACATCCCTGCCGTGTTCCTGACCTTAGCGGAAAAGCTTTCAGTTTTTCTCCATTGAGAATGATATTTGCGGTGGGTTTTTCATAGATGGCTTTGATAATATTGAGGTATGTGCCTTCTATCCCTACACTTTGAAGAGTTTTAATCAGGAAGGGATGCTGCACTTTGTCAAATGCTTTTTCAGCATCTATTGAGAGTATCATATGGTTCTTACTCTTTCTTTTATTAATGTATTGTATCACATTGATGGATTTGCGGATGTTGAACCAACCTTGCAGCCCTGGAATAAATCCCACTTGGTCGTGGTGAATAATCCTTTTAATGTACTGTTGGATCCTATTGGCCAGTATTTTGGTGAGAATTTTCGCATCTGTGTTCATCAAGGATATTGGTCTGTAATTCTCTTTTTTGGTGGGATCCTTGTCTGGTTTTGGGATCAAGGTGATGCTGGCCTCATAGAATGAGTTTGGAAGTTTTCCTTCCATTTCTATTTTTTGGAACAGTTTCAGGAGAATAGGAATTAATTCTTCTTTAAATGTTTGGTAGAATTCCCCTGGGAAGCCGTCTGGTCCTGGACTTTTGTTTGTTTGGAGATTTTTGATGACTGTTTCAATCTCCTTACTGGTTATGGGTCTGTTCAGGTTATCTATTTCTTCCTGGTTCAGTTGTGGTAGTTTATACATCTCTAGAAATGTATCCATTTCTTCCAGGTTGTCAAATTTGTTGCCATAGAGTTGCTCGTAGTATGTTCTTATAATTGTTTGTATTTCTTTGGTGTTGGTTGTGATCTCTCCTCTTTCATTCATGATTTTATTTATTTGCGTCCTTTCTCTTTTCTTTTTGATAAGTCTGGCCAGGGGCTTATCAATCTTATTAATTCTTTCAAAGAACCAGCTCCTAGTTTTGTTGATTTGTTCTATTGTTTTTTTAGTTTCTATTTCATTGATTTCTGCTCTGATCTTTATGATTTCTCTTCTCCTGCTGGGTTTAGGCTTTCTTTGTTGTTCTCTCTCCAGCTCCTTTAGGTGTAGGGTTAGGTTGTGTATTTGAGACCTTTCTTGTTTCTTGAGAAAGGCTTGCACTGCTATATATTTTCCTCTCAGGACTGCCTTTGTTGTGTCCCACAGATTTTGAACTGTTGTGTTTTCATTATCATTTGTTTCCATGAATTTTTTCAATTCTTCTTTAATTTCCTGGTTGACCCATTCATTTTTTAGAAGGATGCTGTTTAGTCTCCATGTATTTGCGTTCTTTCCAAATTTCCTCTTGTGATTGAGTTCGAGCTTCAGAGCATTGTGGTCTGAAAATATGCAGGGAATGATCTCGATCTTTTGGTACCGATTGAGACCTGATTTATGACCCAGGATGTGGTCTATTCTGGAGAATGTTCCATGTGCACTAGAGAAGAATGTATATTCTGTTGCTTTGGGATGGAATGTTCTGAATATATCTGTGATGTCCATCTGGTCCAGTGTGTCATTTAAGGCCTTTATTTCCTTGTTGATCTTTTGCTTAGATGATCTGTCCATTTCAGTGAGGGGAGTGTTAAAGTCCCCTGCTATTATTGTATTACTGTCGATGTATTTCTTTGATTTTGTTATTAATTGGTTTATATAGTTGGCTGCTCCCATGTTAGGGGCATAGATATTTAAGATTGTTAGATCTTCTTGTTGGACAGACCCTTTGAGTATGATATAGTGTCCTTCCTCATCTCTTATTATAGTCTTTGGCTTAAAATCTAATTGATCTGATATAAGGATTGCCACCCCAGCTTTCTTCTGATGTCCATTAGCATGGTACATTGTTTTCCACCCCCTCACTTTAAATCTGGAGGTGTCTTCGGGTCTAAAATGAGTTTCTTGTAGGCAGCATATGGATGGGTTTTGTTTTTTTATCCATTCTGATACCCTGTGTCTTTTGATTGGGGCATTGAGCCCATTAACATTCAGGGTAACTATTGAGAGATATGAATTTAGTGCCATTGTATTGCCTGTAAGATGATTGTTACTGTATATTGTTTCTGTTTCTTTCTGATCTACTACTTTTAGGGTCTCTCTTTGCTTAGAGGACCCCTTTCAATATTTCCTGTAGAGCTGGTTTGGTGTTTGCAAATTCTTTCAGCTTTTGTTTGTCCTGGAAGCTCTTTATCTCTCCTTCTATTTTCAATGATAGCCTAGCCGGATATAGTATTCTTGGCTGCATGTTTTTCTCGTTTAGTGCTCTGAATATATCATGCCAGTTCTTTCTGGCCTGCCAGGTCTCTGTGGATAGGTCCGCTGCCAATCTAATGTTTTTACCCTTGTATGTTACAGACTTCTTTTCCCGGGCTGCTTTCAGGATTTTCTCTTTGTCGCTAAGACTTGTAAATTTTACTATCAGGTGACGAGGTGTGGACCTATTTTTATTGATTTTGAGGGGCGTTCTTAGCATCTCCTGGATTTTGATGTTTGTTCCCTTTGCCATATTAGGGAAATTCTCTCCAATAATTGTCTCCAATATACCTTCTGCTCCCCTCTCTCTTTCTTCTTCTTCTGGAATCCCAATTATTCTAATGTTGTGTCGTCTTATGGTGTCACTTATCTCTCGAATCCTCTCCTCGTGTTCCAGTAGTTGTTTGTCTCTCTTTTGCTCAGCTTCTTTATTCTCTGTCATTTGGTCTTCTATGTCACTAATTCTTTCTTCTGCCTCATTTATCCTGGCAGTGAGAGCTTCCATTTTTGATTGCACCTCATGAATAGCTTTTTTGATTTCAACTTGGTTAGATTTTAGTTCTTTTATTTCTCCAGAAAGGGCTTTTATCTCTCCGGAGAGGGTTTCTCTAATATCTTCTATGCCTTTTTCGAGCCCGGCTAGAACCTTGAGAATTGTCATTCTGAACTCTAGATCTGTCATGCTACCTATGTCTGTATTGATTAGGTCTCCAGCCTTCGGTACGGCCTCTTGTTCTTTTTTTTGAGGTGAGTTTTTCCGCCTTGTCATTTTGTCCAGGTAGGATTTGCTTTCTCCTGCTGTGGAATTCCGCTGTTCTTGGTGACTGAAGTTGGTTTTGGATGGTTTCTTGTTGATCTTCTTGGGGGAGGGGCCTGTTGTAGTGATTCTCAAGTGTCTTTGCCGCAGGCGGAATTGCACCGCCCTTGCCAGGGGCCGGGCTAAGTAATCCGCTCGGGTTCGCTTTCGGGAGCTTTTGTTCCCTGAGCGCTTTCCGTAGAGTTCCGGAGGACGGGAATGAAGATGGCGGCCTCCCAATCTCTCGGCCCGGAGGAGCCGAGAGCTTGGGGTTCCGCTCCTCAGTGCACTCTCAGAGCAAAGCGCCCAATAGCCCCGCCTCCCAAGCCAGTGTCCTTTTACCTTCCATGCACATTGTCCAGAACAGTGTGCATTTCCCTAGGAATCACTGGTAACTTCTGTCTAGGAAAGGAGGGGACTGTTAAGGCTTTGGGCTGTCAGGCAATACGGAACCACCACTCTGTAGCTGAGTTTCAGTAGTATCTGTTAAGTTTTTGCAAACTCAGAGCTCATGGTTTTCACACATGGGGTCTCTATTCGCGAAATCTTAGAGCAAGACACTGGCCTAGAGTCGGCATTCAAAAAAATAACTGCTGACTGGCTTAGAAGAAATAGTATTAAGCAAATATAATGCTAATGCTTATTGAGCATGTGTTCTGTGCCAGGCATTATACCAAGCTCCTTGCACATATTAATGCCTTTAAATTCCACGGCAACTCTGATATCTCCATTTTACAGATGGGAGACAGACACAGCAAGGATCAGTAACTTGCCCAAGGTCACACAGCTGAGGTGCATGTTAGCTAGGATGAAGATGGGATTCAAACCCAGTGACAATGATGGGGATTTTCAATGTGTTTTGTGCCTACCAGGTGCCAGGCCCTTGCTAGATACCAGGCCCTTCAAAGGATCGTGACAGCTCTGCAGAGGGGATCATCAAGCTCTTTTTACTGCGGAGGAAATAGAGGCCAAGGGAGGTGAAGTCACCGGCTTGTTGAGCTGGAAGGTGGGGGGTTAAAGAAAAATGTCATCAGGCTGAAGCCCCGGACACGAACTTCCCCAGCATGTGACCCTGAGCCTGCTAAAGCCCCACGTGACCCATCCCAGACCTCTTTAAGAACTCAGTGTGTGCTGTTGTGACCTACACCAGCACCGTGGCCAACAGTAACGAGTTTACATCTACCTCGTGAGCCAGTCACCTGAACCCAGAATTCTGTCTCATTCGGTCATTTCAGTCTCCCCTCTGGGAGAGCCACTGAACTGGTTGCTTGAGTGACTGGCTCTCCCTTGCCTGGTGAGCAGCCTCCTCAGCTCTGTGCTCTTCCTGTTTTCATGAGGCATGTCTGACTCCAAAGCCAGTAATCTGCTCCTGTTCTCGCCCACCTTCATGAGAAGGCATATCATTTGGCAGCCTGGACTCTCTGAAAGGGAAGCTTGGCCCCCTTTCCAGGGAGGTTTGTGCTTATGGTTGGCTCAAGGATGGCCTCTGCAAGATGTCCATGTCCTAATCCCTGGAACCTGTTGACTTATAGGGCAACACAGACATGGTTATATTAACGATTTTGAGAAGGGAGATGATCCTGGATTATCTGGGTGGGCCCAATGCCATCACAAAGGTTCTTACAAGAGTCAGACAGGAGGGTCCGAGAAGGAACTGTGATTATGGAAGCCAGGGAAGCGAGGAGAGTGAGGGAGAGAGAGCAGGTGTGCAAGAGGCTCTGCTGCTCTTTGCAGATGCAGCTGGGGCCACAAGCCAAGGAAGACAGGCTGCCTCTAGAAGCTGGAAAAGGCAAGGAAATGGGCTATCTCCCTGCAGCCTCCAACACCTTGATTTTAGTCCAGTTTTGACTTCTGACTTCCATAATTGTAAGAATAAATTAGTGCTATTTTGAGCTACTAAATTTGTGGTTGTCTTTACAGCAGCAACAGCGAACCAAACCAGTAGTCTTACCATCTCTAATCGTGAAGCTGTGGAGCAAGGCCAGGCCGTCAAACCAGTGGTTGTATCTGGTCTCCCCCACTGTGTGCATTCCAGGCCCATTGCGGAGCAGGGTGCCCTGCAGCCATGTGGGAATCCTGCCTGTTAAGAGAAAGAGTGGTTTCCAGTTTTCACATCTCAACCAAAAAGCTATGAGACGTGGCCATGGAAAGGAATTGAGGTCACGGTCCCCACATGACTCGCAGCGCCCACTCATTCCTTCAGCAGTCATTTCCAGAAAGGGTAGGATATGCCTGGATTGTGCCAGCACTGAGGATACCGAGAAGAACTGACGTCATCTCTGTCCTCAAGTTGCTTACCACCCACGGAGCAGATGGATGAACAGACACCCCAACCACACCACAATAAAGGCAGGCAATGTGACAGGCTCAGCAAGGGGGCTGCATGGAACAGAACCTCACCCCCAGGTAGGGTGAGAGCAGGAGGAGGAGGAGGAGTTATTGGCCTCGCAAAGGCATGAGGAAAGAACATTCTAGAACCGTGCTGTCCAATACGGTAGCCACGGGCCTCATGTGGCCACTGAGGACTTGAAACCCGGCCAGTCCGAACAGAGATGTGCTGGAGACTGTAAAATACACACGCAATTTCAAAGGCTAAGTATGAAAAAAATATAAAATATCTCATTAGCAATTTTTAAAATATTGATTACATGTTGAACCTATAATATTTTGGATATGTTGCCTTAAATGAAATATACTGTTAAAATTAACTTCACCTGTGTTTGTTTTTGTGTTTGTTTTGTTTTCACTTTTTTTTGAGTGTGGCTATTAGAATTTAAAACTATGCATGTGGCCTGCATTTTATCTCTGTTGAATAGCACTGCTCTAGAGGTAGCAGGCTGCAGTAGACACTGTTGGTGCCCCACCCTTGTCCTCTTGGCACTGACCTCTCCCTGAAGGTTACATTCTGCCACTACCTGCAGCTCTTTGCCTGAGGGCTTTGTTTTCACTGCAGGAGCTGCTCTGCCCACACACTAGGCAAGCTGGAACACCTTGGCCTTAATGCCCCTGTAAGTGGCTGTCACCCAATGATGGATGGGGAGTTGGACATCGCATGTGACCACTTCCTTGCCCCCAGTTGGGACAATATGAGGCATGTGATATACTATGCCCAGAGAGCTCAGGTCTGATGGCTCACTGGTCTGTAGCTTGACAATGCCCCCTTTATTGGTTTCCCTCCCAGTGTTTCTTGGGATCATGTCCCAAATTAAACTACTTACATCTGAATTCTTATCGCTGGGGGAACACGAACCGAGAGATCAAAGACCAGCTCAAAGACCAGGAGATGTGCCAGCTGTTTAGCAAGACTGGTCTGTAATTTCCGAGTGAGGAAGCATAAGTATTGAGGCTTGAGAGCTAAGCATGAAGCATGACAAAAGTCAATGAGACCACACCAAGGGTGTGGATTAGAAGGTTAGCAGAATGGCACAGCTTGGCCAGTTAAAATAGGGAATGAGAGGATCAGATTTTTGTGCATGTGCAATTTTTTTCTTGAGATAAAATTCACATAACGAAAAAATTCCACCACTTTAAAGTATACAATCAGGATTTTTTAAAAATATATTCACAATGTTATGCAATCATCACCATCTAGTTCCAGAACATTCCATTACCCCAAAGTCTTGTCCTCCTGACAACCACTAATCTAAAGATCTGCCTCTTCTGGACAGCTCATATTAATGGAATATGCTCAGATTTGGGGTTTCAAAAGTTGTCTCTGTGGTGTAGAGTGTGGCAGGAGGAGGAGCCAAGAGGAGGCAGGAAGACCGAGCAAGGATGGAGAGAAACAACAGAGAAGAGAGCTGGAGGATGTGGATGGATAGGATTGGGAGCTTGAGTGAATATGAGGCAGAGGGCCCCACGTCTCTTGTCCTGGGCAACTAAGTGAATAGCGGGGCTCTTCACAGGGACCCAGATGCAGGAGAAGGGGCAGGTGAGGCAGAGCAGAGAGATGGGAATCTGAACACAAAACCCCAGACAGAAGGACACGTATTGAGCACCATGTGCCAGGCACCAGTGGGGCGTGGGGAGCAGGTGCATTAAATCATATTGTCATTGCAGTAACCCTATGTGGTAGGTACAGGCAGACTATTTTAATTAATTAATTAATTAATTAACTGGCCAAGGAGGTCTCAGAACCAACAAAGCACTGTCCAGCATGAAGCCTGGTCATGGCCTTCATGGGCAAACGTGGGACAATCTTTAGCTAACGGGCGGCCAGTGGTTAGACTTGATGCAGGACTGGAGGCCTGGACTGAGGGTTGGGAGCACGTCCTTCATGGGCCGCTTGGCCTTGGGCAAGTCACAGCCCCTCTCCAGCCCTCAGCTTCCCTCAAGGAGGAAGGCATGATTTATAGCAGTGGTTCTCACACTTGGAAGCAACCAGAGGGCTTGTAGAAACACACATTGCTGGGCTCCACCTCCAGCATATCTGATTCTGTGGGTCTGGAGTGGGCCCAGGAATTTGTGATTCTAACAAGCACCCAGGTGATGGGGAGACTACAGGTGTGGGGTGGAGGTGGGGAGAACAGCTCATGTGGATCCAGGGGTCCACTCAGATCTGTAGGTTCCAGGATTCCGGCTTTCTAAAATTGCCAAGGATTTCCGTGCAGCCATTAGACATAAAGCTTATGGGCAGCATGTTGATGGTGTCCCAGAGCATAAAAGGATACGTATTGGAGGCTCTCTTTTCTAAAATAAAATATTAATTGTAAATTATAATTGTAATTGTAAATAAATTAATTGTAAAATATTAATTGTAAATATACATGTTTTTGAAAAAAAAATTTGTCGTCTATACAATCTCTATCTTGTAAAAACTTAAAGTACTCCAGTATTAGGAGTGCTTGGGATGGAAATACAGCTGATTTTATTGCCCTGTGCTCCCATTAGCATATCCAAGTTTTTATATACGTGCATATACAAAACACACACACACATAGAGATCATACGTTATCTTTGTAGCCAGAGAAAAACACACATAAAAGCTATTCTTTCAAAAGCCTTCCAAGGCAATTCCTTGGTTGAAAAGCTCCCATCTGACTTCCTCACAGAGAAAGCTCACTTGGGAAAAGCCTCCAGATCCGGGTATCTGAAGATGAAAGGACCTGGGTGCCTGAGCTAGCCACTCACCATTCTCAGGGGCAGCACAGAAGGGGAGAGAGCCGGAGGAGTAACAGATGAAGAAAACGAGACACAAAGCCCGCTAAAGGACTGTTCTCGTGGAGGGTCCCACTCTGGGTCTGTTTGACTTACGGCTCTGCGGGTACTCGAAGGCCCCGATCACACCTGCGAGGACATCAAGACACGCTCTGCATGTGCCCCACCCCCGCATGCACATGCAAAAGTGGGAGCCCATGTGCGCCTCTCATGCCATTGATAAGGTAACTTAGGGTGCACAGATTTGCACAAAGGCACCACCCGCTTGGAACGGCCATGCTCTGCAGAATCATTCCATTGTCTTCATGCCAGTCGGAGCATCCCCAGGCTCTTTGCCTCAAGTAGTGAGGATGACTCTCCCTCTCCCTGGAAACGGTTTCTGTGTATTAGAAGCACACCTAGATTTTCACAGAGAATACGTCTGGATTGTGGATCATTCCCTGCTATAGACTGCATTCCAGATTTTCCAAAAATAATTTACAATAAATTTTACCTTTATAAACAGAACAAAAAAAAGTGTATGTCTAAATATATGAGAGCCCGTGTCTATACAGAATGCTTACCTGTCACTTTGGCCCTCACAGGTTCCAGCTGCTCCTCCTTATTTCTGCCAAATATTATATCCATGGCATGGGGCGCTGAACAGGGGTGATAGTGACAGTGCGCAGACACTCTGCTGTGTTCCAGGCAACCGATCTTTGGTTCCTTCTTTTCTTTCCTTTCTGCTCTCCTGCAGCTTCCTTCTACATCTCCTTTCCTGAGAGCCTGGTATCTCTTCTCACACAGCCGGGGGCGGGGGCGGGGGTGCGGTGCGGGCTGGGGCTGCGCTGGGGCTGCGCTGGGGCTGGTGTTATTTAACTGTGGTCAAAGGTCAATTCCCTAGCCAGGAGTCCTGTCTAATCTTTAACCCTCTTACTGTAACCCCAACTCCCTTTCCAGTTCCACATCTGGCTTAAGCAAGAAAAGCTACTCTTCTGCTGGGTTTAAACTGGCAGGATAATTCAGTGGGTGCATTCTGTGCAGGTATGCAGCCTGAAATAATCCAACCCAGGAAGTGGAGATGATTTATGATCAGAACAACAGGAGAAACTATCAGGACCTGGGATTAGGGGAGCCGAAAGCGTGTCAATCGCTAGAATTCCTTCTGCACATGGTGGGAACTTCTTCAGCAGAGAGAGCTTTTTGTTTTGTTTTGAATAAAGGTCCCTGAGCCTCCCCCTCCTTAAAATATCATATTCAAGATTTTATTGAAGTATACTTTACCTAGAGTAAAATGCACAGATCTTAACTGTACTTCTTGATGTACTAGAGAGATGTATATGTACATGTAACAGTCATCCCAATTCATATTAGAGTGTTTCCATTACCAGAGAGTTCTTTTGTGATTCTTTCTGGTCAGTTTCCAAATCCCACCCTCCAGAGTAAACCCCGATCTGATTTCTTTCACTAAAGATGAGGTTTTTTTCTGTTCTTGAACTTCATATAAGTGAACTCATAATAAATCCTTTACCAGTTAAAAAAGTCATATTCAAAGAGCAACTTAATTTATTATAGGTTTTTTAGGAGAAGTAAACATAAAATGTTTACCCATTTAAACCATAAATATAGGGAACCAAAAACGCTACTCGACAACAATGAAGAATTATAAAAAACAAAAACAAAAACAAATGTCAGTTGGACTTCCTGCTCTAACAGGAGAGAGAAACGACACCGATCTGTGATTTCAGAGTCCCCTGTATTTGTGCCTCTCCGTGTGATGCCATTGCCTAAAATCCATATTCAAGTGGCTTTGAATGTTGGATAATGAGTTAATGGACTCCTCTCTACTCCTCTTGCTTAAAGAAAGTAGCAGCTGTTTCCTCTCCGGGTAGAGGAAGACAGGGTGTGGTGCTGGTCTTTACGTGGCTGCTGAGTACAGCTCCTGTCAGGTCTGGGCCAAGACCGCGTTCCAGGATCTGGGAGCCCAGTCCGGACAGCCGCCTGGTCTGGCTGCCCGCCCACCCCTGGCGGCACACTCCGATCACCTGGCTGCACGTGCTCCTGGGTCCCACGCCGAGCCTCACTCCATACACCCTGACGTGAGAACTTTCAAGGGGGTGCCCAGCTCTGGGTGGTCTTAGCCATGTGCTGGGTGATTCTGCTTCTCGGCAGCTGCTAAGGAGCTCTGGTCCAAGGAAGATGCTTTGTGTTTGGGTTGATACTAGATTCACATTCTTCCCTTTCCTATGTGTCTGCCTTATCCTCTCTGATTTTCCATTTCCTTGGGGGTGTAATGGGGGTGTAATGATATCAAAGTCCCAAAGTACTGTAAATCAAGGGTCTAGTAAAGGCACCTGGCCCCAAACAGCTACCGATTAACACCCTTTCCTCCCCATTCGCCCAGAAGGCAGTTCCCTTTGACCCACATTTTCCATTCAGTCCCATAACTTGCCAGTTTATTCTTCTGTCTGGTCTAAACATGTGTATCCATGTCAGCGTTATTATTCCTAGGTTGTGAAAGCTGTGTCCTTGCGGGGATTAAGTGAGAATGTCTGGCATAAACGATGAGCTCAGGGGAAAAAAAATGCACCACCAGAGGCAGGAGCTCTGGTGCCGGGGGGGAAAAAAGAGCTCAAGGCTTAGAGCTCAGAAGACCTATTTGGATCTCCGGGCTGTTGTCACAACCCCTCTGAACCTCACTTTACTCTGCAAAACAGGGTGGCAATACCTAGGCCACGGGGTTTGTGGAGAGGACGATATCGAAATTACAGAAGGAAAAACATGACTGTGTCTCCTTTCTTGTCTGTTTTGTATATCCAGCAAAGCAATGGCCCCCAGCCACATCGAGTGCCTTCTCTGAGTCAAGTGCTTTGCAAGGCAAGCACTCTACATGTGCTAGCTCGCTCCGACTTTATACAATCCTAGGAGATGGGTATTCTTAGCATCATTCTAGAGATGCAGAAAGTCAGGAAAGATAACCAACTTGCCTTAGGTCACACAGCGACTAGGAGACAATCAGGAAGCCAAGCCGGGCAGCCTGACTCCAAAGTACACACTCTGTGACAATGCTACTCAGTGCCGACACATGATGGATGTTTGCTAGATCTTTGCGGAATGAAGTAATGGGTGGATGTGTTGATGGGTGGAGGACGCAAGAAGACCAGTCTTGGGTTGATATCATTGCCCTGTTATATAACACAGAGAACCAAAGCTAGCTTTCTTTATTCAGGCCCCTACTGCACCCCGGGGACAATTACATGGTGATGTCAGGATTTTTTGATAACGGGGATAATAAATTGATCATAACAATGGCTATCTGTATTAGTTTTCTAGGGCTACCATAACAAAGTACCAGTGGATGGTTTCAGTAGCATAAGTCTGCTTTCTTATACCTCTGGAGGCTGGAAGTCAAGATCAAAGTATCAACAGGGCTAGCTTCTGAGGCCTCCCCCGCCCCACCCCGTATGCAGATGGCCATCTTTTCTCACCGTGTCGTTGCATGGTCATTTGTCTGGGCACATGCCTCCCTGGTTGTGTGTCCCAGTTACCTCTTCTTATAAGGATACCCATCAGAGTGCATTAGGGCCCAACCTAATGGACTCATTTTAATTTAATCACCTCTCTAAAGACTCTCTCTCTAAATGCAGTTACATTCTGAGGTGCTGGGTCTCCAACATGTGAATCTTGGGGTGGGGGAGGGGAAGACCCAATTCAGCCCATGATGATATCATGAAAGTTCGAGTTAAGGGAAGGTGCTTTGGCTGGAAGTAACACAATATCTGCAGAAACTCTGAGGGTATGTCTTCGTCTCAGACCTCAAGTCAACTGGGGGTCCTGGGCCATCTCAACAGGCACTACCAGGCCACCCTCAGGGGGTTGGTTTCTCATCCTTGGGCTTGCTCAGTTTTGCTTATGAGTGATTGCCTTCAACCCAGGAATCATGTCCTTCCATAATAACGTGCTAAAGCAGAGACACAAGGTCGGGGCGGGGGGAGGCATTTCCTTTTTACAGCTCCCTCTCTTTATACCAAGGAAAACCTTTCCCAGAACCATCTGAGCAGATTTTTCTCAGTCTCACTGGCTAAATGGCATCACATGACCACCCCTAGACCAATTCCCAGTAAGGAGGAACAGGTATGGCCTGATTTTCTTAAACCCATCAGGTGACGTCCCCAGGCAGCATGTTGCCCCCAGACTCACCAGACTTCATTAGCAAGGAACAAAGAGGGGATGGCTTGGGACAGGCAACCTGCAGTGTTGACTGCAGGCAGTGCAACATTCATTCACCCCCACATTCATTTATTCTTTCAACATGTATTTACTAAGCACCTACTATGTGCTGGAAATACAGCAGTGAATGAAGCAGGAAAATAATTCTGTGTCTTCTTCGAACGTACACAGACTAGTTGCCAAGCTCTGGAGTTACAGAGGTGGTTACTGAAACTCAGTTCTGCCTTCTTCACTCCCATGTTATTCCTTTTGTTGGGAGGCAGCGTCTTCATATCCCAAAGGACATACATTTCCCAAAGGGTTAGGGGTCCTGCCGTGGTTCCTGGGAAAGCCTTCATGTTGACCGTCCATCCTCCCTTTTCATAAACAGAGATAACAAGCAGCAGCTGCTCTCTGTCAAGAAGCTCTGGCATTGCTCTGGCCCCATGGAAGCCTGACCTCTGCTTTCTAGGTCTTTGCTAATAAGGGAAGAGCGGGACAAGAGCCTTGTAGGAGTAGGAGCTGTTCTCCAGCCTCTAATGAATGCCATTCCCTGGATGTCTGACACGTGCCAAGTAGCATGTTAGGTGTCTGATGAGCAGCATGTCATTTAATCCCTACACACCCCTGCAAGGAGGTCATTAGCAACCTTATTTTTACAACCTCAGAGATGAGAAGGAACCCAGTTCTGGCCAACAGCTCGTCAGGGCATATCCCTCCCCATACAGCAGTGCTTACCGCTTGTTGAAGTCTCTGGTTGAGGATCAGAGCTAGAGAGGAGAGCAAAAGTGGGTATTCCACAGACAGGTTTTCTAACACATTTGCTGCCTTCAGGTGGACTGAAAACTGGCCAATGCATCAGAGAGGGCAATGGGAACATGGAAGGAAGTAGCTCACCTTAAAAAAGAGGTTTGGTCATTCACTACCATGAAACAAACCACCCCGAAACATAGCGGTTAAAGCACCTGTCATTATTCTTACCTCTCTGCGCTCAGTTCTGTGGGCTGACTGGGCTCTGCCGGGCTCTGACTGGTTTCTGCTTTTATCACTTGGGGTTCCTTTTGTGGTTGCAAGTTAGCTGGTTGTTGACTGGCAGGCTAGGAAGACTGGGTCTGGGCCTCTCTCCCTCTCCATGTAGTCTCAGGGCCTGGCCTTGACCGTCTCCATGGGATCTCTCCCGCAGGATAGCTGGACTCCTTCCATGACAGCAAAAGCCTCCCAAAAGTGTTTCAAGAGAGAGGCAGCAGAAGCTGCCAGCCTCCTGTAAGGTGAAACCAGGATTGGCATGGTTTTACTTCACTGCTTGCTGCTAGTTAGCACAAATCCCAGAACCAGCCAACGTGGCATGGGAAAGGACTAAGCAAGGGTGTGAACATGGTGCCTGAGCAGTGTGGTCCCTTGTTGGGCCATCTCTGGCCCTAGCAACCCCAACAGACCCATGTGCACTGGAGGCCCAGCTCTTCTCCTTATTAGCTGAGCGTCTGTGCTACTTGCCTAAATCTCAGACCCTCAGCTGCCTCATCTTGAAAAGAAGAATTATAATACCTGTCCCAATAGGTGGCTGCAAAGTTTAAATTAAACTGTAAAAACTCTGATCATGTCCATCATGGGGCTTGGAATAAAGCAGGAGCTTATAGCATGTTCCTTTCCTTTCTTTTCTTGGGCAAGAGAGAAAAATCGGAAAGATCAGCCAATATGATATTCAGAAACGAATTTTTTGACACCTTACAATGCATACATCTCTGGCCTGTCCCTGAAGGGAAAACAGACATCCGTAACCAAGTCTAAGATTTGAAGTTTGCTCTGGGCTGGCTGTGAAGACATGTACACGGTAAGTAATAACTAGTTGCCTATTACAGCTGCTCTAGAAGAGGCCCAGATAGCAACTATTATGGAGTTCCAAGGAAGGAAAGTGTGCTCAGGCTAGGGAAGGTTGGGACAGAAGGCTTCCTGGAGGAGGGTTGCACAGCTGAGCCCTTGAGAGTGGGAAGTGTTTGGATAGGCAGAGAGGAGGACCAGTGTGAATGATGGTATGGAGCTGGACAGTTCTGGGGCAGAGAGTGAGGACAGGCTGACTCTGCCAGGGACAGAGAGAAATAATGACAATTATAGGTGCCATTTATTGAGAGCTTCCTATGTGTCAGGCATTCTTCAAAGCCTTCAGCACATAGGAATGCATGTCCTTCTCACAAAAACCCTAAGTAGGTATTCAACCCCATTTTGCAGATAATGAGAGTGACACACAGAGAGTTAAGTAACTTGCCCAACCATGGAGCTGGGCTTCAAATACAAGCAGCTTGACTCCAGAGGCCATAGTTGTCATCACAGCTCATCTCCACTACCACTGAGATGGGGATGGAAAATGGTTTAGGGATTGGATTGTGCACAGATGTAAGAATTGGGCTTCATACTGTGGATTACAGTGTCCTGAGTCAAGAAATCATGTCCAATGAAGGCATTAATGTGGGAGCTTAACTGTGCTGTCCAGTACTGAAGCCACTAAGAGCACATGGCTGTCTATATAAATTTAAAGACAAATTAATTACAATGAAATTAAATTCCTCATTCATACTAACCACAATTTCAAAGGCTCCACAGACACGTGTGGCTAATGGCTGCCATATTGGTGTGTGCAGACAAAACATCTCCATCGTCAGGGAAAGTTCTTTTGACAGTGCTGAGCTAGCAGGAGAGTTGCTAAGATGGCATTTATATATGACCAAGGTGGACAGAGGTAGCTATGGCTGCATGACAGGACAGTTTAGATGGTACAAGTGTCAGAGAATTCCGTGGTTGGCAATGGGAAAAAAGCAAATTAGCCCATGTGTTTGTTCATTCACTCATTCATTCATTTGTCCCTCAAATATGGAGTGTCACCCATCTGATGGGAACAGCTGTACATCAGAGAGAGGGAAGAGGGGAATGATCACAGACCTGGGGCCTGGAAGCCGGGCTTGCTGAGAGGGAGACAAGAAGAAGCAGAGAGCCGGTGGAGGACGGGAGTACCATGGAGGTACTGCCTGGCAGGGCTCCTCCCTGAGTCAGGTTGGGTATCTCCCAGGCTTCCTCCCAAGTCACACACACATTTGCCACAAGCTGTCCATGTTGCCTCCAGGAGTGATACAGAGACTGTAGAAGGGGATTCACTCCCAGAGGGCGGAGGACGAGGGACAGGATCACACACAGCCTGCCCTTCGGAGGGTCCGAGAAACTCACTGGGCAAGCCGGAAGCCTTCGTCTCCTCCCTTTGGTGGGGAAGAGAGGAGTTCATGGATGTGTGCCCCCTCCACTGTATTTTGGATACACCGTATCTTCTAATTCTGGCACAGACCTGGCAGGTACTATTATTACCCCCCCTTTTTTTTATTAAGGAAGCAACTGAAGCTCCCTGTGCTTGTGCCCATGGGCTGTGGATGACATAACACAAGGCAGAAGTGGGAGATTTGAATGTGGGATCCTCTTACCTTATCATTTGGGGAAGGAGCAAGGAAGAGGAGGCTGCCTTTCCAGAGGCCACTTTTTCCATGGGATGTGTTGCATCCATAAAGCAGTCATGAGGTATAGAAGTAAAAACTGAATTTGAAAAGTTTTTGTGCTATAAAAAACAAAACAAAACAAAACAGCACAAAACAGCGTTGTTTTGCAATTCTGTATCTCCTATTACAAAGTCATTGCCAAAAAAGCGTTAATATTTCCCTTTGTGGAGATAAGGTTATCATATCTAAATTGCTTTGCAGTTTTCCAATTAAGTTAGCTTCTAAATGGTGCCTTTAATTAGCCAGGGTGATAAACTGAGCAGATCATGTGGAAATTTGGTTAGCAGGGTTCAAGGTGACAGGCAAAGTCCCAGGAGAGGGGGCAGCTGCCTCCCCAAGGGAGAGTGACAGTGGTGAGCTCCAGAATGCCATACTCTCCACAGGCCTGCCTGCCAGGGCAGAGGCAGGATGTAGGGAGTGGTGGGAGGGCTGCCCTAGGACTCCTGGAGTGCATGCTTCACCACTAAAATGAAAGACCATAATGTACCCTATTAAAACTTAGGAGGGTTCATCAATTCCACAAAGGACTACTAGATGCAGAGACTAGTGTCTATTGGGTATAAGAGATAGAAAGATGGGAAATCATAACTACTGGACCCAAAGAACTCACAGCCTAACATGGGAGAAAAGAAGGCAAATAATAATTATTATAACAACAACATGCCACGCCTAAGAGGTAGAAGGGACAAGACTGAAATGTGGAGGGCATTATTGGTAGAGAAGGAAATGCCTTCTAATGCCTGAGCTGAAACTCTTTAATTTCCACTGTATTGTGCTCAGGCCCAGTCAGTGAAGCTTCATAAAAATTCAACTTAAATAGGGGCGCCTGGGTGGCTCAGTGGGTTGAAGCCTCTGCTTTCGGCTCAGGTCATGATCCCGGGGTCCTGGGATCGAGCCCCACATCGGGCTCTCTGCTCCGTGGAGAGCCTGCTTCCTCCTCTCTCTCCCTGCCTGCCTCTCTTGCCTGCTTGTAATCTGTCAAATAAAAAAAAAAAATTCAACTTAAATAACTGCTGTAGTCCTCATGTTTCAGCCTCCTAACTAATCTTTCTCATAGTTCCTTTTTCCTCCAGCCCCTAGCCACCATCCTCCCTATTGCTCACCTCTTGGGAGCAGACGCCTCCTGGCCTTCCTGCCTCCAGTCCCACCCACTCCAATCTATCCTTCTTGCTGCCACCAGGTGACCTGGCTAAAATGCCAGCCTGATCATGTCACTGTCCTATTTAAAATCCAGAGTTTAGCACAGTGTCTGGCATGCAGTAGGTGCTCAACAAATATTTATAGAATGAATAAATGTCCCGTGACTGCACTGTGCTGTCACCATCATACTGGTCTGCTAGGGCTGTCATGACAAAAATACCACAAACATGGTGGCTTAAAGAGAAATTTATTCTGTCACAGTTCTGGAGGTCAGAAGTCCAAAATTAAAGCATCAGCGGAGCCATGATCCTTCTGAAGTTTCTAGGGAAGAATCCCTCCCTACTCCTTCTAACTTCTGGTGTGCTTGCCAGCAATCCTGGATGGCACCTGCATCCAGTCTCTGCCTCTCTCACTACGTGGCCTTCTCCTTCTGTGTCTGTTTGTCTCTGTGCTCAGATTCCCCTCTTCCTTATAAAGACCCCTGTCACTGGGTTTGGACCCACCTTACCCCAGCACAACCTCATCTTGATTACATCTGCAAAGGCCCTAATTCCAAAGAAGGCACATGCACCGGTACCAACGGTTCGGACTCCCAACGTGTCTTTTTGGAAGACACAATTGAACCCACAATAGTCATTGAATAAAACAATTTAGAAGTAGAAATTTAAAAGGTTATGCATGGACTTATTTTTACAGCCAAGTTCTCACAGTTCCTCTCTCATTGTCGCTTGCTCTCTTTTTTTTAGGGCCAAATACTTTTTTTTTTTTAATTAAATTTTTTATTTATTTTCAGCGTAACAGTATTCATTGTTTTTTCACCACACCCAGTGCTCCATGCAATCTGTGCCCTCTCTAATACCCACCACCTGGTTCCCCCACCCTCCCACCCCGCCCCTTCAAAACCCTCAGGTTGTTGGAGAAGAGAAGGGAGTTGAGGGAAATTGGAAGGGGAAGTGAACCATGAGAGACTATGGACTCTGAAAAACAACCTAGGGCCAAATACTTTTAAACTGTGCTAACACAGAAGTAGATTAAACCGCTCTGAGGACATGGAAGCCATGGCAGTTAACTCCTGTAGATCTCTGTAGAAGGCTTCAGAGAGGAGATTTATAGTTGAGCTATTCTTGAGAAAAGGATGCAGGTATACAGACAAGTGTATAAGAAGGGACTTTTTTTTTTTAGGAATTTATTTAGAGAGAGAGCACATGTGCATGTATGCATGGACACTGGGACAGGGAGAGAAATCGTCAAGCAGACTCCCCACTGAGCACGGAGCCCAATGTGGGGCTTGATCCCAGGACCCCAAGATCACAACATGCACCAAAACCAAGAGCTGGACATTCAAGTTGGACTGATCCAGCCAGGTGCCCCAAGAAGAGGCATTCTTTGAAAGAAAGTGCATGTCCAAAACAGCAAAATACCCCTTGGGGGATAGTGAAGGGGGCTTTAGTTTATGTTGGTTCTGGGATACTGCCAAGAAATAAGGATTTGGTGTTATAGGGCTTCTCCCCGAGACACACTTTCTACTAGTTCTCCCCCCACCCCTATCTCCAACCCCACAGCTTTCTTCCTTGCTAGTCCCTTAAGACCCAGGTTACTAGCCACCTTATAGAAGCAAACAACTTAGCATAGGTGAAAACATGGACTCACCTACATACACATCGAAAAAAACGAGAAAATACCACCCACCATCCCATTGCCTGAGGTCATTATGAGATGGTCCCCAAGTATAAAATTGAAACAATCAGGAAAGTGTGCAAGATACAACTCAGCTGTGTGAAACATGTTCATGGGATCTGACCTGGAAGTCTAAGTCTTCAAGTGGGATCAACAACGTGAAAAACCCAAAGATAACGGATCTGGTTTAAATAAGCACCAAGTCCATAGCAAGAATCATGAAGATGTTCATGTGCTGTGGGCTAGGCAAGGATTCAAGTTCAAGTGGCTTATTTGGGAGCTGAAGCCAGGAAATGCCAGCAAGGGCATGGGGAAGTGAGACAGGGAGGGAAGATGTCAGCGGTGCATCATCAAGGCTGTTCCCATTGTGAGCAACTGAAGCTCGGCCTGGCTGTTGGGCTGTGAAATGGGGTGTGAGCATGCTTTAGAGTTCTCTTGAGGGATCTGGGATCCACCAACACTGGATAATCAAGGGTGAGAGTTTCTCCCAAGAAAAGCTCTTGGAGTTTCCTAGAGAAACTCTCCCAAGAGGTGCAAACTTCCAGGCACCTTCATCCTGTCCATTGTGAGCAGAGGGAGGCAAAGAAGTCAGGGGCTGGCATTTAGAAGCCTAACATGGTAAGTGCAAGGGGTCAAGGTGAGTCCTTGATAATGCCTGCCACAGCCCTCAGGAGATAACTCAGCTCAGGCTAAATGCCAAGAGCAAGAAGATGTTCATAGCAGCGTTGACTAGTATTGTAATACTGAACACATAATAAACAGATGAGGGAAACCACACAAAGTATCTGGCACTGTGGGAATGGTGTAGTAAATATCTATTCAGGGAAAGGAAGCGCAGCTCCCACCCTGCCAATTCCAAATCCTTCAGCAGCATGGGAAAGGCCTGCCATCTAAAGCTAAGGGGGAAGTGTCCTATGAACTCATTATGTGCACACTACAGTCGTGCCCGGCCAAACACCCATCTCCTAGGCAAGAAGCACTTGAAGGAACCACAAAGAAACGAAACTGTATTGGGGTGAGGGGACCATGGGGATTCTTTTGTTATGATGTCTTTTAGCTGAATGGAGGGCGAAGATTCGATTCAGTTTATGACCAATAAAAACGCCAATTCACATAAAGCCATGTACTCCCCACCCCTCCTGCCACTGTCTCCTGTAATCCTTCCCAAATAAATTGCTTTCTCTAAATTTCTTGTCTCAGGTAACTTCTAGGAGAACCCAAACTAAAATGGGTCTGTTCCCAGGACTGGGGTGGCTGGGCCATAGGGCATGAACAACTTTATGGTTCTTTCCATGGCCTTAAGTCCCCATTTAAACCAAATCCACTCTCTCTGTTTTCATTTGCTGGTCTCAAAAATCAGGGTTTGGAGGCCCAGGCAGCCAGATCAGACACTGGAAACAGACTCACATGGGCCCAGCCACGTCCTGTTTCCTTTCTTCATGTACGCAGATGTTAAGGCGCACTGGGAGCTGACATCACCAAGATGAATTCCGTGCCCAGGAGTCTGGAGTTTATCAGAATGTAAAGAATGAAAAGGTGGAATTTAGCCTGCAGATTTGCGTTTGTTATCAAACGTCTCCAAGCATGTTGCATGAGGGTCATAAATTAAGCCTTTACCCAGGAGATACATTATCACTGCATGAGGCCTTCCACATAGTTTTCTAATAGAATTCATTAGAACCTTGGCCCTCGGAGATAAGAGAGCAGTGTTCTCTGGGTTGCAGGCTATGACTCAGCAATGACATCGAGTCCTGCCCTGGGCTACTGGCAGGGCTACTCCAGAGGGCATGGAAGGGTTTCTGGGAAAGCAATGGGGGCCAAGGGTCAGTCCTGGTGTTGGTTTGAAAACTGGCATCTTTACATGTAGGGCAGGGAGAGACCAAAGAAAGAAGCAAATCACTCCAGACTGGTAGGCAGCATCTAATAAGCAGGGGGACTTAACACAAAATGCTTGTCCTGGGTGCTGCAAGACGAGTTCATCTCTGTACTTGCTGGCCAAATCTTAAAAGTTTATATGGAGGCTTTAACTGGGTTCAATCATGTATATTGTCCAGATGGTTTCAACACCATATCACTATCTTAAGGCTGTGTCCTTGGGACAGCTTCTAGAAGTGGGGAAGGCAAGCAGAATGCATGTTCCAAGGACAGGGAGGGCGTGAGGAATTTCTAATTGCCTGGGTCCCATTCATAGGTCAACTAGCAGTCACATCCTCTTGACC
The DNA here is from genome assembly GCF_963455335.1 of Martes martes. Lineage (NCBI taxonomy): Eukaryota > Metazoa > Chordata > Mammalia > Carnivora > Mustelidae > Martes > Martes martes. The sequence goes on from NC_137905.1 coordinate 7,265,984, forward strand.
TCTCCCAATACTCAAGTTCCTGGGAGAAGGGGCCAGGCTGGCAAAGGTTCATTGAGTCCTACTGTGTGCCAGTCATGGGATGGGTAGAGATTAAGAGACTATCCCTTCCCTGCAAGAATAAAATAAAATGTCCATCAGCGGATGAATGGGTAAGGGAAATGTAGTATATCCTTACACAAGACATTATTCAGCTATAGAAGGGAATGCATTACTAATATACCCTCCAATGTAGATGACCCTGCAAAATAATTATGCTTTGTGAAAGAAGCTAGACACAAAAGGTCACACTTTTGTACAATTCCATTTTCATGAAATGTCCAGGATCCGTAAATTCATAAAGACAGAAAGTAGTGGTTGCCAGAGACTGGGGAGGAAAAAAAGGTTGAATTATGTCAGAGCAAGGGAATAATTTAAAGCCAGGTATTAAACAACCGTGTTCTCTAAAGCCTTTGGCCACACTGCTGTAAGAAACTATTTGCCTAATGCCTTTTCTTTTTAAGATGTTATTTATTTATTTAAGAGAGAAATCAAGACAGAGAAAGAGCACACAAGCAGGGAAGAAAGGCAGAGGGAGAGGGAGAAGCCAGCTCCCTACTGAGTAGGGACGCTAGGATCATAACCTGAGAATGATGTGAGCCAAAGGCAGATACCCAACCAACTGAGCCACCCAGCTGCCCCACTTAATACATTTTTTGAAGGTTCTAGAGTCCTACCACATTGTATAGTCGGTTCTCCAAACTTGAATCATTAACGTCTTATGCAGACCAGTCATCCAGCACTGTGCTTTGTTGTAATAGTGCAAACCATACCCTTGGTGTCTCCCCATCCTAACCCAAATGGCATATCAAGATATTTTCCTAAAGAAAATGTCACCAAGAGGAACTCTGGTGTTAGTAGTTAAAACAATTTTCCCACCACCGAAGCAACTTATTGTGTCAAACTCAGTTAATTTAGAAAGTTATCACGAACAACAAATATTACTCAGCAAATAAGGAGCTGAGGTGAAGAATATATTGGTTCTGGAAAACTCCTCATTTAGTTTTATCCTATAAACTTTTATTGCGTGCAAAAAAAAAAAAAAAAGAGTAAAGTAGTGAAGTAATGGTCCAAGCTACAAGATGGAGGAGACTTGAAGACCCAACGCTACCATGAGAGGAGCTGGTCACAAAGACTGTATGTTATGTGATTCTGTTTATATGACATGTGCACAGCAGGCAAACCTACAGACCCATAAAGGAGATTAGTGGCTGTCAGGAGCTACAGGAGGGAGGTGTGGAAGTGAATGCCAATGGGTGAAGGTTTTCCTTTCCGGGTCATGAAAATGTTCTAAAATTAATCATGGTGAAGGTTGCACAACTCTGTGAGTATACTAAAAACCACTGACTTGTATATTTCAAATCAGTGGGTTGTATCATATGTGAACTCTACCTTAATTTTTTTTTTAAGATTTTATTTATTCACTTGACAGACAGAGATCACAAGCAGGCAGAGAGGCAGACAGAGGAGGTGGGGGAAGCAGGTTCCCCGCTGAGCAGAGAGCCCGATGTGGGGCTCGATCCCAGGACCCTGAGATCACAACCCGAGCCGAAGGCAGAGGCTCAAACCACTGAGCCACCCAGGCGCCCCTCTACCTTAATTTTTTATTGAAAGAAAGAAAAAGGAAACTCAAGGGAGAGAGTCATATTATATGAGGCAAGTTCTACAAAATCCACGAAGGAACTGATGTTTGAGATAAGTCGTTTAGGTGAACAGGGCAGGACTAGAGAAAAAATGGTTCCTGGCAGAGGGAACAGCATGGGTACAGAGAGGCATCAAGGAGGGTCACCAGCAGTGAACTATGATAGAAAGAGCTGGCACTTTGAGCTGTTAGGGCGATGATGGACTCATGGAGATGTTTTTTAAAAAGGATTTACTATTTTGAATAGGTAAGAGATTCACATGGTACAAGACAGAAATTTTCAAAAATGTGGCCAATGAAACAAAAAAAAGTCTTGTTCCTTCCTTTGTCTCCCACTCACCTAGCTCCCTCCACCCCTGACCCAGGCAATCACTATTGCCAGTCTCTTTTAAGTCCTTTGGGAGATATATTCCACAAATACAAATAAATGTTCAAAGATATTTTTGTATACATGGGATCGAACCATCAACAATGTCTCATACTTTGCTTTTAAAATTAGCAAAAATCTTAGATATCCCTCCAAATTTATATAGAAAGAAGCTGCTCATTTTTTTGTGCATTTGGAGAATGTACCATATTTTAATGACCACTTTCTAATCAATAGACATTTAGGTTATTTCCAATCCTTCCTTTTTCTAAATTCTGTAATAAATAACCTTTAACATATGACATTTTGCAAATGTATGAACTTATCTGTAGGTAAAACTTTTAGAAGTGAACTCCTACATTACAGAGCTCATGCTTTTAAAATATTGTCAAAATTGATATGGTCCAATTGCCCATGATGGAGATTGTACCAATTTACACTCCCATCAGCAATGGGTGAGTCTATTCCCCCACACTTGGGGAATGTGTTTGAAAATATTGTCAGTGGCAAGTTCATACCGAGCATTGTATATAAAACTGAGAAGCTTGAACTTGATCCAGAGGTCATCACACCCACTGGAGGGTTTAGGAAGTGGGTGAGGATGGACAGGTTTGAAGTTCTAAGAACTTGTTTTCATGATGATGTCAAAACAGTTTTGTAGAAAATCTGTTTTCTCCAATAGGCATGAGTAGTAATGTGATGAGTCAGAGAGGGATTTAAACCGTGCTGGGCAGAATGTGATTATCATTTGGGCACAGCCACCACTCTAGACAATAGCACTGAAGATGAGTGCATCTTGCTTTTTTTTTTTTTTTTTTTAACCATCACATCACTCTCTCTTTCCTGCCATTTTTCCTTTATCACATACTTCCCACATGCTGATGGCTTCTTGCAAAAAGAAGCCCATAGCAAGGAATTCTTATCAGAAGCTAACAGTTGATCGAATGACAGACAGACAGGTGAGACAGCAGCTATACGTTTCTCTCGAAGACTGTTTTGCAAACTATTTGGACTTGGAACAGGAATTGAACAAAGAGCTGGGCAAAGCAAAAATGCAGACACATCCATCGTGCGCCTTTTGTTTCTTAAACAAGAGGCAGTACTATTATTCGATGACAAGAGAGAAGGAAAGATGGATGGCAGGTGGCTGTGAGGCAGCAGCATAAGAAGGAGGTGAGTGCCAACTCCATCCAGATGCTCCAGCGGTGGCTCAAGGATGAGTGCAGTGGGCTTAGTGCTTTTGGGGCTTGCTCTGAGGTTTAGGGCCACAATCTCTAAGCCAGAGGAGGGCAGCTTTTGCTCGAAAAGTCAAGTGGCCTTCAGAGACTCTTGCTATGAATTTGTGCCTCTCGGTCGCACCTTCTATGGTGCCCAGAGCTGGTGTGAGGAGCAAGGGGGCCATTTGGTCTTTATTCATGACGAAGACACCCAGCAGTTTCTGCAGAAGCACATCTCCCAGGACAGGGAATGGTGGATTGGACTCATAGGGAACTCGGCTCAGAATGGAACCACGGAAGGTAGGTTCTGTGAAAGCTGTATTTCATGGGAAGCTTGTGGCTGTGATTCTAACTATTGCTTCTTACACAGAACCTCATGGAACAAATTAATATATCCTAATTCTTATGGTGAGGATACCCTCCTCTTTGGTTGTTTTGTGGATCAAATGGAACAGCTCATGCACAGTACCTAGTGCAGAATCTGGCACTTTGCTGACACTCTGCAAACTTTCATTGTTTGAATGTTCCTGAAACTAAGACTAACTATGACTCCTCCAGTTCTTGCTGGGAATAGTCCCAGGCACTATCCTTAGTCCTTCTCATCCATTATCACCTTCAATCTCTAAGATAACCAGTGAGATAACATTGTTGCTTCTATTTTACAGATGAGAAAACATCTTAGGAAATAATTACGAAGCTATTTTCAAAGCACTTCCAGGGGGCCCCTGGGTGGCACAGTCAGTAGAGCATCTGACTCTTGGTTTTGGCTCAGGTTGTGATCTTGGGGTTGTGATCTCAGAGTCATGAGATTGAGCCCCACGTCAGGCTCTGCACTCAGCATAGAGTCTGCTTAAGTTTCTCTTTCTCCCTCTGCCCCTCCTGCCACCCTCTCTCTCTCTCAAATAAATAAATCTTTTTTTTTTTTTTTAAAGAAAAAGGCACTTCTACATGCCTTTCCCCATTTCTTAAGGATTAAAGCAGGTTTAGAGCTTGGCACCACTCCCTTCACATTAGACAGTTTCATTTTAATGGCTCTCTCAGAAACTCTTCCGTACATTTTACTTTGTGAGGTCTCCCTTCTCCAACCCCAGTACAGTTGAGTCCTTCTCTCTGCATCTGTAGGGCCTTGTCCACATCCTGTGAGGGTACTTCCAGCATGACTGCAACTTTTTACGTGTCATCTTCCTTCCTAGACAATGAGTTCTTCAAGGCAAGGAAACACATTCTGGCCATTTTGTTTTCCCAGTGTCTGTACATAGCAGAGAATGGACAAATGAACATTCATATTTAATCCTTGCACCCGCCCCACGAGGTACACATTGCTACTTTTATTTTATGGATGAGGAACTTCAAGTCCAAGGGGAGGAAATAGTTTGCTCAAGATGATGCTGCTGGTGAAGGGCAGTGAGGACTCAGCCAGTGTCAAAGCTACTGGGTTTTAGAAATGATTCACTTGGTCTGGGCTAAGCACTTCTATACCAGAGTGGATGGAAAGGCTTAATTAGGGAGCAGTTGGAGAAGCTTGTTTTAGGAAATGCATAGTGTCGGGATTTGAATTCTAAAATGCATCTTCAGGCAAGATCTATTGAATGGTTTCTTGATTTGTAGATGTAGCAGTTGTGGGATTTCTGTATATTGAACGTCCATTCATGTGCAGTTAGAGTTGTGTCTGTTTAAAAATCACCAAGAGTTACCACATGGCTGTTACAGAACATGAGGTAGATCTGTGTGGGCTGACATGAAACCACCCCTAATATTTAATGTTATTTAAGAGGACAGGGTGCCATGTACAATATGATGGCATTTGTGTAAATTGATTTCAGTCACTCATAGATGCTGATAGGTGGATATAAGTCAGTCTGGATCAATTCACAAGAAACACACCAGTAATGGGAGTACCTTGGAGGTTGGGAGAAGGGAGATGTTTTCATTTTATATCCTTTTTCACTCTGAATTTTTAAAAAATCCATTTGTATGGATTTTTAAAAATGAATAAATACACGTTTGAGTCTTCAGAGTAAATATTTTGTTTGTTTTTAAAGATTTTATTTGTCAGAGAGAGAGAGGGAGGGGGAAAGAGTGCACAACAAGCAGGGGGCGTGGCAGGCAGAAGGGGAAGCATGCTCCCCACTGAGCAAGAAGCCCAACGTGGGACTCAATCCCAGGACCCTGGGATCATGACCTGAGCCGAAGGCAGACACTTAACCGACTGAGCCACCCAGGCATCCCCTAGTAAATATTTTATATTTAGTGTTTTCTAGATTTCTAGTGTCCTCGAAATGCCTTTGTACTCCACACACATGCACAGGGCAATTCTTCCAGAGCACACCAAGGTGTTCCAGGGGCTGAAGAGTCTCGAAATAAGGAAAACTGCTTCCATTTTAACTCAGCATGGCCCAAATATATTTGACAAGGGCCCCTGCCTCTCTACAGAACACCTTTGAACATCCCAAGGCATACTTCTGTGCTCTTTTTTAGATTATGGTAAGACAGAGCTGGATGTATCATATACTGAATCAAACCAATTTGTTTGCGCTCCCTGATGTGGTACCCCAGTTTGTAGGTTGAGTTCTTCTGCCTGGATGTTGGAAGGTAACGGCTAGCAAAGTCCCTTCATTGGCATGGGAAAGAGAGGAGCTCGGCCTGTCGGCCTTGACTGAGCACCTCCTGCTTGCCAGAGCTGAGCCGAGGCCAGCCCTGTCCATAAAAAAGTGTCAGAGAAACATTTCTAAGTCTTGGTGGTTGTGTTCCCGTGCCAGGGTCAGGAAGCTGGCTGGACACCTCAAATGTGAGCTACAGCCACTGGCACGGAGGACAGGCCTCTCCTGCTCCAAACACCTGTGGTTACATCCAGAGAGACGCTTCCTTTGGGTGGGCAGCCTCAGACAACTGCACACAGCCGTTCGCCTTCATCTGCGAGTTCGGTGAGCTGGTCTCTGTTGTGGGGGTCTCCCTCCTTCTTTCTCTCTGTGTTCTCTGTGTGTCTCTGTCACTAATTCTGTCTCTGTCTCTTTGACTTTGTGTGTCTGTCTCTGTGTTTCCCTAAATTCCCACCCATCTCTGTCTGTGTGGTGCTCTGTGCTTGTCTCATATCGTCTTTCCAGCTCACACCCCACCTCTCATTGTCCAGTTACCTGCCTACCTGCTTAACTGATTTCATTCCTCTCCCTCTTTTCCTCTCAGATACCTGCATCTAGGGGCAAGTGCCCAGCCCTATTTACTCTTTTTTTCCACTCTTCCAATGAAGGAGATGTGGTCCCAGGAGGCTGTTCTCACTCACCCTTGATTCCTGCTGCCCTGGCCAGCCTGGGTCTGAGTCCCTACCATCCACCATCCTGGACTCCTGAATTCTCCCACACTCCGCTCTTGTGTCCTTTCTAGCTGCTGTCCATGGTTGAACCCCTTTGCACCCTGGGCCCCTTCCCTGGGGACTCTGTCTAAGAGCCGGCATTAGAGGCCTATAGTCCCAGCCTGTGTGCTGCCTGCCATGTGGGGTCCTGGTGTAGGGGCCGGGTCTTAGAGCTAAGTTGTCCCATGGACTCCTGACTTTCAAGCCAGACTTGACAGAAGCTTTCAGGCTTCCTGGGCTAAGCCCCCTCTTCCAAGCCCCTCAGTGAAGAATCCTAGCTCCCAGGGCCCATTCTGGGTTTGGGTATTTACAGAGCCCCCTGCCTCATTTCCCCTATGTCTGGGTTCAAATAGGTGTCATGTAGGCCCCTAGCCTGGCTAATTCTGAAAACTTGTAGCTTCGGGGACATATGGGTCATAAAACTTCCCTATTTATCACAGCCCTCCCAAAGCCTTGTCCCCTTCTGCACCCAACCTGAAACCTGTCTCAGAATCTGCCAGCCCCCAGGATCTGGGAGCCATCTCCGAGGTCACACCATGAACAGCTAACACGTATCCAGCAGGACCTCCAGGCACAGAGCTGTGCACTCTGTGTGTATTCACCAGAGGTACTCAGAAGTACCTCTGCTCTTCGGTTGTAGGCCCATTCTAAAGCTAAGAACAGTGAGGCTCAGAAAGGATAAGCTTCTTGCCCAAGGCCACACAGCTGGGAAGTGACAACCTGGGTCTGCCTATGGTCAGAGAGACTGGCAGATGCAGGGTCGCTGGCTTAGGGGATGGAGGAGGGGTCATAATCCAACGTGGATCCCTCTGGAAGCTGGAAAAGACCAGCGAGCACACCCTCTCCTAGAGGCTCCAGAAGGAACCACCCTTGATACTAGCCTAGGAAGACCCACTTTGGACTTCTGACCTTCATAACTAGACGATGATCAATTTGTACTGGCTTCAGCCATTAGTTCGGTGGGAATTTGCACAGCAGCCGGAGGAAACAAACACAGATTTTGGTCTTATCCCCTACCCTGTGATGTTCCCACCAGGCAGACAGGACTGAGTATGGATCCAGTTTCCTACTTTCTGGCTCTGCTGGTCTGAGCCAGATTGTTCTTTTCCAAAAAATGTTTGCTGAACATGGACCACATGCAGGAGCTAGCCTGGAGTGAGGTCTCAACACAGTGACCCCCATGACCCTGATGTTCCTAGTGGGGAGGCCAGTAGCCCAGTTTCTAGGACTGGTATGAAGACTCATTCATTCAGCAAATGCTTGTTTAGCATCTATCATATGCCAGGCATTGCTTTCAGAAAAGGCTCAAGGAAGGTACTCAAAATAGGAGAATATAGGGCACCTGGGTGGCTCAGTCAGTTAAGTAGCTGTCTTGGGCCTAGGTCGTGATCCCAGGGTCCTGGAATCAAGCCCCACATGGGAGGGAGGTCCCTACTCAGTAGGGAGCCTGCTTCTCCCTCTGCCTGCTGTTCCCCCTGCTTGTGCTTTCTTTCTCCCCCTGCCCCATGTCAAATACATAAATAAAATGTTGAAAAAAATAGGAGAATATAGTTGCCAGTTGTATAGCCCTTACTCTGCAACTATAAACTCATTTAATCCTCCTACAGGCCCTATGTGCTGTGGTGCCGACACTCCCCTGTGCTGAGGGGGCACAGAGAAGCGAAATAATTTGCAGAGGGTCACACAGCCAGTGCATGGCTGGCGGCATCTGCGCCTGGGCAGTCTGGCTCCAGAGCCGTGTTCATGCCCACCACGTTCTATTTCTCACCCCTGTGGACCCAGCTCCTGCTGTGTCCCTTCATCTCAGCCCCGACCCGACACCCTTCCACTTCCCATCAACCAGGCACTTGCCCAGGCATGACCACGATCCCTCCTAAGGTGTCCCCTTTTCTTTGTCGCAGGTGCTGGCCAGAGTCTAGCTTGTGATGGCCTCAATGCCACCATGCACTGCGGCTCAGGGGAGGTCATCCAGATCCAGGACGCCTTCTACGGGCGCCACACCCCCCATTATTGCACCCAGGGTGCTGCAGGCCCCTCGGAGGAGGAATGCAGCTGGGCCAGTGTCAAGGACGAAGTGGCAGGTAGGACCCAAGGACATCTCTGGCTGTGGGGGAAGGGCAGTTCCTGATGTCCCATCCTCAGCAAAGGGGTCTGGGAGGCTTGAACAAGCTTCGTATCTGGGCCTCCAACATTAGGAAAATGGGCCAGTCTGTGTCCGCAGCACCATACAGGGAAGCAAGGAGGCCATGGCTCACCTCCTCACCGGACAGCAAACCCACCTGGATGGGCGAAGGGGGCATTTTGCTCCCCACTCCACTTGCATGCAAGAAACATTGCTTTTATAAATTTTTAAAAATTTCTAAATACTCCAAACATATATTATATGTATTATATACAAATAGTTCAGTGAACTCGCACAGATTCACTACCCATCGTTGTTAAATCTTAACATTATGCCATATTTGCTTAACGTCCCCTCGCTACGGTAGTTAAGTATGGCTTTAAATTTGCTCTTATCCACGTTGATACATGTACCAGTTTATTCGTTTAGTCTGCTGTATACCATAATGTGTCTCTTTCTCTGTTGAGAGTTGAATGGTTGTGTCTTAATCCTTGCTATTATGAGTAATGCTGAAACACACATTCCTGGGGGTATTTCTTGTTCATATGGGAAGGGCTCTGCACGGCCTTGTTTTTCTGAATTAGATTAAATCTTCCTCTGAGCTACACTTGCCTGGTGATAAGGGCTCAGTTTCAGAGATGATGGGGGTTCCCTGCACCCTCCTCGGGGGTAGTGCAAAGTTCTCAGAAACCTCTACTGTCCAGACACAGGGGTCTGCCTACTCTCTGCTGTGGTTAGTAGTGTCGGACCTACAAGGTGATAGGAAGGCAGGTGGTCTGTTGCTTCTGGGCCAAGTAAGGACACAGCAGTCTATGCCCAAGCTGAAAGCTCTGGGGCCTCAGGCTGGATCTCAACACATGGGCTTCTCAGCAGTTTGCCGAAGGGCTCTGCCTCTACCCAAAGGCCCTGTGAATCTTCGGGGTGGCATGCCCTGTACTCCCAGAACCTGGCAAGTAGCCTCGTCCTCGGTTTGGGGAAGCACCCGCGTCTCCCTCTCCACGTCTGGTCCACATCATCCCTAGTCCCCCTAGAGCACGTAGCAGGGGAAGGAAATGCTGAAATCTGCCACCTGGCTCCCACCCACTCTCCTTGCTCTCACATTCCTGAGGCTGTGGCCCCTCTGAGAGGGAAAGGCCTGGGCTGAACGGGCTGAAAGGTGTGCCTCCCTCATGCAGGCCTTGAGGGGACTCAGTGAGCTATTTGCAAGTTCCCAAACCTTGCAGCCATACCCCAAAGAGCACCTTGGAGAGGAGCCCTGCATCCTTCTGGGAAGGGTCAGAGGAACAGAGCTGGGCAGGATCCCAAGGGAATCTGTTCGTATCTAAGTGCCATGCTCACTCATTCATTGTCAGTTGGCCAATAAACATTCGTTGAGCCCAACATTGTGCCAGGCTCTTTCCTGCGTGCTGTGGATAAAGGGATGAATCAAACAGTCTGTTTTTCAAAGAGCTCGCAATCTAATGGGGAGACGGATATGGATACAAGCAATGACCTAACACTGTGCTCAATGCCACAAAGAAGGGAGCAAAGGTGCTATGTATTTACTCATGCAAAACTTATTTTGCATCTGCTATGTGCTGGGTACTGTTCTGTGTACTGGAGTGGAGATATAGGAGTGTACAAAAACAAAACAAAACATTCCCTCTCTCTTGGAGACTATAGTCTAGGGCTGCGGATGCACATAGTAAGGGCACAGAACTCTGACTAAGGAGTGTATCAAGCTAGGTCCCATTAGGAAAGCAGAAACCATGCCAGGCCTTTCAGCAGAGGAAATTCAATGCAGGGAACATATTACCCAGCATGGAAGTGCTGAGAAATCAAACAGGGGATAATGATATCACCCCAAGATTAGCAGCAATGGATAGCCACTGCCACTCCTACGGGCCAGAGGGACAGCTGGAGGGGATGGACTTACCAAAACTGGAAGTCAGGGCCCTCCAGCCACTGCTAGAATCATGGTGGAGGCTGAGGACCACAAGGTGGAAGCGAGGACCACGCGGGAGGACCTGTCCAGAGACAGCTGCGGTCAGAGAGAGGATGAAAAGACAGGATGAAAAGCATTCTGCAAGAAAAGAGAAAGAAAGAAAGAAAGAAAGAAAGAAAGAAAGAAAGAAAGAAAGAAAGAAAGAGAAAGAGAAGAAAGAAAAGAAAAGAAAAGAAAAGAAAAGAAAAGAAAAGAAAAGAAAAGAAAAGAAAAGAAAAAGGGAAAGGGAAAGGAAAGGAAAAGAAAAGAAAAACACTCTGCCCTCTTATGTATTCCCGTCTGGGATAGGCAGAGGTATGGCCCCCAAGATTTGCTACCCTAATCCCTGGAACTCTAGGTATGATGAGATATCATGGCAAAGGGACTTTACAGATGCATTTATGATTCCTAATCTGGATTATCCACGTGGGCACAATTTAACCTTATGATCCCTTAAAAGCAAAGAAATTTCTCTGGCTAGAAGCCAGAGATGGGGCTGATGGAGAAATCGGAGTTCAAGTGTGAGACAGAGCCAATAGTACATTGCTGGCTGGGAGATAACAGAGGGCCACGCACAAGGACTAGAGAATGGCCTCTAGGAGCTAAGGGGGGGGGGTCCCAGCTGACACCCAGCACAGAAGTGGGAGCTCAGTCCTTCAACCAGGCAGCACCTGCCTGTCCTCCTCCTAGGCTTCTCTGTAGGCGTGTAACTCATCTGCCTGGGCAGGAGGGAGAGGTGTTGAGATGACCTGAAGTTTCTGGCCTGGGCTCCCCACGCTTCTCCTTTTTGTGGGCACCTGGACAGGATTCCTGATCTTTGCCCTCTTTGCCAGTTCTCAAAACTGGCACGTTGGGCCATGTTAGGCCATCTGACTGAATGCTACTGGACCAGTGGTTCTGAAAGTGGGGTGCCTGGGCCAGAAGCATCAGCATCACCTGAGAGCTTATTAGAAAAGTAAATTCTTACACGGCCTCCCCCCGACCATGTCAACTGACTCAGAAGCACTGGTGGTAGATTCTGGAAATCTGTGTCTTCCAGAGCCCTCCAGGAGATTCTGGTGTATCGTAAGATTTGAGAACCCCTGTGCTAGACCCTGAGCTGCTTGAGGGCAAGAATCCTACCTCTCTCTCCACCTAGTACCTAGGTCACTGTCTGGTCTTCAGTGGATACTTGCAGATATTTCTTGGGCGGATGGTGGGTGAATGAATGAATGAATGAATGAGAGGTCATTTATCTCTGTCTGAACCTGTCCCTTTTCATCTTTCACACTGTTTCTGCTCCTGCTGGGATTCGGGCACTTCCCAGGCCAGTGCCAGGGGCTGCAAGTATGCCAGGTGGCAGCAGATGGGACCTACTTTGGAGACCTGTGCCCCGCCCAGGGAAGCTACCTGTGGGTGCGGTACCAGTGCCAGGAAGGTGAGTCCTCAGCAAGAAACAAGGAATTCCCTTGTTTCTACACCAGGTCCAGAGGGAGGAGCCTCCCATGGGAGCCGATCTGTGTGCGAAGAGACTTCCTGACTCATAGCTGATTCCCTGCAGCCTGAACCCCCTGAAGTGGCCGAGTCTCATGGGGTAAAGAGTTTGAGGCTACTGTTGCAGAAATGAGCTGTCAAGCCAGAAATAAAAAATGTGTATTTTTTAACTCCCAGGACCCTTCCAATGAAATATCATGGGTGACCCAATAAACACGTCAGACAAAACCAGTATTGCATGACTGAAAGAAGTTAAAAGATGTCTCGCTTTTCCACACCCCATGCCCACCCAACCACCACCCTGCACACAAGTCCCTGTGTGCATTTTAGAACACACAGGGACTTTTAAACACTACAAATTTCGAAAGCCATAAAAATAGTCCATATTACTACACTTTATAAATATATAAATATATTTTTAAATAATATATATAAATATATATATGTAGTAATATATATTACTACACTTTATAAATATATATAAATATATATAAATCAAGAAGGAAGAATTCCTCCCTTCAATTCTATAGTCCTACTCTCCTTAAGGAAACCACTGTTAAATGTTTAGCTTAGAGTAAGTTCTTCTCTGCCTTTTAAACTGTTTTCATAGACATGACTGTGTATGAATGGGACATAAAATGTACTCATGTTAAATATATTAGTTTATAGCTCAATATTTTTTTTTACTTAATAATATATCCTGGATGTCTGCCTTTTAAACTGTTTTCATAGACATGACTGTGTATGAATGGGACATAAAATGTACTCATGTTAAATATATTAGTTTATAGCTCAATATTTTTTTTTTTTTACTTAATAATATATCCTGGATGTCTTTTCCAGTCACAACCTTATTCTTTTAATGGCTGTGCAGTATCCCATCATAAGACTGTGTCAGAATTTATTGGACTGGTCCCCTGCTGATGGACATTTAGGTTGCTTCTGATTTTTGCTGTTAAGTGTCACTCTGTAGCGCTCACTTTTGTGCATATATCTTGACATGTGCCTGATCATTTTTAGAGGCAAATCCCTAGTAGAGGGAATGCTGGGTCCTAGGGTATATGCTTTTTAAATGCTAATAGAGATTGCAAATTACACTCCAAAACGGCTGCACTGATTTACATTCCCACTAACCGTGTACATGAGTGCCACTTTCCCCTACGCCATCGTCCAGGGAATTAGTCACAACAGCACCAACAGGAAGGAGAGAGCGTGAGTGATGGTGCAGCGAGCTCTGAAGGGAAGAAGTGACTCAGGGAATGCTGGGGTCCCCAAGGGCCATCCAAGAGAGCAGGGTCTGTGGGTATAGGAGGGAGGACCGCACAGAGATGAGGAGAGGCCAGGTTTCACCAGCAACATCGGTTTGCTAGGCACGCTTGGGTGGAGTAAGAGCAGGATGTCTTCATTCTGTTTTCTGGGAAGAAGAGGCCATGCGGTTTGGCAGTGGTTTCCATTCGGTGGTTTTGCTAATGGACAAAAGGTGCCCTTTGGAGGTCCGCCAGTCGCAGTGTGACTGTCATTGGACCAATGTGTTGCTTCGGCCAGTGGGTATACTAGGTCTAGAGACCCCGGACCAGATTTCCTGCCCCAACTTTGATTTCAAATATCCTGCCCCCTTGTGAACCAGTGAGTTCTGATCACAGTGTTTCTGATTTGTATAAGGAGAGACTTTATCCAGCATTCCCCCATCCCGTGCCCCCACCACAGTGCCCAGGAGGGCCGAGCAACAATCCAAGTTTCCTCAGATAGCTGTGAATCAGGACAGCAACAACTTTCGGAGCAGCTCAGGAAAGTTCTTTTTGTTTACATTCAGCTCCTTCTATCTCTTCCTTCAACATTAGTGCTTGGAAACTGAAAGATTATGCTGCACAAAATAGCCCAGGGCTGTATGAAACCCTGGCAAACTCTACCCCACTCCCCATCCTCCATGCTAACTTTGAAAGCTCAGTTATAAAATTTAATGTGCACTAAATGGCTTACAATGAATCATCAGCCACCTTAGCCCAGTCAATTTTCCTAAAGGTGCTTGGCTTTTTGTCTTTTTAAACATGATAAAATACATTTAGACAATCAATAGAATCCTGGTTAAATAAATTAGGGTATATTGTGCAGCCATTACAAAGAACAAGGCAGCTCTAACTGAATTCATTCAAAACAATCTCCAAGATATACTAAGTGAAAAAAAATGGAGGGTGTCAAATAGTGAATATACATCATGCACCATCTGCATACATAGGAAAGCATGGATGTGCTCGGGAATGTGTAGATATCCCTGGAAGGCGACCCTGGATACTGGTAACAGTGATTGCCTCTGTGTGTGTGGGGATGTGCTGAAGAAGGGAAGGGAGGGTTTCTTTTCATTCTGAACCCTTTATACATTTCAAATTTTGTAACTTGGTCACCTATTACCTATGAATTAAAAACAAAATTCAAAAGAACCTTAAAAAGTAAAAATAAAATTAAGAAACCTTTGAAAGCCCCCCCTAATGATGAAGGACAAGTGGATAGAAGAGAGTAGGTTTTAAACAGAAGCATGCAATTTTGATTTCTGATGGCACACAGCATTTCCCTTTTTGATCTGCAGGCCTCCAGCTGATGGTGTCCAATGAGAATTTCATCTTTGACAATGTCACCATTTCCCTGACATGGCTTCTCTCTCCCTTCATTGGAAACCTGTCATGTATAATCAGTACAGGAGATGGCCACACTTTTGATCCCTACTACCCCCCCAGGTAAGAGGAATCTGAGACTTAAGTAGGGCTGTATCAGTCAGTTTCTGCTGCATAACAAAACATCCCAAACTTAGTAGCTTACAGTATTATTTCTCTGGCTTCTTTGGATCAGCTAAGTGGCTTTGCTTATCTGGGCCAGTTCACCCTGGGGGTGGATGGCCTCAAAAGTCCTCACTTGCATGTCTGGTGGTTAGCTGAATGTTGGTTATGGGTGTGTGTTGCTCATCACACAACAGGCTAGCTTAGCCTCACTGGCATGGTGTATGAGGGTTTCTAGCAGCAAGTAAGAACAAGGCCTAATGTGCAAGCATCTTTCAAATCTCTACTTGTGTCACATTTTCTAATGTCTCATTGGCCAAAGCAAGTTCCATAGCCAAGCCCAGGTTCAACAGATGGGAGAAACAGCCTCCACCTGTTGATGGAAGGAATGGCACAGCCACAACACCAAGGAGCATACATTCAAGAAGGGGAGGAAGTGGCACTCACAGGTTTTCTCATGATGGAGGCCACATGCGCAGTCACAAAGAGCTGGGTCCTTTTGGCTTGGTTCTGGGTAGAATCTCTCCTGAGTGACCGTCCAAAGAATCGGTAATGAGGTGAAGATGCTCATCTGGGTGTGCGAATGTTTTCTGTTGGCAAGAATGATAAAAAAAATGATAGTAGCAACATTAAAAACAGTCCAGCCAAGCAACTTTCATGTATAATCTCACATATAATCTCATTTCACCCTCACTGCAACCCTATCTGATAGAATAGCCAACCTGCCACACACGCTATTGAATAGTTGAAATGTGGCAGGTCTTAAGATACGCTGTAACTGTGAAATACATGCAGGATTTTGGAGATTTAGTGCCCTCCATCTAACCTCCCATAAAAAATGTAAAATATCTAATTTTTACATTGGTTGCATGTTGGAATGAAAGTATTTTAGATATATTGGGTTAAAGAAAATAAATTATTAAACTTAATTTGACCTATTCTTACTTTTTCAATGTGGCTGTCAGAACATACAAACATGCGGCTCACACTGTGTTTTTATTGGATAGCGCTGAGCTAGTAATCATTATCTTGTTTTTATGGACAAAGCCACTGAGGCTCAGAGGGGTAGAGCAGCATTGCCCAAGCCATGCAGCTAGTGAGTGGCAGCATGGTAGTGCAAGACAGGACTGTCTGGCATCAAAGCTGAGGCCCTAAAGCCCCCATGCTGGATTACACAGCATGGGGCACCAGGGCCTGAAGGGGCTGTGCTCTGAATCCTCTAGGGGAGCAGAGCCTCCCCAGCCTGATAAGAGACTGAACCCAGTTCATAACATTTCAAAGTCTTACCTGGGCCTGGGGTAAGCTCTTTTCTGCTCTGCTGGGTGCCCGAGAATGTTCCAGAATTTTCAGATGCTCATTGGGTTTGGCGGCTCCTTCCAGGGGTCCTCAGTTCAACATGAATCCCCGGGGAAATCCTGAAGGCCCTAACTCCACAACATCTGCAACTCTACCTTGTGGGAGCTAGAGGTTCTGAATCCAGCCCTGTGCATACTCTGCTTGCAGGAAGCCCTGGGTGGGGTGGGTCCAAGAGGGGCCAGCTCTATCCGTGGCCCAAATCTGTCCCACTGAGTGCCGGTTTCAAACTCAACAGTCCTCTGTGGTCTCAGGTATCCTTCTGTGCCATCAAAATAAAATGCCTTGTCCGGAAGCTAAGGTTCTAATCCCAGCAAGACAATCCCTGGTCTTGGGTTTCCATTTCCTTCCCTGTTGCATTTATATTGATGACTGCCTTGTTTGTTTCCTGGAGTAAAATGAGAAATTACATGTGAAGATGCTCTGGGGAAGAAAATGTTTAAGTGACATAAATGCCCATGACCCTGTTCTGCAGGTTTCTTCCTCCTTGCTACCATTTCATTGGTAAAACAACAAATGCTCAGCTACACAATCTTCCAGCCCCCAAATTTTAAACAACTTGCATTTGGCATTAGTCAAAATTCACTGTCAGTAGCTCTCTAAGACCTTTAGTTAAACAAGCACATTCCAGTAATGAACAAACAGTAGCTAAAAATTGGAGAAAATGGAACAAAATGCTAGAATTTGTCAACTCTGGATGGTGAGGCGAAGGGTGTTATCTTGCTCTCCGGATTCTCTGTGATTTTTTGATAATTGAAGAGAAACAATAATCAGTGTTTTACATTTGCAGTCCCTCTCGGCATTAGCTCGAAGCCAAAGCCACTGGAATTTCTTTTCTTTCCGAAAGAAATAGATGGTGACACCATCTGCCATCACTCCTCTCAAATAATCCAATTTCATCTATTTTAAAAACTTGTTGGACTTTGAAACTACCTGGCCACCACCTTCTATAATTTTTGTTAAATTGGGGAGATGTATTTCTGATGCTTTCTTAGCACGAGCAGCCTCAGCTAGAATTTTAGGAATGGCATGAGGTTTAAGCACACAGAAGTCACATAACTTGTGTGAACATCACTTTGGTTTTCTCTCAGGTGTTTGTACAGAACCCTGCTTCTGCTTAACTCCTTGTTAAGCTAAAACCTAAATCAGACACTTCAGCTCTGTTGTAGACAGATAGCATGAGCTGATTGGGGAGAATCCAATCTCAAATAGAAACAGCATAATAAAAGTCAAAGAATTTCTCTTTTAGAAGCTCCTTTTCACCTTGCATTCCCCATGTCTTGTGTTCATTTGAACCTAAGGCTGTTTTGCTTTACTGTTTGTTGTGGAAAAATGTCTTTGTTTCTGAAATTTATTATGCACCTTATGGAACAATTTGCTAAGGTGAAATTTGTCCTTGTCCAGTGCTGGGTAACTTAGCGCCACCTACTGACATATTCGGAGATTGTCGTCATTTTGGGGTCTATTCCGAGCTGCCTCTGCACACAGCTGAGTCTGCAGGGGAGACTTCCCGGAAATCGGTAATTCTCAAGACAACACAAAACTTAGAGTGACCTAGATGTACACAGAATGTTGGGAGGCTCAGAGGAATCGTGTGGAAGGTGAAGTGAAGGTCACAAAGGACTGAAGTCGTTTGGGGGAACCAGGCAGGACCAGAGGAGGTACAGCAAGGGAGGTCATGGATATGAAGGGGTTGAGGTCCCCTCACGGAACTTAGAGCCCCGTAGTACAACAGGATTTCAGAGGTGTGTGGGGAAAAATGAAAGACAATGCTGGAAAACTCAAAAGGGGTCTGCTGATGAACAGCCTTGCTGCCAGCTAGTTTAGAGAAATTGTTTTCGGAGAATATGTAGGTTGGGTACCGGGAAACTGATTTGTGGCACAGGTTTCCTGGGGGGTACCTGGATGGAGAAGGGGCAGAAGTTGGACTGGGATACACTAGCAACACAGGCCCCTCCAATACCCATAGAGAACTCTAGAGCTAGGACCTGTCTTGATTCAAGGCAAGAGAGTGGAACCTTTGTACTCTGGTCCTGGGCAGCCATTTGAGGCAAGGTGGGATTTCGGGGGAGGCAGCTCCCTTTAGCTAAGGGAAATTCCTGGAGATGGATTCAGCTGTGAGCCCTCCAGCACTAACAGGCCAAAGTGCTGGGGGGATGCAGACCTCGGTCTCAGAGGACAGACTCTCGGTGATGTGCATCCACTCAGAGGATATATAAGAATCTTTAGGCATTCAGGTACATGATCTGTGATTGTTAATATTATTGCAAATATTGCTACTATCACTTGGTAATTTAAGGACTAAATGGGACTAAAAAGAAGAAAAGAACTGGCACAGAGTTGATTCTCAGAAATGAACAACTGTGGCCATTATATTCATATTACATAGAAGTAGACACTACCTTTATTTCTAAGAGGCTAAGTGGCATAAATGTCATCCTATTATTTAAAAAAAATACAATATTTGAGTCCATTACATGCCAGGTACTTACTCAGCCATGGTC
Source organism: Martes martes (assembly GCF_963455335.1). Taxonomy (NCBI): domain Eukaryota; kingdom Metazoa; phylum Chordata; class Mammalia; order Carnivora; family Mustelidae; genus Martes; species Martes martes. The sequence continues at coordinate 7,284,781 of NC_137905.1, forward strand.
TCATGTAAACCCTAGAATGACCCAGCCGGGAATGGCTCTCACCTTGTTATATGGACAAGGGCACTGAGACATTAGGTTATGCAGGTGACCGATGGAGCTCTGGAGAACTCACTTCCAGCTTCTGACCCTCTCCACTCCACCACACTGCCCGATCTGTCCACGAAGCTGGCTAGCAACTTGTGAGTGACATTAACAAAATAACACCTTGGTACTCATAACAGACCTTGGTACTCATAACAATTGGACATTATGAGCAAAGATAAAAAATGTGAGCTATCTTCTCCATTTTCTTTCTAAAAGCCACATCCCATTAATGTCAACTACTAAGCAGCATGTACAAATCAGTGAGTGGCAGTATCTTAAAGTAATTTTTAAACTTTTTATTAAAGCATAGATACATGCAAAAAAATGCACAAAAAGACACAGCTCAGTTAATTTTTACACAGTGAACACCCATGTAACTAGCACTCATATCAAGAAACAAAACAAGACCTGCCTCCCAGGAATCCTCCTCAGGCCCCCAGTAGTACTGAATCTTACCACTACGAATCAGTGCAACCTGTTTGAAATTTCTATAAATGGAATCATAAAGTGTACTCATTTTTGTGTCTGACATCTGTTCAACAGTACATTTTTGAGATTTGTCCATATTGTTGTGCACAACCATGATTTGGGTTTTTTTCTCATTCTTATATAGCATTCCATTGTATGGACATTCTTCAGTTTACTTATCCATTCTAGTGTTGACAGTCCTTTTGGGTGGTTTCCCATTTGGCAATTACAAATTGCACAGTTGTGAACATTTGAGCACGTGTCTTCTGGTGCACACATGTACATGTTTCTGTTGGGTTTGTACCCAGGAGTGGAATTGCTGGCTCATAGCATCATAACAGAAATGTTTAGTTGTTGCCTCTGTTGCTTTGTACTCTGAGCATATCTTCTCTTTGTTGGCAGCAGTTTCTAAAACCACTTTGTTGTCTTTTCCCTTGGGTGAGCTCACTGGGAGACAAATCAGGAAAAATCCGTTTCTCTGCCTTTTAGTCCTGGGCAATTTCAGTTGGCAGCAGAGTTCAGAAAATGGAATGAGTTGCTTCTTCCAGGCAGATCCCTGAAAAACAGGCCAGATTTTGCTATTCAAAACCATCCTTCACATTTCTCTAAAGAGTCAGTGTTTTCTTGTTCTGAAATCTACATAGTCTGATATTAATAAAGCCTTCTCCATCATTTTTTCATTAGTGTTTGCTGGTGTAGCTTCTATACTTGTACTTTTAACGTATCTTTATCATCGTATTTAAAGTGGGCTTCTTGTAGACGGTCTTTGGTTGTGTCTTGGTTTTTTAAAATCCCATTTGGCACAATAATTGTTGTGTTTAGACTATTTGTATGTAATTATTGATATAGTTAGGTTTAGGTCTACTATATTTTGTTACTTGTTTTCTCTTCGCCCTTCTGTTTATTTTTCCCTCTGTTCCTCTCCTTTCTTGTCTTCTTTTGGAGTATTTGCATATTTTTAGTATTCCATTTTAACATATCTATTATTTGGTTCTCTTTATTACCTTTCTAGTAATTGTTTCAGGGATTACTATATATATATCTAATCTTTCATTGTCCAAATGGAGTTAATATTGACTTCAGTAAAATGTTGAAGCCTTACTGGCATATAGGTCCCTTTGCCCACCCTCCTTTATAATTGTCCTATGTAGGACACTTACATACATTGAAAACCCTTTTCAACAGTCATACACATTTAAAGAACTTAAGGGAGAAAAGTAGCCTATTCATTTACCAAAATAATTAGCCATTACTTGTACTCTCCCTTCATTCCTGAAATTCCAAGTTCCCCTCTGATATTTCCCATCAGCTGGAAAAACTCCCTTAACCATTTTTTTTTTTTATAGCAGCTTTTCTGACAACAAACCCTCTTAGAGGATTTCTTTATTCCTGAGAATGTCTTCATTTTGCTTCACTCCCTGGAAGATTTTTCTGCTTGATATAGAATTAAGTTTTGAAAGTTCTTTTGTTTCAACACTTAAAGATGTTGCCACTGTCTTCTGACCACCATGGATTTCTGAGGGGAGATCTACACTCATTCACCTGTCTACATGTAATTTGCCATTTTTTCCAGCAGTTTGATTTTTTGATTTATCTCATTAATCTTTGATTTTTGGCAGTTTGATAACTATACGTGTGGGGATGGTTTTCTTTACCTTTTTTTCCCTTGGGGGGGGGGGTCTGTGGAGCTTCTTGAATCTTTAAATGTAGGGTTTTCCCAAATTGAGGAGGTTTTCACCATTATTTCCTCAGTATATTTTTCTACACCAATCTTTCTCTTCTCATTGGTACCCCAATGACACAAATATTTTATCTTTTCATACTGTCACATAGATTGGTGATGCTCTTCTCATTTTAAACAACTCAATATTTTATTAATATTTAAATGTATTTAACATCTGTTCTTCAACTTGGATGCTTTCTCTTGCTCTACGTTCAAGTTCACCAACTTTCCTCTGTTGTCACTATTCAGCTATTGCAGGCATCTAGTAAAATTTTTTTATTTCAGGTATTGTGGTTTTTTCCTAAAATTTCATTTTTTAAAAAATAATTTCTGTTTCTCTGCTCAGAATGTCTAGCTTTCCATTCATTTAAAGAGGATTTACTTTAATGTCATGGAGCTTGGTTATGATGGTGGATTTCAAGTCTGTCTGATAATTTCCACCCCTGAGTCATCTACAGGCTGACATCTATTATGTTTTCCCTTGAGACTGGATCAAATTTTCCTCATTCTTTGTATATCAGGCAATTTTGGATTGTATTCTGGACATTTTGAGAGTAGGTTCTGAGACTATGGATCCTGTTAAAATCCTCTGGAAAATGGCTTGTTGTTTGTTTTGTTTTAGCTGGCAGCACCCCCGGTTAGACTCAGACCACACTTCACGACTTGCCTTCTGTGAGCCGTGTTTCCCACGTCCATTCAGTTTCCAAAGCTGTTTGGGTCTGCCCCACACATGTGGCACTCCGGGTGGTGTTTATGTTGTAGTCTGACTTCAACAAAGCCTTGGCTGTGTGTCTTTGGGGCTGTTTTGCACCTGCATAATTTCTGGGTGAGGTCATGGCTTGTGCTGGGTTGTTCACGGAAGTGGGGGATCCTTCTCTCCAGATCTCTCCTTTTCAGGGTTTCCCCCACAGTCTCCAGCTCCCACAGTCTCCATTGCGCCTCCGGCTAGAAAGATGGGTTTTCTCTTGGGGATTTTGTGTTTGCATCCCCTTAAGCAGTCAATGAAGCTCTGAGGGAGGACAGCCTAGGTCAGGGCCGAGAGAGAAACAAGAGAACACAAAACAAACAGATATTTTCCCTGTGCTTTCAAGCTCATTGGGTCCCTTTCCCTGGTTCTCTGGCTAAACAGAGGGTTTTTCTCTTGGGGTTTATGTTTTCTTCATCCATTGTGCAGTTTCATGACTCAGGCTACCCTATGGACAAAGCCAAGAGATAAAGGAGGTTAAAAAGGACACAAAACAGGAAAATCCCATCTTTATGGATAATTCTTAAAGTTTTTACTTTCTTCCCCACCTGTCTGCTGTTGTTTACTTTTCAGGATCTTTAGGAAGTTTCTTTTTGAAATCTGCCCAGGGTTTTCATGGTAATCAGTGGAAGAAATAGGCTGTGGTGGGCTTACACTGTGGTGGCCAGCACCAAAAGTCAGGTTACTGTTTTCCATGCTTTTTCACAAATATGCTCATTTGTCAAATATTTCTCAGCATCCACTCTGTGCTGGGCACTGTGTTGGTGTCAGATTTATAATGGAGAATTAGACAGACACTGTGTGGACAACCTTGCAGAGAAGAATGAGAGTGATTGAGCAAGCACACAAGGGATGAGTGCCACCCAGGAAAAGCAACGAAGCTACAGCATTTCCTTCATAGGGAACCAAAGGAAGGTCTCCTCGAGGAGGCGATGTTTAAGCTGAGAACAGAAGGAACAGCGTGAGTGTGAGCAGACATGGGCAAGAGCCTTCCCAGCAAAGAATAGCACACTTGCAGGCTTTGAGGCAGACAGGAGGTGGCACATTCCAGGAACTGAAAAGAGGTCGGACTGGGCATTGAGCTAGGGGGCTGTGGCAGGAGATGGGGATGAGGTCAGGAAGGCAGGTCATGTGGGTCTTCACAGGCCCTGTTAGAGATTTTTAATTAGTTTTATTGGGAAAATGAGAAGCAAAACATACCCATAATTCTGATATATTTGGGCTAGGGTCCCATTTTACACATGGGAAAATATGGCTCAGAAAGGTAGACTGGGGCATAGTATTTTACAGATGAAGCAAGGAAGACCCAGAAAGGGGATTTATGTGAGCCACAGAAGAAATAAATAGCAGAAAAAGGACTTGTAACCAAATATTCAACTCCCTGGCTGGTTATTGCTCTTTCTTTCACTTCTACCTGCTCCAGACATTTCCACTTAATCTTTATGAACACCAACAGCTTGGCTGAGTGGCATCTCTTTCTTCATTTGTTTCTTTGCATAGCAGGGGAGTGTGAGGCAGGTGAGTGCATGGGTGCACACATGTGTGAATGTATGTGTGTGTGTGTTCCTAACACTGGTAACACCGACTATTGCCAGCAGATCATCCAGCAACATCATCCACCAGTTCACAGCCCCTGGGGAATTCACTGTGTTTGCTGAATGCACAACCACTGAGTGGCATGTGATGGCTCAGAAGCATGTGACAATCCGAGACAAGATAGAGAAGCTCAATGTGACTGGGTGCTCCGGCCTGTCCAAGTCAGGAGCCAGCCCTCTTTGCTGCACTGTCTTCGGGGACCCATTGTGGATTCAGGTGGTGCTTGATGGAGGTGAGTCTACAGAAATGGTCAAGGTCAAGGCAACCTTGATTTTCCCCAAATCTATCCATCCAACTCCCAGGCTTAGGCACTCAGGTCAGTTTTTTTAGCTCATTTTTTAGCTCATTTACTTAGCTCATTTTTTAGCTCATTTACTTAGCACCTAGTACGTGCCTGCAACTGGTCTAAGTGCTTTACATGTACTAGTTTTACCTCCATGTACTATTACATGTTACTACTATTATCTCTATTTTACAGATGAAGAAACAGAGGGAAGGTTCAGAAATTGGCTCAAAGTCTTAAGCCCAGTAAGCTAGTGAATCTCTCAGCCTTCTGAATGCCATTTTTGCATGCCCACAGTCCCATAAGAAGAACTGAATTTCTAAGTCACTCCTTGTTGGGGGAACTTGACTAGGACTGGGAGAGCTATCAGCTGGGACTGAGGCCATCCCAGTGCAGCCAGCACTGCCCAGCTTGGCACAGTGATGCTGCCCCCAGTCAGGACTGCTAGTCAGTGACAAGCACTGCTCCAGCCACAGCAGCTCTTATGGCTGGTGTCTGCTCTGATTGGCCAGTTTCTTTTCTGATTGGTCACAGAGGCCATTCTAATTGGTCATTGTGTCCATTTTGATTAGGCAAGGTGTCCCTTCTGCTCCACCACAGCATCTATTCCGATTGGTCACAGTGTCCATTCTGATTTATCAAAATATTCATCCTATTTTGTCAGGAGGGACCCATGCAATTTCACTTGTTGAATACTCCTGAATGTCATCCCTTTTCTCAGTAGAGACCCTACCAGCTAAGACCCACCCTCACTGGAGGCAGCATCTTTCCTGCAGGCACAGGCCCAATTTGCGACCTGGACAGAAGCCTGTTGAGGTAAACTGCGTTGACATGGAGCTGCAGAGGTGAGGACGTGACTCAGTCCCACCTCGCAGCTCCCAGAGCCTCACTCAGCAGGGACTTCACAGAGCCATTGCGGGTCCTTAAACGCGGTACTTGGGGCTCCTCTCTGTTCTGGTGTCCTTGTCGGCCGAAGGTGGCTGCTCTGTGCACCTGGGAAACCTAAAATAATCCTTCATTTATTTTTCATTCTACAAATATAACTGAGTGCCTGCTCTTTGCCGAGTGTGGGGAGAGGGAGCAGTAAATGGGCGAGTCAGAGGGCTAACGTTACTTGGCAGCGTCAGCTGCATCATCCTTGCTCAAACAAGAAAATATACCCGCTTGGTTTCTATTGGAGAGAATCATAATTTGGTGGTTTAAATCAGATTTTCAGAGTCAACCACAATATTCCGCTGGACAGCCAGTGCCAACCTGTAAGGGAGCCCCATCTTAATGGGGACAGGCTGCGTGTTCCTGAGGAGCAGGGTTCCAGACAGTCTGCTACAGAGGTGGAAGGAAACGGCTTCAGCTGCTCCTGCCCAGAACAAGACTGGAGGCTAACTGTCATGCATAAAAATCAGCCATGCCTCGGGAGATGCTTCCTTCTTAGCCTTCTTCCCTCCAAGGCCAAACCTGTCAACAAAATGTTCTCAAATCTTTATTACAGACCCTTAAGTTTATGGGTAACACATGCATAGTATAAATTAGAATGTGCAGATGAGCAGAGAGGACCCAAAAAGAAAAATCCTTCATGTACCCATTACTCAGAGATAACCACAGTTAATACTTGGGGTTGGGACTCACCCTTCCACATGTCTTTATGGCTATACCATGCCCCTAGCTATATCCAGAACTTGACCTCAGAGCTAGTCTTGATTACCTTGGTACAGTCTACAGCATGGTTGTTGTCAACATTCTTAAATATTTCTTATCCCACATAGGAACAGGGGTGACTTACACTGTGTTGTCAGGCAACACAAGCCTGGCTGAGTTCACCACACTGAGGGGCCTTCTACCCTACAATCTGACCCTGGACCAAGCAGCCCAGCAAAGGATTGGCCCCGGGATGCACCACCTGGAGATCCGAGCCACCAGCAACACCACCACCTCTGCACCCTCTAGAAACATCACAGTCCACTTCGTGGAGCCTCTGTCAGGGCTACAGGCCTCCTGGGGTTCTGACCACTTGGAGCTTGGACAAGACCTACTGGTCAACGTCTCGGTGGCTCATGGTATCCCAGAGGGGCTGACCTTTGAAGTGGCAGGACTCAATGCAACCTTCACCCACCAAGAAGAAAGCCTCAAGGGGCCATTTGGGATTTACCATGTGGCAGTTCCTCTTGAAGGTACTTGGGGTTGGTGGACCCCCTTTCCAAACTTCCTTCCTCTTCCCTTCCAGACTTGGGTGTCCAGCATCCTGCCAGCCAGTTTCAGTGTGTCCTGGTCACAAACCTGGTTCATAGCATCCAGCCTGTGTCACAAAAATAAGGAAGAGACTTATTATCTGCCCTCATAGAGTTCAGAGTCACGGGAGTTCTCAATTCTGGCCCTTCTGACATTTGGGACTGGGCCATACTTTGTTGTGGGGCTGTCCTGCACATTGTAGGATGTTCAGCAGCATCCCTGGCTTCTATCCACTAGATGCCAGCAGCTCCAGGCCCCAAAGTCCCACACACAGAAATGCCTCCAAACATTGCCAACTGTCCCCTGGACAGCAAAATCTCCCCCACTGAGAACCACCAGAGGAGGGCTGGAGTAGTCCAATTTTTCCATCATTTCTAGAGGAGTGTGTGGTTCAGGAAGCTAGTCCATGCCCTTGGGGGAGAGACAGAGGTAAAAACAAGGGTGGGAGAGGGAGGGAGAAGAGAGGAAGTGTCACGATGCTGGCTGGAACAGAGATAGAGTGACAGACTGGCTGGCACCACCAGGGGAGGAGACCACAGCAGACATTTGCATTTAATCTGGAGAGAACAGAGAGTCCTTCAGGGCAGTACGGTGAGGTCAGCAGGCAGGAATGTGATGAGGGTCACAGAGCCTCCAGCCCACCCAGAACCTTGCCCCCGGGGTCCCTGGCCCTGGGTCTCAGAGGTATGTCAGAAAGAGGGAACATTATGCAGGTGTGGGGTTATCATGCCCTCAGCAGCAGAGCTGGCAAAAGACATAGCAGGTTAAATGACAGATTTGAGAAGAAAAACACTGGAACTTTGCCAGGTATCAGAGGTCTAGCTTGAAACAGGGAGAATCCAGAATGAAATGAAATGACAATGGAAAATACGTACAATATATAGGCTATAATTCAAATGCAAATTAATTTTTGTCTTCTATAAAAGTTGCTTGGCAGGGGATAATAGATAAAATCTTTGCAGGCCCTATGAGGTTTTGGCTTACTCTTAGATGATAAGTAGTCTTCTCCCCACAAGAAAAACAGATTTGGATGGCTCTAGGGATGAAGGGGGTGAGGAGGAAGGAGAGGGAACCAGGTAGGACAGAAATCCTCACTTGGGGGCATTGGCTCAGTCCTAGCTGGCCTTGCTGTCAGGGCCCAGCAGATGTTTGCAGCTGTCTCTTATGGGAGCTTCTCTGGGCTTCTGAGGCCCCTGCTGTGTCCCTCAGCTCCCGGGATGGGGGTGATGCCTCTCCCTCAGCTGGCCACAGCTATCCAGCTGCTGCTGCTTCTGGATCACCAACAAGGTCACTCTCTCTTCTCATTCTTGCTGCCCTTTCCAGCACTCCCTCTCCCCTAGACAAACATCTGGTCTGCAGAAAATTCTCACCTTTTCCTTGGCCAGCTACCGGTAGTGACTGTAGTTTTTTCCAAAGGCAGGAATGCAGAACTTTCCTCCCTCCCTCTCTCCCTCTCACTCCATCCTCTGTCATAGACCATCCTCCCAGGGCATGAGTAAGGAACACTTCCATGGGGGTCCTCAACCTCAAAGAGCACCCATTCACCTTTCCAAGGGTCCCCTCTCATGAGTTTCCCTCTAGACTTGAGAAGGGAGCACCCACTGCCCTTCCCCATGACGGAAGAGGGGTGGGATACATATGAACCCCAAATAAGTCTTACAAATTCTTTTCCGTTTTCTACCCCTCAATCTTTTAAAAGTTCTGCCATGTCTTTCCTTCTGCTGGAATCTCCCCTCAAAGGATGAGTACTATTGGTCCTTTGAACTTTAGTTTTAGCCCCGCCATGAACCATGATCCATGAAGTGATCCCCTGCTCTGTGCCCACAATGCCCCCATACCAATTTCTGCCAAGGGTTGGCACTTGGTCTCCTGCATATCTACTAGACTATAAGGACCTGAAGACAAAGACCACATTTCATTCATCTCTGCGTCCCCAGAGCCTTGCACCATGTCTGGTATACAAGAGGGGTTCATTAAATGCTCAGATGATGAAAGATTCAAATTCTGCCATCAGTGGAACTGAGAAGTACATGCTAGGAGAGCTGTCTTAGCAGAAGTCAAACAAGTTATTACAACACCCATAATTCTCTACCCTTTGCATTGCAGGTACCTTTCTGGTCACTGTGATGGTGAGGAATGCCTTCTCAAACCTAAGTTTGGAAGTCGGAAGCATCACTGTCACAGGCAAGGAATTTCTGGAAGTGGGTACAGAACTCGTGACCAGAGTCTGGGGCATTGCACTTGCTTGGGATCCAGTGAGGAACTCTTCAAAACAAAGCTCTGAAATGCTTACCTTGCTCTATAGATGTTAAGGGGCAGTGAAATATGCAGTAAAACATTCAACCATTGTTAAGAATTCTGAAACATCCGAGTTTGTATTCATTATGTTGCTTTAGGCTCCAAGCAACAGAAAGCCCAACAAAGGAGGCTTTCCGCTCAAGGTTTTATTGTTCCACCTACTAAGAATTTAGGAGGTAAGTAATTGCAGGGTTGGTTCAGTGGCTTAGTGTCACCAGCAAGGACCCAGGCTCATTCTATTGTCGTGTTCTTCTTCTTTTTTTTTTTTTTTAAACAATTTTATGTATTTATTTGACAGAGAGAGAGCATAAGCAGGCAGGGGGAGAGCAGGCAGAGCAGGGAGCTGGATTTAGGGCTTGATCCCAGGGTTCTGGGATCATGACCTGAGCTGAAGGCAGACACTTAACAGACTGAGCCATCCTGGCGCCCCTGTTGTCCGGTTCTGCCATCCTGAGAGCTTCTGCTTTGTTCTTAGGCTTGCATGCCATCAACGTGGCTGCTGCAGTTCCAGACATCACAAGTCAGCCCAGCATTATCCAGCAGCTGCTCAAGTTTTTTTCCCTTTCTGTAGCTCTTGTTACTGGGGTGGGGAGGGAGCATTTCCCCCCCTCATCCCTAGCAATCTTTCTGTCAGATACCATCGGCCAGGGTCATGCACCCCAGTTGTAAGGGATGCTGGGAAGCCGGTATCCCTCACCTCCAGCTTTGGGGGAAAAGATAGATTCTGGCAACTGGGAAGAGTAGGGAACTGGCTGCTGGGTAGGCAACCAACAGTGGCAGTCACAGAGCTGAAAGTTCATTTCAAATGTGTTTGCCAGGACTCTTTGAGCAGCAATGGACAGAAAAACAGTTCAAACTAGCTCAAGTCAGAGGGAAGTTTTATCAACTCAGAAAAGGCCAGGGTTTAGTCACAGCTGGATCCCATCACTCAATCATCAGTCATCAGAAATCTGTCTCTTCCCATCTCTTCGTTCTTACTCAGGCTTCATTGTGATTCCCTCTTCCCAAGCAGTAGCAGGATGGCCCCAGGCTTCAATCTTTAACCCTAGAGAAGGAGTGCCTCTTTGTGGATATTTCCAGAAGTCCTGAGATTGCCTCTACTGGTCCAAGCTTGGTTCATGTTCCCTCCAGGACCCAGTGCTGAGGCCAGGGGAAAGTGGTATTGGGCAGACCAGAATCACATGTTCACCCAGAACATGATGAAGGGTCAGCTTCACCCAAACCAAGGACTGAGAGTGGGGGAAGGAGGGTTCCTCAGGGAAAATGTCACCTGTAAGTGCTCTTACCAAGGGAAGAGGGGCCTGAAAACCTGGCTGGGGGGAAAACCACAGCTGTCCTTGCTACTGTCCATGGCCCTCATTTTCCACATACGGAATTTGAGGCTGAGAGAGGTTAAATGACTTTCCAGAAGTCACTCAGCTAATTCATGCCAGGATCAGAGGTAGCAACTACTTTTCCTGATTTCTTCATTCAGGGTTACTGGACCATCTTCCTTCTTAAGATTAAGAATGGTGGGGCGCCTGGGTGGCTCAGTGGGTTAAGCCTCTGCCTTAGGCTCGGGTCATGATCTCAGAGTCCTGGGATAGAGCCCCACGTCTGGCTCTCTGCTAGGTGGGGAGCCTGCTTCCCTCTCTCTCTCTGCCTGCCTCTCTGCCTACTTGTGATCTCTCTTTCTCTCTCTCTCTTTGTCAATTAAATAGATGAATGAAATCTTAAAAAAAAAAAAGATTAAGAATGGCTTCTGTGACTAGCATCTTAGCTTTGCTTTGTATAATTTTTACAGACCTTCAAAGTTGGAGTTCTCTGAATGGGAATTCACTGGGAGAGAATTTTTTACAGATCAGTGGTGCTCAGATCTTAAAATAACCAGGTCACTGGGGTCTAGAGACGCACAAGGATCTGCCAGTGCAGATAAAACACATTCCTATCTTAATCACTACACTTTAACATATTCACAGTTTAGTATTTTCAGAGCATACCAACTGCATGTACATTTTCCGTTTTTTAGACTTGATATGCTAATACTCTTTACAGATATATGCAGATGACAAAGCAATTAAACACATCATTCAGCCCTTGAGAAATGGGAATTGCCTTTCTGTAAGGGGTGAGAAACCTAAGACTCAGAAAGAATAACTAACCTTCTGAGGTTCACACAGCCGGTAAGAGGCCAATAGAAGAACACAGAAATGCACCATGGTGTGCTGAGGCTGGCTTCCAGCAGCCTGTTAGAGCTGGTTGCTCTACAATCACTACGATCAGCTTGGCAGCTTGAAATCTGCCTTAGTGGCAATACAGATACCAAAGAAAGCAGCAAACACTACAAATCAGAGTTCCCCACTCCCTCCCTTAACTGGTAGTTAAACATTAACAGTTAAACATTAACAGGCCTGTCTCCAAATCTTGTGTTAACTGCACTGGCAACTGCCTGCCTCGTTCCTAACAACCAAAGAGGTGTCTTTAGTCCAAAGGTGGACAAGATAGTTTGAGTTTTTACCCATTTCTATGGCCTAAATATATGCTAAATTTCTGAGCATACCCCTGACTCTGCCCTTTGGCAATCTTATCAACACTACCAAAGTGTGATGCTTATTCCCACTGTGTTTATAGCTCCTTCCAGTCTGCAAGAACCATCTGGAACAAATGCCAAGGAAAAGAATGTGAGTATTTGTTTTTTAAACACTTAACACCTCACCAGAAAAAGATGTCTAAGCACTCTGCTTTAGTTTTGAGTTTGGGCTTATTGGTGCTAATAGCCAGAAAACTAGGAAGCATAAAGGTTTCTTCCACTTGAAAAGAGATCCAGAAGGAATGAAATCAAACCAAGCATGTTCTCCAACCACTACAGCATCACATTACAAATCAGTACTAAGATATCTGGGATAGGTACATACCTTTTAGACATCTTGGATATTCAAGAGCATACTTGAAAAACATCAAGAGGTCAAAGGAATCATTCACAAGGAAAATTTTAAGATATTTTTGAGTGATGATAGTACAACCTATCCAAATTTGTGGGATGAAACTAAAGCAGGGCTCAGAGGAAAATTTATAGCTGTTCATGCTTAGAAAACAGGCCTGGGTTCCTTAGTTTTTACAGCAAGACGAAGTCCTCAGCTCCTTGCTGTTGACATTGCCTGTGCATGTCAATAACAAAAACTGTGCATCTAATATATCCAAGGCCTGGTGTTAGGGACTACAGCTACAAAGGTGAATAAACAACCATGGTCCCTGCCTTCTTGGAGCCTAGTGGGTGAAACTGCCGAATAAATTAGCATCTGGTTAGGAGTTGTGATAAGTGTCTAACTAGAAGCAAAGGGGTGCAGTGACAGCAACCAACACAAGGTGGCCTAGCAAATGTGATCAGGCCTGTAAGAAGGAGACATTCAAATTGGAACTTGAAGATAAGACAGTCAGTCATGCTGGAAAACAGAATAAGAGTTTTTGGGGTGCACAGATATGAAGGCCCTGGGGCTGGAATTTGGCCTGAGGCCTAGGGGGCTGGGTAGGAAGAGCATGTAGGAGATTACAGAGAGATGGACAGAGGCCAGATCCCATGAGGTCTTAGGTAGCAAGACAGGGACTTAGGGACTTTATTCTTAGGCCCTGGGAGACCACTAGGGGTTGAGTTCTGCCATGTAGCTTCCTGCTATACAGGCTAAGTCCTCTCAGGCTGGCCATTTAATAGGTCCTACTAGAACTTACTCAAGGAGCATACCTTATACCTGCTGATCTCTCCTCCTAGAACCCACAGACTCACTCACTCCTCCTCCTTCACAACAGCTCTGTGATCCTGTCCTCTGGAGGAACTTGCCCTGACACCAGCTATCCACTTTGCAGAGGTCATAGCTCTGTGCCTTCCTCTGCACCAGACACAGTGGAAAGCATGTCACAACCTTCCCTCATTTAATCCACAGCAGCCCAGGAATTGAATGCTATCAAATCTTCACAGGAGCAAATGTTCTCAACCTACTACCTCCCTCTTACACATTCTCATAATCCTCTGGACCCCCTCTCTCTGTAGCAGTTAGCACTCCGTATTTTGTCTGTTTCCTTGTCTGTCTTCCCTCCCAAACTTAAGGGCAAGGCCCAGGTCTCTATTCCTGTATCTCTGGGCATCAAGCATGGGGTCTGGTCCAGAGCAGGCTCTGTTAACAGGTGGATGCATGGTGGATGCTTAGCACTGAGCCCACATTCAGACTAAAGTTACTTACCCTGTGATTCATCCCTGGAGGTGAGCCAGGTGGGGTGGGAGGTGGGGTGCCAACTGTGGAAGGGCATCTCACCAGCCAGCTGCTTTTTCTGCAGAGAGAGAAAGGGAATGTGCAGGTGTACGTGGAACCTGGTCAGTATGTGGATCCTTTCACGACTGTGACTCCGGGCTGGCCAGACAGTGACAAGGATTTACGTTACCAGTGGTCATGTGGTAGGTGTCTGCAGAGCTCTCGAACTATCCTACTCGCCACAAAGTAATGGACAGAGGTCAGCTTTGCCATTTTTTAACCTTCACACAGGTATCACTTTTGCCTGCCCCTTGCATGTGCCAGATTAAGAATTCCATGGAAATGGCAGGGTGGGGGGAAGCAGTGCGAAACCAAGGCAGAGGTAGCCTTGAAGGCAGGCAACAAGGAGATGCACAATCTGTAAAATATGTGAGAACAGCAATTAATCCTAAAAGTCAATCTGCTTTATTTTCACTGCAAGAGTCAGTGATAAAATAAAAACAACAACTGCCCTCTTTTCACTTCCTTGCCCTTGATACATTGCCAGGAAGAGTCTAGAAGTGAGGAGGCATTTTCAGACAAACCAAGAGAGTAGCACCAGTGCCCATTACTTAGAAATGGTTGTCCTCCTCTCTATAAGGATATGGCCTAGCTAGGCAGACATTCTTTTGGAAATTAATGTCATCCCTCTTGTACATATTATTTTTGTTAGCTGTTTTTTCTTTGAACAATGTATCCTGCATATTTTAATGTCATGATATCTTCTCCATCTTGATTTCACAATAAGTGTATAATAGACTGTCTAGTTAGTGTATGATCATTTATTTACTGGTACCTTATTTTTTGGACATTTAGGTTGTTTTGAATTATTTGCCCTTACAAACAACATTGTCATGAACATCCCTGTAGTTCTATCTTTATTTGCCTCTCTGGTGACTTTCATAAATAAGTCTTTAGAAAATAATAAATTTTAAGAAATGGAATAGCTGGGACAAAAGTCATGGAAAACTTGAGCCTTTCGATATCCATTGGTAAGTGCTCAGGATACCCTTTTGAATGTTAATTCTCATTATCAGAATTCATAGAGGATGCACGTATAGAGTTTGGGTGGTTGAGCTGATGGCCTGACCCTAGATCATGTCTCGTGAATGGCACTGGTGGAAACAGCAGATGATTGCAAGCACCCTGAATCTTTATCAAGAGGGGACTGCTTCAATAAAATGGGTACCTCCAGACAGGGAGGACTATATAGCTGTTAACAAAAATAAGGCAGCTGTATGGCTACGGGATGCTTACTAAGCTGCATTAAGAAAGGCCAAGTCCAGAAGGGCATAGAGAATGCTGTGTGTGGAACAATGACACACACACAAACATACATACCTATATTCCGACACAGGGAGAGACCGGCTCTGGAAGGACACGCCAGAACTCTGTGCAAGACAAAGATGGGAAGGCAATCACCTCCACTCTGTGCATTTGGTACCTACAGGGAGTTAAATACTGAATCTAAAAGGATATGTTCATGTCCTCATCTCCAGAACAATGACCTTATTTGGAAAATGAGTCTCTGCGGATGTAATTAAGTTAAGACTCTGCAGATGAGGTCATCGTGGATTACCTGGGTTGGCCCTAAATCCAATAATGAGGGGGACGGGGGAAGCGAGGTGACTGATGGATAAACATCCATCAACAGAGATGAAGGGCAAAGGATACAGGGACTTAGTGAGCCTGTATCATAAAGCCAGAGGGGACATGCGGCCTCTCGGGTGGGATACATCCCCCAGGTCCCCAGGTCCCCAGTGTACTCACAGGGACATACAGCTGAGGTCAGTCTTCAAGGTGGAGTGAAGTTACACCAGGGACAAGAAACTGCCTGGGTACTCACCCAGGCAGAGCGTCTATCCTCCTGGCCTCTCTCCTACTGTATGCCTGGCCGTTCATTCTTCAGTGCCAGTGGCTGGTGCAAGTAAAAGAAGCTGACATCCTCTGCAGGTGTGCTCAGAGTCAGGGAGAAGCACCACTCATTGCCCCAGAAGCATCCTTCCGCAGCACTGTCGCCACACCCTGCAAGTGAGAGTGTTCATCAAATTCTCTCTTTGGAGCTGCTTTTCTTATCTATGACTCTTTTCTTCCCAAAACCCCCAAACCGGAAGAGTCCTTGGATTGGTAACAGCATTTGCCCCCTTTCCCTCAGGACGCTGCTGGGCCCAGTGGAGCTACTGTGTTGAGAGGCAGCTGCTCCGCACAGACCAAAGGGAGCTGGTGCTTCCTCCGTCCTGCCTGCCAACGCCCAACTCCGCCATCACCCTGCGCCTGGCCACCTGGAGAGGCGGGGAGCTGCAGAACCAGGAGGAGCAGTGCCTCTATGAGTCCGCCCCCCTGGAACTCGGGCCTCAAGTCAGGTGGGGGCAAGAGAGCAAACTCCTGTGGCATTGACATCCCTTCAGTCACCATTTACTGAAGAGCCAGCTCGGGTTGGCATAGACGCAGGGACAAGTCTTACAGGAGTGGCTCAGTAGACCTGGTCACAGCTCTCACATGGAGTGCTCCCTGGTGCTCAGCAATGATTGGCCCCAACAAATGCAGGGAGGTAGTGCATCCCGACGACAACTTCCCGGACTTGGGACCAGGGAAGGTTTCCCTTAGCAGAGATGTGAAGGAAGAGGAACTAGCATGGCAGGAAAAGGGGGCAGGAGAGGAAACTGGATGGCAAAGGTAAGGAGCACAGAATAGTTGGAAGTGAAGGAGACAGGTGTGGCTCAAGTATGGAGGGAGAAGGAGGGGCAAAAAGACACTGGGAGAAAAGGCAGGGCCTGGTTCTGGTGGAACCTTGGGGGTTATATCACGGACATCATCTTGTAGAGTTCTGGAAAAGTCACCCAAGAGTTGCAAGCAGGCCAGGGACGTGATCGTGCCTTACTTCGCAATTCTGTGGTAGCAGGGTGGAGAGAGGGTTGGAGGAGGGCAAGAGAGGGCTCTGGGAGATCGCTTGAGTTCTTGCAGGAGTCAGGGTGAGAGCTCAAGGTAGCCTGGTCTATCAACTGGGTCCCAGCAAGAAGTAAATGTCTCAATTACCATATGGTCTCTCTGATATGAGGAATTTGATAGGCAGGGCAGGGGGTCGGGGGGGGGGGGAATGAAACAAGTTGGGACCAGGGAGGGAGACAAACCAATAAGAGACTCTTAATCTCAGGAAACAAACTGAGGGTCAGTGGGGTGTGGGGGAAGGGAGAGGGTGGCTAGGTGATGGACACTGGGGAGCGTATGTGCTGTGGTGAGTGTTGTGAACTGTGTAAGACTGATGATTCACAGACCTGTGCTCCGGAAGCAAATAATACATTATATGTTTAAAAAAGAAAAAGAAGTAGCTGTCTCCCTCAAACTGGGAGTTGATGAGAGCTGGACAAAGGGTCTATGTACAGATGTGGGCAGGGATAAGGGAACAAACTAGGGCTGGCAGTGCAGGACTACAACAGGAGGAAGCCACTTTCCTTCTCAGGATTGCATAGGTAAGGAGGGGGGAAGGCATTGCTAGGACCCCCGGCAGCTGGGGTCTTGGTTAGAGGAACAGCCATTGCCAACTCCTGCCCACCTGTTAAGGCGTAGGGCCATTGGTGAATAAATACCCACCTCCCCCTCCTTCACCATCTGATCCCCAGCCAATGCCTCCCATTGCAAGACCCAACCAGAAGCCAGAGGCACGGAAACTCAGGTGACGCAGTCCGTGGAGATTAGAGTCCATGGAGATTAGTCTCCTAGTGCCCAGAGGCACAAAGATTTGTAGGAGAATGTCTGGTACACCTGTGCTAGGATAGACATGAAGACAGAAGTAGGGAGATCGAGAGTTGCTAAGAAGTTAAAACTGAAAGGTCTTACACATGGACTGGACACATGGCAGGTGCCAGAGTGACCTTTTATTGGCACTAGGGAGAGAGTGGGATGCTAGAGAGAAGGCCCAGTGTCTGAATATAGACATGTTGGTGTGTGTTCCCTTTCCCCACTAAGGAGTTATGTGACCTGGGACAAATCACATTGGCTCCCTGAGCTTGCTTTGCTTGTCTGTGATAGGGGGTTCTAATACATTGCTCCTAGGGTCATGGTAAGCCCTGGATAAGCGAACAATGAAGCAAATCATTTATAACCTGTGGCATGCATGCAATAAAACCACAGCATTCCTTTATTATTGTTAGAACTAGAAGGAATCATGGAAATATTGTCTCCTCTTATCCCCCCCGCCCACTTTGCAGGTGAGGAAACTGAGGCTCAGGGAGTTAAAGTGACTCATGCAAGGTAACCATTCTTACAAGGCAGGGACAGGATCTGAGGACCCTAGGCTTCATGCACTTTCCATACCATTGTCTTTCATTGGGAATGAAGTGGGAATTCAGTCAGGCATAAATCATTCCATCTCCGTGACCAGCGCTATGTCCTGGTTTTGGTTGGGGCATGGGCTGCTTTTATTCCCTCTTTCATTTGAAAAAAAGCCCTCTGCCACCTTCACAAATGATCTGAAAAGAACCAGACAAAAGACGACGAGGCCACAAGGCTGGAGTGAACTTCCACACTCAGTTCTATCTCTCTCTTAGCTGTGAGAACTGTGGACCAGCAAATGCCAGTGCAGACGCCGTGCTCAGAGTCACCGCGGGGGACAACTCCTCAGTGGCCATGTTCAACTGGGACTTAGAGGACACCTCTCTGGGGAAGGTGAGGACACTGGCAGCCACTCCTGCTTTGGCTGACTGTCAGACCCTGTGTCACATGCCCAGGACTGAGCTGGGGGTGGGAGGACGGGGTGGTGGTGTTCCCCAGAGGAAAACCAGGGCATTGGTCAGAAGGGAGAATAGACACAAGGGAACAGAAGCAATGGGGAAACATCACAGCAGATGCTGCGGGGCCCCCAGCCCAGTCCCTCTGCCCAGGCTGACACACCCATCCCAGCTGCTGTGGAGGGACTGCTGGCTGGTAACCAATGGAGGCGGGGGTCTAATGGCCCAGCCCCCTGCCTCTGAGTAAGAGAACTTCTGTGGTACAGCTCACGCTCCCTGTGGGATCAGGCTGAGGCTGGCTGGACACTTCCTGAAACCACTTCTCTGCCCTCCTCTGCTTCCCTCTCCGCTCTGGTTTTCCCAAGAGCCTCCCTCAGTAAATGACCTGCCCATGAATCCCAGTCTGGGGGTGTCCTTCAAGGGAACCTGATCTCAGACAAACACCTATACCGGGCTGGAAATTGGGTATTTGGGCTGACTTGGGGAAGCGGGTGGTGTCTTTGCTCGAAGGCCCCTGGGGTGAGAAGCCACTGCCCTGCTGAGTCTGGGAGCCTGGCTGAAGCCTCAGGGGCTCTGGGTGCTGCTCTCTTTCAGGCTGAGCCTCTCCCGGCTGCCTGCAGATTCCGGGGATTTTGGCTGAGTGCTTTAACTCTCCCTCAGAGCAACACCTCCACACTGCGGCGGAACAGCTCCTTCTTGCAGACCTGGGGCCAGGCCACCCGGATCGGAGCCACAGGTGTGCAGGCCCCCGCTCAGTCTCTTGTCATGGGTCCTGTCTGCCACAGAAAGTGAACTGAGACAAACCCAGAAGCCCTGAAATGTGGGACTTCGGTGCGGGGTCAGGGGCCAGACGCAGGCTCTGGTGTTCATCCCATTGTCACCACTTTCTAGCTGGGAGGCGAGGCACTTAAACTCTCTGCACCTCCGTTTTCTGCCTCTGAATTGCATTATGCAGGGTGGAGGAGACAGATTGTTCTGGGGTGGTGCAGTCCGCTTGTCCTGCCAGAAGATTCTCACTTTAAACAAGCCCAGTGCGGTAGGAAATGTAGATTCTCAAAACAACAAATGATGGGTGATTATTCTTTTTGGGATGGAATCATTTGACTCAGTTTTTCTCAAAGTGGCCCACAGACCTCCCACATTGGAACAACCTGAGGTACTAGTTCAAAATGAACACTCTGAGGTGTGCCCCGAACCTTTCGGATTAGGTCTACACTAATCATTTTTTTAAAGATTTTTTTATTTGTTTGACAGAGAGAGAGACACATGGAGAGAGGGAACACAAGCAGGGCGTAGTCAGAGAGGGAGAAGCAGGCTTCCCGCTGAGCAGGGAGCCTGATGTGGGTATGCAAGGCTCGAGGATCATGGCACAAGCCAAAGGCGGATGCTTAATGACTGAGCCACCCAAGTGTCCCTACACTAATCATTTTTATTGGTTAAAATTCTCTTTATGCCCAGATCTTCCAGATATATACTCTTTTTGAAATACCAGTGATGTAGGATGCTGGTGCAGGTGAAGGCCTGGAAAAAGCAAGGCTTTGGGCAGGATCAGCCTGTTTCTAGATTCTGGGCATGGCCCTTCTGAGCTCAGTGACCTTGAGCAAGTCATTTTGTTTCCCAAAGACTTCCTCCTCACCAAAGCTGTGAGAAAGCTACTAATATTAGCCATTTTTGGGTGCCTGGATGGCTCGGTCGTTAAGAGTCTGCCTTCGGCTAAGGTCATGATCCCAGGATCCTGGGATCGAACCTCACATCCGGATCCCTGCTCAGCAGGAAGCCTGCTTCTCCCTCTCCCACTTCCCTTGCTTATATTTCTTCCCTTGCTATGTCTCTCTCTGTCAAATAAATACATAAAATCTTTAAATATATATATATATATAAACAGGACTGATATATATATATATATCAGCCCTGTTTTACAGATGAAGGACTGACTCTCAAAATGTGAGGCCCCAGGATACCCTGCATCAGGGAGAGCTGTGAGATGTGTAGATTTCTGGGCCTCAGCCCAGAACCTCCGGAGAGGTCTGAGGCTCAGGGTCCGGACACAGGCCTGGGACTCTGCATGCTTAACAAGCTCCCAGGGCAATCCTGAAGCCTGGTGGTCTGTGTGACCCACAGAACCCCTCAAGCACCCTCCGTCTTCACTCCCTAGCAGTAACCGGGCATGCCCATGGAGAGGACACCCATGTGATCAGCTCTCTGCCTCCCACTGCGGTGCCCACGTGCACCATCACCCCGGAGGAGGGTACCATTCTGACGAGCTTCACCATCTTCTGCAATACATCCTCGGCCCTGGGCCCCCTGGAGTACTGCTTCTGCCTGGAGTCAGGTACCAGCCCAGGGCTCTTGCTCTCCCTTCAGCTGCTAGGCTCCACTTCTCCTAGAACAGGGAGCTGCAAAAAGCATGTTCCATGTGTGAGGGAGGTTTGTAGAATAAAGAAGCCCCCACACCTTAACCCCAGCCCCAGGCACACTGACCCAGCCACACGCCTGCAGGGAGGGGATGCTATTTTCAAGGTCTCCTCCTCCCCTCTTCCTCTTCCTCCTCCTTTTTGTAATTTGGTTTGTTACCTTTAATTTTTTTTTAAGCCTGTAAAGAGGGAAACATTTTTTGAAATTTTTTATGGATTCCAGTAAGCTTATTCCAAAGTCCTAGCAGCATATGATTACCTAGGGAGGCCAGTGGATCAGTATAGGTGGCTGTCTTCTCTCTGGAAGCATGGAGTCCCTGAGTGCCTGCCATGCCTTCATGAGCTGTGGGTTTTGTGTCCTTGTCATCAGGCTCTACTTTGGTGGGTTTCCAGTCTCCCTGGGGCCTGGGAATGGCTCCCTAACTGTTCAGTTTCCATTCACCAGGTTCCTGTCTACACTGCGGCCCTGAGCCTGCCCTCCCGTCAGTTTATTTGCCACTTGGGAAAGTAAACAATGACTTCATGCTGACAGTGGTCATTTCTGTCTCCAGTCTCGCAGGGGACAAAGAGCAGGCCCACGCAGTGGTGAAGGTGGGTGGTGGCAGCCTTTTGTTTCTTCACTGAGAAAACTTGTTGACCCAACTTAACCTCACCAAGTTGGTGACCGGATTGAAGAGAGCCAAGGGCATGACCAGATGAGCCACTGATTCATTCCTTCCTTCAGCTAGTATTTTCAGAGCACCTGCTATGTACCAGGCCCACAGCTGTGAACAAAACAGATGTGGTCTCTACCTTTGCAGATCCTACATCTCAGTGGCCAGAACAGGGGTAGGGCCTGGAGGAGATAGGCCAGTGCCATCAGAGTCTAGAGGAACGAGGACCCGAATCAGCCATAAGGGGTACTGCTACTGCCCCTTGGAACAATGTGTTACTTAAACTATAGCCCCTGGAGGATTTTACTAGTTACCAAGCACATTTAGATATGGCCTTAAGAAAAACATAATACTGGCAACAGGTCTTTGGGGAGAAGGACGATATACGACCGTGAAGCTGGGCAGCTGGGGATGCCTGGCTCACTCAGGGCGGAAGGCCACCCCTTCACAGAAGCCGGGCACCCAGAAACGCCCGGGCCCGCCCAGGGCGGAACGCCGCCTGCTTCAGGGAAGCCAACACCTGGGAACGCGGGGTCAGCTCAGGGTGGAACGAAATACTGCCTGCTGCCCTTTTCCGTTATCGCTCCTTTCTCTTCCCAGAAGCGCCCGTTGTTAGTTAGATGAGTCCTTTGAATGTGCTTGATTAACTATAAACTTTATCCTCCTCCTTGCTTGTCCACGAGACATGTGACTAATGTTTGACCTTCATCGGTTCTTCTGTTGGCTACTGTTTCTATCTAATAAAAGTGAGACTCTGGAGTTGCTCGTGGCAGCCGTCTTTTCGACCGTTGTCCCCTGCTCCCAGTCTCTTGCAGCTGACTTGTTTGTGCCTAATTCTTCTCCTGTTCGCCGACCGGAAGCGGCAGGGTACAAGGCTGAGGCTGGATAAAATCAGGGTAAATTTGAAGGGTGAGGGGCCAGGTGGAACAGGAAGGGATTGGGGGGCACGATGAGGTGCGTGGCGAGGGTAGAGCAGTGACTTGCCCAAGGCTTGCTTTCAGGGGCTGTTGGCTGCCTGCCTCCGGTGGGCCCAGCTGCCCTCAGCCTCAGGAGAGACTCCGCACCAGGTACAAAGCCTTCCAGCCTTGCTCTGGTTTGCCTTGAGGTGCCAGGTTTTGGAACAAGAATTGAAGTCTTCTGTGCACTGAGTGTGCTTCTGGTTTCCCTGTTAGGTGGGAGTTGGAGACACCCATGTTGAGAATGTGGCATTCCAGGCTGCAGTGCTGGAGAACATCACCGCCACTCTGCAAAGCGAGCGGGACCCTGAGCGGCTCTTCCAGCTGGCCAGAGCCGTGTCATCCGTGCTAGACCAGGAGTGCCAGGGGCAGGGCTGCAGGCGGCTGCTGAACATGGACATCAGACAGAAGGTGCTCAAGATGGGCCTCTTTCATGCTGTCCACTGGGCCCTGGGGTCTGTACACAGCCATTCAGGGTGAGGAGTGGAATTCACAGAGCTGGGAAGCCTCAGTATCTGCTGAGTTGATGCCTGTTGACATCAGCTCCCTCTCTGGTCCTTTCTCAGTAAGTAACCTAAAATGATGGAAACCTGCTTGCCTTGCTCTGCCTCATGGAGTCAAAGGCTTCTATGGCAGGGGAGAATTTAAGAGTATTGCTCCATGCTTTCCTGTCAAAGACGACAAATCCGAGGCTAGAGGAGAAATGTGGCCTGGCCTCACCCATATAGTTAATGGTCTGGAGTTAGACCCTGAAGGTCATCTCACCTCTGCCACTTGCCATCTGTAATGTCACGGGCTGGTGAATGAACTTCTCTAAGCCTTAATTTCCCTATCTGGAAAATGGGGATAATAAATAGTATTTTTCCTCATAAGGTTAGGTCAAGCCATTTGAAATTACTGACACTCAACCAGTTTTAATCCACAGAGTGGCCATCTCATGTGTTACAAGCTGACAGGACAAACAGCTATTGCAGAGCAGATGATGACTTCCACTCCTGGTGTCTGCTGTGTGAATATGTGTGGGTGCAAGTGTACACACGTGCACACACACACACACACACACACAGCATCACATATACCTGCTGGGCATGGAGAAGAAAAGAAAGACTTCTCTGGTCCCCTGAAGGGTTAGCATGAAAGTACTTAGCATGGTGCAGGACATGTGGGAAGTACTTAATACAAAGAAGTGGTGGCTGTCATAGTAATTTTTAGAGATAAATAACTGACATTTACTGAGCACCTACTATATCCCGCCAGCCCCAAGAGCTTCAGGGGTATATAATTCTCACTAAAACCCTACAAGGTAAATGGTGAGATCCCCATCTATGTTACAGAAGAGGAAACAGGGCAAGAGAATTTTAGAAGTCTGCCCAGGCCAACATTTCTAAGAGGGTGGTGAAGATGAGGTTCCGACCCAGATTGGCTCTTCCCCTGTCCACCTCCTGCCCTCCTACACCTCTCACGCCTACCCTTGTTTTACATTAGCCCCTCTGTACACCCCCCCCCACATTCCTGGTTCTCAGTCTGGGTTGCATTCACTCTGAACACTACCTACGGCAGACTTCCATTTGGATGTCCTGCAGTCCCTGAGCCCACGGATCATGCAGCCTGACCCAAGGTCTCCTCATGAAATACTGGGGTCCTGGCAGGAGGCAGGTATAAAATTCTAATGGAAGGACTAAGAAGAATTTAAGAAGGGCTCTGTTGATAAAAACTGGAGTTCAGCCTGAAGTGACCAGAATCTGGAGGGGGCAACTGCATGGTAGGCGTTCCCTGGTGGAAGCAATGGCTTCTGAAGAATGAGGCAGTTGACCCACCAGTGGCCCAGGCACCAGGAGAATAGCGTCTAGCTCTCTCTCTTCCTGCCCTCTCATCTCCCACTGAATGAGCGCATTGGCCAGAGAGGCAGGAGCCAGTAGCATCTCCACGGAAGCTGCCTCCAGGACAGTGATGAAGGAGGGAAGGAAGAACTGCAGAGGCAAACACAGTTTCTCCTACCAGAACATTCTGACCAGAGTCCCCTCATATACTGGCCTATTCTCTCCTCCATCCAAGCCAGAGCCTGTTTGCACCCTGAGCTAACAGCAGACACACCCAAACTCTGCAGATGCCAGGAAGGGCGGTCAGACAGGTAGGCTGAGTGAGCTGTGAGGAGCAGGCCGGGAGCGGGGGACGGTTCACTCAGATCTGTGCTGTGCTAAATGGTTGCCACTCGCCACATCTAGGAACTTACATCTGAATTAAACATTAAACATTAAACTGAAATAAAGTTTAAAATTCAGTTCTCCAGCTGCACTGGTCCACTCACATGTGGTGAGTGGGCAGTGCAGAGATAGGACCCTTTCATCGCTGGGGAAAGTCCTCCCTGGCAGTGCTGAAATTATATTCTTAGTTTTTCTCTGTGGCTGCCAAGGGCAACCCCCAGCCAGCCCCTCTTAGGACTCTGTGGCTTAGAAAGCACGGTCCCCAGAAGCCTCTATACTCCTCTCATTTTCAAAGCCAGCAGCTCAGCATCTTCAGACCCTTCCCCCATTCCCTCCTCTCTCCACTGCCTCCTCCCTCCCCTCCCCCAACTTACCCTCCTCACTTTCTTTCCCTTCCTCCTCCAGCCTCTTCACCTCTGCCTCCATTCACACATCTTCTCGGACTCTGATCATCCTACCTCCCTCTTACAAAGACCCCTGTGGTTACATTGGTCTCACCTGGTTCATCCAGATCCACTCCCATCTCAGAACCCTTAACTTAATTATAAGTTCCAAAACAGGGGCACTTAGCTAGCTCAGGAGGAGGAGGATGCGACTCTTGATCTCAGGGTCATGAGTTCAAGCCCTACGTTTCAGGGTAGAGAGTACATAAAAAACAAAACAAAACAAAACAGAAAACTCCAAAACAATTTGATAAAGTGTCTTTTGCCCTATGAGGTGACATACTGGTGTGTTTCAGGGATTAGGATGTGGACATCTTTGGGAGGGCATTACTCTGCACACCACACATCCTACAAAGCAAACAGAGGTCTTTTGGCTTTGGAGAAGCTTTTGGAAAACCCCAGATGAGCCTGGTCCTTTGCCCTGACTCCAGATCTTTCTGAAATGGTTTCATCAAGCCACTGGAATTACATTTCCTCTCCCCAACTTCCCTCTGCATCAAGGTCAGAGAGCATGTGCTGGGGTCACTGTCTGCGGTCACTGCCACCCTGGGGGACATACAGAGGATACAAAGCTTGGCCCAGGTGCTAAGAGAGGTGACCCACCCCACTGAGGAGCTCACGCCCAAGGCCCAGGTAAGTGAGGCCCATCTGCTGTCTCAGGCCAAGTCATGCAACACACTCCTCCTCAGCGGGTAAATGACAACTCATCCCAGGTCGAAGGTCCCTCAATCACAGGGTCAGCGAGGCTTCCACCTTCTTGTTTCTAAGGGTCCTGCATGGGTGGTGCCAAGGGAGGGATGATGTCCTCCTGCAGCCCCTGTATCTTATTCTGGACGTCATAGCCTGTGTACTCATACGCCCCACTCCCTCACCTGCCAGTGGCACCTCAAGGGAGTAGCTGACTTTAATCACTGAGTGACATTTAAGTGTGTGCCCAGATGCTGCTGCTAACCTGCCCATGTTCCCCGTTTCATACGTACCCATGTTCCCCAGTACATATCAGACTGATGTCCAGCTGCCAGGTCCTGCCTTTCTTTCTTCTACGACCCTGACTCACCAGTCACTCTGCCAGCCCACATCTTAAATTCGTGGCTCAGGCTCAGCTTCTTGGGAGGACTCAAATTAAATCACCATGCTCCCAGTGTTCTTGTAGCTAAAGGTTAAAAAAAAGCCCTAAGTCAGTAATAGGGGAGACCTTACCCTGGCTCTGTTTCACCTACTGTCAGGAGGTTGTTCCTCTCAGATTCTCCATCCTGAGGCCAGCAAGGCTGACCTTTATTTCTGGGGCCATGATGCTGTTAACGACACACTTGCCACTGACACACCCATTTGCTCATCCATCCATTCCACGTGCATACATCTATTCAGTGCCTGTGTACACCCATTCCTCCACCCTTCCATTTACTTGTCCGTGCATGAATTTACTCATTTGCTCAACAAATGCTTCCTGAATGCCTAGTATATACCAGGTACCGGGCACAAACTGTGCATCAAGAATTCAGCAAGTATATGCTGAGTGCTGTGAAGTGTGTAAGCCTGACAATTCACAGACCTGTACCCCTGGGGCAAATAATACATTATATGTTAATAAAAATAATTAATAAAAAAAAGTTTTAAAAAGTCACATTATAAAAAAGAATGCCTGGGGGTGCCTGGGTGCCTCCATGGGTTAAAGCCTCTGCTTCTGGGTCAGGTCATGATCCCAGGGTCCTGGGATCGAGCCCCACATTGGGCTCTCTGCTCCACGGGGAGCATGCTTCCTCCTCTCTCTCTGTCTGCCTCTCTGCCTGCTTGTGATCTCTGTCTGTCAAATAAATAAATAAAATCTTAAAAAAAAAAAAAGGAATGCCTGTAAAGCAGATCCCAATGAAAATATTTCTTCTAGTTTAAAAAAAAAAAAACTCAGCAAGTAATGCAGACATAGTCTCTGCCCTCATGGCACTTTCAGGGTACTGGGGCAGCAAGACTTTACAGTTTCACAAATACAGACAGAATTACAAAACTGGAATAAGTGTCCTGTCCAGCCATCCTTCCATCTATCCATCTACCACCCCCCCATCCACCCACCCAACCATCCATCCATCCATCCTTCCACCCATCTCCTCAGTTAGTGAATGTTTACTGCTACGAGCTAGGCATTGTGCAGGACACTCTGGAAAGCCTCCGAGATGGACGAGGCTACTCTCCTGAAGGAACTTAGCACATTGTAGGGAAGGAGAACCTGACCTCAAGTCAGTGAAACAGGCAGCCTGTGCAATGGGCCCAGATTTCCCCTCGTTTGTCTCCCCACCTTGCTCCCCTCTCTTGCAGCCCTTGTCCTCTGAATGGTGCAGGGGATGGTCTATCAAGCAGGGGCTCATGCTGCCTTTTCTTCTCCTTTGGGTGAACCCAGCGGGAGGCCATCTGGGCTCTGCAGCATGCCAGTGAAGCCCTGTTGGCAGTGAGTTCCAAGGTCCAGCCTGAAGACCAGAGGCGCCAGGCGGCCACCAACGACCTGTTTCAGGCTGTGGGTAGTGTGCTGGAAGCCTCCCTGAGGGAGGGACCAGAAGAGCCTGCAGAGGCCAAGGGCAGCCAGGTAGGTGTCTCAGCCCAGAGGCGGACAACATGCCCACATGCTACCCAGTTACCATATGCCCAGCTCACACCAGCCTTTCTAGATGGATCTTTCTCCTCATCTTGCACATAAAGAAACTGAGGCTCAGAGGTTAAAGTCCTCTCTGGGGAGCTGGAAGAAAATTTACAGAGACCAGAGCTTCTGGGAGGCAGAGCAAAGGCTCTGGAGTGAGGCAGCCTGACTTCTCATCCTGCCTCCATCGCTTTCAAGCCTTGAGACTTGGGCAGGGTACATAACTTCCCTCAGTCTCACCCCTTATCTGTAAACTGAGGCATTCCACCTCATCCCAGATAAGCTGCCAACTGGAGAGATCACATGCGTAGCCCACAGAGAATGTTTTTAGAAGAGAGGCAGCCCGTAGAGTGAGAACAGATGAGGCACAGTCTCGTGCAGCCCCAGCGCTCCTCACGGGGTGCAGGGGGGAGGGCCTCCTAGGACAGCATCATGATGGAGCAGGACAACTTTTTCTTGCTGCTCCGGAGTCCTTTAGCATGTGGGGAACACACACACACAGTCACACTCACACACTTAAACCCATGACTCACACATATCCACAGACACTAACACATTCACTCACACTCACATACCCTTACAAGCTTTCACTTATACACCCACACATGTCCTGAAGCACACAGTCTTGCACACACTCACAGAGATGCACGTTTATACTCATATCTTCACAATGGCCACACAGCCACACACACTCACACGAACAGACTCACATATGTGAGTCACATACAAAAGCACATACACTCATTTATATTCGAACACTTACATTCACACACCACCCTCAAATCCATATTCACATTCAGACACACAATCACACACTTAAAACACACAGATACTCACCTACACAAGATTCCTTATTTTCACAGGTCACCCTCAAACACACACATACTCACATTCACTCAATCACACACACACAATCTATGCGGACATCCAGCCCTTCTCAGACACTCATACCAGCCTTGGCTTTGGCAAGGCTGCAGCCTCATCTGGGGGTTTGGGTGTAGTGAGGAGCAGTCCAAGCCCGGGTGACCCTTGAAATAGCTCTGCCTGTGGTTTTCTATCTGTCACAAATAAGACCTGGGTTGTGGGTGGCTGTCAGGGCCAAAGAGAGCAGCACAGAGGCACACAGTGGGATAGCTCAGCACAGACTCCGGAGCCAGAGGCCTGGTTGCCTGTGAGTCCTGGAACTTGCCTTTATCAACATGTGACCTCCGCAAGTCACTTAACTTTTATGTGCCTTTGATTTCCCATCTGCCAAAAGGGTATAGTGATAGCACTCACCTCCCAGAGTTGTTCTGAGGATGAAAAGGGATTCATATTCCAAAAGGGTTTGGAACCTTCAGAAATGCTTATTTTTCACTCCCCACAGAGCCTGGCACTTAGTAAACAGCAGTGCTGTCTCTTCCTCTCTCCTCTGCCCTGTCCCTGTCTCTGCTGAAGGTCCCACACTAACATGGTGACAGTAAACAAAGGTGGCATACAGAGACAGATCTCCAGCAGTATCCCCTGCTTTCTTTTCCAGATGGCCTCCGTGCCCCAGCTGCTCAGAGTTGTGGAGCATGTGCAGGATGCCCTCCTTCTGGGGACACTGCCTGGGGGCCTCCCAATCACTCTGGCCAACCCCTCCATCTCCATATACACAAAGAGGTAACCAGCTGCACTGAGGTCCCCAAGAAAGCTTGTCCCCTGACCTGGCTCGGTCCACACCTACATCCCAAGACCTTGTGACGAGCAGAGCCCAGAAGACCAGCCTTGGAAGTGGGAGATGTGAGGGGAGCTGGAAGTGGGAGGGCTTTTCACTGAGAGAAGGTCTGGGTGTTTGCACAGCGTAGGAATGGAGCTGGTGAGTGCCAAGTCCCATCTTGGAGCCACCCACGAATCCTGAAAGATGGGTCATGTTGGAGCCATGCAGGGAGGGAGGCCGAATGAAGGGGGCCTGCCCACTTTTAACTACGTTCCCGGTACGCCTGGCCAAGCCCATTGTTCCACAGAGCTGTGGGGATTCAAGATGCTCTGGCCTTGGCAATCCTTTACGGAGTGCCTGTCTCTCACTATGCCCTCCAGAACCTGAGGATGTCCCCAGCCTGCATGCCTCCACCTGATAAGCAGGGGCAGGCACTCCTGGGACCCCTGCAGTGAGCATCCTTCTATGATTCCTTGTGCCAGGATTACCTTCTTGGGGGCCAGGGACAGTTTCCCAAAGCAGCATTCTGATCAGAGCTAGGGTCTGAGATAGGTCCCCAATCTAACCAGATGTACAACAGCAAAGGCCAGAGAAGATGGGTCTAGAAGCCCATGACATCAGAATCAAGTAGGTAGAGCAGATAAGCCTGGAGAAATGTCCACATCAAAGCTCATTTATTCATCCAACAAAGTATGTGCTGACCACCACTACACGCCAGGTGCTCTTCTGGGCATTGGGGGCGCAGCAGTAAACAAAGTTGGCTAACACCCTGTCCTCATAGAGCCTCCAACCCGGTGCTGGGGGCGTCAGCTGCCTCTCCCGTCGCTCCTACTGACGCAAACATGCAGAACCATTTAAGGGGACTGAAACAGAGCCACCCACTCTGATAGCAATGCCAGGGTTCCCTGCAGTGTAGGAGATTTTCCTCTGAAACTGGCTTTCTTCTCTCTCTCGGCACCTCTGTTCTCACCCTGTGGCCAGAATACAGCCCAGGAGTTGGCGAGGTTCCTCTGTGCACACCGCAGCTGCCAGCTCTGCAACCTTTATCCTGCCTGCTGCCTCCTACCTTGGCTCCATGGAGGACAGCCCAGAGCCTGTGGACATCAGGGTAACAACAGTAATAACCTCTTTGAGAGCAGCCCTCTACAGCTAATATGGCACTTTCACATGAGTTTGCTCAGTTTTGTTAACAACCCTGTCCGTTCCACAGTCTTACTATACCCATTTTGCAGATGAGGTTCAGTGACTCACCCAAGGCCACAAGCGAAGTGACAGAGCTGGGATGCAGATTCGGGCCTTCTGATACCCAAGTCCATTCTTCTTCCACTGCACTGTGGAATTTCTCCAGCAGCCTTGGTTCAATTAGTTACTGGAAATAAAGCTCCTCAGACTTCATTCCATAAGCAGGAAATGGTGCTCTTTTGCTCCCAAGTGAGGGCACATCTGACTGTGATCCTTGAGCCACAGAGAAGGCAGACAAGTGTCACTCTCCTAGGAAATCATTGCCTTTGCCAAGAAGAAAGGGTTGGAGAGCTTCATGGTCCATTGTCTGCACAGCTCTATAAGTCTGAGTGGGTCCTCAGCCCTGGAGGGCAGACACACACCAGGAAGGCCAGACACAGCTAACAGCAGTGTCCCTCACTCACCCCATTGGGTCACTTGTCTGTCCTATCTTAGGAAACCTTATCATTCACATAAGGACGCATTCACTTTCCAGCCCTTGGGGGCCTTGGCCAGCACTCCTTGTTCTTGGTTTCAGGTGATGAGTTTCCCAAAGAGCCCCTTCCTGGCCCAGAGTCCCTTTGATGTCAGTGGAACTGTTGGTGGCCTCTGCCTGACCAGCCCTAGTGGACATCTCATACCCATGAAGAATCTGTCGGAGAATATCGAGGTAGAAGTTGGGGGTGCTGTCAGAAGTCCATGTCACTTCTGTTTTCTTCTTCAACCTGGTTGGGACCAGAAGTTGATTAAAGAGGAGAATCATTAAGAATGGTCATTACTCTATGTGACACACTGTATTTTAATTTAAAACTATAAATGTATATCATTGTCAATCTTTGGTTTACGATCGAAACGTTTCTTTAAATCTGTTGATTGGAATTTTAATCATCTTCATTATATAAACCACCCTTAAAAGGCAGCCTCTAAAATGCCAGATTTTCTTTAAAATGAAGCAAAAACATAAAGCACACCATGGTGCGACAAGAGTTCAGATTCTTTTGAGATTTTAGTGAGTTTTTTTAATCTTCCAGTTTCCTCACCAATGACCACTAACAATGTTTAGGGATTCATCTTTCCTATGTCTTCTCAAAGCATTCGACTTAAGTTCTTATGCAAATAATTCTTTTCACACTACTAATCTGCCACTCTCTGTCACTCTGTGAAATGTATCTAAAATTGACCTTTACAAGCACAAGTACAATGGACATAAGTAGCTTTGGGATCAAACACAAGGGCTTGCTGGTGAGCGCACACCTTGGCTGGCAGGAGAGAGCTGCCATGGGCTGGGTTCTCTGGAAGCAGGTTCTGAGGAAGAGCTTGGGGTGCTAGATGTTTGCTAGAAACAGTAAACAACACTGGCTGTGAAGAGAGGGGAAAGACAGCAGGACTGGGCAGAAGAGGAGGTCAGATTGTAATCCAGACCTCACAAAGACCCGGTCAACCCAGAGGGGAGCGCTGTAGTAAGTATTAGCTATCAGGCCTGTATTAATCAGCCTTTTTATTTTTTTTTTTTTTGATATCTTAAAAATCTTGCTGCTAACAAAGAAACTGGCCCCTACCGTGGCCAGCCATCCTTTCAGATAGCAAAGGGCTTTGCCAGGGCACGCCTTTCATATGCAGACTAACCAATCCCAAATCCATACCCTCAACCAGCCCCTTTATCTGACTCTCACACACCAAGGCAACATTTCCCATCCTAAACCATCCTGAGGCCATGTTCCAAGTGACCAGAGACCATCCCTATAGTCCCAACACTGCCAAAATTATTCAAATGGGTTTACTCTGCCTTGCCTTGCCTTTCCCTCGGAGAACCCAATAACAGCCCTGACCTGAGCGTTCCCCTGGGCCTGCTCCTGCCCCCTAACCAGGTACTTCTCCTCTGGCCCTGCGTGGCATTGTGGTCTCCTCCTCTCAGGAAATGTAAGTAATAAATTCTTCTTCCAATGGCATTGGCCCCTCCATGTCGTCACTCAGACATCTCCATAAATTTAAATCCCACAGGTACAAATGAGAAAAGTGTCCCAAAGCAGGCCAGTATGTCAGGGCCTTGTACCTTCTTCTTGACCACTGGATACAGGTGGCCCCAGAGAGGGTGTGCCTCAGACAAGCAGGTCTCTGCTGCTGGGGCTGACCCTTAAGGAACCGCCACCTGGAGCCTGTCTGTTGACCACATTCCCTGTGACTATGTAGCAGGTCCTTCCTGGAAGGGGAAGCAGGGTCGACCATGCCCATGTCTAACACAGAAGACCACCAGGAGTAAACAGTGCACAGTAGGCATCAATCAGTCTATTTTAAAAAGGCAACACAGAGCATCAGTTAATCTGGAAAGCTAATTAAATAGAGAATGGTTAGGAGAACTTCTAATGTACGAGTAAAAGCAGAATAGTAACAACTGCTAATTTTTTAGTCTTACTGTGTATCTGGCACTTGGGTAAGTATTTTGTATGTGATATCATTTTTAATACCGTCAATGAGTGTATGTGTTCTATTCATGACAAGGAAACTGAGGCTCGCAGGGGCTTGTTAATTGGCCAGATGTCCCAGGGCCCACATAGGACAGAGCTGAGATCCCAACGGAGCTCTCTGCCTCTGGGGCCTGTGCTTCTAACATTTACTTGCTTGACACTGTCATCAACATGACCGCTAGTTCACAAAGTACCTTTGAGCAAACTGGAAGTCTTCCCTCTTTCTGTGCAGATGCAGCCCCAAGCCATGGTACATAGTTTGAGGAGCATGGGAGGTGAATAACAGCACCTCCAAGGATGTCCATATTCTCATCCCTGAGCCCATGGATTTACCACCTGACATGGCCAAAAGGACTTTGCAGGTGTGATTAAGGATCTTGAGATAGATGATCCTGGATGATCTAGGCAGGCCCAATGTCATCATGGGTGCTTACAAGAGACAGAAAGAGGGAGAGTTAACTACAGATGAGAAAAGGCTGATTTCATGACAAAAGCAAGAGGTGGGGTGATGTGAGGAGGAGCCATGAGCCAAAGGACATGGGCGCCTCCAGAGGCTGGAAAAGGCAAGGAAGGGATTCTTTCCTAGAACGTCCAGACAGCATAACCCTACCAACATCAGCCCTGTGAAACTGATTTTGGACTTCCAGCCTCCAGAACTATAAGATAGCAAATCGGTGGTGTTGTAAGCCACCGAGTTTGTGGTCATTACTTAAGCAGCCCCAGGAAACTGACAGAATGAGCACAGCACAGAGTGGATCTCAGTTCCCCAGGTGCTCGCCCTGCCCTGCTCTGTCCAGCAGCCCTGAAGCTCACTGGCATTCTCAGCCCCACACACCCCTGATTTGATAGTTTTTGATAACAGATCCTGCTGCCCAGGCTTTCGGAAGGACACGGTGAGCCAACTGTGTTAAACCTGACCAGTCCTGAAGCTTTGTGGGTGAACCTGACTTCAGATGGGGCAGCTTTGGGGATCCAGCTGCACTGGAGACCTGATATCCCACTCATACTCAGCCTGGGCTACGGCTACCACCCCAATGAGACCAGCTATGACGCCAGAGCTCAACTTCCGCCAGTGGCTACTGCAGGTATTCCAACAACTGGGCCAGCTTCTTGAGCTTCCTGGGGGATGGGAAGAGGGTGACCAACTTAAAAGGTGAGAATCAGAAACCGTAGAGAAAAAGAAAAACGATTTGTTACATTCAGTGCTGATATTTTTGGTGTTATTATTACTGCTACTTTTGTTGTCATTATGATTTTTTGGGCAACGTTAAGTGAGCACATACTACATGCCCTGAAGAAACTGACAAGCACTTATAGAACCAACCTCATAATCCTCATTACAATCCTTGGGATGGGCACTATGGACATTTCCTCTTGCCAGATAAGAACAGAGAGGTTAAGTAACTGATACAAACTCCCACAGCCAAGAAGGGGCAGAGTGAGAATTGGAGCCCTCATCTATCTGACTTGACAGGTGTGCTCTGCACACTGACCTGCGAGTGCCTCCGCTCCTCTGCTCCCAAGTCTTGGTGGGGAGAGGGATTTCCTAGGACATCAGAGAGACCGTCAAGATCAGCTTCCCTGCCAGGTCACCTTTGTTCCTCTCTTCCATGCCATTAGCCCCAGTTGCCGTGAGGCTTCAGGTTGACCTGGATCCCTCTTTTTTGCAGATGGGCAGTCCACGTGGATCCTGAACCTAGAGGACCTGCATTTTGGAGAAGGTGTCTACTATTTGACCGTGGTCCCCGCGTCTGATCTGGAGCTAACTACTGGCAGGGACCTCACAGTTGGCATTACCACCTTCCTGTCCCACTGTGTGTTCTGGGATGAGGTCCAGGGGACTTGGGACAATTCTGGGTGCCAGGTAAGGACAGGACACAAAGCAGAAGATAGAGCAGCTTTGTTGGGTATGTCCAGCTCATTTAGGGTCCCCTTTCACTGCCTCTGGTGGCCATTTTGCACCCCTCCAGCAGTGTCTTTGCCTATGCTATCCCCTGTGCCCGGAATGCCCCTCCTCCCCAATTTAGTTAACTGCGCCTTCAGATCCTGCCGCAAGTGTCACTTCCTTGAGGAAAGTGTTACCCTGGCTAAGTCAGATTTCCCACTACAAGCTCTCCTGGTACAAACATCCACTCCTCCATAGCACTAAACACAGCACTAAGCCATTTCATATCTACTCAGGAGGCCACTGAGACCATGTCTGTTCCCTCAGTGCACCGGGAGACCCACAGCTCAGGAACGGTGTGCTCACCATTGGGAACAAATGGCCATTAAACAAATGGAAAAATAACTGGGAATCCCTGCTGACTCTGGGCTTCTGGGGAGCCAGGGTGTCCTCTCCAGGGAACCGAACTCAGAGCTGAGCCCTTTATTCTATGCCAGGCGCTGTGTTCCATGCTTTACTTGCATTACCTCATGAGATCTCCACAATACTCTCTAAGATGGTATAGGTATTCCCATTCTACAGGTGGTAAAACAAAGGCTCAGGAAAGTCAACATATTTACCCCAAATCCCTCGCCTAGCAGGTGGGAGAGTTGGGACTCAAACCCCAGTCTGTCTGTCTCCGAAGCTCCAGGCACTGTCTTGCCAAGTCCTGGGACAGCATATGGCTCTATTAATTGCGATGAGATTCCTATCTCAGGTCAGCTCAGCTCTACCCATGACATGTCCAGATGTTGACTTAGAGGCCATTGGAGTCCATCTCTGGGGCATTAGTGTTCCTCTTCCCCCTTCCATGCCCTTCAAATACTGTTCTATCCCTGGGGAAAACTTACCCTGCCCAGAAAACTCCTGTTCACTCTTTGATCTCCCACTCTAATGCCACCTACTCAGAGCCTCTAGATATCGGGGGTCTCCCTCTGCTGGACTTCCACAGCACTTCACACTCTCCCCAAGAACAGTAACCTCTGCATCTAGCTGAAATTTATCACACACCTGTCTCCATCTACTAGATCATAAATACCTTCTTCCATTTATTCAAAAAATATTCACATGTGTGAGGCAGTGGCAATATAATGGTTAGAAAAACCAGTGAGCTTCCAGTCTGGCAGGGAGCAGAGCCAAGAAGCAAATGGCACACATGATCAAATGACAATGATCACAAGTTGTGTAAGAAGCCAGGCCCCAGGAGAGCTACAAAAGGGGACTCAGAACTAAGCTCCTTTGGGGTTTGTTTCTGCCACAACTTCAGCTTCCTTGTCAACTCTTGCCCTGGCTTCTGTCCATCACACAGAGAGAGTTCTCCAAGTGCCTATTAGAAATGGGTGGGTTGACATGTCCAAGAGACAGCATGTTCCCCACGCTTGCAATAGAGGCCTTTGTACCTCATTAACAAGACACTGGGTGTGCTGCAACCTTCCAGAGCCTTCACTCCCAGCAGCTGTCTGATGCCCATGCTGCTGGCCTGGGATGTCCTACAAGGCTGTCCTTGGAGACCCGATGTTCAGAAAGGGGGATGGTGCAGCAGCTTGGGGCATGGGCTCTGACATCAGACAGACTGGGTCTCATCCTGTTTCATCAATACTAGCCAGATGACCTTGGACAAGTCACTGCACGTCTCTCAGCATTCCCATGTGAAAATGGGGATAAAGGGTGGCTACCACTTACAGTTGGGGCAGGGGCTAGACAAGACAGGCAGAGAAAGTAGTTAGTGTGGTGCCCGGCCCACAGTGAGTGCTCAGCATAAAGTGATTGCTATGTTGAACAATCTGAACATAGAGAAGACAAAACTACATATAAAATGGAAATCAAGGAAATAATGAACATGGAATTTGGGTGGTGGCTAGGAGGAGGAAGCATGAGGACAGACTGAGGGAGGACCATTTAGCTAGGTGTAAGTTATTGTACGTTTCTAGCTTTTGAGTAGATAGGGGGTTTTCAGGTCCTTATTATGTTATTGAAATATACACCTACTAATACTAGCATACATGAATGTGGGAGCGTGTCATAGACCAAAAGTTATATGAATCCAACAATGTGTACTTGATGCTCATTATACAGACGAAGATATGGATACAGGTATAGATATAGATATATAAAGATCACTGAGGAACCATAAATAAGTAAATGGGATCATCAAGTTTGGGTGGAAAAGCAGCACCAAATTCTCTCAACAGCTGAAGGAAGCTCCTAACCTATTGTCTATAGGACCTTCTCAGAGGATAAAGGCAGAATTACTGCTTGTATATTTTCTCAAAGATACTAAAGGTACCGTTACTGTCACAAGAGAATGAGCAGATTAATTCCCAGTGTTAGAGACTCTCATGCTGGAAGGGTTGGGAAAGCCCAAAGAGGCAAACATGTGGGCATAAAATGCCTGGTCCCTGGGTTCACAGCACTGACTTGGGTTTCTTCTCTGAAACCAGCTCCACCCCTCCAGGTGTGCCAGGTGTTCCGATAAGCCCCATAGCTGCATGGCAAATGCTGACCAGGAATGGGAAATGGAAAAACAATGAAGCAAATGAGGAACTAAAATCTGTCAATGAACAGTTGGGCATCTGTAGTGCAAAATTTAAAGAGGGTTTCATTCTTGGGGTCACCTAGGGCCTTGCCCTAGACACAGCTGGGTGGTATGTGCTGTGACGGGCACATCCCCAGGGCCTCCTGACTCCCCATCTTGTGCAGATGGGTGAGGCTGAGGACAGCTAGAGTGGTACTGCTCAAAGAATGAGCCTAGGATAGGGGCCCCTGGTGTGTAGATCTAAGGGGTGAAATTTAGAGAATGCTTTCTTGGTGCTGAGACACCAACTTAGGATTTAGACATCTGTCCTTCCCATTTCTTTACATGATTCCCCCAGCCTTAGTTTTTTGTGTTTTTTTGTGAGATGACCAATCATCCTAGTGTGGCTGACACTGGGGGCCTCTTAGGACACAGGACTTTCATGTTTAGAAGAAGGAAAGTTCCTGGGGAACTGAGATGATCTGATTACCCCAGATTTCCTCTCAGCATCCAGCCTGTTGCCTGGCCTAGAATTAGCACTCAACATGTCTATCTGTCCAGTGAGTAAGCATCAGGCAGAGAATGTACTGGAATGATACGTATCAAAGTTGTGATAATGGCTGCTCATGGAGGGTGGGGGGCAGAGGGAACTTCAACTTCACCCATATTAATTCTTTAAAAGGGTAGAGAAGACTGGCCCACTGAGAATGATGGGTATAAATTGCTACAGATAATATTCTCACTATTTTAAAATTTTTAGTTAAATAAAAAAGCTCAAGGGAATCCTACAGCTGGTCTCCCAAGTGCCCCCTCACAGCAGTGTCCTCCTCCCCTGGGCTGGAGCATGCCAAAGATATGCTGGCATTCCCACCAGGGTCTCTTTGGGGTTGCAGGTCGGGCCACGGACTACCCACTCCCAGACACACTGCCTCTGCAACCACCTCACCTTCTTTGGAAGCACGTTCCTGGTGATGCCCAATGCCATTGACATCTGCCAGACCGCCGAGCTCTTTGCCACCTTCGAGGACAATCCCGTGGTTGTAACCACTGTGGGCTGCCTCTGTGTGGCCTACGTGCTGGTGGTGATCTGGGCAAGGAGGAAGGACGCTCAGGATCAGGCCAAGGTGAGGCTGCATGAGCTTAGGAAGGGGAGGAAGAAGCAGGGTGTTCCCTTCAGAATCTCTGGGGATGGAGCCCAGGTGGGGAGCCAAAGGGCTAGCAGCAAACCCATGTTGTCCCATGCAAGCCAGTTTGCCAGCCTCAAATGTAAAATGGCCTTTCTTATGAAACTGTCCAGAGGATTCTGTTACTGACCATTCATTGAGGTTTTACTATATGCCAGGGATTATCCCATTTAATGCTCCCCCACAGCTCTAAGAAGAAGGTACTGTGTTGAGAGTCCCCAAGACCACCCTCAAGTTCAATGATTTGCTGGAAGGACTCACAGAATTCAGAAAAGCTGTTAGACTCGTGATTATAGTTTATTACAGTGAACAATGCAGGTTACACTCAGCAAAGGGAAGGGTCCAGGAGAGATCCGGCCAGAGCTTCCAGCTGTACTCTCCCAGTGGAATTGTATGGACAGACTTCATTCTCCTAGCAATGGCGTGTGACAGGACAGATGAGCTGCCAAGAGGGGAAGCTCACCTGAGCCCTGGTGCCCAGGGTTTAAGTGGGGGTCAGTCACATACATTTGGACTGCTCATATGAGTCAGTTTGGTTACTCAGTCTCCAGCAAACCACCGACCATCACCACCACCACTCAGATGTCAGACTGTTTCAGCATGGCCCAAAGCCCTCACGTTGTTAGCAGAGACTACGTGGTGTGGGCCAAGGTATTCAAAGACACACTTATCATGCAGGATATTCTGAGGACATAGGGATTATCTTTCAGGAGCTGCCCAAGAGCCAGGGCTTTCTTTGAAACGTGGAGAGTTTGGACAGCCCAGGCCTTCTGAGACCCCCACCTCCATTTACTGCAGAATAAAAGAGACCAAAAATCTTCCTACAGAGTAAAAGAGACCAAAGACCAGAGAGGGCAAGTAACTGGTCCAAAGCCACCTCCTTGAAGCCAGAATTCAAACCCAGACCTACCTGATGATAAGACAGGTCTCAGGATAGAAGTGAGTTCAAACAACAAATTGCCAACAACAAAATTCTGATTATTTTTCCAATATAGGCACCATGTCTGACATTTAGTAAGCCTTCAATAAAATGTTGTGTGTCTTGAGTAACAGTGTACCTTGGGCTTATCAATAACTGCAAGGATGCACTGTCCCAAAGCTCTGAAACATTCTCCACTTCCTACCCTCCCCCGACACAGCAACACCTCCCAGGATGTTATGGTGGCATGAACCTTAGTAGTAGTTGCAACATTTATACTGCTGTCTTTGATCCACTCAAGGGATTGAACATTCATACTTTAAGTGCCTCACCTGTAGGCTGGTTCCCAAAAAGCAGACTCTGCCATGGAGTTGAGCATTCAGTGTTGCACAAAGTGCTTGGGATCAGCCCCTGGAAAGGAAGGGAAGGACACAAGATGAGCAGAGAGAGAATCTGAACTGGGAACTCCAGAGATGCCCTGAGTTGGGTTAAGATGCCCACATCTTGATACCACCCAGACACCACATCAATCTGCCATTGTGTGTCAACCTTTCCAGGAGAGCATAGAGGTGGCTCTTGCATGCCTGACATCTGGGGGAACAACCCATCCATTGGCAGGAGATCTGGGTGGCTCATCACAGAGCCCACTACAGCCTAGAGAATCTGGCTTTGTTTTGTTTTTCTGCTAAACCACCCTTACGTTCACTCCCTTTAGATTCCCTTGGAGTCCCAATCTGGTCACCAGCATTAGAAATTCTCCATAAACAGAATTTGTATCATTTACCAGATCAAACATTGAATGAAGTCTCAGCTTAATGCCAAGTTCATTTCCAGTTTGACTATTTTGAGTTTTATTTAATATTAGATGCATTTTGTACTTTTTCAAAAAGTTTTTTATTTTACTTGTTCTCACCTAATGGAATGAATAAATAATGTACATAATTTTGCTCTCTCCCTTTGTCACAAATGACCCGTTCCCTCTTAACTGTTGTGCAGTGGATGAACCCACTGAACAGGACCCTCCTAATGCCATCCTTCTGTCCAGGTGAAGGTCACAGTGCTGGAGGACAATGATCCCTTTGCCCAGTACCACTACCTGGTGACAGTCTACACTGGACATCGGAGAGGGGCAGCTACTTCCTCCAAGGTACGTGACCATGCAAGTTGATCAGTATGTCCCACATACAAAGTACTTGCTGGTCCACTGTTGAGTTGCCTTAGCACAGTGGATTTAGTGTTGTAAAGTGTTGTTTTTTTTTTTTTTTAAAGGAAAGAATCTTTTGCCAAACAAAACATCCCCCCCAAGTCCCAATATTTTTTTTTTTTAAAGATTTTATCCATTTATTTGACAGAGAGAGAGAGAGAGAGATCACAAGTAGGAAGAGAGGCAGGCAGAGGAGGAGGAAGCAGGCTCCCCGCTGAGCAGAGAGCCCGATGCGGGGCTCGATCCCAGGACCCTGGGACCATGACCCGAGCCGAAGGCAGAGGCTTTAACCCGCTGAGCCACCCAGGCGCCCCCCAAGTCCCAATATTTAAAAAGATAAAGGAGAATAGGTTAAGGAATAGTTGGGGCCTAGCACCGTGCCACTGGTCATCTCCCTCATCCCTACCAAAGAATAACTCAGTTAGTTGGTAACCTGCATGCAAATTTGCTCACATATGAAGAAGTCAGTAAACTGCTATCAATGAATAAAGAGGAAACAGAATTTTTAAGAGAGAAGGGAGAAAGGAAAGAAAGAAAATATGCATACCATTTGAAAGCAATGAGTCTTGAGTTACATTTTTCTAGGTAAACTGATTAGCAGGCATCTAGCTAAGAGGTCACGTTAAGCCACCTGTCCTTCAGCAGGCTGACTAGAAGTAGTGAAGAAACTATTTCACTCGCTTATAAATTCTCTGAGGTTCTTGAGCATTTACCTGTGGAACATATAGCAGGTTGTCTCTGTAACGTCTCACCATCCTTAGTTAAGTCTGGCCTGTGACACATCACTCATCAGAATATACTGTCCTCTGCAGCAGCTTTCAAGTTTCCTTTACTAAAACTGAGGGCCTCGTGGAACATAGTTGGAGAACCACTGGCACAGGTATACTAACCTGGAGAAAGCTCTATTTTTTTTTTAATAACAGTAAGATTCATTAGAGTGGAGCATTTGTCTTTTTACTTTTTAAATCCTATTTTTATTTATGTATTTGTCTTATTTTTATTTTAAAAATTGTTTTATTTTGATTTATTGCTGTGTCTAGGGCCCCAACCAGCTGTCTAACATAAAGTAAGTGCTCAGTAACTACTTGTGAAATAAACATAGGAATTAATTTCATCCATCTAATGAAACATTCTTCTCATTTCCTTTAAACATTCAAGAGTCCGTCTTAATAGGAAAGGAGTGAAAACTTGCAACCCATAAGCCAATTCTTTTTCTGGAGAGTTGCAGTCACATTTCAATCTAATATTGTTTTAGTATGGGTATCTGCCAGAGGCCAGGGATGCTGCAAAACATCCTATGATGCACAGGAAAGCCCCCAGAGCAAGGGATTATTGGGTCCAGAATGTCTATTGTGGAGAAACCCTGTGGTGGAAACAGAGTGAAAACAAGGATTTGAGTTTGAGTAGTTGATTTGGCGGGGGGCGGGGGGTGGTGCTGGATCCTAGACACCCCAGTAGAGGACTGAGGTGACAAGGAAGGGACGGAACCGGTAAAGGGTACCGACCCATTACTTATCTGGGCAGCTGCAGCTAATCCCACAATGGGACTTTGGAATAGAGTAAACAGCATGGGCCTCAAAGTCATCTCCACTGATGGCTGAGGGAACTGGCTTATTTACCCACCAATCCCATGAGTTGTTGATGGAGGACAGCTCACAGCACCATTAATTCTCTGGCACTTCCAGTCTCCACTCTCAGAGCCCAAGAACCTCCAGGAAAGCGATACAGCTGCTGGCAGCTGGACATGGGTGCAGGGATCGCTGCAGCAATGAGGCTGAGGGATGTGGGCCAAACACAAGTGGCAGAACTGCAGCTCTCGGCTCAGGAAATCAGGCATGCTCATCAGCATTACCTGGATAATTGCAGAAAAGCAGATTCCTGGGCCCTGTTCCCAGCATTTTTAGTTGGTAGGTCTGGAGTGGGGCCTAGGAATATGTATCTATGAAATAATGGGCTCTCATGCATTCATGTCTCAGTGCCAGGCACATTGGGAGACCCTGGGAATAGAATTGTTGGGGCGGGGGGAACCAGTTCTTACTCTAGAGCCCTTATAAACAAATACATGGAAAGTTTAAAAAGGTTGTCGAGAAGTGTTTTATAACTCATGCTGAAGACAAAAATGCAGGCAGTGTTATCCTAAATCTTCACATACCTGAAAAATAGCTCAGGCAGGCCCAAGATGGAAAGAGAGGAGAGAATGAAAGGGCCTTGCAAGGTTGGTTTTCATTGGGTTTTGGATCCTTCCAATGAAACACAGCCACCAGGGCTTGGTTACCATGTGGAATTGGCCATTCCTCGTCTCTGGATTTCAGGTGACTGTCACCCTATATGGCCTGGATGGAGAGA
Organism: Martes martes; assembly: GCF_963455335.1. NCBI lineage: Eukaryota > Metazoa > Chordata > Mammalia > Carnivora > Mustelidae > Martes > Martes martes. The sequence goes on from NC_137905.1 coordinate 7,327,948, forward strand.
GTGAACCCCACCACCTGTCAGACCCTGACATCCCAGTTTTTGAGCGAGGAGGAGTGGATGTCTTCTTACTCTCCACCATGTTCCCCCTGGGGGAACTGAGGAGCCTGCGGCTGTGGCATGACAACTCAGGGGACCGGCCATCCTGGTAAGTCAGGGGTGGGCACACCATGAGAACCCACGAAGTGCCACACCAGGGCTGGGCATTGTGCATTTGCTGCTAGGCTGATCCTCACAAGCCTCCTCAAACACACAGAATGGATCCCCATTTCACAGAAAGAGACACGGAGAGTTAGAGAGACCCAACCACCCATGAGCCTCACAGACTGGATCAGTAGCTAGGACAAGGACTGGAGGTTGCAAGCCTGGGGTCCAGTGCTAGCTCCACTCTTGGCACATCTGCAGCATCAACCTTCATTCAGGCCCCAGTTCCCCATCTGTAAAATGGGGATAGATGTCCATTTTGAAGATAAACCTTGCCCAATAAGAGGAGACTAAATGAGACATTGGGCTGGTTATTTAGGAGAAGAGGTGAGAACAACTGCCACTCTGAGCATTAAGCTAACTCTTCCCGTTCCTGTGCCTTTTTCTCATTGGCTCCTCAAGGACAAGTATTCTCATTCTTGTTTTACAGGTGGGAAAATTTAAACTCAGGCAAGATAAGTGACTTGCCCAAGGTCACAGAGCCAGCAAGCTCAGAGATGAGAATCCACCCGAGGATTATTTGGCTTGTGAGGCCAAAACTAGTGACCTAAATGAGTCATTTCCAGCCTGACCACCCATCAGTGGCTTGCAACTTTAGAAAAACAGAGCACTTCTATTGATATCTTCAATTTACCTAAGGGATTAAACATTACTACTTTAAGTGCTATATGTTGGTTCCTGGGAAGCAGACCCTGAGATAGAGTTCAGGGTACAGGGTGCCTAGGACCAGCTCCTGGGAAGGGAGAGAAGGAAGCAGGATGAGCAGAGGGAGAAGAGCTTTGATGCAGCACAACAGCTTGGCTGACCTCCACGGGGAGCTCTGGAGTGTCCCGAGTTGGGTTGGGATGCCCAGGTCTTGATCACACCCAGGCACTGCACCCATCAGTCATTGGATGTTGGCCTCCCCAGGAGAGTGCAAGATTCGACAGAGGTGTCTTCCTGGAAATGAGAAAATGCATGTCTGGAGCTTTCAAGCATAGTCCCTATTACACAGTAAATGCTCAGTAAAGAGGGGCCCTTGATATCGCTATTCTTTTTTTTTTTTTTTTAGTCACTATTCTTTTTTTTTTTTTTTAAGATTTTTTATTTATTTATTTGACAGACAGATCACAAGCAGGCAGAGAGGCAGGCAGAGAGAGAGAGAGGAGGAAGCAGGCTCCCTGCTGAGCAGAGAGACCCCGGGATCATGACCTGAGTTGAAGGTAGAGGCTTTAACCCACTGAGCCACCCAGGCACCCCTTTAGTCACTATTCTTATCAGCCATAAGGCAACAGGGGAAATGGAGGCTCCTGCATCTGACATCCCAGCAGAGGCGAGATCATTCCATTTCTTTCCCAGGTCTCAAAGACCTAAATTAGGTTAGATGACACCCATGAGGTCCTGAGTCTAAACTAGATGGCTCACTCCCTGGGTATATGCCTGAAGGAAGACCAGCATTTGTGTGCCTGTGTCTGTGCCTCCCTGAATTCCCACAATGTAGACAACTTGGCTTTTTTCCCATGCCTCTGGACGCTGGTCCTGGACTTGCAGGCCTGCAGCAGGATTAAAAATTTCAGGAGGCGCTCTCTTGCAGTATACATCTGTGAAAACGTGGCAGCCTCCAAGAGCTGGCTCTCCACACTAGCTGAGCTTCCACATGAGGCCACTTCACCCCCTGATTGCGGCATTTTGGTCAAGGCACCAAGAACAAGGAAGAAAAATACAAAATCTGTCTTTTCAGGAGTTCTTATTCTTAAACTCAGGTTTGCAAGGGTGTTAACCTTCATTGTATCCAAAGAAGCCTCACCCGCCCCCCAACCCTGTCCTCAGAAGTATGGGTCCCTTCTCTAGGTATGTGAGCCGGGTGCTGGTGCATGACCTGGCTAGGGACCGGAAGTGGCATTTCCTCTGCAACTCGTGGCTGTCCATTGATGTTGGAGACTGTGTTCTTGACAAAGTATTTCCAGTGGCCACAGAGCAGGACAGGAAACAATTCAGGTAACTTTTTTTTCGTAAGCAAATGCCATTTACCTTGTTCTTTCATCCCTAGGGAAGATGTATCACAATCCAGCTGAAGCAGAATAAAAGCATGTTTCGGCTATCGTGCCTGGGTAGCTTTGAGTGTGTGACATTAATGACCAATCAGTTTTTCTTGTTGGGACTGAGGGGCTCTGGAGGGACATGGACCCTCTGACACAGAATTATCTCTGAGGTGGTAAAATGGTTGAACAGTTATCCATATTTCCTTACACAGGACATAGAACAATATGTTTCATATGAGTGAACAGAGTGGTTTGAATGGTGATTTCATGTCTGCCCACCTGAGCCTCCTTCTTCAAACAATTTTACTCTAAATAGGTGCTTCAGCATGTGTGTCCCTGGGCTTTCCCTCTTTCCTCCTACATCTGGTCAAACACATCAAAGCAGATAAAAATGTACACACACATGCTCATGTGCACACACACAATACCACAGAATGTTGCTTATTTTGTATCTTTTAAAATGGTGTTACTCTAAATATGTCATCTTATTTCTTTGATGACAGACCATGAACATCCTTCCAGGACAGTATGCTTGGGTCAAATGTGTCCTTGCTGGCTGCAAAATATCCACAGACTGGATGTCTCACAACTAATTCAACCGTTTTTCTATCAATGGACATTTAGTCTGTTCCCAACCAATATTTAAAAAAATCAAGAGACTCCACAAAGAATCTGGCAAGTGTGAAGGTGCTGGGCCAGTGTCCTGCCTGGTACCAGTCTGCTGGAGCAGAGTACCAACTTTTTTCTTTGAGGGGCCATGTGCTCTCCATTTTACCACAGTCCTTACCCACCCCTAGTACCTCACTCCCACCCCACTTCATTTAACTTGACTTATTTATATCTATCCAGGCATTTGAGTTTGTGACCTCTACTTTAAATGGCTTCTGAGTTAGGTTCAAAACAAAGTCTGTTTCCAGTGTATTTACTGAAAGGTGTCTTTCCCTCCTAGCTGCCACGGGGAACAGCTCAGCCTGCAAAGGGAAAAAGTCTGAGTCAGAGAGACTTGGACCCAAGGACAGGCAGAACACTGATGTGGGCACAGGGCTCCCAGTTTCACACGCATGCTTCTGACTTGCTACATGCCCTTGCAAAAGTCAGTTCACCTCTCCAGGTCTCGGCTTCCACATCTGAAAAATGAGCTGTTCAATGTGCCTCCCCCAAGGGGACCTGTGCCGGTCCTGTGAGGTGATGTGGGTAGCATACTTAGCACAGTGAGCGGCTCAGAGTAAGTGCTCCATTACCTGAGCAGATATGATCCGCCCAATGCATCAGACTTGTGATACCTGAAAACCAGACAAAGAGCTGCTTAAAGGCAGGGCTGTGTCATTCCCTCATGAACCTTGGTGTCCAGCAGGACACCTGGCACACAACACCAGGCTCACCAAATATTTGTGGAACTGTCCGTAGAACATTGAGTAGAACAATCACGTGGAAATCACTGTAGTTGGCAACTGACCTCTCTCCTTATGCACCTTTACTCTGAGTCCAGGCCACTCCCATGGCACAGATAGATGGTCAAAGTACCATGCAAGCCTGAGGGGTGCTGGCATTAGCCACCAGAATGGGCACCAGCCGGGAGTATCAGTTCCACACACTCTCAAGGTGAATTGGTGCCCCTGTGTAAGTCCTGCGGTTAGACTAAATTCTAGACCAAATCCTAAACTAACACAGATGCCTAAGGAGAATGTGGTGCCATTTTCAGAAATCCTGTCTTGCAATTTTGATTCTCTTAAACTGAGTCCGAAGCTAAAGCCTGGGATTTTTAACCAATATCATCTAATGCACTAGTTATAATAAACCTAATAATACTATAGTTATAGGATTATATTAAAATTACAACAAAAATGATGATGGCTAATACTGATGAGCACTCACATAGATGTCGGCTACTTTGCCAAATGCTGTACAAAAATCATCACTTAATCCTTTCAGTAATTCCATGAGGCAGGTTCTATTATAACCCCCATTTTACAGATAAGTAAACTGACATGCAGAGAAAGAGTAAAGTAACTTGCCCGAGGACACACAGCAGGTAGGAGGGCCACCTAGGATTCCAACCTCCTCTGTTCAGAACCCCCAACACTAACTAAGTGATGTTAAGATGTTGTATGTCTTCCACATGAGAGAAAACAGAGGATAAATCTTAGAAGCAAACACCTCCCTCTTATCCCAAGATTGCTCCGAAGAGACCAGTCTTCTCCCATCTCCACCCCCTCTCCCTGCCTTTTCACAGGCACCTATTTTTCATGAAGACCTCCACAGGTTTCCAGGATGGACACATCTGGTATTCCATCTTCAGCTGCGCAGCTCGGAGCAACTTCACCCGTGTCCAGAGAGTGTCCTGCTGCTTCTCCCTGCTCCTCTGTACCATGCTGACCAGCATCATGTTCTGGGGTGTTCCCAAGGACCCAGCTGAACAAAAGATGGACTTGGGTAAGTCCCAATGTCATGACGGAGCTAGTGGTCAGTGGGTGTCACACAATTCCAGAGGTCCCAAGACCACCTTCAGGTTCAAGAATTCTCTAGAACTACTCACAGAAGTCAGAAACACCATTATGCTCATTACAGAGAAAGGATACAATTAAAATCAGGAAAAGAATGAGGCACATGGGGCAGGGTCCAGGGGAGACCAGGGCAGAACTTCCAGTTGTGTTCTTCCAGGGAAGCAGTGACAATGGTCAGTAGTCCCAACGACGATGTGTGACAACACACATGGTGTATTGCCAACACGGACACTCCCTAAGCCCTGGTGTCCAGAGTTTTTTACTGGGGCTTGCTCACATAGCTGACCCCTGCAGGCTGACCTTAGTCTGTAGCCCCTCCAGAGGCTGAGGTGACACTGTGTGGTGAAGGCCCACGCCATAATCACTGTTAACATAGACGATACAGTGTGGCCCAAGACCTCAGGTAATCAAGGTGTATCTACCAGACAGAACATCCGAAGAGCTTAGAGGTCACCTCCCAGGAGCCACTCAAGGGCCAGGCCTCTCTTTGGGCAAGGTTAGTCTTTACTGCACACCCACCTTCTGGAAGTGGTGGAGAAAACTTTCCCATTATCCTTTTTCTTCCTCTGTCCTAGGTAAAATTGAATTCACTTGGCAGGAAGTGATGATTGGACTGGAGAGCTCTCTCCTCATGTTCCCCATCAATCTCCTAATCGTTCAGATCTTTCGAAACACCTGTCCTCGGGTCACTAAGGAGCAGAAAACTGAGAAATGGGATAGGGGCTCCCCTAGCCTGGCCTCCTCACTACAGCCCATGGAGAATGGCCTTCTGACACTTGAAGTGGTGACCAAGGCATGTCTTCAAACTTGACGGTGTGGGGGTGCTCTGGTCTGGGCAGAAATGGTGGGGGGAGTACTGCGGCTTGAGATCTGGCAACCCCATGATGGATGACAGCATCAGCCTCCAAGATTCATCAATGACACACACATGTGTGTGCACACACACGCATGCATGTTCAGTTGGGCACATGTGTGCACACATGTATGCACACTGTGCAGGTGCATGCGTATACATGCACACACTTATAGATGGTTATACATGCACGTGCACATACATATACAAAGGCATACACAAACACACATATATATGCCTTTGCACACCTGTATATGTACACACATACATATGCACACACACCTACACATACATACACACACGTGAACACATACATACACACACCTACATATATACACACACTTTTTGGGTACATAGTGTGTACACAATATTATACCGTTATCATAGATCACAGCTGGAAACCCAGAGAAGGGACTCCCTCTGCATTCATGCACTCAATAAACATTTACTAAGCACCTACTACATGACACACTTTGAGAAATACAACCTGGAATGCGTCAGTTCGAATCCTAGAAGAGAAATGGCTCAGGGTGATCCAACATCATATCTCTGTGGGCAAAGCTGGGATTCAAACCCAGACTGCCAAGCCCCGGAGTGAACGCTCTTAACCACGATACTGCCTCCCTCACCTTTGCTCACGTTCCCCTTACCCTACCTGGGCTGACTTGCAGGATATGTGGAGACTCGTCAGCTCGCTGTTTAAAGCTCTGAAGGTGCCATCACCTGCCTCTGGCTGGGACTCAGCAGCACTGATGGACATCAATCACCTGCTGGCCTTGGTGCAGGAAGTCGTCTGTCTGCAGAACATGGCAGGACCGGAGCTCTGGGAGGAAGCCAAACAGAGAGAGGACCCTTTAATGCTCCCTCTTGAGTCTCTACAAGCAAAACGTAAGTCATGATGTTTCTGAGCTGAGAAAGGGGGCACGTCTGGACCAGGTGGATACAGGACTTAGGGCCGGCTCTGTATCACTAGGAGTGAAGATGTCCTACAGGGTCTCCTCCCTCACCGACCTCCACTGCAACCACCTGCCATCACTTCCCTCTTTCTGCACACAGGCAACCCGCTCTCTTCACAACACCAACCTGCCTTTCCACTAAGGACCATCCCACATCTTGTCCTTCCATCTGGAATGTTCTTAGCATCTCCTGCATTGCTTTTATGCCGCCCTGCTAAATCATGACTTGTGGGAAGAGCTCTTTAAAGTCTGCAGCCAACTTTGCAGGACTGTGAGCTCTGTGAGGTCAGAGCCATCTGACTGTCCTGTCTCCATCGTTTCCCTAGTGCCTAGCCCTGTACAACACATAGAAAGCATGCAACAAACATGCATGGGGTGATGTCAGCATAGGAGATCATTATGGAAAGCACAAAGCAAAAAGGCAGGCTGGTCTTTCATATGTGGTTAGAACAGCACTGGTCAGCCTGGTAACTCTGGGTACTGGCTCTGCCATTAATGGGCTGTGTGACTTTGGACAGGTTACTTCAGTTCTCTGTGCCTCAGCTTCCTTTTCTGTAAAGCACTGGGGGATGCAACGTCAAACCAGATCCACTTCCAAATGTGAGGGGCAGGACACAAGATGATGGACAGGACAGTAAAAAACATTAAAGAACACTGAGTTGTAGAGTGAAAAAGTCACTCCTCCATTCTGTTCCAGACTTTCTAGGAGCAAACCTCAGTTTGGTACAAGTGTGTCTTTAACACCCTTTTAACACTCGTTCTGTTTGGCAGAGAGATAGCAGGTCTCAAACTTGGAGCTTTTTGAAACAGTATTCAGCTAGAATTTAGTACCATTATTTCTTTCCTGTCCATCTTCCACCCACATCAATGCCACCAGTGTTCAGACCAGGCTGTCCAACAGAACTGCCTACAGTGCTGGAAATGTTCTGCATCTCTGCACAGCAGTATGACACACACAGGCCCCATGTAGCTCATGAGCACTTGAAATGTGGCTGGTGTGACTGAAAAACTGAAGTTCTCATCTTAATTTCAATCAATTAATGGGTCCAGTGGCTGCCATAATGGCTGGTGTGGGTTAAGAATGCTGCCATTTTTTAATACACCAGGCTGATCACTGTCTAAACCTTGTTTAGAACACAGACATGGGGTCTACAGAATGGGGAGTTTGAATTCATAAACCCTTGGCCACACCTCTGATGCAGTGAATTACATTTCTGGGGCCAAGGCTGGGATCTGCAGTTTTAACCAGTCACTCAGGTGACTTTCAAGCACACTTAATGTTGAGAGTCAGTGCCCCCAAACAAGATCCCACATCTTTATTGGCCAGGCTCATGCTAACCCCATGGTCAGCCCCATCTTGATCTCCATGATCCAGCCACCCTGGAGGATTTGTCCCAGACAGTTGGACTTGGGCTGCCCACGAAGGCTGTCTTGCAGGAGCTCTGCTGATGCCTGCACTGGACTCCTGGCCTTGAGTTTGGGGACTTTGGTGTTCATAGCAGAGGCCTTAGAACAGTGACTCTTGAGTCAGCCAGGCCCTAGGGCTCTCTCTGCTGCAACAGTAGCTGTGCAACTTTGGACAAGTTGCTCAGCCTATGACTCAGCTTCCTTCCCTGTAAAATGGGAGTATTGATCCACTTTGCCTCTTGGCTCATTCTGAGGACCGAATGAGGTCATAAGACACAGGAAAACTTGGACCCAGCCTGGTACAAAGCAGGTATTCAGTAAGCAGTGTTACAATTGATTGGGAGTGATGGTATCTTCCAGAAACATTGCCAGAGGGCTTGCAGCATGAAGGCTGTTGATGTCAGAACCTGCAGCTGTGGCTTCAGCGAGGAGGGTAAGGGAGGAGGCCTGAGTCAGTGGGAGGCAGAGTTGATGTTGTCCCAGACCTTCACTGTCATCTAACCCAAGCCCAGTCGCACGCTTCTCCACAGTGCTGGTTACTTTCCCACTCATTCACATCTCACTGGTGACTGCAGAGGGGCTGTGGGGTGAGAGTGCTCTCTCCCGCCACCTCCCATATCTGGTTTCACATACCTCTTGTAAACACCGGTCCAATCAGCCTGGACACTGACTGCTCTGGGAGAAGATGCCCCGGGGCTCCAGCCTCCCAGCTCAGGGCCAGACTCCCAGGCCTGGTTCTGTCTGGAGAAGCCAGGCCCAAGCTTCCCCTAGAAGGCATCAGGAATAGTGGAAATGTTCAGTTTTTTTTTTCTTGCAATGAATAATTTAAAACAAAAAACACCTTTGTTTGTTTTAAAACTTTTTAGGAAGCTGAAATTTGAACAAACCAACTGTATGAAAACACTCATGAGATATTCTGGGGGAAACTTGACCTCTCACTGGGTATTTCACACTATTAAGCGATTATCGTTACTCATTTTAAATGTTGATAATGACATCATTTTAAAAAGAGCCCCTATATTCTCCAGAAGCATATTAAAATTAAAATATTTAGTGACATGACCTGGGCCTTGGAATTTGCTTCGAAATCATCCACATGGAGAGAGTAGGCTGGGTGCCAGGGAAACACAACTGGCCGTGAGTTGATAACTTTGAGTAGTGAGTATGTGTGCAGGCTCATCTCATTACTCTACTTTTTTAAGTTTAACAGTTTTCATAATAAAATGTTGAAAGCAAAAGATTAAGACAAACACTATCTTTGGCACCAAGCAAATCTTGTGTATATTAAAATAATAATATATTTGTTGGGATGCCTGGGTGGCTCAGAAGGTTAAGTGTCTGCCTTCAGCTCAGGTCATGATCCCTGGGATCGAGTCCTACATTGGGCTCCTTGCTCAGAGGGGAGCCCGCTTCTCCCTCTGCTTGCCATTCTTCCTATTTGTGCGTGCTCTCTGACAATAATAAAAATCTTTAAAATAATATTTGCTGATGAGCTAATATCATATCTAGGATTTGCTTTAAGGTATTCCAGAAAAAGAAGAAAGTCGGGGGAGGGGGCAAGGACAAAACAACATTGGGAAAAGGATTGTGCTTGCGGCAGCAGGCGATAGACACTTACTCTGTTCTCTTCTGTCGATGTGTAAGGAAATTTTGAGAACGCCCTTGATAAAAGGTGAAAGAGGAACATATGAATCCTAACTGGCCATGGGAGCCTGGTACCTTTCCCCATCTTTCTAGCTCTCTCATGCCATGGTGCATAGTAAGTGCTCAATACCGAAAGCTGTTACTAACGTTTTTATGGCAGGCAGTCTGCTCTGGCATTCAGCACCAGCTAATGCTCTCTGTCCCCTGTCCTCCAGAACAAATGCGATGCCTGATGCCAGAGGTGGGCCCAAGTGACCCTCAGAAGGACAATGCCTACAAGCAGTGTCTCTACCTTCAGCTGGAGCACATGGAGCAAGAGCTTCAGCTGGTGGGGCCCTGTGCCTTCCCCCAGAGCCAGAGCCGCGCCCGGGCCCTCAGCCAGCTGCAGATGCTGAAGGGCTATCTGGGGGGACAGCTGGGCACCCCACCCCCAGCATACACCAGGTAATCCTCTCCCCTGGGTGCTGAGTGGGCACCTGCCCCCTAGTGGGGGGCCTGCAGAGAGACCATACCCCAGGCCACCTTGGAAGGATGTTCACCCAGATAACATGTATAATATGAATAATACATTTCCTCAATTCTAAAGATCCTTTTAATTGTGAGATAGGCCAGCAATTTACAGGAAATTTCCCCTCAGAAAAAAAAAAAACCCAAAACACCAAGTTATTAAATCTGCCCTTTGAGGTGGGTACCAGTTACGGAGGTGGGTATGGGATGCCAGATAGAATATAGAATAGCCCTTTGAGGTGGGTACGAGGTACCGAATCTGAGAGGTCAAGGAGCTTGGCCACAGTCACACAGCTGGTGAGGGTAAAGTGGGATTTGAACTTGAGCCTGGCAGGTGCTACTCTGATCATACCCACCCTGCATTTCAGCTTCCCGATGGCGAGCAAGCGTCCTCGAGGCCTGCCCTGGTGGTTCGTCGTGGTGGGCTGGCTCCTGGTGGCAGCCACCAGCGGCGTGGCAGCCTTCTTCACCATGCTCTACGGCCTGCACTATGGGCGGGCCAGCTCCCTGAAGTGGCTCATCTCCATGGCCGTCTCCTTCGTGGAGAGCGTGTTTGTCACCCAGCCCCTGAAGGTCAGGCTGCCCTGGACCCCTCTGCCCACACTTTCCCTCCTGCCAGCTGCCCTGTCCTTAAGCTCAGCTGTTCTTTGCCTATTCATTACAAATCTACACAACACCTTGCTGGAGAGGTGGTGCTGGTAGCACGTGCGGAATTATAATGAACTTAATCACTATGATAATCCAAGTTCTGGGACAGGGGCTCTGGGACAGAGACTCTAGGCCTGGCCTAGTGGCTTATCAAGATGTGGCAGGTAAGCATCAGAATCACCCTCAGGAGGGTCCTTGCCTCTGGTTCTATAAATGACAACCTGAGGTTAGGAAGGCAAGATCACAAATATCTTGCCCTAGGTTACGTGTATATACCATATTTCCTCAGTTAATACCACATTTCCTCAATTCTATGTTATATTCTATAATATATAATTATAATATATATATATATATTCCATAATTCCTCAAATAATACCGTATTTCCTCAGTTCTAAAGATCCTTTTAATTGTGAGATAGGCCAGCAATTTAGAGGAACTTTACCTTCAGAAAAACAAAAACAACAAAAAAACACTGAATCATTAAACCTGTGTGTCATTTGGAAGACACACTCCTATTTCTGAAATGTAAAGTTATTGTTAGAGTTGGAGAAATACTGAGCCCTAGACTGGAGCTTGGAGCCACAGCTCCCCTTGGAAGGAGTCAGGTGGTAGGAATATACCGTGTGTTGGGGTGAGGGGGCGGGGACTGCAGAAAGGAAGGGACATTTACAGTGAATCTTTACACCTATGAGACTCTCCAAATCCCTAACCCCCATTTTACCTAATAGTCCTAATAGGACATTTACAGTGAATCTTTACACCTATGAGACTCTCCAAATCCCTAACCCCCATTTTACCTAATAGTCCTAATAGTCCCCATTTTACCTGAATAGCCTTTATCAGAAGATTTAAACAACTCCCGACATCTCCTCCAATCTAGTCTGAGAATAATAAGAACGGAGTCATGAGCCGTTTTGTTCCCAACCAAAGCCCAGAATCCTACTAAGCTTGTGCACTGTAGGTGCGGAGGTGAAGGCACCGATGGAATGAAGAAAGGGGGAGGGGCGGAGGGAGGGAGGGAGGGAGATGTAATTCAGCGCTAGAGATAGTGCTCCCTCTATCAGCAGGGGAGTGCAGGGGCGAAAGTGCAGGTGGGAAAGCTCCGGTATGAGAAGCAGGGGGAGCTCAGGATTCACAGTCTCTGCTTGGTGGCCAGATGCTCTGGCCCTTTCCCTTCACAGCCACATCCCCTCTTGGCACAGGATGGCCTGGTTCCCACCTTACTTCCTCAGAGCATGGCTTCTGTGCCCAGGACACAGATGTGGCCTTGATCCTGACCCCTCTCTGATAAGGAGTTGACAGTGTCCAACCCAGGCCTGGGGTTCACAGTGGGTGTTTTTCAGGTGCTGGGCTTTGCTGCCTTCTTTGCACTGGTCTTGAAGAGAGTAGAAGATGAGGAAGAGCCGGTGGCCTCCCTCCCAGGACGTCTGTCTGGCCCAGGTAATGGTGCATAGGTGGAGGCAGGGGCCTAGAACCCGATGAAGATGAGACGGCCCTACAAAGCCCAGCTGCTGACTTTTTTGCCCCATCATTCCTTCACCTCTGATTGGGGAAGCACCCCCAAACCATCCAAAACTCTCTAGAGCAACCTTGTTCCTTCTCTACCCCAGCCTTTATCTCTGGCACCAAAGCATGACCCCTTGGCCAGAAGAGGCTCCTTGGGGACTGCACTTTACATGGGCGTCATTTTCTGTGTAATCCCAAACAAGCAGCTTTCTCCTCCTAAGCTCAGGGCCCTGGTCTTTAGAATGAAAACCAAAACCAAAGATGCTTGCAGGTGGGTTACAGAGTTCCAGGATAAGGGTCTGCAAACCACAGCCTTGAGGCCAAATCTAGCCCACTCTCCATAAAGGAAATGTCCATAAATGAAGTTTTATTAGAACAGAGCCATGCTGGGGCACCTGGGTGGCTCAGTGGCTTAAAACCTCTGCCTTCGGCTCAGGTCTTGATCCCAGGGTCCTAGGATCGAGCCCCGCATCGGGCTCTCTGCTCAGCAGGGAGCCTGCTTCCTCCTCTCTCTCTGCCTGCCTCTCTGCCTACTTGTGATCTCTTGTCTGTCAAATAAATAAATAAATAAATAAATAAATAATAAATAAAAATAACAAAATCTTTTAAAAAGTAAAAATAAAAATAAAAAAAGAACAGAGCCATGCTGACCCCTGCTGGAGGAGGCCACTGAGCAGCCTCCTGTCCCGCAGCCTGGTTTCTCATTTCACAGCCTAAACTCCTGAGAGTTTACAATAAGAGCCTACAATAAGATAATCACAAAACAAATAAGCAAACAGAACAGAGTCAACACTCCAACAGTGTAGGCAGAGATTCTGACATTCGGGGAAAATACAACGGGAATAAACAAAAGGCATACCTACATTATTGTACTGATATTATTACATAGTGTGGTTTCCTCATGGGCTGGTATTCTTCCACTCTAGGATAGGGTTTGAGCTTGTTTTGTTTTGGCTTTGAGGATCCAAAAGGTCCATTAAAATCTTCCCAAGACAAAAGAGTGATTTTTGTCCCAAGAGATTTGGCAGCCACTCAGGGAGTACTTGCTGTGTGCCAGTCAGTTCAATGGCTTAGGACCATGATTTACATAAAACCCACTCACTGTGAGTGTGTAACTCATTGATTTTAGTAAATTTCTAGAGTTGTGCAACCATCCTCCTAATTCGTCATCCTCAAAGGTTCCCTCTTGACCATTTGAAGCCAATCCCTGCTCTCATCCCTGGCAACGCAGCTCGGGATGGAGCAAGTCGCCCTTGGAAAGCACAGCCCACAGGGAGACACACATTAGACAAGTAAACAAGACAAGCGCAAAATGTGAGAACTCAGGGAGCACATAGGAGAACGCAGGCCTTTCTGCTGAAGTAGTATCTATGTTGGCTCCTGGAGCCTGGCGAAGGGAGGGAACGCACATTGAGCCCTTGCAAAGGCCCTGAGGTGCGACAGAGCTTGTCATTTTACAGTGATTACGTGTGGACCAAGCAAGGGGAATTAGGGGGAGAATGGTTCAAAATGACGACTGAGAGGTGGGTGGGGAGCAGAGCCTTGTAGCCCCCGGGTGGGTGCTGGGATTCTGGAGTGCTGCAGAGGAGAGAGGCATGATCTATTTTGTGATTTGAGAAAGATCATTGTGGCTGCTCTTAGGAAACCAAAAGTACTGGGTCAAAAGTACCTGTGGGGAAAAGACTACTGGAATGGTCCAGACAAGAGGTGACGTGTCCTGGCACTGGGGGTGGAACGAAAGGCATGGATTCAAAAGACATTTGGGGCAATATGCCCCTATCAGAACGGCTAAAAGTAAAACGTGAAGTAAAAAATGCTGACAAGGATGCAGAGAAACTGGAGCATTCACGCACCGCTTGTGGGAATGGATCCGTCACTCTGGAAAAGTTTGGCAGTTTCTTTCAAAAGTAAAAATGGACCCACCATATGCTGCAGCAATTGCATTCTTGGGCACTTATCCCAGACACATGAAGACTTATTTGCATGCAAAAACTTGTATATACATGTTCAGAGCAGGTTCATCTAAAATAGCCAACTGCTGCTCCTAGGAATTTACCCGAGAGAAATGAACATATACGTCTCTACAGACACCTGTATGTGAACGTTCGTAGCAGCATTATTCCTAATAGCCAACACTAGTAACAATCTAGATGTGAATGCATGGACAGGAGTGTACCCATACCAAAAAAGGAACTAAATACTAATTACACAACAACATGGATGGACTCCAAACCGTTATGCTAAGTGAAAGAAGCCAGACACAAGAAATGATGCACTGTAGGATTCCATTTATATGTAATATCCAGAAAAAAAATCTATAGAGACAGAAAGCAGATTAATGAGGCTAAGGGTAGGACAGACTGGGAGTGGGGACTGACTTCATGGGGACGTGAGGGAACTTTCTGGGTTGATGAAAATGTTCTAAAACTGGGTTATGGTGATGGTTGCACAACTCTATAAATGTACTAAAATCATTGTATTGTAGACGTCCAGTGGGAAAATTTATGAAAATTATAGTTCAATAAAGTGGCTTAAAAAAGAAGGTACTTAGACATGACAGGACTTTGAAATATTAGTGACCCTCCTTCTTCCATCCATTACAGTTTCGGGAACACTGGGATCTGTCTTAGGGTTTAGGAGCACAGGGAGGGGAGGGTGTTGTGCTTTCGGTATGAGGAGAATCCTCCAGCTGGAGTAGGGACAGAATTTTGAGCGTAGGGATGGCAGGGGCAGAGGCATGGAGGGCAGCATCGGGAAATGGCTCCCGAGAAGTAGGAATGGTGGATCCTGTTCCTGGTGAAGACAGGAGGCTCCTGGTTAAAAAAGTTGAGGCTGGTTCCACTGCCTTTTGGGGGACGGTTCTCATGTCCTTGCTTTCACAGACCCCTCTGCCTTGTTCCGAGCACGACGATGCAGCAGAAAGGACATTTACCAGCCGCCTTTGGCCACTGACATCGAGAAGATGAAAAGCACCCATCTCAAGGAACAGAAGGCATTTGCCTTCATCAGAGAAATCTTGGGTAGGCAACCAAGGTCACCCACAGCAGTCTCCTCACTCAATGGTTGTCAGCACAGACTTCAACAGACAACGATATAATCTTTGACAGACCCACACTGTCTCGCCCCAGCTTCTCCCCTATATTTAAAATCCCTTGGTGGCCCCACATGGCCCTTAGGATAAAATCCAAACTCCCTACTGTGGCTCTGCCCACCCTGGGTCACCTCTTGCAGCCCCTTGTGCTCTGAGCTCTGGATACACCATGTTCTGCTGCTCCTGGGACTCCTTCACTCTCTGGACCCCAGGCCTTTGCCCAGGCTAATCTAATCTGCTTGGAATGTGTCTCCTCTCCTCCCCATCTTCTCTTTCAGCTAATTCCTTATTCTTTAATTCTCAGCCCAAAGACTATGTCTTCGGAAAGACTCCCCAAGCCCGCTGACCACGAGCTTTCAAACATCACTGTGTATCTTAGTCTGGGTTCTCCCATAAGCAGATTGGAGTACAAGTAGTTGCTTTGGGAGGTGATCCTGGGAAACACTGGTAGAGAAAAGGAAAGTATAGAAGAGAAGGGTGGTGAAAGAAGGTTTGGTAATGAATGGGTTCCGTGTGAGAACTGGAGCTCAGTCCTGCTGGGGACCTCTGTGGGGGTATAAAGTACACATCTCCGGGTTGTCACACAGGTCACTGGTGAGGGCTGCTCTCGGGGAGGACATGGACCCTGCAGCACTCCCGCCCTGCCTTCCCAATGGTTGAGCACATACAGCTGGACAAATGCAGAGAGCAGGGGAGCTTGCATAGGAGTAGCAGCATGTTACAGAATGAAGAGAGCCTAGAGGTGTGGGCAGAGCCCCAATTCATCCCAGGGAGGGGTTGCTGGGATGCAATATTCCCAGGCCCTGAACCCAGAGATTCTGGGTAATGCTCTGCACCCCCCACATTCTGATGGCTGGCCTCCTAAACTAAATCTTTGTATGTAAGGGGCCCTCACATCACACTCACCTGTCCACAGGTGAGCTCCATGAGCGCACAGAACACAACTGTCATTTTCATTGCTCTATCCTCAGCATTGTAACATGGCAGAGCCCCATTTTCAGAAGATTCTTTTTAAGAAATGTTTATATAGCATGAACTCTGGGCAGGCCCTATTTTTAAGTGCTTAATAAATATTAATTCATTGACTCCCTCATTACAACTCTGTGAAACAGAATTATTATCCCCATTTCACAGATGAGGAGAGTAAAGCAGAGGGGTTAAGTCACTGGTAAAGCACATAGACAGGAAGTGGTGGAGCCAGGATTTGAACCCAGGTGGCAAGCTCATATCTGTGGATTTAACTCCTTCCCACTGCCTAAGGATTGGTTCCACCGTCACTAGGGGGCAAGAAGCTGGTCTACAAGACCTCAACTATTCTGAGCTGTATGCCATTCTGTCTCCTGCCTTGGGCTTGGTGGGATTTGGGAACCCTGCCTGACCAGGGGCCATGCCTCCATTTTCAGCATACCTGGGCTTCCTGTGGATGCTGCTGCTGGTCGCCTACGGGCAGAGGGACCCCAGCACCTACTACTTCAACAGACACCTCGAGCACAGCTTCACCCAAG
This sequence comes from Martes martes, assembly GCF_963455335.1. Classification (NCBI taxonomy): domain Eukaryota; kingdom Metazoa; phylum Chordata; class Mammalia; order Carnivora; family Mustelidae; genus Martes; species Martes martes. The sequence goes on from NC_137905.1 coordinate 7,344,794, forward strand.
GCTTTTCAGCTGTGTTAAGCTTCAGAGAGTTCTTCGTGTGGGCCAACACCACCCTCCTGAGCAACCTATACAGTTATTACCCAGGTACTTTCCCCTCACCCGAGGACAGACGTCAGCCCCCTTGTGCAGACTGCTTTCTAGGAACAGGAGTGGATCACCGTCACCATCAGCCTCACAGAGAGCCAATAACCACAGGGCCATATGCTTTGAAAGAGAGACCCTCAGAAGGCTGTGTGTGCACAAGAGAGGGGCCCTAAACCTTCCCTGATGCAGAGTGGAGGACAGTCTAAGTGAGAGATACATGAGCATGAATCAGCTAGGCAGAAACAGTATACCGGGTGCACGGGACAACAGGGGGAAAGGAAAGCCTGAAGTACCACAGCACGTCCCTGGAATTACAAAGCGCTGAGTGTGGCTGCAGTGTAAGGTATGAGTTGAGGACAAGTTAAATGTAAAGCAAAAGAGAAATAGGGGTCAGATCATCAAGGGTCTCAGAAGTTCTATTTTATGCTTAAGGAAATGAGAAGGCATTGACAGTTTCTCCAAGAGGGAGTAACATAATCAAATTTGCACTTAAGAAGGATCATTCTAGAATGATGTGGAAGTTGGATAGAGAGTAGTTAGGATGCTAGAGACAATGGGGCTGATGGAGGCATGAGAGGAAGGGGTGAATGGAGAAATGAGCATGGGTGCAGACAACAATGAAGAAGAGTTGATGAGCCTTGTTGACCATTAGGATGTGGGCATTGAGAGAAAGGGCACGAAGCGTCTCCAAGTCGATGACTAGGTGCTGGGGGTACCATTCCTCAAGAGTTAAGTTATGCAAGAAGTAGACCACACCTAAGCTTGGAAGATGGTGATGAATATAGCCTGTGATTGGCCATGAACTACTTACTCTTGACTGTTTTTACATTGGGTACAGTGAAGTTCATGTTAACATCCAGACCAGGATGCACTAAAACAATTTTGATGGCTAGGCTAACCCACCTGTTTTTCATCTCCAGGCTTTATCACGGATGGGAACTCTAAGCTGGTGGGCAGTGCCCAGATTCGCCAAGTGAGGGTCCGGGAAAGCTCTTGCCCTCTTGCCCCACAGCTGCAGGCTTCTCTCGATGGATGCCATGCACCATATTCCCTGGATATTGAAGATCTGTCAGACTATGGGGAAGGCTGGAATGCCTCCATACCCAATAACAGCAGTGGCTTTTCCCAGGCTTGGCAGTACCAGACCCAGAGCCAACGCCGAGGGTATCCCATCTGGGGCAAACTCACTGTGTACCGTGGAGGAGGTTATGTGGTCCCCTTGGGGACTGATCGCAAAAGCGCATCAAGGTAAGACTCACTTGACTCCTGCATACCCAAGGAAAGCCATTTCCTAGGGTCTGGGTCTTATTAACGGGTGCAGCAAAGCTCATTCATGTCATTGTAGGGAGGAACTGGAGGACTCAGAAGTATTCAGATTGTATTTCCGGGTCCCTGGAAACTGCAATCTGAGAGTCCCTCTCCAGCACTCTCAGCCTGGTGGGCTGAGTCTGGTGGCCTCTGCTAGAGCCAGTAGGGGTGTGGAGGTCTGCCACACAAAGCCATCTACCACGAGGCAGGTGGGAAGTGGCTAAGGCTCTTAATCTTAGCCAAGAACCATGCTTTTATGTGCAGTGAATTACAGTAGCAAGGAAGAACACTGAGTTTGGAGCATTCACTGTTTCTATAGTGACAGAAGCAAGCCTGCTCTTTGTCTGAAGGACATTACCTTATCCCTCGAGGTAGCTCACTACAAACACAGCCTTAAGAAATGGCTTGGGTAAAAGCCCAGCCAGGACCTTGCATTCCTGGAATACCCAACATGGTTGAGCAGGGACATCCAGAGCCTATGCAGACTGCTTCTCCCAGCACACTCCAGAGTTAGAGAGACCTAAGTGTGAAACCCTGGCACTGCTCCTGTTAGCTATGTGGTCCCAGGCAAGTCAGTGAACCCATGTGCACCTCAATCTTCTCGAGGAACACGGGTAACAAAATCCTAAAGAGAACAACTGGTAGGGGTCCCCTGGAATTCAGGACAGGACAGGAATTGTCAGTTTCCATGTAAGAAGTGTTTCCCTGCCACTTGCAACAACTGATGTTCTCTCTTCTAAACACCAAGCAGGACACAGACCCAATGGGCACAGGGCATATTTTAAAACAGGCCCATCACTATTAATGCCAGTAATAACAGCTGTCACTATTACCCACAGACAAACGACACTCTATTGCATTTTCTCTTCACAAAGTTCCCGAAGCACTGGCGTTAACACCACTGTAGATAAGGAAGCTGAGTCTGCTTGCCTAAGCCCCTGATTTTCTATATGGTTCCTCTCACATGGGTGGTCCTCAAACTTTAAAAAGTGTCACACTCACCTGGAAGGCTCATCAGAACACAGATCTGCAAAACACAGATCCCCCAGAGGAATTTGTTTCCAAAGATCTGGGATGGGGACTGAGAATCTGCATTTTTACTGAGTTTCCAGATGATGCGGATGCTGGCACTATGGGGACCACACTTACAGGACCTTTTCTCTAACGTCCAGGAGACCATGGGTGCCAAAACACTGAACCATCAGTGGGAAACTGATCACTCCCAGGAGGAGCCCCAAGGCCCTATGGCCCAGGGAATGGAGCAGAGCCAGAGGGAGAAATTTCTACAGGAAACCCTGGCCTCCTTCCTGGGCAGAGGAGCAGGGAGCCACTGTAATTGGAGATGCCCCTAAACAGTCCTTTTCCTACAGAATTCTCCAGTACCTCTTTGACAACACCTGGCTGGACAGACTGACCAGAGCTGTTTTTGTGGAGTTCACCGTCTACAATGCCAACGTTAACCTGTTCTGCATCATCACTCTGACCCTGGAGACAAGCGCCCTGGGTGGGCAGCCTCACCTGTGACCTCATCTATAGTGTTCTAGAAGACAGACACCCCTCCCTCTGGGCCAGGGCACCTGACCAGGCTGGCCCTTGCTGCCCCAGGGCCAGAGTTCTGGGGCCAGTGTTTGTTTGGGAGACTCGGGGATGGGTCTTGGTTCTTCCTGGGCACCCAAAGGTCGGCGCTGCTCCAGCCTTATTACTAGTTGCCTCCACTTCCTCTGGCCCATCTCCCAAGACACCCTGAGGGAACCAAGCTGGGTGTCTGAAGACAGCTCATCGTCTTCAGCTTCCTACTCTGGGGAAGGCAGGCTGGGGGGCTGGAAGCGAAAGGCTGGAGAAGGGGTGACCTGGTAACAGATAATTTCACCTAAAACAACATTTTACAACTTGTACCTCAACCTACAGGACGAAGTACATTTTACATTATTTTCCAATACACTCACATACAAATATACATAACTGAGACAAAAGCTTCAAAAATATTTTCCTTCGCTACATGCAGTATACTCTGATATTTTGTATTCTGTTCCATTTCTTTCTTTCCATTTCCCACCTTCCAGCTCTTTTAAAGCTATCATAATCTATTGGAAACACTGACCCAAAGCTTCCTCAGCTAATAACCGATTTTCCTAAAATTCAGCCATCTTTCCTCTAAAAACTAAGCCATTTTTAGTACCAAATTACATTTTTAGTAAAACAAATACATACCTGTAGTTTTTAAAATTTCAGAACCGTGTAAAGTGAAAAGTAAAAGGCCTTCAACTTCCATGATCTCTGGCCACTATGAAGTGCTTATTTCAAATCCTTTTGTTAGGGGGAGTAGTATTTATATCCTCATGTTCTCCTACTTCTTTTTGCCACCTTTGTGGCTCATAAGGACCAATTAAACAGCCTGTCTCTAAATACATCTGATTAAATTATGTGTTTCTACAAATGAGAAATGAGGAATGGGTTTCAGGTCTGGTTGGTTCAAGCAGTCCACTGATATTGGCAAGGACTCAGGTTGTTTGTGTCTCTCCATTCTGACATTCTCAGGGTTGGCTTTGTCTTCAGAGGCAGTAGCTTTATCAGCCAAACTGGTTTTTTTTTTTTAATCATTACAAAATATCATTATAATACTCCCCCCAAAAGACAAGACACACAAATGGATGAAAGATGATTCAAAAGAAGGCTGAATTTCAGGAATACTGGTCAATAGACGAATTGATCTTCAGCGAACTCTCTATAAGTGAACCAGCTTTAAGTGAGCCAGCCTGGAGTAAATGAATGTTCAGTTGGATGGTGTGCTTTGGCTGGAGGTGACCGAGGACACAAATGGCTGATACCAGAGGCAGAGGATAGGGAGCGGCTCTTCCAGCCAAGCTTCCTGCATCCCCTCTAATATGTTCATTGCCTTTGACATCCACCGGGTGTCCAGTCCCTTGGGTCTGTGGGTCTGAAGGATATTCTCTTCTGCCCTCGCCAGCCCTCGGAAGGGCCTGAGCTTGCATCATGTCACTGATGCCTTCCAGTCAGAAGTGGTGGCTCTGAGCGGGCGGGTGACCGGGTGAACAGAACACGTTTTGCTTCCCAGGAACCTTCCTTACACATGTGAACCTGCAGAGCCTGCGCCTGTACCCCTTCACTGATGGCTGGCACCCCTTCGTGGTAGCAGCAGAAGCCATCTACCTCCTGTTCCTCCTCTACTACATGGTTGTACAGGTAAGGGGTAGATGACGGCTCCATTGGATGGAGGCAGCAGCATGCCTGTCCCCTCTCATGGACCTCCCCTGGAATGAGGCCTGAAGAAGGGAGAGGGGCGCATTCTGCTAACCTGTTTGCCATGGCACCCTTTTGGTCCTTCTGCAGTCCTGAGGGCTGACCCAGCTCAGGGACCAGCTTTCAGGACCTCTCAGGAACTGAGACTCAGAGGGTGATCCTTCCTGGGTGGGGAAGGGAGAAGAACTAAGACCTTTTAAAAACATCAAAGGTAGCCGGTGGTTCACCTGTGGTCCCTGGGAATTAGGGAAAAAAATCTCCTTTGCTACCTTTAAATATCACCATGTTGCAAAAATGAAGGTGCAGATGTTGATAATGATGGAGGTTTGAGGAAGCTGGAAACTCATTCCAAGCTCGATATACGCCCCTGCCCCACCAAAAATGCAAATCAGACATCTTGAAAGGGCATCCCCATGCCCTGCTCTACAGTCACAACAACCACTTTAAAGTAAGGACGGTACTTTGAGTGTTTACCATGTGAAAGACATTGTGCGAAGAACCTTTAATACCAGGAGAGGGCGCCTGGATGGCTCAGTGGGTTAAGCCTCTGTCTTTGGTTCAGGTCATGATCTCAGGGTCCTCAGATGGAGGCCCGCATAGGGCTCTCTGCTCAGCGGGGAACCTGCTTCCCCCCTCTCTCTGCCTACTTGTGATCTCTCTCTCTCTGTCAAATAAATAAATAAAATCTTAAAAAAAAAAATACCAGGAGAAAGGTTCTATTGGCTCTACTTCACAGAGTAGGAAGCTGAAGTCCAGACATTAAGGAATTTACTCAAGGCCGAAATTGAATCCAGAGAGTCTGCTCACTGAACTTGACGCTCAACACCTCTGTCGCACCCAGACTTATAAACCTGAATCCCACGGGCCTCTGGGCATCACCAATGCAAACCCAACAGGGAACAGTCATCAAATAACAACCTAAGAACATCAAAGGAGGCCCATCCAGTTCCCACCCCACCACACCCCCCAGGTCACTCCTCCCTCTCTGGGTTGCCCTCACCCTCTGCCTGCAGGGGCAGCACAACACTTATCTCCAAAGCCCTTAAATCTTTCTCAAAAAACGCCACCTAAGCAGTTCTTAAAATCTTACCCTCCTTCATCCCTTTTTAATGGAGGTAAACTTTAGCCTCTTAGCAGCCAAACACAAATCAGTTCTCCTGAAGAGTAGGGAGGAAGAGGGAAATGTAACAGACCGTGGAAGATTCTCTTTAGTGGGAGGGAAAAGCAGGAGACTTAGAACTTGCACAACATAATACCTTTGACGTGTGACACCTGATGGGGAAAGATGATTAAAACAAAGTCTCCTACCAATCTAGAAAACCTCTCCACAAAGGTAGAAAAAAAAAAAACTACTTTAACAAAATTACCCATTTTTAAAAAAATTTTTAAAGACTTTTATTTATTTATTTGACAGACAGAGATCACAAGTGGGCAGAGAGGCAGGCAGAGAGAAAGGAGGAAGCAGGCTCCCTGTTGAGCAGAGAGCCCGACGCGGGGCTCGGGCTCGATCCCCGGACCCTGAGATCATCACCTGGGCCGAAGGCAGAGGCTTAGCCCACTAAGCCACCCAGGTGCCCCCAAACTACTCATTTTTAATTGTGGTAGATAAATAAATATAACATAGAAGTTACCACCCGCAACATCTTTAAATGTACAGCTCAGTGACGTTGCGTACATTCACATTGTCATGCAACCATCACTACCACCCATCTCCAGAATTTTTTTCCTCTTACAGAACTGAAATTGTACCTGTTAAACAATAACTCCTAACTTCTCCCAAGAAAACAACTTTTCTTATTGAATAAGCATGACGCTAAACTGTGATGTGCATCCCAGGCAATCCGATAAGAAATTCCAAAGACAGTAAGGAGTCTCACCTTTGCATACTGCAGAGCAAATGGGATCCATTACATATCCATCCTTAAGATAAATAGTAATGAATCCTCAAGAGTATTCATGGCATCATCTGTCCCACTAGTCCACCCTAAATTCAGCTAGTAATTGGGATGGCCACTTGTGTTTGCTAACTGCCTTTATCGAAAGGAAAAATAAATGTACATGTTCACACTAGGAGGTAATTGTGCAACCTGGAACCAGGTGCCTACCACTCGGTTCCTACCCTCCCAGAGAAACTGCAAATGAAGGGTACTACCTTCCTTCATGTTCACCCTTCAAAGAGAAAGCTCCCAGGTCCTTTAGAAAAACATTCTTGAAGCTAGTTTAACTTTCAAGAAGATTTACATACATCTCAAAGGGGCAGAGAAAGATTTCACAATTACAAGTTTTCTAAAGTAAATGCTCTATGAAAGAGTGGGTGGCTCTTTCCCATTCCCCAGTTTTTTTTTCCATCAGAGATAATTAAATATTTTTCTTGTTAGATGCTGTTACTCTTATGTGCCCCCAAATTCTACAACCCAAGCTGGTGCTGAAAGCAGATGAGGTCTGTGCACAAGGCTGGGGAGAGACCCCAGGCACTCTGGGGCTTCTTTATTGAGAAGCCTCTCCAGGATACAGTAGGCCCCTGCTGGAGGGTCATCTTGGGTGCTTTGGAGAGCCATGGTGGAAGGGTTGGGGAGGCACAGTTCTGGCTACAGCATGTGGTAGAACCTCCAGCTCCTCTCCCAGGGCAAGCTCATGAGGAAACAGAGGTGGTGCTATTTCTATAGCAAGTGGAATCTTCTGGAGCTAACCATCATCCTGGCCAGCTGGAGTGCCCTGGCGATGTTCGTGAAGAGGGCCATCCTGGCAGAACGAGACATCCAGCACTACCGGAACCATGGGGAGGAGTAAGTGGCTCTGCCTCGGGGCCCAACTCCCACATTAGACCTGTTTCCTCCAGCTCTGTGGCCCCAGGGTTGCGGCGGGTGGGGGGGGGGTGGCCTGCGGGTGGTGGTGTGGCTTTTGAAATCTTGTTGATCCTCAGAGGATCAGGGTCACTCTTGAAAAACATAACTATAGCTACCACTTAGATTCAGGTTTGGGGCCTAACACATCTGTAGTTGAGTAAGCTCTTTAAGACAAAATAGAACAGTATCTTACTTTTGAAAACCTTACCAAAACATAAGACCATGTGACACCCTGTGAAGGTCCCTGCCCAGAAGATGTAGCAGCACACCAATCTGCCTACATCTGCTACCATTTACAAAGTGTCCACTCTGCTAGGCAAGAGGCACTAGCCCACCAGATGCTCAGGAGAACCCACAATGGTACATGTTGTTACTACTTGAACGTGGGTTTGCCTCTTGGTGGGTGTTGAGCCAAAACACACAACCAAGCCAAAAGAGTAGGAAAAGGGAGAATTTTACTTGAAACAAGTGAAGGAGAACACCAAGGATCTTTTCCAAAGCAGTGTCTCCTAAAACAACAAAACTGGTGAGTTTTGAGGTAAGGGTGAATGTATATTCAGAAGGGGCTTGCAGGCACAATGGGAAATACACCACGGCATTGGGGCAGAAGTCATCTTAGGGTAATTGAGTCCAGGTCAAAGTCACTCGGGCTGGCAAAGGTCAGCATTATCAATTCCCTGGCTTTAGCTGGTCTGGTATCTGAGTACTCAAGGAGGTTAAGATCTTGCAAAGAGAACTCAAGAATGTACATCAAGTCAATCTTGCTTTTGTTTCAGCACTGACTGTCCCTGATATGATCAGACTATCTCCTTGCCTGATAATGGCTGTTTTATTCTTATATTCATTCACAAGATGGCTGGGGGCCTAAAATGACTTCCTATCGTCAAGAAAGCTAGGTCTCTCTGTTTCTGGGGACCCCTAACTCTTTCTGCTTACATTAACACTACTCCATTTTACAAATAAAGAATTTGAAGGGATGCCTGGGTGGCTCAGTCATTTAAGCATCTGCCTTCAGCTCAGGTCATGATCCCAGGGTCCTGGGATAGAGTCCTGCATCCGGCTCCTTGCTCAGCAGGGAGCCTGCTTCTCCCTCTGTCTGCTGCTCCCTGGATTGTGCTCTGTTTCTCTCTGATAAATAAATAAATAAAATCTTAAAAAGAGAGAGAGAGAGAAAGAAATTGAAGCTCAGAGAGCTAACTTCCAAGCCGCAGAGCTAAAAGGTGGCAGAGAATAATGTAAACCTAGTTTATGAGAGGGGCTCAGTCAGTAGACCATGCAGTTCTTGATCTTGGTGATGTAAATTTGAGCCTCATGCTTACAAAGTAATTTTAAGATTACTTAAAAATAAAATCCTTAAGGAGTACCTGGCTGGCTAAGTCAGTAGAACATGTGACTCTTAATCTCAAGATCATGAGTTTGAGTCCTATGTTGGGTGTAGAGATTTCTTAAAATCTTAAAACAAGAGAAAACAAAACAAAACAAAAACCCCAAAACCTAGTTTGTGTGTCTATAGGATCCCAATCCTTACTTCATACCATTTTGTGTCTTGACTCATCCATTGATTTTATTGATATGGAAAACATTTATTTATTGTTGGATGCTGTACTCTGTTATAAAAACACTTTAAAAGCATTATCTTATACACTTTAATCTTCCCAAAACATCTAAAAGATAGAATTATGAACATTCCTTTTTTTTTTTTTTTTTCAGGTAAGGAGATTGAGGCTTAGAAAGGAGGTCTGTCCAAGGTCACAATTTGGAAATGGAAATGCAGGGCCTGTAATTTGAACTCTGTATTCCTAACTTACACCCTAGGCTGGCTCATTTAGCTCACAAACCTTCACTGAGCTCTAAATGGCACAAGAAAGGATTAGGCATGTTAAAAGAGGCAGGAAAAAGGTGCTGCAGGAGCCAGAGGAGGAATCAACCATCCACACCAGCAGCCCCAGTCTGCTCAAAGGGAAGGAAGATTCTAGAAAGTGGGAGATTGGGTAGAAGAGTAGCTTTCATTCAGTCATGATAAATTTATATTAAATGCTTTCACAAACTTGAGATCATATAATTTTGTTCCATAATGATGAAGGATAGTTGGAAGAAAGGCAGGCAGGAACAAAGTCCCCCACCCCCCAACCAAAGAGGAAAACAGCCTTAAAAGCATTTTACACCACCCTGGAAAGAGCCTTTCACCCTTTCCCACTGATGGATGACAAAAACCTGATTGAATGACAAATGCATGGAGGGTTTATCAGATTAAAACAACATAGCAAGCCCATAAAGACCCTTAGATTTAGAAACTCCCATGGCAAACCCTGAGTTTCCCTCCCTCTCCAGGAGCTTTGTATTTTCACTTTACTATTGCTCATTAAACTTTGCTTTGCTGCCCACCACTCTTTGTCTGGTCTACCTCTTCATTCTTCAAAGTGGTGTGACCCAGAACCATAGGCACCAAAGGAAAAGGAAATCTTGTAACAACAACCTGTTCTCCCTCCTTGTCACCAGATATAGGTCTACTCCATTTTACTTTTTTTTTTTTTTTCCCTTAAGTAGGTTCCATGCTCAGTGTGGAGCCCAACACAGGGCTTGAGATCAGAGCTGATCTTGAGATCAGATCTGATCAGCCCTGAGATCAGAGCTGAGCTGAGATCAAGAGTGGGATGCTTAGCTTACTGAGCTGCTCAGGCACCCTTGGTTCTATGTCATGCTAACGATACACCCATATTAAGACCGAATTAAAAGTGCAAATACAGGAAGAGAAGGGAATGAAGGGCAGGGTGAAATCAGACATGCGTGGATTCCAACTCTCATCCTTCCGCCACTAGTTATGTCACTAGCTCTGTGACCTTGAGCCAATCCTTCATCCTTATCTGTAGAACGGAGACAGCAATACTTACCTCATCCAGTGATCTTGAAGGTCAATTGAGACAATGCAGTTGAGGTTCAACAGGCCCTAACTTAGCAAAGAAACTGAATGGTACTTCCATCCTTCCTTCAAATGCAAGGGCAGGGCAGGCACACACTCAGAAAGTGTGAGGGAGGACACGGCATCTAAACCATGGACCCCAAACCAGGAGGGGAGGCTCACAGAATGCCCTCACTTCCATCTTCTTGACACTGGGAGGATTCCTCCTTTGCTATTCTTCCATAGCTCTGCAGCCATTAACCAAAAATGCTAGGTAATGGTCCCATGACTACCATCATCATCATCATCCCTATCATTGGCATCATCCTCAACATCATCCCCATCATTTTCACCATCATCACCTCCACCATCACTATCATACCCATATCATAACCATCATCCCCCCCATCATCATCATCACCAGCTCATCATTACCTAGCTGGGGAAATTGGACCAGTTCTATCTCTCAGACCTATTGTGGGAAGTGGTGGCCTCTGAGATCATGTTAAATCTAATCCTGCCTCCTAGGCTGAGCTTCTCATAGTCTCTGAGACCTAGTCTCCCCTTTTGGTCCCACAGGGGGATGAGTTTTGGTGAGACAGCAGCGGCTGATGCTGCCCTTGGCTACATCATTGCCTTCCTGGTACTGCTGTCCACAGTGAAGCTTTGGCATCTGCTCAGGTTGAACCCCAAAATGAACATGATCACTTCAGCCCTGCGCCGGGCTTGGGGGGACATTTCAGGCTTCATCATTGTCATCCTTATCATGCTTCTGGCTTACTCTATTGCGGTGAGTGATTCCTTCAGTAAAACCTTCAGGGCTGGTCTCCTTGGAAGCAAAGGCTTCTCAGGGGTGGGGGGTTGAGGGTTAGGGCTGAGAAGACTTCGGTACCTGAGGGACATGGTGGGGCTTCTGAGTCCAGGGCTTTTCAGCTGGGAGCTCATAAACTGGCCACCCCAAATGAAAAAGGCTAGAGACCTCAGATGGGTAAGAGTGAGGAGGTATAGTCTCTAAGACTGAAATGGCTAACTACCACCAACAAAGAATTCCTTTCTGTATCTAGACCCAGTCTGGATGTGCCAGGTCTCCTGACATCCCAACTGCTCAGACATGCACAGAACGTTCCCTCTGTGTTGGGGGATGTGGAGATGACTTGCACAGAGATGGGGAAGTAAGGACAGACACAACTGCAGACTATGTCACTGCTTGATGCCTCACACATGAGGCATGAACTTAATGGTGCCAAAAATCATTTCATTCAGTCCCTTGACAGTGAGAGGTTTTTGGCAATCAAATCTCTTTTGTGAATGAAAAAAATGTTTCATTTTCAGTTAATGTGAGAAACAAAGACCCTCTGCCACATTTTGATCTCCACCTAAATATGCCCCCATCCTCTCCAAGTCCACATTCCCCATAATACCAGGGCCCCCACTCCTCTCTGACCCTTCACCCAATCCTGACCCACTCTCTACCCCAACTCTTCTCCCAGTTCTTGCCTTGGCCCCATCCAGTCTCACATTCCATCATCCCTGACCACCCAGTGGTGTTCTCCACTGCCTCTCTAACCCTCTCCCATTCCTCATCCTTTTTCTGTCCCTATTACCTCAACCCTGACTCCCTAGTCTCTGACCCTACTCCATCTTCCTCTCTCACCCTGAGAAATGGGTGAGGTGTGTTGATGCAGTCAGTGATGGAGGATATTCGCTAAAAAGCTGGAGTCTGGTTTTATCAAAAATACTCCACCTGACCCTTCCGTTCACATGGATTTATTCAGTCCTCCATCTGCAGTGCAGGAGCTGGGGATACTGTAGTGTCCTCTGGGACCAGAAGTCACCAACTTAGAACCAAGGGAGTGCTGGGTCTCTCTGACACAATAGTGGAAATCTTTGGGGGGAAAGGGAGGACGAAATATGGTGTGGGGGTAAGGCCCAGGCAGAAACCTGGGTTCGGTTTTGTTAAGCAACCCAACTCCCCAAGAGCAAAAATGTTGGGGTCTAAAGGAGCCTAGTTTCATTGTGGAGTCTTAGAGCAGCCATCTGAGTGAACATAACAGTGGCCTAGTGGGTGATGCCTGAGTCCCAGAAATGCATACTCATCCCTTACAGAACTGAGTATGTACACACACCCATTTGCAGGCCCTTGTAGGAACTGGCAGTAGGGGTACAGCTAGGCCAAGGATATGGCTGACCCAGAACACTGACTTTACTGTCAAATAACAGGCATTGGGGGTGGAGTGGGGAGGTCACTTGGTTTCTTTCTGTGTTCACGAGGACTCTTTCCATAACAGTCAAACTTAATATTTGGTTGGAAACTCCGTTCCTACAAAACTCTCTTTGATGCAGCAGAAACGATGGTCAGCCTTCAGCTAGGAATCTTTAACTATGAGGAGGTAATGGGGTGTGGTGGGTTGGGGGTGGGGGACACAGACATTGCCATCTACACAAAGCCTTTATGAGAAAGAAAAAGCACCCTCCTCAAATGCCTCCTCCTGGGTGGATGTTACCCCTTGAGTCCATGTCAGACAAGCACAGGGTAACTTTGGACAAATAAAATTGTTCCCTTTTCTCTAGGCAGATAGTCCCATACTAGGGCCCATAGCTCACCCTGGGGACACCTGCTTACAGGAGAACATCAGGCACTGGCTACTCAGGCGAGGGCTGTGCTGGTGTCTAGAATGTTCCTGGCCCTAGCCAGAAATGGTAGCCATATTTGGAAATGGTGGCAGTAGGGAGTAAGGGGTGCTGTCCTTTCTCCTAGCAGCTCTTGAGAACACTGCCCATTTTCTCAGCTGCCAGGCAGAAGTAGACCTTCCTGGTTCCAGGCCCTGCCTCATCTGGGAACCAGTTTTTCCTCTGAGGGTGCCTGGGGTAAGTGGCCACTAGGTCACAGGACTCCTGGGGATGAGTCTTGCTTTCTTCCCCACAGGTCCTGGACTATAGCCCAGTGCTTGGCTCTTTCCTGATTGGGTCTTGCATCATTTTCATGACCTTTGTGGTGCTGAATCTATTTATCTCTGTCATCCTGGTAGCCTTCAATGAGGAGCAAAAATATGATCAGGTGAGTCCCTTTGGTCTATTCTTCAGCAGTCACTGACCTTGAACTAGGAAGAGATCGAGCAGCATTAGACATTACGGGTATTTGAGAGACCACTGTCACCCAAAACCCCCGTTTCACGGGAGGGGAAATGGGTCCAGAAGGAGGAAATTACTTCCCTGAGATTACAAGCAAATGAAGGGCAGACTAGAACTGGGTCTCCTGATTCCCAAGGCGGCACTCCATTCACAACCCCAGTGATTCTCAGCTCTAATTGTACGTTAGAATCACATGGGGGCTTTTGGGACACCTGCCGCTGCTGCACTGGGACCAATAAACACAGAATCCCTGGATGAATGAGTCAAACACTGGTATTTTTGAAATCTTCCCATGTGATTTTAAAATACAGCAGAGGCTGAGAATCTGTTAAAAAATGATTAAAGCAGAAAACTTAAGCGATACAAACTTTAACACTTCATGAAGTGGACAGTCTCCATTCAGAGAAGTACAAATCGAGCAGAACGCAGGAAGCTTTTACAGGAGAAATAATAAAGAACAAGAAAGAGAAAAACTAAAATAACTAAAAACTAAAATATATATATATTAAAATATATATATATATTAAAAAAATATATATATATGATTGGCTGGGGCCACACAGTCAACCTTGTTTGGGGTGAGTCAGAAAAGAAGTATAGAGCCCAGAGGTGGCTTTGTGTTTGGAGACTGGCTGATCTGATATTCTGGGCAGGGGAGCATTTAGAGGGACACCAAAAGTTCTGTAAGCTTCGGTTTGCTGTCATGGCACACCAGGCAGAAGCAGCTCCATCTTGGGCCTAGAAATGTATTTCAACCAGTCATATGGTAACTGGTTTAAATTTTGAGAAGCCAGCAAACTATTTCCCAAAGCGGCTGCACTGTTTCACGTTCCCAGCAGCAATGCACAAGGGTCTTTGCACATACATTCCTAAGAGCCTCTGTTGGGGGTGATAGAGGGAATTTTATCATTCTCGTCACAAGGGAAGAAGGAACCTCCTCGGGATAAAGGTGGGAGCACACACCCTTGGGATTTGCAGAAGAAGGGGACTCCCAACACAAAGTTGACTAAATACCGAAGTGCCTTTGGCAGAGACTGAACTGGACAATAATACCATGGTTTCCCCTTAGAAAGAAAGAGAAGCCTCCAAAGAGGATGGTTCTATGTACGTCACATGGTTCTTTTTCCCTCTTCAGCTATCGGAGGAAGGAGAGATTGCCGATTTTTTGCTGATGAAAATACTCGGTTTCTTGGGTATTAAATGTAAAAGAGAGGAGCCTGGAAACAGCAGTGAGCAGCCCAAGTAGCGGTCAGAGGCCTGGCCCCCTCCACCTGTACCAGCTGCACCCAAGGGTTAAGCTCTTCATCCAAATATAAGCAGCTATAGAAGGGGAAGGTCAAAGCTACAGACCTATGTTTACTGGTGATTCTACATTCTCTCTGGATGTTTTCCTGTGTGCATAGAAAAGGCATCGCATCCGGCAAATGAAAAAATAAGAAAAATATATATAGAGATACGTGCAATTGCCACTACTGTGATAGACTGTTTGTTCAAATGTATTTCCTTCTAGAAATAAAACGAATATTGTCTGGAGTTTTGGAAAAATAATGTCTGTGGACTATTTCATCTTCTTGGTTGGTCAGGGGTTGCTTCTGAATGATTCTAGTTCAGGGTTTCCCAAACTGTGTTCGGGAAGAGATGTTAATAGCCGTCATATAAATTGGCTACAGTTGCCAGAACAAAGTAGCACAAACTAGGTGGCTTAAAATAACAGATATTTATGGTCTCTGTTCTGTAGGATAGAAGCCCCAAATCAAGGTGTCAATGGGGACATGTTCTCTTCCGGCTTCTGGTGTTCTTTGGTGTTCCTTGGTCTGAGGATGAATCATTCTAATCTCTGTGTCGTCACATGGCCTTCTTCCTTGTGTCTGTCCCTGTGTTTCTTTTCCTCTTATAAGTTCTCTAGTCATACTGGATTGAGGGCCCATCCTACTCCATTAGGACTTCATCTTAACTAATTATATCCTCAACAACCCCATTTCCAATTCTGATCTCATTTTGAGTATTGGGGGTTAGGACTTCAACATATCTCTGTAGGGAACACAATTCAACATAACAGGTGTCATTCCCTCAGAAATGTTTCTGAATCAAAGAAATGTGAGACACACACTTGTATAAAAGGTTATACAAGTTCTCCAGGATGGGAATTGTCAGAGTTTTTAATATGCTAAAAGGGCACTGCTGGGATGAGATGAGCACAAGAGAGAAAGTGTATTTTGACTCCCAAACCTCTCTGACCCAGGCATCCAGTACTGCAGCACCTCAGTCAGAGCTAGTGTTCCGTAGAGGACACTACAGGAATTGTTGATCTACACCAGTAGTTTACAACCTTGGCCACATGCTAGAATCTGCAGACTTCATTCCAATACATGAGAACCTCTGGGCTAGGACTCAGGCAACAATAGTTTTCAAGACTCCCCAGGTGATTCTAATGTGCAGTCAGACTTCATAACCAGGCTCTAAATTCTGAGAACCACAGATCTAGACAATAAAAGGGTTGGTCTGTGCAATTAAGGGCACATTATCCCTCCCCCACGCAGGGGACACACCTCACATATCCTCTCCAGCTCACAGGTCTGGGCCCTCCTCTTCACATACCTGTGATAACAGATCCTCCAGACTACCTGCCCCAAATCTATCTCATGCTTTCCTCCTCGCTGTCAGAACCCAACTTTGTTCTGGTAGACCTCTACCCCTTTCCCACATGACTCATGGGAAGGTGACCCTGTAGCAACCCAAGGTAAATCCTGATTTGTCTTAATAATCCATTCCCTCGATGTGAGGGAGTTAGGGTAGTCACATGACCAGTTTTAGTCAATGAAATCTGACGTTTCCAGGATACTGCCTGGAAAGGTCTAGTTGCTAACAAAAAGAGACACAGAGACGTGGGGTTTTATGCTGCTAGATATTGTCTGGTCTGATCAAGACTCCTGGAACTTTGGCAGCTACCTTGAAACCATGGGGAGCAATCCGAACATAGCAGAGCAGAAAGATGAGAGGAACATGAATGCCTGATGACTGACTTAATCAATCCTGGAGTTGAACTACTGTCTTCTTTCTGGATGAGAACTTAAATGTCTTTTTATGACAGATGAATCAGGATCCTACCCTGACAATAAAAACAAAACAAAATACAAAAAAACCCTGGATCCTTTATAAAGAGCCATACAACATGGACATTGGGGATTTCATAATCTTCTATTCTACCAAAAGCCCATCATCCATTCTTTATTGTGTCAGGTATGAGCATGAGCTTTATATGCAGAGATGTTCATCAAATAACCCATAGCAATGTGTACACACATTCTCAATAGACTGGTACAGAGACCTACCCAGATAGGTACAGTCTGTTTTTGTATTTTTTTTTTTTAAGATTTTATTTATGAGGGAGAGGGGAGAGGGATGTGGGAGAGAGAGAGCATGAGCCAGGGGAGAGATAGAGGGAGAAGCAGACTCCTCGCTCAGCAGGGAGCCCAACTTTGGGCTCCATCCCAGGACCCCAGTATCATGACCTGAGCTGAAGGCAGATGTGTAATCAACTGAGCCACCCAGGTGCCCCCATACAGTCTGTGTTAAATAGGAAATAGGAAATAAATAGGAAAATAGAAAATAGAAAAAATAAATAGGAAAAGTTCTAAGATCTGGAGAATTTCTAAGTTCTTCATCTCTCTCATCTTTCCCATCTACTCTCCAGTCCTTAACTGACTGTAAATATCAAACTGGCAACTCCTTCAGTTATATTGTTATGAGAGGAAAAAAAAAGCTTTAAGACATGAGTGGGTCCCTTGTGAGGTATTTGCAATTTTCAGGTGTCTGTACCAAACATGTTATGAGATGACCTTTCAAATCTCAAGCCATGGATGTTACAAAGGCTATCAGTTATGAAAAACAAATTTTTTTTTGGTTATCCTAATGCTTATTTAAAAAATTGACACATTTTCTACTGTCTTAGTGGAAGGGCATGTGATATTGTCCACAGACTGGTATGTGACCTTGTTTTTTCCACCAAATGCATTAGTCAAGCAAGGAATAAATATTTTAGGGCATGGTTTGCAGTATGCTATGATGGCTTATAAGAAAACAACAATAAAAACAGAATGTTGACATTACAGAAGCTAGCCAAGATCTGGACTTTAGAGAAGACCACTGTGAGCCAGTCAGCTTCCCAAAGGGAGGCACATAGTAACAGAGTTTAAGAGCAGTTGACCTTGAATCCAACTAGAGGTCAAGTTCAGTTACTGCCATCTAATAGCAGCTTGAGCTATAAATGCTTTCCCCATTCCACTCTTGGGCAAGTCATTTAACCTTTCTGAGCCTCCAGTTCCTCACCTGTGAAACAAAAGTAATACCTATCAGAAAGGGGTTTGGAGAGAATTAAAAAGGTAATGTTTGCACAGTCCCTGGTACATAGCAAGGGAAAGGAAGATGGAGCATGACAGATGCGCTGACAGTGCCTACTTTATGAGTGGGATAGAAGCTCAGTGCAACAGCATGGGTCTTCTAAACAACCCCCCCTTTGGCCAATGCCCAACGGCTGGTTTCTTTTGGAATGAGTCAGTTTAGACCTGGCCACCTGCTCTGGGTGAACTTGATCCTCTACAGAAGGAAGGGAGGGTATCCTTTAACAGGACTGGGGACACTCTACCTTCCCGGGGACCTCTGGGAAGCGATGGCACAGGAATGCGCACCCCGAGAAGCCATCTCTATAGGGAACCCTTCTCAGAGCCCCGTAGTGTCTCTCACCCAGGCGAAGCTGGAACTGCTGACCTTGCACTTTCACTTGCCGGAAAGCGACTCCCCGGGACAAGGTCCAGCCCCGCCCCACCCCGCCCTCTCCAACCAGCTACTGCGCTTAGGCCCCGCCCCTCACCCCACCCCTTCCGGGCCCACAATTCTTCCGCATATCTCCGCCCCTCTCGCACTTGTCTACCTATCTGGGCCCGTGTCTGGCCTGGAATCCCCACCCCTGTCCCTACCAAGCACCACCCCCCCACCAGCCAGCTCGCTCCGGCTCGCTCCGGTCCGGGGCCGCCCCCGCCCCGCCCCTGCCGGCCGGGGTTCCCGCACGGCTTGCACTACGACCCCCCCGCGTCTGTGAACATGGCGCTGCGAGCCATGCGGAGCGTGCTGGCCACGGCCTGCAGCTTGCGCGTCACGTCCGCGCCCACCGCACCCTGCCTGCTGCGGCCCTGGGGACTGAGGGCGGGTACCGTCCGGACACTGCGCACAGGCTCCGCTCTGCTCTCCGGTAAGCGCAGGCGGGCACGTGGGGAGAGCCGGGCTGCTTGGGGCGACAGAGCTGGGCGCCTCCTTCCTCCGGTCGCTGCTTACCTCGATTCCCCGGTGCTGACCACCTGGGTCAAACGACGTGCCCCTGCCCTCGCTTCTTCTGGGATCCCTAGTCGCGTGACCGACGCTGCAGCCTTTGTCCTGTGGGTTGGGGAGCCAGGAGGAGGAAGCCTGGAGCACACGCGCGGCCGCCAAGTGCGGGCTTGTTCCAGCGGGACCTCCGGCCGCTCGCTACTGGAGAACCGTGCAAGCATCGCTAAGCTCCTTCGCAACCTTAGATTATCTCGCGCGTGTGTGTGTATCGTGGGCCCTAAAATTGGAGACATGGTAGGCTTTAGTTTGCTACGTGGACTGTCACTGAGAACTCTGAAGTAAAACAAAAGCAAGAGCATTTAATAAAATTAAAACACTGGAGCTAGATTTTTACTAGCAAAAGTGAGCATAACTTTGAATACTCGGCTGTTTCTTAAAAACAGTGAGATAAAGTCTTTTGGACCCTTACGTTATGCTAAAGTCTATACTGAGTTATGGATGTGTTGGGACAGAAATGAGGCCTCACACGGACATGCAATTGAAGTAACTGGGGGCCCTGCCCACAAATGTCTTGGTCATCTGTGCTACTTTATACTTTAGCACAATTAATGCAGCAGGAAAAGTTTTCTTACTGCGGGCACAAATGCTTGAGATGCTAACTGCACCTCCAAGAACTCAGGCTTCTTACTTAGCAGTGCATAGGCCTGTGATGGCTGTTGTCTCATTAAGTTCACTGTTTTTAGAAACCTGTTTGGAAATGGAAGACTTGATAACATTGATTCGTTACAGCCTGAAACCTAAAGATGCTTTTCTCCTGTTGCTAATGTATTCCTTTAGTTCTGCTGGTAACACGTATCAATAATTACCTATTTGAATACAAAAGGGAAAGCATGCCTCAGAGAAGAAATGAATTCCAAGTCTTTTTTTTTTTTCTTTTGGTTATTCATTGTGACGCTACTGCTGACATTTTGCAGTTTCCAGTTAGCTAGTTAAATATTGTCCAGAACATCAATACCCATGATCTGGTTGAACACCAAAGTTTTTAAGAACAGAGAGAGACCCAAGTTCCCATTTTGATCCTACCTCTAATAAGCTATGTGATCTTGGGCAGAGTCACTTAACTTCTGAGTCTGTTTCCCTCATCAGAAAAATGGAAATGATAATAACCTCTACCACAGAGAGTTGTTGGGAGGATGAAATGAAATAATGTAACCGCTGTACATATAGCCTGACACATAGTAAGTACTTGGTAAATGTTACTCGTTATTAAATATTATAGAATCAAGTAGGTAAAAATTGGCCAATATTTGTTATCTGACTAGTGACTTTGGAATAGTTGTGGTTTTGGGGAGGGTTTTGTTTGTTTTTGGTTTTGTTGTTGGTTTGTTTTTTTTTTTTTTAAAGTAAGCTCCATGCTTGCTTACCACATTCAAGTGCGGCTTGAACTCACGAACCTGAGATCAAGAGTCACATGCTCTGGGGCACCTGGATGGCTCAGTGGGTTAAAGCCTCTGCCTTCGGCTCAGGTCAGGATCCCAGGGTCCTGGGATCGAGCCCCGCATCCAGCTCTCTGCTCAGCGGGGAGCCTGCTTCCTCCTCTCTCTCTCTCTGCCTGCCTCTCTGCCTACTTGTGATCTCTGTCTGTCAAATAAATAAATAAAATCTTAAAAAAAAAAAAAAAAGAGTCACATGCTCCACCTACTGAGCCAGCCAGGTGCCCCTTGACTAATGACTCTGAAAGGAGGAAAATGCATACGTTTCATAAATTAGTGAAAACGCTTCATTTTGAAGCAAAAAATAATGTTCTTAAAGACTCAGAAAGTAATTATTTACCTAATCTGTCCACTTTTTTCCTTTTGGGCTTGAGGGTTAAAGGAGAATTAAAATAATCATTGTCTTTGGCCTAAACAGCTTGACCTTGTAAATAGTCTCCCGGACTTTGAAATTGAGTGGACTTAACATGGATTTACCTTATAATGTTGCTGTCTTTCCTCTAAATTTGTGGTTGCTGAATCAGTAAACTGAGTGTGTGTGAGCAGCTTTACTCCTAGGATTATCTTTACAATTAGGCAAGATGCCATGGCCAAAATTGAGACAGTAGTCTCAGAGAAGTCATATTTATTGTTGTCTGCCCCTTACTAAAATAAGTTTAAAAAAACTTTATTTAAAGTTTTTGTAATTTGTATTGTAATCGGCCAGCTCTAGAGTTGTAACAGAGTGGTAGGGAGAACTGACTGTAGCCAAGTACCTATACAGGTATTTTGCTCAGAATCTACTTAATTAAAACTAAAGAATTACTTCACTCCTTAAACCTCTGAGTGCTTACTGTTTGGTAAGCACTATGTTTGAACTGGGAATACAAATGAAAATGAGATAACCCATGCTTTTGCTTGCTTTGTACTTCATCTCCTTGATGGGGAGAATGGACAAAAGGGCTATATGAGTAGCTCCTGAAGTGCTGGGTGTTGTAGGGTCAGGATCTGGGGAGAGTGGTACAGAGTGCTATGGGAGCCAGCTGGATGGCCTGGGAATCTTGGAGGGCTCCAGAAGGCTTCTGGCAAGAAAGAGCTTCTAAACTTGAAGTAGTCAAGAAAAGGCAGTGTGGGGAGAGAGTTATAGTTAGAACACAAAGTTAAACTTTATGGAAAGATCAGATTGACCTGAAGCATTTAGCTATTTGAAGTGGAATGAAGCAAAGCAAGTTCCTTTTGTGAGAGATTTTACAACTTCTTCCAGTGAAGAATATGAAATTAAAGTTTTTTAATGATTAGTGGAAAAAGAAAGCAGTAAGTTACATTCTGCTGTGGATCAGAGCTGTGTAATCAAAGCATTTTAATGCTGTTTTAAGTACAGCTATCTTTTGGGTAAGGTGTATGAGTGAACCAGAAAGGCTTATTCTAAAACAGCATTTGAATTGATGAACCATTGTCCCATTAACTTCTGAGGCACTGTTTTTGGAAAAATATTTGGCCTCAGAAAGTAATACATATGTTTAAGAAGGTAGTATGTGCTTTTTAAAAAATTATTCTTTAAAGCAGGTACTACTAACATTAAATTCTAAATAGCTTTTTTCACATGTCTTGAACTTTGATCAGTTTTTTTTCCAGGAATCCTTGAATAGTTCGGCCATGTCTTTGAAGAGAAGACGCTCATAAAGCCAAGGGCTAACCTGTCCATTGAATATTGAACAGAGCTTGACTTTCCAGCAGTTAATGCCTTAGCTCTGAGGTGACTGTTGAGTTCTGATCTTATAGTTTGCTTCTTTAAATGATAGTAGCCACTTTCTCCAAGGGCAGGCTTAAATTCAATGAAAATGGAATTTTAGTAACTTAATCAAATTACAGTTGTTGGTCAGTTTCATTCATGTAAGATTCCACTTTATAACCAAGTTGCAATGAAACCCTCTTAGGTTAACTCTACCTAAAAAGGCACATTTATTTTTCTTCAGGTTAAGTAATCTATGTCCATTTATGAGCACTTACAAGCATTATGAGCATTTATGCCTCCTCACCCCAAGTCTACAGAGGGATAGACTACCTTCTGTAAGACAGACCAGTAATAGATGAGTATACATTTGACGTACGCTCCAAAATAGTTTGTATGAGTGATTTAGACTAATGTTGGAATAACCAAATCTCTAAAAGATACACAAGATGTTCATTCACATCAGGCCATCTTCGCCTAAATGATGGTACTCGTAAGAAGATGTTCCGTCTTTTCATGTGATCTGGTTTTTCCTGGGCAGTGTGTTACTGAAAGGCAGTGTCAGTAAATCAAACACAAATACTGGGAAGGTCTTGCCTTTTGACAGTATTGGTATGAAAAGTGCTTTTGAAGAAGTGATACCACTGCTTTTCTGAAATACTGGTCTTCTGTTTTAGTGCGTAAATTCACAGACAAGCATGAATGGATAACAACAGAAAATGGTATTGGAACAGTGGGAATCAGCAATTTTGCACAGGTATTGGATTGTCTTGAAATACTTAAAACGGTCTCCTCTTGCCTAAATTGGATTGCTCTACCTTTTAAAAAAAATTGTTTATTCTGCCCCTTGTTATTTTGGGCCCTTTAAAGAACATCAATCAAGTAAACAAGCAAAAGATAAATTAGGGCAGTAAACAGTGTTTTAACAGATTTTTAAAAGATTAACACTTAGAAGTAAATATACCTTATTCAGGAAAGAAATGTATTTCGTGTTGGGGCAGTTAAGGGAGAAAGAAGAGCAGGCAGAAGGCGTGGGAGTGTTGACGGCGTTTGTGGACACTGTGATATGTGCGCAACCCTGGGGATGAAGAGGGAAAACCTAGACTGGCACAGATTAGACAAAGGCAAACCATTTACGTAGCCAATATTTTTCTCTTAATTTCGCTATTCCCACTGATCCCATTTTGAGAAATTATACAGAAGGAAACGAGAAGCCAGATAGCAAGTATGAGTCCGTGATTTTCCACTGGGGCAGGAAGGGGAAACTGTAACTGAAAGGAATATAGAGTATTCTTCAGAAGTGTTGGAATCTCAGGTATTGAGCATCATTGACAATTGTATCTTCACTGACCTATCTGTGTACCTACTGAGGCCCAGTACACGGTACTGTGTACAGTGCTGTACAAGTGTTGTCTTCCCCTCCTGGAGTTTATCTATGAGGGGAATCACCTACGTGGAAAATGACACACAAAACATTACATGATGGATGACCTGAGTAGTACAAGGGTTGTAACTCACCTGATGGAGAGCTTACTTCTTAACTTGGAGTCAGAGTCTTCAGGGAGTGCAAGGACTATGATTTACAGATCAGTGGGAAGGATTTCAGCAAATACCGAAGGCGAAATGGCCTAAGCAAAACTGTGGAGGTGGAAAAGCACAAGGTGTGTTTGTTTTCAGAGGAGCTAGTATATGGGGTGAGGGGAATATGGTTTGTGACACTGCTGCTTGTGGGCCAGGCTAGCTGTTCTGCATTTTTTGAAGGGTTGTAAGAAAAACTAAAGAGTGTGGCTCCTGGAGTGTAAAATATGTACTGTCTGAATTATAGAAGGTTAGTGTTTGACTTGTTTCTATTCACTGGAAGGTTTGATTTCTTAAAGGTTTGTGTTTTGTTTGTTTTAGGAAGCTTTGGGAGATGTTGTTTACTGTAGTCTGCCTGAGGTCGGGACAAAACTGAACAAACAAGGTGAGTATTTTTCTCATCTTGGTATATTATTCATGCCATACGTTTCCTTTACCTTGAATAATAACTTGTTTGCACCTAGGACCAGTTAGAGTGCTTTTTATCCAAGTAACAGAAAACTCACCTAAAAGATTAAACAGTTGGGGTTTATCTCCTTCAAGAAGTCTGGAGATAGGTGGAAACAGGGGATTAGCTCAGTGGCACAGTGAAGGGTCATCAAGGACAGGACCTCTTTTCATGCTTTTTCTGCGTCATTGTGTCAGAGGTCACAAAATGGCAGCAAAATCCTCAAGTATGACTTTGTCATATGGCCGTATCCAAAAGTAGGATGAGAAGGTAAAATCTGTTTTTCTTTGGAGCCAGTAAAGAATCTTTTTCTAAATATCTTGGACAATATTGGCCATGTTTTTTTCTGCTTAAACTTTCCCCAGTCATTTATCTTGTTTGAACTTTTTCTGCTTTCTGGTTCTCATATAATATTAGGTCATATCTTCCTTTTTGAAGGTCTTCTTAGGAACCTTTTCCAGTGTCATAAGACCCTTTTTGTGATTAATAATCTTTATCTGTTCATTCTTCTGTGTTCTGGGCATCAGAGAACAGTTGTTGCTTTCTCATAATATTTTGTACCCACTCTGCTTCTCTCAAGCAAGAGATCCTGTTTTGAACATCTCTTTAGAGCAAATGAGCAGCATGAACCTGCTTTCTGTGGTTAAAAAACTTACGTTAACCTAGATATCCCTAAGAAGTTCTTTAGACTTCTCTGCTAAAGGCTTTTATAAAATTGATGTAAAATTTACATACAGTGAATGCATGAAGTATATAATCCAATGCAATTAGACAAACACTGTAAACCTTGCCAATTAAAACCCTTCTCGAGACAAACTATTCTCTGATTTCTGTCACTATAGGTTAGTTTTGTGTATTATTTTTCTTCATTAAAGGCACCACACAGTTTTTATATTATGTCTGGCTTTTTTGGTCCAATATTATGACATTGAGGTTTATGTTCAGTGATCAGTAGTTTATTTTTTTATTGCTGAATATTGTACCATTATGTAACCTTTTAATCTTTTCTCCTATTGATGGATTTCTGTGTTATTTTTAGTTTTTAGCTGTTTAGAAATAAAGCTGCTATAAACTTTTTTGTAGAAGTGTTTTTTGTAAATGTCTTCATTTCTCTTGGGTGGGTGTTTATGTATATGTGTATGTGTATGGAATTTCTGGCATGTAGTGTAGTAGTTGTATGTTTAACTTCATAAGAAACTGCCAAACAGTTTCCCAAAGTGGCTGTACTATTTTACATTCTCACCAGCAACATGGGAGAGGTCTAGGCACTGCATATCCCACTGTGAAATGACAAATTATTCTTGAGCACCCATCCACATGCTTTGCTACTCATCTTTTTTTGTTTGTTTATAATCTCTAGTCAAGGCTTTACCAAATTTATTTGGGTTGTCTTTTTACCATTGATTTTTAAGCATTCTGTATATTTTTTCATAGTTTTTTATTTTGCCTTATCGTTTTCATAACTTTTTTTTTATAAGCTTTAATTTTTAACAAGTCCAGGTTAGTAGTGTTTTTATTTATGTATAGAACATTGCATCTTTTCTAAGAAATCTTTGTCTCCATGATTCCCATCCTATATACCCTAGAGCTGTGGGATGTTTAAACTTTTCAACCTCTTTTGGACACCACACACTGATAGCTCAGTAGAGTTAGTTCCAATATTAGATCTATGTTATCTTGGGTAATGTGTCTTTGAAGCAAATACTGCATGAAAGTAAACAAGGATCATAAGACAGTGGTTGGTGTTCAGTCTGATTCCCTGATGGAGAACTTGTATAGTATGCATCAGACACACATTATCAGTAAATAGGTGTAGTTTAAAACGAAAAATATGTTACTAAGGTAATTAGGGCAGTATGAACTGAGAAAGTTTGACCAGCTGTGGCATATACCAGGTTTGCAAAGGTACTCTCCGTGTTTTCTTCTTGAAACTTATCATAGTTTTTGCTTTCATTTTGGGCCTTATTAAATTCAATGATTCTTAACATTTTCTAAATTCCTTTGGATCTTCTGTGTAAACAGTATTGTAATCCATAAATAAAGAGCTTTAGGGGCACCTGGGTGGCTCACTGGGTTAAAGTCTCTGCCTTCAGCTCAGGTCATGATCCCAGGGTCCTGGGATCAAGCCCCGCATCGGGCTTTCTGCTCAGTGGGGAGCCTGCTTCCTCCTATCTGCCTGCCTCTCTGCCTACTTGTGATCTCTGTCTGTCAAATAAATAAATAAAATCTTTAAAAAATAAGTAAATAAATAAATAAATAAAGAGCTTTATTTCTTTTCAATCTTTATGCATTTTCTTTCTTTTTCTAGCCTTATTGCACAGCCCTGAGTCAGTATGATGTTGTATAGAAGCAGTGAGGTAGACATCATTGCCTTGGCCTTGTTCCTGATCTTGAGAATTCATTAAGATTTCATCATTTAGGCATGATAATTTAACTGGATACTCATTATCAGAGGAGGAGGTTCCTTTCCATCTAGTTTGCTGACTGTTTTTAATCATTTATGGATGATAAATTGTTGAATTTTGTCACATTTGTTTTATCCATCTTATTGATATGCTCATAAGGGTTTTCTCCTTTATTCTGTTAATGTAATGAATAAGGTTATTTTAAAATGTTTAATCAGACTTGCCTTCCTGGTAGTTGTGATGCAAAAATTATCTTTAAAAATAAACTGCAGGATTTGATTTGCTAATTAATCATTTTTATATTAATATTCATGAGAGATACTGATCTTTTATAATGGCTTTGTCATATTTTGGAATTAGTTATATTGACTTACTTTTTTTTTAAGATTTTTATTTATTTGTTAGAGTGAGAGAGAAAGAGGGAGTATGCTTGCATAAGCAGCGGGGAGCATCAGGCTTTCTGAGAGAATGTGCAAGATTGGTATTATTTCTTCTTTAAATGTTTCATAGAATTAACAGTTAAATCTTGAGTCAGATGATTTCTTTCTGGGAAGGTTTTTGATACAAATAAGGCTATTCATATTTTTTCTTTTCTTTTCTTTTAGGCTATTCATATTTTCTATACTATCTTTGGTTTTGTTACGTTTTGGGGGGAATTTTTCCATGATATGTTGTCAGATTCAGTAGTAAAGATGTGGTAATTTGTGTGTTTTCTCTCTTTTTTTAAAAAATCAGTCTTGTTAGCTATTTATCAATCATACTAATCTTAAAGAAGCAAATTTTTACTGGTAATTTTTTTAATAGTCCATTTATTTTGTGCCCATATCTTTGTTTTCTTCCTTCAACTTAGACTGAAGGTGCTCTAATTTTTCTTTAGGTAGAAAATTTAGTAAGTGCTTTTTACCCATACTGTAAAATGCTGTCTCCCTTGCGGTGGGTAGCAACTAAAATCTAAGTTTAATTCTTTTAGCCTTAGGTGGGACACCAGGTGTGCGCATGCATGGCTCAGGCATCATTCAGAGAGACCTGGATAGAGTTTATGCACAGGATTTGTGGCTCTCCCTTATTTAGTCTCTCTCCTTGGAATTTCCCACCTCACTTTCCAGTAGTTACAGTGGCCTCAGCTTGTCTTCTGGTTCCTTATGCCAACTAAGACTGAGATTTTCTCTCAGAATTTTGGCTGCCCTAAATGACAGGTTGGTGCCTGTCTTCAGGTCAGAGGCCATTTTTTTTAAAAAGTCACTGTTGTCCCTTTCAAGTATTATCTCCTTCCCATGAACTGACTGCTTTTGTTCATTTTCTAGTGTCTTTAGAACTCAGGTCACTGATTTTTAAGATGTTCTTTGTAAATGAGGCCTAAAGATAATTTCCTTCCAAGCACTATTTTAGCTATATCCCACAAATTTGGGTATATTGTATTCTCAGTATCATTCAGTTCAGATCACTCAGTGTTGTCCCACAGATGACTAAGTCTCTTAATTTTTCAGTCTTTCATTTCAATCAAAAGACTGAAATATGGTTGATTTCAGGTGCTCTTTGTTGCCATTCACTGACCCTTCTGTTGTTCCTGCCTTCCAGTGAATTTCCTTTTAGATATTACACTTTCCAGTTCTAGGATGTCCATTTTTAAAATTTCTATTTCTTTGCAGGTATTCCCCCATGTGTTCACATGTGATGATCTTTTTAAAGTTATTTTAGGTTCTCTGCTTATTCCATTGTGTGGGTCTGTGGTCATTTTGGGATCTGTTGACTACTTTTTCTCAACCATGGCTCCCTTCTTTATAGGATTTCAGCCCTCAATTTCCAGTTACCTTGGCAGGGTCATGTTCCATCCTCTGACCTCTCAAGCAAATGAGACTGGTTTTCTCTGTGTTCTGGTTACACTGTGTGCTTTGAATGGGCAATGTTGTCAGTACGAATTACATAAATGAAGATCGCACCCATTTGGGGCTCCTTTTAAGGACTGACTCCTCCTTTGGTCACTCTTCAGAGCCTTAATATTGTTTTTTGTTTTGTTCAGAGTTTATAATTATTATCTGCAAGATAATAATCTGCAAGAAGGGTGGTCTGATGTGGTACTTCACCAGTACTAGAATCTCCTAAAATTTTCATTTACCTTCTCAGAGCCATGGTAAATTGAAAGAAAATTGAGTTTTACTGGGTTTCAGTACATCTGGTATTGAGATACATCACCATTTGTTGTTGACTCTGTCTGAAACAGGTCCACTTTATTGAGGTTATTTACACTCTAATCGCAGGTGATATAAGCATGATGAAGCCTGTGATTTTTTAAAAATATTTGGAATGTTTTGGGGCACTTGGGTGGCTCAGGTCGTGATCCCAGATTCCTGGGATCAAGCCCTGTGTCAGGCTCCCTGCTCAGCAAGGATTCTGCTTCTCCTGCAACCTGCTCGTGCTCTCTCGCTATTCCTCTCTCTCACAAATAAATAAGTAAAATCTTTAAAGATATTTAGAATGTTCTATCGTGCCTATATTAAGGGTGACCACTTCTCCTTATTTTATATTTTCAGGTCATTGACTTTTGATATTTTTTTAATTTTCTCAATTTAGATGAGTTTGGTGCTTTGGAAAGCGTGAAAGCTGCTAGTGAACTCTATTCTCCTCTGTCAGGAGAAGTAACTGAAATTAATGAAGCTCTTGCAGAAAATCCAGGACTTGTCAACAAATCTTGTTATGAAGATGGTAAGTTGTTGCTAGAAATTTTTTCATAGGATTATTGCTGCAGTTAACATTTAAGAGTTTAAAGTGAGCTTTAGCAGATAGTAACTCCATCTTTTTCACTTTTTAATACTAAATAGGGATGTTTTGCTTTAAAAAGGGGAAACTCAGAAGCTGAATATGTAAGGTTAGGTTTAGATCTCTGTCAAAGAAAGCATTGCCTTATTTTATAGAGTTCTTAGTGTTTCAGGTGTAGACTTTTTATGAACACTTCCAAAGTATTCACGTCTTCACACATAAAGGTGTCCAATCATATTGTGTGGTGTAGGTGGTAATAGAATAAAACTTCACCATTTTGTACACGAATTGCCAAATTAAGATTAGTTTGTAGTTCTCTGTTGCCTGTCACTTAGCCCTTCTAACTCTAGTAGTGCTTTCTGCTCCCGGCTCCTCTTTACCTCAGCAGTTACAGTGTCGGTGTTCCTCTGTTAAAGAAAGATATCCCTGGTCTTGTGTATTTGGATCCCTCAGTGTTGCCGATAGTTATGACAACTTGAGGTTTTGTTTTTTGTTTTTTGTTTTTTTAATTTTTAAAAAGTTAATTCTAGCATTGTTTACATATAGTATTTATATTAGTTTCAGGTATACAGTACAGTGATCCAGCAATTCTGCACTTTACTCACAGCTTATCATGATAAATATACTCTTTAATCCCAATGCCACATTTCACCCATCCCTCCACCCACCTTGCCCTGATAATCATCAGTTTGTTCTCTAAACTGAAGAGTCTCTTATTTTTTTTCCTTTGTTTGTTTTGTTTCATAAATTCCACATATGGGTGCCTGGGTGGCTTAGTCGGTTAAGTATCCAACTCTTGACCTCACCTCAGGTCTTGATCCGGGTCCTGAGTTCAAGGACCATGTTGGGCTCCATGCTGGTTGTGGAGCTTACTTAAAAAATTCCACATATGATTAAAATCCTATAGTATTTGTCTTTTTCTGTCTTATTTTGCTTAACATTATACTCTCTAGCTCCATCCTTGTTGTTGAAAATGGCAAAATTTCATATTTTTCCTTATGGCTGAGTAATCCATTCTGTACACATTGACACACATATATACATACACCACATCTTCATCCATTCATCTGTCGATGGACACTTGGGCTGCTTCCATAATGTGGCTGTTGTAAATAATGCTGCAGTAAACATAAGGGTGCATATAGCCTTTTGAATTAGCTTTTGTATTCTTTGGGTAAATACTCAGTAGTGCAGTTACTGGATCATAGGGTAGCTCTACTTGTAACTTTTTGAGGCCCCTCCATACTGTCTTCCAGTGGCTGCATCAGTTTGCATTCCCACCAACAATGCACAAAGGTTCCTTTTTCTCTACATTCTAGTCAACACTTGTTTTTTTGTTTTATTTTAGCCATTCTGACAGGTGTGAGGTTGAGTTCTTAATCTATTAGAGTAGAATCTATTCTGCACTTTCATTCTTTTCAATTGTGATATGCAAGGATATCAGCTGAATTCTTAAGGCTAAAATATGAAGCTCTTTGAACAATGATTTACTTAAAGAATACTAGATCAATGATGAGGCTCAAAAATTTCACATTTTGAATGAACTTTTACTCTTTAAAAAGGTAATTTGGAATGTGATACTTTTTTTTGGTTGCAGGTTGGCTGATCAAGATAGCACTCAGTAATCCTTCAGAACTGGATGAATTAATGAGTGAAGAAGCATATGAGAAATACATAAAATCTATTGAGGAGTGAAAATGGAACCCCTAAATAAACTAGTATGAAACAACTTAATCTAGCATAGTTGTCTTAAATTAGTGGTACACAGAGGATTTTAAAATAGCAACTATTAGTAGTAACAGTAGAAAAAGAAACTACTTGCAACAATGCTAATGGAAGAAAATGCCCCTTAACTTTATAATGACTGCAGAAAAAGACAGTATGCCTCTGTTTTGCAACACCGTATGATTTTTATGTTCCAGTTATGATATTCAGAATCCTGAAATTATCTGTGGTTAAAAACTAGTTATAAAAATCATGTAATTGAAGGATGACATTGTTACCTTAAGCCTTAGGGAATACTGTTTAACTTCCTTACATCTATCCCTGGATGGAGATCAAAATACTTAAAAAATGTTTCCATTGGAAATAACTGGCAGTAGAGAAAGGTTTGTTAGTTGTTTAGTGTCAGATAAAAACAATACTACCTTAATTTTGCAGTATACTGCACTTGCTGGTGCTATTTTTATACAGTGAAGCAACAGCTTTGCAGGAAGATAAATCGTTTAATAATAAAACATTCAACTTCTTCGTTAATCATGTTTTTCTGTTTTGCACTTAATATTTCATTTAGTGACTCTGCTAGTATTTATGAAAATGCTCATTTTAACAAATGCTGATTTTAACTTACAGAAAGTTACTTTTTTTTAAAGGAAATTTAAGCCATAACAAAGTTTCCAAGAAAATGTTTCCTTTTAGTCACAAATCTGGTTTTTCTTAAAGACCTAATTGCCTGATAGCATTAAGTACCATTTGGTCATCTTTAATATAATCAAAAAATACACTGACTTTGGTGGTTTTTGTTTTGTTTTGTTTTGTTTTTTTAATACTGCTAAGTTAGAAGACAGAAGAGGAAAACAAGGAAAGGTAAAAGTTTGCTAAGCACAACACATGGCATCCTTAAGAAAATAAACCACATTTAGGTTTCTGTTTTAAGTAATGGGAACAGAAATGGACATAGTGGAACTTACGAGCTCATACATGCACTTAGTGAATATTCTTCACAGCTTAAGCAAATTTACAGTGCCTAGTGGTGTTTTTAAGTAGCTAAATAGCATATTTTCTAAGCCAAGTATACTCCACTGATATTTTGAAGGGGATATTATATATACACACATAATTATAAATATATATAAATACACACATACACATAGTAAGAGCAGACATACCTCCATCGTTTTTCCCAGTTAGTGCAGGAAGAGGGATGTGTTCAGATACTACCACCTTCTGATGGTGAATAAACTGCAAATGTGAAAACCTAGAGGAAATAGGTAGGTAAATAAATTTTTCCTGCTCCTCAGGAGAAAGAAGCCATCTTTTAATGGCCATGTCACTGCTGAGCTATATCTTTACACCCTTATCAAGAAAGTATCCAAAACATTTTGGATGACTGTTTTCCTTATTTGTATAATTATTCATCAACTTCTAATTATTAAAAATTAATTTACTCTTCTTTGGAAATAAAAAAGAATGGGTAACAATTATATAGATTTACTCTTTTGTTTTGAAGTACTCTCACACATTACCTTCTTTGATGGTTACAGCAATATCCAGAGCTAGGTAGGACAGATCCATAACTACCATCATTTCACAGAAAAGAAAGGTAGTGGAGAGGATAAGACACTTAAATAGCTGGACACTTAAAAATCCATGGTTAGGATTTTCACATTTCCTGTTCCATTCTTTATCAGTTCCTTCGCTAATGTTACTATAAAAATACTGAAGTTCGAATAGGGGTGGTAGGGAGGGAGGATCAATGCAAGCAAAAGTGGTAATTCCAGTGTGAAAGGACATCAGTGATTATCATCTGAAAGAGATGGGCAGTTTTTTATTCTCTCATCCTTTCCCAAAGACACACATTTGCTTTGTTAGGATCCCTCTGAGCTTTTTCAAAGAGCCAGTCGGTATGGCAAGTTGGCCTTTTGCTATTTAGAATACAGAACCATTTCAACCCTCATTTCTACTATAGTGCTGTCAAAAATAACAGGCGTTGAACGGCCTTCCAAATGGTAAATCAGCAGAGAATTTAATTTTTCTGACCTCATATTCCTTTTGAATGGTTTTGGTCCTAACAGTTTAAAAAGGTTTTCGATAACATTTGCTAATAATTAAAATTCAAGAAATAGGACAGGTTACCCTAGAGGTATTGCAAATTTTTATCACCTTAAAAATTTTATCACCTCCCAGAGTTTAAAGAAGTAAATCACATTAAGTTTTAAGAAAGAAACTACTTGGGGCACCTGGGTGGCTCAGTTGGTTGAGCTTCTTCTGATTCTTGGTTTCAGCTGGGGTCATGATCTCAGGGTTCTGGCATCAGCCTGCATGGGGCTCTGCCCTCATCAGAGAATCTGCTTGAGATTCTCACTCTGCCCCTCCCCCTGCTTCTCTGTTCTCGCTAGATATTTTTTTTAAGATTTTATTTATTTGAGGGGCGCCTAGGTGGCTCAGTGGGTTAAGCTTCTGCCTTCGGCTCAGGTCATGGTCTTGGTCCTGGGATCGAGCCCCACATCAGGCTCTCTGCTCAGTGGGGAGCCTGCTTTCCCCTCTTCTTCCCTGCAAATGGTTTTTTTTTTAATTTTTCTTTTTAAAGATTTTATTTATTTATTTGACAGACAGAGATCACAAGTAGTCAGAGAGGCAGGCAGAGAGAGAGGAGGAAGCAGTCTCCCTGCTGAGCAGAGAGCCCGATGTGGGGCTCGATCCCAGGACCCTGGGATCATGACCCGAGCCGAAGGCAGAGGCCTTAACCCACCGAGCCACCCGGGCGCCCCTGCAAATGGTTTTATTACTCTCTGTGCCTTCCTCTCTGCCTACTTGTGATCTCTGTCAAATAAATAAATAAAATCTTAAAAAAAAAAAGATTTTATTTATTTGAGAGAGAGCATGAGTGGGGGAGAGAGGCAGAGGGAGAAGGAGCAGCAGTCTCCCTGCAGAGCAGGACCCAGGCACCCCTAAATAAATATTTTTCTAAAATTATGCTAACTGTAGCTGTCTTCGTTACTGCTTAACAATCATGGTATTCGGGATCCCTGGGTGGCTCAGTCGCTTAAGCATCTGCCTTTGGCTCAGGTTATGATCCTAGGGTCCTGGAATGGAGTCCCGCACTGGGCTCTTTGCTCTGCAGGGAGCCTGCTTCTCCTACCTGCTGCTCCCCCACTGGTGCTCGCTCACTCACTCTCTGACAAATAAAACTAAAAGCAAAAACGAAACAATCACTCTTCTTTCAGACCCAATCACACATGCTTTCCTCAGAAAGGGCCCTCACTTTACAAGGTGATTAAATTCTTTCTTCCCTGCAAACGGTTTTATTACTCACTACATATCGCCATCAGTATTTTCCCTTTCTAGGCCAGATTTAGGTTCACAGCAAAATTAATAGAAAATACAGTTTTCATATATCTCTTGCCTCCATCTTTCTGCTTTTGAAACATTCCTTGGCCAACTTTAGAATCTTATTCTACTAGGGCTTCTCATATCTTGATTCAGTCTATAATGGCTTTTTGTAATAATAACTGAACAGTTGTCCCTGAATGTTTCTGCTCAGTCATGCTATCAGGTTTTTCCCTGCTGAACTTCCAACAGTGATTACCACTAGCCCATTTAAAAGCAAGGGTTGCAGTGGGGGCGGGTATGGAGAGGATGGTGGGGTTATGGACATTGGGGAGGGTATGTGCTGTGGTGAGTGCTGTGAAGTGTGTAAACCCGGCAATTCACAGACCTGTATCCCTGGGGCTAATAATACATTATATGTTAATTTAAAAAAAAAAAAAGGTGTGTAGGCACAGTTATTGTTAAGGAAATCAGGTACCATCTTCCAACTTTCCCACGTGCTTAATGAAAACCATGGTTACAGTCAAATTTAAGAGTCATTTAGTAAAATAGTTGGTTAAAATTTTTTGTATACTTTCCAGAAACAGAAAATAGCTTTAGTGAGTCGGTAACAAAGCCGCCGGCTAGTCAGGTGATTTCAAATTTTGTTTTCAGAAGTGAAGGAGGACCTAGCTGAACTATCATTAAATTTTTTTTTAACTGATTTCTGTGTGGAAAGTTTTTAAAAACTTGAGAGACTGCTATAACAAAACCTCTTTCATATGCATCTTCATATGAACAAGTTATCAGATTATATATGTTTAAAAAGAATAAAATTGGGGCCGAATCTGTCTCATTCTAGCAACATGTGATACGTATCCTCAGATACAAGAATTGTGGAGGGGAGAACAGTGCCACCCATTTCACTGTGGTAACTTCCAGCAACATTAATAACTATCAACACATGTAATACATTCCTACTGTTTGTCAGCTTAGTAGGAATAAGGACATTTCTCCATCTGGAAAAACAAGGCACTGTTTTATGTTTTAGCCTTAGGGTCTTGAAGTTTCAAGTTACTGTTTTCTTTTGCACATCAAATTGACACGACTACTTAGTAAGTCTTGACCATTTGATCATAAATATGTTAGAATAAAGTTCTGTGCAGGCAGTAGAATCTGAATACAATTATGAATTTAAAAAGAAAATTTGTTTTAATTAGTTTATATTTTTAAATACATGTTGATGGGTATCAAAACTGTCATTAGATTTATTTCAGTACTTTTCAAAGAGGGATGTAACATTTTATTTTTAAGATTTTACTTATTGGAGAGAGAGCAGGAGCAGCGGAAGGGGCAGAGGTAGAGAATAACCAACCAGACTCCCCACTGAGCGCAGAGCCCAGTGCAGATCTCCCTCTCACAACCCATGAGATCAGGACCAACCCCAGAGTGGGACGCTTAACTGCCTAAGCCACCCAAGCGCCCTGGGATGTGACACTTCTAAATGCCAACATCTATGATACTCTGCTACCACTTAAATTTATGAACGTTTTATGTTTTAAAAACGTGCAGTGGGTGGCTCAGTGGGTTAAGGCCTCTGCCTTCGGCTGGGGTCACGATCTCCGGGTCTTGGGATCGAGCCCCGCGTCGGGCTCTCTGCTCGGCGGGGAGCCTGCTTCCTCCTCTCTCTTCCTGCCTCTCTGCCTCTGCCTGCTTTGATCTCTGCCTGTCAAATAAATAAATAAAATCTTGAAAAAAAAATGTGCAGTGAAGTAGTGCAGTTTTGTACAATTGTTTTTAGAAGTATGCAGGCATACCATTTCTTTCAGGTTGTGAGATACAAGATCCAAATGTGCATATTTTAGGTAAAGAAATGACACCCAAAAAAGTCATATCCAGAAAAGTACTCTGTTCTAACATCCCAGAGTTTTAACAGTAGTTTTTCCGTAGACTTTCCAGGGTAATTTACCGGGGGAGGGCTTGTTTAAAAAAAAAAAAAAAAAAAAAAAGGTAATACATAGCTATCTTTCCAAACGCCTCTTAATCATAGTGCTATAAAAGACATTCAAATGGTTTTATACAGGGGCGCCTGGGTGGCTCAGTGGGTTAAAGCCTCTGCCTTCTGCTCAGGTCATGATCCCAGACTCCTGGGATCGAGCCCCGCATCGGGCTCTCTGCTCAGCGGGGAACCTGCTTCCCTTCCTCTCTCTGTCTGCTTGTGATCTCTGTCAAATAAATAAATAAAATCTTTTAAAAAATGCTTTTATACAACAGAAATACTCAGACTGAGGGAAGAACAACAGCTAGAAAGCAGACCGGCTTCGGAATCAGACGTGAGTTGGGTCCAGGCTCCAACACTGGTAACTGGCTTGGGCCATAGGTTCCCACTCCCAGCTGCACTGCCGAGGCCTTCCAAAGTGCGGGGACAAACGGAGGGGAGGAGTGGGGAGCTCTGCTTTGTCTTCGACCAGTTCGTCCTCTGGCTTAAGGGCCTGAGGCTACTTCCCTTCAGGGCTGTACCGCAACAGGACAAGTCTAAGCAGCGCGCCGTGGTGCCGTCGGCGGATTCAAACTGCTGCCCCGTCGAACAAGCCGGCAGTGGGCTCCACTAGGAGGTTTGGGCCCACAGCCGCTCTCCAGAGTAGGCGCGGTTTGGGAACAGCTGGCAAAGCTGGACACCTTTGTGGCTGCCGGGCATCCAGAGGGTGGAGGCCACGGCCGCTGCCGAGCACCCTACAACGCGCGGGGCAGCCCCCCTCCCCCCGCCCCAAGCACCCTCCGGCTCGACGGCAACAGTGCGGGGCGTGACGCCCCGGGTCTCTGAGAGGAAGACGGTCCAAGGGCCCTCTCTAGCTCCACGGTCCGCGCGGCATCCGGCCGCGGCGTCTGCCTCGAAGCTGGGTCTTACACTTACCTCAGACGCGTCTTCAGGCGCGCACAGGAGCGGCGATTCTTCAGGCGCCGTGGGCAGGTGCGCAGCTGCGCAGAGCCTGCCGGGAGCACGTGCCCACAGCCGTCGGCCGGCGTCGCCTCCCGCGCTCAGGCTTTGTGACGCCAGGCGGGCTCTGCATCACTTCTGCGACAACCCCCCGCCGGCCCCGCCCCCAGCGCGTCCGTAACCCAGGGCAACTGTCGCCCTCGCCTCCCGGCGGAGACTTAGCTCCCGGGGCCTCGCATCCCGTGGGGCCCACAGAAGGGTGTGAGCGGCCGCGGCCGCTTCCCCGCCTCCGAGGCGAGGCCCCAGACCACTCCACAGGCGGCAGAGCGACAGGCCCCGCCGGGTCGGAAAGGAGGCTGCCCTCTGAGGCGGGAAGGCAAAAGCTGGAGGTAGTGTGGGCGGGGCGCTGGAATAAGAGTGGGCGGGCCCCGGGGAGGAGCGGCGAGGAATGGGTGTGGCAGTGGGCGGGGCTTTTGGAAGGGCGGGGCCCGGTGAGGGAGGAGCCAAGGGAGGAACGGGAAGGTCTCGCGGGCAAGGGGTTACGTTTTGCGGGAGAGGACGGCTCTTGAAAGAAGGGTAGGCATCTTTTGTGGCACGGCAGGAGCTGCTGGATGACGAGGAGGAAGGATCTTGAAAGAAGGGAAGGAGCCTGGGGGAAGGGGAGGGGCTATTTTGAGCAAGGGAAGAGCCAGGTGCGCAGCGCAACAGGTGGAGCAACAGGTGGACTGTGTGTGCTTGATGACTTGTGCTTTCGTGTAGGCTTGTAAACTGTGTGACAGCTGAGAAGACAGGCATTGCTTTACTATTTTATTACCAGAGCTAGGCATCTGATAGGCTCTTAGCGAGCGAACGGGTGTGAGTGGAAAGAGCAGAAGGGTTGGAGACTGGGACTGCGGTAAAACAACAAACAAACAAGCAAACAAACAAAAAACGGCTGATCTGGAGGGATGGTCGTACGAATCATGCCCTTGGGATTCCTTCTATGGGTCATCAAAGCTGCTGTGCTCTGTGGGCACGTAAGAAGCATAAGGCACAAGATAATTAACATGGAGAGATAAGATTTATACTCCTGAAAATGTGAACAAACTGTGCGAATTGAGTGGTGCATGTGCTTAACTTTGAGGCAAAGATTCAACTCCCTGCCGAACTGTGTTCCAAAACTGTAAATTAGATTGAAGGCTTCATACCATTCTCCTTTAGAAACTGTATTACCAGTGATCAGCATGCCCAAGACAATCTTCAAGGCTTACTTAACCACTTCATATGCCTGAAGCTTAGCTCTGTATTAAGAAACTTCGCTTCCACCATAGCTAACCGTGTTTCTATTCATTGATTTCTTCACCCAACACACGTTGTTAAGGATCCACAGGACCGTCCATTCGGTATTCTAGTTGAGACTATGAGAAGCCTATCTTTCCCAGGCTGAAATTTTGACATAGATTCAAGATTCCTTTAAACCTGAAACTTCCAGAAAGAAGTGGGGAGGGTGTAGGGCGTGGTGTAGAGACCAAGGAGATGGCAAGGAGTTTTAAGGGATCATAGCTTGCTTTTGACTTAAATGTCCTGGGTTTTTCACCTCTCCTGACCCATCAACACACACACCCCTTAATTACCTGAGAATGTGTCAACCCAGTGTAGGAATCTAGAATAAGGCATTTGGAATCTGACTTTTTATATAAGCAATGGCAAATAGGTAGCATGTGTGTTACCACTCTTTATTCTCTAGCAGACATCACTAATCAACCACAGAACTCTTTCCTGCAGTGGCCGAGTTTTAACATCCTTCTCAACGCACCGCTGTAGTTGTGTTGGGACTGTTTGGAACCAACAATTTGGAACCTCTTCTTCAAGCCTAAGACAGAGAGTAAATGTTTTAAAAATTAATAGACATCAACATAAATGTGAATTTCTAAACTCTTGGTAGTCCTTTAAAAAAAAAATGAAGTTTACCTAAATTGATGGATCACGAATCCTATAGATGAGATTTATATGCATAGGCCAGATAATTCTATACTGAGGTGAATTTGTAGCCAGTTGGTAATTAGTAAACGCCCCAGTACAAGGGATAAACACATGGAATTATCCTTTACCCTCTCCTTGCCAATATTTTATCAGGGACTTAGGAGAAGTTACAGGAGGTATGCCTATCAAATTGCAAGTCTTAAAGTGGGAAGGAATGACCAAACTGTGGGGTGTCACAGTCAGACTGACAGGTATCTAAGCAGGTTGGAATGATGTCCAAAACCAACAAGAGGAAATTTTGGAAAGATCTGATCCATCCAGAGGGCTATATATCTAGTGAAAAAAAGTGGGGGAGGGATAAATTTGTTGCTATTTTTAAAAGATTTTATTTATTTATTTGACAGAGATAGTGAGAGAGGGAACACAAGCAGGGGGAGTAGGAGAGGGAGAAACAGGCTTCGCGCTGAGGAGGAAGCCCAGTGTGGGGCTTGATTCCAGGACTCTGGGATCATGACCTGAGCTGAAGGCAGATGCTTAACCATCTGAGCCACCCAGGTACCCCAAAAAGAAAAAAAAATTTTTAAAGAAAATTAACAGCATGGATATGGAGTGAAAAAGGCAAGGATTGTCAACAATTCGTGTGGGAAAAAAATGTAGACGTTATAGATGACCTCTAGCTCAGTGTTAATCAGGATTGGGGTATTGGTTTTTTTTAAATGTAGCAATCTGGGGCTCCTGGGTGGCTCAGAGGGTTAAAACCTCTGCCTTCGGCTCAGGTTATGATCCCAGGGTCCTGGGATTGAGCCCCGCATCGGGCTTTCTGCTCAGCAGGGAGCCTGCTTCCTTCTCTCTCTCTGCCTGCTTCTCTGCCTACTTGTGATCTCTGTCTTCAAATAAATAAATAAAATCTTCAAAATAAAATAAAACAAAATGTAGCAATCTTTGTTCAATTAATAGGTGTAGATTTCAGATCAAAGGGAGTCAGCTTTCAAAAAAGGCATTTCTAGCCAGACCACATTTGAAATATTATCCTCATTTCCAGGTACTCTATTTTAAAGATAATTAAATTATCTTTATAATTATACATTATAGGTAATTATACATTCTTAAGATGAGGGAATTTGAGATTCGCTTCTGAAGATATAATAGCTGTCTTCAGTTATTTTCAGGATTATGATGTCACTTTTGGGGGGACACCAGGAACTGAGGATCATGAGTTTCGGGGTTGCACATGTCATTCTAATCTTTAGAGCTACTGGTGGAATGAAACAAGATGCTTGTAAAGTAATAAGCTGTCAGTTATATGATTGTAAAGCTCCACAGAAGTCGAGAAGTAGACTAGGATGACCTATTGATTAACTCCAAATCTGTAAACTAGGCATAATTTTACCATCAGAGAATATGACTATTACATCCGTACAGATTTCTGCCTTTCAACACAAAAGTAAGAATGCATAGAATTTGTAAGAAATCACATATCCACTCATTTAGTTGATCTTTGATTGCTTCGTGTATACTTCTGTTTGTCATCTCTTACATGAGCCGGAAGTTAGGAATGGGCAATACAACTTGAAGGCATGGTTATTGGAGAAAAATTTGAAATGAAGATTGTTCTTTCCACTAACTCAATTCTTTTCTTTTCTTTTCTTTTCTTTTCTTTTCTTTTCTTTTCTTTTCTTTTCTCTGATTAGGAAAAGACCGCCAACATTCTATTTTAGTAGTGGAGCATCTTAATCCAGTTTGAACACCAGTGTTACCGAGGAGCACCTAGCAATCTGGTATGCAGTAATCTGGCCATTTGACTAAGAATTGTCTGTTTACTGACTTCCCAGATGATTTTTAGTGTTTGGTCATAAGGCATCAATATTGTTCCCATGATCCTCCCTTAAATGAATAAAGTACTTACAAAATGCAGTATTTATAACAAATAAGTAAAGTGCTTATAACAATGCCTGGCACTCTCACTTTTATTATTTAATATTATCGTTACCTGGGTTTCTTTTGGCATTTTGGAGTATAATGTGACTGGAACCTCTTCTGGTACCTCACAGGATCCAACTTCTTTCTATTGACTCCAAAACAGGGGCTCCCCCAATACCACATCTTTGGCCTCTGCCGTTTGTCTGTCTTGATATAGAGATTATATTGTCTTCCTCTCACATTTCACATATTCTCATGACACATGACAAATAGTTGAAGTTGCTGGAGATGGTTAACCTGACAGACATAAGCGTATGCGGAAACTTTTCATCCTTTTCATAGGGCTGGCTGGGAGCTGAGGCAACAGGCCATCTTCAGATCAATGACTCTTCAACCCTTTGCAGTGACAGACAGCTTTGTACCTCTGATGCAAGCCCTTTTCCTGAGAAAAATGCTTGAGCATTTTTCAAAGTGTCCTAGATCTCCTCAAGTCCATGCATGGATGGGAAGGCTTCCCATCATAGAGCCTTGCTCTCTAGGGCAAAGTGAGGACACAAGGGTGGAGGATATTGAGAGGGCAGGAAAACCGGTATTGGGATCAGTATAAGGAAGATCGTCCTAACAGCACTGCTGGATTATACAGTCACGTAGGGCGGTTTTGAAGGTCGTGATGGCCAGACTTTGCCCAGACCAGTAAGAATCAGAATCTCTGTGGGTAGGGTGTGTGGCGTCATGATTCTAAGGGGCAGCCAAGTTTGAGACCCAGTAAATTAGAGCCACTAGAACAGGCTAAGTAGTGAGCACCCTGCCAGCAGAGACGCTTCAAGCACAGAACTTTTTTCTTACTGACTTGAACATTCTAGCTATACTTAATCTCTCCTAAATATTATCTGTTTCTTTGCTACATTAACCTCAAGTGCACATTTATTTTCTTATTTAGATAAATGGCTTTGCTTTTGATTCTCTACTTTTTTTTCCTTTTTAACTCTATACTTATTAAGGCTTTGGGCTTTTGTGGTACAAGCGTATGGGTAATCCAGAAGAGAACACGACTGAGTTAGGAGCTTCTTGGGCCTGAGTAGTGACTGAAGTGAAATTTCACAAGATGAAAGGATCAGGCTGGTTTGCAGTCTGGTCCTTAATTATGCTATTCTTGGTAAACAGAATACCACTTCTGTGGGTTTAGCCACTTCTGATATCATTTTTTTCCTTTCAGATTTCTTTCATTTCCTCTGATGTCATATTGGAAAAGATTAGGATGTCCAAAGATATTTGACCTTCCATAGGTAAATGGAACTTTATTTGCTTCAAAATGCTACTTTAAGCCTATGTGAAAAAGCCAAAATGGTAATTAAACAGATAATGTTTTAAGAAGTTACTGATCTCTACCTCAACAGAAAACTTAATAAGTGGGTTTCTGGCAGGGCTCACTAGGGTGAGAGAAAGCCAAGTGTGTGGTCCCCAGTGGCCTCTGTGTCATTACGGGCAAGGAATCCTCCAGAAGGCCCTGGCTGCCCATCAGCAAGGAGCCGGACCACTGGAGGTCACTGCCTGGGCCCTGGGATTCATCTCTGCGGCTTGTGGGGTGCTCAGGAGGAGCCTCTGTCTGTAGGAGGGTACTAAAATCATGCCCATCTTAGAGATGAGCAAACAGACCCGGAAAAGTAACTTGCCCGAGGTCGTAGAGCTACTGATAGGATTGGAACCCTGGCTTTTGGGCATCCAAGTCTGTGCTCCTGATCAGGATGATAACTTTCCATGGATGGTTCAGTTGTTTAAGCATCTGACTCTTGATTTCAGTTCAGCTCTTGATCTCAGGGTTGTGAGTTCAAGCCCTGCATTAGGCTCCATGCTGGGTGTGGAGCCTACTATAATAAAAAACAAAAATAAAAAGGATGACAACTTTCCTAACTCTTTGACTGATTATAAATGCCAAGCTGCATTTTTCAACCTGGAAAAACATCAGTGAAGGATAGACAATATCACACTCATCATCATTCCTGCTGAGACCATTACCACCACGAATGGTACCAGTGTGCTGGGGCTGCCTTGACATAGGACCACAGACCAAAGACCATAGGGCAGTTTAACCAGCAGAAATGGATTGTTTCACAGTTCTGGAAGCTGGAAGTCTGAAATCAAGGTGTCAGCAGGCTTGGTTTCTTCCAAGGGCTGTGAGGGAAGGATCTGCTCTAGGCCCTCTCTGTGGCTTACAGTCTTCTCCCTGAGCCTCTTCCCATGGCCTCCCTCTCTGCATGTCTGGGTCCAGATCTCCATTTTCATAAGGACCCATCATCCAGGCTGGATTAGGATGAACACACTGACCTAGCCTAGTGACCACATGCTCCCCAGCCTCGACCAGTGTCCAGAGTTGCCAGGAAGGGAAAGAAGAGAAAGTGGCTAGGTTACACATGCCCACCACATTTCCCATGGCGTTTGCACAGAAGCGTCTGGACTTTTTTTTGAATGGAGGACAGGGGTGCTTAAACCTATATTCCTTGCCTTGCTCTACCCCATCACGAGGGATAAAGTCTCTGCTAACATCTTCCTATCCTCTTTTCTTCAATCCCAACTTTGGTCTTTAATTAAATCCATTAGTCTTTCCAAATAGCTGTATCTTTTATAGTATCAATATCTGGCAATGGCTGGTTTTGTAATATTTCTTCCAGTCTATTCTGGAATGTGCCTTGTTGTTATTTTGCATGAGTTATAGATTCAGTTTTTTTTTTCAGTTTTTAAGAAATGCATATTACAAACTAAGTTCAGCCCGCATTTCATGCTACAGGAAGAAGATGTTAAAAACCTTCAGCCGCAATCACAGTAATGGATCCCTGTCAGAAAAATGAGACGGAATTAGAAAATAGTGAAAATAATGAAATTCACAGCCCAGAAGAAACAGAATTAACCTATACTTGCCCGGATGAAAGAAGTGAAAAGAATCATGTTTGTTGTCTTCTCAGTATCAGTGACATTACGCTTGAACAAGATGAAAAAGCCATTGAATTTGTCATCGGAACTGGGTGGGAAGAAGCTGTGAGTATCTCCTTGACCGACGTGCCTCAGGCATCTGTGTTTGGATGCCAGCCTTTCCTTTTACTTTTGCCAAAACTAGTTACTACCAAAAAATGTATAAGCAATGAAACATAGAAACCCTAGGAATAGAGGTAAAATACACAGAATGGTAATAGCAGTACCTTTGATTGGGTATTTGTGGCCAGTTAGTGTTGGCAAGCGCAGGACCAAATGCTTCCCAAACACCATTTCATTCAGCCTCTCAACAGCCCTAGGAGGCAGGTGTTATGAGCAGCCATGATGTCACACAATGGGGGGGTGAGGGGAAGGGGTGCTACGGCATCTACCGGACAGAGGCTGGGGGTGCTGCTCCACATCCCACAGT
The DNA here is from genome assembly GCF_963455335.1 of Martes martes. Taxonomy (NCBI): domain Eukaryota; kingdom Metazoa; phylum Chordata; class Mammalia; order Carnivora; family Mustelidae; genus Martes; species Martes martes. The sequence continues at coordinate 7,389,283 of NC_137905.1, forward strand.
GCCCATGATGCCAGGACACCACAAGGAATGACTCAGCTCTGTCTTAGTTCGGGGTTTCTCTAACAATACCATAGACTGGGGACATACGCAACAGACATTTATTTCTCACAGTCCAGAAGGTGGACATCCGAGATCGGGATGCCAGCATGGTTGAGTCCTGGTGGGGGATCCTCTTCCTGTTTTGTGCTCACGTGGCCCTCCTTGGTGGTGCTAGTAGACCCTTTATCTCCACCTCCTCTTATAAGGGCACTAATCCCATTTTGAGGGCCCTGCCCTCTTGACTTCATTAACCCTAATAACCTCCAAAGGCCCCACCTCCAAATACCATCACTTTGGGGATTCGGGCTTCAAAATAGGAATTTGGGGGGAGACAGTCATGCAATCCATAATGTGCCCTAAATGTCAGTGGTGGTGAGGTTTGAGGAACCCTGATCTAATTGGTGTATTTTACAAATACGGAAACTGAGGCCAAGACATGGCAGAGCAATTCCCCCAAGTCCACTTGACAGTGGAAGGAGGGGTCTTCTGCAGGCCCCTCCTCTTGTGCTGTCTCTGGCACTGCCCCGCCGGCACCCGGTATCCCCACAGGCTCATGCCAGCTAAGGCAGGGTTACAGACAGTTCTATTTGAGGATTTAAAACTTCCCAAGTTTAGAAGGTTCGGTTTACTATCAAAAGGAATGACTTTGAAATGAATCTATCCAAGGACTGTTGGAAAAGAGTTTTCTATTATCTGGAAGAAAGGCCACATGTGCCCCATGCTGAGATATGTTTGCTGCTCAGTGTGTTGGGGACGATCGTGCCACGCCACCGGTTCCCGCCTGCTGCCTCTTGCTCTTCACTCTCTGCACACCCGTCCTCCCTGGCTTCTCAGGCCACCTTGTCCCAGGTGTCAGGGGCCTGTCCCACAAAAGCCAGCTTCCTGCCCGGGCTTATGGCGCTTTGATATTTCCTGAGCTGGTGCCAAGGACCCATGGGCCAGCATTTAAATGAAGACAGAGAACATTTTGCTGGGAGCAGTTAGTGAGTTTCCTATGTTTGCAGAGCCCAGGGGCCTCTCAGGATGGGGTGCCTCAGGACTGTACGTTTTTGACCCAGAGCAACCCAACCAACATTTAGCTTACCTGTGACAGCCCAGCTGTGAGAACCAAAAGAGTCAGGGGTCATTGACCCCCATCTCTGGACTCCGATCCCCTGCCAGACCACCACAACACCCTGGAGACATAGATCCTCTGTAGAGGCTCACCTGGGCTGTTTTTAAATCCACGTGCCCAGGTCCGTCTTGTGAGTATGGGCTTAGTAGGCCATGGTGGGGCTCAGGAGTCTGGATTTTTAGGCAGCAGCTCAAGGTCAAACAAGTAGAGAACATTTGCTGGCTCCTCTGGTCCACCTGTTTAACAGATTAAATAGAACATCTGTAAACATCGTAGAAAGATTAAAGTTCCAGAATTTAGATTTCCCTCAATAGAGTGCAGGGGGGGCGCTGGGGAGCGTGGGACTTGTCTCATTCGAAGCCACCTTCGAATGAGAGGCCGGTTAGCCTGAGGATCTGTCAGTTAATGTGCTGGGACCCTTCTCTGCAAAAGCTGGAAAACCACCTGGGAAGTCGGGATCAAGAGCAGCGAGGTCTGAAGCAAGCAACATGGTCCTCTTGAAGACCCAGCACCAACTCGACAGCACATGAAGGGACAGAGTTCCAGAACAGAAGCCAGAAGAGTAGGCTGGGAGAGGTGTCCTTAGGTGTCCCAAGAGTGCAGCACTGAGCAGCCACCTCACAGCCCCCAAGCATAATTGCCATCTAAGAATTAGGACTTAACTATGCAAAAGAAAATAGGTGGGGTTTTTATTTGTTTGTTTGTTCGTTTGTTTGTTTGTTTTTGGTTGTCATATATTTGAGGTATCCCTGTGGCTTTGATAAGGGCTAGGACTTTGGAATAAGAAAGATCAGTTTCAGATTCACCACTTACAGACAGCTAACCTCGGGGAGGGCTCCTGTCCCCTAGCGCCCAACTTCCTCATCTGTAAATTCTGGCCAGAGGGGTGTACGAGGAGGACAGGAATGCCCGATTCAGTGTCAGGCACTTACTAGCCTTTTTGAAAAAGCGATGCTTCCCATTTCGGAATTTGGGGGGCTGGGCACGTGCAGCAAGAGGGTGCAGAGGTCCCAAGTGAATGATGGTGGAGGGATGTTTTCATGCAAGATGACTGGAGAGGCTGGCCCCACGGTTGGGCCCAGGAGACGTTGTGCTCCTCACAGCCTCTCACTGTCCCCTGCATGGGAATGCACAGACCTTCTGAATGTGCCAGAACTTGCCATTGACTATAGTAACATTTTGAAGGGCAGTTTCCAACTCTGTATCCTGGACATCGGAGTACCTAAACTACAGTGCTGTGGTGTGGGTTAAATGAACGAATGCCAATACCAGTGGGTCCTTAGCTTGTTGCCTGAAACATGGTAGAAGCACGGGAAATATGTTTTTTTGTTTGTTTGTTTTTTGTTCTTTTTTACATATAAGGTTGCCAGATTTAGCAAATGAAGACACAGGATGCCTGGTTAAATTTGAATTTCTGTAAACAGTACCTAATATGTTTACTATTAAGTGTGCCTCAAATGTGATCCTGATTTTTACCTGGCAACTCTGTTTAACTGTGACATTTGTGGCAAGCTCAGCCAGGGCACTCTAGGTGTGGACGGATGGGGGGGGGCAGGTTGCACAGGGGTGCTGGGGGTACCCTGGCGGCAGGACCTGCCTCTGTTCCTTGTCTCTCCCTCCAGCGCCCCCACACAGCAGTCTCCTAAGGTGTGGTAACAGAGCCTGGTGGTCTGAGAGAGCTTGGTAGGGAGATAAGTACAAACAGCTCTGATTTTATTTTAAGAGTCCTGACTTCATTTATTTTTTATTTTTTATTTTTTAAAAGATTTTATTTACTTATTTGACAGATAGAGATCACAAGTAGGCAGAGAGGCAGGCAGAGAGAGAGGAGGAAGCAGGCTCCCCGCTGAGCAGAGCCCAATGCGGGGCTCGATTCCAGGACCCTGGGATCATGACCTGAGCCGAAGGCAGAGGCTTTAACCCACTGAGCCACCCAGGCGCCCCATCCTGACTTTATTTTAAGATTTTTATTTTTATTTTTATTTATTTATTTGACAGACAGAGATCACAGGTAGACAGAGAGGCAGGCAGAGAGAGAGGAAGGGAAGCAGGCTCCCCGCCAAGCAGAGAGCCCGACGCGGGGCTCGATCCCAGGACCCCGGGACCACGACCCGAGCCGAAGGCAGAGGCCCCAACCCACCGAGCCACCCAGGCGCCCCCTGACTTTATTTTAATGTGCATCTGAAAACATATAGAGTCAGCACATCGAGATGGCCATTTATAGATATTTTTGCTTAGTATTTTAGTATTAAATCCAATTGCTAGTATTTTAGATTAACAGATACTGTTAAAAATGCTATTACTATGAGGCTAAAATAGTATTAAAAAAAGAAAAAAGGTGAGTCAATTTTAAGAAAAATACCAGTTCAGTTCGAGTGGCCAAAATGGGGCTGTGGCCACAGCTGGGACAGCTCGAGTTTGAGCAGTTCTGCCGGGAGTAACATGCTGCTTTATTTGCAGGTCCAAGGCTGGGGAAGGACTTCTCCAACTGCCTGCATCTGGCCCAGGAAGAAGCTTAAAAAGGCGAGGGTGGGAGAAGGTGCCAGTAGCTGCTTACTCTGTGGCAGCCTCTCCCAAGGGAGTGCTGAGGCCAGGCCTCAGGCGGAGGCGGAGAAGTTGGGGTCAGGGGCTCCTGCTGAGGTGGGTCTGGAGAAGGATCAAGGCAGCCCCTCCCAGACTCGGGGAACCTCTCTGAGCTCCGCCGCCGCCGCCGCCGCCGCCTCCAGGGAGGTTAGCAAGATCTGCTTTCCCCGCTGCGGTCAGGGAGAGAAAAAGAGTCTACAAATAAAGGAGTTTATGTGGTGCAAGGAAGACTGGGCCACCCCTGAGGCTCTTAGGGGCAAGGACCCCAGAAGCCCCAGTAGAGGTCCCTCCATCTCAGACTCCTTGACTTCCAGGGCCCTTTTAGTTCTGCCTCCCCTGAAGGCTTCACTCCCAAATGGCTTGGATGTTCTGGGTAAGAAGAGTAAGAACTTCTTGCAGCCGGAGGAGAAGGTGCTGAGTGTGGAAAAGGATGAGTGTGTGGCTTGTGCATATGGATTGAAAACAGTTGATGGGAAAGGTGAAAAGAGACCCATTGAGCTGGCCAATCACCCCAAGGTCAATGACACACTGCCTTTTCCTCCCCGGGTGGCCCCGACATCCCTGCTGGCCGATCAGGAGCGGTGCTGCCTGCACTGGTCCCTCCTGCCTGAGAAAAACCTGGTGTGCCCTCCCGACCCCAGCAACGTGCGCTATCTCGCCACCGTGCGGCTTTTGCAGAAACACGGAGTACAGAACTACAAAGCCAAATTCAAAGCCAGGGAGCCAAGACCTCCCGTCAACTCCCAAAAGTGCAGTCTCACGGAGGCCAAGCAGGAACACAGGCCCCGAACGTTGGAGACCAAAGTGTTCCCGAGAACTCTCTTGCCGTCCCTCACCGTGAGCAGAGTTGTCATTCCCGTCTCCACTCACAGACTGCTCTGAGTCGCCACAATAGAATTCCCTGGGAATAAGCACTGTTTGAATTCATTTATCCTCTCCCTGTCTCTCTCCTGCCCCATCCCATCCTTTCTTCTTTTCTTCTCTTCTTCCATACTCTTACCACCCACCTACCCTCCCCTTGCCTTTTTTTTTTTTTTCCAGTAGAACCAGGAGAAATGGAACTTCATGGTATGGGTTTTGGTTTATTCTCAAAACCCTCATATTTATGTGCCCTGCTTCTGTCGCTGAGCCATTTACAAAATGCAAACTGTAAAGCCAGTGTCAGCCTCTACCTACCTTATCTCTCTACTCCCCCTAGAAGCCAAGTGCATGGTGGGGACTCTGAAGGGCCTCCCTCAGTGATGCCCTTGGCAGCCCCGAGCCAACTGGCAGGGGCTCGCTCTGCCCCACCCTGGTGCCTTAAGCTAAGTGTAAGCGCTTATTTCAACCAAATTGTTTCCTGATCTTTTGAACCAGGCAAATATCTGTCTGTTGATTTCTTTTCTCTTGCAACAAAGATCTGAAACATTGCTTTAATAGAAAACTCCAACCTGTGTCTAAATCCTTGTGTCCGAGGTGTCATATGCTGATATCCACGGATATATCATATCCACTACTTGTTGCACATCCCAGGGTTTCATATGCTTACGTGATAGCCTCGTGCTAGTCTCCAGGTCTGCAAAAGTTTTAGCTACAGCTCTATAAGGTCCATCCTGGGAAGCAGGTTAAGAATAATTATTTGAAAAGAAAAGTCAGTGTAGTTATAACTGTCACCCCACAAGCTTCCTCCAGCCTTACTTTGCATCTAATTTCTGGGAACTTACAACCCCACACAGACCCTTGTGGAATAGGGGTGTTACTTTCTCCTTCTGCCCTTCTTCTCTCATTTTACCTACTCAATGCCTATGTCCTGAAGTTGTATATAAACATTTGTAAATGAGTTATATTTTAAGTGCCAAGTAACAATGCTATGTAGAGAAATGCTCTGAAAAACCATTTTGTAATATGAATAACCATTTAGCCGCTCTGTAATTACATAGTTTGCATTTGCTTACGTAGGTTGTACTTGAACTCTGGACTTCCTGTCCTCTAAATGATGGGTAGACAGAATATATGACTGTATTTCTAAACACCTGCTTTCCACAGTTGGTCTTTGTAATGCCTTTTCTCTTAGTTTTAGATTTCTTTATTGTTTTGTGATTTATCTACAAAACACCAGAAATGCAGAAATGATTATAGTACAATGGTCATTAAAAGGTGTGTTTTGCCTGCTGAGGTTGGATACTTTTTCATAGTCTAGAAGCAATTTTTAGGCTCTACCCACCTCTTCTTCTCCGAGTGAAGAAACCATCTGGATTTTGCCCACAAGAAACTCTGACTTCAAGGCGCCTGGGTGGCTCAGTGGGTTAAAGCCTCTGCCTTCGGCTCAGGTCATGATCCCGGGGTCCTGGCTCTCTGCTCGGTGGGGAGCCTGCTTCCTCCTCTCTCTCTCTCTCTGCCTGCCTCTCTGCCTACTTGTGACCTCTGTCTGTCAAATAAATAAATAAAATCTTAAAAAGAAAAAAAAAGAAGCTCTGATTTCCCACCATCTCTGGGCCATGAGGTGTTGGATCCCGCGCTGTGTGAGGACGCTCCAGCTCTGGCGGCCTGCCCACCTAAGTCAGTGGTTCTTCGTGCCCCCTCTTACGAATAGCAGGATCATGACTAAGCTCAACATGTAAAACAAGCAAGAGTGTCGACTGGGGGAAGCGTGTCGACCAGCATGAGTGAGGGACAGAGGCCATCAACTCAGCCCAGAGGGGCTTACATTTCGAGATCTTGAGGCAGTCTGAAAACACTAAGTTAAAACATTTTTTTCTTTTTTTTTTATTTTAAGATTTAGTTATTTCACAGAGAATGAGAGAGAGAGATAGCACAAGTAAGGAGAGGGAGCCAGAGGGAGAGGGAAGGGGAGAAGCAGACCCTCCACTGAGCAAGGACCCCTACGAGGCACTCGATCTCAGGACCCTGGGATCATGACTTGAGCCAAAGGCAGATACTTAACCAACTGAGCCACCCAGACACCCCCAAAATATTTCTTTCTTAAGAAAATCTTTTTTGTTGAGATAAGGGCTATAAGTCCTATAGATTTTGGGGTAAACATAATGATTTAGAATTTAGAGGAGGGCTGGTCTGAACAAAGGAAGGGCCCAAATTTCAAGATGTGTAGTATTCTTTTTTTTGAGCAAATAATTAGTTTGGCTCGCAAAATATTGACTAAGATTCCTCTATGAATAGATAGATATGAGGGTTTTGCCTTGGGCATCTCTTCAGTTAGTTTTTCAGTTACCCTGATTAAGCCCCGCTGGGATCTTATTTCCATCAGCCTGGGTTTAGCTTGTTTTCTGTGGATAAAATCACTCTAGGTTTTGCCGATTTCCATTCAGATTAAATCAGGATGTCCAGACTCCAAGTCTAGATAAAGGAAAAGTGTATAATAGAATGCAGTCCTCGTTAGGATTCTAGGTCACCAACAAAACTTTCAGGGGAAATTCTGCCACTGAAGGGCGGCAAGCATGTTATAACGATGGCAACAGCCCTCTTCCTACCTCAGGGTAATGGTCTTAGTTAGGTTTTGGATCCTTTAGTGCTCTCTAAACCAAGCACGGAGAGCTATCTTTCATCTCTCATTCTATTCATTTTGGATGTCTCATTAATCAAATTTTCCAAGCCCCTATTTTTCTCAAAACTTTAAAAATCACCAAGTGGAACTGTGGCAGCACCTGACACAGGGCTCCTGCAGGGCCTGAGGTCACCTTCTGGGTGAGGTCGGGTTGAGGCCTGGGGGTGCTGCTGGGGTTTGGGTGATGGCAGGGAGGGCCTGAAGGGGCAGGAAACCTGGAGAGACAGAATGTTTCCTGACAGAGATGCGGGGGTGGCACTTCTGAAGGGCAAGAGGATGACTTCAAATCGGAAATAAGGTCGGGCTATTTTGGACAAGTACGTAAGACTCTGGCTATTCAGGGGGGCATTCCCTAATTTTTAGCTGTACTCTTTTTATTCCGGACGTGGTCCCCTTTCATGAAATTTACCTGTACTTGAAGGACCGTGCTATAAAATGATTGGAACCCAGAATCAAATGGGCTTTCTCTTCCTGCCTCCAAGTTTAAGAGCTTTAGGACCCAGAGAGATCACAGAAGCCCAGCCCATCTCTCTGGGAATCCCCAGCTGGCCAAGGCCAAGATGCACGACTGGAGAAGGTCTCACATCTAGGGATTTTTGGGGTGTCTGGGTTTGGGTCAGTTGCAACCTTGGTGCTGCAGTTTAGGGGCTACTGAGAAGCAAGGTGGGGAATAAACAGAGGGGCTCCTGTGGCTATGACCAAGGGTGTATCAGGGCAGTTGCTGGTACCCCAGGGAATACTCTACCAGTCTGCCAAACTTACTGGACGCTGGTGCCAGGAGACCCAGTGCCGGGCTCCTGATGTCCAGACTCAGCTCTGCCCCAAGCTCTACTACCAGCCACACAATACAACAATGCCTTTAAACTTACAAGACACTAAGAGTGCTAAGCCTCTTCTGGGAATTAATTATTCTCTTTATCCTGGGCAAATGCACGAGTGTCAAGGATCTTTTTCTCCTTCCTTTGTAACAGGACTGGATAATTCTTCGTAGGGACTGTTTTGTACAGGGTAGGATACTTAGCAGCATCTCTGGCCTCTATCCGCTAGCTGCCAGTAGCATCTCTTAGTCGCGACAATCAAGAATGCCTCCATACATTACCAAGTGCCACAAGGGCAAAATCAGCCCAGTTGAGAACCAACGTTCTAGGGAATTCAATCTGTGTTTGCAGCTTCTCTGACAGTTTTACTTACCGAGCACAAGCCTTGGCACAGGGACAAAGGAAAAGTGGGCGATGCCTGGGTTGCCGCCTCCTAGAAAGCACAGGTGCTCTGAATCTAAAGCCCTCTGGTGCTCTCAGTGTCGTCTTGGTTCTTCAAGGTCTTCTGGTGATGCCTGCCTAGGTTCCCCGTAAAAGGAAGCAACCACAAGCTTTTTCTCCGAGACGATCTCATAATGACAGTGGGCCCACTTAGTGCCCAGAAAAGTTGTCAATATTCCCATATTCTGTCTTTTGAGAATGTGCATTATTGCTTTGGCAAGGTTTTCAAGGGAATTCTATGATGATAAGCTGATGTATTTACACATGCTATTATTCAGAATTCCCTACTGTTTAAGCAATACTCTCAACATTCACTGCTTATGCTCAACCAGCGTGAGATTTATATATGTATATGCTAATAGCGCATATACCACTCCTTTGCCACTGGCAAACTGATACATCACACATATATATGAAAATAGTCCTTGTTCTCGATTTAGCTCAAACTAGAAAGCTTTCTTCCCTGTGTATTTTTTAAAATGAAACAATCTCTCTGCTTATGAAAACTTTGACTGTTAACTTGAAAACATACCATGAACTAGTCATATTTTTAATACCATAGGACTGTTTACCAATTTTATTTTAGGCTGCATGTATTCTAAAGAAAACCAGAAATCAAACATTTATTCAGGATAAATACCATCAGTTCTGACACTGTTCATGACTCTATGAAAGCTTAGTTTCACTCCTCATGACTGATTTCTCTCATGTAATTCCAAGAAAATGGAAAGTCAGATCCTTATTATGATAGCTAGAGAACATTAAATCTGAAGACTTACGACTTAGGCACGTATCTCGTTAGAGAACAGTGATTTAAATGGTTTTAAAATAGAACACATCTTACCAAAAAGGTAAAAAGGACAAACAGCAGCTTACAATTAATAGCACTGCACTCTCAAATTTAGCAAAACAAATATTGTTCCTATGAACTGAAATAAGGCAACGTAAATAATCCCATATTAATCCCAAAGCATGGCTGGGTTAAGTTTGGATGGTTTCTAAAAAGTGTACTTTAAGGGGTGCCTGGGTGACTCAGTCAGTTAAATGTCTCTCTTGATTTTGGCTAGAGATCAAGCCGTGTAGGGCCCAGCAGTCTTCTCGCCCTCTCCCTCTGTGTCCTCCCCCTCCTCACGCTAGTGCGCTCTCTCTCTAAAGTAAGTTGTTTTTTTTTAAGTGTACCATAAAATCTTAATTTCTGAAGGCTCACTTTATTTACTTTTTTAAGATTTTATTTATTTATTTAACAGAGAGAGATCACAAGTAGGCAGAGAAAGAAGGGGAAGTAGGCTCCCCGCTGAGCAGAGAGCCTGATGCCGGGCTTGATCCCAGGACCCTGAGATCATAACCCGAGCCGAAGGCAGAGGCTAAACCCACTGGGCCACCCAGGTGCTCCTGAAGGCTCACTTTAAATCGGGAGATGTTACTGCAGTGCACTGGAAGGTTAAATACCCTTTGTGATTACTTAAGGTGTTTTGACTTCTGCCACGTTTTTAATACAGTACAAGCTCTACATTTTCTGAAGTCACTAAATTTCTCGTTACAGCACAGGATAAAGAAGATAAAGAGGGGGATGACTTTCAAATTCAATCCTAAACACAAACATGTTGAGAGGCGATCATAAAACCAAACAAGGGATGGAAAAAGCAATGGATCACCAGAAAGCAGAGAGTAAAAAAGCTTCAAGCAAAAGCAGTAAAAGATGCCACCCTTGGAATAAGGTCTTACTGACACATGCCATGCGAAGAAGCTCATGCCTTTATGACAAAAAACAGACAAACAAAAAAACCCCCAAAACAACAAAACAACTTTGTTCACATTGAAATGACATATATACTTTTGAGAATATCAAAGTCACCATGGAAATATATTTTTTCAAAAAATATTTCTCAAATAGTTGACCACTTCACTGATAAACTAAAAATGAGTATCACTTTTTACAATTATTTTGTTTCTTTTTTGTAGCCTTCTGTCCCGTAATAGTAACTTTCTTGATAGTCAGGATCCAAGTCAGTGGCAGGGCCTCGGCAATGTTTCTGTTTTGCCGGCCCTCACTATTTTGACTTTGTGGACTTAGCACAAAGTTACAAATGTGTGTATTTTGTTATTAGTAAGGCAATACAAAATTTAGAGGTTTTTTTCCCTGCAGTTTGTTGAATGAATATTGGTATTCTTCCAGTTCAAGCGTTACAGACAATGCTTGAATTTATTCACCTAGTTTGGATATTTGCTCCTTTCACACACACAGGTTATCAAATGTAGGGCCACAGATGTTAGTCTGGGAACACTGACAACCTAGGAATCCCCTTCATCTTTAGCTTGCCTCTCCCGATAGGTAAGCTAAAACATCAGGGTGTCCGCTCATCAACACTGTTGACACAACTGAGAGAACCCTTTGGGTTGAAACACTGCAAAGCGAGCATATTTACTGGACTACCTTCTTGGCCGTAACTACATTATACTAGCCAACATCTTGATGAAACTCCATGTCTTTTGACAGTCTTTTAGATGTTGGGAGTATGAAGCCAGAAGACCGACCTGCTCTTTCCCAGAACCAAATCTTACCAAGCGACACTTGAACGCTCTTCCAATGGGAACGAATACTTGAGACTTCAAAGCCTTCGTCCTTAAATCCCCAAAGGTATACGTTTCCCCTCCTCTTTAAGAGGCTTCCGAGGACCCGAGTGAGAAGCATTGCTTAAAATAAAGCAGAGTAAATGCTTAGAGTCAGTATTAGATGGCAAGTTTTGGTGAGGTTTGGACTGGAATTAAGGTAAACCTTCTAAAACTGAGGCCATAAACTATTACTTGAAAGTATCACCCTGTCAATTGCCACTACTAATACTACAACTTCACAACTAGATTGACATGGATACATTTTCTTCTGATCAAAAGAAGCTTCAAACCTTACTCAGCATCTTTCAGGTAAGTCTACAAAACATTTGTTTTTATTTCCCCTTTATATCAAGGAATCAGAAACACGCTGACTAAGGAACTACTCATATTCTAACCCTCTTATTTTTGCTCGTAAGCTAGAATTATATTATTTACAAAGATAAACGGGATCCTGTTATAAAATTGTCGCCCTTAGTAAATGCATGAATTGGAGGAATCTCCTTTGAAATCCTTCCAAAACTTAAAACCGTAAGGTGTGTAACTTTTATCAGATAAAAACTTTACATCAAAATAGAAAGTTTAGTAACGACATGTCTTTTCATTTTCTTCTACTAGGAAAATTATTAGTATATTTTCATGAACACAGGTAAAACAGTTATGAAAATAACTAGGCACAACCATTGCATCCTGTGACTATCAGAAGATGATGGGTTTGTGAAAAGTCAAGGCAACAAAACAGGTCACATTATGAGTATGTCAAAGAATTCACAAGAAAAAAAAAGGTAGAATTCTCACTTCTCTTTAATCACTGAATTTCAGTTATTACGAATAATCTTAGGACAATTCAGGTAACTAAGGTTTTGGGGAGGGAAAACAGTTTTTGTACATGAAGAACTATGACATGCTCAATTGTTCTGTAAGTAACTCTACTGGCTGGATTAATTAACAAACATTTTCACAGGAACAAAGTTTTTAAAGCCAAAGATCACTGCATTTATATTTACAAAAAAGCCATAAACAAACATGCACTTCTCCTTTGCTGGGAGAACTGAAATCAATGTTCGAACATTAAGGCAGTGACAATTCTAAAACAATGAAATTCTAGTTAAGGCTTTATGTTTGTTTTGAAACCCATAGTCATAGGCCACTGTGACCAAAGCAAACTCTCATCTACCAGGTTGGGTTCATCTCTCCAGGATATGTTTATTCACTACCAACTATTCTTCTATGGGACAGGAATTAGTAGTAACATCATCTATTTACTTGGGGTTATTAGTCCACTCCTTAAGTTTTATTTTGAGGATTTAGCCTTCAGCAGCATGTGCCACAGAAGGAACTTTTTCTTAACAAACTTCAAAAACATACAGGCTGCACTGATTTTTTTTCCTTGGCTGAAAGTTGGACAACAATCCTAAATACGGTTAATCTCCAAAGCATGTATGACCATGCTCCCATCTAAAAACACGGATGTTCTCGATTACTGAAATAACTGGTCTTCACCTCCTTTTCTTTGAAGACTGGTATTGGCCATCTAAACAAAGTAACAAAATGCAGAATACCATATTTTAGGTGGATCTGTTCTATACTTGCTATCCTCAAGGCACAGATAACATCCTTGCTAGCCCAATGTCTTTCCTTATTTAAGAAAAAGATGAGAAGTGGATGAGAAGATTCACTTTAGAGTAACTGTTGATTGCACTCTTGCCCTATCACCTTACACTGAAATTTAGCAGGGGGAATGTCCTTTTTCTCTTTCCCTTATTTTTTTTAAACATTTAGAGAGACAAAACTCAGATCCAGCCTATGGGTACATTTTGAGAAGCAGCTGTGGAGTGCCACCCTCGCCTACTGGGGAGAGCAGGAGGGATGTTCCCAGGGCACACTCCAGTATGCGTTTCCACGGCTGGGATGACATACGGTGACTTGGACTAGAAGGATCGCTATTTACACTAAGTGCTTGCCGCTACTTCTCGAAGCAGTAATTGTACAGCAACAAGTCTTGTGAGGAAGTACGTACATGTGGGTTGGTCTCAGTAATAGTTCATGTAAAGGAAGAATGGCATTGACTACATGGAGGTGGTCTCAGAAGCTAAAGACAGCTGTAGTTCTCCTTTGTCTTCAAGTCAGAAAAAAGCGAGATGTCAAAGCAGATGAAGCCGTAGGCAGCATGAGTCCCACGCCATCTGAGCGCTGGCGCCTACATCTGATGTGTGGCATCTGATTTCTTTAGATTCACTATCAGGAAACAGGAATTTCTAACAAGCACTGTCAAATATTTTAGGAGCAATTTAAGTTAAGCAAGACACATTTCCACTGAAATGTTTTGAAGGTCTGAAAAGTCTGTACCCTAGTACCTGGTAAGCTTGGCTTCAGCTAATGCTAGATGGGTTTGAAAGGCGTGAAATACACTTGTGTTTTGAAGATGGGAAGACTAACCGTGACAGGGCAAATGTAGGCAACACAAAAACAATATTATTTAGACCAACATCTTACACTTTATCATACACTCACATTTATACACAAATTTCATGTTTACAAGTACAAAAGGCAAAGACCCTCCAAGAACTGAAGTAAATGCATCAGTAACTACATTCAATAGCGTTAACACTGTTGTCCCGCTCTCCATTTTCCAAACGCAGAAGGAAATCGTCAATGCCGTCGCACGCTCGGACTTCACTTTTAGAAGTCAGAGACCCTGTGTAGTTCTGCACACGTCTGGGTTTCTACAGAGCTGAACTGAGATTCCATTGTGTTCCAGGCCAAATCGGCCAGAAGAAAGTCATCCATTGCTGTCTGAGTTTCGTTGCTGGTGAAGAACAAGCTCCCCAGGGTTTCAAAGCCAGAATTCATGGTCTGTGTCTCCGTACTGTTCAACTGAACTTTGCTCTCTACAGCGGGTACGTTTTTAGCAGCGGAGATTCCTTCAGTCTGGGTCTCTGTGTCAGATGAATCAGTACTCATGGAAAAGCTGGAGTGTTTCAGAATACTTCCCAGAGGCAGGTGGGGGCTACTGTCTAAAAAGAAGTTTAAGTCTGTCTGTGTCTGCGTGTCAAACATTTCAAGGCCCAAGAAGTTAGAATTTCCCCTACAACTATAGGACTGAGCAGATGTGTCTGCAAGGAAGAAGTCCGTCTGGGTCTCTATGTCCAGCGATTCCAAGACAGGCTCGGTGGTCATGGTGTTAAGCTCACTCTCTTCAGTTTGAGTCTGGATATTTGAGGCAGACAAGAACTCTTCAATATCAAAATCAATTGCGGGATTCTGGGTCGGGCCAGATGGGAGCTGGGGGTCAGGTCCGGTACTTGTGTCAGACAAAAGACCACGATTGTCCAGTGTCTGACCGGGGAGGTTACTTGACAAGATGTTTTCTAAATCGCTTAATAAATCTATAGTTTGGGTCTGATTATCTGTCATGTTCTGTGAAGGAAGCATGCTGTGCTGTGCACTGAAGGTTATAATTGGTGCTGATTTCTCAAGATCTTGATTTAAAGTCTTAGGGTGGGTCTGAGGTAACAAATCATGAGCGACGGTCTCTGCTACTAAGCTGCTGCTTATAATACTGTCTGTAGAAACACCGTAGGACGAATGGACGCTCTCAAAAATGTCCCCACCCATAACAGCTTGGTCCATCGGTACTCGGTCATCTGTCAGACTTTGCATCCCACTCGTCTGGGTTTCTCTGGAGATCCCACCCGACTGGTAACAGGCATCCATAAACGTATCAGTCTGAGCAGCAATGGACGAGGTCACCTTGGAACTGGGCAAAAACGTCTGCGTATGAACACTAATGGGAAGGGAGACTTGAGAACCAAACGTCAAATCTGTTTGAGAACAAGAAGATACAGAGGAATCAGGCCCAGCCCACGGTGTGGAAGGTACGAAGTGCTGCGTGGCGTAAGACAGGTCTGTCTGTACGTTGGTTGAAGAAATACTGTTCTTCTGACATGTGTTCCCTAGTTCTTGTAAAGGATCAGACAGGCTCTTACCCAAGTTCACTTGAACGCCTGTACTAATTGGCTCCATGGCAACAGGACTTAAAATTTTTGGAAGAGGGAGACTTTCCTTCAGACAGCCAGCCTCCGAATCGAGGCCGAGGATCAGGGTTCCAACTGACAAGGGCAGTATGTGCACAGCGCCCGGCGAAGAACCCTGGTGGTCGACTCCCAACACCACAGGCTGGGCCAAGGAGTCAGCTGTAGGCACGAAGATAGGCATGGGAGAAAACTGCATAACAGGAAGTTTCACCAGAGCCACTTTGGGCTTGGGTAAAAGCAACTTCTGAGGGTATCTCGGAGGTGTTGTAAGAGTCTGCTTTCCGGCATTAGAGCTGCAAGAGTCTTCAAAAGAAGTGACCAGCTTTATATCTGAAGTTTCCAGTTCTTGAGTGTCTGGTCTTGCAGCTGGTTGGGTGCCCAAGGCCTCAGTGGTCTTACTGGACAACTTCTGGCTGTGCAAGCAGCTCTCCATTTTCCTTTTCTTACTAGGTGGATCCCTGAAACCAAGGACAGAGTTAACAAGAGAAAAACAAGAGTTTAGGCTGCAGCTTTCTTCAACCCTGGTGCGTTACAAATGCTGTTCCCCACACCTAGAGCAGAGATCAGAATCCACCAGGGGAGGAGAGATCCATCCTTCTGTGCCTGAGAACTGGGACTACTATATGGTGGGCAGAAGTGGAGGAGCATGCAGGTAGGGAAGGAGGAAGCCCATCTTTTTCGGGGCATACCTCTAAGTACTCTAGTACTCAGCTTAGCTCTGTAAGCATGAGGGAGCTAACAGATTATATAACGCAACTTTTATTGTTCCTAAAGTAGGAAGCTATTACTCCAAATATAAATTTGACCTTTAAGATGAGGTAGAGTTTCATGAAAAAACTTAACTCTTTAGCAATCTAATAACATCCCTCTGATGAAAAATGCTTCAAGTTGGGCTTTTCAATTGGGAAGAAATAAGGAGGAACAACTGGGTTAGACAGATGTGGATCCTTTGCTAGTACCGTTCGCTTTTCCAAAAGTTCCCCGCTTTCACGTCATGTTTTTCGCTGTTATTCCTCCTCTCTCTCTGCACTAACGGCCTTCCAGAAGTTTCGTCTGAAATTCTTCCCATAGCGACTGACTCCTGGGCCACCGTTTCTTCCCCTTTACCTGTGCTCTGCCGGGATCTCATGGCCAGTGCGGTAGACGTGAGACTGTAACGCAGTTCTGCTGGCGTAGGGACAGCCGCACGTGCACTGGAAGGTCTTGCCACAGTCCTCGGCGTGCCTTTTCAAGTCCCACTCCGTGCCGTAGGAATTGCTGCACTTACTGCACTTGTGCTTCTTTTCGGCGTGCATCTTCATGAAGTGCTAGGAAGAACAGAGGACCAAAGTGGAAAACCACATCGCTCAGAACATTTGAAAAACCATCCCTGTACGTGCATTGACAATGAGTCTGCAGGACAAGCTAGAGCGGTCTACGTCAAAAGAAGGGAAAAGCAGGCAAACTGCAGTTGACCACATGCCCCTTCTCCCTGTCACTGCTGCTTTGTGAAAAGTGAGAACCCTGTTTTGGAGACGATTCATGGCACCCAGTTAGGGTTTATGAATGAGGCAGGAGAAAGTCAGGACCCCTCGAGCCAGCCCTCGGGAGAGTAGTTCAGCTGCCAGTCTCTGCCAGTCCTTCGCAACCTCTTTCCCCACTCACTGGGCCCCTCCCTCCTCCGACGGCAGCTGCTTCTGGAACTCTTCCTGACTTCTGCACCTTCGTCCTTCTTTAGGAGAATTCTTCCCCTGCGCCTTTGCTCCTCGGGCCTGGGAGGCCCACAGTCACACAACAGACCTGGAGCACACATTTCTCATTTGCTGCGGAACCGGTCTTCTCGTCTTTCTCTCCAAGCCCACTTCTGGACATCTCCAGAACAAGCCATGTCTCCTTCACTCTTGTTAAACCCCACTCCCGTTTTCCCCAACACAGAGACTCCTGGGTAGGGCTATCCTCACAGGCAGAATTTGAGAATTCTCCAGTTATGGTTTGGTAAGTGATTAGAATGCACATTAGATTTAGATCACCTGCATTTCACCTTCAGAGAAGTATACTTAAGACAAATAAAATACCTGTTTCACGAGAGAAAATTGAGAAAATGGTCTGTCAGGGCCTCTAGGACATCCTTCAATGGGACAACAGTAGAATTTCGGTACAGTTTTCAAATCCTTTCTTATTGTTGGATTTACTATGCCATCCTGCGAAAGAAAAAATTACTTTACATAATTATTTAAAAAAAAAAAAACAACAGAACAAAACAGTGGAATTGGCTGGGACCAGAAACAAGGAATGACTAAAGATGGGCATAAGAGATCCTTTAGGGGAGATAAAAATGTTCTAAAATTAGATTGTCGTGCTGGTGGCACAACTATGTGGATCTACTGAATAATTAAATTTTTCACTTAAAATGGGTAAATGTTACGGTGAATCAAACCATAGCTCAATAAATCTATAAAAATTTTTCAAAACAGGGGCACCTGGATGGCTCAGTTGGTTAATCGACTGCCTTCGGCTCAGGTCATGATCCTGGAGTCCCAGGATCGAATCCCGCATCGGGTTCCCTGCTCAGCAGGGAGTCTGCTTCTCCCTCTGACCACCCCCCTTCTCATGCTCGCTCTCCCTCAAATAAATAAATAAAATCTTAAAAAAAATTTTTTTTTCAAAACCAAAAAATCCTCCATGTTGTTTAAAAATCTTCTATCCATTCCTTTAAAACTCCTCCTCCTAAACTTAAAATTTCTGTCCTTAAAGCCAGCTTTCTTTGTTTATAAGTGGTATATTCCATTTCTCAGGCTCAACATTTTGGTACCACCCTAATTCTTCCCTTCCCTTTTACCCCACCCTCAATTATTGGGAGCCCCTAAAAAACCCCTCCTTTGATTGTTCTTCAGGCCTTCCTCCTGGCACCCTGACTTCCTCTGATCCTTAAACTCCTGAAGGAGGTGAAGGCAGTTGACACAACTTTTTACATAGCAACTTGCATATAGTCACCATGCTAGGTTTGAAACTTAATAATCATTATAGCAACCAGTACTTATATACAGCTTTTATTACTGTCAGACACATATATAATATTAACTCATATAATCCTAGTCATCCTTTGTTACTAAGTATGTGATTGTCTTTTTGGCTGGGAGTTTAAAATACCTCGTGACTTCATTTAGCTTGGAGTGCTCTGTCCCTGCACCCCTGATGAGCTCACATACTGCAGGTGTGACACACCTATGACCTCCAGCGTAATTCCTGTCTGGCCCTAAAGGGGGTGGGGTGGGGTGGGGAAGGACCTCTTGACAGGTCACTGGAAACAACCGGAGATGTACTCATGTAACCAGGGCTCAAGGGTAGAAGAGCGCCTGGTTCCGGGGGTCCCAAAAGAGACCAACTTTGGCCACTCACCACTGACACAAAGGCAGTGAGACAAGTGGTGGTGACACAAGAAAAGGGATTTATTTCAGTGAATCCAGTACCAGGAAGACAGTGGACTAACATCTCTAAGACTGTCTCCAAAGTGCTGAAAATACTTTCAGGTTTATGTTAGGAAAATGTAGGACAAAGGTCGGTGGATATGGGCAGGCAGGCGGGAAAGGTCAGGTCAGTCGCTATCTTGGGGTCAACCATGCGGGGTTCTTACTGGTGTAAAGGGAATCCCTGTTGCTTGAGGGAATAGTTTTGGGTCCCTGTCATGGGATGCCCCTCCCCTGGATCTTTTGCCTGAGTTAAGAGGTGAGCTGGAAAGAAGAACATAATCAGTTAGAAAATACAGACTGAGGTCCAAGTGGAAGGGGTAGAACTTCCCTATGACTCAGGTCTCAGCTGTTGCTGCAGCGCTCAGGTAGGTATCCTGGTCATCTAGTGTTCTGATGAGCGAGGATTCAATACTGTTGGAACATGTCCACTTCCCTCTCTACCAGTAGTGTTTCTGGAGAAGTGAGAAATGAATAATCACGTGTCTAAGACTCCTTCCCTTTGCCTTCCCAGTGGATCTCAAGAGGAACATGTTGATCTTGTTGAGTCTGTGTCCACTCATTTAGAGGGAAAAGAAGCTGTTCTTGTTTTATTTTTAAACAACATAATTTATCTTTCCATATCAAATTCAATTAGTCCTCCATGTCTTCCACACTGGTCCATTCTTTTACAATCCTACTGTGCCATACTGCCCAGATATTCATATTCATTTGGGTTATTTAAATGGTCTCTTACATAATTTTCCTTCCTCTTCTAATGTTATAACAAATGTGACATTCTGAAAACTTATTTGTATGTATCACCTAACAGTGTGTTATGCCTCAAATCTCCCATTATAACTGTATCTTTTTCTGTTCCCTTTTCATACACCACCCTACTCAGCCTCACATTCTTCCCACTTCCAATGGCTCGGTCTATGCAGGCCCAATTTGCCCTACATTCTCCTGGCTCTCTTCAGACAGACTGCGATGGCGGAAAAAGCACCTGGCATGAAAGACCTACAAACCGCTTCTACCACCAATTAGGGTTGTTGCCTTAACCTCTCTGAGTCAGTTTACTCATTTCTGAGATAGATACAGTAGTTAACTCTCAGGATGATCTTGTATTGGATTAGCATAAAGCCAAGCCCAGATCATAGCCTCAATAAACAACACTCCCTTGTTCTGCTTACCACCACCCAGATGTAGAGATCTGTTTCCTGTTTGAATTCTGAGATAATGAAACTTAAGCTATCTTAAATATTACCATTTTTTCCCTAGAGTTCTTTCTCCCCAACTAACTTTCTTAAGGGCAGAAACTATCCTGTACACCTCTTGGTATTGTCTTAACCCTTAAAGAAGAGAGCATTTGCCTACTAACTGGCAGCGCATTTTTTGAAAGGCAGTCCAGCGTAGGGTGGTGGTTTTCAACCCTGGAGCCTGTGAAAAATCACAGGAGACACTTTAGTTTGGAGTGGGGGGATTAGGGATCCATACTTGGTTTTTAAGTCTCCCCACATAATCCAAAAATACAGTCTAGCTTTGGAACCTCTTACACAGTGGTTAAACGCCTGGGTTCTGGAATGTGGACTGCCATAGTTTGAATTCTCTACCTTGCCACTTTCCTGTGACCTTGAGAAAATGAACTGCCTTGGCTTCCTTACCTGTGAAGAAGGTAAAACAGGATCTACTTCATGGTTGTTGTGGGGATTTAGTCAATAACACAGTGCTTATCATGTAATCACTCAATTAGTTATTATTGTTATTTGCTGTGGAGAGTTTTGTTTCTTCTTTTGCTTTCTGCCAACCAACTTAATGCCAAAGATCTAATCTAAACCAGTACTTTACATTAAATTATTGTCCTTGTGAAAGTCAGGCTGAAAGGCTCTTCTGTTAACACTGGCAGCTACTAGCTTTAATGACAACTGACATGGTCTCTTATCACCAAACTCATCCTACTCACCAGTTCATCTAGTGGTTTTGTTTTTTTTTTCTTTAATGAAATACTTTCAGTTAACTTGGTATTTTTCCATCTAGTGTTATTAGCAAGAAAAAATGACATGTGGGGAGAATATTAAGAAAGACTGAGAAATTCTTCATTCACCTGACAATTATCAAATTCCTCTTAGTGATATGCCAGGGAGATGGCCCCTGCCTATGGTCCAGGCTGTTCAGATGTTCCACAGAATTGCCTACATGCTCACTTCTAATATACTCTCAACTCTGCTTAGCATGCCTTTTTTTAAAACTTTTAATTTTCATTTTTAAGTGTTTTATTTATTTATTCATGAGAGACAGAGGGAGAAGCAGGCTCCCCACAGAGCAGGGAGCCAGATGCGGGACTTGATCCTAGGACCCTGGAATCATGACCTGAGCCAAAGGCAGACACTTAACCGACTGCGCCACCCAGGTGCCCTAACATGCCTTTTTTATTATCCCTTTTTAAACTCCCAATCATGTTCTCAAAGACATGTTCACTTCACTTTTTTTTAGAAGTTAATGTTTTAGAGATGTTTTAGGTTCACAGCAAAATTGAGCAAGAAGCACAGAGAGTTCTCATATATCTCTCCCTCCCCAAACGTGAATAGCCTGTTCCACTATTAACAGTTATCCCCTACCAGAGTGGTACATTTGTTCCAATCAATGAACCTACATTGGCACATCAGTATCACCAAAAATCCACAGTTTATATTAGAGTTCATTGTTGCTGTTGTATATTCTATGGCTTTTGACAAGTGTGTAAGACAAACATCCACTGTTACACTATCACACAGTATTTTCACTGCCCTAAAAATCCTCTGTGCTTACACCTATTCCCAATATTCACTTAAACCCACACTGGCAAGGACTAATCTTTTTTTGCCTTCTCCAGAATGTCATATAGTTGGAATGATACAGTATGTACCCTTTTCAGATTAGCTTCTTTCATTGAGTAAACTCTTGACCTGAATTTCCGCCATGTCGTTTCATGGCTTGATAGCTCATTTCTTTTTAGTGCTGAGTAATATGCCATTCTCCGGAGGTACCACAGTTCATCCATCCATTCACCTACTGGTGAACATCCTGCTAGATTCCGAGTTTTGGCAATTAGTCACTTCTCTTTACGTGTCTTCCACCACCTCCCTCACCTTTCCATTCTCACTGTTACATCATTAGTTCAAGTCATGATGACTCTGTTTGGATTTTAATCATTAACCTCTTAACTCATTTCTAGAACTTCAATCTTTTTTTCATTCACTTTGCCAGATTCATTTTTCTAAAGTATAGCTCTGATCATGCCATTACCTCACGCAAACATTTTTAGTGGCACCCCATATCTTGCCGGGTCCAAATTTCTCTAGCTTAAGACATTCAAGTCCCTTACTATAAATACTTTGAATTGCCCTTCTCTTCTGTTACTTACCTGTTTTGTCTAATGGAACTACTTGAAATCCCCCAAACCTTTTCAAGGGGAAGAAAGTATTTGTATCGTCTGTTGCATTTGGGAATGTCTGGACAGAGTAAACGTTCAATAAAAACTGGGAGCATTATACTGAACATGTTCACGTGGCCATCAAAGCCAAAATTGTATCATGCACTAGGATGAAACACTAAAGACAGCTGTAATGGACACTGACCATCCCCTGGTGGCCTTTATTACAGGCATGGCAACAACCTGAGAGCGTTCACTTTCCTGCTTTCTGAGGGCCAACTCCTCACCCTCCCCATCACCAACTTCCCATCCCAGTTCCAGGGCCTTCCTATCCTGTGACAATAAACTCAAGACAGGATGGCTGGAGGGGGCGCCTGGGTGATTCAGTGGGTTGAAGCCTCTGCCTTCAGCTCGGGTTGTGATCCCGGGGTCCTGGGATAGAGCCCCGCATTGAGTTCTCTACTTGGCGGGGAGCCTGCTTCCTCCTCTCTCTCTGCCGCTTCTCTGCCTACTTGTGATCTCTGTCTGTCAAATAAATAAATAAAATCTTAAAAAAAAAAAAAGACAGGATGGCTGAGATGAGGATGGGGGAGATAAGAAATGGGGGTGGCACAACACCGCATGAACCGCAGTGAGAAAGTCATGTTTTGTTCTGGCATCCTCTATATATGTTCAAAAACAAAATTCACCAGACTTCTTGTACTTCATCTTTTGTATGCATGACTAAAAGGAGAACACAAAAAATACTTCATGTTTTGCATTCCTTTTTTGGGTACCTGTTACACACAACATTTTAAAGTAAAAAAAAACAAGCATTTCAAAAATGTTTATGAAACATTTTAACCAAAAGAATTTGGGGAAAAAATCTGTGAGAGGAAATAATAAAAAAACAAGATGGAAAAAAGTAAACACACGGAAGAAGAGAAAAGCAGGAGTAAGGACACACTTTAAGGAGAAAGGGTAAAAGGAAACGATTTTAAGAACCGTGGCAAAAACTGGCGGGGACAAAAAAGGCACTATAACTACACCAGCACCTGACTGCCTTTGCAGAAAGCATCGAAGAAGAAAATCAGTTCGCTCTGTTGTCTTCTTACTGTAAATTTAAAATTGCAGGTCTTTGTATAATATGGCCTACAGAATGACCTGGAACCTTTCTTTTCCTTTGTTTTTTTTTTTTTTCTTTTTTTCTTAAAACAAACTTTCTTGCGAATCATTAAAAGCAAACCCTGGACCGAACATAATACAAAATCCTTTAACCCAGGTTTCAAAAATAAAAATGCTGCTGGGTAAGAGGTTCTTTAAGGGCCCTCCTGCCCCCTTCACTGCTTTCAAACAAGAAATAAAAGAATCTCTGAGAAATGTCCATTTACTCCTACTCTTCCTTTTCCTTAATCCCCAGCTTTCATTTCCTCAGGAATCCCCCTGTAGGCAAGGGAGATTTCCTAGGAGGAGATTTCCTAACAGGAGATGAAACAGAGACATGTATCTTAAGAACCCGTGTAACACCAAAACACAGCTGTCCTTACACCTTACAATTCAATCCCTATTCTTAACCACTACCCTTCAGAAGGGTTGGTTAATTATTTACATTAAGAAGGGAATATTTGTTTGGGGGCAGGGTACCCTGTGAAGAAAGTCTAGAGTAAAATAAGGACCATACAGCAACTAATGGGGAAGGGGATAAAAGAGTATCATAACCTAGAAAAAATAAAAACTAGGAAAGAAACTAGAATTTTGCAAGTGCCTGTAACCAAGAGAACCAGCAGGAAAAATTCCCACTGAATATTATGCAAATCTGCCAAGCAGCTAAACTCAGACTACCTTCAGGGCAGTATGTAGGCAGGCACTTGATTGGTACCGGAGTCTCTCCAAAAAGCTTCAAAACCACTGGGAGCTCCCAGGCAGCTCTTCTCCCCAGGCCTCCTCCTCCTTCCTCCCTCCTCCCAATACTTTGAAAACAACACGTGTCAAGAGTAATGTTTGAACTCAAGAGCCTTCTCCTCAGGATGCAGACAGAGAGTAGAGATTCACCCCACTGGGGCACCTCCGTAAAGGTACACAAAGGCTATTGTGTCACATAGGTCACGCTCGTGAAAGAAAATGAACCCCTTTCCTCCCATATAGCAGATGCTCATGGTTGGCTGGGTGCTGTGGTTAGAAAGGCAGAACAAGACAGGAAAGTGAGCCTCTCTGACAAGAAAAAAATAAACAAAAACAATGATGGTTCTGGGTGAGATTCCTTTAATTCCTCCTGAAACAGGTCTCCCTAATGACCTATGAAGGAAAATCAGGAGAGTCCACTTTTCCCTTCAACATTTTTAGTTCAGAAAGGGATCCTGAGGGCACTGTCCTGGGTGTAGACAAGAGACATCTGAAAACCGGCTTAGAAGTGGGAGAATGACTTCACACAGGTTCTAAGCAAGGGAGGATACTGCTGCTCAAAATTTTTATCTGCTTCAAACATACGCCTCCTCCTTAATCTCATTATACTTTGTATGTGCGCTGTGCATTGTACGTGTTTGTGTATTTTGTAAATGTATGGGTATCTCTAGATATTCCTAAACTTAACGTCTCTTAAAAACATAATTAGCAATAGACCTATTCTATGCTATCACGCTAGTCCTGAAGAGCAAATGGTATCTTTGTGCTTAACAGATGCTTCGCAAAGTCTTGAGAGTGAAAGAGCTCCAGACAGGAATTCCAGACAAAAGGACAATAAAACTGTTAGAGCGATCTCTGGGCCAATATAGTCGGGCAGCTTCTCTTGGGCTCAGAGAGGTGCAGTGTCCTGGCTGGTTCTCAGTGAGGACACGGTACGAGAGGTGGGCGACGGCCGTTGTCTCTGAGCCGAGAGAATCAAGGCATGTAGAATTTCTGCAAACATATAGTTCACCCACTTAAGTTAAAATAAAAAGGAAGAATTTCCTTGAAATTTAGTATGATAGAGAAAACACGGTCGAAGACCAGTCCCAAAGACCACTGAAGAGGTACTGCACTGGAGTCCTGGAAGAAACGGCCTCTGTTCGGAGGAGAACTGCAGCCCCACCTGCAGGGCCCCCCTCAGCACCTCCTGACCCCGCTCCCTCATCTTCACGGGGGACCATGCGGCATCTGTTCAGCTGGTGCCAGACGGGGTGGGCCTCTCATGGGCACCATGTCTGGGCTACTAGAATGTATAACCTCTGATAAATTCTCACCGGAAGCCCGATTCTAAGGAAGTCTCCAAGGAGGATCTCCGTGAAGGGCAGACAGAACCTGCAACACGTTGGGCAATTCAAACTTACTCCTGAATCCGTTCAGACCATCCGAAGCTACATTCACAAAACTGCCGTGAGTGTCATGCTTCGGAATTCCGTCACTGTTGACACGGAGAGAAGCGAGTAAGGAGTGGGGGGAGGACACTTCCCGTTGTAACGACGGGGAAATTGGGACTTAACAGGTGTAGGGTGGGGCCGGACCTCTGGATTTTCGGGGAGCTGAGCTCTCCACAGACGTGCACTGAGGGGTAAAAATCACTGCCCCACTTCACAGACCGAGCAAGGGATGGTCCCACGACTGTCATGTTAACGTACGGGTTCCCTTTTTAAGAGAAGTCCTGCGGGAAATTTCCCTTACGTCTCCCTCCTGAGCACACCCGATTCTGCCAATACTGGGAAAACGAGGCAAAGCTGCAGCGCCCTTTTAAAAGCCGGGCAGAACCTAAAGGCCTCACGCAGGTACTGTGGGTGTGGTGGAAAGCTCTCGGGCTGTACAAGCGGACACCGGGTTTAAATTCCTGCTCCAGTCCGGCTGCGCAATCCGCTTCTCAACAGCAGGATGAGGATGAGACGGGCCTCCGCAAGTTACTAGGAACTGCCGAGGTCCCTGTGTCGAATGCCCGGGCCGCGAAGCCAGAGGCCAGCCGTGCCGGCTCGTCCGAGCCAGACAGCGGAGAGGCATGACACAGTGTTTTCTACTGGGTGTCCCTGCGTGCTCGCCCCCACTCTGCCCCGCCGGGACTCCCTGGCCGGTTTGGCCCGTTTTGTGGCTGGACGCCAGCCGGCGACGCTGCACACACGCGCACACACGGCGCAATCCCGGGCGCGGGCCGGGATTCCGCACGCCCCGCACGCCCCGCACGCCCGAGCCCGCGCCCAAGCCCCGGAGCGCCAGGCCCGGGGAGGCGCCGTTCCGCGGCGGGCTCACCTGCAGGCGGTGGCTCTTGACCAGGTGCATGTTGAGCGCCGGGCTGTTGGGCAGGATCTTGCCGCAGCCGCGCACGGTGCACAGGATGTTGGTCCGCACGGCCCGGGACAGCTCGCTCACCGACGGCTGGATCAGCTCCCGGGCCGGAGGCGCGGGACCCGCGGGCTGCTGTCTCGCCGCCGCGGGCCGCGGCCGGCTGCCCCTCAGCCGTCCGGGGGGCCCCCACGGGCCCGAGGCGGCGGCGGCGGCTCCCCTCGCGGCCGTCGGGGCGGTCGGGACACCCGAGGCCAGAGCCGCGGACCCCGCCGCCGCCGCCTCAGACGCCGCCATGGCTCCCGCACGGCAAAAGAACCGAGCGAACAGGCCCCGCCTCCCGCCGCAGCCACTTCCGGCAGGGGGCGGGGCCGCCGGCCTCATTAGCATCCGGCGGGGCCGGGACGGCCGCGGCGCCCCCTGCCGGCCATGGAAGGACTGTCTGCGGGAGGCCGCTGCCCGGTGAGGCAAGAGGGTTACAAAACTTCACAGGGGTTCTTGGGAACAGGTCGAAGGTATTGGTCCCACTGATTCATTTTCATCTTCCCAGAAAACTTAACTTTGGGCATTAATTGTATAGAAGAAAAAGCGATACGCTCAGGAACTTTATTTCCCCAAATATTAGAAACAACCCAAATATTCAATGGCAGGAGAGGCAATAGTATGTTAATTACATCTATTGTTCATTGAGGGTTTACCATGTGCTAGACTTTGGGGAAGGCACTTTTCACTTTGTATCTCATTTTGTCCTCAAAACAGGTGTCGCGGGTATGTACTGTAAGTTTTACCCCATTTTGCAGAGAAGAAACTAGCCCCAGGTCGCATTGTACAAACAAATAAGTTGCTATGGTTGAGTTAATCATTTTTAAGGGAGACTGGATTTACTTGCCTGTATCTTTTTTGTTTTTGCCTCTTCACTGCTGAAGTCCAATTACTACTTAGGAGACAGTATGACTCAGGGCAGGGTTCCAAAACCTAAGTACTTGGACGGACTAGCTAGACCAAGGAAATGAGCACAGGAGGCCAGGTGTAGACAAGAGAGAAGTGAGGACTAGTGAAATGAAAAATCCATCCTTTGTTTAAAGGATGCTACTCACCTTTGGTGTTGCTAGATGTATTTTTCAAGGTTTTTATGTGAAAACTGCTAATTTATATGTATCAGAAGCTGTACTAGTTTTTTATTGCTGCAGTTACAAGTTACCACCATCTTAGTGGCTTAAATCAACACAGATTGTGGCAGAGTTCTGACACAAGTACTACCCTAAGATCAAAGTGTGGGCAGGGCCGCATTTCTCCTGGAGGCTCTACAGAAGAATCTGCTTACTTGCCTTTTCCAGCTTCTCAAAGTCCGTAATGGTCAGTTGAGTATTCATCATATCACGGACTTGTTCTCCCTCGGATCTCTCCTGTTCCTGTTCCACATCCCCCCCTCCCCCATTCCACTTTTGAAGATCCTTGTGATTACAGTGACTCCATTCAGCAAGTCCAGAATAATCTCCCCTTTGCAAGTCCCTTTGCCTTGTAAGGTAATGTATTTACAGATTTCAGGGATTAGGATGTGGACATCTTTGAGTAGGGGGCATTATTCTGCCTATCACAGAAATTACTTCTGCTTTTAAAAGTACTGGGGGACAAATAAACAAACTCTACAGCTATGTGTGTGGGGGACAGCACCTACAGGCTCTTGTTTCTTTTGGCATGGTGTCTCAGAGTGCAGGCTCTCGAATTTGAATGCCTGGGGTTAATGTGAGCTCAGCCACTTACTAGCATAGGCTTTGGCATTCACTAGAGTAGCATAAGACTAGTAATGCTGCCTGCCTTATAGGATTATGGTGAAAATAAGATAATGCACATAAAATACTTAGGGCCGACACAGCAAGTACTCCAAAAATGTTAGCTATTCATTTCTGGAGACCCTACCTAATGTGCCATAAAGTCCTTTGGCAGTAAGGTCTTTGAGTCTACACTTCCTGATCCATCTGTCCCCAAGGCTGCATCTGAATGCAGTATGTGTCCCTGGATCATCAAGTACATAACATAAGTTCCTGTGCAAGACAGCGGCCTAGGAAGAAACTGAACTCACCTCCTCCATGGAATACGCCAAATTGTATCTATTTAAAGAATCATTCCTCCTAAGGAAGAGCTGAGGGCCGACTGAACATCAAGTACAGAACAGAAAGAGTTCCACGTATTCTCATTTCCTCAAGTAGGTGCCTCTGTCTGGGAGGGCCGTAGGGTGCAGCCTCAAATGATTCCCCTATGGCTGGGTATTACGATTAGTATCTTCCTTGTTCAGGCTCCAACGGCCAAGCACCACGGAGGGCTGCGAGCCTGTAGGAATCCATCCAGGAACCTGCAGAGCCTCTGTGCAGACCTAATAGAGGGCTTCAGGCACCAAGCAAAAATGCCTACCACATGTGTGCACATAGGGACAGATGCTCGATACCATGTCTATGTCTTCAAAGAAATTAGCATTACTGAGCCCCTGCAGACCCAGGGCCTCACTCTGAGATAATGGAAGTGTCTATGCCGTTTGCTAATTATGTCTAAAAATGTATTCTTCCCATATCTGTAATCTATAGACAATACCATTACATTATAGAGCACTGTTCAGCCCTGCTTCTCTGACTGTATTTACATATCTGTATATTAAGCCGGTTTTGATTTTCATCAAAAGTAACAAATGTGGCCGCCTGGGTGGCTCAGTGGGTTAAGCCTCTGCCTTCGGCTCAGGTCATGATCTCAGGGTCCTGGGATCGAGTCCTGAATTGGGCTCTCTGCTCAGCAGGGAGCCTGCTTCCCTCTCTCTCTCTCTGTCTGCCTCTCTGCCTACTTGTGATCTCTCTCTGGCAAATAAACAAATAAAGTAAAAAAAAAAAAGTAACAAATGTACCAGTTTTTAAATATCTTTGTTCACAAATTGGTGTTCTCTTCTCTGTTTTGACCACTGGCTGACTTCAGCCTAACTGTTCAACTTTCTAGCAGCTGGAGGCACCTGACCTGTGTGTTGTTACATGGCTATTTTATCTCTGGCTTTATTCTGTCTTCTTTGCTTTTTGTTTGCTTTCCTATTTGCCCAGAGTGCCCCATCTTTTCATTTTATCATCATTGTAATATATGTTTTTTATATCCCAAATCTTTGGGTGGAACAAAATAGGAACTATATTTTGAAATGTTATTAAAAAAGGACACACTATTTAGAGATGATCACAGAAAAATTTCCATCAAAAGTAACTGATACACCAGTTTTGCAATCTTTATTCACAAATCAGATAGTATGGCGAGTCTGAATGTATCATAAAACAGATTACAGAAAGTATCATGTTTACAATGAAACTATTATTTTATATTACTGAATCATCTGATATGCTACCTCCTGCAATAACCTCATGGGCCCAACTTTACCTCTGAATGGACCAATTTTATGATCTTCCTAGAAAGTTTTGAGTTGAGGATGGTTCCTTGCGGCTGCTTTCCAGGATCCAAGGTTTCAGACAAAATCCTTGGAAACAAGAACTTAGAACCTGATCTCTCCACGACAGAGGAGAGATAGGAATGAGAAAAAGGAGTGAGAAAAATGTCACTCTTTAAAGGCCCACAAGTGCTATGCTTTGCAGGATATGGGGGAGACGGTACATAGTGGAGGAGGAAAGAATCAGTCCCAACAATTATACTGAATGTTTCTGAACTGTAAATTTAAAGAATTAATTCCTAAAACACAAGTTCATAAACAGAAACTATCCAGCTAGCCGTTGACTGAAATTCCTAGGAAAGAGTCAAAGAGATGCTGTGCTTACAAAACCACATACATCTTATTTATCTCTAATTTTAAAATAATTCATTCCCTTATTGGGTATGCAAGTAAGCAATGGAGAAAGCGGTGCATCTGCAATTCCTGAAATCAAAAAAAAAGAAAAGAAAAGAAAAGGAGTCAGTTTAACAATGGCCGAGATTCGAGGGTGGATCATGGACCCCCATGAGGTGTGGAAGCCGAACACGCAAAATAGGGCAAGAGGGGATGGTGGACGGGAGCCAGGAGAAAGCTCAGAGGTCATCAGCCAGCAAAAACAGAGGATCAAATGCAGTGTGTTGTTAATTCTGTAAGATAAGCTGACTACTTACCAGCTGGTGCTAAGGCTTTCAAAGCTTCCAGGAGATGCGGGCTGGAAAACTTTATTAGGCACCGGAGAGGCTCTTTTCTCTCTGCCAAGATGTCTCCATTGAGGTCACTTTTGAATTTTGTTTCAAGCTGTCAACACATACATTTACAAATAATTACTAAATATATGAGCTGGAATGGTAAACTATATTGAAACGAGGTTTGCATTTCGTTAATTCTTGTCATCAAGAAATACAGAGATTGGGGGGATGCGGGCCATTTAATTTGCGAACCGCAAATGCACAAGGCAACCAGTGTGTCAAACGATATCACACACAAAACACCTTGGTGCTTGACACACAGGGACCTGGGAGGTGAGTTCGACCCTCTGGGGACCTTTACCTGAACGTTTAGTTTGCAGTCCCTGTTTGTTTGTTTGTCTGTTTTAAGATTTTATTCATTTATTTGAGAGAGAGAGTGCGAGCATGCAACCATGAATGGAGGGAGGGGCTAAAGGAGGGAGAGAGGCAGACTCCCCGCTGAGCGGGGAGCCTGATGCCTACAGGGAGCAGGTGGGGCTCAATTTCAGTACCTGAGCCAGAGGCAGACACCAAACCCAGGCGCCCCCTGGTTTGCATTCTTCTTCTTTTTAAAATTCAATTCAATTAGCCAACATAAAGTACATACTTAGTTTCAGATGTACTGTTGTTCAACAATTTATCATTTGCGCCTAATACCCAGTGCTCATCACATCCTATTGCATTCTTAATGGCAAATTACCACTATCTGTTGTAATCTGTCATTTTGATATAAAAATGTCATGTTTTCTGAGTCAGACCATGATTTCTTTTTACCTTATTATGGAAGATTTCAGAAGTACACAAAAATAAGGAGCACAGTATAATGACAGCCCGTGTGCACATCCCCCAGCTGAAACCATGATCAATTCAGTTAGTTTTGTTTCAACTATGACCCCACCTCCCTGCTCCTTACGGACCACCGCCGCTGGATTATTCTGAAGTAAATGCAAGACACAATACTATTCCAATGGCGAATATTTCAGCATGTATCTCAAAAAGACCTAAGAAGACCTCTTTTTTAAAAACTTCACCCCTATAACCTTATCACATCTAAAAAAATTAGTAACAATCTGCCAATCCTTTAATATCATAAAATATCCAAGTATTGATGCTTTAATAGGTTCTTGAGTCTTAGGTTTTAATTTCATTTTTTTTTAAACTTAAAGGGACTCTTAAAATTTAGAGGCAGTATGCTGAAATATTTAGAGGGTTAGTAATGTCTATGACTTGCAAATGGTGCAGAATAAATCAACAAAAAGTAAGTAAGTGTGGCAAAACGTTAACAGGTGGGGAATTGAAGCAAAGGGGAAGTGGGTATTTGTTGTGATCCTTCCAGGTGTTCTGAAGGTTTGGCATTTTTCAAAATAGAAAAGGTCGGGAAAATTTGTAGAACGTATGAATCAATGTGTACCTTGACTTACAGAGTAGCGATATTCTAAACTGTATATACGGGTTGATTCTTGCGGATTCTTATTCCCAATCAGTGGTTCTCTTTAGTGGGCAGAATCAGCCAGAGGGCTTGTAAGAACAGATGGTTGGGTCCCACCTCCAGAGTCCGTGATCCAGTAGGACCACAGTGGGGCCAACAATCTGCATTTCTTACCCGTTCTCAAGCGACGCTGATATGGTGGGTCCAGAGACCACTTTAGGGAACCAGTGTCTTAGAGTATGGGCTGTTCAAAGGAACTGGGTCAAAACTGCCATGTAGGGAGCCCAAAGTGAAAGATATCAACTTTTCCCACTAAAAGAACAAATCAAAGAAAAGAGGTATTGGGCCTGAGTGATCAAATCAATGATGGATTTAAAGCATTGCCTGTGGCTGTAGGGGCTGCTAAGCAGAATGGATTTCATGGGGGGCGGGTGTTAGGAGTATGAGCACAAGTATTAGATTAGGGCAATCATGATATAAACCTTGAATTCTTC
Source organism: Martes martes (assembly GCF_963455335.1). Taxonomy (NCBI): domain Eukaryota; kingdom Metazoa; phylum Chordata; class Mammalia; order Carnivora; family Mustelidae; genus Martes; species Martes martes. The sequence continues at coordinate 7,421,623 of NC_137905.1, forward strand.
TAATGTGGGGAGTGGGCTTGCCCCCAAGCTGGGCCTCCTGGTGAGCAGCAGCACACTTCTGGAGTGAGGTAGGTTTGTAGGATTGACTAGGCTACTGGTTTTTCTCCTGGGATGCCGACTGGGCTATGTTATGACGTGTTTATTCATTCACTCTTTTATTCAATGAGTATTTGTGCACACTGACTACAGGTAATGTTGCTCTAGGTGTGGATGGACTAGAGGTATAGCCGGCAATTTTCTCCCCTCAAAAATACAGGTTTTGGCCAGTTCCACATAACTAAATTAATATGTAAGATGAAATAAAAAAGCAAAGTTGTGATTTCTGAGTCTCCTTTGTTAACAGAGTCACTTAACTAATATGATAAAGAAGTCCATTCTAACTCATAATTCATCATACAAGATTAAAGTGATACTGACTACGTTTATTGTGGTGAGCCCTGAGTAATGTACAGAATTGCTGTATGCCCGAAATTGCTATAACATCGCGTGTCAACTCTATTCAATAATTAGGAAAGGAATTAAAAAAAGAAAAGAGTGATAAAGGAAGATAGAGTTTCTCGTAACTGTTTTCCACTTAAAGTTTTAAAAACATATGGATAACTCGTAGTTCAAATTTATAGCAATGTCCCACCTTATACTGTGCGAATTCTAGTCTTGGTTGAGGATAGTCTCCAAAAGTTTCTTGAGTCACTCTCTGGACTCTCTCTTTTTCTATTCTGTTTTCATGAATGATCCGCGAATCCACTATAAATGGAAGATTTCAAAAGAAAACAGATAATTAGAAATGTATTTCAGTCATAAAATATCCTCCTCTCATTCCCAAGCTTTCAACTTGCTGGTGTTATTTAAAAATAATGTTTAGGGGCGCCTGGGTGGTTCAGTGGGTTGAGGCCTCTGCCTTCGGCTTGGGTCATGATCTCAGGGTCCTGGGATCGAGCCCCACGTCGGGCTCTCTGCTCAGCGGGGGGCCTGCTTCCTCCTCTCTCTCTCTGCCTGCCTCTCTGCCTACTTGTGATCTCTGTCAAATAAATAAATAAAATCTTTAAAAAAAAATAAAAAAATAAAAATAATGTTTACTGTTTGTTCTCTTGATTGCAGTAATTCCTTTCGTAGGAAAGTTGCAAAGTGCAGGCTGATAAATAAAATAAAAATCCCCCATAATTCTACCAAGGCAGAGAAAGCACTGTTAACATTTTAATACAATTCTGTCTACATTGTCATATGATCTCCCTGATATGAAGAATTTGAGAGGCAACGTGGGGGGTATAGAGGGTAGGGAAGGAAAAAATGAAACAAGATGGGACCAGGAGGGAGACAAACAACAAGAGACTCTTAATCTCACAAAACAAACTGAGGGTTGCTGGGGGGATGGGGGTAGGGAGAGGTTGGGTTGGGTTATGGACATTGGGGAGGGTATGTCATATTGTGAGTGCTGTGAAGTGTGTAAAGTTCATGATTTGCAGACATGTACCCCTGGGGCTAATAATACATTGTATGTTAATAAAAAATTAAAAAATAAAAAATAAATAAATTTCTGTCTAGCCTTTTTCTTAATGAATAGAAAGGTATGTATTTTCTAAACTGGGATTATAAAATACACACAATTTTGTATTCTGCTCTTTACTTAATGTGAAATCAGTGGCAGTCCTTGCAACCATTGGAAAGTCATAAAAATGTTTACTCATAATTGCTGTGCCATTTCACTCGATTGCCAGATCACTGCTGAGAGACAGGAAAATGTTCATTTCTAGAAATCTAGATTGTACCCCACCACTCTTTTCAACTTTCTGGTCCGCTACAGCAGTTTCTTAGATTCTTCTCCTGGGTTTTCCATGGAAAGACTCCTGCCATCTGCGGGTAGCAACACAGTCCCAACTCTGATTATTCAAGAAGTTTATCCAGCACATTCAGAGCTGGGCTCGGTGCAGATTAGAATTTCACGCCTGGCTTTGGCGATTCCTAGATGTGTTACTTCGCCTGGCGAGTTACTAAACTGTTCTGAAACACAGCTGTCTGCTAAACAGGGATTTTTCAGGGGACTATGATGAAGAGGAAGGAAGTGATACCTGTGCGTGTTGGAGTGTGGTGCTTGGCACACCAGAAATGCTTGACTGTTAGTTAATTTTTGTTTTTAAGTGTTATTATTTGATGCTCTCATAAATTCTAAAAGGAACCTATGGTAGCTTAGTATCCCTTTTCTTAAAAAAAATTTTTGTTTTGTTTTTTTAAGATTTTATTCGAGAGAGGGACACCTGGGTGGCTCAGTTCATTGAGCATCTGCCTTCAGCTTAGGTCATGATCCCAGGGTCCTGGGACTGAACACAGCATCAGGCTTCTTACTCAGCGGGGAGCCTGCTTCTCCCTCTGCTTGCCGTTCCTTGCTTGTGCTGCCTCTCTCTCTCTGACAGATAAAAACATTTTAAAAAAATCTAAAAAAAAAAAAAAAAAAGATTTTATTTGAGACAGAGATAGTGAGAGAGCGAGCAGGAGTGGAAGGAGGCAGAGGAAGTGGGAGAAGGAGACTCCCCGCTGAGCAGAGAGCCCACGTGGGACTCGATCCCAGGACCCTGAGATTATGACCTGAGCAGAAGGCAGTCGCTTAACCGACTGAGCCACCCAGGAGCCCCTTAGTTTATCTTTTCAACAGAAAGTTAATTTTCAATTTTTCTGAAAGCAGTGGATAGTTCTGAATCCGGCTCCGAGTGATTAAATGTTTTACCAAGTAACAGAAACCTAGAAAGGAATGATGTGCTTCCAAATTTCGGTTTTATCTTAAAACACACATACTGTGTATATCCAGCTCCAGGGTTCTGTCCTGCAGAGGTACAGTGGAGTTGTGAGTTTCAAAGGTCTAAAAAAAAAAAGGAAAGAAAGAAAAAAAAAAAAGTGAATCTTTACCTGATTTTAACATCTTAAAACATGAGTAATAAATGGTTTTAGTGCCTAACAGTGTGTTGAATCTTTATTTATTTTTTTCAACCAAAAGAGATTTGAGGCCACATCCAGGCTGAGTTAAGCACTTCTCCCAGACAGGAGACTGGCAGAGACTGCTGGGCCAGCAACATGCCTGTTTTGAATGAGGAGCTCTGTCCTTTGTTAGCATAAAAATGGATCTGGATGAAGCCCGGGGTCGTGAGTGCAAAAGCTAAAGGAATCCCAGGCAGGATTTGCAATGTGCTGCTTCAGCATTATGGCTCTGTCTTCATCACTGTGAAATACCCCCCGAAGCTCCTGGAAAAATCATTGTCCTACTGAAGTCCGTCTCTCGATCGTTTTTTCCCTTTGCGGCTGATGTTTTTATAATTAAGTGCGTGACAGTGTGAATTATCCTAGGGATGCAAATGTCACAGCAGAACATGTGGAGGTAGGTAAGAGCGGTGGTTGCTGTGGGCAAAAACCACTAACTTTATGTTAGATTTTTTTCTTTAAACAGTGGCTTGCAGAGAGCTGTCACTTCTTTCTACTTAGAACAGATGAAAATACGTAAGTGTAACCTGCCTAAGGGCTCAAAGTTAGACCCAGAGCATTAACAATCCACCTACAGGAGTCTTAACACGTGAGCACACTGTTGCCATGCATAGGAGAAAACGACGGAGTCTGTGAGGAAGGCCAGATCCCTCCTTATCATTAAAGGATATAATGCATTCAAATAATTTAAACCAACAGAATAATTATGGGACTTCGTAATAAACCAGTGCTTTCTCCTTTCCTTCTAACTCTTGTATCACTTGTATGACTGATGGGACAAAAATGAAATCGACTTTTCTCTTGCATAATCGAATAATATAATTAGCTTTGAAAGATAGTGTCGAGTTACTCTAAAGATAAAATAAATTCTAATTGGAATACCTGACTTGGAAATGCGGATCTGTAACATAAACTCTAATGACTAGGGAACAGTATAAAACAGAATGCGATTATAACAAGAGGAAAGTGAGGCACTATGATTTCCTTTCATGTTAACTCACTGAAAGCCTTCTCCACTTCAGTAATATCTCGAATGACCTCCTTCTGTCCGAGGTGGACGTTCCCACCTGCGCAGACACTTCTAAGTCAATCAAGTGTGAACCAGAAAATGGAGGTGTAACTTGAAAGAGCATCACTGATAGGCTCACCCGATTATACTGTTTAAAAACAATAGCCTTCAGAGAGTCCAGATACCGGCTTCTGAGGTCCATTTTCACAATCTTATGGTGATTGCTGGCAACTGTCAGCGCCTGGAAGTGAAAATTTGCCAAGACTATTAGGACTACCCAATATTTATAGTATTATAGCCTGATATTTATAGTATCTACAATATGTGGTTGAATTTTTGTTGAAATTTTGGTTGAATTTTTGCATTAAGCACATATTACTTCTAGATGAAAAGACAGTAACAGAGAGCTCCAAACCAATGCTTGTGCCATGCTCCCACTAGTAGAACACTTTCTGCTCCTTATTTTAGGAAATCAAGAATTACATGTGGCATTTTATATAAAATGTTTATCGAGGAGTTTAACTCTATGCAAACCTCTGAGATAAGAATAATAATAAAAACATTATAGCCTAGGGTACTTGGTTCCCTACCTGACCCAGAAGGGGCATATAGCTTTTCAGCGGACAGGAGGAAGTGAAGGCGTAGGGAGTCTGGGAGTAATACACCACATAGACAGGTTTGTACTGATTTGGCTTTCTATACTGTGTTCCCCAAGCGATTCGAATCCATACGGCATTCTCCTCGGCATCTCTGAAACTGACCGTCACCTTAAAAAAACCAAAAACCGAAAAACAAGAATTAAGTTTCCTAATTAAAGTCTGTGGCACCAGGGGCCTTTGCTGACTCAGTTGGTAGAGCATGGGAGTCTTGATCTCGGGGTCAAGAATTTGAGCCCCACATTGGGTGGAGAGATTACTTAAAGAAAAAGAAAATTCACATTAAGAAAAAGTGTATGGCACCAGCAAGCATTCCTTAGGGGTGAAGGATGTCACCATAACCTTGCACGTAGGCTGAGACCCAGCAGTCTTTCTACTTTTTATTACAGTGTTTGGGGGATCTTTGGGAGAAGATTTTGTGGTTGCTTGGGAAAGACACATTTATGCCTTGCAGAGTCTTTTGGAGGGAACACAAATTTTAAATCCTACAATCAGGGTATCACAATTTTTCAACAATTTCTTGGGCTTGTCTCTAAAGAACTCTTCTCTGATACATATGATTTTATGAAATAAGGCAGCCTAACAAATGACATGCCTGTTTAATAATGAAGGTTTTTCAGCATCAAGCACAGACCTATTGTGCACTGTAAGGTTTAATAGTAAGATTTCTATGTAGTAAAGGGCTCAAATATATTAATCTCGTATGCATTTAGCTCAGATGCTAACAATTACTCTAAAGTAATGCGGCAAGAATATAGAAAATTCTATTTCATTTCCATTTCATGGATAAAACACAGATCTTTCTCAGCTTCTAAATGTGATGGCCGGTTGGTTTGGAATTTAATGGCCTGTTCCTAGATTCTTAGCTTCCCCTGGATTCAGCTTCCCCCAGGGAGGTCAGAACCCGGATGGAGGCATCTGAGACAGGTGCATTTGGCTTGCCCACATCTCTTGACTTCCTTCCCCTTGTACCTGACTCCAGAAAAAGCGGCTGCAGTGTGGCTGCCAGCATTAGCAAAGAAGGCAGTTATTCCAACGCCGCCCACTCTATCTATCTGGCTGCTTTCCCAAATTCCCTCAGAAGGCAATGAACTCTCCCCGGTCCGGGGTGCAGACTGCTCGGAGCGTGTGCTGTGCGCGGAGCTGTCTGACCTTCCCAAGTGAACAGCATAGCCCTTGGCCTGAACAGGTGCTCAGTGGACCTTTGCTGGCTTGAATGGAAAAGGGCAGGGTCTGATTCTGAATAGCCTCTTTGTGTCACATTATAAAAGCAAAGCCTGTCCAATTGAGATTGAATGCGGTATGCGGAGGGCACAATTTTACCAGAGGGAGAAAATTGGTTGCACTCAACATATTCAGGTAATCTCTGTAGCCCAGAATGAGGATAGCTGAAATAAAGCCTCACGGAGAAGCTTAAAGAGCTCTGTGTCCTCCTTATATTGGATGCAGAGTTGGGCACACATGTCTAAGTGTATACCTGCCTGGAGAGAGGTGCTGTACCACTTATCAAAATTTTCATAAGGCTCTATGATCTAAAAAAGGTCAAATAAAAAAAAATCAATGGGCTAAGAGATAAGGATATTCACAGAGTCAGTATAATCCTGGCCCAGATGGCTTTCAGAGTCTGTCTCACATTCTTCTAGTAAAGATGACATTCAGATCCCCTAAGAGGCAGGGCCCCAATGCAGACCTTGACTATTTTCCTAAGAAACTACCTTAATAGATAGCATCCTTCAGTAGCCAGGAGAAAGCATTTTTCATTGAGGATAGCTCAGATAAATATTGTTCAAGCTTAACCGGGACACTTGCTGGCCAAGGGTCCTAAGTGGTTTGGTTAACCTGGGACTGTCCTGCTGGCCAGGGTACTCTGGCCATAAATTGGTTAGAACTGGCCACGACCCACAAGCCACAGACATATCACAAACAAGTTTAGTGTGGGAATCAAATGAAGCTTACAACGAACAGAATTGCTATATATTTAACCATACTAATATATTTAGTACAGACTATCCTATGAAACTACATGATATATAGGTATAAAAAGGGGAGTAAATGTACTACCTTTTTACAATTGAAACATATTTTTTAGCTTGTATTTTCTTTCCCTGTAAGTTTTATTTCCTTTTTAAAGATTTTATTTATTTATTTGACAGAGAGAGAGAGAGTGAGAGCAGGAACACAAGCAGGGGGAGTGGGAGAGGGAGAAGCAGGCTTCCTGCTGAGCAGGGAGCCCGATGCAAGGCTCGATCCCAGGATCCTGGGATCCTGACATGAACTGAAGGCAGACGTTTAACCACTGAGCCACCCAGACACCCTCTCTGTAAGTTTTCTAAGAACATTGTATTTTGAATAGTTTTACCTGGTAAGATATACAGTTAGTCTCTCTCTCTTTCTCTTTCTCACCTGCAGAGACGTGCACATACTCAAAGGCTTTGAATCCCCTGTAGCAGCTCCGCCCATCACTCCCCAGGCAGGCTCTCAGCTCCCTCTCAGACCAGCTTCTCTACCCAATTGGCTCAAGGGCAGGAAGTTCTTAACCTGCAGTCCCTGGATAGAATTCAAGGTGTCTCTGAACTAACTGAAATGGAGCATCTCCTTCAATTGTGAAGGTAGGCAACAAAATAGTAGAATGTTAGGATCTGTTACTTTGTTATCTGTAGAAATCCCAAATCTTTTCTTGACACATTATAACTGTTGAACCTGCCTCAAAAATACCTTTTATGCCCATCTACTTTGAAACCAGTTGTTTTTAGACCTACTGTGAGATCATTTACTGTTACTAATGAAGCACATGAATTAGCACAACTTGGTATTTTAACATCTTAATAATGGTATTTTAACATAGTTGGTTTTACTTACATTTCTATGTATTTTATTATGGCACTTAAAATAATCTTGTAAGAAGTCATCTGTAACTTTCACTAACAGCAAAAGGGGTCCTTGGCATAGAAAGGTTAAGATGTCTATTCTACAGCAGCAGGCAAGTCACTTTTCAGTCCTGGAGACTCGACGTAGCCTGACATCACCAGCATCAGCCTTTGGGCTGCTAGTTATGAGGAAAGTGAAGTCGAGCTGGGAGTCTCCGGTCAACTGAGAAATGGGGTAAGCACACGTGGGCCAGCTCAGAGCAGGGGAGACAGAGAAGACACAGGGTGGTGGGCCTTTGCGGCCTTTCAAGCAGGAAGACGTGACTAATAAAAAAAAGCTCCTTTGTTCTCCCAGCCTTTCCCACTCACTAGTCTGCCTGAAATTCATTCAGGAGGCAAAAGCTTTTAGAACACAGCGGTGATAAAAGAGGAAATCTCACAACTGAAATACGTGGCCATTGAAGCAGGAGGATGTGGGAGCATCTCGCTCTTCTCCTAGAACGGTTGGGGCAGGAGCCGTGCGGTTCAGACAAAAGAAGTTCCCGGTGCCAAAGAGAAGGGCAGGAAAGACTGTCGAGGGGGAAGAGGGCACTGGAAGCGAGCAGGTCTCTCTAGGCTTCTGATCCGGGGTGAACAGGGCGGGAACACAGTTGCGAGTGTTTCTCGGGAGGAGTTAGCCAGTCATGTTCAGCTTCATACGGAGGCTTGCTTCCACAAGGGTCCAGACCATCTATCCCCATTTATGGACAGCTGGCTTGGGATTCTGTGCCAGTAAGGCTCTTTGTTTAAAGAAAAGCAGGTGCACATGCCATACCCACAGTCCAGATGGGACTCTCCTTTAATCTCTGAAAAGTGCGTAATTTCATGGTAAGAATATTTTTCAAATAATATAATAAAAAATATCAACTGAGGAACAGAGTAGCAAAGAGTGCTTATTCACAAAAGAGAAAAAGAAAAAACCAACCCCAAAAAGGAGAGGCATACCTTCTCTTGGCTCACAATAATCCTTGAATTAATTTACAGATCAAAGTGGACCCACACTCAAAATGATGAAGATTTTGTTTTGTTTTGTAAACTTGATAAAAATGATTCTAAGGTTCACCTTGAAGAATAGTCAGGACATTTTTGGTAAAGAAGAGTAATTGCGGGTAGGGACAGGGTTGCCTTGCCTTAATGGTTATTAAAATATTTTACAAACTACAGCATTATAGGAATGAGGACTTTGCAAAGAATGTGCCCAATCCATTCATTCCCAGCATTTGTTCCGCCCTCGCTCAGTCGTGTCAGAGGGCAACAGGACGGTCGGTTTCCTCTCAGGGAGACTATGGGTAGGGAGGAAGACTGACCATAAAAGCAGGAAGTGGGAGGAGTATGGTGATGGGGGAACTGCCATCTGGGTGGGTCAGGGAGACTCCCCGAGGGAGACCTAGTTAAGTGGAGGCAGAAGGATAGGGAGGAAGGGAGGAAGGAAGGAATGAGCTGTGCAAAGGCCAGGTGGTGGAGGTTGTTCCAAGGAGAGGGAATAGCCTATGGCAAGTTCAAGAACTTGAAGATTGGTTGGGTGTGGCTGGAGCTGCAGATTAACGCCCGAGAGGCAAGCAGTGGATTAGGAGTGCATGGGCAGAAATGAGGAGAAACAGATCAGGAGTAGAACATAGACTCTTAAGAGCATGAACGAATCAGAAGGATCCAATGGTGATAAAGCAGTGGAAAAAGCTACCTCAGTCAGCAAATGGTGTTGGGACAACTCACTCGCTTCTGAAAGGGAAGAGGTGAATGACTCTCTCCCTCCCTCCTCTCTCCCGCTAAAGTTAAGTTCCCAGAGCCGAAACTCGCGGGGGGAGACTGCAGAAGCTTGGGGAATGCTCTAGCAAAGGGCAGAAGGAAAGGAAAGGAGTTGGTCACGGAGACGATGAAGAGTAGTTTAGGAGGGCCAGAAGACAAACATTCAGGAGCAAGAGGGTCTGATGGCCGATTCTCCGACGGCGTGACCTTCCTGAGCGTGAGGAATTGATGTCATATGACTGGCACACAGCAGAGCTTGAGCTGCAAGAGCCGGTCAGTGTAGACGTGAAGAGCATGAGCGCAAGCCACCTGCCTAGATTTCGACCCTGGCTCTGACGCTCACCACTGTGGGACCCACCCGGCTTCATCAGTAGGGTTCAGTGAGTTAGTGACCGGCAAGGGCTTAGCCCCGGGCCTGGCATGCACAGGTGTTTTCGATCAGCACTGCTGTCGAAAGAGAACCATCCGTGGGATTTTGTGACGTCACTGGTCCCTCTGAACAGGGAGGTTCTCACACTTGAGCGGGCATTAGCATCACCTGGAGGGCTTTGGCCCCCTCCTACTGTGTCTGAGGGAGCCCAAGTATTTGCCTGTCCAGTATGTTCCCAGGTGATGCTGATGCTGCTGGTCTGGCGATCACACGAGCACCACTGTCTTTCACAACTCCCTTTCGATATGGAGGTGAGAGCAGTAGCCTGAATGCAAGGGGCTTAAGCATGAAGCTGGCAAGGATGCATTACCCTTTTAAAGGGTCTTTCTGAAAAGGTTTTTGAGGGGGCCAATATCTCTCCAGTCCTTCTGGACCCACCGAGAAATAAGGCAAAAGAGTTGGTAGGTGGAGGCCAATGCGTATTACCGAGACACTGGTGGTGGCTCCTACCTGCAGGCAAGTGACCCTCCAGATAAGAGAATCCAGTCAGGCAGGGCTGCCCATATGGTCACTGACAGAACCACTCCGGGTAGCCTCCCATGCAGGGGCTGAGCCGGACCCGGGGGAAGAGAGAAGAATGGGTGTCCCAGTGGGCATGATGGCTCTTCTTCAGGCCAAGTTGGTGGTCCTGCCAGAATAAGGTGAAGGGGACGGTAACGGGGGGCCAGCACCACTGTGCCAGTGGACATATCAGGAGCAAGAAAAGAATATTTCCCTCCAAGAGTGTTGTAGAAAAGACAGAGCTTGAGGATGAGGATGGGGAGGGGATGTCCTTCCACTGAGACTTGAGCATGATTATAAGCAGTAGAGAAGAGACTGCGAGTGTGAAACAGAACAGAGAACGGCAAAGCAGGGGCCTTATGGGGGCGCAGGGGACGGACTCTGGCCTCACACAGAAGGGACGCTGTGAGAAAGGAGATGGGAGAATAGGCCAGGGACAAGGGGTAGGTAGAGGTACGGCAGAAGTCACAGGGTGAGCTGAAGAGATGGGAAGCCCCAGTCAGGGAGTTTGTGTATGGAGAGGGAACACTGCTGTTCTGCAGAGGACGGCTAGAGCACGGTGACTGGGACAGGTTTTTGGGAGCGTCTTGCTATGCAAGGAGGACTAAGGCAGAGCAGAGTGGGAAGAGGATGAAGTAAGGGAGGCTATTAAAAAAAATGATTGCCTGAACCTACAACAAGATATTTGGTGGTGGGGCGCCTGGGTGGCTCAGTCAGTTAAGCGTCTGATTCCTCTTGATTTCAACCCAGGTCAAGACTCAGGATTGTGAGATCGAGCCTTGCCTCAGGCTCTGTGCTGGGCGAGGTGCCTGCTTAAGAGTCCCTCCCTCCCTCTCCCTCTGCCCCTCCCCTCACTCTCTCTCTCTCAAAAGGGAAAAAAAAAGATACTCGGTGGTATTTGTGGAAGTGGAACGGCAGCTGAAGATTCTAGGGGTGCGCTAGGCTGCACTGACTGGTCCTGGAGCCACCGCCAACCGTGGCTACTGCACGAAAATTCTCTACAGTTACCGAAGATTAACATTCTAGTTCTGCGGTCACACTGTCCGCATTTCAAGTGCTCTGCAGCCACGTGTGGTTACTAGCTGGTGTGTGGATGCAGGACATTTCCGTCAGGGCGGAAGGCACACAGAATATTACTAACTAAAATTCTTACACATTAAAAAAAAAACAAAACTGTGCAGATGCCTTGACACTGAATTTCATGGAAATGCAGGTAAATTTTGTTCTTACGTTTTTTAATGCTCTCTGAAGAATTTTCACAAATGAACGTTTGAATTGTTCCATATCAAAAAGGTCAATGTCTTCACCTGTCAGAGTGAAAAGAAAAGGCAAATCAAGCGAGTACAATGTTCAAGAAATATATCTGCAAAGATACTGAAGGTGAGCATTTTGCGTGACCTCAAAGAGCCACAGTGATCAAATGACACCAACCAGTACCTCAGAGCATCACCAAATATATTTCTCTTTTTTCCCACAAAAGAGCAATTTTGAAATCACTCATTTGAAAGAAGAGACATTTAAAAGGAACCTATTACTCTTCATTTTAAAATTCCCAGAATATCAAATACAGATGTTCAGTTTAAAATGGGTCACCCGGCTGGGTCAGCTGGAAAAGCATGTGACTCTTGATCTTGGGGTTGTGAGTTCGAGCCCCATGCTGGGTATAGAGATTACTGAAAAAAAAAATTTTTTTTTAAAGATTTTATTTATTTATTTGACAGACAGAGATCACAAGCAGGCAGAGAGGCAGGCAGAGAGAGAGGAGGAAGCAGGCTCCCCGCTGAGCAGAGAGCCTGATGAGGGGCTCGATCCCAGGACCCTGAGATCATGACCTGAGCCAAAGGCAGAGGCTTAAACCCACTGAGCCACCCAGGCGCCCCTGAAATTTTTTTTTTTTAAATGGAAAGCATTACCTGGTTCTTTACTCATCTGAAAAACATCCCAAACTTTCTGGTGCCGATGAAACTGAGTATCTGAGAGAGAGGGGAAGAGCTGATTACTATTATATCCTAGAACTCCCAAGGAATGAGCTTATGAATGCATATTTTAAGCATGTATTCAACATAATATGACACCAGAGAAAATACTAGTAATTTACAAATTAGGTTGTACACATTTTTATTCAAAATATAACTTTTATATGGATTTAATTTTCTCCAGACAACTAAAATAAATCATGAAGAATTAGTGATATAGTCAAGATTTGGCATTTACTCACACTTTGACCATTTCTCCTCTTTCCACACGACTCTACTCCCCAGACCGTGGCACTCTCCCAGCATGACAGGGAGGACGCGCTCCCCACGACTGGCCCTAGCACTGGCTGTTCCCTTTGTCAGGAGCCCTCTTCTTCTAGCTGGTGGTACGCCTCATTCTGGTCTCTACTGACAGGCCACCTATGCAGACTGGCCTATCCCGATCCCTTGCCCAAACCCACCCGCCCTCCACTCTGCTTTGGTTTCCTCTGTAGCACTTACCACTACCTGAAGCCACGCGTGTTCCTCCCACTCACTTCACCATGACCAAGCCACCAGCAAATCGGGTCCATTATAATCCTTGTGGTTCTTGGTCCCATTCGGCTCTCTCCGTCCCCACCCCCCCACCCCACATCACCCTCTCACCCAGGCTACATCCCCCTCTTGCTCAGATGCTCTAACAGACTCCTGTAGGCCACTCCCATCCTCCTTGGTCTCTGTCTCTGCACTGGGAGCTCTGGAAAAACAAGAACCTGATTCTTTCTTGTTCGAAATCATTATTCTTAGAATAAAGGCTGAAATCCTTTGAGACGCCTCTAAGTCTCCATAGCATCTGCCTACCTATGCCTCATTTGGTTTGACCCCTCCGGCATCCCTGAGCTCCCCTTTCCCGCCTTCTTTCCACTCCTCTACTTAACCCTCCTACTCCAAGACTTGCAGCTCTGTGCCCTTTGCCCTCCTGCTCCCTAACCTCCCTTCTCCTCTATGCCTAGTTAATGCCACTCATCCTCTGGCTCTCAGCTCATGTCTCGAGGAAGCCTTCCCCAAACCGTCGGTGTGGCAGATCCCACTCTGCTCTCACAGAACCCCTCTATGCTCTCCTTCACAGCACCTGCTACTGTCTGCAAGAAGGCATTTGTGTGATTAAGCAACCTGTCTCCTCCATAAGGTGGTGACCTCTTAAGAGAGAATGAATCAACCTGTTGGAGCCACCAGCACCTAGCACACACCTGCCACGTAGTGGTGCTCAATGAACATTTGAACAAATGCATGAGAAATGGGAATTACATGGATCCACCTTATATGGTCTAGGTATAATCCAATCCCTGAAAATTAGACTTAACCAGAGGCAGATGTGTAAATGAATTCAGTTATTTCATAGTTGGAGCAAAATATAAAGCTGATTTTGTTACACACCAGGTCACAGAAAGTTAATATAAATTGATAATCATTAGTAAATACCAGGCTTTGTTCTAAGAACTTGACCAGGACTCTCATTTCATCCTCATCATAACCTTATGCGATATCATCCTTATGATATGGGTTTGTCAAATGACAATATTGAGGCACAGAGATGTCAACAGCCTCCCAGAGGACACACAGGGAGACAATGATAGAGCCACGAACTGAATCCAAGAAATCTGGCCTTGGGGCCTGTGTTCTTAGACCCTATACTCTGGTTCCTCCTGATGAGGAGAGTAGACATCTTTAAAAAAATACAGAAAAGAAAACTAGGACACAAAGGGAAAAACCCAAAGAAAGGGAAGGGGAGGGGAAATAACAAACACTGTAATAAGAAAAAATTCTTGTAAATGTATTTTCAAGTTCTGTTAATAACAAAACAAAGCCTAACAAATATCTACTAAGTGCTTCCGGTAGCCAGAGACCGCACTAAGAGCTTTCCAAGCATTATCTTGTTTAAGTCTCTGAGCCGTGGTGTGAAGTAGGTATGACTGCTTTCTCCGTTTTACTTAGGAGGAGTCTAGGCTCAGCAAGGTGATGGGCTCAGGCCAAGGACACGGGACTGGTAAGTGACATAGGAGGGACCGAAACTAGGTCCACCCGACTGAAGAATCTGAGCCCTTACATACAGAACGGCCTCACTGATGAAACAGGACTGGGGTCTTCGGGGGCACCTGGGTGGCTCAGCTGGTTAAGCGTCTGCCTTTGGTTCACGTCATGATCCCAAGGTCCCAGGATCGAGTCCCACGTGGGGCTCCCCGCCCAGCGGGGAGTCTGCTTCTCCCTCTTTCTCTGTTCCTTTCTCCGCTCTCCCCCTGTTCTGTCTCTCTCACTTGTTCACTCTCTCAAATAAATAAATAAAATCTTAAAAAAAAAAAAAAAAAGAAGCGGGACTGGGGAAGTGTAACTACAAAGCACCGACACTCACAAATAATGTCTAAAAGGGCGGCGTCACGGATACTTGCACGTCTCTCCTGAAAGAAGAGAGAAAATATTTCGTAAGCGTGGTGATGGTTTGTTTCTGCTCCATTCACAGTAATTTTAGGGTTGCTTGAGCAACTGTGTCCAGTCTCCCCACTCTCCCCCCACCGGCCTCCTGTTTCGTTTTTTGATCAGCTGTACCCTTCTAAACTTCCTCTGCATCAGGGGCTCCCAGCTGGGCACGACTGACATTTAGTCGGACAACTCTGTGTATGGAGGGCTGTCCTAGGATGTTAAGGAACGTTCTGGCCTCTACCCACTACAAGCCAGGAGCATTCCCACAGGTCTGACAACCGAAAACATCTCCAGACATTGTGTTCTCCGGGAGACAAAACCGTCCTAATTGAGAACCGCTGCCCTACGACATACATTTTCATGTATATAGTGTTTCTCAATGCTGTACGTAAAGTTCTAGTTTATCCTTTTTAACATCTGAAGAATGTTATATGGATGTGTCATTATTTATTCTCCTACGTAGAGCTGTTTCCAATTTTTTGTTTTTTAAAAAGGCTATTTAATATCTTTATTTATATATAAATACTTATACATTTGTATCTAAGTATATAAATGTTTATTGATTATAATACTTATATATACCTCCCAGTTTTTTATTAATTTTTTAAATATAAATTTCCCACAGTGGAATTGCTGGGCCATAAAGCGGATTTATTTAAAAGCGAATGAAGGGGGGCGCCTGGATGGCTCAGTGGGTTAAGGCCTCTGCCTTTGGCTCAGGTCATGATCCCAGGGTCCTGGGATCGAGCCTCACATCGGGCTCTCTGCTCTGCGGGGAGCCTGCTTCCTCCTCTCTCTCTGCCTGCCTCTCTGCCTATTTGTGATCTGTCTGTCAAATAGATAAATAAAATCTTTAAAAAAAAAAAGAAAAAAGAAAAGAAAAGCAAATGAAGGAAGAGCATACACGAATATGAAAGTTCCATATTGGGGCACCTGGGTGGTTCAGTGGATTAAGCCTCTGCTTTCGGCTAAGGTCATGATCTCAGGGTCCTGGGATCAAGCCCTGCATCGGGTTCTCTGCTCAGTGGGGAGCCTGCTCCCCCCGCCACCCCGCCTACCTCTCTGCCTACTTGTGATCTCTGTCAAATAAATAAATAAAATCTTAAAAAAAAAAAAAAAAGAAAGTTCCGTACTACACTTGCTACTTTTCTGGAAATATGAATTAATTTTAAATTAAAAAGCAAATAAGTTAATAAATACAAGTGAAAGATGGAGTCTCTCTCCATATAACTCTACCAACCCATTTGAATATTATTTTTTCATCTTTGACAATCTAATAGGTAAAAAAAGAATACTGCTCATTCTTTTAATCTGTACTAATTGTTTTTTCTCCCATGGTGTTCACTTTCTTACTGATTCGTAAGTCTTCTATGGAAGTTGCAAAGGCTAATCAAAAACGAGTTTCTTCCTCACTGGAGTAGTACATAACCCGCATTCCTTCATGGCTTAGCAGCTGCCTTAAATCTCTTTTGGACTCAAAAAAGGAAGAAAGAAAAAACCAAAGGGGGAGTGTGGTGCTTAAGGTTCATCATTTTGATCACTGTTACCTCACAGAGCAGAACCAAGTCCTGAACAAGAGATTCCTTTCTCTGCCGGAAGTTTACAGTCTGCAGCTGCTTTTCAGACAAAAAATCCCAGGCTTTGAGGATTGGCATCATTTCAGTCATTGGAATTTTCATGATGGTCCTCTTGATAAACTCGGCAAGGGTTTCATCCATCTCTTTGGCACTTTAATAAAAACAAAAACAGCACAACAAAGTATGAACCAAATACAAAAGTTTAACTTAACTGAATTTTTCAGCCTATCTTTAGCCAGGATTTTGATTTGTAGGTCAAACACCCAAATGTTTACCTTTTTTTAAGGCACTCTACAAAGAGTGTTTCAACAGGAAGATTTTAACTATTTTCTCCTTAAGCCGTATACTCATTTTTACTTAAAAACTTTTTTAAAATTTTATTTATTTATTTGACAGAAAGAGTGCACAAGCAGGTGGAGTAGCAGGCAGAGGAAGAAGCAGGCTCCCTGCTGAGCAGGGAGCTGTACATGGGACTTGATCCCAGGACCCTGGGATCATGACCTGAGCCAGAGGCAGACGCTTAACTAACTAAGCCACCTAGGTGCCCTATGCTGTATATTTAAATATGCTTTGGAGGTTTTAAAAATTAGTCTTTTCTCTCCTTGATTGGCTAGAGTATTTTGAGCTTTTGATGGTAATGGTAAGTAAATCATTCGTTCATGGACTGATTTGCATAAAAAAATCTGAGCACCTGTGTGTACCAGGCACTTTTGTGGGCATTGGGGACAGTGACATCTTTAACCGCAAAGTCTAAAGTCCCTCGTGGTATAGAGCATCCATTCTAGTGGGGAGACAGAGGGAACAGGAAAATCATAAAATGTGATTCAATGCTGCAGAGAGAATGGAATAGAGATAGGAAACCAATACTGGTTAAAATGGAGCAGGCTGGGGATGACTGGGGGTGGAGTGAGCAGTCCTCATAAAGAAGGGGACATTTGGAGGACAGAGTGAGCCACATGGCTGGCTGGTGGAAGAACTTGCTGGGCAGAGGGAACAGCAAGTGCAAAAGCCCTGGGGCTTTCAAGGAACAGGGTGAAGGATGCCTCTAGTACCCTCTACAAGAATCCAGGGTGTGACTTATTTTTACCATTTGAGTGTTTGTGGAACACTGCATATAATCTATTACCACGGCCCACTTCCAGAAAAGATATGATAGTCAACAAGATTTTAAGAAGGTACTGAAAGCAGCAGTTAGAACAAAAATAAACTATAACGAGTTGTGAAGAAGGAGTAAAACAATTGAATTAAGAACATGAGAAGAGAATCAAGATCATGAAAACTGAGCCTGATCTGTTTTCTTATCCAGATACAGGACCAACTTCCCTTAAGGTCAAAACTAAAATCCTTACCAGGGTCTACAAGGCCCTGCGTTTGCTTCTTGCCTCCCTCCCCATACCTACCGCTTTCTCCCTGGCTTTCTGAGCTCTAGCTACATTGGCCTTGAGTTCCTCTAGTACAAAAGGATCCTTCCAGAGACGGGTCATGTGTACCTGCATTTACCCCGGGCCTAGAAGTTTCTTCTCACACATATTCACATGTGTGGCTCTTGTAAGTGAGGTCTTAGCTTAGATGCCTTCTAGTCTGAGAGACTTACTCTGACCACCCATTCTAAAGGTAATTCCTCACCTTCCATTGCTTATTGTCTTTACAGAACTACCTAAAATTATCTCGTTTATTGATTACTGTATTGCTTTACGATATCGAGCCACTAGGATAGGAACTATGGTTTATTCATGGCTATATCCCTAAGCGTGCCTGGGGATGTAAGCAGTCTGGGGAGTATTAGGGCCCAGCAGTGATATATCAAACCAATGTCTGTCACTGGATTTGGGGGAAGGCTTGTAAAAATGCAGATTCCCGGGCCCCATCTATTTGAGCTGGGAGGTGGGCAAGCACCCGGTAGGGTGTTAGACCTTGCTTTTTTAAAAATTTTTTTGAGATCTTGCATTTTTAGAATGCCTCAGAAGATTCTTAATTCCGGGTAAAGTTTGCGAAATGCCTTTCTACAGACTTCTAGTAGGAGCACTCAATCTCACCAATAAGGTTGGTAAACCCCTGCATAAACCCAGCTGATTCCCCGTGACTATCTAATTTCTTTTTACTTCTGGCTCTTCGTAGGGCAGCGCTTGGCACATATCAGGTGCTCAAGACATTTGCTGAATGAACGAACGCATGACAAAAAGAACTCTTTTAGGATACTTTTTTGTAGATCTCCTCTTACACTGAGGATCTGCCACTGGACCATAAGGAAGAACACGAGAGGCGCATGTACGGAAAAAAAAACGGAAGCCAAGCCTGATTAAAAAAAAAAAAAAAATCAAAAGATCCAACACTCGGCTGAGCCTCAACCCATGCCTCGGAAAGCACAGTAGCCCGTCACCTGACAACTGGTGGGGGGGCTCCGGAGAGGACGTAATCCAGGTAAGGCTCCGCCCCACTGAGGGCGGATGTGACGTCATGCCCAAGCGTCGCTACCCCTACTCATTCCAGCTTCAACTGTCGTCCGTCACCCCTCACCCGAGGCCAAGCGCAAAATCCTTACCTTGGGACGTGTGGCAGTCGCGGAAAAGTCGCCTCAGAGGTCTGGGATGTGGTTTCCTCAAGGCTCCCGCCACATTCAAGGGCCCGATCCCACGCCGCGCGCGGGTGTCTTGCAGTCAGTCATCGCCGACCGTGTCTTCTCAGCAGCTCTTCCCGCCCGCTGCGCCTTCAAAGCCACCAATTGCAGTTCCCGCCGCCCTCCAGCCCCGCCCCCCCCGGAGCGCCTCTTTGGACTGTACCCTGGGCACAGGGGGCCGCGTGGGAGAGCGGCAGAAGTGAAACTCGCCGAGTCCCCGCATCACCCTTGTTAGCGGAGAACGTTAGTTAAATACAGTTACTCTCAGCCCCATACATCTCGCTTGTTGGTTCGGGTTGCTGTTTTTAGGCTCCGCCGGGCCTCCGGACATTCGCACTCCCTCCCCGACAGCCCCCGGAAATGGGCCCGTCCAGGCCGGGTGGCGCATGCGCCTCAGAGGCCAGGAGCGGCGGGGGCTGGTCAAGCCGTGGTAGGTCAGCTGTGGAGGGCGTGAGAGCCTTCGCCGCCCGGAGGGGGCTCAGCTCCGGCGTCCTGACTGCCGCCTTCTGAATGGGGAGTCTTCGCTGGTGACTGTCGTTTGAGCCCTCCCGTTGTGGCCGCGAGTCCGGTGAGTCTCGGCAGTCCGGGCCGTTCCGAGGAACGCTCTCTTTCCGGCCGCGGTGTCCGGGGAGGCCGGGGGACACGCACCTGCCCCTCCTCCCGTCCCCTGCTGGCGCGCGCCCCGCCGTTCCCACCCGCCGCTCTCCGAGATGGGGACCTGGAAGGTCCGGCCGCTGGTCTTCAGGGTGGTGGTGGCTCTCAGCTCGCCGGCAGTCCACCGCGCGGGGAGCTGGAGGTCTGTCCGGGGCTCTCAGCCCTCAGGCACTTGCTGAGGACGTGCGGGTAGTTTAGAGCATGCTTGGCCCAGACCTTTCACTCTGCTGCAGTCTGTCCCGCCACTCGCGAGTCTAGTGATCCCGGGCGGGCTCCTCCCCTCCCTGAGCCTCGGCTTCCACGCCGGTAAAATGGTCGTAACCCACGGCATCGATGGTGAGAAGGGAAGCCCTTCCCAGCGTTTGGTACGGTGAGCGCTCAAGGAATTGTAGGATTATTATTGTTACCAGCTGGGGGTTTAGCATTTGTTTGTAGACGGTGGGGGCCTTGTTACGGCACATCTCAGCTGCAAAGTTGCCCCCAGTCTGTCTTGCGAAGTAGGAATCCAGTGAGATCCTCATCAGTACACTTTTGAAGGAAAGGAGACATTCAGATCCCTTTCACTGGGTTTAAAAATCACCGTGCTTGTAGGTTCACAGTAGGTGCTAGTAAATCCGAGTTCTGGAAACCTAAAATCTTAAGTGCATAAAAGAAGTTCGCACTGGCAAACTTGTGTTGTGACGCCTCTTGTAACTCCTTTCCATACATACAGGCTTCTGCACGTGCTTAGTTTATTTAAAATGAGCCTTATTTTCGCCTTTTTTTTTTTTTTTAAACTATGTTGAGGTGTGAAGCAATTCTCAGATCTATAATAATCCTAAATTCAAGATTTGGCAAACATTAATTGGGCATTTACTGTTTGTATTTACAAGAATATTCCTTCACTAGCCTGTGTGTTCTTTGGGGTATATGGACTGATTTTATATGGCCTGGTCTGTGTTTGGGAGCACTAATCACTCAAGAGCATATGTTTAGATTTGGTCACTTTGAACCTGCGAATAAAAAGGTAAGGTAGGTAGTATACTCTGCTATGTCTGCTGCCTCTGCTGAATATGGTGCGTAGTTTGACATAGTTGCAGAAATACTATTTTAACTAATTCCAGTGCTTTCTGAGAAGTAGACTTTTAAAAAGATAGGTTTTACAAAGCATTAAGCATTAAGTGTTAAGTTCACAGTTTTTCCTAGAGAACAGCTTCTTCAGACTTTGCACAAGACTTTTCTGGACTTGTTTTTTGTTTGTTTTAAAATGACATCAGAAATTGCAGCGTAGTGTAAATTTCTTTCTGGTGCATACACCAAACAGCAGAATCTTTCGAAAGAAAACCCAAGTGGCATTAAAATAAGAGGTTTCCTCCTTGTGACTAAAGATTTGCTGAAGTGTTATTAGAATGCTTACTGCTTTTTCTCTACCAGAGTTAATGTCTTGGTTACTCTTGGTTTATTTTCTAAAATTGTGCCACCTGGTGGTTGAAATCTGTCTATCATGGAATACTCATTAGGAAAATTTTAGCTCATTGTTGGTAGAATAAGGTGAAGGAGTGATTAAATAAGCCTGTAATTTTTATGCCTTTAGTGAGAGTACCATACTGCTTCTGTTCTCCCAGCTTACCCCCAAATACAAGTTCAGATTGCTTTGCAGAGACCTGTCACCCAGTTACAGAACAATCAGCTTGTCCCGGCTGAACATCTTTTCGAGTTTCAGTGGTTCTTTTGGTATAAATGTGTGCACACTTCATTCAGGCAATAGGTGGAGTTGAAGTGGTGAGGGAGGCATTGTAACTGTGACAAGTTAACCCTTCTGATGTTTTCTAAATGCCAAAGTAAAGGTGGGACTGAAGTTTTGTGTTTAAATGATAACATTTTGAACGGAGTTTATCCCTTTTTCTTATAAAAACACCCATGCATGAGGTCTTAGCACAAATGAATGTTCCCTTCACTTTTGTTCAGCAGCGCGCCTGGTGTTAATTATTTTGTTACTACCCTTTTGGAATTGTTCCGTATATTTTTTGTGGTGACAAGTTTTTTATCCACTGACTGAATTTTATTTTTGGAAATAGGTTAAAATCACTTAGTTATGAACTTAGGCTTGAGAATAAACTTAATGCAATGCAAGAATAGGCTGTGGCATCCATAATTGATGTAGCCAGTCTCCTAGGGGTACATGAGGACAGATAACTGAGAACTTCACATAGCAGCCTGTTTCATTGTTGGACAGCTCCAGGAAGAGGACACCTGCCTTTGTTAATATCCACCCTTTGGTTTCCAGTCCTGTCCTGGGAAGGGCCTTGGAAACACTACTGTAAATTCAGTTCAGGCTTTCCCATCATGTGACAGAGTATTTCAGATATACAAATAATACTTTATAGATGTCACACTCACTGCTCACTGTTTCAGATTCTCCCACATATGTTATCTTAAACCTCAGGACCACCCAGAGACACATTCCAATTTACGGAATTGGAATTCCATAAATTGGAATGTATGAGCTAATTCCAATTTACGGAATGTAAATGTAATGTAATGTAAATGTAATGTAAGAGCTAATTCCAATTTACGGAAGAAGAGACTTAGTCTCAGATTAAGTAACCAAAGTGTTATGACTTTAACTTATGGACCGATAAGTCCACAACTTTTGATTGTAAGTCCATTGTTTGTCTTACTGAACCAGGTTGTTTATCTGTCTCCTCTGATGTGCACTTCCCTAAATTGGCAAATATTCCCAGTTTCATTAATGGCTTCCTGTTTAAACCTAGAGTCAAAGCCATCTTAATCCTGAGCACTCTCTCCAGATATTTACTTTGTCAATATTTGGGACTGGCCGATCAGGACAAACACAGTACTGTTCTTTTTCTTGAGGGAGACAGACAGGATAATATTACATTGACTTCTTTGGAAGATAGGTCTAGAATTATTGTCTGTTGAACTTGTAACCAGCCAGAGGGTCTTTGGGAAATAGTTTTTACTCTCTGTATTTATTTCTTATACAAACTGTCTGTCCTGGTGAGAGATTGCATTGGGTAGTAACTCTACCACTTACTACGTGACCTGGGGCTTAGTTTTACTATGAAAATGTGAGTAATGCATATTTGAACTACGAAAAGGCAATTTCTTATGGTTTCACTGAATTTATAAAGGTACCTACTTGCTACAGTTATGGAAGGATTGTAAGACTTGTGCCTAGTGTGTGGTAAATGTTCAACAAATTGTTTTCAACACTAGTAATGTAGATATATTCTTATGGCTTTGAAGGAATCTTAAAAGAATATGGAATATACATTTAGTTTTCTTCAGTTTGTAAGTTACTTCGAGTTATAATAATGCTGATTAGAAGAGGCTTTTAAAGATGACTACTGGAAGATACCAGCACTCACATCAGTGTGTTCTAAGAGCAGTGCCATCGTTTTATAGCCGTACTTTGTAGATTAACACCCAAGAGTCCGGGAGTACACCTGTGTGTGCACCAATGGTTACAAGAAACCAGAGGACATTGGGTGCCGGGAAGGAGTGTGGGTACAGGGTGAATCGAGGTAAAGAAGAAAAGCATATATCACTAAAAAGATAGGGTGAAGGAAAGAAGGGAATGACTGGTAAAGCAAGGAATTTGTTAGATAAGAAATTTGGCCAGTGTTTAGAACTGTAAGTTAAGTAGTAGCTTAGCTTTTTACCAAGAAGACTAGGAAAAGGAAACCGTATGAAACCCATTTTCTTCTTGGACGTAGTTATGTTGGATAAGTACGTAGAAGGGAAGACGTCTTATTGGTGCCCTGGCTGGGTCTACACTGACATAAACTTTTGAAATAGAGGGAGGAAAAATATACATCGTGATACGTATGCATTTATACTTGTATACCATGTGCAGTATTTATCCCACCAGCCAAGTGTCTTCTAGAGTATTTAATTTACCAATTAACGAGGTCATTTCAGTACATTGTGAGCTCGTTTCCAAACTTTAAAAGTGTACATTTGAGGGTTCGTTGATAGAAATATGCAAAAATTTTTTGTCAGATATATTTACAAAATATAAAGACATTTTCTAGGTGACCAAGCTAGTATACATCTTCCTTCAGAAAAAAGGGAGCCAGAAATCAGATAACCAGATAACTAATAGGTGTAAATGTGATATATTGGTATAATATTAAATGGTTTAAATTGCTAGACTATACGAGATCTTGTTTTTCTGAGGCAAAAAGATTATGTCATTAAAAAGATTTTGTAGTCAGTGGCAGGCAAACCAGACTTGAACTTGGCTGCATTTCCAGTTTCCATTTCAAACACTTAGCTGGCCCCAATGGCCCTGTGTGTGATCTTCAGCTGTGGTATGCTGTGTGTGCGTGTGTGTGCGCGTGTGTCCTTGAGTGGGTCTACTCAGTTGGAAGTCACTCAATGGAATAGTGATCTACTGATATTTTTATAAATTGAGTTCTGCAATAGTAGGAATACTGTAATTCTCTGGAATTAATTTGTTTAGATATTTTTAAGGATTTTACTTGTGAGTAGAAGGTAGATAGGCCATTTGAATTTCTTGAACTTTTTGGTATTAGTTCTATTAAGGTACAATTTACGTATCATAAAATTCACCCATTGTATGTGAGTTCAGTGACTTTAGTGAACTGCAATTGTGCAACTATTACCACAATCCTACTCTAAATCATTTTTATCACGTAGAAATATTACTTTGTGCACAATGGCAAATAATCCTCACTCTCACTTTCAGGCCCAGGGAACCCATCAGCTTTTTTTTCTCTACAATTTTGCCTTTTCTGGACATTGCATATAAATGGAATCATATAGTCTTTTGAATCCGGCTTCTTTCATTTAGCTTGGTGCTTTTGAGGTTCCTCCATGTTGGTGCCTTATCAGTGCATTCCTTTTCCTCTCCAAGTAGTATTCCATTGTCTAGATACACCATATTTGTGTGTCCAATTACCAGGTTATTGGATATTTGGATAGTTTCCACTATTGGTTATAATGAATAATGCTGTGAATATTCATATACATGTCTTTGTGTGCCTATGTGTTCTCATTTCTTTTGGGTAGATTCTTAAGAGTGCAGTTTCCGTGGTCCGGGTCGTTTGGTAAGTTTGTGTTTAAGTCCTTTAAGACACTGCCAAATTGCTTTCCTAAGTGTGTACTATTTTATGTTTCCACTAGCAATGCAATGAGGCCTGTTTTCTCTGCATCCTAACTAATGCTTGTTATTGTCTGACTTGTTGATTATAGCTTTTCCGGCAGATGTGTAGTTACCATCTCATTGTGGTTTTAGTTTGCCTTTCCCTGTGACTAATGGTGTTTAGCATTTTTTCATGTGCTTAATTAACCATTCCTGTATCATCTGTGAAGTATTTATTCAAATCTTTTGGCTGTTTTTGGGTCCATTTTAAATGTTGGGTTGTTTGTAAGCATTCTTTATATATTTTAGATAACAAATCCTTTTTCATATATGATTTGCAAATATTTTCTCCTAGTCTGTAACTTGTAGTTTATTTATTTTTTAGAGCAGTTTTAGGTTCACAGCAAAACTGAACAGAAAGTACAGAGATCCCGCTTGCCCCCTGCCCTACACATGCACAGCCTTCCCCACTGTCAGTATCCCCCACCAGAGTCATGTTTTTACAATTGATGAACCTGCACTGACGTGTCATTATCACCCAAAGTGTGGCTTGTCTTTTTTTTTTCTTTTTTTTAAATTTATATATGTTATGGAATGCTCACCACAATAAATCTATTACAATATTACTGATTACATTCCCTATGCTGTGTTTTTCATCCCTGTGTCTTTTCATTTTCTTAATAATGTATTTTGAAGTGAGAAAGTTTTTTAAGTTTGGTAAGATTGTACCAATTTTTTTCTTTTATGAATTGTGCTTTTGACCTATCTAAAGAACTCTTTGCCCAACTCAGGTCATTATTTTCTCTTAGGTTTTCTTCTTGCAACTTGTAGAAGATTAAAAGAATTAATTGTTTTGGTTTTTTTTTTTTTTTTTTTGGTAATGTTTTCCAAGTTTAAAAAAGTAGGTTAAAGGAAGGAATAGGTAAATAGTGCTACATAACTGTGGCAGACACTTCAAAATAATGTTTTTCCTTTGACGTTGGCTGCTGATTTTCTACTTTGTGATAAATTTAATTTCTTGAATTCAGCTTCTTCCTTTCATTGTAATAATTGCATTTTATGGCTATCTCTGCTAAACTGAAAAACTTTTTTCCCATCTGGTTTTTGTTTCTCTTCATTGTCTAGTTGCATTTTTCTCAGCCAGATGTTAGGAATAAGAAAGCAGTCCATATGAACTGACATTAATGTGAGATTGGCTAATGAGGGTTTAGCCCTCTCCCTCAGGAATATGCATTTTAAAAGGATTAATAAACCAATTTTCTTATTTTATAGAATTTCATCTGAACAAAAGGAGTTGTAGTTAGTTTCAGGTATGTGGGGAAAATAATTGAGATCAGGCTTGTTAATATAGGCTAGTTGTTTCTACTGGAGCACTTATTTCCAGGATTGGGTCTCTTGAGGACTTCTGCTTTTTTCTGAACCTGCAGGTTCTCCAAACAACACCTGATGGCTTGCTGAATCTGTGAAATTGTTGGATAAGGAAGCTGAGGCTCAGGTTTAATAATTTGCCAGAGGTCAACATTGTTTTCTGATAAAGTTCACTGCACGTTTTTACTGAAATAGTTTTAGGTCGCATTAACAAATACAGTCACACATATTCAAGACACTCTTGTATCCACAGGTTGCTCTGCTGTGCTCCGTCACCTCCTAAAGATGCATCCTGACTTATCTCCACACTTGCACACTGAAGAATGCAACGTCTTGATTAACTTACTTAAGGAATGTCACAAAAATGTAAGAGTTCAGAAAAATGACCATAAAGCAAAAATGAAACTTAAGTACAACACACTGATATAAAATGTTATCCCCACTAATGGAAAGGCATGGTAATATAGTGGATCTTAGTTTACCAAAGATTAGTACCTGATGCTTGTGATTTTCAAGGCACCATCTCCTTTCATGATTAGTAAAAATCAAGCATGGTGGTTCATTAGGGAACTTTTGAAATAATATATAATAGTTAGAATCCATGTTCTTACCATAAAATACTGTTTGTTTGTTTGTTTGTTTTTGTATTATGGGCACTAGAACAGTTATGTTAAATTCTGACTCTTCTGATCATAATGGAATTATTTTAAGATTTTTCTAAGATTTTCCTTGATGTCTGCCATTCTGTGTTTAAAGGAGATTGAATCATTTTTTATAATAGATGTTAGCTAGATTTAAATTATGATTGGCCTAATTTGGCAGATTTGCTCACTTGTTAGTGGAATGGGAGTAAAATTCTGTGGTTTAAACCAAAAATAGAAAGGAAGTCCATTTTTGGAAATCATTAAATGAAGCTGATATTTTTACAGATGTTAACTATTTAGCTTTTTTCATATACTTGATATGTGAGACGGTTATAAGGAGAATGTTTTTCTTTAACTTTTCATGATCTGTTATTTTCCTCATGATATTCATAAACTGTAGATATATCAAATTATAATAATATCATTTAAATGAGTGAAATTTGAAGACTTATGGTAAAGTAATGAGTAATACCTATGACCTTTGAAGTTGGATATTTTTGTTGGTTCGAAGAATGTTGTTGTTTGACTGTATACTTTAGGCAGATTCTTTTCAGCATACATCTAGATCAAGAATTGATACTGTCTTTTTAACCTTAATCATTATATGGGTGTGCAGTAGTGTCTCATTTGATTTTAGATTTACTCCCCTGATGGCTAGTTTTTGAGCATCTTTTCATGTGCTTATTGGCCATTCATATAAAGTCTTTCGCCCATATTTTATTTTTTTATTTAAATTTTATCTATTATTTTTTCTCTTTTGCCAATGTTTTAAAATTGGGTTGTTTGCTTTATTATTTAATTTTAAGAATTTTTTTTTTCATTCGACATGTAAGTCTTTTGATGAGTGTATTGTGAATATGTTCTCCTAGTCTGTGGCATCCTTTTTCATTTTCTTAAGGTTGTGTTTCAAAGAGCAGTTTTTAAGTTTGATGAGGTCTAATAACCAGGTTTTTTTTTCTCTTACGGTTTGTGGGTATGTGGGAAGGTTTTTTTGTTTTTGTTTTTGTTTTTTGTTTTTTGCCTTTTAAAGATCTTTGTATGTTTCCTGGTCATGGAGATTTCCTCCTGGAAGTTGTAGAGTTTTAACTTCTACGTCTAGGGCTGTGATTCATTTCAGGTTAATTTTTGTGTATCGTGTGGGGTATGAGCCAGTATTTCTTTCTCTATGGATATTGTTGTTCCAGCACCATTGGTTGCAGAGACCATCCTTTCTGTACTGAATTATCGTGCTATCTTGGTCAAAAATCGATTGACCATATGTGGCTGGGTCTATTTCTGGGCTCTGTAGTCTCGTCTACTGATTTATGTGTCTATTCTTAACACCGGTTAATTCCGGTGTTATCTTACTGGGGCCACCCTGGCCCCCTGACTGTTTTGTCCTCTTCTCTGTCCCCTTTCACTTGACTGGAGTGATGTTCAAATGTAAGCTGAATTGTTGTTTCCCTCTAATGGCTCCCTTTGCCTGCAAGTTTTCAAATCTGAATTTCTTATTTTGTGTTGTTTCAGGGCCTTCATGGACTTGTCCCCTACTTACCGCACGGGCCTTATCACCCTCCTGCACCTCTTCTGCTTGCTCCTGTGTGCAATTGTGCGGCAACACACTTCCCTCTTCTAAGCCTTTGTGCTTGCTTTCTCCTTGCTGGTCTCAGAGCCCTTCCCACTGGCTCACTTTCCTGTGTGCTAGACCAGATTTCCTCATCCTTCAGGTTTGCTTCGGCGTCACTTGTTACTTCCTCTTCCTTTTCTCCTTTCCTGGCCTGCATTCTCTTAGTGTAGTCACTCTGTACTCCAGTAACTCCACACGTCACATAGTTCCTACTTAAAGATAGTTTTCACACTTTTGGTCTCATGACTCCTTTACACTTCATTAAAGATCCCAAATAACTTTCATGTATGTGGGCTATAGCTACTAATATTCACTGAATTAGAAATTAAAACTGAGGAATTAATAATATAAGTTTATATACAAATATAATAATAAATCCAATATATGTTAATGTAGTAAGTTTTCATAAAAAATCTTATTTTCCAAAACAGAATGAAAAGAATGGCATTAGTTTTGCATTTTTGTAGTTCTCTCATACCTGGCTTAATAGAATATAGCCAGATCCTCCTATCTGCTTTATGTTCAGTCTTTGGTGATATTGCCCTTTGTGCAGCCTCTGGAAAATTCCACAGTACCCTTGTGAGAAAATGGAAATGAACAAAACAAATAAGATCTATGATTTTCAGGATAATAGTTTTTATCGTGTACATGCCTGGAAAGGTCTTGGGAACTGGTGGGTGTCCTTGGACTACACTTGGAAAACTACTGCCTTATAGCAATCACTTTGTTAGCTGGCTCTTCCCTCTGACCATGTACTGAGAGTAGGGTCC
Source organism: Martes martes (assembly GCF_963455335.1). Classification (NCBI taxonomy): domain Eukaryota; kingdom Metazoa; phylum Chordata; class Mammalia; order Carnivora; family Mustelidae; genus Martes; species Martes martes. The sequence goes on from NC_137905.1 coordinate 7,450,617, forward strand.
AGGTGCACCTTCCTCATTGCTATATCCCTGGTGCTTGGGACATTGTCTTCAAGATATCAATTGATTGATTCATTTATTCAATCAATTGCTCAGTTAGTTTGGTTCTCTAGACATAGACATCGCACACTAGAGGCTTATGCCATGTGTGTACAAGAGAAATGTAGACCCCAGGCATTTCATAAACCAATTCCAATGGAGCACTTTGGGTTTGTTTTTCATGTAATGTCACAAGAGTATAATTCTTCTTTGGGTTTAAGTGTTGGGAAAGGAAAAAAAAGAGCTTCTGTCTTGGATTTAAAAATAAGATGTCTGTTTATGGATGATATGAGTCAATGTAAACCAAACTATGAAATACTGCCTTACATTCTGAAAGTCTAATCCTTTCTGTTCTGCTTCACCAGAAGGTGTGTGAAAATGCATGGTTCCTGTTCATTTGTTGCCAAGGAAATAGTTTAGGAAAAATACATAGGAAATAGTTATTCTGAAAAGGTCCTTAGGGGACCAGTAGGAGATCTTAGTTTACCTTAAATGCTTGCCTTAAAAAAATGACCATTTTTCCACTGTGGACCAGAAAAGGACATTTACAGTGGCAGGGAAAGAAAGGATTAGCATGAGGCACAGCTTATTAATTACGTGTTGTCTGGTTTCCATGAAAGCCTTAATTAGAAAGAAAAGGAAAAGGTGCTTATTATTACAAGTTCAGCACTTGTGGCATGTCATTATAGGACATCACCATGCTGTCTTACCCATTCCTTAAAAATGGTGATATGCAAACACACTAATTATAGCCCGACTAAAATTCGTGTTCTTGACTTCATTCTTCATCTTAATCTGCTTCAGAGCATTCATACTTTTTGCTGTGATAATTGTCATAGGCCTTGAAATCACTAGGAGATTTTTATTTTTCTTGGCAAAGAAAGCAGACTTTGAACTTTAGATCTAGGTTTTCTTACATTTTGGATTAGTGGCTTACTTACGTGGCCCATATAGGCCATTTAGTAATGGTGTTATGTGTTTCTGATATATTTTGATGACATTTTGGATGGAGGCAAATAAGAAAATTAGTGTTTGCCCCAAGCATTTATTGGGTAATTCTTCAAAGGGACAGAATGTTTGCTAGTGAAGAAGTCACTGGTCATGTTAATATGGCCACCCCACACTTTGACATCGCTTCCTGTGATAGATGATGGTTGTGCTGTGATTTTCACCTGCCCTTAAAGAAAAGGGTATTAGAAAACAGAATTGTTTATATTCTGTCGTTGTGAGGTTTGGGTTGGTTAATAGACTTCCATTTTATCAAGGAAAGATCTTTTTAGTTTTCATTTCTATCTATAGAGCATTTATACCTTCTTTTAAGAAGGCCAGGATAAGTCCGTTTATTTGTATGTTTTATACCTGTGATTTAACTCTTTGCTTATTAACAAGGTGGTGACACATTAAATCCATTTCTGTAAATAAAGTATTTATTTCCAAAATACTCCATTTATTTCTGGAATAAGTATTTAAATTCTATGTGCCAGAGACCTTAGTATATTACGGGATGAAATATTTTACCCCTCTTCTTCCTTTTAGCACAGCATTCTGAAATTTTTTGGTCATTGCAATGATCTCGATCGGGAGATGAGAAAATGCTTGAAGAATGAGGTAAGAAAAGTGTTAGAGGATGAAAGTGGTTGAACAGTAGAATAGAACCTTTCTGAGCAATATTTAGAATACCCCCATTACTAATTTTTATTCCAAATTTTAGTATAACAGAATTGACACCTTATATGTATGTCCTCTCCTAAAACCAAGTGGAGAAATGAAAGACATTACTTTTTTTTTCTCCATGCACACAAATGAAAACAGTTTCCTTATTATAATCACTGTAACTCCTCTGGATGAATTGTAAGGGCTAGGAAACTGAGTTTGTGTAGTAGAAAGACTTTGGTAAATCAGCTCTTAGCTATAGCAGGTAACTAACACTTTCTGGGCCTCTGTTTCCTCATAGAACATGGTGGACCTGGACTTGGGCTTCTTACTGGTCTAAAATTATGAATTTCTTCATAACCATGGCATGTACGAGCCATGCGGATCTAGTTTGACTTGATTGGAAAGACTCATTTCCTGGACCCGGTTTAAGGCCATGACTTCGACTTGGGCATATAGCAGAGTGCTTTTGAAAAGAAATTTAACTCCATTTCTGTTCTGTTCATCAGTTTTATGTCTCAAACCTTTAAAAATCTATACTAAAAACCGGCCTTCCTGTTTTCTTTCCTTTTCTGTATTTTTGAATTTTTTTCCTATTGGCCTCATATTGAAAGGTATTAGTTATAATATTTGAAGCTGTGCAGCAATTATCTATCTTCACCTTTTGTATTTTTAAATCAAGCTTTTTTCCCCCCCTCCATTCCCAGAATCCTTTTCCAATGTCTTTACCGTTTGAAGAACTTTCTAGAGTTCTGAATTCAGGGTTGTAATTTTCTTTGCACAAATGTGTACATAAAAAAGTTTTTTTTTTTTTAAGATTTTATTTATTTATTTATTTGACAGAGATCACAAGCAGGCAGAGAGGCAGGCAGAGAGAGAGAGATGAAGAAGCAGGCTCCCCACTGAGCAGAGAGCCGGATGTGGGACTCGATCCTAGGACTCTGGGATCATGACCTGAGCGAAGGCAGAGGCTTTAACCCACTGAGCCACCCAGGCGCCCCATATAGAAGTGTTTTAAATTGATTTTTAAAGAGTTTTTCTTCATATTTACATGTAAAACTAGTTTGAATGAAAACTGAGCCTAGGGCTTTGTTCCCCTTTTAACAGAGGATGAGAAAATGAAGCCCACACTACTTTATTCAGTATAAATGTTTATTTCTCACATGCTTTCAGTTGTGTTAGATTGCTTTTTTCCTAAGCTTAGATTTTTTTTTCTTCTTACAGTTTGCTAATTTTTGCCATTGGTTTGGTGATTAGATCTTGATTCAGAATTTTCTTCCCAGGTGGTCCTGAGCTGTTAGCAACTGTTTGGTAGAATGCTGTATATCTTTTTCTTACTTTGAGTTTGTTTTCATATAAATTTTGGATTTTCTCCTTGACGTATTTTCTAAGTCCTCAGTGTGGTTTTTATGTGACTTTATTACCTGATTTATAGATGTTTTTGTCTGCTCTTTCCTCCTCTGGTCCTCTGAACCTGTGCTCACGTATTTCCTCTCTGCCTTTAATGCTTTCTAGTTGACCATTTCCTGCCTCTTATGCGCTCCTCTAACCATCCCCTTCACGCGCCATTTGAGTACTTCATTCCTTGGCGCTTTCAATGAAAGAAAGGGTCTGGCCAGTTCCCTTATTAGCCTCTCTTTGCTGCTGTGTCGCTGCTTTTGTTCTTTCTGTGGAAATAATCACTAATCTTATTTCGTCCCTTTTAATTTTCCGATTCAGTTTGGTTTGGTTTTGTTGTTCAGTGAAGTTTTGTGAATAACATCATATTCATCCTTTTTTTTTCTTCTTTTATTCAAAGGCCATCTGGACTCCCTTTGAGAATATCTTAACATACATTTTAACAGAGATTTTATTTTAATTTGCTCTTTAACTTATTTTTTTTTTGTCTGCCTCTAACGTATCATCTTCTGAAGATTTACTCTTAAGACCCTCCTCCCAGCCTGATTACTGGAGGCAGTCTGGTATATGTGATTCAAGATTGATACCAAATATTTTTCTCAGAGTAGGTATCCCATTACGTTCTAGAACAGTGCCTTTAAAAAAAAAATGGTTTTTAAAATGACGAATGCCCTTTCCCCCAACAATCTTAAGAGGAAAATTAATGAGTGACAGATAAAAGGAATGATTTTGGTTAAAGGGACCTGGTGTTTCATCTGCAATTTGAAGTGGCCCTTTGATGAAGAAGAAAAAAAAAAGTTTGAAAACTATCATTCCAGAGGCTGTTAGAACTCTTCAGTCAAAACTTTAGATCTAGAAATCTTTTTTTTTTTTTAGTTATTTTTAAAGATTTTATTTATTTGCCAGAGAGAGGGAGAGAGTACACACAAGCAGGCAGAGAGGCAGGCAGAGGTAGCGAGAGAAGCAGGCTCCCTGCCGAGCAAGGAACCCGATGTGGGACTCCATCCCAGGACCCTGGGATCATGACCTGAGCCGAAGGCAGCGGCTTAACCAACTGAGCCACCCAGGCGTCCCTAGATCTAGAAATCTTCTTAGAGATGATCTAGCTTAGCCCCCCTTATTTGAGGTTATGAGACCCGAAGATGCAGTAAATATGAACCTTCCCAGCATTGCCTCAGGTGTCCAGGCAGGGGACCCAGTCAAGTTCCTGCTTAGTTCTCTGTCACTGATTTTCATTTCTGCGGCCTTTTCCCATATATCTGGCTCCTAAAAGATTTTGATGTCTAGCTGTTCACATATACTTAGTTCTTTCAACTTGAATTTACTTTTTTTTTTCCTTTTTCCATAGGGACCCTATGGAAAAAGGAAAAAAAAACCTGATTCCTTCATTCACCTTTAAAATATGTCTGTCGATGTATATAAGTCTGTACGTATATCCATACAAAAGCACTTATATTCACGTTTCTCTGCTTTAAACAAGTGCTTTTTCTAAGTGCCAGGCTGTGTATTTCCTGTTACTTATAACCTTCTGGCCAGATCCAAATACAAGGCTGAAAACCTCCAAGGTGAAAACTGCACTTAGATCCAACCGGCTGCAGAAATGTAGGATTTGGAGAGAATCCTGTTTGATGGCTATTCATAATGAAAAAATCCTGGGAAGTTCAGCTGAATATAGATTTCCATGTAAAGTAATAGGGTAATGTGGTTGCCAAGGGCCGATTACTCTTGATAATATTTATATTAGAAATAAAATGTGTAGGTCATAAGAGCTAGTAGGTCCTCTGTAGTCCACATCTGTCAGACTGCATGGAGCATTGTATTTAATTCTGGTTGTGATAGTTTTTATAAGGGATATTGATATTAAAGCACCTTATAAATGGTACGTGGTAGCTATTAGAAGGCAGAAGCCATGTTCTGTGGTCCTTTGTAGAAACCAGCAATGCTCGGCCTAAAAACAGAGGTAGTTAGTGGGTTTTCTGTAATCAGATATTTGCATGAAGAAATGGAGGGCAGTAGGAGAATTTACAGGGAAACACTTACTGGTTCAACATTAAAAAAACCTTTGGAACAAGTAGAAGTGTCCAACAAACAGCTCAGGTAGTGAACGGCTCATAACTAGAAGAGTTCAAGCAGAGATTAGATGACTTTGATAGATTGTGAGTTCCTGCAGAACAGGGATAAAACTCACTCATCTTAAATATTTACTGAATTCGTATTTTGGGAGAAATTAATTCAGTAAATATTTGTACACCTGTTAGGATGTAGGTGCTGTACTGTGTTTGCAGTTTCAGATTCAGTGAAATAGACAAATGAGAATTTTATCAGCAAAAACTATTTTGCAAATATTTTAAAATATTTAACTCAGCTGATACTAATGGTAATATAATCTGCTGTCTCTTTTCTCCCCCCTTCCTTTTATTTTCCAGTACATGGAAAAGAGGACCAAGAGCAGGGAGCATGGCAATGCGATGAGAAAAAGACTTTTTAATCCCGCAGAGGAATCTGAAAAATAAATTAGAGGCATACCTCGTTTTATTGTACTTCGTTTTATTGAGCTTCGCAGATAATGCATTTTTTCAAATTGAAGGTTTGTGGCAACCCTGCGTTGAGCAAGTCTATTTGCGCGTTTTCCAACAGCATTTGTCACCTTGTGTCTCTGTATCACATTTTGGTAATTCTCACAGTATTTCAAACTTTATAATTACTATCATATTTCTTATGGTGATCTGTGATGTTACTATTGTAATCGTTTTGGAGTGCCACAAGCGTGCCCATATAAGACCGTGAACTTAATCAATGTTGTATGTATTCTGACTGCTTACCAACCAGCCGTTCCCTCATCTCTCCCTGTCCTTGGGCCTCCTTATCCCCTGAGACTCAACATATTGAAATTAGGCCAGTTAGTAATCCTATGATGATGGCCTCTTTGTTCAAGTAAAAGGAAGAGTCCGCCATCTCTCACTCTCAGTCTGAAGCTCGACGTGGTTAAGCTCGGTGAGAAAGGCACGTTGAAAGCTGAGATAGGCTGGAGCCAGGCCTCTTGCACCAGTCAGCGAAGTTGTGAAGACAAAGGGAAAGTTCTTGAAGGAAATTACAAGTGCTACTCTGGTGAACACACACAAACGTTAAGAAAGCGAAATAGCCTCGTTTCAGTGTTGTGGACAGAAGATCAAACATCCCCTTAAGCCAAAGCTTAATCCAGAGCAAAGCCCTAACTCTTCAGTTCTGTGAGGGTTAACAGGTGAGGAAGCTGCGGAAGAAAAGTTTGAAAACATTGGTTTGTGAGGTTTAAAGGAAAGAAGCCATCCCTAGGACCTACAAGTGCATGGTGAAGCAGCAAGGGCTGGTGTAGAAGCTGCAGCAACGTTGAGGCAAGACCTTCCACCAGCAAAGGATTATGACTTGCTGAAAGCTCAGATGGTACGGTTAGCACTTTTTAGCAATAAAGTATTTTTTAAGTAAGGCATGTATGTTGTTCTTTAGACATAATGCTATTGTACACTTAATAAACTACAATACTATATAAGCATAACTTTTATATGTGTTGGGAAGCCAAAGAATTCATTTGACTTGTTCTGCTGTGATACTTGCTTTATTTTGGTGGTCTGGAACGAAATCTGTGGTATCTCTGAGGTTTGCCTGTGTCCTTTCTCTGGATGCCGTGGCTGAGAGAAGACCTAAAGACTCTTGGTCTTACCTCCAAGAATCTTACCTCATTTGGTCTCCAGAATCCTTTGAATGGAAAGTGACCCACGGAGAAAGACGGAAACCCTGATTCTGAATATTTGTTGGGTGGAACCTTAGATACGCTCTCTCATCTGCCAACATACCTGACTTCCAACACATTTCTTCCCTTTGCCAGCAGTCAGTTAATATTTGTGTAACTTTCTCCTTCAGTAAAATAATTGACTTTAATTATATTTTCTCTGTTCTCTTAGACTTTCCTAGAATTAGGGCAAAATGGTCCCATTAGACTTTGCTTTTTGACAATGTGGTGATTCTGGATCTTTAAACATTGAAGACAGAAGTTGGGCAAAAAGAGTTTGGAGAAGTCCTAGCTATGTTAATGATATGCAAATGACCCAACTTTATTGTTCCCAGACTCATTTCCAGCAGGCACCCGCACCCCTCCCCCCAGTGCTCTTTTCTGCTAGGTGTTTCTGAAACCAGTGACAATCTGGAAGTCAGCAACTTCCCTCCACAGCCACAGCAGGGACTTGATCTTCTTGTCAGATGAGGTGTCAACAGTCTGTGAGCTGTGAGCTCCTTCTAGTGAATTCTGTGTGTATGTCCAGAATGAGGCCTTGCTGACGTCGGTGTTTAATAAGCGACTTCCCCATCATCAGCGGTGTTCAAGAGGCTGGACATTCACTTAGCAGGTGGTTACACAGGATAACAGGCATTCGGTGAAGGGATGAAGGAAGAAATAGAATTAATTCTGAGGGCCTTTACGAGACTGAGATTCATACATATTTATTTACTTAGCCCCTTTCTCCATGTCAGTATAGTTCAGAAATGAGACATTTGCCTTTAGAAGTTTATAGTAAACTGACGAGTTGACTATTACAGTAGTGTTGTAGCCCCATGATGAGGTAGCTATCATGGGAAACACAGAAAGGGCATCCATGCCTGGCCTTCAGGAAGAAGGAGCCATTCTAGGAAAGCTACTTTAGCAAGGGAACCTTTGACAGACAGTGAAATGAGAATACATTCTGGGGAGCTTCAAAGTTGTTTAGCATAACTGGAATGTGAGGGCTGATGGTGGAGCAAGATAAGAAATGGCTTTGTGGGGCCCCTGGGTGGCTCAGTGGGTTAAAGCCTCTGCCTTCTGCTCAGGTCATGATCCCGGGGTCCTGGGATTGAGCCCCACATTGGGCTCTCTGCTTAGCAGGGAGTCTGCTTCCCCCTCTCTCTGCCTGCATCTCTGCCTACTTGTGATTTCTGTCAAATAAATAAATAAATAAAATTTAAAAAGAAAAAAGAAATGGCTTTGAATTCAGTTGGAATTTTTCCTTTTTTTTTTTTTTTTAAAGATTTTATTTATTTATTTGACAGAGATCACAAGCAGGGGGAGCAACAGAGAGAGAGGCGGAAGCAGGCTCCCTGCTGAGCAGAGAGCCAGATGTGGGGCTTAATCCCAGGACCCTGGGATCATAACCTGAGCCGAAGGCAGAGTTTTAACCCACTGAGTCACCTAGGCGTCCCCAGTTGGAGTTTTACTTCAATGCTGTTGTGACCAGTTGCAGATTTAATACGGTGATTAGGGATTTGTGGAGGGCTCTTAGTTGGAAGGGTGATATGTTTTGATTTGTATTTTAGTAAGATTTTTCTGGTTATAGTTTGGGGGATAGATTGGAGAAGGGAAATTACACCCAGGGAGTCCCATTCGATTTTTGCCCTAACTTAGGTGGTAAATGAAGGCCTGAAACAGAGGAATGGCTTGAGATCCAGAGGAGTGGCTAGATTTGTGGGGAATTTGGACACAATCAGCATGGCTGATAGGAGGTCTCAGGCCCCTGTGTCTGCATGCTTTTGGGGCCCTGCCCCGATTGGGAGGGGGTGTAGCAGAGGGGCGGGGTAAAGTGCTGCGTTTGAGGTGTGTGCGGAAGACCCTGGGTGGAGGTGGCTTTCCAGCTTGTGAGGATGCAGATCTAGAACGTAGTAGCCTGGATGAGAACGGAGTTGGGAGACAGCAGCTTGCATGTGGCTGCAGCACCCTGTGGGCCAGTGTTGACAGTGCGCCACCAGAGGTGTTTTATAGAGCAGGATGAAGCTTTGGGATCACTTGATTTTTTAAAATGCCACATTTTGGTGGAACATGTGGACAGTCTGTAAGTTTTATTGACTTTGCACCCTCCGCCCCCCAGCAGTATCGATAACTGACAGTTGGGTGGGTCTTCTATGTATTTACATCACGGTTTCAGGACAAGAGAAGGAGCCCCATATGTGGAGAAGGATGAGGCATAGAGGGAAGAGGGTAAACCGCAGAGAATGGGGCCATGGAGTTCCAAGAGGCTTCTGGAGGAGGGAGTGTCACTGGATCAAATAAGGACTGAGGCGCCCTTTGAGGCTTTGGTACTTCTGTCATCCCTGACCTGAGAGCCGCTTTCTGCGGTGAGGAGTGGGAGGGAGCTTACGGGTAGCTGGGGGACACAAGTGTATTTGGAAAGGCTTGGCTCTGAACAGGAGGACAATGTATGGTCAAGAGAGGGTCGTACAAAATCAAAAGGAAATGGTGAGTGACACTTGGGGATGGACGTATTTGAAAAGAATGCCAGAAAGGAAGGAGGGATTGATTTGTGGAGTGAAATGGAGGCAGAAATGAGTGAGATTCAGGGCCCTTGCTGATAAGGATACCGCTTTTTTTCCAGAAAACTAATGAGAAACTGAAAACTTGAAGCACCGTAGGAAATGGACAGCATTCCTTTCAGAGAGCAGTAAGTGCCTGTCAGCACGGGACGCACTGGACCCAAGTCTGAGACACGCCAACAGGGTTACCAATAACTAGTTATACGCAGGTAACTGTTTAATAACTCACCCTGAGAAACAAACTTAAAGGGCGCTGCTTTGTGGCCTTTGCCGTTGTCTGTGGTGTACACCTCCTGCCAAGGCAGCTGACGACCAAGCTGGCGTCACCCCGGTGGAGCTGGGAAGACGTGCTCATGGGAGGCTCTCCTGAGCTGGTCCCAGCTGCCTCTAGCCCTCCTGTGGCACACCACCCTGTGACAAGGAATGCAAGGGATCATCACTGGTTGCCCACTGATGGCCACCTCTTCTGCTTCTGGCATTTTGTCAGTTGGAAGTACCTGTGGCTGAAGATGTGTGCTAACGCGAGACGGCCATGCCTCCAGCAACAGAGCACCTACGGGCCACGACGGCTGGAGTTTCCGGAGTCTGCAGGGCCATGCCGTTTTGTGCAAGAGTGAGGAACCATATCCCAGGTGGACTAGGGAGGAAATAGGACCTGCCTGTGCCTTGGTGGCTGGCTTTGTGTGCCAGCACTCGACTGTCTGCATTTCTTTCTGTTGCGATACCATGTATGACCTTCTGGTTCAGGACATGTCAGTTACCTGCTTTTCTCAGCCTTCTGTGGGTCAGCGTGAAGTCTCATAGTTTTCTCCTTTGCAGGGCAAGCGTACTTTCCTCCTGGGGATTTCTGGGTGGTAGTGGCTGTTGTTTTTAATTTTTAATTTTTTTTTTTAATTGCCACTTGTAAGAACCTAAGAGGCTAGAGGGAGATCGGGTGCGAAGGAGAAGAGGTCCTGTGTCCTCTCGCCTTTTTTTTTTTAATTTTTATTTTTTTAAAGATTTTATTTATTTGACACAGAGAGAGAGATCTCAAATAGGCAGAGAGGCAGGCAGAGAGAGAGGGAAGCAGGCTCCCTGCTGAGCAGAGAGCCCGATGCGGGGCTTGATGCCAGGACCCCAAGATCATCACCTGAGCCGAAGGCAGAGCCTTAACCCACTGAGTCACCCAGGTACCCCTCCTCTCGCCTTTATCAGGCACCTGGCACTGCACTGAGTGCTGGTGTTACAGGGATGAATGAACTGGACCTAGTCTGGGTGAGGGCTTGGGTCTCCAAGGACCACCTAAGTCCTGGTAAGAAATTTTGTTTTCCTTTCAAGGGCTTTGGGAAGGCATTGTCAGGTCTAGGCAGGATGCAGAGTGAAATGATAGAAGTACTTCACTTAGTGTGGATTTCTAGTGGCTTTGGGTCATAAAGGACCATCTCTTGAAGAGCTCAGGCCAAGGTTTTCCTGAGAAATCTAATTTTGTAGACCGCCGTGCGCCCTGATTCTCTGTTCATGACAAATTTATTAACGTTTTGCTGCAAGAAACACGACACAGTTTTACTTAAGAGTGAGTATAGAAAGTTGAACCTTTTCTGACCCTTCATAAATGGAGTTTAAAATGACTTTAATCTCCATGGGGTTTTTGGCTCAAAGCACAGAGTTTGTTTCCCGAGAAAGAGTTTGGGGTAAACTAATAAAGGTAATGTCATTGGCCTGCCAGGGGGACACACCAGAGAGCTTTCTGTGCTCAGCAGAATAACAAGTCTGTAAGTCCCAGGCGAGCTGCCTTTGCCACCACCCTCGATGGAAATTGGTGCCCTTTAAATGATGTTACACCTGGCGGCTCACATGTGCCGGATCCCACTTTCCGCCATGGTCATGGCTGCTTTCCCCAGTGAAGTCACTGAAGGAGGTGGTCCACAGTGGAGAGTACAAGGGGCGGCAAGAAGAAGCCTTGTTGTCATCAGTCTCGTGTCTCGGTGGCATTCCAGGTGGGGCAGGTAGCCTAGGCTGGAGGCCTGGGGGCCAGTCTTCTTCCTCTAAGCACAGCTAATCACCTGGGAAGACGGGACACAGGAGACGAGCGTTATGGTAGCGAGGCAGGGTGGGAGAGCAAGCTGGCTGAGCTGCTCTCCCTCGTGGAAGACTCTGGCTCAGTGTGAACCACCTCTGACAGCATGAGGACAAGAGTGCCGCACGTATGTGAGTCACTTTTGCTAAGCTTGCTAACATTGCCATTCTCTTTGTAAAGGAAACATCTCACATTTGCAGAAGTATACAGACTTGATGAACACCCACATACCCACCCTCGAGCTTTATTAACTTTGACGTTTTGCTGTGTTCGTTTCGGGTTATTTTTTAAAATAAAACATTACAAATGTGGGTGAAGCCTTCTTGTGTGTCTTACCCCAATCCTATTCTCCTTCCTTTATCAGAGGGAACTGCCACTCTGATACAGTTCATGCCCATGTATGATTTTGTACTTCTAGTATACATGTAAGTATCCATAATCTATTATTTTGCATGCCTAAATATTTTATTTTGAAGTTGTCATGATGCGTATAGCCTTCTGTAGCTTACTTTTTTCACAGTTATGTTGATAAATGAAGCTCTTCTTTATTCATTTTAACTGCCATGTAATATTCCATTGTATGACTGTGCCACAGTTTATGAATTTTCCTGTTGAGGGTCATTTTAGGTAGTGAATTTTTGCTGCTATTAAAGCACTTCCATTAGTATTCTCACCTGTCATCTTGTGGAGTCTGTGACAGTGTCTCTTGATTAGAAACCTTAGATTTTGTTGAGCTGTAAGAACACATCTCCAACTGTACTAGAAGTTTCTAAATTAAACCGCAAATAGTTGCAGACATATAATTAATCCATCTTACTGATACTGAGTTGTTTAAATCTATGAACATGGTCTATCTTGTCCATTTTTTCAGGTCTTTTATGTTTCTCAATAAATTTTTATGATTTTTAAGTGACAGTCTTAGGCATCTTTTGCTAGATTTGCTCTTAAGTGGTACTTTAAAAATTGCACGTTCTACATTACTATTATTGGTATAATGCGGTTGATTTCTTTATATTGATCTTATATTCAGAAGGCTTGCTGAATTTTCTTAATTCTAATAGTTTATGAATTATTTTGGATATTTCTGTGTAGACGGTCATGTTGCTTATGAATATATGAACAGTATTGCCTCTTCTAATGCTTATGCTTTTTTAAAATTTGCACTTAGTTCAGGCATCTGGTACAAGGTTTAATGGAAAGATCAGACTGTTTTTGATCCTGACATGCGATCCTAACATTTCACCGATATGTACCATGTTTGCAGTAGGTTTCTGGAAGATGCCTATGCCTGATTAAGGAAGTTCTCTGTGTGGTCGGTTATGTAATACTTGGTAGTAAAATCCTTGCTGCCATTACATGCGTGATATGCGTCACACTCTTTCCCTTTCGACTTCTATCACTTTACGTCTCTGCACTGCCTTCTTGGTGATTTTTTCAAATCTGTTTTCCAGTTTATTAGCTTTTCTGCTGTGTCTTCTCTGCCGTTTCAATGACTATCAAGTTTTTACTTTCAAGGATTGTTGAAATACCTTTTTAGAAGTTTTATTTGGTTCATTTTCAAATTGACCTATTTTCATAAAGATTTTAAAAATATTTTTAATTCTTTGTTTTATTTTTTCATTTTCCTTAATGGTTTTTAGTAATAGTTCCAGTATTTGAAGTTTTTGGCATCTTACACTTCTTCTTGTTTGCTGTCTCTTCCTTAGAGCAGATGCTTTCCTTATGTGTTTTTCTTAACTGTTAGGTATCTCTAGTGGATTTATTTAACTGGACTTTGTGCAGTACAACTTGAAGGTCTGTCTGTATGCCCTTGAGAGCTCTTGCATTTGCCTCTGCTAGGTACCCCAGAGGTGTTACTGACTCAGAGCCAACTTTTGTGCTAATTGTGTTTAAGGATTCTTGGACCACTTGAGTAATTACTCAAGTTTAGGTGTGGGAAGATTCATGATTATGAATTCTGGGTGAACAATTTTTTTCTCATCTTATCCCAAGATAAGTCAGGTTTTACTGTGGTCTCCCTATGCTGGTGAGTAGATGGCTGTTTTCTAGTTACCTTTTCTTAGAGGGGTACCCTTTGGTGGTCCTGGCATGGCATGGCATTCTTATTTCTTGTACCACACCTACAGACCCAGCTTTTTTTATCTTTGTCCTGTGTGTGAATGAAAATCTCAGTTTCTAGGTTTACTGGGACTGGTCTAGGGTGCCCAGCCTCTGCAGACGCTTTTACCTTTTTGGTTCACAGTTTTCTGGGTTCAGCCTCCAAAGATTTTCTGTTTTTTCCTCTGTGGTCAGCTGTGCCTTAAAACTTTCATTTGAAATATGTTCTTTAGGGGCACCTGGGTGGCTCAGTGGGTTAAAGCCTCTGCCTTCGCCTTAGGTCATGATCCCAGGGTCCTGGGATCGAGCCCTGCATCGGGCTCTCTGCTCAGCAGGGAGCCTGCTTCCCCCTCTCTCTCTGCTTGCCTCTCTGCCTACTTGTGATCTCTGTCTGTGAAGTAAATAAATAAAATCTTAAAAAAAAAAAAACAACCATGTTCTTTAGTATTTTCAAGTACTTGTTATTAGGAAAGTTTTCAGATAACCCAATCAGCCACATTTTCAGGAGCAGATGTCCCGTGCTTAAAATTTGAACCTGCAGAGATGGCCGCTTGTGAGGACTGGTTGTGCTTTGAGCAGTTAGAGGACTAGGTCTTCATTCCTAGAGGACAAGTAGGGAGTGAAAGGAGTTGGGAGGATGTGGGGAAGTGGGAAGGGCGTGGCAGGGAGGGGAGTTATAAGGGAACATTCTCTTTTCATAGGTCTTCATCTGAATCTGGACTCTGGCTGCCCAAACTGTGGTCCATGGACCAGCAATTTCATCATCACGTGGGAGCTTGTTAGAGATGCAGAAACCCAGGCCCTGCCCCAAACTTACTGAGAATCCGTATTTTATTTATTTATTTAAATTCAGTTAGCCAACACATAGTACATCATTAGTTTCCGATGTTGTGTTCAACAATTTATCAGTGGCTTTTAATAAAATCCCCAGGAGAGAAGTATCTTAAAAATTTGACTTATGGGACACCTGGGTAGCTCCATCAGTTAAATGTCTGCCTTCAGCTCAGGTCATGATCCCAGGGTCCTGGGATCAAGTCCTGCATCGACTCCTCGCTCAGTGGGGAGCCTGCTTCCCCCTCTGCCTGCCACCCCCCCTGCTTGTGTGCACAAACGCTCTCTCTGCCCCCCCAAAATAAATAAATAAAATTGACTTAAACTATCTCTGATAGTTTAAACTACCATAAAGTGACATAAACTACCATAAAGTGACTACTTCTTTGAGGTTAAGTACCTTCCTCCTGTCTTGTTGGCCACTTCTCTAGCTTAGTTCTCTTTTTCCAGTTAATTTTTTAAAAAAGATTTATTTGAGAGGGAGAGCGTGAGTGGGAGTGGCAGAGGGAAAGGGAGAGAGAATCTCAAGCAGACTCTGTGCTGAGCTGAACTTCACCCTGAGATCGCGATCTGAACCGAAGCCGAGTTGGATGCCCCACCGGCTGCGCCGCCCATGCATCCCCTTCTCCAGTTAATTTTTAAGCATTTCTCTCTCTCTCTCTCTCTTTTTTTCTTTTTTTTAAGATTTTATTTATTTATTTGACAGAGATCACAAGTAGGCAGAGAGGCAGGCAGAGAGAGGGGGAAGCAGGCTCCCCGCTGAGCAGAGATCCTGATGTGGGGCTCGATCCCAGGACCTTCGGATCATGACCTGAGCTGAAGGCAGAGGTTTTAACCCACTGAGCCACCCAGGCGCCCCAATTTTTAAGCATTTTTAAGCACTTTTCTGGAGTGGCTTTTGTACCTAAGTTACTTTTTTTAACTTATTTATTTTATTTTTTATGTTTTAAAAATACTCGAATTTTAAGTAATCTCTGCACTCAACATGCAGCTCACACTAAGGACCCTGAGATCAAGAGTTGCGCATTCCACCGCCTGAGCCAGCCGGGTGCCCCACGCTGAAGTTTTTGTTGTTCTGTTTTTCACACTGATGCTTTTGAGAACAGTTCCAGTTGGTGATAACATTGAGGGAGTGTTAATACGACATACTGGCATATTGAATATGACAGCAAGATCTTAACTGGAGAGCAGAGCCATTATGAAACTCTCAGGGCATTCGCTTTCTACTCAGCTTTTCGGGGCAGGGAACGGAGACGCTGAGGCATTCTGTGTGGGGAGCTTTAGACCCAGCTGACCTGGAGCGTTTGCTCCACACACAGACCATTCATAATTCCCAATATCCCCAAGTGCCAACATCCCATTTTGTCCCCAACCTCCCCCACACTTACTGTCTCTTGTCTTTTTGATGATGACCAATCTAACAGGTGTGAGGTCATGTCTCATTGTTTTGATTTGCATTTCTCTGATGACTGGTGACAGTACCTGTCGACCATTTGTACGTCTTTGGAAAAATGTCTGTTCAGGTCCTCAGCTCATTTTTTACCTCCATTGTTTTTGGGTTTTTTGCTTTCGAATTGCCTAAATTACTTCTATGTTTTGGATAGTAACCCTTTGTCACATAAATGGCTTGCAAATGTTTTTTTCCCACTCTGTAGGTTGCCTTTTCATTTTGTTGATTGTTTCTTTTGCTGTGCAGAATCTTACCAGTTCAATGTAGTCCCAATTGTTTACTTTTGCTTATTATTGCTCGTGCTTTTGCTGTCGTCTGCAGAAAACTGTTGCCAAGGCCATCGTCGAAGAGCTTTTTCCTAATTTTTTTTCTAGGAGTTTTACAGTTTTCAGGTCTTATGTTTAAGTTTTAAATCCATTTTGTGTTCAGGTTTAAGGGTCGTATAAAATTAAGAGACTCAAGAAACTCAACGAAATGCAGTATATTAACCTTGCTTGGATTCTGATGGGAACAAACTAACTGCAAAAAAGACATTTTGGGGGACAATTGAAGAAATTTGAGTATAATTTGGTTTCAGATGATAAGAGATTACTGTAATTTTGTTAAGTGTGATAATGGATTATGATTACCTTGAAAAAGGTGTCCTCATCAGTTAAAGATGCATTATGGAAGTATTCACGGTGGTGGGGGGAGTGGTAGATGTGTGGGATTTACTTTAAAATACCAGCAAACAAAGTGAGTGCAGGGGGGATTCGATGAAACAAGATTGGCCATGAGTGGATAACTGTCGAAAATAAAAGGTGGAGTCATAAGGGTGTATGACAATTTTCTCTTTAATGAATGCTTGAAATTTCCATAAAAATTTTTTTTTGAAAGCGTCTTAGATTCTTTCAGTCAAGAAGCAGTTCATCTAGAAATACAGTGTGTCATCAATGTGTACTTTTCTGAGAAAAAGACAATACTGTAGGTTCTTCTTCTCCTAGGTAGGATTTATTTTTGTTTTATTTGATTCTGATGGGTTCTGGGTTTTTCTGCTAAAGGCAGAGGGCAGCCTGGAAAAAAAAACAGGCAGATGTTGACGATGGAAACACTGAGAGTGGAATTAGGAATATGTTCAAAATATGAGATGTGTGTATATATATATATCCTCATACAACCCTACTCATAGCTATTTTACAGGCTTTTTTTCTCCCCAGGCCTTATTTTCCATGACAAATTCCTATAAGTCCAAAATGTCTATTTTACACTTTGTTGACAGCCAGAGTACTGCCGTGGTGGAAAGGACTTTAGAGTCAGACAGACCTGTGTTCAGATCCCAACCCTGTCGCCGATGAGCTGTAGTGATGGAGGGCAAACTTACCTAAACTCTCTGAACCTCGGTTCCTTTGGCTGTGAAGCGGGACTGATTCTTGTACCCACTGCGCAGAGTTGAGGTGAAGATTGAATGATCGCATTTCAGGTGTGGTGTGGTTTAAATCATATTCTTGGAATACCACAGAATCCTAACATGTGTTGGGTGCCTGGGTGGCTCAGTTGGTTAACTGACTGCCTTTGGCTCAGGTCATGGTCCCGGATTCCTGGGATGGAGACCTGCAACGGGCTCCCAGCTCCATGGGGAGTCTGCTTCTCACTTTGACCTTCTCCCCTCTTATCCTCTCTCTCACTCTGTCTCTCTCTGTCTCTCAAATAAATATATAAAATCTTAAAAAAAAAAAAAAAAAGAATCCTAGCACGTGTATGTATATGTTAGAAAAACCTCCAGAACATGGCCATGGGGACGCAAATGCCTGCTGTCTGCCCTAAAAACCCTTTCTTAATTGTGGCATGTAGCTTTCTGTGTCAGTATAAAGAACTCGCTTCTCTGAAGTGAATTTGAGCAGCATTCCTCTGTTTCTGGAGTTGACTACCGAGAAGTGCATTTCCAAGTATTTGTCTCACTTCCCTTTGGACTTGATTTATCTTCTTAACTTCTCCTTGGGGAAAAGAGTGAGATGGGAAAACCAAACTTAAGCATTATTTGATTGATCGAAGAAGGTACTGCTAGATTTCACCAGGGCTACACCAGTGAGCAGGACTCAGCCTGGGTTCTCAAGAAGAAAGAAGAGATGGTCGTGTGAACAGCAAGTTTTTAGAGTCAGAATTTTTCACTAGAATCTTGGCTTCTCCGCATTTCGGCAAGTCATCTCTCTTTACTTCTTTGAATCTCAGTTTTCTCAGTCATAAAGTGGAGGCCTCTGCTTCACTAGTTGTGTGGATCAAAGGAGACCATAGCATTGCTTTTGAATTTTGAAAGGCCACACATACATTCTAGAGAGTGTGTGTCAGCCTTCTCTGGGCATCCCAAGAGCATCAGAACAAGTTAGGAGCCGCCCCGGAATGTGCTCTAGACTCTTCTGGGACATTAGCTGGGTCTGAAACAGTCTAGCCCCCTTGTCTTATTCTTGATCTCCCTGTGCTGCTCCTGGGCCTAGTCAGGAAGGTGCACAGGGTGTGGTCCTTGGCCTATGTTGCAGGATCCCTCTAAGCCAGCAGAAAAGCCCTACTCAGCAAAGAGAAGGTGTCGGGGTAACAATCCCTGTTGTCACTCTGCACCTTCTTATAAGTCCTTATGGGATTACCAGGAAAGGCCAGCTAGTGTACTGGGTGTTGGAAATACAATATGAACAAACAGACATGGAGTTATTAAGTTGGGTGAGAAGTTGGCTGGGTGTTCTGTGTGTCTGATGTAGCACTGTCCAGTAGAAATTCCCGTCATGATGGAAATGTTTACCTGTGCTGCATAATTCAGTAGCCACTGGCCGTCCGTGAGTGTGGGGCTCTCGAAATGTGGCTTATGTGACTGAGGGACTGAATTTTAAATTTAATTTTAATGAATTTAAATTTAAATAGCCACAAGTGGCTGGTGGCTACCATATTGGACAATATTGGACAGTGCTGGAAATATTCTGAGAAGGTTAAAAGGACACCCAAGCAGGCCAGAGGCTTGATTTCCCTTCTTTAAAAAGCACTTGGAGACAGAAAAG
The DNA here is from genome assembly GCF_963455335.1 of Martes martes. Classification (NCBI taxonomy): domain Eukaryota; kingdom Metazoa; phylum Chordata; class Mammalia; order Carnivora; family Mustelidae; genus Martes; species Martes martes. The sequence continues at coordinate 7,469,470 of NC_137905.1, forward strand.
CGGGCTCTTAGCTCTGCTTCCCACTGCCTGCCACCTCTTCTCTGGTTTAGTTTCCTGGTCCGTAAAATGGGAACAGAGGGAGGATTGGATTAAATTTTTCCCCGTGTTAAATTTTGACTCTCTTATGATGTGCCTTTTATTTTTATAGTACATTAGTATCCTGTGGCCACTGCAGCAAAATGCCACAGACATAGTGGCTTAAAACAACAAAAATTGATTCTCTCAGTTTTGAAGGCCAGAATTCCAAAATTGGTTTCATTGGGCTGAAATGATGGTGTCGGCAGGATTGTGTCCCCCCCTGAAACTCTAGGGAAAAATCTATTCCTTGCCTCTACGAGCTTCTGGTGGCTCCTGACATTCTTTGGCTGGTGGCTGCATCCCTTCAGTCCCTGCCTTCGTGGCCACGTGGCCTCTTCTGATGGATCTCCCTATGCCTCCTTCTGGTAAGGGACCCTTGTGATGGCATGTAGGGCCCACCAGCTAATCCAGGATTAAAGTAGGAAATCAGGGCTTTCCCCATCTTGAGACCTTCAATTTAATTACGTCTGGAAAGACCCCTTTTCCAAATAATGTAACGTGTATAGGTCCCAGGTATTGGGACCTGATCTCTTTGGGGGCCATTCATTATTCAGCCTCCTATACATAGTAATATTTAGTGATAGTGGGTTTGCTTTAAACCTGTGTGATTCCATGTGTTAAATTTGCTGCCTGCCCACATGTTCTCCCAGGGAGAATTTTTCTCAGCTTTCTGAATAGGAAGTTGAGTTTGATTAAAAAAAAAAAAAGCCTTCCCTACTCCTACCTTGATTTGTTTATGCCAGAGCATTTTCACTAAAAAAATCAGTTAACTTACAAATGTGCCCCAGTCCCTACACTGCCACCATTGAGATACTCCCCACAGCGCCCCCAGTCTCCAAAACGTGTGGAAGGGGGCTTTGACTGGGATTTGAGTCAGGAAGATCGAGACAATTGCGTGTGCATTAAGAGGAGAGAGCATTTGTTGGATCAGCTGGGTAAGTGATGTTTCTCTCATAGCATACTCATAAATTGGAAAATATAAAGGATTGGCCCCGACACAGCCCCAGAACAGCTTGTTACTCTGATTTGGAATGTCATGTTTTAGTGTTACTTAATCAAATCTGAGAGCAGTGGTTGGGGAAGAAGACTTTGTAAATATTGCTCTGAAGCTTTCACATTTCAACAGAAAACAGATGCCAAGTGTTTTCGTTATTATCAATGTTCAAAGTTATTGGAATAAAGCACAGATCTACTCCTTCGTATACAGCAAAATGCCAGCAATGGCCTGGGGTAGGGGGAAGGTGGAGGATGGGGAGAGAAAAATGAATTTGTGAAGTTTGAATGAGGAATAAGTTGGCTGGAAGACCTGCATTTTTTGCAAATAGACCTTAAAGTGAAATATTTATCACCAGAGGGATATAAAAACACAATTATAATTTACTATGAGTCACAAACACTGTTGTTCAACCAGGGAAGAAAATGACTTGGAGGCAGAATAAACTTAATTCATCTGTGTCTTTTAAGAACAGGGTGTTCTCTTGGTCTGCTCATGTCCTTGGGTTAAATGGCTAAATGTCTATTTTGTTCTGCAAGGCAGTTATTGGCTTTATTACTGGCTATTTGGGGTTGCTTCAAATAATGAATAATAATACTAAAGTAATAATGTGTTAATATATTAAGTGCCAGGCCCTGTGCTTTGTGCCTTATGGAACAAATCTTTCATCGAACCCTCATGTTGTCCTATAGGATAAATATCATGATCCCCATTTTATAGATGAGGAAACAGGCTTGAAGAAGTTTGACACCTTACCCAAAGTCTCTCAGCTACTGGGCATCACAGCTGAAGTTTGAATCCTTTGCCTTCTGATCTAGAGCCCAGCGCTGGGTTACTTGCTCTCCCCTCTCCAAGTAAGGCGGGCTTAGGAACTCCTTTCACTTTTTCTGGAAAGCCCATGTAACTGCTCTGGCGAATTTTGCTGTGTGGTGTCCATTCATGGTCATTGTCATATGGTGGTGAGGGTACTGTGGTGCGGGGGAATTGATGTTCGTATGGCTGCTTTGTAATGTCAGAGCCTATATGCTCTTTCTTTCTTTCTTTCCTTTCTTGCTTTCCTGTGACTGTGTCTTTCGACTCCCTCATAATTCTTAGTGGAAGAAGAGATAGGATTGCATAGCTTTCTGGGGATAGAGAACAAAATCTTTTCCCCACATCTAAAGACTATTTCACTTACTTCCTGGCCAAGAGGATATTTCCCCTTCAGATTCCTAGTCAGTTTCTGATGGATGAGTTAACACTCTGGTTGTCAGCGTGTGCTTGGAGCGGGCACTTGAGTTCTGTGAGCTGGTACCATACAAGACTGCATTCACCCCTTCTTTCTCTCAAGCTTCCACCATGTGCCAGGCTCCCCTGGGGAGACACTTGTGAACGTGGCAGGCCTCATCCTCAGCCTCCCAGAGCCCATGGCATTTTCACTGGGGGTAGTACTGGCATTTTAGGTCAGAGAGTTCCTTGCTGTGTAGCTCTGACATGTTCATTTTGGGCATCCTTGGCCCTGACCCACTAAATTCCCAAGCAGGGGGATAGCTGAAAATGCCGCCACACATTTCCATGTGTCTCCAGAGGGCGCTGCAGCCCCTGGTTGAGAGCCACTGCTGGGGAAGCTGGATTCGGACCAAACAAGAAGTTTGGATGCAGTCCCCACTGTCTTGGGTGTGGTGCACATTTGTCTTTTTCTAGGAATTTGGCCCAGACTAAATTAGGACAGTAGAAGGAGGTATTTGAAAGAGGGAAAACCAAATCCATTTATGAGCTCAGAAATTTGTTGATATGCTCCCCACCAAGATGGGACCAGGAAAGCTGCTTTTCTTCTTTTTCATCCCTTCTTCCCTCCTCCCCCATCCACTTCCCAACCCCCATCTCCAGTAAGGGGTAGACAGGATGGACCTGAACAACTGAACCTAAGCCAGAGCCTGAGGGAGGCCCTGGCTAGGAGGCTTAGTGTGGGTGAAGGTACCCAGAGCCCCATGGGAGAAGGAGAGAAGAGAGGAGGACTCCTGACTGATAGATAACTTGAGGGCAAAGGTAGAGACATCTTTTCTCCACACTCCAGATCCCATGAGTGTGCTGAGTCAGCTAACAGTAGGATTTTCCCAGGAACTAGACTATACCCTCCCTCCCTTCTTACTGTTAACAGCACAGCAAAGGGTTTATGCAGAGAAGAGTGAGGCTGGGAATCTGCCCTAAAAAAAGCTCAGCATCTGCCCCATCCCTTTGTCACAAAACCTACTGAGTGCTAAGCATTGTCTGGGGTCTGGGAGTGAATGGAGTAAACACAGTGGTTGGTTGCCCATCCGTGTAGAGTTTGGAGACTAGCAAGAATGGCAGACCATTTAAAGAAATTTAGCAGACTCACAAATTTTAAAGTAAGGCTCTGCATGTGTTGGCAAGGATATAGAGGGCAAAACTCTCATCCCTAGCTGGTGGGATAGAATGTGGTATAGTCTATATTGAGAACAGTGAAAGTTAATGATTTACACACCTTATAACTCAGTGATGCTACTTCTATTCTATCCCCAAAAGAAACTCTCCCAGGAATACAGAGTCACATACTGAGAATGTTCACAGCAGCTTTCTTTGTAGTAGTTAAAGGAAAAACCGTCAACCTAAACGTTCGCGGCCAGGAGAATTAATCCATTCATTGGAATGCATCCATGAAAATGTGAGAACTGGAACCTCACATATTCCTGTAGGCGTGACTCACAAATGGCGATGATGATCTGTAAAAGCGAGTTGCAGAATAGTATGTACACATCCCATTTATATTAAGTTTAAAAACATACAAGAGGGTGAAACATATTGCTTAGGCATACAAACGTATAAAAACAGAATGAGATCCATGGGAATGACAAACCCTAAATTTACAATGGCAGGTAACTCTACAGAGGAGGAAGGGATGGGATTGTGCCGGAGGATGCAGAGATGGTCAACCGTAGCTGTGTTTTGTATTTTAAAGTAGACGGGATGGCGGGCATGTTGGTATTATTGCACCATCGTTTATATACAATGCCTACCCATCAGTGTTCCCTTCCCTGTCTTTCCTCCCGGACCTCCATCTTGGTTAGGTATCTACTCCCCATTTATGCATTCTGGGGAGACCGTGGGGAACCTGATCCCCCCCCCCGCAGGGTGCAGGGCCTCATTAGTTTGACGATGACCCATCATTCTTATGATTGGTTCAAAAAAGGGGGAGGGGGGCATGTGGTCTAGTTCTGGCCAATGAACTTGGAGAGATTTGCTCAAGTCATCTGGAAAGTACCTTCTCTAAGGAGAGAGCTACAGAAAGTATCTCTCTGTCTCTGTCTTCTCATTCTCTGACTCTCTTCCTGGACCTAGAAGAGGAAGCATGGAGCCCTGCTTGCCTAGGACAGCCTTCTTCCCACAGTGAGGGGAACGCCCTTGGGGAGTAACCAGTGCTGTAAATGGCAGAGTAGAGTGATAATTAAATCTGTCATCTTGATCACCCTGGCTCTGAAGTCCATCCCAGCTCTGCTCCTCCAGAATGTGAGCCAGTACGCGTTGAGGTTTAAGCCACTTGGGTTTGGGTTCTCCATCATCCTGCCGTTGAAAGCATTCTCACTGACCACCTCGGTTGCTGTGGAAGCGCACAATAATCACGTCCTAATCAGCAGAAAAATGAGGTGTTGCTGAATTTCTCAATTTTCAGTTTTTCCCCTGTTTTGACTTAAACATTTGTAGTCTGCTCTGATGGTTGACTATCGGTAGTAGAAAGTGTTAGCCATCGAAGAAACCCATCAACAAGAAGGAAACCGAATGTTAATGGACAAGATCTTGAAAAGTCCGGTGTGGTTAGTGTGTCAAATTGCTTTTTTTCTGCGAATATGTATATTAGTGTCCTGTGTCCACTGTAACAACTTACTACAAACTAGGTGTCTTAAAACAGCAACAGTTTAGTCTCCAGAGGTGTGAAATCAAGGTTTCAGCAGGGCAGTGCTCCCTCCAAAGGCTCCAGAGGGGATTATCTTCCTAAAAAGTGGTTCCTAATTCATAAAAATAGGAATAAATAGACCAGTATTCACTGGTGTTCTGCAGAAAGCATTCAGTCTTCTCTTTCCCAAGTTGGATAACTGCTTAGTTAATGGTTGAGAGATTTTTTTCCCCAAGATTTTTATTTATTTATTTGACAGGCAGAGAGGCAGGTAGAGAGAGAGAGGGGGAAGCAGGCTCCCCGCTGAGCAGAGAGCCCAATGCAGGGCTCGATCCCAGGACCCTGAGATCATGACCTGAGCCGACAGCAGAGGCTTAACCCACTGAGCCACCCAGGCACCCCTGATTGACAGATTTTTAAAGAAGATTTTAACAGAGGAGGAGCACCCGTCTGGCTTAGTTTGTAGAACATATAACTCAATATTGGGGTTGTGAGTTTGAGCCCCATGTTTGGTATAGAGATTACTTAAAACTAAAAAAAAAGTCTTAAAAAGATTTTAACAGGAAATAAAGTTGTATGATATTAATGTTGGAAAACATTTTCTTGACAGTGTAAGTTCCTGGATCCTTGGGAGAGAGGCAGTGTTCAGCCTCAGATATATCCCAGGACAAATGTGGACAAAGAGGCCCAGCACCAGATGTGGGTTTGCCAGAAAAGGAAAGTATGAATGAAATTAGCGGAGAGCAGATGGGTGTGAGAAGGGAAAAACCAGTCACGTTATGAGGCCATTTAATCTCCTCTGAGAGGTGGTGGATAGATCCCAGGAAGACAGCTGCAGACGCTGGAAAGGAAAGAAAGGACACCAGACTTGGACTCAGAGAGACCCACTCATGTTTCTGATGTGTTCCCATATGATCCCCGGATCTGTTTTATCTCCCCTCCATTTGAGGAAAATTGCATTTCCTGACCCAAGTTTATGTCATAAAAAATGGGGGTGACGATGCATGCCTCTCAGGGTTGTTAGGCAGATGAGTCCAGGGAACCTCATCCATGTGAGAGCTCGGTTCATGTCTGTTGAATGAGAATCTAAACTAGGAATGTCTTCAGTGAGTGGCTAGTTGGGGCCACCTATGGTGGGTATTACCATAATTCTTCAGATTCACTAGTTCCTACAAGGTTTTGATTAGAAATGGAAAGGCCAAAGTAAACACACTGGACTTCACTTTCTAGCCACAGTGGAGTAACGGTACAGATTAACCCTCTCACCACAAACAACAAGGCCTGACAAACTATGTGCGGCAACTTTGGTCAGCCAGTGGACAATAGGTGTAGCAAGACTGATCCCTGAGAGGTGGGAAACTTGAATCGAGCCCTGTAATCGTTCAGCTCCCTGCTTGGGGATGGTGTTCTAACTGTGGCAACAGGAACTGGAATTCGAGCAGAACACCATGGTCCCACTGACTGCAGGAGGCATAGGTCAGAGTTGAGGGCAACTGAAGAAGCTAGAATCCATGGGGCGGGCGGGGGGGGGGAGCTGTGTGTGGTGGTCCCCTCTGAGTCTGGCTGAGAGACATGTGCAAACAAGACTACCGGAGGTTCACCAGAGAGCGGCTGCTCCAGGTCAGAGAGGAGAGGATATGTACTAGAGGACCAGCAGTGCTGGTCTGGGGCTCATTGCATTTTCAGTCCTGCCAGAGTGGAGAGAGCTAATTGATGGCCTGTTAATGGCTCCTTAATGGCATCTGGCTGAGGTGCTAGGAAGGTTGTGCCTTAGGAGGAAGGACTGTCCTAGAGCAGGGTTTCTCAACCTTGGTTCTATTGCTGTTTTGGACAAGAGAGTTCTTTGTTGGGGGTGGGGGGGGGAGGGGAGCAGTGGGGAGACTGCCCTGTGCATTGTAGGATAGCTAGCATCCTGGCCTCCAGCTGCCGGATACGAGAGTGCCACACCACCGACTTGTGAAAGCCAATTGTCAAATGTCCTCTTGAGGCAGATTCATCCCAGTTAAGAGCTACTGCCCTTGGGTAAAACCCAATTTGTACCTCCCCTAACAGGACCCAAAACAAAGTCATGATACGATGTGCAGTAGACAGGTCTCTGGTTGTCTCAGTTGGTTAAGCATCTGCTGTTGGCTCAGGTCGTGATCTCAGGGTCCTGAGATCGAGCTCCACATCAGGCTCCCTGCCCAGTAGGGAACCTGCTTCTCCTTCTCCCTCTGCCCTTCCCCCCAACTTGTGCACTCTCTCTCTCATTCTCTCTCAAATAGATAAATAAAAATTCTAAAAAAAATAAGATTTGCAGTAGAGGCAGAATTTTGCATGCTCATGGTTGAGTCCTACCAATTGCATGCTCATGGTTGAGTCCTACCAATTGGGAAGCACTGGGCTTTCCACAGATATGCACTAACAGCTCCTAAAACTAAACCTACACCAGTTCAAGATGATCCACCAGGAACTGAACCGTGGAAACAATGCCTTTGAGGAGAAGATAACAAAATCCAGATGTGTCGACAGTCTTATGTACTCTATGCGCAGATTAATCACGACACCCAGTATTTAGTCAAGAGATGCTAGTGTACAAGCAAACAGGAAAATGTACTGTTTAGTCAAGAGAAAAAGCAGGCTTGGTCCAGATGTTGGGCCTAGAAAAGGAAAACTCTAGGGCAGCTATTATAAATGCATTCTGAGAACTAAAGGAGTGAACAGGTGATCTGTGCTAAGAAGTGAAGAACACAAGAGCAAATGGAAATTCTAGCAGAGGAAGTGAGAAGTGAAATGAATGCTACCTGAACGTTCTTAGTTCAGAAGGCATGATCCAGGAACTGGACGGCAGATGAGTAATTGTCGTCCGATCTGAAGAACAGGGAGTGAAAAGATGTCCAAAAGTGAACTCAACCTCAGGGGCTTGTGGGACAACATCTGGTGGTCTTTTGTGTGTGTCCGTAGAGTCCCAGAACCAGAAGGAGGCTGAGAGAACTCACCTGCGGCAGACCTATACTATAAGAAATGCTAACGGGTATCATTCAGGCATAAGGGAAATGATACTGAAATGTAAAAACCAACCCAGGGACCCCATCATATTAAAGCAACAACAACAAAACATTTCATGATCAAGGCAAAAAATATTCCAAGCTTCGTCCCCCAATAATATTCAAGGGAATCAAAGTCACAGTCCACAGCGATACACCCCTAAATCTGTCCAGTGATTTTAAAATATGTCCACAAATTCGTCTGTGTTCCCCCCTTCCAAAAAATGGAGGCCAGTTCCCTTCCCCTTGAGAGTGCGCTGGACTTGGTGGCTCGCCCCTAGTGGACAGAATAGAGTGGAAGTGACGGTGGGGGATTTCCAGGGCTGGGTCATGTCCCTCCCGTTCCCTCAGCTGGCCCACTTGCCCTGGGGAAGGCGGCTGCCACATTGCAAAGACACCCTAGCAGCCCTCTGGGGAGCCCTTGTGGTGAGGAGCGAGGCCTCCTGCCCACAGCCACGTGAGGGGAGCTTCTCGTCGTCTCATCTTGAGGTGACTTTAGCCCCGCCCGGTGTGGTAACTGCACCCTCATGAGAAGCCTTGAGCCAGAATAACTCAGTCTCCCCAGTTCCTGACCCGCAGAAACCATGAGATGATACATCTGTATTGCTATGAGCTGCTGAATTTGGGGAAAATTTAGGCAGCAATAGAGAGCTAATTCATCCCCTTTTCTTGGCGCATCTTGGTTAGCCACTCTCTCACGCTATCCAAACAGCCCCAGAGTCATCCCAATTTTTGTTTTCCTCTCTTCAAAACTTTCACGGATCCCTCACTGTTCAGGCCCTCTTCTCTCCTTTCCTTCTACTTTCTTTCTCTCTCTTCTCGTTTATTGTTTGCTTATTTTTATTTAGCGTTTTCCACGGCAAATCCCTATCCCCATTTCTTTTGTTCTTCCCCTGCTAATTAGCTGATTTTCCCCTAAGTGGGGAAGACCCCTAAGTGGAGGTGATCTGGGAGATGGGGCAGAAGGAGGAAATGGTGAGCAGGTAGCACCAGCTTTTCTTACACATATGTCCATCCTTTTGTCTCTATTACATTAGTTATTTCTATCTGAATTCTGTTATTTGCCTACTGTCTGTCAGGTGCAATGCTAGGAGTTTTAGATGTGTGTATTTAATTCCCAAAACACATCCCAATGAAGTAGATGCTATTACTGTCCCATTTTTCAAGGAGAAAACTGAGGCACAGAGATTAAACGACTTGCCAAGCATTGCAGAGCGGTCACGCAACAGGGCCGGGATTTGAAGGTTTGTGTAACTCGGAAGCCCAGCGCTGAGGTCTCTGTGCACGTTGCACCACACTGGGCTCAAATCAGCTCAAACTCATTGTTAACATCCATAAAATCCCAGGGCTGACTGTCTCACACACTCAGTGCGAACTAAGACATTTTAAGCCCCTGTGACCTAACTTCCTGCCTTGGGCCAGAAAGGAACCCAGGATGTCCAACTCATACTGAACTCCTGGTGGCCTTTCTCTTTCTTCAACCTCAAGTGGGATGTGAGCAGAAAATTCCTGGAACATCTAGGTTGGGGACGGACACACACACACACACACACACACACACACCCTTCCCAAGGAAAAACTTCCTGACCACTACTTTTCCATTTGTTAGTCATTACCGTAGGTGGCATTTGCCCCACGGGATTGAAATTACACACCCTTGGTGCATCACCTGACATTCGAACCTTCCTCCACACCGTGAGGTTTGGCATTGGAGGCAGTTACCTCTGCTGTCCGTACTCCCATTAGTCTTCAGGAAGGGCTCATGTCTTTAAAAAAAAAAAAAAAAAGATTGCTTATTTTTTATAATTAAGAAAGTAGCACAAAGACTATAGACGGGAAAAGTTCTCAAAACCCAAGGCCCAGAGACAATGATTATCCTTATGGCACACTTACAGGCTTTCCGTTGGGCCACTGTATTCTGGTCTTTGGTGAGTTCTCTCTTTGGGTACCAGATATTGAAAGCTTCAGCTCTCAGGATTTTCTGTTTTTGCCACTGAAACCTGGCCTGTCTGCCGCTGGGTCTCTGTCCTTGTCCAAGTCACAAGTCTCATCGCTTTGTGTCCTCTTCCCGACAGCCCTGCTGGAGGGTTCCCTCTGATGAAAGGTGGATTTGTCATATGTTCTGTTGTTCCAGCCCATGCTTGTTTCTTGGTCTAATTGATTGTGTTATTGTTCACAGCCCTCTTCTTCCTCCCTCCCAGGGTTCTGTATATCCATACCGTTTGCCACATGATTTCTAGGAGCGGTTCCAGTGAGCGGAATATATTTCTCCCAGGAGTTATGCCAGTAGGCGGAATATATTGTCAGGCTTGGCCATGGGACTTGTTTGGCCAGTGTGATGTGAGGGGACGTGACTTTATGCCACATCGAAGCAGAAGCTTTTTAAGATATTGCATAGTTTGGGTTGGCCTCTTGCCTTCCTGCCTTCCGCAGTGTGACGGGCATGTCCCTGATGGCAGCTGCTCCTTCAGCCTGAGCCCTGGAGTGAGAAGACAAATGGAGCAGAGTGGGGCAGAGATGCGGCAGAGTGCAAGAAGTAAACCTTGTTGTGGGAAGCCACGGAGAGTTTTGGGGTCTTTTGCGGCAGCAGAACACTGGCTAATACATTGGTTCTCCAGGTAAGCTAGGAAGTGTCCATCTTCTGGGGCAAACTTTCTTCGTTTGAAGCATCTAAATTACTTCCAGCTCCCTCCCCAGACTGAGGCATGACATCACTCTGCTTTCACTGATGGGGGTCAAATGCTGGCACGCACTTTCATCATGTTGATGGAAAGAAATGCAACATGGTGGCTGAGTTGGAGCCCTGCCTCCCTGGTTCTGCTCTGTCTCTCACCTCTGTGTGATCTTGCCAATCTGCTTAACCACTTGGTTCCTCTATGTGGCTCATTTCATTAAAACGAATAGCACCTACTTTAGAGTTTTGATGTGAAGAACCATGCAGTGAAAGGTGGCTGTGAAGCTTGTTGTTACAACACTTCCTGTTCACTGACTCTGTCCAGGCTGTTATGAGAGAAGTTCACAGAATGCAAAGAACTTACGGAACTGGAACCGGGCCTCCAGCAGCTGGGGCTCCTGCTACCTGTCTCTCATCTCTTCTGTTTTCTGACTGATGTTATTCTCTCCTCTTAAAGATTAGTTTTCTCCAGAATTCAAGAGGCAAAGGGACTTCCGTGCTGTTTCCATTTACATAGTCCAGAGAAGATGGCACAGACTCGGGTCATGTTTCCGTCCCTAAATCAGCCTTTCTGTCCAGAGCATGTCCCGGGTAGCTCTGTGCCTGGGTTCACATTCCCTGTGGCTTGGGGCAATGGCAGGGGTCCACTGGTAGAAGCAAGTCACGGGTAGTGGTCGGAGGGATCAAGACGGTAGCACCACAAGTGAAGTTACCACAAAGACCAGTGTGTGGTTACCAGCACTTGGACGTGGTTTGTGGTGGTGGTTGGCAGCATGGAAAAGACATGTCTTGGACGTCAGGGAGCTGTGTGACCCTGTGGAAATTTCTTAACCTCTGTAAACCTTGATCTTATATAAAAATGGGGATGATAATTTCTGTCTCGCGTTTGTTATGATTAAGTGAGATAACATTTAGGAAAGTGCCTGGAACATCTGCTCAACAGATACTAGTAACTACTCCCCAGGTCCTGCTGGGGACCCTCAGATAATGTGGCTCTCCCCACCCCCAATGTCCCCATTTCCTACTTCGCAGTGAGAAACACAGCTCTCAGGTGGAGCCAAGGGCCCCCATCAGTGGCTCACTGCGTTCTGTCCCTGGAGGGAAACTACGTGGGACAGCAGATCATCAGAGAGCATCCTGAGAATGAGACTGGAGTATACAGAAGAATTTGGTGTTTCTTTCAAAAATTTTATTTATTTGCGGAAAAAAAGGTTTTATTTATTTCACAGAGAGAGTGAGAGCACAAGCAAGGGGAGCTGCAGGCAGAGGGAGAGGAACAAGCAAGATCCCTGCTGAACAGAGACCTCAATGCGGGGCTCGATCCCAGAACCCTGGGATCATGACCTGCACCAAAGGCAGATGATTAACCAACTGAGCCACCCAGGCGCCCCCGAGAGAATCTGGTGGTTTTAAGAAGAGTTTCTCTGTTAGAATGCCTGAAATACTTTCTCTTACTACATTAGCAATCTGTTATTTACTTGGTATGATGAACCCCCCATGAGAATCCAAATGAGACTATGGATGTTCTTCCCCGAAAGATGTACAATTGTACATACAATTTCAGGAGGTTTACAAGACTCCAGGAAGCCCAGCCATGGGACCCCCCCCCCCGACCTGGTGCAGAACCCCTGCACCACATGGGGAATCTTGCCAAGGGAGCTCTGATACCTGTTAACCTGTATGACGCTTGGATGGGTACTGCCAACTCTTCCTCGTCAACCCTACTTTGGCCAGGCACGCATGTCTAACCCACGCTGAGAAGCATTTTTTTTTTAAATTTATTTATTTGTTAGAGCGCGAGTGAGTACAGGCAGACAGAGTGGTAGGCAGAGGCAGAGGGAGAAGCAGGCTCCCCGCCGAGCAAGGAGCCCGATGTGGGACTCGATCCCAGGATGCTGGGATCATGACCTGAGCCGAAGGCAGCCGCTTAACCAACTGAGCCACCCAGGCATCCCATGAGAAGCATTTTCAATGTCAGGTAACTGAGACTCTAGCCACAACATCGCCCTCAATAAGTCTTTTTCAACTAGGTTGCAGTCAAGTCTTGCCAGCCCCAGGGCCATTCTGCCTCTTCGAGTTGATCCCATACTTCTATCTTGTGGATTTTGAAGTTTATCTCCCAATGGATATTCTTATTTTAGTGTTCTTTGGGGCTATCAGGACCCTTCCGCTTGTGGTAGCTGGAAAATCCATGTTTAAAATGGCTTAGGCAAAAAGAGGGAATGGCTTACACAGCTGTTCAAGAGTCATGTCTGACTTCAGGCACAGCTGCATCTAGGGGCTCCGGTGTCAGCGGGGAGACGTAGTCTCTTGGGCAAACTGTCTTCCTTTGTGTCAGCTCCCTTCCCAGGCAGTGTTTTCTGCGTAGCAGTAGCGTGGCTGCCAGCAGTTTCAGGCTTACGTCCTAGTCACTCTCAGAAATGTAAACCAGCTTCCCACAGTCCGCCTGGGAAAAAAGCAAATGCGAGACTTATCTATCTCCTTTCCCCATCTCCAACCAGAATGTACTCATTCCCTCATCCTACTCTGTTTGAGATGATGTGGTCGTTAGAGGGGCCAGAGTGAGAGAGGACTTGCAGGATAAATGCAGTGCAGTTTAGCATGTGGCTGGAGTGGACCTGGGGAGCAGTGTAAGTGCAAAAAAGCGAAGAATGTCCTGGAATCAGTGAAAACTTTCATATGGCTGGAGGAAGGTGCTTGGGTAGGAGTGTTGAGAGATGAGAAGAAATGGGACAGCGTGGCAAGGGATACAAGACCTTGTTTACCATGATAAGGAGCCTGGGCTCTTGGAGAAGCAAAGGGCAGGGTCTCGCAGAGCTTCAAGCTCCTGACACAACCTCGTGGAAGATTTCAGAAAAATCGCCCTGACTGCAGAGTGAAAGATGAGTTGGAGGAGGAGGGCCCCAACCTAGGAGTCATCTTCCTGGAGAAGCTGTTGCCATCTTCCAAGAGGCAAAGGGTGGAGGCCTGAACTGAGGCAGATGAAGGAAGAATGGGTTTCCAAGCTTTTAGGAGGCAGAGTTGACAGAGCTGGAGACCAGAGGACGGGGGATGAGGTAGGAAGGGTCTAGGGTAATCCCCAGGCCTCTCCACTAGGAAACTAGAAGGATGGTGGTGGCCTGCACGGAGACAGGGAACGTGGGAGAAGTGCAGGTGGAGGGGTGACAGGGAGACGCGTTTACTCCTAAACCCGTTAGTGCCCTTGGGTCATCAGGTTGCAGCCGTCCAGCTGTTAGCTGGGGTCCTGCATCTAGAGCTCTGCGTGGGCAGACATGAAGGTTGTGGGTGGCGAGTGGTGGTGGGAGCATTGAGAATCTAGATGGGGCATCACCAGCACAAGGAAAATGCCCTGCCGTTGCTATAATTTTATGTTTTTATTAGTGTTTTCTTCTGTCTCTGTGTCTTCCCACTGTGATTCCAAGTCCTGGTGGGGAGGGTGAGTCCTCTTGGCCACGTCGGGTCATGTACTTACACTTGATGTGGGGAGGGCAGAAGACTTCGATTTTCAGCTACTCACGATGGCACAGGGCAGGTGAGTTAGTTTCCCCAGAAGAAAACAAGATGATATTAAGCATAAAGAGGGGGGAATGGATGCCATAGGACCCCCAAAATGACAAATGTCCATTTATAACTCCACCACTTACTTCAACCCGTTTTCCTCCTGGCGATTGCTGCCGAGATGCTAAGAGTTACTCCCCCTAAAGCGCTGACACCCTCATTGGCCTCGTGGTAGTTTATTATTTTTTATACCAATGATCCAAAACAGTTCTGTAGGTAGTGGGCACAGGGCCAAAGTAGTTCGTAGGAAATATTTCAGAAAGGACACATTTCCTCAAGCACTTGGTTACTTATACTCTCAGGGCACAAGTGACGATGACATAGACCACTCCTGTCCGGTGCGAACCAGCACCTGAGGCCATCAGTTGTCCTCCCTACAAAGCACTTCTAATGAGTGGATGAACTCACATTTTATAGGGAGCCCTTGACATGTGTCCTGGTCAGCCCAGGTGGTCACGACCACCTTCTTCACCTTCTTTATTTACTCCTCACGCCGACCCTGGGATGTAAATGGCATTTTCTGCATCTTAAAAACAAGAAGGATGAGAGCTGGAGGGGAGGCATCAGGTGACTTGCCCAAAGACATCGGGTGGAAGGTGGCAGAGCTGAGCTGACACCCTGAGCCTGTCATTCTGCAAGTTCTGGGCAGGTGCTGGGAGGCCAGATGGAGCAGGAGGAACTCTATGCGAGTCACCATGTGGGGCTCCTGGTGGCCTGGAGTGGGGGGACACCAGCCAGAGGCGAGGGTCCCAGAGCACGGGGCTCTAGTCCTCTTCCAGGGAGAAGGGCCCCTTCTCTCTGGCCGGAGATCCCACGGAGCAACTCGGGTTTAATAGACAAGCCGGCTGATCTCTTCCAACAAGGCTGGCCGCACTGTCCGCGTGGGGATCCCCCCTTCCCGGGGATGCCGGCGGGGGGTGAACCTGACAGCTGCGGGCGCGGAGGAGGAGGAGGCCGCGGCCGGTCCAGGTTGGCCTCCTCCGGAGCCCGTGCGTGTCTCCGAGGCTCCGGACTGTCTCAGCAGGAGTTCTGGACACAAACGGATAGGCTGGAGGAAAGTAGGTCAGCCTGGGACCGGGCTGTGCTTGCTGCCGGCGCTGGCGCCTCCCGCCTCCCGCGCTGCGCTGGGCTCCTCCTCCCCGAGCACCGCCCGCTCCTCTCCCAGCGCTTCGCTCTTCTCTTTGGGAGGTGGGGGGCACCCTGTCCACCTGACGCCCTGCCCCTCCCTCTCTCCTCCTGCACCACCTCGCACGTTCACTTCCGCTGTCCCTGCTTCTTAATACAACCCATCTAGAGTCTTTCTGAACAGGTAACTTGCTTGTTCTAAACGGATCAAAAGATGCACAGAAGTTGACTCAGGAGCAAAGGAAAAATCCCACCGCTCAGAAGTAACCATCGCGACACTGGGTGAACAACAAACTGTTCTAGATATATTTTTATGAGTTTAAAAAAAAAATTTCTTTTAAGAGGAATGAAAGGAGGTGAGGGAGGGACAGAGGTGGGGCGGGGAGAGAATGAAGATTAAGTGACTGGAGATTTTATTTATTATTTTATTTTATCTTATTTTGAAAGAGCACATAGGAACAGGGGGAGAGGGAAAAGGAGACAGAAAATCCCAAACAGGCTCATCACTCAGTGGGAGCCAGACATAGGGTTTGATCACACCACTCCATGACCAGATCTGAAATCAAGAGTCCTACACTTAACTTGACTGAGCCACCCAGGCACCCCTATTTATTTATTTATTTATTTATATTTTTTTATCGAGTGGTTGGAGATTTTAAAAAGATACATGTTCCGGTTTTTAGCCAGTATAATTACTCTTGCTGAGAAAGATGAGACTATTAGCATGTATGAGTTTCCTCCTATCACTTCTTTTGTTTCTTGATTTTTAAAAGTTACACTATTTTTAATTTTCCAGGTTTATAACATTCACATTCAGTTATTTAAATATATTTTCCCATAGTTCTTTACTCTTGGTTCTCTAGTGAAATAGATTCAGTGCTCATGATCACAAGTCTTTTGCATCCCTGAATTATTTATTTAAGGTCATCTCTCAGTTGTCTGGATTTCCATGGAGGTCGTTGTTTTCAGAATGATTTATAAGTCCTGTATTCCTTGAGCAGCATCCTGAACTGGATATAACATTCTCAAGATATACTTTCTTCCATTTAGAACCTTGTAGACATTATTCCATTGTCTCCTGGCATTGAATCCTGCAATGGACCTGTCTGAGGATAGCTAGGAGTTTTTTTCTTCCTTTTAGGAAGTGTTGTTTTTGTTCCTGGATATGGGAGGAATTCTTTCTGATTCTATATAATCCCAGCTTAACTGGGATATATTTGGTATTGAGCATTATCAACAAAATTTTCCTGCATTAGAGTGTGCCTTTTAGAGCTGAAAAGTCATTATTTTTTTTATACCAGGACAGTTTTTTGATACTATATCTGTAAGTACATCTTCCTAAATCTTTTTTGGATTAACAGTTTAACATCCATATGTTGGAGAATTTTTGTCTTCCATATCTGTTAGCTTCTCTCAAACAGTTTTAAGATGTTTGTCATTATAATTGTAATGCAAGACTTTTGTTTCACTAATTCAGTTTCCACACAAGATCAGTTCCTTGCTTGCTGTCTTGAATTATTTAGTGTTCCATAAACTGTTGTTTTGGTTCTCAGTTTGTTTCCTTAGTTCTTAAAACTCCATTCAGAAAAATCTCATTCTATTGTTTTTATTCCCATGTTTGGAGCTCTCACTTTTCTTTTCTATTTATTTATTTATTTATTTGAGAGAGAGAGATCATGAGTTGGGGGGAAGGGTAGAGGAAGAAGCAGACTCCCCAGGGAGCAGGGAGCCTGATGTGGGACTTGATCCCAGCACTCTGGGATCATGACCTGAGCTGAAGGCAGACAGTTAACCCACTGAGCCAACCAGGTGCCCCTGGAACTGTTGCTTTATTGAGATTTATGTTCTTAATTGTTGCTGATATGAAGTAGCAATAAGGGATTTCCTCCTCTCTTTTGAGTCATGTTTTCTTCTTGCTCAAGTTCTTTGTTTTATATTTACATGTTCCTTCCTCCCTCCCTCCCTTCTTCCTTCCTCCTTTTTTTTTTTTTTTTAAATTCAGTAAGTCTGCATAGTTTCTGTGACATTTCTTTCCATCTTTCTTATGCTTGGGCACGTCTGCATAGAATGTCTGCAAACATTCTATTTGCAATTATATAGTGTGGATGACTTCTTGACTCTCTTCCTACCCTATCTGAAACCAGATTGTTTCCTCTCCAAGCTCTATTTCAAGGGCCAAGTATTTTGTATTCCATCCACTTATCTGTGACCTGGGGGAACGGTGGAGGGAGACAGAGAGAACTAAGGAAAAGGACTAGGTTGCTTTATCCTGCAAGGGCAAAAATGCTGTCTGTTACAGTTGGCTGGGCTCTATTCCCTCTTCTAAATTATACCAAATATCCTGGATCAAGGTTCACCCCACTCAGTGGGATGGGGAGGTGTTGTACCTGTGTAACAACCTATTTAGCCAGAGCTATGCCATCCAGTTAAACAGTGATTTTGTCGTTTATGCAGTAAAACTTAAACTGACCTTGGCACCCCCCCCCCCAGGGGACTTACTTAAAAGCAAGTCCAGGAAACCAGTCCCAGGTAACAGAGCCCAAATACAAGGGCGGGTCGGGCCAGGGGGAGACATCCAATCGGTGGGGCACACATACTGTCTCCCTAGCTACCAAGGAGAGTGGGCCCCGCCTTTTGGGCGCCAGTTCTGACCAAGGTGATATGCTAGTTCAAATAGCTACTATGGGGTGAATTGTAGTTCAATTGGCCACCCGTGTGTGACCTAGCATGACTATGCAGCTTTCTCTCTGTGTTACAATCTCATTGGCCACCTCTGTGTGGCCAGTCCCAACCACATGTCCTTTGCTCTATAAAAGTTAGTCTGTGAGACAGGGAGGGGTCTCCCTCTCTGTAAAAGGCGGCCCCGACCGGTTGGTTTGATTCTCGATGCTTGGCTCGAAATAAAGCTTTGCTTGACCTTCCCTTTGTCTCGCTCCTTTGATTACGGACCTAACGCCTGTGGTCTCCCTGTTTCTTTCCAGCAGTCCTTTCCCCTATTTCTGTATCAGAAGAGAAAAGTGTAAGAGTTGGAAGATTAAGTAAAACTTTCCTGGATTTTGTTGATTTAAAGGGACAGCTTCTGGGGGATGAGGGTGGTTTGAGCACTGCGCCGTGTTATACCTTTTGCTTTGCTCCAGAATTTTTTGTTCCTTCCTTTAGTTGATTTTTCATTAGTTTACCTTTTTGGTATTTGATTGCTATTGATGACTCTTTGTTTTTTTTTTTAATATATTTTTTAAAGATTTTATTTATTTATTTGACAGACAGAGATCACAAGTAGGCAGAGAGGGAGGCAGTGAGTGAGAGGAGGAAGCAGGCTCCCCAGTGAGCAGAGAGCCCGATGTGGGGCTCGATCCCAGGACTCTTTGATCATGACCTGAGCCAAAGGCAGAGGCTTAACCTACTGAGTCACCCAGGTGCCCCAACTCTTTGGTTTTATACTGGTTTAGCTGTTTTGCTCATTGTGTTAGGTGTTGGGAATGGGGAATTTTGAAATGGAATTTCAGTCACTGTTTTCAAACTCTTAACCTGGCATTTCCGAAGTTGTGTTCTGCACATGACCACCAATTGCCCACAGGCTCACGTTTTGATTTAAAAAAAAAAGAAATCCTCCCTGGCCCTTGTCGGTACTCATTCAATGGATCATTTATTCAACAATAGTTATGTTTAAGACACTGTGGTAATTATACTGTTTTTTACTGTTGCTTCCAAATCACACATACTGTACATCCCCACACATCACATTGATCCAAATAACGTAAGTGAGTTGAGAACATTTTCATATCATGTAAGAACTACCAAAAAGAAGGAGGAGAAGGAGGGGAGAAGAAAGAAAGAAAAGAAAAGAAAAGAAAGAAAGGAAGGAAGAAGAAAAATTTAAGAAATATTTTCCAATTTATTAAAAGGTAGCTTAATTTTTAAACACATTCTTTCCATTTTAAAAAGTCTCCTGGCAGTGTTCACTGTAGAACCAGCTCCTAAACAGACACACGCACCAAAAACAAAAAAACAGAAAACAAAAAACCCTGGAGTTGTTTAAAACTTTCTGTCATCAGCCCTGCTATTTATTAGTCTTCCGACTTCCTGTTGAGCCAATGCCTTAAGTTTTTGCTATTTCCTGATACTTTTGCAACATCTTGTTTATGTGGTACATTATACTTTAGAAAGTATTTTCCATTGATTTTTTTTTTTTTTAACTCAACACTCATTATTTACCTCAACTTACTAGTGAAGGAACCAAGTCTTAGAAGGTATGGTTTTCCAACACTGCTGGTAAGGGAGAAGCAAAATAGAAATGGAATTTGTCATGATCCCTGTCCTTGTTTTCCAAATAGTTCTGCCTCCTGGTGTCTTGAAATACACGGGAGATGTTTTTGCTTACAGGAAATATAATTTAGAACTTGCTTATGGTGAAAAGCCATTATACATACAATTCTGTACATTTTTTTTAATCCAAGACTACATCATTAGCATTTTTTAATTCTCCTCAGTGTTCCAGACGTCATTTTTAGTGGCCGTGTCATAATTTACAATGCAGTAGTCTACTGTTGGACATTTAATTTCTAGTTGTTATTTTCCTGTAATAGCTGAAAAAGTAATCAACATATTTGTGATATGTAGCTTTTCGCTTTTGTTGAGTTATTTCTTTAGTATAAGTTTCCAGGAATGAAGTTATTGGGAATATTTTATAATGCTGCTTTCCAGAGAGGTCATCTTGATTGATAATGGCATCTGTAATGAACAAGGTTTTGCTCCAACTTGGCCTGCGTTACATATAGTTTATTTTGTGAAATGTTGAAATGTTTGAAATGTTGCCAAATTGGGTAGGTTTAAAATGATATGTCCAGGTTGCTTTAGCCTGCGTTAAAATTTAACAGCGTGGATATTTTTTCCCCATGCTTCTTTATGATTTCTACTGGCCCATGCAAATTACCTATTTATATTCTTTACCTATCTATTATTGGGTCTTGAAGTGTCCATATAAATCAATTACCTGGGGTTTGACATGTTTATTCTAAGTATTTTCCCCTGTTTATTTTTCCCACACTTAAATTTTTAAAACTTGAGGCACAATTTGCATATAGCAAAAATCCATCTTCTTTAGGGGCTTTGATAAATGCAAACAATTGGGTCACCACCACAACAGTCAAGATGAATTCCATGACCCCCCAAACCCCCTTGTGCCCCTTGGTAGTGAACCTCTCCCCAGACTGTGGTGACCACTGATTTGTTTTTTGCCCCACAGTTTTGCCTTTTCTAGAACGCCAGATAAATGGAAACATGCACTATGTAGGTAGCCTTTTGAGTCTGGTTGCTCTTCCTTGAATGGGCTGTGTTCCTCCTCCTTGCCGAGCCCTACTCCATTCTGTGGCTGGAGCAGCTTGTTCCTACCCCGTTTCTGCTTTAACCCTTCTGTTTTTAGTTCTGTGACAGCTCCCTTTCGAAAATTTTTGACTTTTAAATACTTATCTGTCAGCCAGCCCTCTCCTTTTGCTATCATTTCTGTTGAGATTTTGCTTCAACAATTTCTTTGCAAATAGGAGAATTCTAGGAAGCCTAATCCATACATTTGTCCACTGTCCTTTCCCAGAGGGGCTGACAGTTTGTGGACGCCTCCACGTCCACCACCGTGGGCAAATTCATCTTGGATAAAATGGCACAGTCCTGGGGCTCCCCTGCTGTGAGCTTTCAATTTCAGTGGAATTTTAATCGTTAGTGGCAGACATGAAAATGCCAGAAATGAAACATGTTCTCCTGGAGGCAAGGGTAGATGCCTGGCCCAGCAGGGATGCGGTAGCACCAAGAAGTGTGAGGAAGCCGGGTGACATCTCACCTGGTTGGGATACTTGGGCATGCTGAGAGTAAGCATCAATTTAAATTCAAGGAAATGGTTTGTTTTTTACAGCAGTTGAACAGTCAAGTAATCAAACATTCTCCTTGGCAACCTCTCTCTCTCTCTCTTTTTTTAAGATTTTATTTATTTATTTATTTGAGAGAGAAAGAGCACAAGCTGGGGGGAGCAGCAGAGGGAGAGTAAGAAGTAGGTAGACTCCCCGCTGAGCAGGGAGCCCATGTGAGGCTCGATCCCAGACCCTGAGATCATGAACTGAGCTGAAGGCAGAGGCTTAACCGACTGAGCCCCTCTCCTTGGCAACTTCGTAGAGCATCTCACAGATTGTCTCTGGTTCCTTACATGGGCCATTATTAGGAATCCAAGCTTTTGGAGCTTCCTTGGAGATATGTGGGTAAGGAAGAAAGCTTATGGGACCTGGTTAGCATGAGGATTCTTGTACCCTACGGGAAGCGGTCCACTTGGCAAAGAATCTGGGGTTTTTCCAGATCTCTGGTCATGGACAGAGATGCATGAAACACCCTTGTGTTCCCTTCGGTAGGTGACCTTGCTGAATAGGAACAGCCTTTCTGAGCCCCGGGATGAATGCCTGTTGCCACCACTGGACTGTAACCTCCAGGAGGGCAAGGCCATGTCTGTTTTTGTTGCTTTTATATCCTCAGAACATAGTGCTTCCTGAATGTTTTATTAAGTAGATGGATGGATGAATGGATGAATTAATAAACTGAAAACTTTCTGGCCTATTTCCCAAAGCAACAAAGGCGTGCATCCCATAAATCCATTCAGGAAGCTGACCATGTTCCCCTGCTGGGGCGGTTGGAAACGAGTCAGCAAGGCAGACCTTGAGATGGGGCCAGGGGAGCCACCTGAAGGCTTTTGGCTATAGCTTCCAAGAGGCCGAAGATCTGGATGAAAAGGGAACCCACACCTGTGCTGTGGGGGCTCAGAAACGTCCAGATTCTCCATGCAGAGCTAACTCAGCAGCCTGTGAAGCGTCTCTTCGTGGTACAGTTCGGCAGTCAAGGCTAGAGGGCAGGGCTCAGCCTGATGGGGGATCTCTGCCACTTTCAGGGAGCCAGGGCAGGGGAGATTCACAAGAGTGGACAGAAGACAGCTCCTTGGCACAAGAGGGTGCCAACACTGGGCTATTATTTGAGTAGATTATTGTCACATTTTCGGAAACTGTTTCTTGAGCCCTGACAGCCTCTGTTCACATCTGTCTTCCTTTCTTCCTTCTAAAGATACCTTGTAACCCCCACCAGGAGGTGAGTCCTGGGACGGCTGTCCTCATGACTTGTTATTCTCAGCCTCGCCCGAGTGACACTAAGTTAGCAGAGTGATCTCGAGCCCCAGTGGAATGCAGACCTGGTGACGTGGGTCCCTTTGATAAGGATATTGCCACGTCCTTGGGTTGGCAGTGCTGTGGTGGAGACCTTACAAACCCAAACACCTCTGCGAATCTACTGGTTACTTTCTATTTGTTTGCGTGTTTCTTTTCAGTGTTGATACTCTGTTGACAAAACAAGTAGTTTAACTTTTTCTTTTTGCAACTCTTAGGGTTACACAGTCCAAAACCCTGTATCTGAGTAGAGTCTACCAATGCGGAGAAGTTTGATAGAGACAGAGGCTTTGCAGGGAACCTGAAAACCAGCCACTAAATGACAGAAACACAGGCTACAGCCACCTCCCCACTGTTCAGCTCCAGCCGAATATCCCATAGAAACCTGGAGCTCCGTGTGTCAGAACTGAATGCGGAGAAGTTTGATAGAGACAGAGGCTTTGCAGGGAACCTGAAAACCAGCCACTAAATGACAGAAACACAGGCTACAGCCACCTCCCCACTGTTCAGCTCCAGCCGAATATCCCATAGAAACCTGGAGCTCCGTGTGTCAGAACTGAATACATCCCATGTCCCAGTGACCTCTCTTACCTACAACACCGTGAATATATCCGCTTGTTCATGTGGGTACCCACGAGTCACTTTCGACTTCCATCTTCCTTCACCCTCATATCCAGTCACCCACCAAGTCCTGATGATTCTGCTTCCTAAATGTCTCCCTAGGCTGTGTACTCCTTCTCTTCTCCACCATCCTCTAGCATGTCCAAGCAGGGCTACTCAGAGAAGAACCTTCTGACCAGTCTCCCTGCCTTCATTATAAGCTCTCCTCAAAGCTCTCCTCTCATCCATACCCCAGGCCATGGATGTTCTGCATTCTCTTAGGAGAAAGGTCATTTGTGAGCTCACCTTTGCGAGGTAGCTTGCTTCATGCCCTTCTTGTAATCCAGGCTCCTGCCATACAAAGCCTCTCTCAGTTCCTGTAATGTGTGGACCACTCTCTGTACTTCCCCTCCATCCTGGCCCCCGACAACTTATTCTTGCTGCATGGCTAATTCCTACCCATCCATTAAACCAAGTTAGACATCTCTCCTTGGCGCCCCAACGTGGCAGAGCTGGGGGCCTTCCCATGTAGCCCTCTAATGCCCTTCCTCCCCACTACCCCCGCCATGGCAGGCATCAGGCTGTGTCATAGTTGCCTGTTCATCATCGTAGTTTCGTTGTCCACGTCAGAGCGTGGCACATAGTAGGTGCTTAATAAATGTTCATACAATGAATGAATGAACAAAAACAAGAGAGATTAACTTGGCAAAAAATGAGCATATTAAGACCTAATAGGTAGGGTACCTAGGTGGCGCAATCAGTTGGGCATCCAACTCTTGGTTTCAGCTCAGGTCATGATCTCGGGGTCCTGAGATCGAGCCCTGCATCAGGCTCCATGCTCGGTTCAGAGTCTGCCTGAGACTCTTTCTCTCCCTCTGCCCCTCCCCTCCCTACTCTCTTCTGTCTCTCTAAAATAAATAAATCTTAAAAAAAAAAAAAAAGAAGACCTAATAGGTTACCAGGATATACTAATGAGAGATTATGACTTTGTGGGTGAATGATAGTGGTTATTTCTAATTTCTTCCCTCTCTTTCCATTCTCCACCTCCTCCTTTTGGCTATATACTTTCTAAAATTTCACAATTAACATGTATTTCTTTTCTAGTTATATAAGAAAAAAATGATTCATTCATTTTATTGCCCCAAAGTATGAATTTTGCATTCTGGACTTTGAATTTTGCATCAAAAGTGGAGTCATTGAACCGTGCGTGCTGCTCCTCGAAGGTCAGCGGCAGCCCGTGACTCTGGATGCATTTTTCTCATTTAGCTACATTTCAGCATTTCAAGGATTTTCAGCCAATTAAGATGGATGCAATCAGATGAAATGGCTTAAAAAAAAGTCTTTAAGATGCAAAAATAGGCAAAATAGCAAACCACACTTAAACGGAAGCAAAAACACCAAAGGGATGAAATGCTACGTATCATGGAAAAAGGAATAAATTCTGACCCATGATTGCTACAAAAAGAAAATTAAGGTGGGCATGTCCTTGGGCGAATGAGGTGAATGGCTCAAGAGTGCAAGCAGGGAACGGATTCCCCCGTGTGTGCACCACGCAAGGCCATCTGGGTGACTGCACTGTGTTCTGTGTATTCTAGACGGTCCTTCACCGTGAGGCCCTGCCCATCCCACCTGCGGGTAGGCGACCCTTGGCTGGAGGAAGCCATTCTTCCCCAGGTCAGTCACCTGGGTGCCAGGGAGTTCTCGGACAGGAAAAGGGGGCTGGAAGATTTATCACGTAGGGGAGAAGGAAGCGTCTTGCTCTTTGGACGTAGACTTCAGGGAATCAAAATGTCCGGGAAAGGGCGTCCATTCTGCATCTGCCTCCCGGCTGATTCCTGCCCCACACGGCCATTTGTTCCAGTTACCCAGGTGCGTGGTACCTTCTCCAGTACCTAGTGCTGTCAGACACACAGTGTTTGCATCCGCGCATTCTGTGGGGGAGCAACACCAACAGGACACAGTGGGCTTGTCTGTGCACCAGTGTTTGGGGCCTCAGCTGCGACAGCTCCACAAGGCTGGTGGCTGGAGTCAGCAGAAGCTTCTTGACTCCTCTGTCTTGTGGCTGATGTCAGCTATTGGCTGGGGGCCTCAGTTTTCTCTCCACATCATTCTCTCCATGTGAGCTTGTACCTGGGCGAGTTTGGTCATCCTCTTAGCATGACTCAGGCTTCCCCCAGGGCAAGCATCCCAGAAGGGATGAGCCAGGCAGAAGCTGTATCCTTTGGATGACCCGTCTTCCAGAGTCACATGGCACCGGCTCTAATGGGGAGACCATTCCCAGCCCCTATCCTGACTCAGATAGCCCAGTGCCCGGCACGTGCTATTCTCCCAGTGGAGATGGGTTACATGAATAAATGCTACAAGGTGCCTGATCAGTGGGGCTGGCTGGGAGCTGGAATCTAGGGCTGGATTAGATCCCCAGGTGACCGTATTTCCAGTAAGTCCCTGTGTTTAGTTCCCCTTTGCTCTCCCCAGGTATTTGCAAACCCTGATAACGTGCTTCAGCCTTGACCAGGCTGAACTAAGGTTCCTCATTAAGTCTAGGGAGGGTGTTAAGTGGGAAGCAGCGCCGCCTAGTGGCCAGGGTGCTGGTGCCGGTGACAGATCCCCAAAGGCAGGCAGGTGTCTGGGCAGAAGAGCTGAGATCCAGATGCCTCTGCCCACAAGGAGATGCATTGAGATTCATTTCCCGGTTGTACCCTTGGGGAATCTGGGTTTTACTGGCATTAGTGAAGGTCACTTTTGATTATAATTGGAAAGACCCCTTCACATAAATGTGCTAACCGAGGGCTGTTGTGTCATATGTTAAACGTTGCAATTCTTTAAAATGTGACTTTTAGTAGCCATCACTAGGTTAGGTGACTTACAACAACTGTGGCTTACCTTTGGCTTATAACTTCCATTAATAAAAAACCACGTAATTATGCCCTGACCTCATTGCTAATCCTCTTCCCTTTGCACACTCTGCCCTGGTCCAGTCTCCTCTTTGCTCATCTTCAATCCCCTGCAAAATGCCCCATCTCAGGGCCTTTGTGTCTGCTGTTCTCTCTGCCCCAGGTACTCTTGCCCCAGGGTACATGGCTCACTCGTCATCTCCTTCAAGTCTTTGTGCAAAGAACATCACCACCTTCTCAATTAACAATTGCAAACCTCCCGCCAAAGCTGGCCCCGTCTCCTCTCCAAAAAACTAAGCTGCTTTTAATGTCATGTAATAATGCTAATAGTCTGACTGTTTCCACTAGACTTTAAACTCTAGGAGGGCAGAAATTTTTATTTCCCTTCTTCCCTGTTGAAGCTCCTAGCACAAGCCTCTTCCGTGCTCAGTAAATACTTGTTAAATTAATGATTGAACAACTCAGTTAATAACTATTCTTTATGCTGGGCATTTAACAAGTCACTTTTTAAAATTTTCTTTTAGGGTACCTGGGTGGCTCAGTGGGTTAAAGCCTCTGCCTTCAGCTCAGGTAATGAACCCAGGGTCCTGGGATCAAGTCCCACGGTGAGCTCTCTGCTCAGCAGGGAGCCTGCTTCTCTTCCTCTTTCTCTCTTCCTGCCTCTCTGCCTACTCTGCCTCTCTACCTAACCTAGTGATGGCTACTAAAAGTCACATTTTAAAGAATTGCAACGTTTAACATATGACACAACAGCCCTCGGTTAGCACATTTATGTGAAGGGGTCTTTCCAATTATAATCAAAAGTGACCTTCACTAATACCAGTAAAACCCAGATCTCTGTCTGTCAAATAAATAAATAAAATCTTTAAAAAATAAAAAAATGTTCTTTTATTATGTTATGTTAGTCACCATACAGTACATCATTAGTTTTTGATGTAGTGTTCTATGATTCCTTGTTTGCGTGTAACTCCCAGTGCTCCATGCGATATGTGCCCTCCTTAATATCCATCACTTGGCTCTCCCATCCCCCCATCCCCTTCCCCTCTAAAACCCTTAGTTTGTTTCTCGGAGTCCATAGTCTCTCATGGTTCATCTCCCCCTCCGATTTCCCCCCTTCATTTTCCCCTTCCTTCTCCTAATGTCCTCCGTGCTATTCCTTATGTTCCACAAATAAGTGAAACCATATGATAATTGACTTTCTCTGCTTGACTTACTTCACTCAGCATAATCTCCTCCAGTCCTGTCCATGTTGATGCAAATTTGGGTATTCATCCTTTCTGATGGCTGCGTAATATTCCATTGTGTCTATGGACCACGTCTTCTTTATCTGTTCCTCTGTTGAAGGGCATCTCTGCCCCTCCCACAGTTTGGCTGTTGTGGATATTGCTGCTGTGAACTTACAATGAATTGTTTTGATGATTTACTCCAGCAATCTATCAGATATTTCTTTTTGTGTCTGTTCCATAGACGAAGAAATAGGCTCAGGGAGGTCAAGTAATTTGCTTGGGGGAACACAGCTACTACCTACCTGGCTGAGTTTGGAGTCGAGTTCATGTGTGTCTGATTTCAAAGCCAATGCTCTATTCGGTCGCACTTTCTCCCTTACCGATACAGACCCAAAGAGACCTAGCCCTGCTCTGTGTCTGGATGACGAGGGGCAGGATCAAGAAGAGCAGACCTACAGTTCCAGGGTCGGGAAGTACGGTCTGGGCAGAAAATGTGTGGGATGTGGGTTATTCTCCACACCGTTCCATAGACGCTGCATGCCAGAGGAAATGTCTGTGAGTTTCAGGAGAGCCCCGTCTGTCGCAATCTGACCTGAAGGCACTGGGGAGACCTATTCCACCCTGACTACACACCGATCAAACTTCCTCTTAATGTTTCCGAAATAGTGGAATTCAGGGAATTCCACGTCTCATGTTGACAATCATGATTATAAATGATTACAGGTTCTGTGATGATAAGTATAGGGAGTCTTTTTAAATACAGGACTTTTTCCTTAACACAAGGCATTTTAAACTAAGTGCCTGCTGTGTGACTGCTCAGTGCATGGTCTCAGTAGTGATTCAAAGGAAAAGGCTGGAGGAGTCTGTTGCTGTGAGGTTCCCTCTCGTAGCTTGGAGATAAGCTGGATGGAGAGATCTGAGTTTGGAATGGGGCTCTTCAGGCGCCCCAAGCCTGAGCAAGGAAGTGTGGTGGTATAAATCCATGGTTCTCAAAGTGTCGTCCCTGGACCAGTGGTGTCAGTATTATCCCTGGAACTCATTAGAAGTGCAGAGTTTCCCCTCTCCTCTACCCATGTTGATCTGGGGCCCAGTAGCCTGGTTTTAACAAGCTGTCCACGTGGTTCTGGAATTTGAGAACCACTGGTGCATACATTAATGCAAAAGTAGGGCCTCACTCATTCTAGTGGTTCCCCCACCAACATTTGTCCCCCCACCGCCGTGGTATAGGATCAAGGGTCAGTTCTGGGTTTGAATGCCACTTTGAATGCAAGGGTAGTTAATTTCTCTGGGCCTCAGTTTCTTTCTCATTAAAATGGGGATAAAGAACACCTGCTTTATAGGGTTATTACAGTTAAAACGGAAGCAGACCATGTGTATGACGTTCCTGGCACGTAGTGTGTATTCAGTACCTTCCTCTGGTATTTGCGTCCTGCTTCCCTCCTCCATTAGTCTGGACATTTTTGGTTATGAGCAACAGAAGGCCGTTCACAGTGGCTTAAGGAAAAATAAATATTTGATGGGTTCAAGGAATTCCTCGAATAACTGTCCATACTTGCTGCCTCCAGTTTCTCTCGTCCCACTCATTTTGAACCCACCCCCATCGGGGTTTTGTACCTCTGCTCTCCCACTGAAAGTGCACTTTGGGTTTGCAGGGATGACCTTGAGGCTCAGTCCAGTGGCCCTTTCTGAATCCTTATCTGATGTGTCTTATCAGTACTCCTAGAGACTGTTGGTCATGTTCTCCTTGATAGGCTTTCCTCCCTGGCTTTGGGGACAACCTCCTCCCCCGGTCCTCCTTCCACTGCTGGCTGACCGGTCTTCTCTGCTGAGTGTCCCTTGTTCTTTGACTCTCTAAAGGCCGAAGTCCCGCAGAGCTCAGGACTCGGACCTCTTCTCTTTTCTACCCCTGCTCTCTTCCTAGGGGATCTCATTCAGCTTCATAGTTCTGATCCGAACCACATGCTGCTGCCACCTTGCCAATGTATATCCCCAGCCTGGACCTCTGCCCTGGACTCTATTCCAGAATATCCACCGGCCTTTGTCCTGTCTCCACAGAGATGTCTAACAGGTTTCTCAAACACCGACCCGTCCAAACAGAGCTCCCGTTAGCCCCCATTCCCCGCCTCCCACCAAATCCCGCTCTGCCACAATGTTCCCATCTTGCTGGGATTGGTCAGACCAGTGTCACGTGTTCATCTCTGAATGGACAGGGGGTTGGGGGTGGTGGAAGTTACCGGCTTCCCTACGCACTGCATGGAAAATCAGAGAAACCTGTCCTTCCAAAGGAAAACTGGGGTTGCTCTTACTGCGAGAGAGTAAATGGGTGTTGGGAAAACAAAACCACAACTGTACTAGTCCGTCTGATTTTAGACTTATCTGAGATATCTGACAGGTGGAAGTCTTGGGAAGCAGGGAGCTGCTTGCAGCCGGGCACAGAAGCTGTGGCCCTTGGTTTGGGAGTCGGAAAACAGTTCCTCGTCCAGGACTGTGATGAAAGGAGAGGCCACGGGCCACCTCAAACCAAAATCAAGGTGTTGCCAAGCCTCTATTCCTTCTGGAGGTGCCAGTGGGGAATCTGTTTCCTGGCTTTTTTCAGCTTCTAGAGGCCACACACATTCCTTGGCTTGGGGCTCCCTTTCATCTTCAGAGCCAGCAACGAAGCATCCCTCTGACCCTGGGACCCTGTTTTCATCCTCACATCTCCGTCTCTAACTGCCTCCCTCTGCCATTTTTAAGAACACTTGTGGTTACATGGAGCCCACCTAGATCATCCAGGTCACTGTCCATGTCGGAAGACTGGCTAATTAGCAGCAACCTTTATTCTTCCTTGCCTTCTGAGGTCACATATTCACAGGTTCTGGGGATTGGGATGTGGCTTCTTGGGGAGGTCCTTGTTCTGCCCACCACAGATAGGACAGATGGTTGGCTCAACCCGGTTTACATGGCAGGTGGGGCAGGGCACCGTGACTGACAAACCCACAAACCCCCTCATGGGTTGGCGGCAGAAGAGTTTCCCAAAGAAACAGTGAGTGGCGTCAGAGAAGAGCACAGGCCCGTCTCTGTTCTCCATGAGAGTCTAGGCAAGCTTTAGCAAGCATCTGTGGGTGCTGAACAAGACGCTCACATGCCCGCATCAAAGCTGCTTTACGGTGATGACTTCTGGTTCCAAAGTGGAAGTGCCCCATTGTGATGGTTAATTTTTCATGTCCTCCGCTCCTCTGGGGAGCCCTGACTGATGCGCTCCCGGGAAGAGAGTCAGGAGCCCTCGGTCTGCCTGTATTCCTTGCTGAAACAAGTTTGAAGTTTCCGTCAAGTGTGGGAATTCTAGAATCTTCAGGCCTCACCGGGATGGGGTTGGAGAGAGTCAGCCTGAGAACCTTCTGACTGGCTTTTTCCGTAGAGGGTGGCAGATTCTCCAGAGCTGGAGGTAATTCTCACTGTACAAAAGAGAGCCATGGGTCAGAATCCAACACAGCAGCCCCTTTTCTCTGTCACCTGCAGGAAGCAAACAAGGTGACGCGGATGTTGGCTGGGAGCCCAGTGCTCTCTGGAGCTTTGCAGAAGAGGCGGACCCTCCCGCTACCCCCCCAGAGTTCTTCTGTGTCTGGGTCTGCACTGGAGGGGGAGAGGCAGGCGCCCAGCCCCAAGCAGATCGGTGTCCCCAGCCTCATTTGCCTGGGCAGGCACCCACCCATGAGTCTTGAGGCTCATGGCACTGCTTTGATGTGGAGACACAGCTGGCAGGGGACTAGCTAGGTCAGGACACTTTGAGAGCACAGACAGACAGACACTGCCTGTAAGGAACTGAATGTTTGTTACCCGTCCCCCGCCAAATTCATCTGTTGAAACCCTAATCCCAGTGTGATGGTGTCTGCATCTAGGACCTTTGGGAGGTGATTCGGTCATGAAGTAGAGCCCTCATGAATGGGAGTGGCACCTTTGGAAGAAGAAGCTAGAGAGTTAGGAAGTTCTTTTTCTCCTATGTGAGGATCCAAGAAGATTGTCATCCGTGAGCCAGGAAGCAGGTCCTCACCAGCCGCAGAATCTGCTCGTGCCTTCATCTTGGGCTTCTCAGCCTGCAGACTGTGAGAAGTACATCGCTTGTTGTTTAATCCTGCAGTATTTATTATAGTGGATTCAGACAATGCCCTCGATACTCTTCCAGGGCCTGGAAGCAGGAGAAGGACTAATGTGTTATTAATCAGCCCAAGGCAACCTCAGCTCCCCATTTCTGAAGTTTGGAGTTGGTTGGAGTCCAAAACTTAGAGGATATATATATATATATATATATATATATATATATATATATATATATATATGTGTGTGTGTGTGTGTGTGTGTGTGTGTGTGTGTGTATGTGTGTATGTATATGGCTGTGTTAAGATATTTCCCCTTTCTTTTGTCTAAACCCTGGAGGAAGATTAACCACGGAAATTAGAAGGAAACATGGAGGGCACCTGGGTGGCTCAGTTGGTTGGGCGGCTGCCTTCGGCTCATGTTGTGATCTCAGGGTCCTGGGATCGAGCCCCGCATCGGGCTCCCTGCTCAGCGGAGAGCCTGCTTCTCTCTCTCCCTCTGCCTGCCACTCTGCTTACTTGTGCTGTCTCTCTGTCAAATAAATAAATAAAATCTTTAGGAAACATGGAATATTTCTTTCTGAGAGGCTGAAAACAAGTCCCGAAGTCTCCTTGAGTTTGTTTATAGAGAGAAAAGTTTGGACAGAGCTCTTTAAAAACTGGCTGATGGAATGTAACCTTCAAGATGAACACCTATGCAAACCAGAGAGCATTCTCAAGCTTCTGGGTGGCTCATGAAGAGAAACTGTGTCTGGTAAATCTTGGGAAAACAAAAATAGGCTAACAAGGTTGAGAGCAATGGAAGGCTAGTTAGAAAGGTGGCAGATCACCCTGGACATGGGTCTCTGCATATCCTGAAATCCTGTCTTGAAGATTTCTGTTCTGTGTGTCTTACTAAGGTTTTTCTGTTTTGATACATTAAGAACTTAGAGTTACCTTTTTGAAGCCTTCTTATTTCTTCATTTCTCCTCCTTTCACCCCAACACCCCCCATGAATTTGCCGTTGTTGCCAAATGGATCATTTGAGTTGGATGCAGGAGTTAATTCAGGGAAATGAACGTCTGCTTAATGTACATGAAGCTTTGTCTTATCAGGCAAATAGCACCTCAAAGAAGGGTAGTGGATATCATCTACAAGATTAGAAACCGTTCTGCTTTGATTTGTTGATATAACTTTTCTTTATTTAACAGAATAGAAAATTTAGTGTAAACGTGTACTGGACAGTGAAGCCATCTCAGTAGGTTGTTTTAAACAAGGATTTCTCAAGTGCCACGTAGCCATCACCTTGGTAACTTGGTAAAATACACTTGCCTGGGTGTTACCCCCAGGGATTCTAACTTAGTGCCTCATGGGTGAGGTCTGGAGATCTGTGTTTTAAAAGTCTTCCTTCAGGTAAAATGACCATCCACTGTCATCCCAGCCACACGTCCACCTGAGGGCAGAGGAGTCAGGAGGGAAGCCACAGAGTCCTGGGCGTTAGCCTCAGAGAACTATATCCATAAAATGTCAGGAATGTCCCAGATGGAAATCAGCAACGTGGGACAGGGACCAGTGGCTGGAAGAGGAGTTCTATTGGGAGGTGGTGAGGGCCCTGGATTGCTGGGTAGATTGGACCCCTGGGCAGGTACAGACAGGACTCTGAGCTGCCAGGATCTTGAGCTCATGGACGATGACATGTGAAGAAAGCATGTGTGAGGCAGGACGGGATCAGTCCATCAGGGAGGCACCCAGATGTGCAAGGAACAGACAGAAGATACAGGTGAAGTTTCTTATCTCAGACTCCAGAGGGAGAGCTGACGTTGCCTGGGGAGCCAGAGGCTGGGACTGAGAAACAGGGTGTCCCGAGTGACCTTCAGTGGGGAAACTCCAGGAGCTTGCAGGGAGGAGAAGGCAGCAGATTCAGAGACACAGTGTGCATGTGTCTGCAGATCACTTGCTTAAAAAGGTCTGTGGTCTAAGGAGGGAAGAAATACAATGGGATTTTTAGGTGATCGAAAGGTCATTGTAAGTTTGGGGATATCCGAGCTGGTTTGTGGGCAGAGGAGGAGAGGCAGGTATTATTGATGTGGAGGGAAACAAATCATGGAGCAACAGTGTTTTAAAGACGGCTTAAGGAAGGATCCTAGCAGGAAACAGTCCACTTCAAAAGGCTTAAGATTCTTCATTAACCATCCATTCTCAGAAACGTTGTTTGGGTTAAGAGAATCAAGGGATGTTGAGGCACCCAACGACTAGCAACAGCTGGCAGCCGTTACCACCCATGGCTTTGAAAGGGCAAGAGGAGAGAGTGGGGTGTGGGAACCCCATGAAAGCTGAGGCTGTGGGCCAGACCGAGGAGCTGTGGTCAACCAGGAAATGCAGCCACACCCAAACCTGGTCTGGCAGAGGGGGCGCTAGGGAGCGAGGACCTCCCTCCCCTACCCTGTGATCACCTGCAGGTGCTGTCTGTTGGTTGAACGCACCTAACAACTACAGGGGAGAGAGAATCATGGCCTAATCCTTATAACCCGTGAAGAGGTTAGTTTACGTGGTAAAAGAAATTTTACAGATGGGATTAAGCTCACAGTCTTGAGCTGGAGAGAGTAAACTGGATTTTCTGGGTAGACCCAGTGTGTTCACAGGAGTTCTTATCAGAGGAAGAGGAAGGCAGGAGACCAATAGTCAGAGAAGGAGATGTGGCCATGGGAGTAGCCAGGAGTCAAGGAATACCAGTGGCCTCTGGAATTTGGAAGAGGCAAGGAATGGATTCTCCCCAGGAGCCTCCAGAAGGAGCAAGAGCAGCTGACACTTTGATTCTAGCCCCACAAGACTCACTGTGGACATCTGACCTCTGGAACTGTAAAAGAGTAGGTCAGCGTTGTTTTGAGCCCGTAAGTTTGTGGTCATTTGCTACAGCAACAGGAGACTAATTCAGTAAGGGAGCTCCGATGACACATTCCAGAGAAGTCAGCTTCGGGGACACGCAGGACAGAGAGGGTGAGGAATGGAGCAGAAAGGACAAATGGCATAGGAACAGATGTCCACATCTAGAAATCAGATTTCTCTGGAAAGCTGCCTTCCCTCTGCTGAAGGGTAGTGTGAAGACTGGAGGATGACTGGATGGGGGCGTGTTTTAAGCTGTGAGAGGGGATATCGGCACACGATACTAGGCGGATGTACTTGATTTTGAGTGTAGTAGATGAGGTGGGGCCAAAATCATGTGAGGCTAGAATAAGAAGCCAAGGCAAGGGCTGGTGAGGGGACACCCCTTCACCCCCGCCAACCAGCATCATTCCTCTACAGTAGTCCCTGATTTCTCTTTGGGTTTCATCTTTTTCCCCATTCTCATTCCATGTCTTTGGGGGACCTATCTCCTTCCTGTCAGTGATGGGCATGCAGTCTAGGACTACCCAAGCAGCATAGCTCTGTCCTTCTGGCCAACTGATGGGTTGGAGGATAAGCACGTGCTTCAAGCTGGTCAATCAGAGTGAAACCCAGGACTTGCCCAGCAATTCCCTGGAAGAGAATTTCTCTCTTTTCTGCTGGACTTGAACCTGGGAGGGCATGAGGGCGGAGTCTGTCTGAGTCGCAAGCAACACAGCCGAAGTACAAGATGGATAGACGTTGGCGACATTGTTCAAGTCCCTGAATCCAGGCACACCACAGTCTTCCACAGTTCTGGTCTTTTCTGTTTTATGTCAATGAATTTTCCTTTTTGCCTAACCGTTTGTAGTCCTCTCTAATTGAAATGCTGCCCTTCTGACACCAGGCCTTTGCTTGGGACCAACCCCGCCCTCCACTTGGCCTCTTTAGATCCCATTGTGCATGGAACATTTGCTCCCCTGTGGCTTCAACACCTGTGTAATTTATCAAAGAGGACTGTAGACAAGGGGACAGGTCATTGATGACAGGTTTTCTGAGTGGAGAAAACTGTCCCCAAAATAGGATACTTTGTGCCGTTCTTGAAATGGTTTCACCATCAAGTCACAAAGGGAGGTTTTTGTCCCCTACCTGTGTAGCTATGTAACATCGCAACAAAGGCCCAAGAAACAATTTCTCTTTTTCGGAATGAATAAATATAGAACTAGCCGTTGCCAGAAAGCAATGTGCTAGATAAATGTACTCTCCTAAGAGAACGATTTTCCTTGTAAGTGTACCAACTGAACCAGCATTGTTTTAGTCCTTTACCCTTTGCAAAGTATCATCTGCCTGAATCAACCCACATTAAAACCACCCCAAGAAGTGGGTATTACAATCCCCATTTTGTGGATCTGGAAATTGAAGCTTAAGAGGTTAAAACAGGTCCCTTGAGTTCCCTAATGATTGAGGGTCAAAGATGGAATTGGAACCCTGGTCTCTGGGATTCCACGATCCCATGTAATTAACATCACACCGAGCTGGCCAGGGGAGAGAGTTCATGGCAGTGTCAGGAGGATTTGGACTTGGAATCCATCTCATACTCTCTGATGCGAGGACAACCTCTATGGCTTCCTCAGACCATTGAATAAGGGTCAGGGAAAAATCAGAATGTCCTTAATGGAAAACAGGGGCAAGAGTTCCGAGCTTACCAACTCGGTCTTCCTTCTTGATATTTCATCAAGTCCTGTTGATTTTGCTTCTCAAGCAGATCTGCATATTTCTGACCATCTACAATCCCCCAGGTTCGTTTGCCTGGATAGCAGCTGTTGTCGCAGGACTCTTGTTTCCACTCTTGTCAACTCCAGCCCATTCTCCAAAATGTGCAGGAGTGAAAGAAACAGAAGTGAAGTTATGTTCCTTCTCTACTTAAGACCATTCAAGATTTCATCTTCTCTTAGGATGAAAACCAAACAACTCAAGAGGGCTTTTCCTGAATGACCTGGCCCGCTCTGACCCCTCACCTCCATAACTCACATCTCTACCTCCATCTCTGGGCTCCAGCCACACAGGTGCCCTCCAGCTCCCTTCAGTGTCATGATCCCTTTGGTCCCAGAACCTGTTCCTACTCCTGGGATGCTCTAACCATTCTTCTGACATTCAGAAGAAAGGAGAGCTGTGAGCATTGCAGAAAAACCAAGACAGAGGGATTCTTACCCTTTAATGAGGTTATGTTAAAGATGATGTCCCAAATCAAATGTTACTCCAGTTAGTTCAGGTCATTTCCGGGGTGGAAATGTTTCTCACAGGTGCTGGAACAAATCATTCTTGTTCATTCTCTTTGGCTGCTGTCTCCTCATGTGACCCTTTTCTACCTTTATTGATAGAGTCCTGGTAGGTGGTTCTCTAGTCTTTTTTGCATCCACACCTTTGCAATGCCTTCGTCATGGGTGGAGTGTATTCCCTCAGTCCTTGACCATCTGCCTTGCATTGTCCAATGGTATATGTGTGAAAGTGAGGGGGCTCGCCCTTTCCACTTGTACTCTTGCTTCTCTGCCATTATCATGCGGGGAACATGCCCTGGCTAGTCAGGTGTTACAAGGAAGAAGAGAGCTACATGAAGCAGAGGTGCCTCAGTGGATCCTAGCCTAGATTAGCTAAATTCTACCTGACTTGAAGACACATGATGATAATAATGATTGCTGTTTTAAGATAATAAATAATTGGGGGTGCTAAGGGTTTTTATACAGCAATAGCTGATTGATACAATTTTCCATGACAACATCGACCTGCTGGGCATAGCCATTTCTGCTGGTGCCCTGTGGTCTGTGGCCAATGGTGTAGGTGACTATCCTTTTTCTCCCCCCAAACTCTACCGTATTTAGTTGTATGGACCTTGCAGTAGGATGGCTTGTGCTCAACTTCTTGGTCTCTTCCGAGCATAACTCCTTCCACTTTGGGCCATCACCCCTTCTTCTATGAGGCTCAAAACCAACTCCTAGGGTTGGGTAAAGAGACAGTACTCATGACACCCCCTCCACTAGCTTGCTTTTCCCAGTCCCTAAACTCTAAATCTCATCATACGCTTTCATAAAAAATAAAATGAGTAGAATAAACAAAAGCATTCTTGCATTGACAGCCCTGCAAACTCAAGCAAACACCTGCCCTTAGACATCAGTAGCCTATTTAATTTGGCCAACGGCCAGTTTCTCTGTGTCAGTTTTGGTCTCTAAGAAGCAGACATTAAGATGGGATGAGACAAGTGGAAGATTTATTGGGGGATTGGCGTGATAAGGGGGAAAAGGTAGGACAAGCCTTCAGATGAAATCCATGCCTGGCACCTGTGAAAGGAGAGTAGGAAGGAAGGAGAACAGAAAGGAAGAGCCTCAGACCACAACACAGATAGAAACACATTTTGGCCGGGCTGATGAGGAGTCCTGATGCTAATGTCACCCCTTAGAGGAGTCCCCTGCTCCGTGGGAATGGACTGGCACTGTACTGTGCTGTTCTCAACCATTGGGTGGAGTAGCCTGAGAGAAGGTCAGCCTCAGTATGAACGTGATGTAGCCAGACAGGTGGCAGCTGTGGCTGTCCATCAACCGCGTACCCACAGTAGGGGAGATCCGAGCGATCCGTTTTCATGGCTACCATACTCTGAGTCCCAGATTGGCCCTCACTGGCTGTGTATGCCCTGGATAGTGAAATGTATTCAAATAAAGTATTAAGAGAATAGGAGGTGGGGGAGGGGAAGAAATCAGATCTCCCCAGGGAGAGAATCTGGCCTCTTTAGAGCATATTCTTATGGAGCAGACATATGGACTAGCTGTCCCAGAGACAGGCACCCAAGGCAAGGCAGGACACCAACCAGCTGGCTTTGGGGCAGGTAGCAGGTCCTGTGGTTGTTCACCAAAATGGTATTGATTATCAAAGGGCACATGGTAGCAAGACAGGAGTATGAGAATCATGTATGCACTCTCCCCTTCAGGGCAAAGGAGGAGGGAACACAGAATCCTTAAGACCTAACTCCTACAGCCAAACTTGAAGCACAGGCGAGGAGGTTCAGGGTCACAGTGGTCATTCACTTTAACAAATACTGATTTCACACTTGTGCTCAGAACTGTACCCGGGACTAGGGGAATGCTCCAGAGAGCCTCCAGTGGTCCCTTCAGCCCCACTCTCCAACCTTCTCTGGTTTGCTCTGGACCCAGTAAGCTGACTTGTATGCATGAGGCCCCAGTGTACTCTGGTTCCTGGTTGGGCCAACAGGGTGCCCCGGCAGGAGATCCGGAGGTAGAGGGAAGGTGGAGTCAATTGCTTCTTCCTCTGGCTTCCTCCCTGTGGTTGCCTCACATCTCCATGATTGGCTCTCACTGTTTCTCTCAAGGGGGCTGATTCGAGACAACTCTTTCCTTTGTGGCTTCCCTAATGAGTCCTCCCTTCCTCTGTTCAAGCCTAGGGTAGTAAGTCCTGGGTTACTGCCCCTACACCTACTCCTTTGTTTAAATCAACCCTCCTCCAGTTCTCCAGCTCAGTTGTGCCATCCATGTCCCATGAGGCTGGGAGGGATGAAAGAGCAATTAACAAGACAGACCTGGTCTGTCTGGGGCAACAGACATTAACTTGATCGGGTTTGGCTGCCACAGCAAAATACCGTAGACTGAGTGACTTAAGAAGCAGGCACTTAGTTCTCCCAGTTTGGAGGCTGGAAGTCCAATATCAAGGTGCTGGCAGATTCAGTTCCTGGTGAGGACTCTCTTCCTGCCACTTCTCGCTGTGGCACAGGGCACACACTAAGAGCACTCGAGTCTCTCTTCCTTTTATGGTAAGGACACTGACTCCATCACAGGTGCCCCATACTCATGACATCATCCATGACCTTCCAAAGACCCCATCTCCAGATACCATCACATGGGGGAATAGAGCTTCCATATATGAATATGGG
The DNA here is from genome assembly GCF_963455335.1 of Martes martes. Taxonomy (NCBI): domain Eukaryota; kingdom Metazoa; phylum Chordata; class Mammalia; order Carnivora; family Mustelidae; genus Martes; species Martes martes. The sequence continues at coordinate 7,508,580 of NC_137905.1, forward strand.
GTGGGGGATGCCATTTAACCAATAGTAGACATCAAACAAATTATTCCACAAATATTTAAAATTATAATACAATAAAGTCTATGATGGAAAAGTGCTTAGTGCCCCCTATCTTCGGTCAGTTGGGCATCAGAAAGGGCTCTTCTGAGGAAGGGACATGTTTCATGTGTTCTGTGCTGGGCATGGAAGGAAAGTTTCAGAAAGTTTCAGGCAGAGCAATAGCACACCTGAAAGCCTGAGGTGGGAAGAAGCTGGCGGTGTTTCGGGAGCTGAGAGACGGCTTGGCAACAAGGGAAAGCAGCCTAATGATGGCATTGGGGAGAGTGGCTGAGAGGAGGCTCTGGGAGGGTGGGGACCATCGGGGACCACCCCCAGAAGATGGGTAAGGAGTCTGCATGGGACGACAAGCTCAGCCTTCCTGAGAAGTTCCTCAGAACTTCCAAAGGGAAGTTCTTCCCTTTGTTCTGACCCCTCAATGGGATACACTATTTCTATTTGGCTATTCCCTTGTTTTACCTTCTCGAGTCCTGGGATTTGAGGGTCCTTTGAACTTATTTTTCAATTCATACTTCATCAGTTCATGCAATTCTCAGTTTCTCTCTCTCTCTCTCTCTCTCTCTCTCTTAGAGATTTTATTTATTTATTTATTTGACGGGGGGGGAGAGAGAGAGAGAGAGAGAGAGAGAGAGAGAGGTGTCACAAGTAGGCAGAGAGGCAGGCGGAGAGAGAGGGGGAAGCAGGCTCCCTGCTGAGTAGAGAGCCTGACTCGGAGCTTGATCCCAGGACCCTGAGACCATGACCTGAGCCGAAGGCAGAGGTAACCCACTTAGCCACCCAGGTGCCCCTTCCCCCTCTCTCTCTTAAAAAAAGAAAAAATAGGCTTTAAAGACCAAGGTCACCTACTGATCTTGAGAAGGATATGGGGTTAGGGGCCTCCTGGCTGAGCCAGTGGACAAATCCCCAGGTCAAAACTGCTGAGTAAAGGCTGGGCTGTTGTCTTCTGCTCTTCTCATTTTTCTCTGGGCTTGAGGGTGGATGGGAAGATTAACTCCCTGTGGCTTGGGTGATGAGGGGGTCTAAATGACTCAGAAGCAGAACCAGCCTAATGTGTAGGGGGCTGGTTATAAAACGTTCCCAGATGCCAGGGCATGTAAAACAAAGTGCACTTGGCAGAACACTGTGGGATCTCATTTATTGGGTCCATTATCTGAATTATGAGCAATTTGAAATTAGGACCATGAGATAGAAATAAAAGATAAGGGGCGCCTGGGTGGCTCAGTGGGTTAAGCCGCTGCCTTCGGCTCAGGTCATGATCTCAGGGTCCTGGGATCGAGTCCCGCATCGGGCTCTCTGCTCAGCAGGGAGCCTGCTTCCCTCTCATTCTCTCTGCCTAGCTCTCTGCCTACTTGTGATCTCTCTCTGTCAAATAAATAAATAAATAAATCTTTAAAAAAAAAAATAAAAGATAAGAGTGTTTGTAGTCATCCTTGTCCCTGCTTGTCTGTGTTGTGGGCATCGTGGGGCCTCTCTTACTGTTCTCATGTTTCAGATCATTTAATTAAATTTAATTAGTTCTCCTGGACCCTGGAAAAGGAAGGAGGGAGCCAGCATTTACTATGGACTAGGTATACATGAAGCATTTTGATCCTGGAAGCCACATGCAGCCATTCACTTCATCATTTGGTCTTCCCAGAAGCCTTCCATAGAAGGTATTACTACCCACATGCTGTGGGAGAGGGTATGCTGGAGCTTAGAAAGATTAGATAACTTAATTGTAATCCCTTATTAGAGTTATATACCCATCTGTCCATCCATGCAACTGTGCATCTAGCCATCTGTCTGTCTATGCATCCATCCACTCATCTTCAGTAATACTCACTGACCATGTTTTATATGTTCTCCCCTGGGCACTGAGGTATCATCAGGGAAGGACCACCTGGTCTCTTGCCTTTATGGAGCTCACAGTCTAGTGGGGTGGGTGCTCAGACCTCTCTGGATCCCTTGAGTGAGATGTCTCAAAGATCTTCTTATCCATAGCCCCATTTCCAAGGTCTCTTACACAGTTGAGCTCTGAACTTGGGTGTCTAGAAGAACTAAGGGCTTTTCAATGACATATGAGCTACCTTCAGCCTTCAAACGGAATGTGTTTTGGTTGAGTGGTGATGTCAGTTGCCAAAAACTAAGGGGGTTTCCCAGGATATGGGACTTTTAATGCTAAAACCAGAAAGTCCTAGGCAAACTTGGATGGTTGGTCACCATAGTTCCATGGTTCTCAACAGGGAAATGATTTTGTTCCCTCTCTCAAGGAATAAGGCAATGTCTGGAGACAGGTTTGGTGACACAGGGGTGGGGGAGCTGCTCCTGGCATTTGTGGGTAGTGGTCAGGAATGCTGCTAAACATCTCACAGTGCACAGGGAATCCCCCTTCACAAAGAACCCTTGAGTCTAAAATGTCAATCAACAGTGCCGCTGACTCTAAAATGTCAACAGTGCCGTGGCCGAGAAGTGCTGCCCTGTTTGGGTACAGTGGCATGGGAGAGATGAGTACTTAACCAGCAGATGGGTTGATCTGGGCTAAAGTGAAAACTGAATGGCCTTGTGGGCTACCAGGTGGTTTAGGATCAGCCCCACCCCCTTTCATGATCCATGGTTCTGCTGGGTCATTGTTTCTCAGCCTTGCTCCGTTGTAAGAATCACTCCGTTTTAAGTTAGCCAGGTTACTAGGACCAGTCCAGTCCTGCTGAATCAGAATCTGCAGGATAGGAGACAGGGAATCTCAATTTTTGTCGAGTTTGGGAAACACTGTTCTGAGTCTCCAGTGGAGTCGCTCAAAGTGACTTGTGGAGGCACCTGCTGTTGGCTTCCTCAGTGGTTTGGTGGTGGCCCTGCCACACTATGGGACCTGGTCAGGTCCTCACGCTCTCACCCACGGATTACTTGAGCCGTGGGAGGCTAATTGGCCATCTTCTCTATGAAGTCATCCTGAGTGGATGTTCACTCAGCTGGAAAGGCTCTTGAGGTCAAATGTGGACCCCAACTTGAGGAAATGGAGGTCCTGAGGTCCAGGAAACACTTATCACAGAGGGAGAAGGAGTGGGGCCATGACGGAGACCTTGAGAACCTTCTCTCAGGAGATGATTGCTGAGGCCCTATAGGTAGGGGAAGCGGGCGGGCTCCTGAGGACTGACCATAAACCCACAGTGAAATTCTCTCTACTAGTAGAGTAGGAAACCGTTATCTCTTTGTCTGATTTTGTTTATATCCTGCCATGTTCTATAAAGGATTTTGAATCAGCTTACAAAAAACCTTACATGGAGTAACATAGGAAAATGTACATAAGAATTAAAAAATTCACCCCAGAGGAATTATGCATAAGTTGGGGGAATCATCCTCAAATTTGACTTTGAGCTTCCTACCAAAGAATATGCTGTAGCGTTAATTAACTCATTCCTTAAATATGTCTCAATTATTTCTATGGTGACAGGTTGTATTCTAGGTATAGGCGTCGGCTGGTGATCTCGAAGGTCAACGATCTATAGTGTAGTCTAGTGGCTTTGTTCTTATTAATGACATGTCATTGACCTTGACATAGGCAAACACAAGTGTGTCTCTGTGTGTCGAAGTAGTAGTAATAGTACTAGAAGCCCTAGCATATGACAGTATTGCACCAACAGTTAGTTAATTTAATAGTTAATAGTTAACATGGATAACCAATGCAGCTCACTCTGGGCTAACCAAGATGAGGCATCTGATGGAGGTAGAAGTATGTGGGCACAGCGGGAAGTACCATGTTAGCCCTAAGGGCTTAATTATCAGAATGATGTGCAGAAGGGATGGGAGACACTTGTTAAACCGGAGAGTGGTAGGTGAGGGTGGATGAAAGTTCTCCCACACGTGAGGCAAATGCTGCCAACGCCCTGTCCATATCCCTTGGCCTGACCACACGCCAGAGGCATTGTATTGAAGTATCCATGCCTCTCCATCTGAGCGCCTGCTCTGGCCCACACATAGGGGCCTGGCTAGAAGCTGAAGAGTTACCCACGTCAGGAGTAGCATTCAGCCAGTGGTGCGGGGAAAGTACAGGGTAACTACCCTGCTTTGTCACCTCTTAGGTGGGAAAACTCTGGCATGTAGTCTGCACTGTGTCCGGACTTCCCCAGTGGAGCCGAGCCCCGCGTTGCCCATGGCGGCCGCCTGCTCGGTCACACGGTGCTTCTTTCCTTGACCCGTGCTCCCACTTTCCTGCAGATGCTGTCCCCAAAACTACTTGCTCTCAGGTTCTTAACCCCAGGTCAGCTTCCAGAAGAACCCAGTTGTCCTTATGAATAGAAAATCAAACACAATCTATCTTATTTAAAAGACAGCAGTGGTTTGGCCACTTTGAAATGCTGCCTCTCCCATCTCCGGCTCTTAAGCTCAATTTCAGGGTCCTGCTGTGTAGCCAGATGCAGACACGTGAGAGTGGGTGGCCACATAATGCCAAGCACCTGCTCATGCAGAAGCCCTTTTGGGGCAGCCTCAGGTGCACACAGATTTGCCCAAAGGGACGTGGGAAGTGGGTGGGGGTGTTGAGGAGAGATATGGGAACGGAGAATAGAAGCAGTCAGGCAGGCTAGGCTTTGCTGACCTTGCCTCATTGACAGGAGGCACTCATTTCTGGCCTTGTGATTGTACATTGAGGCTTTTTGTGGCCTCGGTAAGTGGGGGTTAGTATAGCAGGGTGGGCCACGTTCCAGGCTCTAGATCCAACCGAGGTGGCCTTAAACCTGGAGCTGGCATTCAGGAGCTCTTTGACTTTGGACGACTTACTTGGTCCCTTGGCTCGTGTGATTTTCATGAAATGAAATGATAACATGCACAAAGAATTGTATGCATTGTACCTGACATGCCAGAGAGCATAATTGTAGCATTTATAACATAGGTGACTATGTGTGTCCACATAACGTGCATGTGTGTGTGTGTGTGTGTGTATCTCTAAAATATAATTAGAGCCTAGAATATGCGGCTGGCTTGTGCTCCAAAGTATGTATCTGCGCAGAGGTCAGATCCATCCATGCAGGATAAAGACCCATTTTCTTTAAAAATTGTTCTCGATATTAGAATTCCCAAATCTCCCCAGAAGTGGAAAAAATAATGTAATGAACCCCCAAATACCCATCAGCCAGCTTCAGCAGCTATCAACATGTCCCTAATCTTGCTTTATCGTGTCCCCAACGTTTGTGTCCTGGAGCACGTTGAAGAACTTTCCAGTGACCAGTCACAACAGCTGGCATCTCCAGGTTGCACTGTGGGGGGTTTTGCCCCGTTCTTCTTTGCCCAGGGCTGGGGACCCTGCCTGGAGCCCCACGAGTTGGCTGTCTGCCCAGGGCCACAGGCTCTCCGTCATGGTCCCTTCCCACAGTCCCGAGGACCGATGTCCCCGCCCTCCACCTGCGTGCTTTTTCCTCCCAGGTGGCGCTTTGTACCCCTGGTTTCGAGGTCGTATCTCATTTACAGCCAGGTTCCTGCTGCCTGCTTCTCTAGGCTTAGCCGGTATGTATCATTCATGCTGAGCGTCTATCTCGATTCTGGGAAGGTGCTGCTGCATCCCCATTTCACAATAAATATCTTTTTAAACGGCCTGGTGTTCAGGCTCACTTTTCATTGCCAAGGAGGCTTTTGACGGATGACCTGAAGAATCGCTTCCCTGTGACTGACAGGGGAATACAGCATCACAGCCTCCTCTTCTCTCCCTGCGGGAGGCTGGGTGAGAGCTGTGACATGAAGTGCCACAGGCTGCCTCCAGCAGAGACATTTACCCCAGTTACTGCCTGGCTTCTTTTACCCCCACGGGGCAGCTGGCTGCCAGCCAGGGAGGCAGGTCCATTTTGGGTGTGCTCCAATGGGACGCTTTTTCACAGGAAAGGCCTCCAGGGGCGAGGTGAAGTAGGGCTCCCTGCTCACTAGGCTCTGGGAATGCCCTTGCTTGAGTCTGCAGGTGGCCCATAACGGCATGGTTTCATAGTCACCTTGAACTCCCCTGAACACAGAGGTCTGCCAGGAAGAGAGCTGTGGTTACAATTCTCTCCGGCATGGAGGCCCCAGGCTGCGAAGGCTGGTCATTTTGAGGTCACCACAGTCCCTGGGTTCTCTAACTTCATGAAGCACCTTCTTCCATCCCTCATAATAAAATGAGCCCACCTCCTGCGTGAAATGTAATTCCCACATAACCACCCAGTGGCAGTTAACTGGAGGCATGGGGCACGTTCTTTCCTCGAGCCCTCAGTGAGAGCATGGCCTTGTGAACGCGAGGAGGCCTTGAAGACCAGTGGTACAGAACCATGATGGGCCAGAAGAGGTCGCCTACATTTTTCAGTTGTATTTTCCTGTGTTTTCTGGAGGAATATATTGCCCAAGTCTGGAGTTTTGTGATGTAAAAAAAAAATGAGCTTGCGGCTCCAGGTGACTCACTGCAACGGCGACAACAAGCTGACCTTTTGTGTTCTAGGTGACCTGGGAAGGTTTTTCAGTCTTTAGATGAGGATGGAATCCAGTTTTGAGGGACCCGGGTTAATTCTGCTTTAATGATTGATGATGCTTCAAAGCTCCAACCAAGTCCGTCTCAGAAGTCAGTCAATAACAAATAAAAGTGCCATAACAGAGAAGGGCCCCCACAGGGCACCAGGAGGCTTCTGAGTGACTCGGACCTCTTCACTTCGAGATTCATCATCAGGTCGTCCTGCTGCCCACAGTTTGGTTCTCTGTGTCCCTCCGAATTCACGTTGAAATTTTAACCCCCAGCACCACAACATGTGAATGTATTTGGAAAGAGTGTCTTTAAAGAGGTAATTTACATTAAAATGAGGCCATTAGGGTGGTCTTTCATCCAAACTGAACGGTATCCTTATGAGAAGTGGGGATCCGGACATAGACACAGGTAAAGGGAAGATGAAGTGAAGACACAGGGAGAAGACAGCTGCGTACAAGCCATGGGGAGAAGCCTCAGAAGAACCAACCTTGTTGACGCCTTGAACATGGAAACATGGACTTCCAGCCTTCAGGACTGTGAGCCAACGGATTTCTGTCCTTGAAGCCCCCTACTGGGCGGTACTTTGTTGTGGCCCCGCTAGCAAAGCAATACAGTTCTAGTTGTGTTATTGAATGTCTGCCTTAGTCCCTTGGATGGGGAGTCACCCTCCCCCACTCCCACCCAGGTCAGTCCTCCCCACCCCCTCCCAGGGCTGGTGTCTAAACTCCACTACACTTTTCTGAAGCTAGCTCTCGTGACCTGGGACCGTCACGGCTCCCGGATCCCTTGCTGAGATGCTGTTGTGGATCTTGCTTGCTCGTCATCCTTCTTTTGGGAAAACTCACCGTCTTCCATGCCTTGTGTTTCAAGTTAGGGCAGTCAGTCATAGTGATTTTTTGGCCTTTCCTCCACTGAGCCACTTGTCCGGTGCACGCCCTGCACCGTTATTCTTGACCAAGAAACATTTCAGAAGGAGAATCAAACAGTTTTGGCACCAGATGAGGGGAGACGGTGGAAGGTACCAACAGCTGCTTTGGGCATCTGGATGGATGGTTGTGAGGCTGGTAACATGGAAGGAAGAGCAGCTTTGGGGGGAGACGATGAGCTTTGGTTTTCAACAGCTTTGAAGTGAGCTGAAGAAGGGATGTCTTAGGAGGGCTGGTTTAGGACAGAAGGGGACCCTGGAAGAGTAATAATTGATCCTGGTGTGAGAGAGAAAAACAATATATATTTTTGAAAGATCTATTTGAGAGACAGTGAGCATGCAGGGGGTAGGGCAGAGGGAGGAGAGAGAATCTGATGGAATGGAGGAGAGACTGGAGCTACCAGGGGCCCCATCGCAGGAGCCTGAGATCACGACCAGAGCCGAAACCAAGAGCCAGACACTTCACCGACTGAGCCACCCAGGCACCCTGGAAAATGACATTATGAACAGCCACTTCTGGATCCCAGCGAATGCCAGGTCCAGCTGAGCCTGGTTTTCAGAGGTGGGCCTGGAGCCATGGTGGGGAGTGGAAATTGGGCAGGGGTCATTATTTTGCGTATAGAAGGGAGAGAATTTGAAGTTCCTAAGGGCCCTCAGGAGGTGAGGGGTGAGCGAGAAAGCTGGAAGGCGGAGACAGCAGGAGGCAAGAAGCCCAGAGACCCGAGGCAGCCTGGAGTGTCCCATGCGGAGCAGGGTGACACATGGAGAGTCCCTGCCGAGGCAGAGGCTCAGGAAGGGGCAGCACGAGACGGACGACTCCCTGCCTTGCTCCCAAGCACACAGACTGAGCACAGTTTGTTTGGTTTTGTTTCTGGAAGGAAATCGAGGAAGGGTCTGGGTGTTGGTATTTTCAGCCAAGTGAGAGCATCGGAGATGTGGTTATGAAGCCTGTGCGAAGGGGTCCCAGCTGACAGGCGGCTCTCACGGGCACGTCATGGGCCTCAAGTCTGAGCTCACCGCCGGCTGGCTCGGAGGCCTCCTTCCAGACCGCTGCGTGCCACCTCGCGGGGAGTGCTTCGTGCATGTGTAGTTTGGCCCGTCGCCTCGAGAAGGCTCCCCCACGAGAAGTCCCCGAATGACCCACCTTCCACTTCTGTCCAGCGGCCTGGCCTTGGCGATGCTGGTCCAAAGATAGCACAGAAATTGCCCGTTGCCACTTTGAGATCACAGTCGGGGATTTGGCTGCATGTAAAGAGGCAAGGTTCACTCAGCAGCTTCAAAAACATTTTTTTTCCCCCCAGCCAAGTTTCTGTTCTGCTAGCAGTTCTTGCTTGTGACCTAGAAGCGGCCAGTGCCCCAGGGAACGATGCTGTCTAAACTTCCTCCTATTTACTGGCCTCCCCTCCCCCTCCCATTACCACTGGGCACTTGGGCTTCCCAGCAGCCTTTGCAGGCCAGCCCTTCCTGCACCCCACAGCCTGGCTCCGACCCTCGTCCTATCAGGAGCAGGCCCGTAGCTGGATGGCAGCCAGTCGCAGCCATGAATGTTGGCACCGGGCTTAAATCCACACTGGCCTCCCTCCTCCCTGCAGCGGGTCCAGCCTGGTCTTCCTGTTCTAACTTCTCTCTCTGTACGGGCCAAGGTGCGTGTGCAGACTCTCCTGGTCCAAATCGTACTCGAACAGCTGGGATTTCTGTTTCTACATGCATTCTGAGCTTTGCGCATATGTACTCGGAAAATGTTGTCTGTAAATTAATTTCTCTTTTGCACACCGGGTTTGTTGGATCCGTTAACATATGTACTCCCCCTCTGTCCACCCCCAACTTCAAGAAATTCCAGAGTCCTCTTTTTCCTTGTCTTTGAACAGAAGTGATTACCTGTCTGGTTGCCCAGATCTGCTTAGGAGCAGGGCCAAGAGTTCCCTCTTAGACACACCACTCCGTGCCCACACCCACCCCAAATCCTCTTAAAGGCTCAGACTCATCCCCTTTATCACCATCATTTATTCATTTGCAAGAATACTGAAGCCCGCTGTGTGCCGGGGACTGTACTGGGTGCTAAGGGCAGTGCTGAAACCAACAAGAACGGCCCCACATCTGGAGCTTGCTGTCGAGCGGGAGACAGAAATAAGCAAACGATTTAATCAACTGATGTAATAGGAAAAGATGAGAACACCCAACGCCGGCTGGGACATTCAGGGAAAGTTTCAGGAAGAAACGCCATACGCATGGGCCCCACAAAATGTTGACATTAGACAGGGAGGGTGGGGTGGTATCGGCCTTAACTACGGCCTTAAGCCAGGCCGCATGTCTGTCACGCAGGCAAATACCATAATAGCACCAGACATAAAGACACGGGGAAAGACCTTGGATCCGTGGTTTTCCCATTTCTTGGTTCAAAAGCTCTTCCTCGGCCGCCTCTAAAAATGGTATCGTGGTGAACTGCTCGTCCCTTTTTCGCCCAGAGAGCCCGTGTTTGGTAGAGTCGAGACTTTGGAGTCTCAAGAGTCAAGGCTTCTTCGGTGTCCTAATGGATAACTTATCGCTCCTGCAAAGGTCCAGTTGGAACCCCCAAGGTCAGCCTCATCCCCGAGCTCCACTTTCCGGGCCGCTGACCATGAACTTCCCCTAGGAGTAGCGCCTTAAAAGTACTTGTTGAAGGTTGGCAGACAGGGAAAGAGCAGTATTATTTTATACACGTGAAACCAAATCAGCCAGCAGCTTCGGGGAATTCAGTTAAATCTGGAGTCATTTCAGGGGGCTCAGAGCAGGGAGCATGTATTGAAGGCTTGCTGGGTGCTGGGTGCGAAGTACCTGCTACATATGATCTCCTCTCATCCTATAACCGCCCGGGGCAGTGGGGACTACTGGCTCTCCAGTGTAGACACGCGGAAAATCCAGCCAGGCCCCGTGACTTGACTTGACCTGTGTCTCGTGGTCAGTCATGAGGCAGGTTTGAGCCTGGGCTCCTGCCCCTGCTCACTCTCAAGAATACTGCTTTCTCTTTGTTTTTTTTTTCCTGCACAGAACTGAGCTCCCTTCTAGGTCCCTGGGTTGATGCTTCAGGTTAAGGTTTGGTCTGGGGAATCCGGGCATGATGAGAGAAGGAGGGAGGAGAGTGTGCACAAACTGAGTTGTCCCGGCCAGAGGGCAAGGCGGCAGACCCATTCTCGCAGCTTCTGCGCTCCCCCAGGGCCACCCCACGGTGGATGGGCGGAAGCAGAAATCCAGCACAGCTGCCCGTGTCAAGCCCAGAGGGGAGCTTTTCTTTCCCGTGTTCTGCAAAGGTGCCAGAACTAGCCCTGGCCCGCTCCCCTGCATACCAGCGCTGCGCAACCGCCCCTCCCTCCTGGACGCGCCGCTGTGTCTTGCCTGTCCTCGGGGGCAGACCCAGCTCCTCAGAGCCCATTTTTGCTTCCCCACCTGCCACCTTTAGATCTGAGACTTTGGAGGGCCGCCGTGGTTCTTGCCGTACCCCAGACGCACACCCAGCTGCCGGAATCTGACATCAGGATGTGGATTCGGGTTTCTGACTTTCCAGGGAGGGGATTCCAACAAGAGCCGAGCAGTAGGGGAAGATGGAAGAACAGAAAGAGAAGAAGACAGAGGAAGAAATAGCATGGACTGACCATTTGAGGTCACTAAATGAAGCCTTAAGAGAAAGGGGCCACATGTCTCAGCCTGGGGACGAGATCCCTGCCCCTCAGCCCTTCCCATCTAATGTGGGAGATAAGCTGGACCTGTGGGACTAGCAGATGTTTCCAAATAGACATACAACATTGGGTTTTTTCGATGTCCCCCAAGTTAACTGAAAAAAATATTAGATGACAGATAGGAGAACAATTAAATATATTCTTGGAAAGCTAACTTCTCTAGCCAGATAAGAAATAAGATGACATTTTTTTCTTTTAAAGATTTTATTTATTTATTTGGGAGAGAGAGAGCACGAGAAGGGGGAGCTGCAGAGGGAGAGGCAGGCCCCCGCTGAGCAGGGAGCCTGATGCGGGGCTCGATCCCAGGACCCTGGGATCATGACCTGCGCTGAAGGCAGATGCTTAACAGACTGAGCCACCCAAGCGCCCTGTCGTTTGTTTCTTTTTAAAAGATTTGCGTGTTCCCATAATATAGGGGATACGTGTCTGGGTTTGTGCGTATGTTTTTCTAGGCACGCCTGCTGACGTGTGTGTACCGGTGTGTGACCATGTGCGTTTGCGTGTGTGCTCCCGAGGCTCTCTGCCTGCAGCGTTAGTAACGCACAATGTCACCGTTGCTTTGGAAACAGCATTCTTGTCCTGGCACGCTTGGGGACAAGGGGGCATGACAGGCTGTGACATGACTCTGTGTGGTTTGTGATTCTCTCAAGGATGCAGAGGCTCTCGGGCAGTCGGTTCCCTCTCTATGGTCTGTGAATACACAGGGCCACGTGGGGAGGTCCCATTCAAGAAAGTTATAAAAGCTTCATTTGGAAGCGAATCTGGGAAAGAGAGCTGACTGGCTGTGTAGACACGCTCTTGGATCTTTGTTTTCTGCTCGCTGAGGAATGGCTCGGATTTCTTCTCAGAGAGGTCTCTTGAGGCAGGGATGGTGTGGTGATGCCCCTTTCCTGCCACTGGGGGGCACTATATAGGGCATCCTAGAGGGCATCCTATAGTTTTACCTAATGGAATGTTAGCTGCCACGTCATATTTCTGGGATAGAGAGGGCTTTTGTGATTCCTGCTAGGCAGCGAGGAACCATCCGGTTAGAGTGGGGGCCTTTTGGCAAAGCTTTAAGTACAGGCTTAGATTTATATACACAGTACATGTGCCGATGTGCTTTTTATTTTATTTTTTTTAAGATTTTATTTATTTATTTGACACACAGAGAGAGATCACAAGTAGGCAGAGAGGCAGAGAGAGAGGGGGAAGTAGGCTCCCCGCCGAGCAGAGAGCCTGATGCGGGGCTCGATCCCAGGACCCTGAGATCATGACCTGAGCCGAAGGCAGAGAAGCTTAGCCCACTGAGCCACTCAGGTGCCCCCCAATGTGCTTTTTAAATAAGGTGCTTCTACTCGTGTCTCAATATATAATGTCATTACATCATTTAAGAAATCTAGGAGCTAGACGGTAAAGTTCCAGGCATGAAAGATCCAGCCCGTGTTCCGAAGGAGTTAGCGGAGAAAGTGATTAATTCAAGAGATAATTGCAGCAAAGTGTGATTCGTGCTAAGGAGAGATTTCAGGCGTGGGGCAGCAGGTACCAGGTGTGTGTGAGGGAGGGCGAAGCCAGCAGCAGTGAGGGGTGGCGGGTTCTCCCCGCCTCTCCCCAAGCTCGATCTTTATTCACACCAGCTTGGGAACTCGCTGTTCCCAGCCAATGAATCCGTTGAGAGGAGAATGGTAATGAGAGAAGGAATGTCAATGTCAGTGTTACTTGGGGGAAAAAACCCACACCAACAGGCTCTGCTGGATTGTAATCTGACAGATAAAAGCACTGACTGCAAATTGGTGTGGCTGTCAGTGAATATTAAAGCCGCTTTGCCAGTGATCACCGAATGGGAGTGAGAACATGGTACTAATGATCTTGACAAGAACAGATGTCGTTTATTTGGTCCGCAGGATGGTGGGCACCGTGGGAAGAACTTGGCAACCCTTGTCTCCTTGCGTCCCCACTCATCCTTGGCCCCAGTGTTTAGTTGAGAAAACTGCCCCTCGACGGGGTTAACAGGTGGCGAAGCTGTTCCCGTCTCTGTGTCTCAAAGGCCCGAGTCATTTCCTCTGTACCCCCGCCCCCCACACCTGTGGCAGACAGACAGATGGACTTACAGTTGTAACCGGCTTCTTGCTGGGCGATCAAAATCAACTTCTCTCCTTCTCCCCTCTGCCCACTCCTACGCACAAAATAGGACACATTCTTGTCTTGCCCCTGGTGGAAGGTGAGATGGGCCCGATTGCTTCTCCAGGCACCCTTAGATAATACAGAATGCTCTGTCCTCTTTATATCCCAAAGGGTTCTCATTGTGGGAATGGGTATGTTCCATCCAATGTAAGGGTCCAAACTCCAGGTGTCCCTAAGTTTCTGGCCTGCCCTCCCCTGGCTGGATCTGTTGCTGCCAGCAAGCCCGTAGTGGGAGAGGCTGTGCCAATAGCTTCACCCCCATTTCTCTGCCTTTTGCCTCACCCAGCTTGGTAAGTGGTTTCTGATCCCTCCAGGGTCCAAGTGGTGGAGGGCGGAGGGAGAAAGGAGTCACAAAAGGTCTTACTTGTGACGTCCGGTCTTGAACTTGCCGCCATATCATAGGTTGCATGAAGAGAATATCATTTTAGCACCGCCCCCCCCCCGAGGCAGATCTGTTTAGTTTTGGAAGAACAGGACCACTGAGAACTAGTAATGATCGCTAAAACTTAACTGAGATCATTTAATGTGCTGTGCAAACACATAGACAATCAGAAGGAACTACAATTACTTTTCCCCATTTTATGGGAAACTGAGGCTCCAAGAGATGAGTTATCTGTCAAGGTCAGATAGGTGATTACATGGGAGACCAGGGATTTGGGCCCGGAGAGTCTGAGTTCAGAACCTGGCCTCTTAACCTCTCTGCTATCTGAATTGGAGAGCTATCAGAGAGAAAGGTGCTACTCCTTATCATCTTGACCATTTGCCTTCTTTCTTATTCTAGGAAATATTATTAGACTGGATAGTATTTCCTTTTAATAGCTGGCACTGAAGCAAATCTAATGAAAATGAGTAACCTGAAAAAAAAAACCCACTTTCTGAAATTGTACTAATTTATGATCATAAAGAGAACTCTCGTGTTTGAAAATAACCAACAACTCAATTGGACGGTATGTAAAGAATTAGGAAAACAGAACAAATCTCAAGGGAAGTAATTTGTGTAACTAGAAACTATCTCAAGAAATTATTTCTTGCATTGCCTGATAGTTGGGAACATATTTCCTACAGTCAACATTTTCATACAGGCAATAATCTTATACGTATTTGCACCCAGAAATAATTTGTGGTAGGAAATAAGACAACCCCCCCCAACACGTGGCTCAGAGGGAGAGAAGAATATATCCCCGATCGTGGGTCTCACATGTAAAGTTGTTATGTCATTTGCTGCAATTTGTCCCTTTCCTGATGCTGGAGTTTATTGGCACTCACAAGAGCATCGAAACACTCTTTATGTATTACAATTTCCAGAAAGCATTTTTGTTCAATAGATTGGGATATTTTGGGTAGAAGTGAGCATTTTGGAGTAGGTGACTTGCATACGTCAGTCTTCACCCCTTTGTCCAAGCCACCCCCTCTGTATGGTCCATCTTCACTGTCTACCTGTTGAACTCCTACTCATCATACAAAGCCCACACAGATTGTTACCTCTTCGTGGAAGCCTTCCTAATGACCCCAACCAGATGTGCTCTCTGCCTCAGTTGGGCCACAGAGAGTTTTATAATTCACCTTTGCAACATTTTACCTTATGAGAGAGTTGCCAGCCTTTGTGTCCTGTGCTAACTAGCGAGTTCACACTTAGGTAGCTCGGTCCAGCTCTGGAGGACAGGGTGCCAAACCAAGGCCCACAGCCCAAATTCAACCCACCAGCTGTTTTTGTCCGGCCTTTGGGATAAGAATGATTTTTATATTTTTTAATGGTTGAGAAAAAGTCAAAAGAATGATACTTCATGACATATGAAAATGATACACAATTCAGATTTCATTGTCCATAATTTGATTTTCATGGGAACACATCCGTGCTCATTTGCTTATGTATTATCTGTGGCTGCTTTTGCATTAATACAGCAGTGCTGAGTAGTTATGACACAGACTGGCCCTTGGAACCTAGAATATTTTCTGTATGACCCTTTACTTTTGTTGACTTTTGCTCTGGAGCAGGTGTTCTCAAATTTTCATGTGTATCAGCATAACCTGGAGGGCTCATTAAACCACAGAAGGTTGCCCCCCCCCCCCCAGTTTCTGATTCAGAAGGTCTGAGGTGGGTCTTAAGAATCTGCATCTTTAACAAGTTACCAGGTGACCCTTCTGCTGGTGGTTGGGACCCACACTTTGAGAACCAGTGGTCTAGTGGTCAAGGAAGGTCTTTGAAATCACAGATACATCTTTAACTCATCTGTTATTTGTCAAGCAACTGTCTTCTCTGGAGCTGAGATTTTCCATCTGTGAGATGGGGCTCAGGACAACCTGGTCAGATTATAGGGAGTCAGTCGAAGTTTCGAGAACATCTAGTAGGGATTCAGTATTTTCTTTCCCTCCTTCCTTCTATTCTCTCTCCCCACCCTTCCCTCTGAGAAGGCACTGGCTCTGAATCGCCTTTCTTCGTGAGGCTGCTTGGGAATTTCACAGCATTGGACAACAAGTGATGTGTCTCCCTCCATATGGTGCTTGTCATGTAGCTCAAACAAATCAGCCTGGGAAAACCATTCTCACCAAATTTACGTAAGCACGTACTGTGTATACGTTTCTTCACTAAGGAACAAAATTAACATCAAGGACTAAAAAAGAGATCATCTGTCTACTTCACAGAAGTTTTCCTGATGAAGGCAGAGGACAGGGCTTAAGAAATTAGTGGTTGCCCTTTAGTTAATTGTAATCAGGTGGTTTTGTCTTCCTTCCCGGGAAGAATGATAAAGGGCAAGTGCTTGAGAAACAAAACCAAGCTGAAATCTTCCAAGAAGTAGATGGGAGTGCCGTCACACAACTATAGGTGATTTGAAAGGAGGGTTTTTCTTGAGCCTGGTTTTAAAACCATGGTTAAATTAAGCACACAAAACCACTAAGTTTTCCCCAGGATTGTTTTTCTTTAGAACTTAGCCATTCCTGCGTCCTAAAACTGTGATGAGAATCAAGTGAGATAATTAATATAATTGTATTTGAAAATTATAAAGTACTGTTTAAATGCGAAGGAAATCAGGATTAGCACATTAAGTCGCAATGTAATTAGGCGAGAAAGAGCTTAATGTATTGCATGAATAGCAGGGGCTGCAGAGAATTAGGGGGTGCTGGAGGACCCCACTGCTTTTCGTCTTAGCCCCCGGGGAACCTCTGCACCTTAATTTACCTGTTAAGCTAATTGTAGAGAAGGCCTTTTAACCTTCTTGCTCTCAAATTTCTTACTTTGTTTCTCTACGTGTGGCAGAATGTGAAAGATGAATTAACCTTATGGGTTCCCTCCACTAGGGCACAAAGCCTCTGTAGTTGGCTGCCCTGAGTGCCAGTTAGAAAGAAGTACATTTTCACCTTACCTTTACATTTTTGCTTGAGTGCCCCCCACCCACGAACTCTTGGACTTCTTCAGCTGTGCCTACATTTGCAAATCGTGTTTATCTTAGTAACCTCCTTTTACTGAGAAAAACGTGTTTTTAGGCAGTGGTGTGCTGGTAAATGCCTAACAGCTCTCTGGGGACATGTATGGAAGTTTATTATCAGTATGACAGATTTAAAGGATGCACAGCACACAATTTACAAATGATCAACTCCACTGTACTCCTCATTGTAAAGCCCACATAGCTGATTGGTTGCCACCGGATGCTTTTATTGATTTGTGTCCGTAGCCAACCTATGGTGGCTGCTGACCAGCAAGTATAGTTTTGACATGAATCCAAAATTGGTTGGTTGATACTTTCCTGTATGTTTACTAGTCAGATGAAACTGACACAACCAAAGACAGATTTAGGGATGTTTTCCCATGATACGAGCGACTCCCTTGCTGAACTGGTTAATAACATTGAATAATGGAAGAATTTTTCCTTAATTTTTTGTGAGATTATGACTACAGATACAACACACATTTAATTTTAATTTGCATTATATTATTATTTGTGTGTTCTCCATCATTTTCTTTAAAAAAAAAATTTTTTTTTTTTAAGGGGAGCCCAGCATGAGGCTTCAACTCACAACCCTGAGGTCAAAACCTGAGCTAAGATCAAGAGTTGGACGCTTAACTGACTGAGCCATCCAGGCGCCCCCTCTCCATTACTTTCTTATTTATTGGTTTGACAGATAGAGATCACAAGTAGGCAGAGAGAGAGAGGAGGAAGCAGGCTCCCTGCTGAGCAGAGAGCAGAGAGCCCGATGTGGGGCTCGATCCAAGGCAGAGACTTTAACCCACTCTGCCACCCAGGCGCCCCTCTCCATTACTTTCTTAAGCCTAGATGATCAACAAAACAATGAATTGAATCCTGATTTGCAGCATTTATCACTTTCTGTGGTGTAAATTCTCCTGTTGATATGTACTTGGGTGCTGACTTGGGACTTAGGCCCTGTTCATCAGTGTGGGGGAAGGGCCTTCAAATGGGGTATCCCTGGCTCCCCTTGTCTTGCCCTCACTTCCAGTGTCTGCCCTCCAAGTTGGGAGCATCCGCTAAATTTTCAGTGCTCGCTACGCTACCCATTCTTTGCTAATTTTACTTCTTTTTGCTTATTTCTTTCAACTTAAGGGATGGAATTTTAGAGATGTGCTCTGTAGCTATCATTTTTAGGGGTTTCTCATATTTTAAACATTGCAGAGAATTTTGAATGTTATAAAGAGGAAGAAAATGAAAAGCAGCCATAATCCAATTTCTCGAGATGTTGATGTAGTTTTCTTGGTTGCTTTTTTGATGCACTCAGATATACGATCTCACACTTTCTTTCTCTAACCAAATTAGGACCATAGTATACATTCATGTTTAAAGCATTTTTTATCTAAGTGTGACATATAACCTGAAAAATGCAGAAATCAATAAATTATTGCTACATGAAAATACCCACATCACCACCACCCAGGTAAGGTAGTGGGATATTACTAGACTCTCTGAAGCCCCTCGTTAAGCCCCCTACAAATTTGTATCCTCTCCCTTTCCCCCAAAGTTAAAGGCTATCATCTATCACAAATTAATTTTGTGATTATTCGGCTTCTACTTATAATTAGAAGCCTATGGAATATACTCTTGTGTCTGGTTTCTCTTTCTTAGCATTAGGTTTGTGAGATTCATCTCTGTTGGTGTGTGTAGAATTTATGCATTTGGACTGAAGATTTTTTCCCATTATATGAATCTACCGTAATGTATTTATCATTCTACTTCTGATGGATGTTTGGGTTATTTCCAGTTTGAGTCTATTTTGAATAATGCTTTTATGAACATTTAAAAAATATGTCTGTTAGCGTACACATGCCCTTATTTCCATTGGGTAACCACTAGCAGTGAAGTTTGTGTGCAGACATGAACTTGCAGACATAAGTTGTAAGGTTGCATACCTACAGGTTCCGGGGGTAATGCCAAGCTGCTTTCCTCAGTGCTCGTTTCCATTTACACCCCCATTAGCAGTGTAGGACACTTCCTGCTACATCACATTCTCACCAACACTTGGCATCATTGTCCTTGTGTTTTACACCCTCTTAAACACAACATCATACTGTGAACATTTCCATGCCTTATCATTATTTGTTTCATTACTTTTAATGGCCACATGCAGTTTATTGAATAGAGCAGGGATCGGCAAACTTTCTCTGTAAAGGGCCAGAGAGTAAATATCTTCAGCTTTGTAGGCCCACTGTCTGTTGCAACTATTCAGCTCTGTCATTGCAGCACAAAGGCAGCTATAGACAACATGTTAATGAACGAGTGTGGGTGGCTGTGTCCCAATAAAACTTTATTTATGAAAACAAGTGGTGGGCCAGTGTTGGCCCTCAGGCTGTCGTTTGTCAAAATCTGATATTTATTTACTTTCCTAATTATGATACCATCCATACTTGTTTTTAATCAGGGAAAAAACACTTAAACCTACAATAAACATCGCCTATTTGTTTAATGTCTACTATGAGCCAAATGATGTGCTTAGTTTTGAGAACGTGGTTGCATATCACTTGCAAATAAATTCTTCAAGGATCTTACACTCTGATTGGGGTAGATTCACAATTACTATCCCGGCCTGCCCGCCTTTCCTCCCACCCCCCAAAGTGAATCTTAACTGAAACTCAGTATGTAAAACAGATAAAAGCAGAACTGTTTGACTCAAAAATATCTACCTCAGAGTCCTAACAACCTGACCACTTTCTGGCCCCAGTAGTTCTCCTCTGTTTAACTGTAGGTCTCTACTGATCACAGCTTGAAAATCATGACCAGACTATCAAATGTAGCATGTTGAAAATCTTTTGTTATTATGTCACTGCTTTGAATGTTCTCATACATAAATCTTTGATCACGTTATTTTCCGCAATAGATTTCTAGCAGAGAATTTATGAGGTTAAAGGATGCAACTATTTTGAAGGCTCTTGCTCTATTTTGCCAAAACATTTTTCAGTTTGTGCTACCAGTTTTACATGAGTTGTATGTCAAATTTGCCAATATCCAGTATTGACATTTAAAAAGCATTTGCAAATTTGGTAGGTGAAAAATACTACCTTGTTGTTTCAATTTACATTTCTTTGATTAGTTGAGTCCTGAGCATTTTTTCGTATTTATTAGTCATTTGCATATTTTCCCTCTGAATTGATGAGAATGGGACATTTTGAACATCACTGAAATAGAGTTTTGGAAAGAAATTTACAAATCACCGCCCCCCCCCCCCCCCGCCCGCCCACTCCAGATACCACATTTTGAATTGGAAAAAGGTCATGGCCAAAAAAAGCAGATTTCTGTTGAATCCTCCTTGGTGTCTAGGCCTGTATTTTATTCTGGACATATTACTATTCTCAATTTGATAAAAATATTATATTTTTTCAAAGGTTGAAAAAACTATTTGACATTTTACAGGTACGGACTGAAGTGTAAGAGAGACACATCATGGTGTCCAAGATGGTAAAACGTGAACCTAGATGTAATAGAAGTAACTAGGTGTGTGTGATGGCCTGAATGTTTGTGTCCCCCCTCCCCCTTCCAAATTCATGTGCTGAAGCCTAAACCCCCAGAGTTGGAGGTGGGACATTTGAGAGGTAATTAGGTCTTGGGGGTGGACATACACAAATAGAGTTAGAGCCCTTATAGAAGAGATAGGAGAGAGATGATCTCTCTCTGCTCTCTACTGTCAGAGGATTCAAGGTGCATCTTGTCTGCAAGGAAAGAGGAATTACCCTCACCAGACAGTGGATCTGCTTATACCTTGATCTTGGACTAACCAGCCTCCCAAACCGTATGAGATAAATTTTTGTTGTTTAAGCCATCCAGTCTATGGTATTCTGACTGAGATGGAAATCTGTATTCGTCCGGGTTCTCCAGGAGTAGAACCAATAGCATGTATCACTCTCTATATATCTTTCTAGATACATATTTATTATAAGGTATTAGCTTGTAATAAAAAAGCTAAGCAAGAGATTTATTGTAAAATATTAGCTCCCATGTTATGGAGACAGCGAAGTCCTACAATCTGCTGTCTATGAGCTGGAGACCCAGGAGAGCTGATTGTGTACACTGAATGCCTGAGAGCCAGAGAGTGGAGAGTGGATGTTCCAGCCCGGATCTAAAGGCCTAAGAACTGGAGAACTGAGGCAGGAGAAGATGGATGTTTCGGCTCCAGCAGTCAGGCAGAGAGGGAATTCACCCTTCCTCCACCTTTTTGTTCTGTTCGGGCCATTAATGGATCGGTGGTGCCCACGCACAGCGGGGAGGGCCATCTGCTTTACCACAGTCTGTGCACGGGCTCACCCTCCACCCGAGTCACCTGGCTTGTTTCATTCCTGTTTGCAGTTCAGAGTTTTTGAAGGTCCTCAGGGAAGCCTCACCTGACCCCTGAGATTAGGTCAGAGTCCCAGTTCTGTGAACCCCCTGACTCTACTTCTCTGGCATCATCACAGAGGTAATTAAATAACCGGTTGTGTAATTCAGCCTTTGATGTCTGCATTATGGTTTCCATGTCAATTAGAGTAGAAACGATTGGAAGGCAGAATCAGAGCAGTTTTATTGGCCATATGTCACACCTCATGCCATACCTGTCAGGTAACATCCCAGTGCAAATACTGAGGGGGAGAGAGAGAAAAAGGGAGAAAGGGAGAGAAACTTATGTATATATTTTATTTTATTTTATTTTATTTTTTAAAGATTTTTATTTATTTATCTGACAGATCACAAGTAGGCAGAGAGGCAGGCAGAGAGAGAGAGGAGGAAGCAGGCTCCCCGCTGAGCAGAGAGCCCGATGCGGGGCTCGATCCCAGGACCCTGGGATCATGACCTGAGCCAAAGGCAGAGGCTTAACACACTGAGCCACCCAGGCGCCCCTGAAACTTATGTATATATTTTAAAGTTGGATTTCTTTTCCGTCCTCTCATGGATTCTGACCCCGATGGAGAAAATATTATCAAGGGGGACAGGATACATGACCTTGTTCCTGCTCCCTTTGTCCTTAGTTCCGGGAGATCCTCTCCCTGCATCTCCTTGTGAGCTTTTCGCTTTCTGTCTTCAGCACCTGCCCTCAAATGCTAAAGAACATGGGTTTTCAACATCCTAGTGCTTGATTACCTCCCACCCATTATTTCCAAAAGTTGTGCAGGAAACTACCTGAAGTTTACCATCATCAAGGGAAAGGTAAGGATTGTCACCTGGCGGCTGTGTTCACCAGATAAAAGAAACACAAGGTCGATGGTGGAGTAGTGAAACATTACCTAACCCTGGGGTTGCTGTGACCAGGCCCCTGATACCTAACGCAGGAATATTTCCCCAGTTCCCCTGAAGTCATCAGCACATACCATTAGGCCAGAGATAGGCTATGAATCCCATGAGTGTGGGGACCTCGAGGGTGTTGCTTGCTGCTCTGTTCTTGTAGCCTCACAGTAGTCCAGCAGGTAAATATGTGCACAGTAAGCACTTGCTAGGTGTGTGGAGGAATTAAGCTCTCGATTCCACTTAGATTTTATTTTAGTGTGTACCGTGATTTAGGAACATTTATTTTCCCCACCAGTGATCAGTCTGTAACTTCAATGGCAAATGTCAAATAATTTATCCTTTTCCTATTGACTTAAAACACTACACTCACTGTATACAAAATTACATACTTACTTGGTGCTCTTTGGTCCTTTGTATTATGTTTGTGAGTCTGTTGGTCTATTTGATCCCATTACCATCATCCTTTTAGAAACTGTCCTTGGTTATGTTCTTCTAATGGCCAATAATAAATTTATTTATTTTTATAGAAGGATCTTACTTTCCTAGATGGTGTAAGAAGATAGTACTTGAATATCCTTGGGGCTCAGAGCCAATCACAGCATATCATAATACTGCATTCTGTTAACACACTTCAGTTAATATATACAGCGTAGCTAGTCATTTTATTTCCAATTGTGGTGTCCTATTTTAAAATTAAGAATACAGAATATATTAAAAGTACGTTCTACTGAAGGTGCCTGTTTACTAAGTTAAAGGAACGTTTAGCAGCTCGTAACAATGTCCTTTTCTCTCTCTGGACAGTTGTGAGTGAGCAGGAAGACTGTCTTGAACTTCTGGGCTTTGAGAAAAGAGTAGGAAGTAAAAGATATTGTAGAACACATTATGCATTTCTGGAACTGCTCCTCCTCCTTCATTACTAATTTTCAAAATCTTCTTGGCTATTCTTACCCCTTTATTATTCCTGATACACCTATCAATTATCATGCCAAATTCTGAAAGGGAAATCCTGCTGATATTTTGACTAGAATAGAGCTACATTCAACGATTAATTTGGGGAATTTTCAGGTCTTTGAAATATTGAATGTTTTCATCTGGGAGCATGATGTGTTTTTCCCCCAACTCTTTCTCTGTTGTCTTTGATGCCCCTTAATAAACATTTTCAGCTTCATATGTGTCCCACGTCCTCCCTCGGTTGCTACTCCTCTTCTTCCGTCTTCTCCCTGCTTTCTTCCCCTCTTCCCTTCCTTTCTCCCTTTCTTCTCTTTCTCTCTCTCTCATCTTCATTGTGAATGGATATTTTTCCCCACTAACTTCTCAAAACTGGTCACTTATTTAAAAGATAATTATTGAGTCTGTGAATAGTGCCAGTTTTATTCCAAGTAATCTAAGCCATTTAATTTTTGTCATGGTAAAATAAATATAATGTAAATTTTACCATTTGAAGCTTTGTTAAGTGTACGGTTTAGTGGAATTAAGTACATTAACATTGTTGTCCAGCTGCCACCACTAACCATCTTCATAACTTTCTCAGTGGCCCAAACTGAAACTCTGCATCAAGCCATTGTCTTTTGAGTAACCAGTGTGATCAGACATTTTAGAAAACTCTGCTATTATTCTGAATTGTTTTACAATAGATTTTTGCTTGTTTTCAAGACATATACTTGTGTTGTATGCAAATACAGATAAACTTATCTCCTTTTTAGTAGATGCCTCATTTACTTTTCTTGCATTATTGCAATGGTACATGGAACTTCCACCATAATCCTAAATAACGGAAATGATTATGGGCATCTTTGTCTTATTGTCTATTTTAATGAGATTGCCTTTAGCTTTTTTTTTTAAAAAAAGATAGGTATTCTGTTATTTAGTGGTTTACCATTTGATATGGATATTCTTTGCTAAATTATAGAAGTATATTTCAATCCCTATTTTGTTGGGGGATTTTTTATTAATCAGGGATGGATGTCCTATTTTATAAAATAATTTTCTGCCTTTATTAAATTAGACAAAATTTCTACTACTTAGTTCCTAGTAATGTGGAACTTTTTTTGCATTCTTAAACTTCATTTTGTTGTAGCTCTGGATCTCTTAATATGCTGCTTTGTTAGGCTTGTTTAAATGTTATTTGGATCTTTATGGAAGTGCTTAGAAGTGAGAGTTCTGAGAGAGGAATTTTGTTTTTTTATCCTTCAAGGTTCCTATTTGTATTTTTCTCTTTCATTTCTTTTTTTTTCTTATTAAATTCACTAAATGTTATCTTCTGCTTAATTAGCCATTTCAAAGAACTAGTTCTTAGATATGTGAGTTCTACTATATTTTCTAGTGTATTAATTTCTCCTTTATTGTGATTAGTTCCTTTTCTATAGGTTTTGGACTTCCTGTCTTGAATCTTTTCATTATTTCTTATTTCATAGTAAAAACATTTAAGACTATGAATATTCTTCTGAATGCAGCTTTGACTGAATTCTGTGAAATGTGCCATCTATTGTGGTTGGAGCAATTTTCTAAAGTGTCTCAATGTATAGATTTCACTTCCACCCTGACCCAAGAACTACTTCAGAAAGTGTTTAAAATTTTCTGGTTATAGAATGGCGAGAACAT
Source organism: Martes martes (assembly GCF_963455335.1). NCBI lineage: Eukaryota > Metazoa > Chordata > Mammalia > Carnivora > Mustelidae > Martes > Martes martes. The sequence continues at coordinate 7,533,183 of NC_137905.1, forward strand.
GTGGTCTGTACAAATTCTATTTTCAAACATTTTCTGAGACTTTCTTTGTAGAGAAATAGAAAATGGGTATTTTCTAGATATACCAAGTTTATTTACCATGTCAAATGTGTTAGTTTACCTTTTTTGTAAGTTCTTCCTTGAAATTTTTATAGCAATTTCTCTATGTATTTTGATACCAGTACATAAAGTGTCTTGACCATTGTGTATTCATTGGTTCTGCCTTTACCAGGTGGTTGCATTTTTGTGTGAGGGAGGTGTTCCTGAAGACATTGCAAATCCACGACTGATTTCTCGTTGGAATAAATGTATAGTTTGTGGGAGAGGACATTCTTGGTGTGCATAAATCTTCAAACACTACAGTGTATTTTTGCTTTAATAATTCGTCTTTGTTTTTCCATTTTCTTCTGCTATGTTTTTCAGAAGCTGTTGTTTATCATAACAGCTTTTTAAAATTTTTCTTATAATATTGTATCATATCTAACTATTTAAGTTTTTGGAGTTACCATTAAGCAATAACAATTATGTTATTATTTAGCAAACATTCCTATAAATATGCAAGTAGTTTAACATTCAGGTTTAACAATTACATTTTATTACAGACTTATTATTACTGTATACTATAATAAAATAATAAATACCCACAAAAATCATCTACAGAAGTTCTAGCATTTAACAGAAATATGGGTCCCAGCATAATGACAAAAGATGGTGGATATATTTGTTTTCTGCTAACATGGTGCCATCATGTGGCAAATCAGTCATTATCATCACCATCATCATTGTCACAACAAACACATTAGTACATGTGCAAGGCTGTGTTCTAAGTACTTTAAATATTTACTCATTTAATTCTCTTAAGGTCATATAAAATGGTGATTATTATTATCCCCACTTCATAGATGAAGTTACCAAGACACAAGGAGATAAAATACATAGCTTGGAAGTGTTACAGCATGTAAATGACAGGAATGAAAAACAGACAGCCTGGCTCTGGAGTCCACACTCCTAAGTACCATGCTATGTGGTCTCTTCACCATTTACAATTCACTTGGTTGGAAAACTGTAATTTTGCTGTGTTTTTCAAGAACTAAAAATGCTGGGCTTTGCGTGATTTCAAAATTTGCACATAAGGTACAGTTTTCTTAAGATATTTATATCCTACTATTTAGCTTACCTAATTCAAAATCACACACAATGTAACTATACTGTTTTGCTAAATTACATTAAGAAAGCTTGCCTGAATTTATATCTATATTATGATCTTACTACCATGATTAAAAAGAGATCCTTGTCGACAAAAGGTAATGTAAAATGACCTGTTGTTTTCATTGCAACTTTTATTGAATTAAAAATAACTTTATTGACCTTAAGTGACTCTTCTGTAGATTTCCTGCCTATGTCAATTTTTCTTTCTGGGGTTTGAGAGTTTTTCTCTTTGATTTCTGAATTCTTTGTGATTTATTTATTTATTTATTTATTTATTTATGTTAGTCACCATATGGTATCATTAGTTTTTGATGTAGTGTTCCATGATTCATTGTTTGCCTATAACACATTGTATTTTAAAGGTATCAACTAATTTTCCAAGTTTAAAGCCTTTTGGTAGTACAAATAGTACAGTTGCATTCAGTACGATTTTGAATTCTGTCCTTTGTAATTTTTTCGTTTGCCTTTGTGTCCTAATTTTCTTTCTGAGTTTTTATGCGGTTGATAGAAAATTTACACTTTCATATTATCAAGTCAGTTGCTGATTCCCTTTGTGATTTATTATACAGGGATTCCTTCTACCTCAGAAAGCTGATAGATGTTTCATAATATTTGTTCTTTTTTTTAATGATACAGCTTTGTTTCCTTTTACTCTTTGTTCCAGCTGGGATTTCTGTTTGTGTGTGGCAAAAGGAGAAATTCTTTTTTTTTTTTTTTAAAGATTTTATTTATTTGACAGACAGAGATCACAAGTAGGCAGAGAGGCAGGCAGAGAGAGAGAGGAGGAAGCAGGCTCCCTGCTGAGCAGAGAACCCGATGCGGGGCTCGATCCCAGGACCCTGAGACCAGGACCTGAGCCGCAAGCAGAGGCTTAACCCACTGAGCCACCCAGGTGCCCCAAAAGGAGAAATTCTTATAGTGGATCTTTACACTCCCCTTGCAGTTGTTAGCTAACATCATTAATTATAATCATGATCTCTGATTTTAGATGCACCTTTAATTAATTTGATATACATGGTAGATGCTCTTTCTCAATTATTAGTTCTGTTCTACCAATTCCCTTTGTCTATTTTCATATCGTATCACACTGTTTATTGCACACTGAGATAGCTGTGAGGGCTAGTCCAACTCCATTGGTATTATTCTTCGACAGCCATATCTATCTATCCTTCCAGCTTCATGTAAAAAGAGGTTACAGAGGCATTTAGAGCCTGGGCTCTGGAGCTGGACTTCTCAAGCTCAAATCCTGAGTTAGCCTACCTGCCTGAAGACCCTGGGCAGCTTGCTTAACCTGTCTCTGTGCCTCGGCTTTCTCACTTGCAAATAATAGTATCTTCCATGAGAACGAAAGGAGTGTCTTCTTCATGGGGCTCTGGAGAGGGTTAATGGAGTTACAACAACTCCGGACCACATTAGAACTGCACACCCGCTCCGGTGAGAGGTAGGCGCTTTCGAATCACCGCCAGTGCTCGTAGGCTTGTGACTACAGATACAGGGATTAACTTGTACACACTGTTTACTCCTGGCACCACTTTCTAGGACCACTTACTGACTCATATCCTTTATCTACTCGGTCAAAGTTTGATGCATTAGAAACTACAGCATTTTGAAAAGCTTGCAGACCAGCACAGGGTGGTTACTTTTGCTTCCTTATCAAGCACATGCTGTTCGTGAGCAAATTTGGAACTTGCTCTTCTTTCCTTATCTTTCGAGGCTAGATAACTATTAACATAACTTACCCAATAAATACTTGTAGTTTTCTTCATATGCCACACGTAGTTTTCATGTAAATGCTTTATAGATCTTGTAATTCTTTTGTTATTATTATGAATTGGATTACTTTACAAAATGTTTTCTGATTCATTATTACTAGTGCTAAAGTTATGATTTTTTGGAATACATGTTTTAGCAAGCCACATTACTCTTTTGCTTTTCCTTTTATAACTTCTACTGAGTTGTTTTTATTCTTATCATTCCCCAATGTTTGTCTGGTTTAGAAACTATACTTTCTTTTTCTATTCTTTTAGCACCTTCCTTAAATTTTTAATGACATGTTTAACTTAGGTTTAAAATTAGGGAATGTCTTTGTCTTTTTTCAAAAATATGAAGGCCTTAAAATAGGTTTAACTTTTATTTCCCCCTGCCATCTTCCATCTTTTTATTATTTGGTGGCTCTACCTCAGGTTTTTTTTTTTTTTTGACATTATCTTTTGAAATTATTATAGATCCACAGGAAGTTGCAAAGGTAATAGAGAGAGGTCCCTGTATCTTCCACGGTATTCCTTGTAAAAGTTATATTCTATGTAACTATAGTGCAATATCCAAACCAGGAAGTTGACACTGGTACAATGTCTGTTTTCAGTTCTGGGTCATTTTATCACACGTGTAGATTTGTGTGACCACCTCCACAATCAGAATGTGGAGCTGACCCAGCACCATAAGTATCTCCCTTGTGATATTCCTTTTGGCCTGCCTCTGACCCCTGTTCTTCCACTAACCTCTGGCAACCACTAATCTCTTCTCCATCTCAACAACAGTATCACTTTGAGAATATCATGTAAGTGGGATCATACAGGATGTGACCTTCTTTTTTTTTTTTTTTTTAAAGACCTTATTTATTTTTTGACAGAGAGAGAGAGATCACAAGTAGGCAGAGAGGCAGGCAGAGAGAGAGGGGGAAGCAGACTCCCTGCTGAGCAGAGAGCCCTATGCGGGGCTCCATCCCAGGACCCTGAGACCATGACCTGAGCCAAAGGCAGACGTTTAACCCACTGAGCCACCCAGGCGCCCAGCATTTGACCTTCTGAAATTGACTCTTTTCACATAGCATAATGTCTTTGAGATCTATCCGTGTTGTTGAGTGTCTCAGTAGTTCATTCCTCTTTGTTGCTCAGCAGCGTAACACCATTTTCTTTCAATTCCCCTACCATTTGTGGTTATTATTGTTACTACCCTTAGATATTTTTGAGATGTTTAACAGTTTCTCTACTTACCATTATTTCTTACATCCCTCTATTTCCATCTGAGTTCAAATTCCTACTTTGTAGAAATACGACAGCCTTTAGTATGTCTTTCAGTGGGGTTTTGTTAGTGCTAAATTATTTCCATCTTTATTGATCCATCTTTATTTATCCTTTGTCCCACTTACTCTGAATGTAGTTCAGTTCGATAGATTTTTCTAGATTCAAAGTTATTTTTTCACAAAACTTTGAGGATATCATACCTGACTTCCATGTTGTCAAAAAGTCCCATCAATCTATTTTTTATTTACAGGTCACTTTGTTGATTCTTCTTTGCTGAATACCCATTTATTTATTTTATTTATTTTTTTATTTATTCTATTCCATTTTTAAAATTTATTTATTATTTATTTATTTATTTATAAATTTATTTATTCTATTTTTATTTATTCTATTTATTTTTATTTATTCTATTTTATTTATTTATTTATTTATTTATTCTATTTTTATTTATTCTATTTATTATTTATTTTTATTTATTTTTATTTTTATTTATTCTATTCCCATCTCAGAACAAATTTCCAGAATTTTTTTTTATTTTTTTATTCCCATCTCAGAACAAATTTCCAGAATAAAGAGACATGATTGTTTTTTTCAAAGTACAGAAAATTCCTAGCAAACACTGGTTTAGTGTTACCCTCTTTTCTATATTCTTTCTCTAAAGTCAGGAACAAATGATGTACAGTAAAATTTCCCTAAATAGGCGTAATGTTTGGTGAATATTAACATTCATAGTCATGTAACCACCACTATGATGTATAACAGATTATTTCCATGGTCCCAGGAATTTCCCTGGTTTCCCTTATAGTTGATGCCCTATTTCTATCAACAAACCATTGGGGTTTGTTGATACTGTCGCATGTAGTAGTTCCTCCCTTTTTACTCCTGTGTAGTATTTCATCATAGGGCTAAACAACCATTTGTTTATGCATTCACCAGTTGATGGACATTTGGGTTGTTTCCTGGTTTGTGCAGTCATGAGTAAGGCCGCTGTAAACATTTGTGAACAGATCTTTAAGAGACCTATGTTTATTTCTCTTGGGTAAATATCCAGGATTGAAATTGCTGGGTCATATGGTAATTGTGTGTGTAACTTTATAAGAAACTGCCAGACTGTTTTCCAAAGTGACCACGGCATTTTCTCTTCCCCCCATCACCTATGTGTAGAGGTATATTTACCCCATATCCTTCCTAGCACTTAATATTGACAGCTAAAAAAAATTGTCCATTCTAATAATGTAGTGGCATCTCACTGTAGTTTTAATGTGCATTTCCCTAATGATGTATTGAGCATCTCTGATGTACCTATTTTATCATCTATATATCTTCTTTGGTGGAGCATTTGTTCAAATTTTTTGCTCAGTTTTTAAAAGTAGATGTTTAAAACTATTTATTTTGAGAGTTTTAAAATATTATGAATATGAGTCCTTTATCAGATATATAAACATATTTATTGCAAATATTTTCTCCCAGTTTATGGCTCATCTTATCTTTTCCTTAACTGTCTTTCAAGAAGCAGATGTTTTTAATCTTGATGAAACCTATCTTTTTATGTTCTTTCGTGGTCTGTAATTTTTGCTTCCTGTGTAAGAAATCTTATCGTTCCCATGATCGCAAAGATTTTCTCTTATGATTTATTCCAGAAGTTTTGTAGTTTACATTTTATATCTAGGACTGTGACCTAATTTTTGCACTTGTGGTGAGGTAAGTAAGCATTGAAGTTCCTTTTCCCACTTCTAACAAATTTTGATATGTTACATTTTCATTTCCATTTACTTCAAAACTTATAATTTATAGTTTTATAATTCCCAGAGTTCTTCTTTGAGCCATGTATTATTTTAGAAGTGTTTCATTTTGTTTTCACATATTTGGAGGATTTTCCAGATATCTTTCTGTTACTGATTTCTTTCTTTTTTTTAATTTAAAAATATTTTTATCATGGTAATTTTCAAACAAAGCTAGAAAATTGATTTCTAATTTAATTCTATTCTGGTCAGAGAATGTGTTTTATATGACAGATATTTTAAATTTATTGAACCTTATTTCATTGTTCAGAATATGAACTATTTGGTTAAGTGTTCCATGGACTTAAAAAGAATGTAAAATCTTGCTGTTTTTGCCAGAATGCTCTGAGGATGTCAGTTACATCAAGTTGATTTATATTGTTGTTCACATCTTCCATATATTGGCCGATTTTCTTTTTCTTCTGTAAGTTATTTAATTGAGTTTTGAAGTAAATTCTGTGGATTTGTCTATTTTTCCTTGTGGCTTGATTAGTTTGTGCCTCATGAATTTTGAAGATCAGTTATTAGGTGCATACTGTTAGGATTGTCATGTGCTCTTCCTGAAATGACCCCTTTATCATTATGAAATGATTTTATCTACTCTTGATAATATTCTTTGTTCTAAAATACACTCTGTCTGATTTTAGTATATCCACCCTAGGTTTCTTTTCATTAGTGATAGCATCCTTTCACTTTTACCTATTTATGTCTTAATATTTGAAGTGCTTTTCTTGTAGGCAGCAAACATGAGTTTTGATTTTTAAACTCTGATAGTCTGTATTTTTAAATTGGTGTATGTAGGCAGTTTACATTTAATATGATTATTAATTATGGTTAAATTTAAACTGATAATCTTGCTATTTTCTCTTCACCTCATCTATATTTTGTTCCCTGTTTCCTTTCTTCTGCTTTCTTTTGGATTGAAGGTGTGTGTGTGTGTGTGTGTGTGTGTGTGTGTGTGTGTGTGTCTGATTCCATTTTCTCTCCTTTGTTAGTTTATAATACGTAACTCTTTGTTTTGTTATTTCTACATTAGGGTTTATAATATAGATCTTTAACTTACCACAGACTACGTTCAAGTAATATTATACCATTTTACATATGAGAACTTTACAATAGTGTACTTCCATTTCTTTTCTCCCTACCCTTGTGCTATTGTGAGATACATTTTATTTTTTACATATGTTATAAACCCTATTACACATTGTCAAATTTTATAAAGCCAATTATACTTTTTGAAAAACAGCTTTACTTAGGTATAATTTACCCACTGGAAACATACAACTGAATGGTTCTCCGTAAGTTTATAGAGTTGTGCAATTATTACCACAGTCCATTCCTGCCATCCCGCAAAGGTCCCTCTACTCATTTTCAGTTAATCCCCATTACAAATTCAGCTCTAGGCAATAAGTAATTTGTTATCTCTCTCTATAAATTACATTTTCTGGCATTTCACAACATGTCATCTATGTGTCTATCTTTTTCACTAAACAATGCTCTTGAGATCCACCCATGATGTTGCATGATCTTACAAAAATCTTTTATTGCTGAGTAATATTTCATTGTCTGGATGTACATAATTCATTTTCCCATTTGTACACTGAAGAACACTTAGATTGTTTCAGTTTTGGGCTATTACAAGTAAAGCTGCTGTCAACATTCATTTCATGTCGATTCTTATGTGAACACGTTTTTAATTTTTGATGATAAACACCCAGGAGTATAATTTCTCAATTGTATGGTTATATATGTTTAACTTTCTAAGAAACTGCCATACCTTTTTTTTCAGAGTGGCTCTCCCATTTTGTATTCCAGCCAGCAATATATAAGAGGTCCAATTGCTCCACATTTTTGTCAGCACTTAGTATGGTGAACATTAATTTTAGCCATCCTAATAGGGATACAGTGGTATCTCATTCTGGCTTTAGTTTGTATTTGCCCAATGGCTAGTGAAGTTGAACATGTGGTTACTTGCTGTTTATCCATTTTTATGGAGTTTCTGTTTAAATCATTGCCCATTTTCTATTTGGATTTTATTGTTTTCTTATTGTTGAATTTAGAGAATTCTCTCTATATTTTATTTTATTTTATTTTTATTTTTAAAGATTTGTTTATTTATTTATTTATTTGACAGAGATCACAAGTAAGCAGAGAGGCAGGCAGAGAGAGAGTGGAGGAAGCAGGCTCCCTGCTGAGCAGAGAGCCCGATGGGGGCCCCATCCCAGGATCCTGGGATCATAACCTGAGCCAAAGGCAGAGGCTTTAACCCACTGAGCCACCCAGGCGCCCCAAGAATTCTCTCTATATTTTAGATAACACCTACTTTCTAGGATGTGTGACTTGCCAATATTTTCTCCTAGTCTGTAGTTTGTATTCTCATTCCATTCATAGGTTCTTTCATAGAACAAAAGTTTCTAATGTTCAGCTTACCAAATTATTTTTCGTGGATCTTGCTTTGGGTATCATGTCGAAGAACTCTTTGCATAATCTGAGTCACAAAGATTTTCTCCAATATTTTCTTCTAAAAAATTATGGTTTAACATTTGTTATATAAATGACCCAAAGGTGGCTTCTGTTTATTGGCCCTCTAGGTTATTTCTTCACTTCAGGCTGAGACTTACTAGCTCCAAAGCCCATTGGTGCCAAATCCATTGGTGTAAGCTTTTGCATGCCCTAATATTTAAAAAAAAAAAATAGCCCTAAGCAAGCATATGTAGAGCCTGTTGGCTGTGCATACCCTGCGAAACCTCACCCAGCATCTGTTGTACGTTAGTAAGATTATAAAACCCCAAGGAGCTCTCTGACCAAGAGACTTTCTGCTGTGTGGTCCAGTGACAGCACCTAGACATGCAAGCCCCCTTTCTGATTCTCCCCTTCTGTAGGGGCCCCCTTGCCTTCCTCCCCTCTGATTGACAGCCTCCTTACTGTAAACTTCTGGCTGGTTTCATGTTGTGAGAGAGTTTCCCATATCCAACCTCGACCCAATAAAGCGTGTGTCATGTCTTTTCATGGTCATGTCTTTTTCATTAATTAACCCCCAAATTCCTTTATGTTGTACACCAGTTTACATTTAGATCTATGATCCCCATTGAGTTAATTATTCTTGAATAACTGTGATTTATTATTATTTTTATTTTTTTGCTTTTAGTTCTGTTATTCTAATACTATTCATTTTAGAGTATCCCTTCTCCATTTAATTACTTTTGCATCTTCATTGACGATCAGGGGGCCATACTTGTTTGGGTCTATTTCTGGACTCCATATTCTATTCCATTATTTTATTCTTTTTGATCACTACTGTGAATGGAATTGTTTTCTTAATTTCATTTTTGAATTCTTCATCACTAGTACATAGAAATACAACTGATATTTGTATGCTGATCTTAGATCCCGTGACCTTGTTAGATATTGTATTATATTACAATGTTATGGTTTCTTTTTTATTACTTGTTATTTTCTACATATGTTATCATGTCATTTTCAATAAAAACAGTTAAATTTCTTTCTTTCTAATTTGAATGCCTTTCTTTTCTTTTATTCTTTTTTTCAGATGCTTTATTTTACTGTCCAGACAGTATGATGTTGAATAGATGTATTGAAAGCAGACAGTCATGCCTAGTTCATGAGAATTAGTCTTTCACCTTTCAATATGATGCAAGGTGTATATATTTTTTTAATATATTCTCTGTATTGCATTCCTGGGTAAACCACAAGATAAGAAAACACTTGATGTAGTATATATTTGTTGATATGTTGGTAAATTCAATTTGATAATATTGTGTTTAATATTTTTGTGTTTATATTTATGATGGATATTGGTCTGTACTTTTCTTTTGTTGTAATGTCTTTGCCTTTGTTATCAGGGTAATTCTGACCTCAAGGAATGAGCTGGGGAATGCTTCCTTTTCTATTATCTTGGGAAAAATTTGTGAAGAATTGGTAATATTTCTTCTTTAAATACTTGATAATATTCTCTAGTGAAGCCAACTTGGCCTTTGGTTTTCTTTGGGTGAAGATTTTAATTATTACTTTAATTTCTTTAGTTGTTGTGTTTCTGTTCAGACTTTTTTTTTTTCTTTTTGAAAGAGTTTTTGGAATATCTTTCTAGGAATCTGTTAATTTCATCCAGCTTATCTATTTTTTTTGGCCTAGACTTGCTCATAATATTATAATTCTCTTGTTTTTTGTAGAGTTAGCAATATGTTCCTTCTTTTGGTCTTGATTTTGCTTGTTTCCTTTTTCTCCATTCTTTTCTAGATTGGTTATTCTAAAGATTGTCAATTTTCCTGATCTTTTCAAAGAAACAACTTTTGGTTTCATTATTTTTCTGTTTCCTGTCATTTATTTTGCTCTTCTTTTCCTAGTTTCTTAATGTAGATGTCAGTTATTCATTTGAGACTTTTTTCTTTTCTGTTTTAGGTTTTTAATGCCAGCTCTAACTGCATTCCATAAACTTGAATATATTGTGTTTTTGTTTTCATTCAATTCCAAATATTTTATAGTTACCCTCGTGCCTTTTTCTTTGAGTCATCAATTATATGGAAGTATATTATTCAAATTCCACATAACTGGGTTTTCCTAGATTTCTTTCTGTTGTTGATTTCTCTTCTTTTTTTTTTTTTTCTGTTGTTGATTTCTAATTTAGTTCCATTGTGGTTAGAGAATACACTTTATATAATTTTAACCTATTTGAATTTATTGAACCTTGTTTTATGCCTAACATATAGGCCATCCTGGAAAATGTTCCATGTCTGCTTGAAAAGAATGTGCATTCTCTAGCAATTGGATGATGTGTTCTAATTATGTTAAGTTGGTTGATAGTGTTGTTCAAGTCTTTTTCATTATTACTGATTTTCTGTATAGTTGTTCCGTTAATGATTGAGAGTGAATTATTGAAATCTCTAATTATTGCATTGTTTATTTCTCCTTCGGTTCCATCATTTTTTGATTCATGTGTTTTGAGGCTTTAGAATTAGTTGCATATAAGCTTAAAGTTGTTATATCTTTATGGTATATATTGACCCTTTTATCATTATGAGATATTCCTCTTTATCTCTAGTAATATTTCTTGTTTCAAAGTTTATTTTTTCATAGGTTAATATAGCCACTATAGCTCACTTGTTACTTAACATTGTAAATGTTTTTCCATCCTTTACTTTCTACCTATTTGTGTCTGAATTTAAGGTGTGTTTTCCACAGACAGCCTACAATTGGCTCTTTCTTTTAAAAAAAAATTCCAATGTGATAATTTCTGCCTTTTGATTGGGGCATTTAAACTGTTCATGTCAATGTAATTTATTTATATGGTTGGATTTACACAGGTCATTTTCCTTGTTGCTTTCTGTGTCCCCTGCCTTTTTTGTTCCTCAGTTCATGATTTACTGCCTTTTCATGTGCTATATAAAGATTTCAAGTTTCTATTTTAATTCCTTGATAGATTTTTTTAAACCATATTTTTCATTGTTTGCTTAGTGGTTTCTATAAAGATTATTATATACATCTCAATTTGTCACAATCTTCTTCAGATTAATACACTCTTAATTTTAATAAAATAAAATAAAATAAAATAATATAATATAAACATAAAATATAAATATAAAATAAATAAATAAATAAATAAAATAAAAGAATAAAATAAAATATAGAAATTGCTGCAATTTGGCACCATTCCTGTCCCCTCTTTATATTAATCAGTATGTATTAAAAGGCAACAATACAATGTTATAATACAATACAATACAATGTTATAATCACTGCTTTATGCAATGTAATGTAAATTCTCAAACAATAGAAGATAATATATTTATATATTTGTACATGTAATTAATAAATATAATATGTTAATTTTTTATATTGATCTACATATTTACCATTTTTAGTGATTTTTATCTCATCTGTGTATTCAAATAACTGACATCATTTCCTTTTAGCCTGAAAGACCTCCTTTATTATTACTTGTAATATAGGTCTGCTAGCAACACATGCTCTCAATCTTTGTTTATCTGGGAGTATCTTTCATATTCATTTTTTGAAGGGTAGTTTTGCTGAATATAAAGCTATTGGTTGGCAGCTTTTTCTTTCAGCACTTTATATGTCACCCCTCTGCTTTGGCCTCCACTGTTTCCCGTGAGTAGTTTATTGTTAATCTATGTCATTGTTCTGAGGGCAACTGCTTTTTTGGTAGCATGGGTCTGTGGCCAGTGTGGTTCTGTCTTCACTGCCAGCCTCTTGGAATTCTGCCTCAAACCTCAGAGTATGATCCCAAGCTGCTGGTGCCTGGAGCTTGAAGGAAATAATATAAAAGTAGCCTACACATGGTAAGCTTCAGCCAACATGACTGAGACCAGGACTAGAGTGTCTCTGGATCACCAGGCCCGTGACACCTCTTGGGTTACCTGGACACTTGGCCTCCTACTGGTCTCCCTTGATATCATGTCATTTTTGTCTTACTACTTTCAAGATTTTCTCTTTGTCTTTGGTTTTCTAGAATTGGACTATGATGTTTCTAGATGCAGAACTCTTTGTTTTCAATATACTTAGAGTTTGTTCATCTTCTGAGTATATTAGTGTATACTAGTATATACATATTAGTGTTTTAATAAAAGTTGGAAAGTGTTCAATCATTATTTCTTCAAAAGAAATTGTCTGCATCCCTCTGTCTTCCATTATATGGATTTTGGTATGTTTGATGTTCGACCATGTATTTTTTGAGGCTCTATTTCTTTTTCTTCAATTTTTGCTTCTCTATTTTTCAGATTGGATAATTTCTACTGATATATTTTCTTTTTTTTTTTTTAAAGATTTTTATTTATTTATTTGACAGAGAGAGAGAGAGAGAGACACCCCAAGTATGCAGAGCAGCAGGCAGAGAGAGAGGGGGAAGCAGGCTCCCTGCTGTGCAGAGAGCCCGATGCAGGGCTCAATCCCAGGGCCCTGAGATCATGACCCAAGTCGAAGGCAGAGGCTTAACCCATTGAGCCACCCAGGCACCCTTGATCTATTTTCAAGTTCACTTATTCTTTCTTCTACATTGTCTGGGTTAGTATGAATATATAATGACATATATTCATCATTATAATATCACACAAAATATTTTCTGTGCCCTAAAAATTCTGTGTCCCACTTACTTATTCCTCCCACCTCCCAACCCCTGACAACCACTGATATTTTTTTTACTGTCTCTATAGATTTGCATTTTTCTGAATGTTATATAGTTGAAATCATATATTATGTAGTCTTTTCAAATTGGTTTCTTTCCTTTAGTAATTTCTTAATTGCTTAATCCTTAGGATTACTCCATATCTTTTCATGGCTTCATAGTTCATTTCTTTTTTTTTAAAGATATTATTTATTTATTTGACAGACAGAGATCACAAGTAGGCAGAGAGGCAGGCAGAGAGGTGGGGGGAGGCAGGCTCCTTGCTGAGCAGAGAGCCCGATGTGGGGTTCGATCCCAGGACCCTGGAATCATGACCTGAGCTGAAGGCAGAGGCTTTAACCCACTGAGCCACCGAGGCGCCCCCATAGTTCATTTCTTAGTGCTAAATAATATTCCATTTTCTGGATGTATCATTTACTTATCCATTCATCTACTGAAGAATATCTTGGCTGATTATAGTTTTTGGAAATTATTAATACATATTTTATAAGCATCTATGTGCAAGTTTTTGATGGATAGATTTTCAACTCCTTTGGTAAATACTAAGGAGGAAGATTGCTGAATTATATAGTAAGGATATATGTAGTTTTATAGAAATCGCCAGTCTTCCATAGTTCCTGTTCTGTCTTTCATTCCCATCAAAGGTGAATGAGAATTCCTATTGCTCTATATCCTTGCCAGCCTTGGGCATTGTCAGTGTTTCAGATTTTGGACATTTTAATAGGAATTTAGTGGTATTTCATTGTTTTAAGTTGCATTTTCCTGATGCTATATGATGAGGAACATGTTTTCATTTGCTTATTTGCCATCTGTTTATATTCTTTTTTTCAAAAATTTTATTTATTTATTTGACAGAGAGCACAAGCAGGGGGAGAAGCAAGCAGGAGGAGAAGGAGAAGCAGGCTCACCGAGGAGGGAGCCCAATTCAGGGCTCGATCCCAGGACCCTAGGATCATGACTTGGGTTGAAGGCAGATGCTTAATGACTGAGCCACCCAGGTGCCTCACCATCTGTATATATTCTTGGTGAGGTGTCTGTTAAGCATTTTGGCCTATTTTTAAATTGGATTGTTTATTTTCTGGCTAGAATGTAACCTAGCTATGGAGGAAAAAGAAACTTCGCTGAGAAAGCCATAAGCCAAAAGAAGAAACTTGAATGATGAGTCAAAGTTGGATAGGTCAAGAGAGAAGAGGTGGGAAGGAGAGAGAAATATATAGATAAAAGGAAATAACTCCAGTACAAGGAATTAAGAAACAGGTGCCACATTTGAAGAAGACTGGAGGATAATCAAGTAAAGAGGAGAATGATGCCTAAAGTATACAGGTTCTAGAGTTCTGTATGATTATTTGAGATTTGAGATATTTTTCGTAAAAGAAGAACCAAAAAGAGAAGTTTTAAGTAGCTATAAGTAGTGGGTAGGTCAGTAACATGAGAGATCTCTCATATTGCAGAATAGTGAATGAATGTAGGTGTGGGATACAAGATTTGTTGCTGGGAATCTGGATTTGAGGCTGTTATAGAGTCTAGTTAAGAGATAACTGTGCCTTCAAGAAGGGTGGGAGTGGTGGAGGTGGAGAGAGATATACAGACATGAAAAATACTTAACATGTTGTATCAACAGTACTAGGTGTTTGGGTGGAAAGTAAGAGAGAGAGAGAGAAGAGTAACAAATAGCTTTGAGATTTCTGGAATGAGAAGCAGAATAGGTTATGGTGCCAGTTTACTGATTTAGGGAATAATGGCACTGGAACATGACTGGGAGTGGAAGGGAGAGAAGTTGTGAAGGCAGCCCAGGCCATATTCAGGAGATAAAACATGTGAATCTGGAGCTCATGGGAAAGCAGATGTGGAGACATGGATATGGGAATTGTTGGCATATCCATGGTAATGGAAGCTGTGTAGATGGCATCAAGAAGAAAGAGCCTAGAAGATTACCCAACTTTAAGGATGGATAAAAGGTAGAATCAGAAAAAGGAGAATGAGTAAAAATACTTCAGAATGATGGGGAAGGAAACTTTGAAAGCTTGAAACCTTTAAAACCAAGGAAAAAGGTATTTCTCAAAAAGAGTAGATGGTGTCCAATGTTGCAGACAAGTCAAACAAGATGAGAGCTGTAAAGTGTCCTTTGGATTTAGTTATAAAAAAGCATCAATTTTTCTTGGTGAGAGCAGTTTCTTGGTGACAAAGTGAAACAGGTGGAAGTCAGAATAAGTTGGTTGAGGACTCTGTTGGAGATAAGGAAAAGAAGGTCATGAGAATAGACTGCTCTTTCGGGAAGTATGACTATTACCCCGATTTCTGGATTGCCTAATCCAAAGGCTACTTCCAGTTCTTTATTTTTCTTTGAAAACTTGACCATTATGTGTCCTGGGAAGGCTGTTTATTTGTCAATTTCATCTGAAATACAGTTGGTTATCTCATTCTCTAAAGTTAAAAATGTTTAGTTTGTATAAATTTTCTCTTAACCATACTTCTGAATATTGCTTTGATCTACTTGCTCCTTCTCTGCCCAAAGGTCCATTCATTCGTTGACTCTTTGTAATCTATCCACTTTATCTGCCAACTTTGCTAATATTTTCATTTTCATTCAGTGTTGCCTTAATGGTTGATTTTTTAAAAAAAATGCTGTGTTTCTCAAATTTATCTTCTGCATGATTTAATCAAGCCTTGAAAGCATTGAGTCTTTTTTGTTTTTCATATTTTAATCACAGTCTTTTAAATTGATTGTTGGTTTATGTCAGATGGTTCTTAGCTCATAGAAAATGTATCCCTTGTATCTTACCAAAATAAGAGGTGGGTCTTCTTTGAACTATTTCATGAAGTTTACTATAAGATTGTTTGTCCAGGAGTACAAACATAAGACTGTATGATGAAATTATTTTATGCTTGCTCTATCTTTATATATTTTTAAAAATTTTATTTTTTAAATTTCTTTTCAGTGTTCCAGAATTCATCGTTTATGCACCACACCCAGTGCTCCATGCAATCTGTGCCCTCCATAACACCCACCACCACGCTCACCCAACCTCCCACCCTCTGCCCCTCCAAAACCTTCAGATTGTTTTTCAGGGTCCACAGTCTCTCATGGTTCATCTTCCCCTCCAATATCCTTATATTTTTTAAAAGAAAAACCATTGCCTGCTTTTAAAAATCATTTATTATAATAACTGAAGAATGATTTCCTGATGATGGTGAGCTCCACTGAGCTGGGTCTGTGATGGTAAGAGTGGTATTGGACGGACGAAGAATACCTTTATCTGACGCTATTTTATGGTGTGAAAAGCTCATAAATTTCATGGGACCAGTGTCATTTGTTACTGAGCAGGAGATGGCTCACATGTAGAGGCTGAAAGAGAAACCCGAAAAAGAAAAGCAGAGGAAGTGAAAGCAGATGATGGATCTTTTCATCAATGCTGTACCACCGTTCCATTCTTCAGCTTCTGTGCTGCCGCTGTGACATCAAATCCTGCTGAGAAGGGACGCTCGTACATCCTGCTCTTCAGATTAACAAGGATTTCCTGGAAAATGAAAACTTCATTAAAAAAAGAAATTAATGATTTTTACGTATGTGTCAGTTTTTTAAGGAAATGAGTGCAAAGCAAATTCTATGGATGAGAATTGATCAGTAAAATCTATTTGCTGTTTCCATCATTAGATATTTAGATCTATGTTATTTTTTCCATCTTCCTGGCACAGAAGTTAATCCAGCTACTTCTCATGGATGCAAAATGGTAACTTGTGTTCAACACATTCTTCAATTACTTTGCATGAAACATTCATATTAGATAAAACTGTTCCAGGATACACATCTCTTTAAAACTAATTTATTTTTTCTATGCCATAGGTCCCACAGAATATTCTAAAATGCCCTTTAAAAAATCCCTGTGCTTGCTTGAAGCTAAGATATCTAAATCTGGAAATATCACTTTATTCTGTAACAGGTCAAATCATGGACATGCTGGCCCAATGATCTTTCTTTGTAAAACCATTTTACAGAAAAATCTTCTTTGAACCTTTCCTGAACTTTACTCCTTTCTGTTGAGCTTCAGAACATTTTATGATCCCCCTTGACTTGTATCCTCTCCAGGTGGACTATGCTATTTTTGGTGTGGCAAGGGACAGGAAGAGCAATTGATTGCGGCCACAAAAGCTGGCATCACCAGTCAACATTCAAAAATTGTCAGACAAGTAATTTAATCATATTATTATCCTTTTTTTTTTTTTGCTCCCAGCACAGCTTTTAAGCCAGAGAGGTGAGTCAGCGTAGCTGGATTCATGCTTGCAGTGTTGCAAGCATAAAGATGGAGAAGGATGGCAGAATGATACCAGACCAAGATGCTCTCAAGCATATAGGCTCAATATATCTGTTTTACTCTACCAAAAAGTTCATTATCTGTCAGCTGCAAACGTGCTTCTCCAACTACATCCTTCTTCTCTCCACCTCTCTCTATCATTTACATTGATATTCTTCATCAATGCACAGGGTGCACAGGGTCAGGGCTTCTTGGAGGCATGATTTTTTTTTTAACTGAGATGTTTGTTTAATTATGATCAGTAAATCCTGTTCAGTTATTGCAACATTAAATTCTAAGGAATCCCCGCATTTACCATGCACATACCATGACCACTCTCTAGATGTGATGTTTAACCAGACGCAAAAGTCTTCATATTTAATGTACTGCTTCTTCCGTCTTGATCCTTATGACCCATCAGACTCTACATTGATTTCTATTTTCTGTCTGTTCCTTGAATGTGTGGTAACAATTCAATAATCAGTATTGGAGAATAATTAGTATCGTTCTCAGTCCTCTCAACCATGAGGGATATGGATGTTGATTGATACTCTCTCCTGTACCTGAGGTTGACAGTTGTTTTCTGTGTTATTCATGCATAGTAGAAGTTTAATAAAATTTCCCAAACATCTAAACAATCTAGGTGATATTAAAGACCTTTGTAAAAAGTAGAATTGTGTTTCAGGAAAAGGAAGAACTGTGAGACCAATGGCTTTTGAAAATCTGATTGTGAGATTATTGAGGCCCTAGATCAAAGAGGGTGGAAGGAAATAACAGATGAGAGAATTCTCCCCCTTTGCTTGTTTTAGCGCCAACTGCAGACATGGCCATGGATATTATTGCTGCCGTCAAAGATGGTGGAATGACTAGAGTCACTTTTGCAGACATGACAGATTGTCTATAATGTGCTAGTTCCTGTACACAGCAGGAGTGACCCCACGTGCACACTGCCCATGGGAATTTTACTCCCTGGTGAGTGAGTGGGGAATGGGGCAAAGAACAGACATGCCAACAAGTGATTACGGCACAGAGTAGTAAAAGCTGTCCTCTAGGTTTTTATAAAATGCTGTGGGATATACAAATGTTCCTACTAGCATTATTCATGACAGCCAAAAAGTGGAAACAACCCAAATGTCCATCAACTGATGAGTGGAACAAAACAGAGATTATTTGGCGATGAAAAACAACTAGTAGTTACTAGTTGTTATTTGTAGTTACTAATTCATGCTACAACATGGACGAACCTTGAAAACATTATGCCAACTGATAGAAGTCAGACACAAAGGACCACATAGTGTACGACCCCATTTATGTGAAATGTTTAGAGCCAACAAATTTCTAGAGGCAGAAAGCAAATTAGTGGTTGTCTCGTGCTGGGATGGGGAAGGATGGAGGAATGATGGCTAAGGGGAGCAGCTTTCTTTTTTTCTTTTTTAAGCTTTTATTTGTTTATTTGTCAGAGAGAGTAGAGAGCAAGCACAAGCAGGGGCAGCAGCAGGCAGAGGAAGAAGAAGGCTCCCCCCTGAGCAAGGAGCCTGATGTGAGACTCAGTCCTAGGACCCTGGGATCATGACCCAAGCCGAAGGCAGATGCTTAGCCAACTGAGCCACCCAGGTGTCCCAGGAAGCAGGTTTCTTTTTGGAGTTAAATATTGTCCTTATAGGGGTGCCTGGGTGGCTCAGTTGGTCGAGCGACTGCCTTCGGCTCAGGTCACGATCCTGGACTTCCAGGATTGAGTCCCGCATCAGGCTCCCAGCTCCTTGGAGAGTCTGCTTCTCCCTCTGACCTTCTCCTCTCTTATGCTCTCTCTCACTCATTCTCTCTCAAATAAATAAATAAAATCTTAAAAAAAAAGTGTTCTTATATAATCTGTGGTGATGGGTGCACAACTCTCAGTATGCTAAAAGTCATTGAGTTATACACCTTAAATAGGTGAATTATATGGTATGTCAATGATGTCTCAGTAAAGCTGTTAGAAAATGGTGTAAGAGGAGCACCTGGGTGGCTCAGTCATTAAGCGTCTGACTTTAGCTCAGGTCATGATCCTGGGGTCCTGGGATGGATCCCTGCATTGGGCTCCTCAGTCAGTGAGGAGCTTGCTTCTTCCTCTCCCTCTACTTGCTCTCCCTACTTTTGCTCTCTCTCTCTGTCAAATAAATAAATAAAATCTTAAAAAAAAAAAAAGAAAATGGCATAGGAGCAGGAGTGCCTTGGTGGCTCGGTTTGTTCAGCATCTGACTTTTGATTTTGGTTTAGGGTCCTGAGATTGAGCCCCAAGTTGGGCTTCCTACTCAGTGGGGAGTCAGCTTGAAATTCTCTCTCTCCTTCTCCCTCTGGCCCTACCCGCATGCTCTGTCTCTCAAACAAATAAGTAAGTTAAAAAAAGAAAATGGTATAGAGCAAAGAAAATACATGAATTGCTGCCAATGTCGTGAGGATGGGAACTAACATTTATAGGGTGCATAATCCTCATGATAGCCTGGAGGGGGGTGAGCACCATCATCTCCATTTTCAGACATGGATGTAACTTGTCCTTGGTTACAGAGCAGAGCCAGGACTTGGTCCCCAGTCTGTAGGTCTCCAGTCAGCACTGTTTCTTATTTACTTCAGAGATGATACCTACTTTCCTCCAAAAAGTACCAGCAGGCGCCCATGAGGCAGAGACGGCCTGAGAGGGGCATTCAGGTGGACAGAAGTCTTTGGTCAGGGTCCTGGGAGGAAACAGATGGCATATTCCATGTGGATAAGCATTTGAAGCAAGATCGGTATAGTGACTACTTCGGGTATGGGCAGAGTTTAAGGGAATCAAACTGGGGATAGTGACAGCCCAAAGCATTACCATCCCAGGCCTGAAGAGGCAAGGGGGGAAGCCATGATGAGAACACAGTTGGGTAGGTGTGTACATGGGGCTGCCTTCTGTAGGGGAGCACAACAAGAGCAACCTGGCATGGGAGGAGCCCAGGGACTAATTTCCCCATTCTTCTTCTCTCTGATCTCTTCTGGTCCTTATCACTGACTGCACCTAAAAAGAATCCAGATGGTGAGAGAACCCATTGATGTAATCCACATAGGCCTTCCTTGTGGTGGCGGAGAAAGGCATGCAAGGTAAACCTGAAGGATAGCGCAGGTGTGGAGGGCAACATTAATGGCATGTTCTAGGAATGGTAATTACTTCAAAATTATTTATTTTAATCATTTAATCATTAATTCCTTACAATTCCCTTTATTTTGGCTGATTCCATCAGATTGTTACTCATTCTATTTTTTTCATTCTGTTTTCTCCTCCTTGTGAATTTGGATGTTCTCTTGAACCTTTCAGTTTCATTCTGTTTCCTTTTCTTGAGTTCATAAGACATCTACTTTTAGATTCCAACTATTTTCTCAGAAAAGGCATACCCTTTTCCCAATGTGGTGTTCTGCTCCCTGCACATCCCAATCCTGAAGATGAAACCTCTAGAATGTTCCCTTTTCCCCTCTCCTCCTCATCACCGCTTCCCACTCCCTGAGGTGAGATCTTTGGGACATCTCACCTCCTTTCTCCTTCTCCATTTCTAACTCCTAAGTTTGCCTGGGATTATCTTGGACTTTAGTTCTGGTTATTATGAGAATCTCCTTTGTCATATGTCCCTTCTGTTTCCAAAGGACTGAACTAGGATTTATATTGTACAGTGCCCAATAGTCCATTAATATCCACTTACCTTTACCTGTCTATATTGGGTTCACTGTTCATCACTGTTTTTTCTCCATCTTCCTGTATTTTAAAGTCTCTAATAAATTCTTTCCTTTTTCTTTCTTTAAAGATTTTATTTGTTTTTTGAGAGAGAGAGAGAGAGAGAGAGCACAAGTGGTGTGGAGGGGCAGAGGGAGAGGGACAAACATACTTCCCCATTGTCAGGGAGGCCACTGCAGGGCTCAATTCTCGGACCCTGGGATCATGACCTGAGTGGAAGGCAGACACTTAATTGACTGAGTCACCCTGGCAGCCCTCAAAGTCTTTCCTCTTAAAGCCTTAGATTATTTTCCTCAGATGGGAGTTATAGGTGGTGTAATCTCCAAATTCTTACATGTCCGCAAGTCTCCTTTCACCTTAGCTGGTGAATGCCATCTTGACTGGGCAGAGGATTCCCCCAATTGATGTTAGTTGGTCATTGGCAAATGTTATTCCATCATCTTCTAGCTTCCAGTGTTGCCGGTAGTAAGTCAGATAGCAATTGTATGCTTTCCCATTCACAGGTAACTTGTTCTTTCTATCCAGGAGCTTGTCAGATTTTTGCTTTTTAATTTCATTCAGGAATTTTACCAAGACATACTCACATGAGTGTTTTTCTTCGTCAGTCAAGTCTAGAACTCTGGGAGTCCTTTTAATCTCCAGAATCTGGAGTCTCTTCAGCTTAGTAAGGATTTTCTTCTATTATGTACTTTTGTTTATTATTTTTTTAATTTTTTAATTCAGGCATAATTAACACACAGTGTTATATTACTTTCAGGTCTACAGTGTAATGATTCAACAATTCTATGCATTACTCAGTGTTCATCATGATAAATCTACTCTTAATCCCCTTCACCTATTCACCCATCCCCCCACTACCTTCCCTCTGGTAACCACCACTTTGTTCTCTTTGTATTTAAGAGTCTGGGTTTTTTTTGTTTGTCTCTTTTTAAAATTTTCTTTTTTTTAAAAAACTATTTTATTTTATTTAAACTCCAGGATAGTTAACATACAGTGTTATATTAGTTTCAGGTTTACAATATAGTGATTCAACAATTCCATACATCACCTGGCGCTCATCACAAGGGCCCTACTTAATCCTCATCTTCTTTTTTTTTTTTAATTTTTAAAAGATTTTATTTATTTATTTGTCAGAGAGAGTGAGCACTGGCAGATGGAGGCAGAGGGATAAGCAGGCTCCTTGTGGAGCAAGGAGCCCAATGTGGGACTCGAACCCACAACGCTGGGATCATGATCTGAGCCGAAGGCAGCTGCTTAACCAACTGAGCCACCCCAGTGTCCCAATCCTCATCTTCTATTTTACCCATCTCCCCACCTCTCCTCTAGTAACCATCAGTTTGTTCTCTATAGTTAAGAGTCTTTTTCTTGGTTTGTATCTCTCTCACTTTTTTTCCCCACCTTTGCTCATTTGTTTTGCTTCTTAAATTCCACATTTGAGTAAAATCATATGGTATTTATCTTTCTCTGACCGACTTGTTTCACTTAGCATAATACTCTAGCTCCATCCATGTCGTTGCATATTGCAAGATTTCATTCTTTGTAGGATGAATAATATTCCATTGCATAAATACATCACATTTTCTTTAACCATTCATCTACTGATAGACACTTGGGCTGCTTCTTTATGTTGGCTATTGTAAATAATGTTGCAACAAACTTAGGGGCATATATATCTTTTATCACACACTTTAAAATTACTGCCTTTTGTTCTTGGAATTCACATTATTACGTATAGTATGTCTGCTAGACCCAGCTCAAGGTCTCACCCTTTCTTTCATTTGCCCACCTCTTTGCTTGCTCTGTGCAGTGCGAGTTTTTTCCATGTGTTTTCTAGTCACCAGTTCATGTCACTTCAATGACTAACCTCTCTTCAATTCATCCACTGAGTTGTTCAATGATAGTGCTGCCAGATAAAATACAGAATATATAGTTAAATTTGATTTCAGAATGAATTTTTTTTTAGTGTAGCATGGGAAGAATATACTAAAATTATTTATTGTTTATGTGAAATTCTGATTTAACGGAGTCTCCTGAAGTTCTTCTTACATATGCGAAATCTAGAAGCCCCATTCAGTGGAGAAATCATTTTTTCCTGAGGTCTAGGCATTCCTTTTGTGTGCTGCATTTGAATCTCCTAACTGCTCTTGTTATTTGTTTGTCCAGGTTTCCCTCTGTTGTTTCTAAAAGCTTCATTTCACTGGCCAAATGTTTTGTTTGTTCAGATTGGTCTTCCTCTCTCTAGCTGCTGAGTTTCCTTTAATGCATTATTTTAAAAACAGTCACAGATCTGTATGTTACAGCTCTCCAGATAGATGCTGTTCTCTGATGGGTGGAAGATAAAGGGATTTCTATTCCAGTGTGGGGATGCTGTGTGTGTCAAAAGATGGGGCAGTCGTCCCTTGCTGGGGGCCTGGGGAGGAGCATCTCAGTGATAAGGTGTTTGTACTCTTCTAGCTTCAAAGATGCAGAGGATTAAGACCACCTGTTCAGTATCCCTATGGCTTTTCAAGGGCCATGGATACCAGACACAATCATATAGGATTGATGCTGTCTCTCACCTCAGAAGTCATTGTATCCCCATGCACCATACTCTTTCTGGGATCTGTCATTTATAATCCCTGCCTCAGGGTTCTCAGATGCTGGCCTCATGGCTCTTGCTCTGCTCAGAATGAGGAAAGTCTACGGAACCTCTGCCCACTAGAACCCATTCCTTCTCCCCCCCATTCTGAACACACAAGAAGCTGACCATCTCAAGAGAGGAACAAGATGGGAGTGGAAAGAGGAGATGGGTGTTGAACGCATCAAAAGACTTAAAAGATGCAAATTGCTACAGAAAATAACTCTTTGACTGGGTATGAGTAAAAGACCAATAATTTTTTTAAATATTAAAATTTAAAAGGATTCTCTTCTCAGGATGTGTCACGACTGTCTTTAAGTTTTCAGTCCATTGTAAAGAAACCCAGACTGAAAATCAGAGAGGAAGCCTAGGGCTGTGGTTTATGCAGGAAAGATAACAGAGGACTCTTACCTGGTGCTGTCAAGTATGGCCACATCTGTAGCTGGACCCACCGGTGGCTAGTGATGACTGCACTGGAAAGGCATGGAGCATTTCTGTCATCTCAGAGTGTTCTGGTTCTGCACACTGGCGTATCCTTAGTACCTAGAACATAACAGGACATCAATAAATTTTACCTGAATGGAAGATTAAATCAACAAAAAGTTAAGAGCCTGATATCACAGGTGTGCATCAAATGGGTTTTATTCCTTCAAGGAAGGAGAGATTATCCCCTAGAGACAAGAGCATATTTCATGCACATGTATGCATTTGACCCCAAAAATGTCACCAGATTTTACAACTCATTTACAGTGGTGTTTGGGAAAGACGACAGACTCATAAATAACCAACCAGGTTAAGGCTGAAGAAGAGAAACAGTCGAAGAATCTGTTGCTTGTTTTAAAAACTCATTTCATGATGCATTTCTTTTTCTTATCAAAGAGGAGTAAAGCTCAATAGCTATAAATCTTTAAGGTAAGTATCCCTCTTCCAAATGAGGACAAGCTCTTAAACCTCTCTGTTAACCAATCTCTTCTTGAAACTTTATGATATATTGGGAATAGTGTGTGCTAATTTAAGTGGGACACACAGGGAAGGAAGAGCACTGGAAAGAAAAAAAAACCCTCAATTTTACTTTATCTCAAATACTAACCAATAATTACATAAGAAATATTAAGGATCTTCAAAAATATAAGTGGTCTTTTACATTTCCATTGACAGCTTAAATGTGTCCCCTAGCAATCAGAAAAAGGTATAAAGTTCATTTTCAAGGACTTGAAAAAAAAAAAAAAGGCAAATAGCAAAGCATATGCCAAGACAGGCAGCTGTGAATAACATCTTATCCCAGGATTCTCAATGCCTTTGTGAAATAAATATCAATAATGAAACTTCTTACATAAATAAACTGAAGGAAATATCTTTATTTGTAGAACTGATAGGATTTCAAAATAGGAAAGACCCCAAAGCAGATGCAATTAAAAAAAAAAAACATGAAATATTTCTTCCCAAGGCAACATTCATTCTCTAGAAATAAGTGGGCAATCTCTTTGTTGACCTTTCCCCTTGTTCTGAAGGCTTTAATGGTGACTTAGGTGCCACTTTTTTTTTCCCCATCCTCTTCTTGAGTGAAATGTCAGTCCCTAATTAAAACTATATTCTTTACAAATTGTCCATCTTGAGAATGAAATATGCATCTAAATTACAAGAAGAAATGGCCGTGATTTTTCTAATTTATGGAGATGAAGGGATCTTTATGACACCAACTATAGGTTTTCTCTACGAAACCCTTGTAATTCCTCTACTATATACTATCTCCTTTCCAGAATCTTCGGGCCTCTGAAAGACTCAAAGCAATGTAAATGCTACATACTAGTTGTTGGAAACAGAGTGGGTCCTTGCCATCTTTCCCTTTTCTTCTCACTGTTGGGTTGAGAGTATTTGTAAACTCGGCCACCTTAAAACAGATGTGGAGTGGAAACAATTACAGTGCAGCAATGAAGCCTTCCAGCTTTGCGCCAGACCACCTTCTCCTGGACCCACTTTTCTTGACCTTCTTGGCTTTGGTTTGTTTCCTTTGACACAGCTGAGGGGCACCTTAATCCCTCTTCCTGGTGGAGAAAAGCCTGTACAAGAGTGTTGGAGGTGCTTCCAGTGGTCATCCTTTTGGGTCCTCAAGTAGAATTCCTTTGAGATCTTGGTGCAGGGGCAACATTCCTGAAGGGAGGAGTGGTTGATTATACAGTAACCCCTGAGAAGCAGGGTGCTTTGTCTAGGAAGGCTTCCTTCTTCTTCCTCTCTTGTAGTAGGGTTAACCATTCTCTTTTGGGTGGCATCACTGTA
The DNA here is from genome assembly GCF_963455335.1 of Martes martes. Taxonomy (NCBI): domain Eukaryota; kingdom Metazoa; phylum Chordata; class Mammalia; order Carnivora; family Mustelidae; genus Martes; species Martes martes. Next base: position 7,559,268 of record NC_137905.1, read on the forward strand.
CTCCATGAGATTTCTACGCCAGCACCCACTACTTGGCTGCAGTTAACTGTTTTCCTGATCTCCCCTCCCCTGACACATACTTAGTTGATTTTGAGCTTCCTGAGAATAGTGGTAAGAAATATTATTATCAGCATCAGCATCTCTAATATTTACAGATCAATGAGTATGATCTGTACACAGGCCAAAGCCTGTGATAAGTATATTATATCATTCTCTCGTTTAAATTTTATAATACTTTTACAGAAGAATGAACTGAGGCCCAGGAAAGATCAATGACTTGTGCGTGTGGGTAAGTGGTAGAGCCCAGAGATATTCGATTCTATGACCTGAGTTCGGCATGATGTTATGCTTTGTCAAGGCTTATTCACGCTGAGATCTCTAGTCACTGATAGAGATCATAGCCTGAAGCAGTCCTTGGCCAATGTTTATTGAATGGATGAATGAATGAGAGTGTGGCAAATTAGAAGAAGCAGCGCAGGCAACAGAACAAACAGAAACAGGGCTGCTTTGGGCCAACCATGGAAGGAGGCCAAAGTTCTTGCCACTCCCCTCCCAACCCCCACCCTCTGCCTTAAAGGATGTCTCCTCTTATTCTAGTGGGCTACCGTGGTCTTTCCATTTTCCTGTCTAGCCAAGCTAGAGGATATCAATTTTTCAATGTGGTCAAGATCCAGGAGTAATGGCATTGAGAGGGGATATCAAATTTAAAGGAGACCTGAGAATAAAAACCTAGCTTGTGCAACCATGCTAGACTCATCTATAGGGAAGGTCGTGGAGTTTTATGACCTGCAAAGCTACTCAATATAGAGTGTAAACAGTGTAGTTTCTCCTAATTGTGCTTCTCTTCAACTGTGTCCTCTTGGTACTACTGGTTTGCCAGTGAATGGGCTGGGGGCAAGCACCCAAATACGAGTGAAAGATGAAAAATTCATCTAATTATGGGGACTTGCTAGCATACTAAAATTGGCTGAATTAATGTTCTACCAGATGTTTTGGCTTTGGCCAGCCAGACAAAGCCAAATGCTGTATTTAAACCGTTTAGGATTCTTCTTCATGAGGTCCTGAGGAAGTGTATCATGGGCAGGCCTGTCTTCTGCCAACTTCATCATAGAAGGCCAAAGATACAGCCAACAGCCTATCCCTTCTGGTTCCTCTCGGAGGTCTGAAGCTGTTGTGAGGTGGTGTTTCATAGCACCCAAGAGCTAATGGGACCAAATGGCAAGTGAAAATCATGTTCATTAGACTAGTGGTTGCCATGTGAGAGCCATTTGGCCTCAAGGGATGTTTGCAATGTTGGAGGATAGTTTTGGTTGTTACAACCTGGGAGAGGTCCTACTAGTGGGAAGAAGCCAGGGATGCTCCTAAACATTCTACAGTGCCCAGGACAGCCCCTCATAACAAATAATTATCTAGACCCAGGGTCAATAGGGCTAAGATAGAGGAGCCATGCAGTAGAGAAGTCTCAACCAGGAAGCAAAAATCTGCTAATGATGAAAAGGGATGAGTAAGGGGGTTAGAGTAAGAAGCAAAGCTAGAAGGAATACAGGTGGGTTCTGAAGTATTGGAAGTGAGAATCAAAAAACAGGAGCAAAGTGAGAGAAGACAAGACAATTGTAATAAGCTATTTTGCAATGCCCGAGGTTCCTTGAACTTGTAGTGGGGGATTGGGCTTGCCTGATTTCTAGGCATGGGACTGGAGCTCATGCATCAGTGATAGCAGATGAGCACTGCTCCCAGAATGCCGTTGACCCCTGGATGGGCTCTAGCTAGCCTAGTGGTCTGGAAGGATTTGCACGAGGCATGAGCCATGACAGTTGTTAATTTGTGATAGAACTGAGTGTAGGACACCACCATATGTTGACACCACACGGTTTCACCAATTCACCAATTCAAAGCATTTGAATGACCTAATACAATTTCTGTTTTCTTTTCTTCTTCTTTAAAGCATCATTCCAATGGACTGTAAAGTGAATTCATTGATGGTATTTGTCTCGATATATCTTGATAGGGTCATGATGCAGTATGGTAGGAAGAAAAAAATTCTGTCAAAAAGTGATAGGGTACCTGGGTGGCTCAGTTAGTTAAATGTCTGACTTCAGCTCCAGTCAGGATCTCAGGGTCCTGGGATCGAGGCCTGCATCTGCCTCTCTGCTCAGTGAGGAGTCTGCTTCTCCCTCTCATTCCCCCTTTGTGCTTTCTCTCTCTTAAATAAATAAAGCCATTAAAAAAATAAAAAATAGATACATAACAAGTTTCTGCCATTGTGGGGAAGAACAGTCTGCGTATCAGAGGTGACTGGCTCTCTGATGGAACAAAATACTTTGTTGGGACTGTGTGGTTCAGAAAGATGAGCCTCTGTCTTGCTCTTTGGCCGACCAAGTTCCACACAAAGCCTAGACTTGTGAGGGTGAGTTGAAGGAACTTAACTGCTCCCACTAAGAAAGTAAGGATTCTAGTGTTGGTGGGCAACACACGAAAGAGGGCTTCAGGGGCCCATCCTTGGAGGAAAGGGTCCCAGTAATATGACGCGAGGAAGCATCTTAGGTAAAACGGTGGCAGGGCGGAACTGCCCGCGGAGGAAGAACTATGGGGAACAAAACAAAAATGATGCGGTTTTTGCTTAGGTGCTATTGTGAAGAAGTGCTTTTCAAGAGGCCACTTCTGTCATCCCTAAAAGCCCCAGTCGAAGTTAACCACACACAATAACCTTGGATAATGTTGTTTGGAGGAAAGAGGAAGGAAGAAGGGTGGTGTCGGAGGAAGTGAGATGACCAGGGGAAATGTAAGCCTTACTCCCTTTACTCCTCCTCCACATTCCTTCTCTCTCAGACACAACAAGAGTCCTAGGACTTCTGTTAGTTATGACATGGTGACTTGAGCCATGTTATTTGGGTAATAAAAGAAAATGTGCCCTCAGCAAGCCAGAGTCCCGGGACCATGTGGTTTCCAGAGCTGAGTCAATGACAACAGTCAGGCAGTGATGATGAAGTGAGTCCGGCCTTTTCATGAGTCTCCTCTGGCAACTGTTTACTGCGTGAATATCTAGAAACTTTCTCGTGGCTTTCTCAAGGTCTTTTGGTGACATGTGCAGCCTGAAGCTTTTCCCAGGAGCCAGAGTATAATTCTTTCTTGTCTAATCTGGCTGCATGAAGTAGAGGAAGGGAAATGTGATAGGATATGGCTCTGAGGTGGGACGGCCTGGGGTTGCATGGGTTGGAGCCCAGACTCTCTGCTGGTGTTGCTTTCTCCAGAAGATGGGATGAATTCCATGTCATCTTCCTGTCCCCTGGAGATCTCTTGGTTTTGCTGCATTGCAAGGATCATATCACTGCTGTGCGTCTTCATTTTTCTGGGAGTGCCCAGCTGCCAAACCCAGTGCAAGGGACTGTTGGAGAGGCTGTTTGCCAAAGATGAAGAGTTGGAGATGCCAAGGCTTTGCTGCAGTCACTTTTCTTGCCCAATCTTTGTCATCTTCCATTAGTCGGGACTGCTAATGAACTGTCACAGAGTGTCCAAATGGTAGTGATTCACCTTTCCCCAGTCCTACCAAGGCTATTTAAATGTAGCTGTAGAAATCATAATGTTTGTGCATGATTGCTGTGCTCCAGTTCCCATAAACTTCTCCTGGGTTTTTACTCCCTCAATTAAATCTAACACTTTCATCTCCTCTCTCTCCCTGCCTTCTACCTACTGTCTTGTCTTTCCACTGGACCCTGCCCCTAGATCTTCATTCATTTGATTCCTCCTTATTGCTCATGTCTTTGTTCAAATGTTACCTCTTTGGAGATACCTTCACTGACTTCCCAGTCACTGACTCCCCCCGTCTCCCTGCCATTCTGTAGTCATTTGCATTGGCTTGTGTAATCCCTTGTTAGTTATTTTATTTCTCCTTCTACTGGAATATAAGCTTAGTGAAGGCCAGGGTCTCATCTAACACATTCACCCTTGTATCCCCCACTGTCTTCCACTGTGCCCTACATATCATAGATTTTCAATAAATATCCATTTTGCAAATGAACAAATGAATGAATGAGTGAAACTATTCAATGTAATGAGTAACTTTATAGTCTTTTCTTAGTTCTCATGCTTTTCAGTGTTCTTATTGGTTTCCCACCACATTCAGAATTACTGTTTATATTTTCATGCATACAAAGCACGGTCTACTCTTATGTCTGCTGCCCCCCTACCTTGCTCCAATTGCACTGTTATTCCTGTTATTTGAGCAGGAAAATTCTTGATGGTCAAGAGCACAGATTCTGGACTTGGCTAAATCTGGGTTTGACCACAGCTCTGTTTACTGCTAGCCTGGTGGTACTGAGAAAATTCTCTACCTTGTTTAACCCTCATTTCCCTCAACTATAAAATGGAAGTAACGATTGCCCCTACCTCATAGGTGGTAAGCACATGGGGCCACATACTCGGAGAATTAAGGAAGTCTCTGTGGATGTTAACTCTTATGAACATAGCATGGTTGGGTTGGGATTGCAGATAGCAGTTTGCAAGTCTTTTTTAGGGAAATAGAAGGTTGGTCGTGGGTGTGGCTGAGCTCCCTAGTAGAACAAGCACAGAGCAAGGATGTGAAGGGTCAAAGATCGAGCTGTGTGTGGTGTCCATCACAAGATGGAAGAGCCTTTGAGAGAAGGCATCTGGAGAGGTTAGGAAACAGACCAGTGCAGTGGTGTGAGGAGCTGGGAGCAGCCTGGGTAGCTGGAGTGCCGCTGAAGAAGATGAGGTCAGAGGAATGGGATGGTGGCAGAGTCTTAAGGCCCTGGAATGTCATCTAGGACATCCTGCAGTGCCTTCCCCGAAGCTTGTGATGCCATTTTTTCTTAACCACTTAGGGTCATGGATCCCTAGGAGGTTGAATAGTGCCATCCAAAATTAATGTTCACTCCAAACCTCTGTGACTTTGTATAGAATAGGGTCTTTGCAGATACAATTAAGGTCAGGATCAAGACGAGACCATGCTGGATTGGGGAGGACCCTAAATCCAATGAATGTCTCTCTATAAGAGACAGAAAAGGACACAGAGACACAGGGAAGAAGGCTTTGTGAAGACAGGTGTGAATGATGTGGCCACCAGGAAAGGAGTACCAGGAGCCCCACTAGGAGCTGGAAAAGATAAGGAGGGATCCTCCCCTAGAGCCTTTGGGGAGAATGTGGTCCTGTGAACTTGATATCGGACTTCTGGCCTCCAGAACTGTGTGGGAATGAATTTCTCTTGTTTTAAGCCACCAAGTTTTAAGAAATTTGTTATGGCTGCTTTAGGAAACTAATCCAATCTCTTAGGGAATTTGATGACATCTATGGATCCCCTCTCCAGAAAAAGACATGCATGTATGCACACACACGTCCAATTTTGCTTTCAATTTAATGGATGTTCTGAAGCTCATCCTTGGGGCCCAAGGGTAAGCACTCTTCCTCTAGATAATGGGGCATCATTAAGCCGATTGGGTCTGAATTTCAGAACAGTAATCATGGAAGCCACAGAGTGATGAATAGGAACTAGGAGATTTTAAATACTGAGGATTAGTGCAATCACTTTCCTTTTCACACTTTTGCAAAACACTGCATTATTTTTTTTTCTGGAAACATTTAAATACAAAAGAAAATTAGTAAGGTTGCTTATCATATGTCCCAAGGCAGGATTTTTAATAAAACAAAAAGGAACAATGATTTTAATTTCTGCAGTGTGCTTGAAAATGATGGTACTGCTGCAAGGAGGAAAAACACCCAGGAGTAAATACCGTCTTGTCTCGATTCTCTGGAATTAGGTGGAGAGGTCAAGGAAATGTAGGGGTGGGAATGTTGAATTTTGTGACTTATGGGGCCAGAGATGTGGCTGGTACTGAAATTCCAATATCTGGGGCAAGGCAGGTTCCTGATGAAGTTGGTGGCCATGATTGAGCAGCTCTGGGTGGAGGCAGGAAGAGCCTTGCTAGCCCTGATCCGTGGAGAAGGGACAGTGCATTGAGTGGGGCTTTCACTTCTTGGGATCCCACCCTCCCTCCCAGCTCTGTGGCAGTGGCCACTTCGCCTTTACAAATTGGGACAAAGGTAAAGATACTGCTTCTTGGAAAATTCCTATATGTTTAGGAAATAGCTATACTGGGATGCTGGAATATATTTCCTCAACATGAGTGGTATAGTTTTACTACCACTGCATGGTCGTGGAGAGAGGAAGAGCAATAAGTTCACATCCAAATTTAGCCTTGTGTGCATTTGGATAAGTCACGTGCGATCCTCAGTTTTCCTATTAGAGTAAATAAAAGTTGTTGTTAGTGTAAAATGAAGAAATGTCTTCGTGGTGGACATTGTCTGTCGCTGACTTTTACCCTGCTCATACTTTTCCCCTTCTTTTTCTAACAGAATCCCAGTTTATTCAAGATAATAGAATCTATCTCATCCTGGTGGCCTATGTCCTAGATCTGGATAAGGAGATGAAAGGGGAAGTTTGCCAAAGAAGGCCAATCTTCCAAATAAAAAGACAAAGTCTCACAGGAATATAGCCTTTGCCTCTTCTTCATTCTGCTTTGAATGTTTGATGTGATGTCTGGGGCTGCAGCAGCCATCTTGTAACCACAAGGATGTAGACAGTTTGCAAATGATGGCAGTAAGAGAAAGAGCCCAGGTTCTGACAGTATCATTGAGAAGTTGAACCAAAGGCAGCAATCACTAACTTCTAGGATTTTTGTTACATAGTTAAATAAACTTCTGTTTTCTATTGCAGACAAATGCAATCCTAACTGTGAATCCTAAATGTGAAACCATATGTACTCATCCCAGTACTTGGCAATAGTGAGAGTCAAAGAATGCCAAGGACTTTCCCTTCCTTCCTTTCTTCTGGTTTGGTTTACATTTTGCTTTTTCTGTGTTATTTCCCAAGGACCCTGTTTCTTTGTTTTGTGCATACCTTCAATACACATTTAATTTTATTCAATAGCATCTTATTTGACCAACTGTCATTAATGAACCAAATCTACCTTTCTTCAACATAGCTGAGAATCTTGGAAAAGAAAAATTTAGGGACAATTGTGCAGAAAATGAGATGCAAAAGCCTTCATACTCTACAAGTACTATGAATCTAAAAGTAGCTAGAACCTAAGCAGAGAACCTCAGTTCTTATCCATAGCTTATGTATTCTTACTTTAGATACATTTTTTATCAGAACTTGGCTAAATGACTGGAAGGATGCTCAAAGCATGCAAGTTATGACAACACTGAAAGGAACTAGAAAACCTATAAAAAGCAAAAATGTGAAGTGAGAATTATAGTAGCTCTAAGTCATTTAGTGTAGCTGCAGGCACCCTCTACACTTGAAAATTCCCAAGGGGATCCCTATATTACAACACAGTTGAAAGTTGACATTCCTAATTATCTGGAGACATACATAAATGGTTATCTATGCTCCATATATTTTGCCTAAGGCAGGGAAAGGTTTTTGCTTCTTTTGAATCATTTCTATGTTTTTTAAAACTTTTGGTTGAAAACGGAAGCTTCTGATATCTGCAACATTTCACTTCAAATATTTGGATAAACATTTTATCTTAGTTGCCTGGCTATCTCTCATGTTTAGAGATTATCATCCTCAATTCTTAACTTGTATCTCTGCTAGTATCTGCTATGGAGCTAAACCATTGTGGACCTATTGATTTGACTTTCCTTTATTTGTACAGGCTATTGGGCATTATAACGTCATTCATTTAATCTTTCTGCTTTTACTTTCATGAGTTTGTGTCACATGTAGATTTCAAGGGGCAGAAGTGGTTCTGGTTGGGTGGGTGGTCTCAGGCTCTCAGGAGCCTTTGGAATGCTGTGTCTATAAGGGAAATATGTATATTTTCAGGGCCCTGTGTTAACAAAATGTTAACTGGCTAGATAATGATCCATGGGGTTAATGCTGCTTCCCTTCCAGCATGGAAGGAGGTAAATGGTTCTTTAGTCTGGACCTCAGCCAGCAGAGCCCTTCAAATGGGGGAGGAACACAGACCCTCCTTCACTCCATCTTATTAGAGAATAAGATGCCAAGAGACCAGAACAGGCAAAGTAGACATAGATGCAGGACAAAATTCTGGTGAGATAACAAACCTGGGAATAAAGTCAGACCAGACCAGAGCAGAACACGTTTCTCCATTTCTCTTGGCTGTAATGCATTCCTTCAGAGGGACAACCAATTGGATCAGAGACCCTGTGTATATACTTCCTGGTATATTAATGTTTCTAATGATGGAGGACAATGATACAATCCTCATGACAGACCTTGGAATCATTCATTCTCAAAACATGCTTTGTCAACTTAATAAAACACTAACTTAAACAACCTCCAGTCTTGTTCATTATAGATATTTGGGCTGAGTGAATCCAAGGTTATGACATCTAGAGTAGACAAATCAGGTGTACAATACTTCTGTGTCAAGGACTCTTTATTTAGATGTCCATGAATTTATATTCAAGAGGAATAATTCACTGGAAATCCATACAAAATTCTCTGTCTAGCTGTACATGTGCATTTCCAAGGCCAGTCAATCAATATGGCTTTCCATATATTCTTAGAGCTCTGTGACCCTAATGAGATTGAAGAAACATAGCCCTTGAAGAAACTCTTAAAAAATGTGTTATTTTTTAAATACATAGATAACACCTTGTAGTTTAAAAAATGCGTATGAGCAAAAAGGAAAGAATACACCAAAGACTATTTACTATGTCTCCAACCTTAGACATTAAAAAATTCTGTGTATATATAAATATGCACAACAAAATACACATATGTATGTATTATTTATGCAGTATGTATTAAGAATAAAATAATCAGATATAACCAGATGCTTTTAAATTGTTTTTTTCTTTTTAAATCATGAATGTCTTTCCTTGTAAATATACACTTATATAATCATCTTTAATGGCTGCATAATATTCCATTGTATAACTGTATCATAAATTACTTAACCATTTAAAACTTTTGATGGTATTTCCCTATCACAAATGAACACTGGGTTATATATACATCTTTGCCCATTTGTCCACTTATTTTTAAGGATAAATTCCAGGAAGGAGACTTTCTGAGTCACTTTTTAAGTCTTTATAACTTTGCCAAATTGCTTTCCAAAAAAAAAATTACACTCTTAAAAGAAGTATAGGAGAGTGCCACTTTCCCTATTCCTTTGTCAACACCAGACAAGATCATACTTTTTATCTCTGCTAATAAGATACTCAAAAAAGAAATCTCAGTATTTATTGACATTTATTTGGTGATTATTGAAGTTAAATGTATTTTAACAATTTCTATGGTTAGTCTTATCCTTTCTTTTGAGAATTAGCTTTTATTAAGGTCCTTGGCCCCTTAGAACACTAATTTTTTTTCCATGAACTTTTTACTTATAAACCCTATGGCATATACGTTGCATATAAAATTTCTGTTTGTTGACTGAATATTTTGTAGAAAAGAAATTTTAACCTTTGATGTAGCCAAAGCTCTTGTTTCATTTAAATGTTGTCCTCCTGCATTATATTTAAATAGATATAAGATTATATAAACATTTATCAATAGCTTCCTCTAGAGACTTCATAGTTTTTTTTACTTCATCTTTCTATTTCTTTCTTTTTTTCTTTCATGGTTAGAGATTTACTCATTTTAGAGAGAGAGAAAGAACATGTGAATGGGGGATGGTTGGGAAGGGACAGAGAGACAGAGAGAGAAACCCAAGTGGACTCCTCACTGATCATGGAGCATGAGGCAGGGCTCCATCTCACGACCTCGAGATCATGACTTGAGCTGAAATGAAGAGTGGGATGCTTAAGCAACTGAGCCACCCAGGAGCCCCTTCTCTATTTCTGTTATCACTTAACTTTTCAATGACTTGTAATAATATGTGTTTATTTATCACTCATTTTACATATTGGCTGGTGGACAGCTTTGGTGCTTTTCCAGGTGTGCCTTTTTATGGGACCCACCATAAAATAGCAGCCTCCATCCATTTCTCCTGCCCAAGAGACAAAGGACGGTGGTGGAACCAGTGAGTGGCACCATGAACTTGTACTAGGATGTGCCATGTTTCTTCTGTTCACATTTTATTGGCAAAATCAAGTCACATGGCTAAGTCTATGTCAGTAGGGGATGGAAGTATATATAGTCTCACAGGACGGAGAGCAGACAGTTTAAGAGCTAAGTACAATCTATCATATGCATATTTGGAGTAAGGTTTATCTTTTTATTTTTCCAAGTGTTTAACCAATTGTTCAGATACAATTTATTAATAATCTTATGTTCCACACTGCTCTGTGATGCTATTTTTGTAGATCCTTTCTTACAAATCCTTCTCTTACTTCCTGGAAATGGGTTTGGGTTTTATTGATTTTTCTAGTCCTGCGCCAAGACTAGTAGTACTTTTAAAATCATCCCAGAAAAGACCCACTTACTTTATTTCCCTTCATTAAAAAAAAAGTCTTATATATTCTCTGTGTTGATTAGTCTCGTTGAATTTTTGAAAAACCTGTCTTCATTTCCAAAAAGAAGTCCTATTGTGATATTGGTTCGATTGCATTTTATGTTTGGATTAGTTTAGAGAACGGAAGTCTTCTCATTCATGGACATAGTATGTTCACACTTTTGATTGATTTTTTTAGAGTTTTGTAGATTTAAAGAGCATGTCTTAAACTTAAAATTTATTTCATGAAATTCCATAGCTTTTGATACTTTTGTGAAATAATTTTCTCCCGTGATATTTTATAAAGGATTATAACAGTATGTGGGAAATCTATTGTCTTGTTTCATAAATATTAAAAAAATAAATTAGAATTCTGAACTCCTTTATTAAAATTATTAAGTTTTTAAAATTTAACTCCAGTGATATATTAGTTTCAGGTATACAGTATGGTGATTCAACAATTCTCTGCATTACTCAGTGCTCATCAGGACAAGTGTAGTCCTTAATCCCTATCACCCATTTCATTAATCCCCTAACCCACCTCCCCCTTGGTAACCATCAGGTTGTTCTCCATAGTTAAGAAAGAGTCTGTTTCTTGCTTTGTCTCTCTCTCTTTTTTCCCCTTTGCTTATTTACTTATTTGTTTTTAGTTGATTCTTTTGGTTTTTTGAAAACAAATAATTATATATACATTGTAATTTATGTTTTATTTCTTTTTCTGACTGATTGTGGTGGCCAAAAATTCCAAGACAATATTGGATAACAGTGGTTATTTTGGGCATTGTTTTCTTACTCTTGATTTTAGGGGAGGAAATCTTATTGATATTTATGAAGTATTCTTCTCACCTAATGCAGTAGCATTGCGTAACCAGGCATGCATTGAATGTTATCAAAGTGTTTTCTATTTATCCTTCAAGATCTTCACAGGCCTTTTTTGTTTGGATCTATTACCATGGTGAATCAGATTGATGATTTCATAATATTGAACTATCCTTGCACATCTGGAATTAATGCTCACTGGATACAGTGTATTATTCTTTGAATATATGGTTTTAGTTAACTTGCTATAATTTTTTTAAAAGACTTTTGCTTCCAATTTGATATTGTAATTTGTCTTCAAATTTCCTTTTTTGGGGGGGTATTTTTGTCAGATTTTTTATGGTATCAGAATTATACTGATTTTTATGAAATTAATTAGAGGACCTCCCTCTTTTTCTATGTTTTGGAACAGTTTCAGGAGTATAGAATTAATCCGTTTCTTAAAAGTACTCACCTGTCTGGTTCTAACAAAAATTGTTTTGACTTTTTACATTAGCATTTGTTTCTGAATTTTCTACCTCCTCTTAAGTCAATTTTGACTATTTATAATCTCCAGAACATTTTCAATTTCATCAAGATTCTAAAATCAACATAACATCTAAAGTATCTTGTACTGTTTAAAATATTCAGAAGCTATAAATTTAAAACCATTTTGAAATTTCAGTTTACAAGATTCTTAGATGCGAACAAAGCCAGAGCAAAGGTGTCAACCCTGTCTGCCACCAACAGATGGCGATAACAGTCACTATATATTGTTAATTTTAATTTCAGAACAAATGGACTTTGAGTCTTCCCAAACCTGATCACTTGAGAACTGAAGACCTTTTCACCATGCTTAGCATTATATAATTGTGCTCTGTGCATTCCCTTCCCTCCCTGCTTAGTTCATTTCTTTCTTTTTTTTCCTCATTTCTTTCCTTCCTCCTCCCCTCCTCAGCCCCCTCCCCCTTTTTTCCCTCTGTCCCTCCTTTCTCTTGCTTAGTCTTGGAATGTGTTGATCTTTTCAAAGAATCAGAACTTAGATTTATTCTTCAACTTCCATTTATATCCTTGTTAATCCTTTGTTTTTAAAATTTCATATCTTTTTCCGGTCTTTTTAAAAAAATTAAGGGTTCGGTTTATTAATTTTCAATGTTATTTAATAATGAAAGCATTTAACTCCATAAATTTCCCCCCTGGTAACACCTTGACTGTATTCTAGCAGTTTTGATATCACCTGTTTTTGTTGTGATTAACTTCTAAATAACCTGTCAATGCAATTTTGGTATCTTCTACATAATTAAGTAGAACAGAAGGAGAGACTTCAGTAGCTAAGTCCCTACAATTATGAAGTTGTAGAGGAGAGCAAAACTGTCATGAAGGTGAAATGTTCACGGACGAATTAATCATTTATGAAACTGATCTCATCCTAAAGGTCTCTTCACTGGTGAGACCAGAGTCTCTACCTTTCTGACTGGTGAGATCTCTTTGCCTGGTCACCTCTACCTGATTTGATTTTTGGATGTTTTCCTGACAAAACAAAGCAAACACATTATCTTTGATTAAAAACAGAGCCTGTAAAAATTTTTTTGAAGATTTTATTTATTTATTTGACAGAGAGAGAGGCAGCAAGAGAGGGAGCACAAGCATTTGCTTTTTTAAATTCCTGAACAAGCAGGGGGAGTGGGAGAGGGAGAAGCAGTCTCCCCTCAGAGCAGGGAGCCCAATGCGGGGCTCCATCCCAGGACCCTAACGTGAGCGGAAGGTAGACGCTTAAAGACTGAGCCACCCAGGTGCCCCAAGCCGGTGGAATTTTGTAAGGTTGAAGGTGATGTTGGAGAACTGCTGGAATTACCCATATTTCTTTGACAACTAAGCATGGGGCTGAAGGCAAGAAACGGAAGAGGAAACTCTTCAAGGTGATGACATGATAGCTTCAGAGGAGAAATATCTAAATAGAAAAGCACTGAATGGACCCTTGGAAGACTGATAAAGCTTTGATCTTTCTTTTCAGAAAAGCCACTCTTTTTATTGTTCAACCATGAAGGATGTTATATCACGAGATCCCAAATTTTGTCAGAACAAATATGTCTAAATCAATATTTTCGTTCTTTAATTTCATTAAATGTGCAATAAAATAAACTTACCTTGGCAATTTTATTTCATTTTTCAAGATTAAGTTCTACTCCAACTTTTCTTCAGTGCTTGTTGTGAAATTTTGAACTTCCTTTTAAAGGGATTTACTGTAAAAGGATTATTCTCAAGATGAATTATCCTCAGGAGTATTGAATTTTGCATTTTGTTTTTCTGTGTTCTATGTTTATCAGTTTTATAATTGCCAAGAAAATGTATTCTCTCCTCACCCCATTTAAAAAATTGAACTTACTAATTTTATGATTTAGATTCTTTATATCTTTATTTTTTGTCTGATTTATCTTCTGGTAACAATAATGGTATGTTGACATTTCACAAAATCACAGTATTTATGCTAGTTTTTCTTTGTATTTCTAACAAGTTTTTCTTTATATATTTAAATGGAATATTGTAAGGCACAGAACAACTCAAAAAGTGATATATGTTATTTTAAATTTAAGTAGTATTGGGCATTCAGTGTTTCACATGCATTTTTTTTTTCAAAATTCCTGAACAGCTGTGGTAATTGATAAGTACTTGCTGACTATTTCACCATATTTTCTTCATTTGGAATTGATGTCCATCACTATGATAAACTGTCCCCTCCCCACTAAATTGTCCCATTTAGTTTTCTTGCCTAGATTTCTTTCCCTCTAGTATGCATTTTACATTTTTACTATGCCTTCTTGTATTCTCTTATTTTAAAAACCTGTGATATTACTTTTGTATACACACATTTCGTGAAAAACATGGTTTTTTTGGCTTAACATGTTTTGAGGGCCTGATTTAAGAGTCTTCGCTACTCTTATAGCATTAATCCCCTTTTCTTTGGTCATTATAGTAAATATTACTACTGTAACCTTAACTCATGTGTTTTGTCTTTTGCACCTCCTTGGTATCTCTTATTTTCTGTCTTATGTTGTATGGATTATATTGAGTTTGCTTTTGTGTTTGTCTGTGTTTTAGAAGCTAATAGATCATGTGACTTCTAGTTGTGGTTATCTTCAGTGCTTCAAATTTCTTATATAATTGCAGGGTCAGAAGCAAAGCAGTATCTTTGGGCTTCCCAACCTCCAGCTCCCATTTGAGACAAAGTATTTAGTACGATTTACTTCCCCTTTCTTCACAGGTTTTAGTACAAGATATTATTACATTGTGACTTTTACATTCACTTTCAGTTTTAAACCTAGATTTAAAACAGCTACTTAGACTTAACTATGTTGAACAATATCAATGTTTATTGCTGGTCTCTTTATGGTTGTTCTACTCCTGAGGCTTTCACTTTATTTTGTATATAATTAGGTAATTTTTTTCAACAAAAGTATATTTTCTGAGTTCTTGTTTATATGAGAATGTTATTGCATTATCTTTCCATGTAAATGACTACTTTCTTTCTGTAAAATGGTTAACATGTTAGATGTCTGTAAAGTGGTAAGTCTTAAGCTCTTTTCTTCTATCATGTCTCTAGATTTCCTTCTTTTCTAGTTTTTCAGTTCTTCACTTGTACTTTTTAAACATCATCTTTGTTCTCCATTCTCCCTTGATTATCATATTTTCTATTTTCATCTTAATCCTTTGTCTTTTTCTTTTAGATTCTGAGAAGTATCTTAAGTTTACTGTATTGTCTGTATTTTTTTTGTCTGTCCTTTATTGTCCATAGTTTTCTCATTCTGATACATTTTAAGTTTCCTTCAAATCTTCTGTTTCATTCATCTCCCTTTTTATCTTTTCCCTTTGCCTGTTCATCTTGATCTTTTCTTATGACATGCTGAATATTCATAGACCCAATTTTTTTTTTTTTTTGGTCCTTTTTTTGAGAGAGAGTCCCAAGCAGGTTCTTAATCTTTTCTTCTGGATTTTGGAGTAGCTTATCTTCAGAGGCAGGTTCTTCTCTAGCTTCTTCCTTAAAATGTTTCTTGTTGTTTAGTTATGCCTTTCCCTAAGATAAATTCAGTCTTCCCTGGTGATAAAGAAGAGTGAAATCATTGCCTTATGGACATCTATATGTTCAGGAAAATGTAATATTTCACTCTTCCTTAATGAAGAGAACAATAGTCCTCTTCTTAGTGTATATTTTTAACTATGTGTTAATTGAAATTATTACAATATTTTCTACATAAAAATTTTGGCTTTAATGGCCTCCTACCTATCTTGCACAGATAATTCTTAAAAATGCTTTTGTTGCATTTTGCGACAGAACCATGCTTTAAAAAACCAAAAACCTTGCTTTATTTCTTAGGATAGTTTTACATTAACAGAAAACTTATAAAGATAGTACAGAGGGTTTCCATGTACTTCTCACCCAGATCCCCCTATTATTAACACCTTACATTAGTATGGTGCACTTATCACAATTAGTGATCAACACTGATACATTATTATTAACTAAAGGCCATATTTTATTTACATTACCTTAATTTATACCTAATATTATTTCTACCTTTCCAAGATCCCATCCAGGATACCATATTACACTTAGGCATCAAGTCTTCTTAGATTCCTTTTGGCTGTGACATTTTTTCAAACTTTTTTTTATTTTTGATGAGTTTTTGAGGAATATGGTGGGATATTTTGTAGAATGTCCCTCAGGTGGGATTTGTCTTATGCTATTCTCCTGAGTAGACTGGCATCATGAGATTTTGACAAGTCACAAGGCTAACATACCATTTTCATCCCATCATAGCCAAAGGTGCATTCTGTCAGGATGACTTTTCACTGTTGATCTTGGTCTTGATTACCTGGCTGAGGTTGTGTTTGTCAGGTTTCTCCACTGTAAAATTACTCTCCCCTCCTGCTTTTTACACTGTGCTCTTTGGAAGGAACTCACTATGTGCAGCCCATAGCTAAGGAGTGGGGAGTAATTCTTCACCTCTTTGAGTGTGGCATATCTACATAAATTATTTGGAATACTTCTGCAAAGGAGATTTGTCTCTTCTCCCCCATTTATATATCCAATAATTCATTTATGCCAGTACTGACTCAGGAATATTTACTTTATACTTTGGATATAATCCAATACCATTTCATCTATTTCATTGCTCAGATTGTCCAGACTCAGCCATTGGGAATTTTTTGATTGGCTTCTTTGACATGTCCTCATTACTATGGGCTTATTTACTCATTTGAGCTCTTCCTTATTTACTGGTACTATAAGATATTCCAGGCTCATTTTATATATTTCCTGCCTTAGTTCTAGAATCAGCAATTCCTCTAAAGAGCCCTGTTCTTTTATTGGGGAATGGTATTAGAAACCAAGATCTGGAAATTAGGTGCGCTCAGTGCTACCGAGGTGTCATTACTTCTAGGCCCTCTCAGCTGACAGACCAAGGAGATATCTGTGTGTATAGTAACCTGTGTATATACACACATCTGTAAATATCTCTTTATGTAGCTAATTGTATCTATATCAAGCTAAACGTGAGTTTTTACTGATGTCTCCCACTTCAGCTCATTACTAGATGAATCATTCTAGTCTCTCCCCCCATTGCTGCTTTGTAAACTCCCACTCCAGAACCTTGCTTTACTCTTAAAATAACATTTTCTTTTAAAAAAAGTCCCAGTTCCATAAATATGCCTATTTGTGTGTATGTACGTATTAAATACTCATTGTCGAATATTTAGAAAATTCAACAATGTCTATGAAAGAAAGCTGAAATCTCTTATATTCAATAGTTGTTAACATTTTACCCCTCTCCCCAATTTTATGAACAAAACCTTAATCACACTAGATATACTATTTTGTGATCTGCCTTTGCCACTCAACCATGTATAAGGAGCTTTTCCTCCATGTCATGACTATTCTCAAAGGTCATAATTTTAATCACCTATAGAATATTAGGCTTTTGGACATTTACGTTTTAATAATTTTTGGTATTATAAACAATGGTAATAAATACTCCGAAAGATAAGGAGTCATTATGCACATACCTGATTTTTATTTAGAATATTTTATGGAAGTGAGCCCTAGGGTCTGACCATTTTAAGGAGAATGATAAGCAATGGAAAATTTTCTTCCAGGAATGATAGCAGCAGCAGGAATTTAGCTTCCTGTCATCATTGTATATGAGCCATTTTATCTATATCCTTAGGAATATGAGGTATTGGAATAATTTTTAAAAATCATCATTCAGTTACTTAAAATGGCATCTTGCTGGTTTTTTTACATTGAATGTCTTTTATCACCAGTGTTTTGGAGTAATCTTTTCCTAAGTTAGTTGGCCATTATATTTATTTGTTTCTCTATTGCCTATTAATACCCTTGCTTATTTTTTTTTGTTAGGTATTTTTATTTTTTTATTGTTTCAAAATAATATTATAATTTCAAAGCAAGTGTATATTCAATATAGAAAACTTTATTTATTTATATATTTTATTTTTTAAAAGATTTTATTTACTAATTTGCTAGAGAAAGAGAGAGCACAAGCAGGGGGAGCAGGAGGCAGAGGCAGAGGGAGAAGCAGGCTCCCCGCTAAGCAAGGAGACTGATGCAGGTCTTGTTCCCAGGACCCTGGGACCATGACCTGAGCCAAAGGCAGCTGCCCAACAGACTGAACCACCCAGGCATCCCCAATATAGAAAACTTTAAAAACAAAGAAAAATACAAAGAAAAAAATTACCCATGATCTCATCACTCATTCTGGTTCCATTGCTATTATTTTCATTTTGGTTTATCTATTTACATACCAGAAATCAATATTTTACATTTTATATATAGCTAATTAGAAAAAATGGTACACTGAGTCCTTCTTTTGTAGTCTGATTATTAATCACTTAGTGTTATATCATTACTATTTCCTCATCCAACACACAATGTCCTTTTCTACTTAAAAGCAAAGACCTCTTGGGAATGAGTGTCCATGCATCTATATTTCCTTCCTTCTTTCCTTCCTTCCTTCCTGTGTGAGGCAGAGAGAGAACGAGAGAGAGAGAGAGTGAGAGTGCACAAGCAGGGGGAGCGGCAGGCAGAGGGAGAATGAGAAGCAGGGAGCTGGATGTGGCGCTCCATCCCAGGACCTTGGGTTCATGACCTGAGCCCAAGGCAGAAGCTGAACTGACTGAGCCACCAGGTGTTCCTATTTATCTTTTCTGCAGTCTTTCTTCATCAAGAAGCCTGACTCTGTTCAACAGATTGATATATACCCAAATCTGGACCATCTCCTATTTCCATGGCTCTATTCTCCATGCCACAGGATTTCTATAGGATTAGTACTCACCTTACTTCCTGGAATTGTGAGTCACTGTGTTCCCTTGCGATGCTGCTGCTGCCACCGCCACTCTCTAAGCCTTGGGGCAAAGAATAGGAAGTATGGCTACTTTCTGCTTTATCACTGCATTCCAATCATGTATTACAGGTTTGTCTCTGAATTTTCCATAGCACAACTAAGATATTGCTATAACATTTCACAAAGCCTGGGTAAAGACCTTACAATTGAAGAAGATAAATTGAACAGAGAGAAAGTTAAAAATCAATTAATGGATTATTCCCTGAAACCACATATCCAAGTTCCTTCATCTGAGTCCCCAGCTGGCACTACCAGGGCCACTTCCTAGACTGGGTAATTCTGGTAGTGGGTCACCTCATTTGCCTCCATTCTCAATGGCTTCCTGTAATGCCTTTCTCTTTCATGGAGCCTCAATTTCCCTCCCCACTCATTTGTCATCTGTAGATTGGTTCCCTGCCATGATGATTGACAGTTGCAGCAGCCACTCCTCTCAGTGGTAGAAATAAACCTAGTGTTCTGCCCATAGTGCTGGAGCTTGTTTTTGGACACCCTCTCTCCCAACATAATCTCTACTTATAATGATTAGTACCTTTTTTGAAGTCAGATTATTATGTATAAAATTAAAGTCTCCTTATAGGCTAGCAGAAAATTGAAAAGATACAGGCATAAAGCTAAGCATTGTAGTACAATTTATAACTGCAAAAGGCTGTCCATCAACAGGATGAACAACTAAGGTACTGACACATCATGAAGTATTATGCAACTATGAAAAGAATAATTCCAAATAATGCTAAAGAATGATATTCAAGATATAATGTTTAGTGAGAAGATCAAGGTAGAGAAAAATGTGCATAGTATACTAACATTTGTGTAGGAAATGAGGGTATATGAATATATGTGCATATTTGTTTATATTAAAAATTCAACAATAAACCATGAAATAATATTGTTATCTATAAGGGGAGAGAGGGAACAGAGTGGAGTAAAAATGGTAGAAGCTAGACTTCCCTAAATATACCTTGTTTGTAGATTTAACTTTGGAGCAATGCAAATATTTACATAATTAAAAATGAAGTAAAAATAAAAATATTATCCCTAAAAATTAAAATAAAAATAGAGACAAATTAATTTAAATGTGTAGTGAGTTGGTGACTTAACCAAGCATGGAGAAGTTATTTGAAGGTACTCTAAACCAAAGTAAGGTGACTGGACACCCCTTGTGGCATATAGCCTAAGGGCTTAAAGACCTACAAAAAAATGTCTAGTTTGTCCATTGAAAAATCCTAAAAACAATGACCAGTCTATAGCCACAAGCTGGTATTCACTTTATGGTATCTTAATGCCATTTCTCAGTAAAAAGAACCAGGGATCATTGGTGAAATGGTGGATTCCAGGTCTGGTACAAGAAGTGGTTAAGATATCTGAGCATCTTCTCAAACCAGAAAGCGAGGATGTGTTTAAAGTCTCAAGAACCAGCTGGAAGTGGCTCCTCTTGACCAAAACAGGAGCAATTTGAACAATAAGAAGAGGAACAATGGCAATGGGGTAAAACATATTAAACATGTTAAAATTCATGGATTCATAATGACACTTAAATAAATACATCATGATCCTTTGGAGATGTTAGAGAACCAACTCATGATTTGGAGAACTGATAAATAAAAGGAAAGAATGAAACATTTAGCCAGCTTTTCCTGTACAAATGCATCTTAGGACAAAGAGTTGATCAGGAAAGATTTCATAGAACTATCCAGCTGATAAAGAAGAAATGATAGATAATCACCATTTTGCAATACCAGTGAAATGGATCTAGTCAAGGGTCTTTAGTGGCTGCTAAAATCACAAAAGGAAAGATAAGCAGACTATGTGCCTTATGGTGGGAGTGCACAACACCAGCTATGAAGCACTCTTGCCCTGGAGACAAACCCAAACTAGATGTAGCTACACATGTGCAGAAAATACTGGGGACAGAAGCACATGCTAAGTGACACTGATGGCAAATGATCTAGTTTTTCTAACAACAGCAACAAAAAGACAAAGGGGAAAAAAGGAAGGAGATACCTAAAGGCTAAAAATTTAAGAGTCATAGCAAACAAATGCACATATGGATGTTTGGATCCTGATTTATACAAACTAATTGTCAAAAAGTATTTATGAGGTGATTGGGGAAATTTGGACATCAACTGAATATTTGATGATATCAAGGAATTAGTGTTAATTTAGGTGTGGTGACGGTATTGTGGTTATATTTAAGAGAACAACCCTTATCTTTTAGAGATACATATTGACACGTTTTCAGAAGAAATTTTGTGATTGCTTTAAAATCTAACATGTGGGGTGAGGAAATGGGGCAATAGAGATGAAAGAAGAATGGACTTGGACTCTTTTCTTCCCCCCAAGATTTTTTTATTTACTTGAGAGACAGAGAGATGGCACAGGAGGAAGGGGCAGAGGGAGAAGGAGAGAGCGAAACTCAAACAGACTCCCCACTGAGCACAGAGCCTTATGGGGGGCTCAATCCCATAACCCTGAGATCATGATCCTAAGATCATGACCTGAGCCCAAACTAAGAGTCAGTTGTTCGACTGACTGACTCACCCAGGTGCCCCTTGGACTGTTGTTTTTGTACTTGGATAAGAGGGACATGTGGGCTCACATCATTGTTCTCTCTCTTTTGTGTACATTTAGAATTTTCATGTTATAAAAAAGGTAAAAAAAAAAAAAGAAGAAGAAAAAGGAGAGAAAAAGGAGAAGGAGGAGAAAGGGAGGAAGGGGAGGAGAAATCTTCCTGTAGGATTTTACCAGTACATTTAGTAGTGCTTTCTTGGGGTCCCTTCAGAAGCCTGTGGTGAAGAAAGGCATATTCAGATCCTGTGCAGGGGCCTTGGGGCCTCTATTCTGATCTTCTTTGGTGGAACTTTGTGGATGAGAACATGTACACTCACTCCCCAAAATGTAAGAACAATGCAGCCTAAGTTTATTTAGTGAAAAAAAATTCTGTATAACCTTCAAAGATGCAACTTTATGTATAACAAGATATATTTTTTTTTAAATTTTTTATAAACATATAATGTATTATTAGCCCCAGGGGTACAGGTCTGTGAATCGCCAGGTTTACACACTTCACAGCACTCAGCATATCACATACCCTCCCCAATGTCCATAACCCCACCAACCTCTCCCTCCTCCCCTCCCCCTAGTCACCCTCAGTTTATTTTGTGACAGTAAGAGTCTCTTATGGTTTGTTTCCCTCCCAATCCCATCTTGTTTCATTTATTCTTTTCCTCCCCCCCCAAACCCCCCATGTTGCATCTCCACTTCCTCATATCAGGGAGATCATATGATAGTTGACAAAGATAGTTTTTTATAGGATTCTGCAGAACTAGAATTCTCAAAGTGTGATCAAGGCCACCCCAGGGCCCCTGAAATCATTTTAGGAATCCATAAAGTCAAACTATTTTTACATTAATATCGAGGTATGTTTGCCTTTCTCACTCAATCTTTCACAGGGTACTGGAGGCTTTTCTAGAAGGTACATGATTCTAGATGACTTGATTGCTCTGGTAGCTAACAGAGTGTGAACTTGTGTGTTATTTTTATGTGGTTGAGTTCCTGCATTTAAAAATTTTTTCAATATAACAAGTCCAAATTCCTTCTTTTTACAAAACACAGACACACAGACACACACAAATTGATATTATTTGCTTTCCAGGATCCACTCACCTCCTACCCCAAGATTTCAAAGTCATAGGATAAATTCTTAATTAAAGCTCAAGGTCAAATACTTGGGTTTTCTTTCTCCCCTGATGGTCTCTGCAAAAAGTAACTTTTCCCCAAACACATAGACCACGGGGAGTCTGGACAACTTAAGGCCACAGAAGCTCTATCTGCCCCTTCCAGAGCATGTCCCTGGGTCATGGACCTTTCTTTTTGCATCTATAAAATAGAGGACAATTGTTTTTACCTTGTTGAATTGATGAAATGATACAACATGCATGTAATAACTGGGTTCTGCCTATAGTGACTAGAAGGAATTGCTGGTTCACTCCATTATCCAAAATCACTAGAGATCATGAATGGCTCAAAACATTACTTTTCCCTTCCTTAAGGTCATTCAAAGAATACCTTGGTTGGGTTTCTGGAAGGTCTTTTTTTTTTTTTCCCTCCACTTCCTTCATTCTTCATCCCCTCTCCCAATCCCAATATCTGTGGTCTTTTTCACCCTTCAGCCCTCACCCCAGATTCATCCACTATTCTTAATGTCTTCAAGGTTCTGAACATTGATCCTGTTGCCATCCTGTTGGGACAACAGCAAATCCTTACAGTGTGAGTAGGAGAAGCAAGAAAGAGGTGAAGAAAACAGCATGGTCATGTAGCCCGAGATAGTTGCTCATGAGGTTAGCTTTCCTTACTGACTGCCCCATTAGAGTCCTTGCTCCATCAATTTTTGTTCCAATCCATTGAGCATTGTTTTTATCACCTCCAACCCAGCCCTCCTATTATCACAGCCACTGTTCTGTTATTATGGTCACTTCCTTATGTATAGTCTTAACTCCCTTTCCCCTCTCTCCTTCCATTCAACACACATGGCTAACCCCACTAATTCCACCCTTGGTTAAACCCAACACTCAACTTGCCCCGAACAACAGAATGTGACTGGATAAATCAACTCCATGCTTACTGGTCTGATTAACTTACAAATATAAATATCCAGTGAGCCTTCAGTACCTCCCCGCGAGGCCACTCTATTTTCCCAGTCACTCTACTCTTCTAACTTGACTTCTCATATTTTAAAATCTGTCCTCAAACATCAAACACTAAAAAAACCATACATTTGTTGTCTAAATCTGGGTGTTCTTGGGTGTAAAATGTGGTGCTATTAATAGATTTGGGAGACAATAGACCAAAGCAGTGTTATTCCAGGCAAATCACATTCCCCTGATAGTTTCCTTTCTCCTCACTTTCATCTGGGGACTCCATGGCTTATCTATCTCATGGAGAATAGAGAAATGAGGAAGTGAGTTTCAGACCCGCCAACAACTTCATCTGCCGCTGTGTGCTTGGCTTTCCTTGTTCTTCCAGTGGACGGCGTATTAGTTTCCTCTGGCTTCCATAATAACTTATTATAAACCTGGTGGCTAAAAATGACAAAAATGTATTGTCTTACAGTTCTGGAGGCTAGAAGTCTGAAATCAAGGTGTTGGCAAGACCACACTCCCTCTAACAGCTCTGAGGAAGAATTCTTTCTTCCCGTTTTCTGATGGTTGCTGGCAGTCCTTGGCATTCCTTAGCTATAGACACATTGCTCCGATCTCTGTTCTCATCGTCACGTGGCATTCTCCTGATGTGTCCTTGTCTCTATTTTCTCTTCTTATAAGGATACCAGTTATTGGATTAGGGACAAGCTTTATCCTGTATGATCTCATCTTAACTAACTACATCTACAAGTAAGGTCACATTCATGGGTTCCAGGCAGACATGAATTTTAGGGGGACACTATTCAACCCCATATAGACGGACTCCCAAGTCCAACCCCTCCACTTTGGCTGTCTGCATCCCTTCCCCGTGGGCCTTTTCAAAAACTCTGTTCCTGCAGTTCTCTCTTCTCTCTGTTGCATGACCATTTCCTCCTCTTTAGTGTGTCATTCCTATCATGGCACAGACATGCTGTCATATTGTCTATATTAAAAATCCTTCCCACATGCAGGGCTCCCCTCCATCTACTGACCCACTTTATAGCAAAAGGCCTTGAATGAGTCACCTGTGCTTACCATCTGCACTTTCTCTCTGCCCAAATTCTCTTTCACTCACTTTGGTCTAGGTTTCAACTTTACTGCTTCTCTGCAACTAGTCCTTTCGGGGTCACCAGAGATTTCCATGTTGCCAGATTCCATGATCAGTCCTCTTCTCGCCCAACCTCTCAGTGATATTTAATGATCAGTCCTGTCTCTCACTTGGATTTGGGACACAACGCTTTCTTGGTTACCTCCTACTTCAACCCCCCCATTCTCAGACTCCTTTGCTGGCTCCCTATCTTCTTCTTCATGACCTCTAAATGCCAAATGGCTCTAGGCTCTCTTCTCTTTCAGGTCTTTGCCCACTCTACCGGTGACCACCACTAGTCCTTTGTTGCCATTGGTACGCTGATCACTCTGGCCACATGTCCAGTCTGAGTTCCTGACCACATATTGAATACCCCTTCATTTTCACTTGCACATCTTAAAATTAGCATATCCTAGAACTGAACCATCAATTTCCCCCCACCCAACATTTATGCCACCTACAAAATGCACCATCCCCCATTTTCCCCACCTCAGTACATGGAACCTCCATTCTTCTAGAGTCTCAGACCAAAAATTAAGGGTTTCACTGCTTCTACACATATCTGCCTGTGTTCCTTCAGTCCCAACCACTCGCCTTCATCTTGATGCCATCCTTCTTAGGCCTCATCACTAGGATCTTCTACCTGGGTTTCTGTAATGGTGTCCAGCATCTCTCTTGTCCCTCTCCATTCCATTCTCTACCCAGGAGCCAATTCAATCGTGTCTTTCTCTTGTTCAAAGCTTCCCCACTGACCTCTTATCTCATATCACTTAGAGTGGAATCCAAATTCTTTGCCTTTCTACAAGTCCCAACATACACCTGGACCTTGGTTAGCTCTATGACTTCCCTCTTCCTATGGTCCCTCAGCTTCACCTGTACTCGCTTAATTGTGGGACCTTGGTCATATCAAGTTCTTCAGCCTCAGGGCTTTGCCTTTGCTGTTTTCTCCTGCTGACATTCTCTGCCCTCTGATTTGGTTTGTGTTCTTTCTCATTTTGTTCAGGTTTTAGCTCAAACGTCACCACCTTAGTGAGGTCTTGCCTAACCACCTTATCTAAACCAATTCCCCCTCCTGGCCCCTGTGTACCGACTTCCTGTCTTCTTACCTAGCTTCACTTCTCTTCATACTCTTTATCAATACCTGAAATGATACTATATATGCATTTTGTTTTCTTGTCCCTTTCCTCCATTGTACTGTAAACTTGGTGAGGTTGAGGCATTATTTGTTGTGTACAGTGAGAATAATACTTAGCATGTTGTACTGAATAGGTATGACTTTACTTCAATTATTAATATTGTTACTGAAATAAAGTATTTTTCAGTTAATACTAAAAGTTTAATTGCTAACAAGTTTCTGTATAGCTTGAGAAAAATATTCATTTTGTAGATTTAATTTGATTTACTGGCTTTCTATAGAAATCTTGAACATTCAAGGATATTAGTGATACATATCAAGTTTGAAGCTGGTTTTAGTAGTTTTAATAGTAATTATAACAAATACCATTATTTAGCCCTTATTACAGTGACAGGTGCTTTGTTTGGATTATCTTATCTAATTCTTAACTCTATGGGGTATTTATCACCTCAATTCACAAATGTGGTGTGGTAGTTTAAAATATGTCCACAAATTCTTTGATAGCCCTCCTTTAAAAGGTGGGAGCTAGGGGCACCTGGGTGACTCAGATGGTTAAGGGTCTGCCTTCAGCTCAGGTCATGATCTCCAGGTCCTGGGATCGAGCCCCATGTCCTGGGATTGAACCCCATTGTCGGGCTCCCAGCTCTGCAGGGAGTCTGCTTCTCCGTCTCCCTTAACCTCTCCCATTTGTGCTCTCCCTGCCTCCCTCTCTCTTTCTCAAATGAATAAATAAGAGGAGGCTAATTTGCCTCCTCTTGAGTGGGGGCTAGGCTTAGTGGCTCAATTTTAAAGAATAGAAGATGGAAGTGACAGTGCTTGGTTTCTAAGATTAGATGGTCAAAGCCATTGTGACTTCCTCCTTATTCTTTCTCTTGGATCACCCAACCTAGGTCTTAGTTTTCTCATCTTCAGCACGAAGGGCATGGACCTGACATCCCTAGTCACCCAGTCCAATGTGTTATAAATTGCCTCTGTATCAAATAGCTTTAGCATGGACGAACACATCAGCTTAATTAGGGACTCTATGCTAGAAAGAGCTGAAGCTTTGACAGTTTTGCTCTATTTTATTGGATTTTGGGAACTATATGAGAAAAGCATGAGGTCACTCAGGCAAACCTATGAAGAGATCTGCATGGCTAGGAGATGAAGCCTCCTGCCAGTCAGCCATATGTGGGCACCGTCTTGGAGGTAGAACCTCCAGACTTGGTGAAATCTTCAAATAACGGCTGTCCTAGGCAACATTTTGACTGCCACCCCATAAGAGACTCTAAGTCAGAACCACCCAACTAAGCTGCTCCTGGATCTCCAATGCAGAGATACTATGAGTTAAGAAATATCTTTTGTTTTAAGCCACTAAATTTTGGGGATAGTTGATTGTGTGGCAAAAAATAAATACATTTGTAAATGGAAGGACAGCATGTTAAGTCAACAACCTCACAGCATATAGCTAGTAGTGATGATCCAAGTATTGGAACCCAGGCATTCTGATTCTATAGTCCACATGTTCAACCACCATGCTATAAAGGAGGTCAAGATCCTGTCTCAAGTAATTGCCACATTCTAGTTCACTGTCAGGGTAGTGAGTACAATCTGTCCTTGGCTATTAGACTGGCTGGTCTTGCTTCCATCACAAGGTCATGTTCTAGGCAGCCACTGATCTTGTTTCTAAGTCCTTATTCTGCCCCAGGTTTGTTCCATCATAGAGGGGATATCTATCTTACCAGTATGTCTTTTCCCATTCCTTTGGGCTTCTGCTCATCCCCATTTCCAATCATGTAATTTTGATAAAGTTGCCAATTATTGTACTCTTCTTGCCCCATAGGTCGGTATGTGACTTAAGCTGGCCAATCATAGAGTACTGTAGTGACTGACTACAGCAATTGGGCCAAAATTAGAGCATATGATCTACAGTCAGCCAAGCAGAGCCTTTCCCTGTGATTTATATTATATTATATTATGTTATATAATATAACATAATATAATAGATATAATTATAATATATATTATATATAATATATATAATATAACATAATATAATATAATATATTATATTTTATATGTCCTTTGAGAGCTTGAATCTAGCCAACCCTGAGAGCAATTCCATCCTTTTCTAATCTATGTGAGTCAATAAATTCTTTGTTTTAAATCAGTTTGAGTTGAGTTTTATCACTCGCCCTTAAGTTATGACTAGTATGAAGAGTCTGTTCTAGCTTTTGGAATATGGTAGATCTCTCCCATTCTCCATGAGCAACAGTGGTTCTATGTCATTTGGAGAATCTGGAACAGAACTGTCCATTGGTTGGGTCAACCTTCCCACAGAGGATGAAGAACCTTCCCTTCATCCTTCAGGAAGCATCTGGCTTTTCTGGAAGCCAGTGATGGTCTGGAGGCAAGCTCAAAATAGAACAATGTTATGACGGATGGGTAGCTCAGTCACTCAGTTTAAAACCTTAGTCATGTCTGTATCCTTTCTTTCCTTAGTTGCTCACCCCTCCCCCAACTCTCCACACACACACACACACACACACACACACACACACACACATCCTGTTAGTCATCAAGTCCTGTTGATTTGGATCAAATGCTTTATGGAACTAAGTGGAGTGACCATAATGAAAGTTGGTGGCTGGCGGGGTTCTCCTTGCAAATCCAGTTTTTCTTCTTCATTTCTCCTGCCATCTCTATGGACTACAGCAATTCATCTCCCTACCTCTAACCTCAACCCCTAAAGTCCATTTCTCCTATTTCTTCTAGAATTTGTTTTCTAAAGCACACTTTTGATTGGTACATGCTTTTGATGGATTTAAAAGTCTTCTCCAATTTTTCACTACTGACTTGTTAAATTGCAAACCATTCCAGACTCTCCATAAATTGACCCACATTTGCTATCCAATGTCCTATGACCTTGATGGATAAGTCTTCTAATCTTCCAGCACCCCTCCCATTGCAGCAGCACCTACCACCTATTCTTACCTCTTTCCCTAAATAAAATACTATCCTTCCTTTTCAATAAGTCTTCAAGATCCATTTCAGTTCTATCTCCTTCATAAGATAATCCCTGAGCATGTCACTCCACAGTGAATACCCTCTTCTGTGAACTCTGTAACAATTGTTGTCTAGACAAGTTTTTTTTTTTCTTTTTTCCAAGTGTGCTCACATTCCCAAGGAGAATTTGGCCAGTACAAGTCAAATTTTTGGTGTTTTTATAAAACTACTGATTATATATTCAAATTTGTCTGAGCAGATTATTTCCAAACCCAGTTTCTTTCTTGTCTTCTACTTCCAAATTACATCCTCATGCTTTGATGGCGCGTTTGTTCCAAAGTACAAATTAAGGATCATTAAGATTTGTTTTGTGACCTACAGATTAAGAACTGTTTATTATTAATGTTATTATTTAAAACCATAACCATTGGGAAAATAGTATGATAAGGGGAGAGGACTGGTATAACAATTTCTACAGTTTTTAAACGAACTATACTTTGTTATTTCTACACACTCACTCTTCCCCTTCCCCTCATTGTTTTAATATGGGATTTTAACTAGAAATTGGTATAAAATCTGTTGTATTGGCATAGCCTGACAAACATTCATTGTGTACTCACTTTCTGCCAGGAATAGTGATAGATGCTTGTGATACAAAGATAAACAAGCCCTTGCGGGAAGCAGAAGAGTTTTCCAGATGGAGTCCATGTGGAAGGACATTCTAGGCAGAGGGAACAGCATATGCAAACTCATGTGTCCTAGGAGACAGACATGAAAACTCTGTGGTTCAGATTCTAAGCAATTTTTTTTTTTTGAAAAATTTGGTGACTTTTAAAAGTTTGATAGCCTCTAGATTAAACCCTCCCTGTCATACACTCTCCTCCACCATCTTTCTCGCCACAAGGGCAGTTCAGGGTCCAGATTCAGACACTACCTTTATTGGGTTCCACTGCTATAGGCCACTTCATATATACATTGATCTCTTTTTAATTCTTATTTCACTTTAGGTGGTTGTCACTATCCTCAATTTAGAGATGAGTAAAGTGACTTGTCTAAAGTCTCACAAATAGGAAAAGGAGGAAGGATGTGAATTATGTCCACTTCTCATCTGGAGAAAGTGACCAACTGGGCATTTTTCGTGCTGGGATGAGAAAGATATTCCTTCCAAGTTCAGAACAGCCTGTCTCCCCAGATTCGGAATTAACCATATCACTTGTAGAGAGAAGCCGGTAAGCGGAAGGGTGACCATTTATCCAGGATGTTGGTGGGAAGAGATTTTGAGGAGTTTGTACTTGAGAGTGCTTCTCCAGTTCTGTGAGCTCTGGAGCTTGGTGCATAGTAGGAACTCCTATTTGTTGAATGACTGAAGCCTGTTCACATGCCTGTGGCTAGTCTCTCCTCTTGGATTCAAAGCCCTTCGTGGGCAGGGTCCCAGTTGTGCCTGTCTAGGGACACTGTGTAGTTGGGTAGGCTTTGGAAAATGTTTTGAGTACTGGGTGAGTGAATGAATGGAGTACGAGGTGGGGGGCGGCTGTTGATGGGAGGCCACGGCTGGCTCTGAAGACTTCCCAGGGTTTAATAGGGTGCCGCTTTGGGGCCTCTGTATGGGCCATGCCTTTCCTCCTCCCCGGGGCCTCCACGTCTTACAAACCAGACTGGAGGGAGGGGCTATGCAGACAGGGAGGGGCTGCGTAGCCCCGAGGGGCCAGGTCTCCTAGTGCGGCGCCCACTCCCTCCACGGGTCGGATGGGGTGGGGTGGGGGGAACTGGAAGAGGTGAGGCCCCGGGCCGGCTGAGCCCAGCTGGGGCCCCTTCCCCGAGACCTGCCACCGCAGCTTCTACCTGCCTCCCCAGCCGCCCCTTCGCTGCCCCGGGCCGGGTGCGCCCGGCGGGCACCTGGCCCGCCACCCCCGGGGGGCCCCCGCCGCCGCCTCCGGAGCCGGCCCGGGGCGGCGGGGCGGGCCCGAGCGCTCCGCGGCTCCGGGACCGGTCCCCCGGGGCGCGGCCGGGCTGCCGCCCCCGCCCCCCCTCCCCGGGGGCCGGGCCGGGCTCCCGGGGGGCGGGGACTCGCCCAGTGGCAGCAGCGTCCGGGCCGGCGGCGGGCGCGGGGCGGCTTCCTGCAGGCGGCGCCGGGGCGAGCCGTTGCCCGCTGCAGCCACCGCCGCCGGGTCGCCGGGTCGCGGGGGCCGCGGCGCTCGGGCCGCGTAGGTGCCTCCCGGGCGCGCTGCGCGGCCGTCGCTGCTGCCCGCGCTCGTGCCGCCGCCGCCGCCGCCGCCGCTGCCGGTTACGCCAGCCCCGCCGCCGCCCGCTCTGATTCTGCGCATAGGCAGCCCCCAAGCCTGTCATTCTGCAAAAACACAGTTTACTCAACACACCACACACACACTCACACACACACGCGCGCACACACACGCGCACACTGGCCCCCTCGCGCACACGCACGGAGGGCGCGAGCGAGCAGACGCGCACACCCGGCGAGCCAAGTTCCGCAGCCTGGCATGGCTTCTGGGGACCTTTACGAGGTACGGGGACGCGGGGGCGCGGCCGGCCCCGGCCCGCGGGCGGCGGGCGGCGGCGGGCGGCGGGCGGCGGGGACCGGGCCGGGGCCGGGGCCGGGCGCGAGCCGGAGTTGCCGAGCCCGCGGCGGCGGCGGCGGCGGCGGCGGCCGGAGGGTGGCGGGGGCCGGGCGCGCCTCCCGCCCGCCGCCCGCCCGCCCTCCCGCGGCGCCCGCGCCCGCTCCCTCTTTCTCTTTCTCTCGCACACACACTCTCTTACTCCATCTACTTTGCGGCCTTGGAGGGGAAGGAGGAAGCCGGGCGGAGCCGGGGCGGGGGAGGTAGCGGTCCCGGGGAGGTGTTTCTCGCCCGACGAGCCGCCTCGAGTGCAGAAAGTACAGGTAAAAGTCGGCGCCGGACGTGCCGGGAATGCGGGGGGCCGCGCGGCGGCCGGCGGGGGTGCGGGGCGGGGGGTGCGCGGCCCGGGCTGGGCCGGGGGGCGCAGGAGAGGAGGGGGGCGGGCGTGGGAGCCGAGCCCAGCCCCGGCGAGGCGGGGTCCGGGGGGGTGGAGGGAGACTGCGAGGGGGGCATCCGGGTTGGGGTTAGGGAGACACCCGCCACACCGATCCCCGGGGCCACCGGGCCGTCGCCTCCCTCCCCCCACCTGCTGCCCCCGCCACCGGCTCGGAAGCCCTCCAGGCCGGGGCGTGGGGGCGGTCCTTGCGGGTGTCGTGCTCGCTGGGGGCGAGAGGGGGCGCTGCAGAGGGCCCTGTGTGGAAGGAAGGAGATCATGGAAGTCGGAGGTGGGTGGTAACATGTTGCTGGAGGACCTGGGATGTGAGCCCTGCTCCCGACACTCTGCGTCACCCTCAGTGGATACCTGTCTCCAGGTCCACCCAGGTAGTGGCCAGCCTCGGAGACTTTGAGAGCGTCTTAAAAGTGGTCAAGGAAGATGTTAGTCTGGCATCTGTGAAACAATGGAGGAATAGCCGTGGCCTCCGGGAGCTGGGTTGTAGCTAGCTCTGGACACAACTGTTCCAGCTTTTGGGTTCCCAACAAGTGGACAAAATGAGAAACTAGCCCCACTCCCTGGGGAGAATGCCTCCAAAACGGTGGTAGTCCCAAGATGAGGGTCAGAGTAAGGACGCTAAGAGACCGGCCATCTTCAACCAGAAGGCCCAGTGATCCTCCAAGAAACCAGCATCAGCGCTCGGCCTGGACCTGCGCTCCCTAAATAAATAAGTCCGTGAACACTAGCCCTGCTTCCCAAGGCTCCTGACTCAATTGAGATGAGCACCCCCAAAGGGTGAAATTAACCTAATGGGTAAGAAACCGTAGGGATGATTCACCCACAGGAGACTATAGGGGTGATTCACCTACCATGAGCTTTTTCCTGTGGGCCTATGGGCGGCTGAAACTTTTCAGATGGTAGATTTGCTGGCTGTTGTGAGAGGAGATGGAGAAAGGCAAGTTAGCCTCTTGGCGTCTGAGGTCTTTTGGATGATGCTGGACTTGGGGAGTCCTAGTCATGGACTACTACCAACCACTGGGCTCAGATGGGACAGATGGGTGTTCTTAGCACTCCCTGAAAGAATGCTGCAAACTGACCTCTTCTCAACCCTTCTGCCTTCCTCATCCTTATGCTAATAAAGAAGGTGAAGTTCGGTAG
The DNA here is from genome assembly GCF_963455335.1 of Martes martes. Classification (NCBI taxonomy): domain Eukaryota; kingdom Metazoa; phylum Chordata; class Mammalia; order Carnivora; family Mustelidae; genus Martes; species Martes martes. The sequence goes on from NC_137905.1 coordinate 7,591,952, forward strand.
GAGTCTGATGAAGAACTTTGACAGATCATGGCCAATGCGTCATGCAGGCACTTTGGTCTGTTTCAAGATGGCGGAGCAATGTCTGAATCCCAAAGTTGAAGCACAGTAAACTGCGCGGTCTGACTGAGCTTTTACAAGTAGAACCAGCACTATTAGGACATTGGTCAAGAGTAGTTATTCTTCAGGGGCAAATCTCATGTGCTGAGAAGTGTGGATTTTTCTACCCTTTGATACTGAGTCAAGCTAGAGCTGCCCACATTGTCTAGGTGCATTGTGAAGGCGTTAAGAGGCTCTATCAGGAGCTGCCAGTATTTCTGCACTTGAAGTTTGGAACTTTTGAACCGTCTGGGCTAATTTCTAGTTTAATGTTCACCTGAAACGATCCTCCTTAACATTGGTAATTATAATCTGTTAAGGGGAATTTTCACACTGGCCTTGAAACTATCTTAGCACCTCAAGAGTTTTTACTGGAGTTCGATGAACAAGACAATAATAATAATTACTTCTGTAATAGTAGGTAATTGTACTAGGTGTAAAATAGTTTTCCCATAGCTGATTATTTGCATCATCATTACTAAAAGGGCTAACTTGCATTATGAGAATGTAACCAATGTTAACATTTTTATGGCCTGTGTCTACATTATATAACATACACTGAAGAATTTAATTTGTTGTTCAAGTTCAGCTTTAAAAACAGTTATGTGCTGAGAACTGTACATTAGCATATATATTTCTCACTGTAAAATTGTGTACATAAAAAATAGGATGTTGATTTAAGGAAAGATCTTGGAATATCTAGTTATGTTGACCTTGAAAGACAAAAAGAAAAAAAACTGATCGTATTCTTAATTATGGTATTACACTACTTAAATATCATATTCAAGTTTATATAAGATGGCTTCTTATAACCTCTAACCAAGAAACCATACCTTGAGTGGGCTAAGAACGACTATATTTATAATTGATCTATTTGGTGTCTGTGTGTCTACTGACATTATCCTTGACCCTTTATAGTGAAGAAACGATTTGGATTATAGAGATTCTTCATATTCTCTTTGGTGCTTCAGATAATTAAATTGTAGAGCATAAACCTTCCTCAGATAGTATTTTCTTTTTGAGGAATAGGTTTTGATTTTAAAAATGTCAGAAAATAAAAACTTTATGTAATGGCACTCTTCAATCATAATGAGAAATACAGAATCAAGCTCCCTTTCCAAAATTTTGGATCTTGATAGGTGATTCTGCTTTGTTCCCCTGTAGAAGAGTTCTTCTCATCATCTTCTGGTGTATTATAGTTGTCACCTGTAGAAAGGTGATCTTAAATATTGGCTGATTGTGTCCAGGGATCTGGATACAATATGAAATTCTTATCCAGATGCTCTGGTCTGCATTCTGCTGGACGTAAGGGTCATGAAGTGGCCATCTGTGAGCAGGTCTGGGCTATCTGTTTATTTTGCTTTGTCTCCATGCTAGATAAGAAAAGTGGACTTGGGTATCTTTTAGATGGTACATGTGATCTCTGGTTTGTCCTTGTCCCAGTGCTCCCTATTACCATGTGCCCATTCTTAACATTACTTATCTGGCTTCAGCAAGCATTAGAGTTTGCAACCCCAGGAATATAGTTGATCATTCACTAAGATGTTTGGGTTTCAGAAAGACATAATCAGGGAATAAGGAGCCCCATCCTCTTGTCTAGTCCCTCTGTGTCCCTACCTCCTTGCACGTTCAAATACTTGTTGACAGAATCAGTGAACAGAAGACTGAATTAGGCATATATAAAGTGCCTTGGCTGACCTATGTTATCCTTGTATTGAGTGTTACCTCCTGTTCTCTTTTCCTCCCCAGCTTGTGATCACTCAGTGGTGGTAACACCATGTGTATGGGTGGCTCTCAGTTCTCTTCTGGAAGGAAGTGTGGCCGAGTGCCTTTCCAGGGAGCCAGACTGTTACTCATTAGAACCACTGAATGCAACTAAGCTTCAACCATGTGGCTTTCCATGTGGCTGTTGGGTTGTATTGTACACCCCCTCCCTTGTGATTAGCTGACAGTTGTGGAGGAGGTCTCTCTCTCTCTCTGCCCTTTGGCAGAATTGTTCCAAGAGAATGCTGTATATCTGTAGACAAAGCCAGTATTAGCTGAGATGGACTTGACAGTAGTAGTTCCCTGTGTGTTTCTCAACAGTTTCTATGTACACCCCAGAGTTCTTTCTTACAAGGATGAAACGTGCCATGTATCTTTTTGGGGAAGGGGGTTGATAAGCATACATGCATATATCCATATCTAATATATATGTGTGTGTGATTATGTGTATGTGTGTGTACTTATGAAAATACTGCCTTCCTTTCATTCCCAGTGAGATAAATAACAATAATAATAGGATAATTTTAGTTTTGTTGAAAGAAATTTATTTTCGTTAAAAATCAACTCTGCTACAATGGTGAACATAGGCATTTCTACCCTTGTACTCTGCAAAATCATTCACTCAAAGTATCGGAAAATATGGACTTATGGGGAAAATGGGATTGAGGCAGAATGTTGAAAACTTACAGAATTTTGTGAGGGGGAATTTTGGGCTTATGCCTCCTCTCTGTAGATTGAAGGGGGGCATTTGTTTCTAATAGACACCATTTTCATCAAAATTACATCTGGCCCAGGGCCTAGGCATCTTAGTTCATCTTTATTGGGAGAAATGTTTTCATAGCTTCTTCATCTGCAACTTGTAGGTTTGCCAGGCAGGTTAGCCTAGTAGAGAGTGTAGTGGTTCTTGAAGCCACAGCCTGCCACTCCTCGTGTTAAAGGAAGGCACTGGAGTGCATTTCCAGCTTTGTTCAAGGTCCTCATGCATCACTAAACCTTTCTGTTTCTTTGTGAGGGTGCATTGCTGGATTGCTTCAGAATATTAACAAGCTAGGAAAAATAACTTAAGAATCAACATAACTTCTTATGCTAACATCATTTCCCTATTTACCAGTGATACCTGAGGTTAATTCCCATCCAACATGTAGTAGCTGAGTAGATGGTCAGTGTTAGAACTTTTCCGTACCAGTATTTGAAGAAATAGATATCTTTAAAGAGAATATATCGGTTGAGTTGAATTGACTCCTTGGTACATAGTAGGCACCTGGTAAATATTGAATGGGAACTATGATTCTCCCGTCTTTTGAAAGTTATTTTAATTTATCCCCTGGGAGTAGATACCAGCTTATTTTTGGATAGACTTTTATGCTAAGTCACACTCTTCATTGGATAAGATCATTTCTTCAGGGGTTTCAACTGTCCTTGAAATAAGTTTATAGAGCTCCTTGTAATCTGGCCAATTGCTAAGGCATGGTTCAGGCATGGTAATTATCCAAGATCTTAAGTATTAGAGACACACATTTCAGTTCCAAAGTTGTAGGTCTTTCTGTGTCTCTTGGATGGTGAGGAAGGGTATAGATGTGGCTGCATTCATAGCACCATCTTTGATTTGTTCACTGTATATTACTAGAACACCAACCATATGCCAGTCATTCAGGAAATGATTGTTTTCTGTGAGTCCATAGTCTAGTGGAGATATAGTTAAGAAAATATGCAGTTTACAGTGCAACAGGAAAAGTGTTAATACAGGGGAAGATGGGGTTCCCTTGGGAGGATGGGAGGAATCCAGCCTTGGGGAAGTGGAAGGCTTCTTAGGAGAGGTGGTGGCCACTGAGGAGCGCAAGGAAATGAGCTGTACCCACCCCTCATCCCCTCGGATTGAGAGAAAGGCAGGGGATAGCTCTTTGGTTTTTGTTTTGGTCCATCAGGTGAATAGTGGAGCTAGTCATGGAGATAGGGAGCCTAGGAAGAAGCATTAATTGAAAGCAGTGGGGTGGAGGCAAGGACAGTGAGTTCAGAATGTTTCTGGAACATCTGGGTATAGAGGTCCACAGCAGTAGTCAGGGGAGCCTGAAGCTCAGAAGGAGCACCTGCCGTGGGATTTTGGGAGTCATTAGTTGTAGACCATCATTAAAGCCAAAGGACGCTGTGTAAACATGAGGTGGGTCCAGTGATGGAATACTGGAGAAAACAGACATTTAAGGGACAGAGGAAGAGAAAGAAGTGATACCAGATTTACAAGGAATAGGAAGAGAGGTAGAAGGAAAAACGAGAGGCTTTGCTTTTATGGAAGGCAGTGGGAAACTGTATTTCAAGGAAGAAGGTATGGTTTGCAGTGTCCTTTGGATTTAATAAGTAGAAAGTCATTGGTAACCTTAGGGAGCACCTTAGGGAGCACCCCCATAGATGTGTTGGCGGGTGAGGGAGGGCCTGGTTCAAGTGTGATGATGAGCAAGGGGGTGTGGGGAGTGTGGGTTCAGAGACATCATGTGTAGGCAACACTTTTTTTTTTTTTTAAAGATTTTTATTTATTTATGTGTCGGAGAGAGAGAGCAAGCGAGCACAAGCAGGGGGAGCAGCAGGTAGAGCAGGCAGAGGGAGAAGCAGGCTTCCCACTGAGCAAGGAGCCCGACACAGGACTCGACCCCAGGACGTTGGGATCATGACCTGAGCTGAAGGCAACCATTTAACCAACTGAGCCACCCACGTGTCCCCGTAGGCAACACTTTTAAGACTCTTGGGTGTGATTGTGTGGGGAGAGTGAATGTGATATCTAGGGGCGAAGCGGGAGAATGGGTCAGCTGTCTGCGTTCCCCTGGTTCCCACATGGCTCTGCTACTTTGGATGACTTGGGTAACAACTGTCATGTAGACAGTGGGTTATCGGACTTGCATTCACGGAAGAAGAGATTTTCCATAAACCCTACAAACAAACACATCTCCCGCTCACCTATGGCAGTGGGGTCTGGCATCTTCAGTAATTTTAGCTGGAGAAAAAAGTAGAACATATATAATGTAGTGATACAGAGCCTTTCAACAGATCATGGTCAAGGAAGAGATCTTGCTAAATTGAGGACAAAGAGATAAAGTTCTTCATTAAGCGTTTGTCATAACAGCATTTTTCTGAGAGGAGAGGGATGGTAGATCACCAAGGTGCTAGAGGTCAATGGGCATGATAGGGTTTTAGGGGTCAGCCCACCTGGCTCCAGATCCCAGTTATTCTGTCAAATGCCAAAGTAGCTCTTGCCGTGAGGCTCTTTTGTAAATGTGATTCAAGTCCATAATCAGTTGAATTTAAGGGAGATTATTCTAGATCATCTTGGTGGGCCTGATTCAGTCAGAACTGAAGGCTACCTGAAGAAGAAAAAATCCCACCCCCGGATAGCAGCTGCAGTTGGGAAGAGTTCCAGCTTGCCCTCCCCCATGGCCTGTGCTGCGGACTTTGGACAGGCATGGCCCCCCATGCCTCCCACCCCCGCTGCCACCACATAAGCCAGTTCCTTGCCATCTCTCTCTTAATGTATAAATGCTAGTGGTTCTGCTTTCTTGACTGAATCCTGATTGATACAGCCAGGTTTCTGGTCCACACGCTGCCACCTGGTAACAGCGTGCTCCTAGATGTGCCCTTTAGGTTTTTTCAAACTGGATGGCCTCTGCTCTACAGGGAGGTCTCTTCTGTTTTGGAAATCTCTCCTCCTGATTGTGCCTATTACTTGTTCACATAAACCACACTTACTAAGGAGTGTCATCATCTTACTTGTCTCCATGTGGGAAGAGCTTCCGGAACCCTGCCAGGCTTTGGTGTTCTGGCCCGTGGGGGTTGTTCCTGAGCATGGCACACACTGCCATGCCAGGAATTCCCCGACCAAGGGGCCACCACCCTATCGCAGTTTCTTGACCAGGGAATTTTCCTCTCTGATTTTCATTTCCTGGTCTTCTAGTCCAGTGTTTTGAAAATTACGTTTCAACGCGTCTTGCTAACAGGCCATGGAGCTTATACAAGTTCTGGATTTGAAGTTTATTTAAAAATAGTCCTTTGTTTAATAATCCACCAATCAAGTATTTATTATTTGTCAACAGTGTGCCTAGAAACATGCCAGGTGTTGGAGCTGCAGCCACAAGTGTCTTTTAAACTGTTGTTCAGAGTGTGATAAAGGCCTCACACCCCCATATGGTTATATACCACACTTTTAACACATTGGAGTGTTCAGTACATTAAAACGAACAGCCAGGTCAACTATTTTTGTGTGAGTAGACCTCAGAATACAGCTTTTCCTGCCGTCTCTGGACATGTATTTGAACGTCTGGTAAATGCACTGTTTTAGGAATGATGTAGGTCAGCAATGTTCTTGAAAAAAAATTCGGGCCTGTTTGTATCTCCTCACATACAATTACACAGGCAAATACGCTTTATGGCACAGTGTACCCCACTCACTTAAAAACCACTCAAGGTTCAAATGATTGTGGTTGGTGATTGTTCTAGACATGGTGTAATAATCATTGTATGATAACTGACCATCTAACGCTCTGCCCCCATTATATTATGTAAAAGAGAGTGTTGGGGACTTATTGAGAGTTCTACGTCATTCTGCCCTGACTTTTTAAGTTGAGAGAAGGAACATGAGTAATTGTTATGTGTTAGAGGGTCAACCACAAAGCAGACATTTCCTTTGTTTCTTCTTTCAGGCTTCAGGATCTGTTAGAATGCAGAATACCCTGAGATTAAAATACAAGACCATAAAAACAAAGCAAGCCAAACCTGATACCACTTAAAACCACTTTTCTTAGCAAATCAAAAAGATTGTTTTCCTATTTACAAGCAAACCAAGTGCAGAAGTAAGTTGTTGGGGCTGTAATAGGAAAATAGCTAACAGTCTTCGACCTCATTGAAAAATTGCATTATTAATCAAAATAGGCATTGTTGCTCTCATGAGTTAGTTCAGTGATAAGAAAGTGGTGTAAGTCAAACTTGGAAAAGATATCTATACTAAGAAATTTTTGCGCCTATCTGATTTTATGTGTTAGGTTTCCTGGAACTGTCTTTGTTCAGGAAAAGGCTTCCGTAGCTGAGTTCTAGCGTTTTCCGCAAGGCACTAAACTCTGTGAGGGCAGGACCTTGTCTGTATTAGTTGTGATGGCATTCCCAGCCTGTGGCCCTTTATTGGGTCCATGGTAGTTCTTCAGTAAATATTTGCTGAATGAATGATTGGAAATGTTGGAAACCTACGCTCTCTGGCCACCTCGCCTTTCTCTTGAGTGAGCTTTCTTTACTGCTTCCCGTAGGATTTTACTCTAAGATGATTCCTTCAGATTGCCCTTGACATTCAAGATTCCATCTTGGCCTTCCACCACATCTTGTGTAGATTTATTAGGTAACAAAAGTCCCTCAAAGGACACTGAAACAGTCAAGGCATTGTCCCTCACGATGAGTGACGACTGGATTGCAAGTGGCCGTTCTCCGATCGGGCGGGTGACGGAGCCGCTTTCACACCGACACACGCAAAACCGTGGTTCGCAGCTGCCTCTGCTGCTTGCAGCGCTGCCTCCTGGCTCCGCTCCAGCCTCGTGGCTTGGCCTACTTTGATATACACCGTCCGTTTGAGGTTGAGCCGCCTGGCCCCAGCCTCAGAGATGGAGACTTCCATCCAGAGGGCGTCCTGAAGGCTCTCGGGAGAAACACGTGTAAGGAAGTGAGGAAGGCAAATGGGACAGCCGGACAAGCTGACCTGCACTGAGGTCGCAACCGAGGTCTCCCCTGATGCCGTGGAAGGCTCTTCTTCAGAAATGTCCTACACGGGGGACAGGGAACTGGGCCCTCATCATCCAGTCGCTGCTAGCCAGCTGTCCCACGGTGGGGTGGGGACGGGTGGGGAGTGTTTTCTTGCACTGGGCAGTTCCCTGTGGCAGAGGGCAGTTCCCTTCTGTGAACCTTCTGCAGCAGAGATATCTAGATGAGCATCCCGCGTGTTTCCCCAATCCGGAAGCTGCGGGGATGGGCACCTAGACCCTGACAAGGGGACCTGGGTGTAGCGGACGTGATCCCCTGCACCTTCAATTCTCGCCATCCAGTGACTGGTGAGTCCTGCTCAGAGTCCTCCAGAATACACATCAGTCACCTTGCTTGTATTTTAGGTTTTTGGTGCCTTGCTTGAAGACCTCATTTGTCATTTGCCAGCTTCTTGGGGCAGCCCGGGTCTTGAGTACCAACAGACTGGCCATGTGTTGGGATCATCCTAGGGACTCCTTTGTTTTTCCGTTTGGCACGTACCATAGGGTCGCATGCGGGGAGCCACTTCAGATGCCTCCATCCCTTAGTCCTGGAACATTTTCCTTGACTGATTCTCCCACTCCTGAGTTGCCTCTGTGTCCTCATCTTCTGCGGCCTGTTTCTTCAACTTTGGAGATTCTTAGAGTTTTGACCCGAGGTTCTTCTCTCCTTGTGATGCAGTGACCGGATGGATGATTTCTAAGTCTCCGACACTTGCCTGGGTTTTCCCTCTCAACTCCAGAGCTACCCGTCTTACTCCATGGGGTCTCTTTACACTCAAAATACCCAAACTTGAGTTAACATCTCCTATGTAAATCTTGCTTCACCTTCTAGGTTCCTAGCCTCAGTAGAACCTCTGTCCATCATCTGTCCATCAGTTCCTTGGATAGAAATATGGCCTCCCTTGTGCTGCCCAGACACCCTGTATGTTCTTTTGGATCAGCATCCTGTGTGTTTCCCAAATCTAACGTTTTCCCTTCACATTCTCTGTCTTCCTTGAATTCAGGAGGCAACTCCCACAATTCAGATCACTCCCAAACCTCTTAGCTCTTATCGGTGCATCTGGCCAAATTTTTCTCCATACTGTACCCATGAGGAACTTTCTTAAATACCAGTGTTGTCATGTCTCACCTCCTGCTGGTTCTCTGCTTACAGCTGTACTCTGTACATAGATTTGTTCTTGGTTCCTGGAATGTTCCACAGGCTCTCCTTTATTTGTACCTTTTCAAATGACTCGGGTGCTCTCTGTTACCAACCCTGCCACCTTTTTGTTTGCTTAAATCCTGCTAATCCTTTATGTCTCAGTTAGATCTTACTCTTGGCAAACCTTCCCTGGCTCATCAGGGGTTTTCTTTGGGCTCCTATAGGACCTCGTTCTTCCCTCATTGTAGCACTTACTTCACTGTGTTATAATTTATCATTTTATTTTCTAAGTCTCCTACCAGGTTGTCAGTTTTGTGGGTCGGGGGGCGGGCAGTGATTCTCTGTTTTGTTCTAGCTTTAGCACTCGGCCCAGTACAGGACGCAAAAAGCAATCTGTGTAATGATAGAATGACTGTATTCAGAACTCCCGTTTACATGAAAGTTGACACTGAACTTGACAGTCTGTTTTGTATGAAGTTTGAAGAACTGTCAGTCTGTCAGTTTTCCTAAGGGCATAAAACTCTCAAGTGTGTTTTCTATGTCTTTCATTGATCAGTTGATCAGCGGACATTGGTTTCTTATAAGCAAAACTCATGGACAGTGTTTGGCTTTGTATTATCAGCAAAGCTAATGCAGTTTTGTAGTCAAGGGGTTGCTGAGTTTTGGGGTTTGGTGGAAGTTTTTAAGTCATCTGCTTAGTCTTTCCCCAACATCTCTGAGAACGAATCAAAAGTGAGGGCCTCTTTTACTCTATTGAAGGAGACAAGTCCTTGAAAGGCTAAAACTGGCTATTTGCCTTCACTGAAATCAGAGTGTATCATACATGAGATAGACAGTGTCTTGCTGGACTCTTCTGGAGAGCTGCCTTGAAAATCTTGACCTCGTTGTTGCTTTCTTATGCAAGGCTTCCTAAAGGAGGCCAGTGAGGCTCAACACAGCCTTGAGTCTCAAAGTTTCATTCTCTTGTTGATGAAGAATGGGGTTAGGACCCACCTTACCAGCTGATACCACAGGCCTTGACATTATGGGAAACACTTGATATCTAAACTTTGCCTGGAAACCCAGATTTACTTGTGAACTTCTACTGGTTGAAAGGTGAGTGGGTAAGATTTTAGTGTCTTGATGTTTACATTGCTGTATTTGCTTGTCTGTGTTGCCACCTAAAACCACATTCACTTTGAAGACTATGGTACATGGAGATCTGTGAAACAGACTTTGGTAAGGGTCTTGTAGTTAATAGGAAGAGGAAGGGAACCACACAGTGGATTTCTCAGGGATGCAAACACATGTGGATCTTCTTCAAATGATAGAGCTTATTTTCTTTCTGAAGTGATGCATATTTTGGTACTATGTAGAAAGTCATAGATTGTTTTCTTACCTTGGTCATCACACGTGGAAGAGATGGCAAAGTCTTTGATATCATGAGGTGTTTCTGTTTTATTACCCCCGAGCCTCCCACTCTTGTGTGGCCATGCCTGTGGTATTATGGAATTTCAGGGAACCTGGTGCAAATCCCATTTGCTTTTGATATCATGAATTGGTATGTCTTTTGAAGAAATCTTATCTCTGATCCTGGCTGAAGCATAAAGAGGTTATTGAAGTGTACCTTCCTATGATGCTTGTATAAAATAATCTTAAGAGTGAAAACAGTAATAATAGCCATCAGTGAATGTTCACGGTATGTCAGACACTGTCTAAATTCTTGGCATTATCTCCTTTAGTACTTCTTATGGGATGGGTATTAACCCCCTTATTATCCCCGTTAGTGATTCAGAAATGGAGACTCACAGCTACCAGATGGTAGAACCAAGATTTAAACTAGGTTCCCTGGAGGACCAGTGCTTATCTCTTGTTAAATTATAAAATGCCAACGGTTTCCCTTCCATCTCCTCTCCTTTTCTTACTCAGTGGTACTCCTGCCCTAGCTTGTCAGGTACCGTGCTTGGCACAGAATCCCAGGCATGGGTGGGTTCTCAAAGCATTGAGAACAACACAAGGAACCAGAAAATACTCCTGCTTGTAGTGGTTCCATGTTGGTGTTGCTAGATCATTGCTGTACTTAAATGTAGACCTATCAACTGACCTTGAAAAAACCAATTTTAGAATTTTTACCAAGAATTCACAGAAAGCACCTAGGTTAGAAGTTTGTAGAACAGGAAAATCAGGGTCATGTTTCTTTTCTGCATGCAATTCTTATTTTTCAGGATTAGAAAAAATAGCCAGTCATACTTCGAACAGCCTTCCTTAGAGGATTTTCAGGTCCTTAGATTATAATAAGTTTCTGTCTGGAGGTTTGAAGTCAGCTATAGTAATAGGTGCTCATATGTCTTCTTCTCAACTGTCTTAACGCTGTTCCTTCTCCCCGTTATGTGTTTTCTTAATACATTAAAAAATAAGATTATAAAGCAAATACATACTCACTGTCAAAAAGTTTTAAAAAATAGAAAAAGCGGAAAAGAAAGAATAACTCACAATTCTTTTATTTAGCAGTGCACTATTAACACTTGTATATCCTTCTGATCTTTTTCTACTTACATAAGGAATATCCAAGTTCCTTATCATATATCCAATATAGGAGAACTACGAAATATAAAATTGTGGCCATATTATACAAAGCATTATGCAGCTCTTTTAGACAATACAAGTATTTCTTTTATTTAGTAGTATCCTATAACATAATGTCAATATGCTATACCATGTAATTGATCACCTTGTAGTCTGTTTGATTCTATACATAGCTTGTTTTTAAATTTTCAGTATTTTAAGTCAAAATCTTTGTATATGGTGCTGATACTTCCTTATGATAAATTTCTAGATACTTCCTTATGATAAATTTCTAAATATATTTCAATGAGCATGCCTTCTATAAAGACTGTTGCTAATAATGCCCACTGCTCTCCAGAAAGGACATGCTTGCCATCCAGAAAAGATATTTCCAGCAATAACTGGCATGTTTATTTTGCTGGGCTCTTAGTGTGACTGGTATTACTGTTAAAAAATGCAATTTGAGAGGTGTTTTTAATTTCTTCTTGATATACAAAGATTTAAAAAATAATCTAATCGTTGTCTATAACATATATTAACAAAAATATTTTTTCCTTTCTGGTTAGTTGTTATTTTGCCTGTTATAATTTTTTATAAGGAGAGCAACTTGAACATTCATACTAGATTAAATACACGTGTATTTAAGATTCCTTCTTGTCTCTATCCTTCTAACATCCCTCCTTCCTTCTTTACTTCCTCCTTTCCTTCCTTGAAATAGGGAGGTCTTCCTTGTGCCAAAGCATATAACTGCTGATCTGTAATCTCTTCTGTTTCCTTTATGGCATAATTATTGTACGCTTAATATAACTAATTTATTTTGCTGTGTGGCGTGAAGTAGGGATATGTTCACTACCATGACTAATCTGTTGTTTCAACACTATTTATGGAAAAATTCATTATTCTCCCTCTGATTTGAAATGCCAGGTTTATCTTTGATGAAATTATTGCAGATAGTAAAGTAATATGAACTTATTTATGGCCATTCTCTTGCATACAGTTTTAGTTATTGTGCTTTTAGGAAACATTTTATTGTTTAGTAATTTCAGTCTACTTTCATAATTCTTTTCTCAAAATGTTTTTATGATCTCCGTTGGTAAATTCCCAAACAAAATCCAGATGAGCTTCTTCCTTCAATTGCAATAGTTGTACGGATTGCTTTGGGGAGAATTGACATCTTTGTGAGTTTGAGTCTTCTCATTCAAGAACTTATTTCTCTCCATTTATTAAACCTCTTCTCATTTTCTTGATACCGATCCTAAGTTTATTATTAGGTCATTTAAATTGCTATTGCTTTTATGAATAGGGTTTTATATCTAATTTATTGTTGTTTATATATTAGAAGCCTAATTTTTTAGGGTATTTTTTTAACTATACACGTTCTGAATTCTTATCGATCTAATAATATATCAGTTCTTTCTGGAATTCTGGTCACATCATCCTCAAATTATCTTACCTGTTTTTTTTTAAGGTTTTATTTTATTTTATTTGAGAGAGAGAGCAAGCATGAGCGAGGGTGGCAGAGAAAAGGAGAGAGAGAAGCAGACTCCCCGTTGAGCAGGGAGCCTGACAAGGGGCTCCATCCCAGGACCCCCAGATCACAACCTGAGCGGAAGGCAGATGCTTAAACAACTCAGCCACCCAAGTGCCCCTCTTACCTGTTCTTACTGTTAGTCAGACACTTAGGTATTTTTCTGCTCTCACTTTGTTGCCAGAATTTTCAGAAAGCACTATATAATGGTGCAGTAGTTAGGATTTGTATCTTGTTTCTTGCTTCTGATTTAGTAAAACTGCCCTGCATTTCACCATTAATTAAGGCAATGCCTGTTGATAAAAGGGGGCTAGTATGTTTGCTGTTAATTAAAGTTCCTATACCTCGTTTACTGTTTTCTTTTCTTTTAACAAGGAATGGGTGTTATACCTTATTAGGTGCTTTTTTCATACTTGCTGAGGGGACCGTATAATCTTTCTCTTTAGCATAAACTTGCTGTAATTTCCTAAGGCTAACTTTCCATATTTTGAGAGAAACACACTTGGTGCCAATGCGTTTTTAAATTTTAATATTTTGTGAAGTTTGGCCAGCTGCTATGTGTGTTTAGAATTTTGGTATTGATATTCAGAAACCTGGTTGGTCTTCGGTTTCCTTTTGTGTGTGTACCGATTTCATCTAATTTTAATGTCAAGATAATGCTGGTTTCATGCAAGTCATTGATTAACCTTTTATTTTTTCCTCTGTTTTCAAGAATAGTTTATACAACATGCCAGTTAAGTGTTTTTTGAAAGAAATAAGTTGGTTATGGTATTTTCTGTGTCTGGAATTTTTTGGAGACAGTTTTTGATAGCATTTTCCATTGTTGATTTTTTTTTTCATATGTCCTCTTATTGAGTAATTTTTGTTAATTTATATTTAGTAAGAATACCATTCCTTATTGTCCCTATTTTAACATTTATTTGAAGAGGTGTACATAGTTTTAACTTTTCAAAATATCTCTTTCATATACTTGGTGATGGTCTTCTCTTCCTAAGATTGTAGCTTCATGTTTTCCCAATTTTTCCTATTTTTGAGGTTGCCAGCAATTTGTCTCTTATATTGAATTTTTTCCATAAAATCAACCCTTAATTAAGCTTTATTTTTCCCATTTCACTATTTTCTGCTTTACATTAGTCAGCTTCTAATTTATCATTATTCATTCCTTCATCTATTTACCTTTTCTACTTTTATTTATGAATTATAGTATGCAAACAAAATGTACATATTGTATATGTATAATTTAATAATGGATAGTTATGAGTGTACTAACCACATACTTTTAAGAATAGAATATATTTTCAGCCCTCTTGGTGCTCCTTTCTCAGTGTATGCCCGTCCCTCTCTCCAAGAAGCAACTCTTCTTCTGAATTTGTGATTATTTCCTTTATTTTCTCTATAGTTTTATAACAATTTTGCATCCCTAAAATTTATGTTGCTTGAATTTCCCTGGTTTTGAATCTTATAGAACTGGAATCAGATTGTATGAATTCTTGTGCCTCTTGATTTTTGCTCAGTATTATGCTTTTGAGATTTATCCATGTTAATGCATTTCATTTTTTATTGGAATATATTTCTCTATAAGAATTTATGAATATATATGTTTACATATGTGAATCCAGAAATATATTACAATATAGTACATAGTATGTAATATACAAATATAAGATATGCAAATGTATGGTTTCATTTATTCTATTATGGATGGACATTTGGGCTTACTTCAATTTCTTATTTTATTTTCATGCTTTGCTATTACAACGGTGTTGTGGTGAGTATATTTGGTAGTTGCCTCCTGGTCCATCCATACCAGAATTATCCATGGTAAATTCTTCGATGCAGAATTCCTGAGTCCTACTGTACCTAAATGTTCAGCTTTACTAGATCATACTAAATAATTTCCAAAATATTTATGTTTTCTTTAGGCTTCATCTGTTCCTAATTTTCTAGCCTTGAGTTGAATATTTAACTTACTTATTTTCACATTTGATATTCAAAAATAAGAAACGAAAGCATTTATAGCTATGAATTTTTTCCAGAGTCCGGTCTTAACTACAGAAGTCTTATTATGTCTTCTAATTGATATATTTTTTTTCTAAATACAATGTATTTTCAGTTGCTGTTTGCTCTTTTACCAAGAGTTATTTAGGAGAGTGTTTTACAGTTTCCGTATAGCCAAATTAATATTATCCTTTTGATTCCCTTTTTGTTGTTTTTAACTTCAACTTTTTATGCATTATGTTTGGAGGTTAAGATAAATATTTCACTTCTTTTTGCAGTGATATTGAATTTTTTGTGACTTAATATGTGATCAGTATTTTATTGATATTGGAAAAATGTGTAGTTTTTGGAGAGCACAAAATTTGATATCTATATTACACAAATACATATGTATCGGTAATTAAGGTATATACATAGTAAATAAAGCTGATTAATTATAACAAGTAGATTGCTTAGAACCTTACTGGTTTTGTCATGAGATGCGCCTTGAACTCTCAGAGTCTCCTTGTAGATGTATTGGATAGGTTTCCATGTCAATGCGTATGGGTAATATTTATTGTGAATACTGATATGTTTGAAAATATATATGACATTGTATTTTATATTTTCTGTTTATCATGCTTTTTTGTTCTTTGTCTTGGGATTGGTTAATTGATTATTTTGTGACACTTCTTTCTTTTTTCTTTTTTTAAGACTTAGTTTTTATTTATTTTAGAGAGAGAGAGTGAGAGCACAAGTGCAAGTAGGGACAGGTACAGCAGAAGAAGACGTCAAGCAAACTTCCATGCGGAGGGCAGACTCCGTCTCAGGGCTTGTTCTTAGGACCTTGAAGTCATGATTTGAGCTGAAATAAAAAATTGGTTCCTTAACTTAACTGAGCCACCAAACTGCCCCATCTTTTTTTTCTTTTAGTGTTCTGGTAGTCATATATATGCTTCTTACTTTTGTAGTAATGGTTGTCTTTAAACATATTTGAAACTACTTTTTTAGTATTGTCTAGGAGTAAACAATTGTTATAACCTTCCTCTTGAGTGAGGTAAGCAACTTAGCCACTCTTTCTTATCTCTCTACTTGACCCCTCTCCTGTCTTTTAATTTATTTTAATTTTATATACAGACTATTGTTACTGTTGTGTTTATTATACTGTACCTACTTTCTTAGCATTGCATCTTTAACATTTCCTTAAGTATAATAGTTAAATTATCCACAACTATTTAGATTTAAATATAAATTTACTTATCTTCTCACTTATACCTTTTTATATAGTTCATAATTTTCTTTTTTCTTGGACTTGTGTTTCATGATGTTGGAGTATTTTCTCAGGTATCTCTTTCAGATGGGAAGAATGCATGGAAAAGTCTTTTGAATCCTTGACCATATTATAATTTTCTAATGTAGCAAGGTATCCTTTCTATAACTAAATCTTCCTCTTTTGAGCACTTGATATAATTTACAACAAATATAATTTTTTTTTTTTTTAAATTTTATTTATTAGAGAGAGAGAGAGCATGCACACGGGCAGGGAGGGGAGGGAGAAGCAGGCTCCCTGCTTATGAGGGAACCCAACATGGGGCTGGATTCCAGGACCCTGAGGTCATGACCAGGGCCATTCTAACAGGTATAAAGTATTATCTTATTATAGTTTTGATTTGCATTTCCCTGATGAGTGATGTTGAGCATCTTTTCATTTATCTACTGGCCATTTGTATGTCTTCCTGGGAGAAATGTCTGTTCTGCCCATTTTTAATAGGATTATTTGTGTTTTGGGGTGTTGAGTTGTATAAGTTTTTTTTTTTTTAAGATTTTATTTATTTATTTATTTGACAGACAGAGATCACAAGTAGGCAGAGAGACAGGCATAGAGAGAGAGGGGGAAGCAGGCTCCCCGCTGAGCAGAGAGCCCAATGTGGGGCTTGATCCCAGGACCCTGAGATCATGACCTGAGCTGAAGGCAGAGGCTTAACCCACTGAGCCACCCAGGTGCCTCTTGGGTTATATAAGTTCTTTATATACTAAGTTGTATGAGTTCTTTGGATACTAATACTTTATCAGATATGTCATTTGCAATTATCTTCTCCCATTTGGTAGATTGTCTTTTAGTTTTGTAGATTTTTTCCAATTGAATGATGTTTTCATATTTAATTTATTTTTTATTTTTTTATTTTTTTATAAACATATAATGTATTTTTATCCCCAGGGGTACCGGTCTGTGAATTGCCAGGTTTACACACTTCATAGCATTCAGTTTTCATATTTTAATGTTGACACTTGCCTTATTCATCTAGTATGTGGCTACTCTTTCTGTTTTGTGTGCGTGAAAGCAGTCATATTCTGCAGTTTTGGGAGTACAGCATTCTATTTGTGTCCTTTGTGTCAAGATTATTAATTGTATATTCAAATATTTAGCCTTGTTGAATTTTTGGTCTGCTTGTTCTATCAGTTATTGAGAGGAGTATATGAAAATTTCTGTTCTGATTGTAGATATGTCTATTTCTCCTTGTAATTTTGTTGCATTTATATTTTGATATAGATTTGTCAATTTTTACATTATATATTTCTAACTTAAAAAACTAGGTGCATACAGATTTATAATTTTTATATAGTCCTGGGAAACTATCTTTTTATCATTAAAAAAGAATCCCCCTTAACTCTAGCAAAGCTTTCTGTTTTAAAGAATACCTTGTCTGATATTAGTAGAAATAAAGTATGTTCTTTCAATAATGTTGGCATCTTTTTCCATCAATTTACTTGTAGCTTTTCTGTATTCAGATGTTTTAGATATATCTTTGCATATGGGATGTAGTTAGGATTAAGACAAGATTAAGAAAAAACCCAACCAGATAATCTTTAATGGGAATATTTAAACCATTTATATTTAATATAATTATGCATATATCTGGGTTTAAAACTACCATTTACTGGGCTTGCACTTTGTCCTATTTATTCTTCATTCCTTTTTATTTTCCTTCTTGTCTTTTTATTGATTAAGAAAATTTTATTATTCCATTTCCCCTCTATTATTTTCCCTTTTCTTTAAGTAGTTACTTTAGAAGTTACAACATACACGTTTGACTTAAATTCTAATGTTAATTGGCAGTTACTTAGAAATCTTTATGTTTCAATATGTACTCTTATGTCTTAGATGCTATAGTGTTCCCAACCTGACTTGTTTAGGGAAGGGTTTTAACCAATCCAAAGAAAACTTGTAGGTCTTAAGAGAGAATAGTTCAGTTTTTTTTTTTTTTTTTAAGAATAAATGGAACAAAAGGAAGTCCTTATTCTACTGTCTGGCAGTTTAAAGTCACCTTCATCATACCTGATGCCTGTCTTCCATCTATGGTCTAGAGAAAGTAAAATCTTTCCAGGCCTCAGTTTAGTTCTGCAAACATTTTTTTTCCCCAAATACAATTCCAAGAACATAATCAAAGATAAACAGACACAAGAGGAGAGAAGACAACAGTGATGAGAACTGACAGGAATACCAGATTGTACAAGCAAAATTACAGGAGCTGAAGATATTGAAATGTCAGACAAACACTTTAAAAGGACAATGCTTAGTATGTTCAAGGAGCTAAAAGACATCACTGAAAATTTCAACAAATAAATGGAAACTAAAAAACAGCATCTTTCTAGAACTGAAAAATATAGTACCCAAAATTAAGGCTATGGGGGAGGAGTTTTAAGACAAATTAGACACAGGTGATTAAATAATTAGTGGATTTGAAGGTGATTTGGAATATAACAAAAAAGAAACAGAAAAAAGGATTAAGAGACAAAAAAGGTAACATGAAGAGGTTTAACATGAATTCAGATGGAATGCCAGAAGGAGGAGGAGAGCAGCGAGTGAGAGAGATGGATTGGGCATTGCCCGAGATAGATGAAAAATATCAACTTCATAAGTTCAGGTATCCCAATAAGCACTGTGCCAGCCAGAAGACAATGGAAAGGCATCTTTAATCTGCTGAAGGACTCACTGCAACCTGAGAATTCTCCACTCAATAGAAAAAAATCCTGTAAGAATCAATTGGAAATAAAGATTTTTCAGATGATCAAAAAGAAGGATAATTTGTTATTATCAGCTTCTCCCTAAAGGAAATAATAAAGAGTATTCTTTAGGAAATAATTTCAGATGAAATGTTGGAGATGCCCAGATTCTTGGACTTCCTTCTAAATATTTTTTATTTATTTATTTATTTATTTGAAAATTGTATTCTTTTTGTTTAGGTAAAACATGCTTATGGTACAAAATTCAAAAGGAGCAAAATTACAAATACAGAAAGCAGTTTTAAATTATTTGGTTCCTCTGTTTTGTCAAGAATGAAAGAGTTTAAAAAATTTTAAAAAGATTTTATTTGTTTATTCATGGATTGGTTGATTTATTGATTTATTTTTATTTAGAGAGGGTGTGAGCATGAGAAGGGGTGGAGGGAGAGGGAGAGAGAGAACATTAAGCAGGTTCCATGCCAAGCACAGAGCCTGGTGCAGGACTTGATTCCCTGACCCAGAGATCATGACCTGAGCCAAAAATCAAGAGTTGACTGCTTAACTGACTGAGCCACCCAGGCACCCATGAAACAGAATTTTTAGTGGTTGTCTTGTGTGTAAACTTTCAACCAGTTTTTGTTGGAGTAACAAATGGCTCTATATTTGTTCTTACAGATTTTTAAATATTGTATCTTATTTAAGGAACTATTAGCTTTTATTGATAATTAATAAGAATTAGACATCAGTAGACATTTTATCTTTTTGCCCATCATAAATTATTTGATGGCATCTCAGTCTCACTTTTAAATTTGTTTTGATTCACTTTTTGGTCAACATACATACATACATACATACAAACATATATTTTCCTCAGAAAGAACATGGGTAGCATACTTTCTGTGTGCTTGCAGATCTAAAAATAGAAAATGTGTTTGTCCTTCCATGTGAACAATATTTAGCTTGGCTGCTTTTGAAGATTTTGTTGCACATTTGTTTCTTTGAAAACCATGATGTGGAGGAGAAGTCTGATGCCAACATGATTAAAAAATTAATAACCTTTCTTTCCGGTTCTTCTAAGACTTGTTCTTTTGCCTTTAAATTAATAAATTTGAGGAGTATAAGTATATATCTATGCAGTTTATATCTATGTGCAGTTTTCACTAGTATAGGTTATTACTTAGTTTTTAGAGCTGTAGTGAAGTTCTTCAGAATTATGTCATTTCTTTCTTAAATCATATTACACTGATTAATATACTATAGTTTTCCTGGATATACTCTCAATATTTTAATCATTTTGCTCATCATTTTTTTCCTCCTTAATTCTCAGAGAATTTTTTAGCTGGTCTTTTAATTCTCTCATTAGATTTTTGCAGTGACCATTGCTAACTGGCTCCATTTGTTTTGTAAAATAGTTTGTTTTGATAAAACCTGGTACTTTGTAATAGAAGCAATACAGAAACATCCACTTTATTTAATACTTCTGTAGTTACTTTATTCTCAAGCCTTTCTTTCAGGGGTATTGCATTTTCAGTATCATTGAGAATGCACAATTTGTAATGAATTTTCTTAAGAATTTTCTCATTAGGGGCGCCTGGGTGGCTCAGTGGGTTAAAGCCTCTGCCTTCAGCTCGGGTCATGATCCCAGGGTCCTGGGATCGAGCCCCGCGTCGGGCTCTCTGCTCAGCGGGGGGCCTGCTTCCTCTCTCTCTCTCTGCCTGCCTCTCTGCCTACTTGTGATCTCTCTCTGTCAAATAAATAAATAAAATCTTTAAAAAAAAAAAAGAATTTTCTCATTACTGTTGGATTGGGAAATGAACAACCTGATTCCTCAGTCATCTTCCTAATTTGATCTAGGCAAATATGTTTGAATTTTTTTTCAGTGTCCTTATCTATGTTTATTTGTCCAGTGTTAGGAATTTAGCTGAGGTTCTACCAGTAAAAGCAGTGGTCTGTGTTCACTTTTCAGGCTGAGATGAAGGGACCCAGGAGAAGTTAATATTTCCTGCAAGAAGGAACTGTAGCCAGAGTGTTGATGTGACCAGAAGCTTCCTGTCCCTGCTGAAGGATTCCTCCTTAGGTTCATGGTGACAGCTTCATATCAGCAGGCACAGGGTCCCTTCTCTAACCAATGAGGCTGTTCTCATTAGCTGCGAGCCACAGAGTGACTCTTCTTTTACTTAGCATGCCAAGACTAAGGGATAATGATGGCATCTACTTTTTAGAGTAAAAGAGACAATGAGGTAATGCTTGTTAAGCTTCGGTACAGTTACATGCACCTAATTAATGCCCAGCAGATGTTGGCCTCCCCCAGCACCTCCCTCAGCTTGTGCTTGAGCTAATGTTCATCTGGTCCCACAGCTTTTTGGCCCATCGTCTCAGTCACATGATGACTTAATATATTGCTGCTGATTAGAACGTGACCATATACCCAAATAAATACACATGACCTTTAGCACCGGAAACACTTCCATTTCTTCCGTTTACTCATGAAGTGCGGAGCCATTGGCTCTGGGTGTGGCTGAAGCACATGCGTTGAAGTTGTGGGAGATGATACTGGTGTTTGGTGCCTGCTTCATGTAGGCTTTCAAATGCCATGCTAAGAAGTTTGGACTTTAATCATAGGTATTAGGGAGCCCTTGAAGGTTTTTAAGTAGGGGACTGGTGGTTAGAACTGTTTTTTGGATGGTGCAGACTTTATGAGTCATAGAACCACATTAGTAACAATAGCTGGCATGTATGAATACTTTTACACCATTTGCTTATCTAAAGTGCTTTATCTTCATTATGTCGTTTAATCCTCAAGTGCTTTTTTTTTTTTTCTTTAATATACATGCAAACTGAGGTACCGGGGGGTCTGTAATACTCAGTTACAAAGCTAGTAGATGGAGGCAGCAGGGTTTGAACCTGAGCTATTGTGCTGCCTCTCAAGCAGGAGCGCTGGAGGTGTGGACAGCAGTTACTGCAGGCGAGAGATGCTTGAGGCATTGACCTTGGGGTCAATAACAAGGACAGGGAGCAAAGGACTGACCTGGGACGCTCCACAAAGAACATGGTACCATTTCGTGACAACTTTAACTGTAGCTCTTTTCCTGCATTTTAAGAAAGCTGGAGATCCTACAGTGCCTGACATTAGAGTAGGCACTCAGTAAATACCAGTAGAATGCATTCTTTGGCACCAGCCAGCATCTCCCTCCAGCGTCCTGTGACTGTGTAGATGTGAGCTTTACATCTCACATCTCATGCCTCAACTACCATGTTTATTATTTGCAGAGTCTTTGGGGATGTCTTGGGCAAGAAAGGAATGATTAGAAACCAAATTATTTCCCATGAGATGTTCAACTCTTACGACCTTCTGATGGTTTTTCATTTAGATGGTTCATTTTCTGTAAATGCAGTTGAATAGTGGAATCTGAGCACAGCGGAAACCCCATGCCAGAATAAAGGGCCATAGGTTTTCCCCTTTGCATTAAACACCCGTCAAAAGTAACAAATGAAGTTCTCCTTCCCTGAGAAATGCACCGTGGTATATTTAGTCTCTCCAAAGCAGAATATGCTCAGAGAGTTCTTTGAAAAGTGCAATGCAAAAAAGTACTTGGGGCTATTTCTTGATATAGTTTGGCAATTGGGGAACAAAAGAAAAGATCCATTTATGTAGTTGTTATATAGTTGAGTAAAAGTTCTTTCATTTTGAAGACTCATTGTCTTCTATTTCTCTGCTTTTGGGGAGAGTGCAAGAGTACATGGGGGCATGTATGGGCGCTGGGGCCACATAGGTAGACTCAGAACCCAGCCTTGCCACTAAGTAGCAGCGTAACCACTGGAAAATTTTCTAAGCCACTTTGTGCCTTAGTTTACTCATCTGCAAAATAGGAGTAATAAAAGGCTTCATAGGATGGTCGTGAGGTGTTGAATGAGCTCATATATTTATAAAAAACAATGCCCGTGTATAGTAAGCCCTTAGTAAATGTTTTACTGTGATTTACACCTGCAGCGGTTGTGTGACTGTTACTTCTTCCTTTTTTTCCCCACTGAGGTTTTAAACGTGGATCTCTGTTTTGTGGTGTTGCTTTTTATACTTCTCTTTGGAGAGGCAGTTTTGCCTCATGTTCTAGAGCTCAGAATCTGCAGTCGGATATGTGATATACAAGGAAGTCAGCTCCACGAGTTACTAGTGGTGTCATCTTGGACAATTTCTGCATCTCTTCAAACCCTCAATTTTCCCATCTATAAAAGAGGTTAAATAAGAGTCTTACCTACCTCGCCGGGTTGTCTTAAGATTGGGTTATTTTTTTAAAGCTTTGATACTTACTACCATCCTTTTTTTTTTTTTTTCTGGAAAGTTTATACTGGTTTTAACTTTCTTACCAGTTAGAGAATGCTATATTCATTAAACACTGGCCAACACTTTTACTATTAAAAAGCCATCAGTAAATTTATAGTTGAAAATGGATTTTTGCTTCATAGTTATTCTTCTTTGATAATAAGAGGTTACACTTTCCCCTCTGTATTTTGTTGGCCATTTGGATGTCCTCCTTTGCGAATTTCCTCTCCTTGTCATTTGCCAGTAACAGTTATGTTAGGAGATGATTCACATGATGTACAATTCACTCCTTTAAAATATGCCCTTCCATGGTTTTTAATTTATTTACAGAGTTGTGCAACCATCACCCCTCCAAAAAAACCTGCATCTGTTAGTTGCCACTCTCTATATGACCCTCCTCCCCCAACCTTCAGCAGTGGTTTTATCAACCACGATGTATCTGCCTAATCTGGCCATTTCCTGCACCTGGAATTGTACACTCGGTGGTCCTTGTGTTTGGCTTTTTCCCTTTAGCAGTGTTTTCAAGGTTTATCTTGCAGAATTGTGAGTCCTTCATTCCTCTTTGTTGCTGATTAATGTTCCACTGTGTGTGCCACGTTTGGCATATCCATTCACCCAGTGATAGACATCTGGATGGTTTCCACTTTTTGCCTATCATCCGTGTACAAGTCTTTATGTGCAGGTAGGCTTTCATTTCCCTTGGGTATTAGTGAGTCATATCGTATGTCTATGTTTAACGTTTTCAGGAACTGCCAAACTCTTTTCCACAGCATTCCTCCTATTTTTTCTTTAAGTTATTATTTAAATTCCATTTAGTTAACATACAGTGTAACATTAGTTTCAGGTGTACAATATAGGGATTCAACCCTTCCATACATCACCCGGTGCTCATCACAATTGTGCTCCTTAGTCCCCATCCCCTCTTTCGCCCGTCCCCCCACCCATCTCCCCCTCTGCTAACCATCAGTTTGTTCTCTAGAGTTAAGAGTCTGTTTCTTGGTTTGCCTCTCCGCTCTCCTCTTTTCTTCCTGTTGCCCATGTATTTCATTTCTTAAATTCCACACGAGTGAAATGATATGGTATTTGTCTTTCTCTTATTTTGCTTAGCATGATACTCTCTAGCTCCATCCCTGTTGCTGCAAATAGTAAGATTTCATTCTTTTTGATGGCTGAGTAATATTCCATTGTATGTATATATACCACATCTTTTTTTATCCATTCATCAGTCGATAGCCTTTGGGCTCTTTCCATAATTTGGCTATTGTAGGTAATGCTGCTTTAAACACCCAGGTGCAGGTTCCCCTTTGAATTAGTATTTTTGTATTCTTTGGGTAAATACTTAGTAGTGTGATTACTGGATTTTTGGGTAGTTCTGTTTTTAACTTTTTGTGGAACCTCCATACTGTCTTCCACAGTGTCTGCACCGGTTTGCATTCCCACCAACCATGCACGAGGGTTCCCTTTTCTCTACATCCTCACCAGCACCCGTTGTTTCTTATGTTGTTGATTTTAGCCGTTCTGAGTTAATGTGTGTGAGGTCATATGTCATTGTAGTTTTGATTTGCATTTCCCTCACCTATTTTTTTTTTGTTTTGTTTTTTTTGTTGGGGTAGAAGTGTTTTTCTTATAGGGCATTTTTTGTTTTGTTTTGTTTGTTTTTGTTTTCTGTTTGTTTATTTACTTATTTATTTTGGTTCTCTTATGTTCAGGATTTCAGATCTTTGTCAGATTTGTTAAAAGCGTTTAATCTGTTTTTAAGTAAAAATTTTTTTTTTTTTACCATTTTTGTGTCATTAAAACCGTTATTTGCTTCTTTTATAACTTCTTCCATCACTTTAAAACTTAGAAACCTTCCGCTAGGGATTAGACACATGTTAGATGAATGAGTAGTAGGATCTGGGCCAACTGTCCAGACTTCACCCACCTCACCTTGCAGGGGGCTTTTGTGCTGAGGACCCTTGACACCAGACCTGCAAACAGGCACAAAGACCTGTTTATTGGGTTGTATAAAAAAATGTACAAGGTAGAGGTGGCACCCCCTGTCCATTCCCCACCCCATTCCCCCACTGAGTACCAAGCCAGTGTCTTCCAGGCCACATGCTCTCAGGACAGAAGTGGCTGGGGAAGGCCCTTCCTCTGGGTCCCCTTTTCCAGTTGCTTGTTTTGTTTTCATGGGAGAAGTCATCAGGGTTAAGTCGGTTCCCAGAGCACCCTTGAAATAACAAAGTGGGTGCTAAGACCACCTCAGTTCTTGTCAGCGCCTCTATTTTCTTAAGAGTCTCCCCCGACCCCCCACTGCTGTCCCCACCTGCAGGAGACTTACCACCAGAAAGCAGCTGGCATCTGCCCAGTCTTTTCTCTCTGATTCCGTCCGGCTCCTGATCGCCTCACTTCTCAAAACCTCCTTTAGATAGTCAAGGTCTATGGGTGATGTTGGTCCCACTACTTCATTTTACTCAGGGGGGATCAAAATAGTCTGACCGGGACAAAATTATCTCTGCGTTATTGCACATTTAAGCGAAATGTCCTGTCAGACCATAAAAGTAGACAGCATGCTTCATTTTTGTTTGTTTGTTTGTTTTTATTTTAATTCTTCTATTTCCAAAGGGAAACCATAATAACAGCAGTCCGTGTACCGTTCTATGTTGCCAGAGTCACACTGCCTTTTTGCTTATCCTTTACAGTGAGATAAAAACCAAGGGAACTTTAAGAACTCATTTATGCAATATTAATTTAGCTTTTCTTGGCGTATAATCAGTATAGAATTAATTCACGCATATTCTGTGAGGAGTGGAATTCATCCATTCTGTGTTCCTGACCAGCGGACACAGCTTCATTTATTTGCCACGCATCTTTCTCCACTGACGGAGATGACTCCCACGGTGTGTATCAAAGGCCACATAAGCTGGTATCTTAATACAGCACATAAATGTACACCGGCGAGTTTTTAATCTCTCTCTTCTCTTCCATAGATCTGTTTTTGTCCCAGCAACATACCCTTTTACTCATTATAAATATTTTAGTATTGATACTGCTTGTCTCTTTTAATTACTCACACTAAAAGATTTTATTTCCTGTTCCTCCCACTGGGATAGGAATTGGAATTGAGCCAGCCTTAAAATTTAATTTGGGGAGATTTCGATACATTACTCTCTTCGGTCTTCCTCTCCGGAATAAGACACCTAGCTCCATTGTTCCCAATCTCTTTTTATATCTCTCAGAACACTTTTTTGCAGTTGTCTTTATATAGGTCATGTATATTTCTTAAGGCCGTTCTTAGGAATTATGTAGCTTTTGAGGCTGCCACGTAAAGAGTGTTTAAAATCATGTTTTATAATAGCCGTTGCTGGAATCTAGGACAGTAAGTGATTTTTGTTCGTTCATCTTATACGTACCTACTTTATTAAATGCTTATTTTTATCAAATGCCTATATTTTCACAGTGTTCTTTTTTTAAAAGATTTTGTTTGTTTATTTATTTATTTAGAGAACAAGAGCCCGTAAGCTGGGGGAGGGCAGAGGGAGAGAGAGAGAATCTCAAGTTGCTGAGCACGGAGCGTGGCACAGGGCTCGAGCTCACCACCCTGAGATCATGACTTGAGCCACCAAAATCAGACGCTCAACCCACTGAGCCACCCGGTCTCCCCCACATTATTGTTTTTCAAAACATATTAAATCATACCATATTTAAAGACTTTTTTTTTTGTCTTGTCCTTTTCAATATTTGTAACTCCTCATTTCTTTTATGGTCCCTCATTTCTCCTCTGCTTTTCTTGGCTACCCTATTCTCTTTTCAGTACCCTTCTCTCTCACCTTGTATCCCCTTCCCTATTTTGTCTTTTCCCCAGTTCTGAACACTCTAGAGTGTATTGTATATTTCCATTAAAAAAATCACATATTTATGGCCTCCCAGGGGAGTGTAAGCTCCTTGTGGGTAACGTTTTTTGCTCACCTTTACCACCATATCCCTTAGGACATGGTACCCAGTACATACCTGTTGAGTGAATGAATCTGCATTATTTTGGAACTCCAGATTATACATAATCTGAATTCAAAGGTCTGAACCTTGAAAGTCACTCGGTGTTCCCTTGTCTCTTACCATTTGTTTTACCCTTTCTGATCAGAAGGTCCTGTTCTCTGTTGGATGAGGTAGAAGCAAACCAGGTTTTGAGGAGCTACAGTTGGTTCTCACTGTTTCTTGCAGTGCTTTCTAGTTCCAGCACTTAATGTTCTCGATGGGGTCATCCTGAACGTGGCATCAGCCAATGCTGAACCATTCCCTTAGAGGAAGTAGAGGGTTTCCAGCCTCTGCTCACATTTCTGTCAACTTGTCAGTGTATATCCTCATTTTACGTGTGTTTCTGCTCAGAGATCCCTTATTTAAAACACACTGTTGATTCATTATGCACATTGAACCCATCACGGCCAGCAGCACTATAACTCATGCCTGAAGGAAGCTCATCGAACATGTGTCTTCTCCGTAGGGCCCATCCTAGCCTTCTTGCGCTTATCGACACCAGACAGCATTTCAGCACTGTTCTTGGGGCTATTTTAAACAGAAAATCAGAGAAAAGCACAAAAATGCAAAATGTGACACAAATAGACCTCCCCAAAGGACACCTGTCTACAGTATCAGCTGAAACAAAATGGCAGGGCATCGCCCTGTCCCATCTCAGCTGGGAACGCCCTAGTCAGAGGACTCCCGTCTCCCCACTCTGTGCATGTCCTGGAATGACCCCTAAAGCCCTCTGATTTGGGGGGTTGGACATATAGTTAGTAGGCAAATTTGCAAATGGGGAATCTGTGAATAATGAGGATTGAACATAATTTCATCTGGTATGATTGGAACATCTTTTCCCAGTGGTGGATTGGCCTTCCTTGCGTGGCCTTTCTGTCTGAAATGACTTGATTCTGAGAGCTTGGCAGCCATGAGTTCCCTCTGGGTCTCAGCATTGTGCACTGCTCTGTTCCCCTTCCACCCCCACCCCCCACCATTGATTCATGTCCCTTTGCTGCCAAGCTCACCTCGCATTCTCTCTCTTAAATACTAGCTTTTTTTCTCTTTCCTGGGATTGTCCCCCCTGCATGGTCAGAATTTCCTCGGAGGGGCTTGTTTGGAGTTCATTTGAACCATCTTTTTCTTAGCATCCCTGGAAAATAGACCATAGCCTTTGAATCTCAAACTGTTTTGAGTTGCCTTTTCTGAGTTCTGTTTCTTACACTGAGGTGCACATCTAAACCACGATGAACGTCTGTTGTCCCGGCCTCGCCCCAGAGCTCCTGAGTCAGCAGTGGCAAAGGGTGTGGCCCGTGTATAGACATGTTGGGAAAGTTCCACGGGTGATTCTGGAGTGAAGCTTGAGAGTCAGTTCTCTTGAGAGCTAGGATGAAGATGACAGGAATTAGAAACCGTCAAAACCACGACCACCAACATTTACATTGATAGCTTTAGTAGGTGTCAAGCTCTTTGAGTGTTTCAGTCTTCAAACCGTTTGTCACAGATCCCCAGATTGACAGATGAGGATACAGACATTCACATTGCATTAGTACCTTTCCTAGAGTCACTTAGCTTCTACGCAAAGGATCGGAACCCAGATGGCTTCTCAACTGCCAGTGGTTCAACCTGAGCTTCCACCAGTCAGAAGCCCCCGGAGGGCTTGTTAAAGCAGATTACTTGTTAAAACAGGTGCTCCCTGGGCATCTGATTCAGTAGGTCTGGATTGGGGCCTGAGAGTTTGCATTTCTAACAGCCTCCTTGGCTGAAGTCCCTTACTGTCTTTCCTTTTGCTGCAGTGAGTTTGTAGCTTTTCATCTAGGCCTTTGCATTCTAAAGTTGACGTGGTGTGGTCCACAGGGTCTGAAATCGACACAGGGTGTGGTTCCTGTCACTTCCACTGTCCCAGTTAATTCACGTTGTCACCTTTGTGCATTAAATCCACAGAAGCACTTGTCCTCAGAGATTCTTTCAACTTTTTGAGAGAGAGCTCGTTATCAGAGTGAATCCAATCCCAAGTTTCTGTGATTTTGAGAATTAAAGCCCTGGATAACGGGTCACTCTGAATCTTCTTGCTCTCATTTCATCCCTCCTGCGTTCTAGATGAACTGCCCAGTGTTGTAGTTAGTGATCTACTCGGCTTATAAGATTTCTGTCCTCCCACTAATAATAGAAGTCTAGGTGAGATCATACTTGCAAGGAATACAACCATTATGGCTCTTTTCTTTTCTTATCTTTTCTTTTTCCTTCCTTCTCTCCTTCTCTCCTTCCTTCCTCCCTCCCTTCCTTCCTTCCCATACCAGAAGCAATGGACGTTCTCAGGAATACAGCAGGATGCTTCCTTAGGGCTAATTTCTATTGACGTTAAGTTCTTGCCTAGCTTAGGTGCGCCTTGCCTGTATAGTAGGTGGGTGCATTCCCACGTTGGATAATATTGTAATTGATGAGGGCAACCTGCTATTTTTAAAGGAGTCCTATAGCAAACCATCCTTGTAAAGTGCACGGTGACGCCCAATTTAAAAATTTCACCTTTTCCTTAAAATGAAATAGGCCTTGCAGGTTGGAGCACTGACCTGCAAACAGAGTCTTTGTGTTTCTGCAGTTAATTTACCCGAAGACAGTAATTTCTAGGAATCCCAGTAACTCTAGTAATTTCAAAATAGTCTGAGTCAATCCTCATAGAATTTAGGACTGGACCTCAAAGAAAAAAAAATACACTTCAAGATTTTTCCACATATTTCAGGGAATCTTAGAATTCCCCTGATAGTTTCCTGGTCTTAGGGAAATTTTTGCAAGTGTGGTTGGTTACACTTGAAGTGGTTTGTGCAATCCCTGAATTGGTTATTGTTATAAGTTTTTGTGTTATTTTTCTCAGTGTGGTTCCTTTGATGCAGCTGCATCTTTAGGGTTACATGTTTGCTTCCGGGTACCATCTTATGCTCCTGAGTGAGGTCTGTTTTGCTACTGTCAAGCGGCAAACACTATCCACAACAAAAAGAATCAATTGATTGCTGGGCTCATAGCCATCAGCACGAAAGCGCTCCAATATTTATAGTGATTATGATTTACTATTTTTTCCTGTCCATTCTTTCAGCATGTCACTTTAAAACGAAATAGTATTCCATTGGCATATGGGTCACAACCGTAATCAGTAGTTAAAATCATTCAGTTACCCGAGGGTACACATGTGAGGTCAGTTCACGTAGAAGGGCTTGCTAAAACACCCACACTATTTAGGGCTAAACTTTGTTGCGTTTAACAATTTTCAATACCTATTATATAATTATGTCTTACTATATTACATAATACCTTTATTTTTATATTTGAAACTTTTATTGACGACACTAGCCCAGTTATCTTCCATATCAATTTATGGAATCAATTTTCAGGTAAAAAAAATAAAATATTAGTAGCTGGGGATCAGTATGGTACTTTATTTATTTATTTGTTTTTTAGATTTTATTTATTTATTTGACAGACAGAGATCACAAGTAGGCAGAGAGGCAGGCAGAGAGAGAGGGAGGAAACAGGATCCCGACTGAGCAGAGAGCCCAATGCAGGGCTCGATCCCTGGACCTTGGGACCATGACCTGAGTGAAAGGCAGAGACTTTAACCCACTGAGCCACCCAGGCACCCCAGTACTTAATTTATTAATCTGGAAAGAACTGACTCATTTATACCAGTTGGCTTATCCCAGGGCTCATTTATACCCCTTAGTGATTTTTGTTTGTTTGCTTTCTTCATGTGAATTTTTCATATTTTTAGTTATGCTTTTTTGTATGTATTCTGATTTGTTTTTGTTGTTACTGAGAAATACATATTTTTCTATTATATTTCCTGTTTACTAATTTTATAGGGTAAATTATTGGTTCTTGAATACTTATTTTATAACATGCCTTGTTTTCGACTCTCTTGTTAGTTACTGTGGTCTTCTGCTTATTTTTTGTACATTTTTAAAGTTCAGTTTTATCTTAAGAAAATCATGGGCAATTTCTCTGTCCTTCCTGTTAATGAAAGCTCTAATTTCTTTTACTTGCTTTGTTTATCAGTGTTGAATTACTAATTGTGATGCACACCTTACCCAGGAATTTAATGGGGATGCCTGTGTCATATCACCTGAAGTTTGATGTTGGCTGGTGGTTTAAGACTAAGAATGTTCTTCTGGTTCTCCTTTGTTCTTTTTTAAAAATAAGGAACAACTTGTCAGATGCCTTTGAAAAATTGTTGAGATTCTGTGGGTTTGGGTTTTGTTTTTTTTTTTGCTAATTAGTGTGATGATTCTGTTAGTTTATTAATTTTTTTTTTCTGGGACAGATCCTTGTCTATATCAAATACAACTTGATAGCGCTGTATTTTCTTTTATTGTTCTGGTGGATTTTGAAAATATTTTATTTAAAATTGTTTTTTATGTATTTCTAAAGAACACCAGGCTGTAGTGTGTTTACGTGTGTGTGTGTGTGTGTGTATGACCTTTTTAAAAATTTTTTAAATTTTTTTATAAATATATAATGTATTTTTAGCCCCAGGGGTACAGGTCTGTGAATCGCCAGGTTTACACACTTCACAGCACTATGAGCTTTTTTCTGTCAAGGTCACTAAAGGTCATAAAATGAGAGGGGAAACGTTCCTTTTTTTAAACTGGATCTGGAATATTTTATAAAGCTTCAGAGATCATTTTTTTTAGCAACCATTTCATATTCATCTATAGCTTTTGCTTATTTTTATGTTCTTCATTCTTATTAAGTCATTTGTGTTCATTTGTACTTATTCAGAAAATTCTCTTTTTCATTGAGAATTTTCAAATCTATTAAATTTTAAATAATTTTCCCTCATATTTGAATCCCTGCCACATTTTTTGCTAAATATCCTTTTTCGTTCTCTATTGTATCTGTGCTTTCTCATTTTCTTTGATTAGACTAAATAGAGGTTGGTTGTAGTTTTTGTTTCTAATAGTTTGTTTCAGAGAACCAGCTCTTGAATTCTACCATTGGTTTTCAATGAATTCATTTATGCTTTTAACCTTATTAATGCCTTAATTCTGGTTTTCTTTTGCTGTTTTTCTATCTTCTTGCATTGGATTGTTGGCACATTATACTTTCATATTCAATAATAAAACCATTTAATAATTTCCTTATGATTATAGCTTTGGCCATGTCTTTACTTGGGAGTATTCTACATAGCCTGATCATTATGGCTATTTTCTGAGTAATCTGTGATTTCATTTCCTTCCCTGTTGACCTAATAATCATTTAGGAGAATCTTTCCTAAATGACTGAGGGTTTTGTTACATATTTGTAATTTTTTTTTCAACCTCCTAACGAATATTTTGGACTTTTTGTATCTAAAATTATTCTTTTTAGGATAGGTTTCTAGAAGCAGGATTAGCGGGTTAGAGGGAAGAGTAATTCTAGCTTTTGATGGATACAGCAAGATTCTTGGTTGTAGGTATTATGAGAGTCATTCCCCACAGCTGCCAGGTCTCTGTAGACAGTGGCGTGCCAAGTGTGGGCTCTGCTTCCCCACTGTTTTCTTCTCTTTCCAGCAAGGACTCTGGGGTGAGGGGTGAGAAACCCTTCCTATTCATCCCAACATACACCGAGATGCCCAGACTCCTTGGTAGAGTAACGGGTAAAGATTCACTGTTTTCTCCACTCTGTAAAGGCAAGCAGCCTCCCAGCCCCCCAGCCTCCCTGCCTCCCTGCTGACACACGGAAGTGTGCCAACACTTGCTGATTAACCAGGAAATGTACAGCATTTTCCATGTTTTGCCGTCCTAAAATACCTCTATGCCCTGAAGAGAATGTGGGTGAGGAACCCAACAGTCCGAGGAGGGGAAGTGAGAGCTGATGCCTGACGTCGGTCAGAGCCCCTTACCAGCCTCTGCTCCCTCCACTCCCTGAAAGGGTGGTTGTGTGGGTGGGCCATTGCCCAGGTTCAGGAGTGCAGTTCGGAGGGTACTTCTGGGAAACCAGGTGGGCGTCTCATCCAGCCAGCAGTGTCCCCCTTCCCATCTCAGACCCTGCTTTTTTTCCCTGCTGCACAAGGATCCCCTGGTAGCCCATTGCTTTCCTAGTTCTTTAATATTTGGGAGGAAAGAGAGCCAAACCCCATCATGCTCCCAAGTGAACTTTAAAACCTTAACATAGAAATACATTGAGCTCGTAGTCTATGCCGGGTCTCCCCATGGATTCCCCTGCCGAGTCCTTCCTGAGGGAGGGCTGTTACCACGTCCATTGTACGGATAAGGGAAGTAAGGCTTAGACTGGCTAACTGACTTGTGTTAGAGCCACACCACTGGCAAGCTGTGGAGAGCCTCCTGGGCTGACAACTGGGCTGCCCTTCTTCACGCTGTTACTCCTGGCCACCTGAGGCCACGCTTTATGGATCGTGATAGATGTGACAGCTCTCAGATTCTGGCTTATTTTCCAAACTCTATAAAGTTTCTCGGCAAAACACCTCTTCTCTAATGGCAGTGTCCTATAACTTCTGATGTTGGGGAGGACTTGGCTCTTGGCTTAATCTCCATTTTTCCTGAATCCCAAACTCTTGCCCAGGTAGCCCTCAGAAAGCCATGTAAGCTACATATTTCACTTTGGGCTTTGACCCTGTGTTAGTTGATCCCAAATAGACCTGTGGAACAGTCATCCCTTGCTAATGCATCACAGATGAGTGATGATTGATTACAGCTTGTGTCTAACCAAGTAGCTCAGTCCCCTTATCTATGCACGATGATGGCACTTGGGTTGTGTTGGAGATTAGGATTGTGCCAAACCTGTAAAATGGGGATAAAAATTGCAATTTGCCTCAAAGGATTACTGTGGAGATTAAATAAGGTCGTGTGTAATGCGTGCTTACATCATCACTATCCCATGGTAACCCACGCTCCTAGTGTCTACTTCGTCTGTTCTCCCTAGAAACCTAGGTATTTACCCTGGCTTTTGACAAAATGGATTTATATTTTGGAAACAAATCCTTTGTCAGGAAGGTGTATTTTTCATATCTTCTCACCATCTAGTTACCTTTTTATTCTCTTGTGTCTTTTGATAAGCAGAAGTTATTAATTTAATTTAATTTAATTTTATTTAAGATTTTATTTATTTATTCATCAGAGCAAGCACAGGCAGGGCAGAGTGGCAGGCAGAGGCAGAGGGAGAAGCAGGCTCCCTGCTGAGCAAGGAGCCCGATGTGGGACTCGATCCCTGGACCCTGGGATCATGACCTGAGCCGAAGGCAGCCGCTTAACCAACTGAGCCACCCAGGTGTCCCAGAAGTTATTGATTTTAAATGAAGTCCAGTTTATCAGTCTTTTCCTTTTTGTTGGTCTTTCATGTTGGTCTTTCATGTGATTGTTGGTCCTAGTTTAAGAAAACGATCATGAAGATAGTCTCCTGTGTTAGGTTCTAAAAGAGTCGTTGGTTTACCTGTTTTGTTTAGATAGGTGGGAGATCGGGAATTGATTTTTTGTGTATGATGTGAGGTAGGGGTCAATATTCTTTCTCTTTGTTTTTTTTTTTTTTTTTATGTTGGAAATCCACTGTTTACTGAAAAAGCCGTTCTTTCCCTATTGCAGTGTCGCCTTTATAACAAACTCACTGGCCATATATGTGCAGTTCTGTTTCTTTGACTTATTAAAGACTAATGTAAATGAGGTCTTAGAAAACATTGACTCGGAGTGCATGGTTGGCTGGGTCAGTTAAACATCTGCCTTCAGCTCAGGTCATGATCCCAGGGTCCTGGGATCCAGCCCCATGTCCGGCTCCCTGCTCACTGGGAACCTGCTTCTCCCTCATCTCACTGCTTGTGCTCACTCTTGCTATCTCTGTTGCTACCTGTCTCTCTCTCAAATGAACAAGTAAGATATTAGGAAAAAGAAAGAAAACATTGACTCAGTTTCTTCACTTCTTGTTTTGTTAATCTTCTCTTATTTTAATTCTGTTTTTGATACCACATGCCACTGTTGTTTTCCGCCATGAATGTTCACTTATATTTACGCACATATTTATTCTTTCTGTGGATTTCCGCTCTTTCTTGCATTTCCAAATTTCAGTGTGGGGGAAGTTTTCTTCTTTCTAAAGAGGTCTCTTTTTTTTTTCGTTCTGTTGATGATGGTGGTGACCTCCTGAGGAGCTGATTGGGTATATGTCACTTTCTAACTCTCCATTCTGGGATACCACATTGGTAGCTTAAACTCAGCTGTGTCGGCAATATTTACATCACTGAAATCAGAAACTACAAATCAGTGCCTTTTTTTTTTTTTAAGCCAGTTGTTAAATGTTTACTAGCCCATCACTGATTGGTGGCAAATTCTCTCAATTGTTGTGCATCTTAAAGTGCCTTTATTTTACTTCACTTTAGAAGGGTATTTCCATAGAATAAAACATTCTAAGTGTCATTCATTTTCTCTCAGGTATTCTGTTGTTTTTATTGAGAACTCAGCTGTTGGTTTTCTTGTTGCCTTTTTTTTTTTTTTAAATTTTTTTTTAAATTTTTTTTTTTAAAGATTTTATTTATTTATTTGACAGACAGATCACAAGTAGGCAGAGAGGCAGGCAGAGAGAGAAGGGAGGAAGCAGGCTCCCTGCTGAGCAGAGAGCCCGATGCGGGGCTCGATCCCAGGACCCTGGGATCATGACCTGAGCCGAAGGCAGCGGCTTTAACCCACTGAGCCACCCAGATGCCCCGCCTTTTTTTTTTTTTTAAAGATAATGTGATTTTTTTTTTTCCTCATCTGGCTGCTTTTGATAATTTCTCTTTGTCTTTGGTTTTCTGAAGTTTTTTTTAAAGATTTTATTTTATTTTTAAAATTTATTTTTATTTTTTTAAATTTTATTTTTATTTATTTATTTGTTTATTATTGTTATTTTTAAGGATTTTATTTGTGAGAGAGAGTGAGTGAGAGAGAGCATGAGCAGAGGGAGGGGCAAAGGGAGAGGGAGAAGCAGATGCCCTACTGGGCAGGGAGCCTCATGCAGGGTTCGATCCCAGGACCCTGGAATCATGACCTGACCTGAAGGCAGGCACTTAACCAACCAAGCCACCCTAATACATTTTTAAGGATTTTTTTGCTTACTTATTTAGAAGGAGAGTGCACACAAGCAGGGGAGGGGCAGAGGGAGAGGGAGAGAATCCCAAGGAGCCTCTGTACCGAGTGCAAGGCTCGATCCCACCACCCTGAGCTCATGACCTGAACCAAAACCAAGAGTTGGATGGTCACCAACTGAGCCAGTCAGGTGTCCCTAAGATATTTTTTTTTTTGTCTTTGTAAGTAAAGTTTTATTGGAACACAGTCATTATACTTTATTTTTTTCCTTTTTTTTTCTTTATTTTCAGCGTAACAGTATTCATTGTTTTTGCACCACACCCAGTGCTCCATGCAATCTGTGCCCTCCCTAATACCCACCACCTGGTTCCCCCAACCTCCCACCCCTGCCCCTTCAAAACCCTCAGGTTGTTTTTCAGAGTCCAGAGTCTCTCATGGTTCACATCCCCTTCCAATTTCCCTCAACTTCCTTCTCCTCTCCATCTCCCCATGTCCTCCGTGTTATTTGTTATGCTCCACTTTTTAAAGTAATGTCTACACCCAGAGTGGGGCTGAAACTTACAACCCTGAGATCAAGTATCACATGCTGTACCCACTGAGCCAGCCAGGTGCTCCTGGTTTTCTGAAATTTAACTATGATGTTCCTAGGTATCTTTTTCTTTTTATACATTCTGCTTGGGATCTTTGTGATTTGATGTTCTCTTTATTTTTAGAAGATTCTTGGTAATTATCTTTTCACATAATGCTTCTACACTATTCTTTCTCTTTTCCTTTTCTTGGATTCCTGTCACACCTATTTAGACTTTGTCTCCATATTCCCCAGGCCTACTTTTTTAAAAATTTCTTTCTGTTTCTGCTCTCCATTTCCACCTGGGTATTATGTTCTAATCTGTCTTTCACGTTACTGATTCTTTCTGTGTTTCATATGCTATTAAACTCATGTATTGAATTCTTGATTTCAGCTACTCTGTTTTTCAGTTTTAGATGAATTCTGCTTGGTTAAATTCTCCGTATGGTTATCTTTGTCTCAGTTATTTTGAAGGCTCTGTTTGATAACTCCAGTATTTCTGTTGCTCGTGGGTCTAATGTTTAATTTGATCATGTGCCTGGTAATTTTTGATTGAATGCTGGACATTGAGTCCTGTCATGGATGGTGCTCCCTTCTTGCACAGAAGACCCACCCAGCCTGTCTCTTTGGAGGATTTATCTTGTGTTCCATCAGTCAGAGTTAGGTTATCTTGGTGTGATCAGACACTGAGGCTGGTTTGTAGACTTTGTAAGGCTTGGTTACTTCTAGGAGCATTGTATATTTATTTTTGCTTTGGTCAATCCTGACCTCAAAAAGTCATTTCCCAGAACCACAAATGTCCTCAAAACTGAGCTCAGATAGCCTCTATCTGCTTAGCACTTTGGTCTTTCACCCTTTGGTGATAAGAATCGGCAAATTCTTTGAAGAGAGAGAGCATGTGAAGAGCGCAAGCATATCTTTCTCTGCCCACCTTCTCGCCCAGCTTTTGGACCTCAAGTCTTGGTTGGACCCTCAAGCCCTTGCCAGGTGTTAGCCCCAATATTTGTCTTCCTAGCCCTTAAAGACTGTATAAAACTCTCCTTAGCTTTCTTGTGCTTCTTTGCTTTCTGTGTTTGTATTTCTGCCAACCCTTTCAGCATCTAACCCCACACCATTTATGTGCTGGTGAGTAACCCAAGGGGAAGACCAGCATGCAGAATGTCAGGCACACCTCCGTG
Organism: Martes martes; assembly: GCF_963455335.1. Classification (NCBI taxonomy): domain Eukaryota; kingdom Metazoa; phylum Chordata; class Mammalia; order Carnivora; family Mustelidae; genus Martes; species Martes martes. The sequence goes on from NC_137905.1 coordinate 7,629,873, forward strand.
AATTCCTTTCTTGGGGATTTTGGTACTTCACATCCTGGCTGCCTAGACAGTTCTCAAGTGTCTCAGAGCAGGTAATGTATCTTAGCAGCTTTCCTAGTTGTTCTTGGCAGGAATATTGGTTTCCTAAAAGTTGCTCAGTCTTGGCTGGAATAGAAGTCTAAAGTTTCTTGTTTTTGTTTTTCCCGCATTATCGATGTTGGTTTTGGAACGAGAGTTATGCCAACTACAAAACAGACTGGGACATTCCCTGTTTTTCTGTAATCTAAAGTCTATTGATTAGCTTTTACGTTATTCTTTGAAAGTTTGAAAGAGCTTATTAATGAACCCATTTGGGCATGGCGCATCCTTCCCCCACCCCCGGGTTGTTCGTTGGCAGCTTTTACTAATTTCTTTCCTGGTTATTAGTTTAGTCAGGTCTTCTGATAATTGATTTTTGGGGACTGTTTTAATACAATCATTAATTTCTTCTGTATTTTCCAGTTTATTGGTTGCAGAGGAAATATAATAGTTTAAGATCTCTCTGTGATTATAGCCTTTTTCTCATACGTTTCAGGTTTTATGTGTTCTCTTTCTCACTCTGGTTTGGTTTGCTTAAGGTTTATCTTTTATTTTTTTTTTTAACCATTCCTTTTATAAAGAACCAATTATTAGTTTTTTTCTGACTCAATCTGCCCTTTCTGCTTTTTATTTTTCTTCGTTATTTTATGCTTAAAAATTGGTCCCTTTCTCTTGCTGTGATTAGGATCATTTTGTTGTGTTTTTTTTTTTAGCTTTTTATACTAAGTACTTAATATCTTTTCATTCTTCCTTATTTTAGAAGTTTCACATAAGGTTAAATTTTTTTTCACTCTGAGCTCAGGTTTAGCTGAATCCTATACATTATGATATGTGTTGGAGCTGTTATCATTATTTTACTTGTATCCCATAATTTATTTGGGTTGCCTTTCCTAGCCAAGACTTAACTCTTGATAGGAGTGTTTTTAGGTTTTGTTTTTTTACTGATTGATTTTGCTTTTTATTGTTTTGCAGACAAAAGAATTGTTGGTCATTTTCTGAGTTTTGATATTTATTGAGCATTTCTGGTAGATGAATATGTGCTCAATTTTTTGGTAAATGTTACAGAGACATTTTAAAAGGCTGTGTTTTGCATTTATTATTGGGAAGAAGCTAAGACTATTGTAAGCAAATCACCAGTTGCTTTATATATTTTCAAGAATTTTTTTTTTTTACTTTTTAAGCAATCATTTAATTATTTACACTAAATATGACACTGCTAGGCACACAATAGTGTTTTAATTTTTTAAATAGTAAAATAAAATCTTACCACAGAAAATTTGGAAAATTAAAGTGTGAGTAATAAACACGAGTGACCCATAATCACTATCTTAACATTTTGGTTAGTTCTTTAAGTCTATTTTGTTATATACATTTTGTTTAGACACAGAATAGAATCACATTGTACATACAGTTTTATATCCACTTGATATTTAAAGTCTTACTCTTACATCTTGACTATGTTTTTCCATTTTAAATGTTTTTTATGGCAGTATTCAAACATGTACATAGAGGCACATAATTCACTTAATTTTTTTAATATAGCATTATTAGTTTCAGGTGTACAACATAATTAAACAGTTCTATAATTACTCAGTGCTCATCATGATAAGTGTGTTCTTTTTTTAACATGATCAACAGAATTTTAATAATTGTATATGTATAATGATTACATGTATATGAATATGGTGGTTTAGGCCCAAATATCCCTTACTAGAGATGAGTGTTTTTTATTTTTGTTTTTAAGTTTTTATTTTAATTCCTGTAAGTTAATATACAGTGTTATATTAGTTCCGGGCATACAATATAGTGATTCAACAATGAGACGTGTATCCTTAATCCCTTTTATTTCCTCCATTCCCCACCCACTCCCCTCTGGCAACCACTAGCCTGTTCTCTGTCTCTTTTCTGTTTGTTTGTATTTTATTTTATTTTTATTTGAGAGAGAGAGAGAGTGAGGGGGTAGGGCAGGGGGGTGCAGAGGAAGAGAGAATCCTAAGCAAGCTCCAAGCCCAGTGCAGTGCCCCATGCAGGGCTCGATCTCACAACCCTGAGATCATGACCAGAGCCAAAATCAAGGGATGGATGCTCAAGCATCTGAGCCACTCAGGCTCCCCTGTTTGTTTTTTTGATTCCACGTATGAGTGAGATCATATCTTATTTGTTCTTCTCTGTCTGACGTACTTCACTTAGCATTATAATCTCTAGGTTGCATATTGTTGCAAATGGCAAAATTTCATTTTTGTGGCTGAGTAATATTCCAGTATGAGTGTGTGCGTGCGTGCGTGTGTGTGTGTTTACATGTACCACATCTTTATCCATTCACCTACTGATCAATGGCTCTTATAAATAATGCTGCTGTGAGCATAGGGGTGTCTCCATCGTTTTGAATTGCTATTTTCATTTTCTTTGGGTAAATACCCAGTAATAGAATTACTGGATCACATGGCAATTCTATTTTTACATTTTTTGGGGGGGTGGGTTTTCTTTTTTTATTTAAGGACTCTCCATACTGTTTTCTATAGTGGCTTTGCCAATTTGCATATCCCACCAACAGTGCACAGAGGAATCGTTTTTCTCCACAGCCTTGCCAACAGTCGTTATTTCTTGTCTTTTTTTTTTTTTTCTTCTCCTCTACCCCCTCTCATGTCTCTTCTTATTTTTGAAGTAGGATCCATACTCAGCATAGAGCCCAAAGCAGGGCTTGAATTCCCAGTCAGATCAGGACCTGAGCTGAGATCAAGAGTCAGATGTTTAACTGACTGAGCCCCCCGGGCGCCCTTATCTTTTTGATTCTTGCCATTCACATAAGTATAAGGGGGGTATCTATGGTTTTAATTTGCATTTCCTTGATGGTTAGTGATGTTGAGCATCTTTTCATGTGTCTGTTGGCCACCCGTATGTCTTCTTTGAAAAAAAATGCATTTTCCAATTAGTTTCCTCCTTTGGCATTCCCCTCTGATGGATTTTTTGTGTGGGGTGAGCTGATTTGGAGCCTGTGGCCACACTGGATCCCTTAGAGCTCTCAGTGTAGAGTTGGAAGTCAGGAGAGTGAGAGATAGGGCACAGTTCAAGTTTAGGTCTCCCAAGTTAAGTTGGAGATGGGAAAGGGGGAGTTGTTTTTGGTGGTAGTGTCGGGTTGGGTCCGATGATGGTTATGGGGTGCCAGTAAGAATTCAGTGTGTTGTTCTGCTGATTTATTTATTCTTCACAAAGATACTCTGTGGTGTGTTTTGTTAACTCAGTCTTCCATTTGCACAAACCCAGGCCCTGAGTGTTAAGAGGACTAGCTCAGGATTTCCCAGCTGAGTTTTAAATGGCAGAGCGGGATACAAACCTGTGCTCTTCCCTTTATCTACCTTGTTGGTCTTGTGTGCTCTTGTTTTGAAGGGCTCCACCTCTAGTGGGGAAGACGAACAAATGTAGAACAGGACGCAGGGTCTAGGAATCTCACCCAAGAATCCAGGAAAGGCTTCTTGGTGCCCATGTCGGATCAGAATCCGTGCTTACTGGGTCCCAGGCCCTGCACCTAGTGCTTTGGATACAGTATCTTTATAATTCTGTTCCCGAGCCCCGTGAAGCCTGGTCCTTTAATGATGAGGACTTTGAGGCCCCGAGAGGTTAAGGACGTACCTGTCGTCTTATAAGCTAAGACGTTACCAAGTCGGGACAGGAACGGGGATGCCTCTGATACCAGATGCTGTGCTCTTCGCCTGGCGTCCAGGCTGGTGATGCAGATGAGGAAACTGATATGTGTTGGACCTTTTCCTATTTTTCTGGAAACACGTGGCCTTTTGTGTCTGCCTTTTGTTTTACTTATTTTTTTTTTGATGCTTTTGAATACAAAGAGATATTTCCATGCCCTAAGAAAACTGACGGCACACGTATGGTGGTGAATGTAGGCTGGCCCTGAACTTTGGGGATACCATGGGCAGTAGTGGGGATTGTGGCAAATCCAGGAAGGGTAATCGGTTTTTAAAATCCAGCTAGTGGTTGGAATGTAGACCCAGGGCTGCCAATTCTTCCCTTGCCTTAATCCGCCCCCCCCCCCCCCAAGAGAAGCTGGGAATCTGGATTTTAAGTCTATCAGTTTTTAAGTCAGCTCAGTTTTTAAATGACCCTGAGCCAAGAATAATAGGGGTGGGAGGAGAGCACAGTCTCCAGTGAGTGGCCTGTATGTATGGTGTGCCATCCTGCCCCAGGCCCTCCTGCAACCTCGTGGGCTCCCTCCCACCCTGGGAAGGGGCCTTGCTGTCCTACATGGTATAGTTCTCTCCTGGCATGGCTGGTGGCCAAGCAAAGATCCTGCCTGAGCTGAGCCAGGAATTGTTCTCAGTGTGTCTTGGGCACTTGACTTCCTGTGCCTTACATTCTTGGGGTTACTTTTTTTGTCCTCAACACCCAATTCAGAATAGGAAGAACACTTTAGAGGATTCAAGGAAAATTGCTCAGAATCTGCACTTTAGAAGTCTGGCCTCAAGAAGAAAATAAGAGGTGACTACCAGGGTCAGGGCCAAAGGGAACATTTTGCGCACTTTTTTTTTTTTTTTAAGATTTCTATTTATTTATTTGACAGACAGAGATCACAAGTAGGCAGAGAGACAGGCAGAGTAGAGGAGGAAGCAGGCTCTCTGCTGAGCAGAGAGCCTGATGCGGGGCTCGATCCCAGGACCCTGGGATCATGACCCGAGCGGAAGGCAGAGGCTTTAACCCACTGAGCCACCCAGGCGCCCCTTGTGCCTGTTTAAAGAAGCCCTTTTCTTCCCTGTGGCACAATTCCCTCCTGGACTCCTACCGCTGGGGATTAGGGAATCACATCTTCCCCAGCCAGTAGGGTAGGATAATTTTGTGTCAGTTTATTATACACTCAGCCCCTGCTTCTACTCAGCTTCCCGCCATGGGCAGATCTTAATGGGGCTGGGAAGATCATTGCCCTTACTTTCACCCTGACATGGGACCCGGTAGAGAGGTGCCTCATCCCAGAGCCAAGGGGCAAAGGAAGGTCTTGAGATCAGGAGTAGCCTCGTTCCCTTCCCTTTCCATGCCACTCTCCAGATTCCAGGGCATCGGGTGTGGGTCGTGTTGAGTCGGCCCAGGGGCGGCCTTGGTGATGGACGGTAGGAAGCGGGATCCTACCGGCCGCAGTGCTGTTCCCTCAGGGCGTGGCAACGCGCGGCCGGTTGGGGTAAACCAGCAGTGGCCCCGCGCTCTGGGGCGAGAGAGGCCGCAAGCAGGGCCGGCGAGCGGAGAAGCCTTTCCACGCAAAGAAGGACACTTGGGTGTTTGGTGTGGAAGCCGCGCTCATGGGTAGAGTTGATCCCACAGTCCCCACAGGCGTCAGGGAGCGATGTCACAGTTTTTGGGTCATTTTGCTGCTGAAGGTCAAATCTAGGGGCCAGATCACCCCGTTACTCGTCGCTGACCCGCGCACCGTCAGTCTTTGTAGGCACAGCCATGCTAGTAATGCTCGAGCACATGATGGGGGCTTGCGGTAACAGAGGGCGTCTGAAGTGTGTTGTAGGTGTTGGCTCACTCCATCTTCATACCGGCCCTGATTGGTGGCTGCTCTTATCATCTTTCATGGCTGAGAAGTTTGAAGGTCAGGTGGCTTTCCCGAGGTCACACAGCCAGTAGGTGTTTGGGCTGGCTTTATGTACCTGGATGCTCTTGATCCCACTCTGCTGACTGCCTTTTGCCTTGGAGTTTTTGAGTATTTGTCGACAAGGTTTCATTGGTCTCTCCTGGTTTCAGGGTTACTAATGTCATAAAGAGTGGACATCTGGCTTTCCAGATGCTCAGTTCGTGGAAAAGAGGTTGACTGGTATCATGCACAGAACCTGGGATTTGGAATCAGAGGGTTTTAGTGAAAAATCCCACACCCCTGGGGTGCCTGGGTGAGTTAGTTGGTTAAACGTCCGGCTCTTGATTTCAGGTCAGGTCATGATGTCAGGGTCCAGCATTGGGCTCCGTGCTCAGTGCAGACAGAGTCTGCTTGCGATTCTCTGCTTCTCCCTCTGCCCCTCCCCCAGCTCTCACACACACACTCTGTCTCTAAATAAACAAATATTTAAAAAAACAATCCCACACCCCTGCGTTCTGCCTGCAGGACCCCCAGGCGGGTTGCTGGAATGTCTTAGGTTGATTGTTTTGTTTAATGGGCAGGATGCTGACAATGCCTGGCCCTTGGGGTGGCTTGTGCCACTGAGGGAGACCAGTGTTCTAGAAGTACCTCCTTAGCTGGGGGGCCTCTGGCAATGGCAGACATCTGTCCCTCACCCCTACGTCATGGGTTTTGCAGGTTTGTGGCACGAGAAGGGCCCCAGGGTGCCTGTCTGCAGAGCTCTCCTGAGGGGAGAGGAGACAGGTGGCTCAGGGCTGCAGACCCCTTTTGCTGGGCTTGTACAGCTCATAATGGGGGCGACGGTGTTCCAAGATTGTCACCTGATGAGGAGTAACTGTGCTGCCTCTTGTCACAGGGACAATGTTCCGGCCGTGCTACCTTGTCAGCTGGGAAGGGAGCCTGTCAGAGCTCACTCACCTAGAAAGTCCTTTTGCTCTGTAGACACATGTGGTCAAAATCTTTGTCTGGGTCAGGCCCCCATGTGGCCTTTTCTCTGTGGGTCTTGGTGAGCTGGTGTGACAGCTGTTGCTTAAGCAGGTCGCTTAACCTCCCAGAGACTCCGTTTCTTCACCTGTAAGTTGGGGACAGTGACGTTTTCTTGGAAGGTTGTTGAAGGGATGAAATAAAATGCCGGTAATTACCTAGGGTAGGGGGCTCCCACAGGTCGATTTCATTTCTTTTTCCGGTTGCCCCCTTGTTGCCTTCTGAGGTCAGGACTCCACAGAGTCAGGCTTCTTGCAGGAGGGAGATCTTCGTGGTGTCTGGTGTGAAGTGGGTGTTAAAGGATTCAATGTGTGAGAGGGAAGAATCCCCAGCAGCTTTCCAGAGCTCTCCCGTGGCTTCTAGAGTTGCTCTGGGGGACAGGGCTGTAGGGGAGAGCAAGGCTGGAAAGGAAAAGCATGGGGACCTGGGTAGCCACATGTGCTCGTCCCTTCCCAGAGTGAGTTCCTAGGGACACCTGCCTTTTCTGCATCTCGAGACCTAGAATCACACTGATGTGATTTGGCTCCCATCTCTTGCTGCTTTCAGCATGTGACTTTGATGAGTTGCTCTAAGTCCTCTGTGTCTCGGTTTCTTTATTTTAAAATGGGAATGATGGGGGCGCCTGGGTGGCTCAGTGGGCTAAAGCCTCTGCCTTCGGCTCAGGTCATGATCCCAGGGTCCTGGGATCGAGCCCCACATCGGGCTCTCTGCTCAGCAGGGAGCCTGCTTCCTCCTCTCTCTGCCTGCCTCTCTGCCTGCTTGTGCTGTCTGTCAAATAAATAAATAAAATCTTTAAAAAAATTAAAAAAATTAAAAAATTAAAAAAAAATTAAAATGGGAATGATGATACCTAACCCCCAGGGGTTGGCAGGTGTTAAGTGAGTAAATAAATGCAGCAGTGTATGTGAAGTTCCCCTGTGACACGCTCAACGGGTAGAACATTTCCTTTCCATTAGGGGTACCAGAAGAGCCAGCAGGAGCAGTGCAGTCCCCCCGCCGCCTAACCACTGTGATCTCTCCAGCACCTGTTGCGTGCCAGTTATCAGACTTGTGGTTTGTTGGTTTTTGAGACCTAGACTTTAAAGATTTCACATTTTGTGACTTCTTTTGAACTCTATCTTTATGAACAGAGAAATTTTAAGAATTTTGGAAAGAGAACACCTTCTGATTTGAGGGCTGCCCCATGATGTCTGTGCTCACCATTTCCCCCTGGGAGCAGAAGCCTTGGGTTTTGATGTTTAATTTTTTCCCATCTGTTTTGGTTAAGGGCTAAATGGTACCTGAAAATTTGCCTTCCCTGAAGTTAATGTTTAATGCATGTGAATGGAAAGAAAAATGAGGATAGTATCACAAATGAATGTTTTGGGAATGGAACCATCAGTCCCCGACCCATTCCCCCATCCATCCTCTGCCCATCTGTCATTTATTTACCCTTCCATTCACCCATCCCCCCACTCATCCATCCGTCCGTCCATCCATCTGTCCATCTTCCAACCCAGCCATCCTTCAACCCATCCATCCACTAACCCGTCCATTCATCCGTCCCTCCATCCATCCACCCACCCATCTATCCATTATTTATTCCCCCATCTACCCCTCTGTCTGTCCATCCATCTGTCCAGCTGTTAATTCTCTTTTGTGTATATGCCAGGGTGTATTTAATCAATCCCTTGTTGTTGGACAGTAGGTAGGGTTAAAATTTTGCTGTTGATGCTTCTTGTTGGCAACTTAGTGTTAAGAGTCTGGGCCTAGGCAGTTGCCCCTGACCCCCACCCCCCAGCTATGAATTTCTGGCTCCACCACATATTAGTAGTGGGAACTTGGATGACTTTCTTCATTTCTCTGTACATTAGTTTCCTCATCTGTAGAAATGGAGATCATATCAGGATTTAGATATTATTTTTTAAGGATTAAATTACACAATCAATTGAAAGCATAGAATTGTGCCTAATGAGTAAGTGCACATGGTGCCCCTAACATGTGATGATGATGTTGAAACTTTGCACATAGTTCTGGCTATTTCCTTAGGCTATTTTCTAAAAGTGGAACTACTGATCAAAAGATGTGACTATTTCAAAAGTGTTTTCATAGGCATTGCCAAATTGCCCGTCAGGAATGTTGTAAATTAGTCCAGCATTTACAACTCCCCAGCAGTATATTTACCTGAACATCTGCCAACACTGGTCAATTATTCTAACTTTTGCCAATTTTGTGAAAAATGCCCTTTCTTTATTTTATTTTTTAAACTTTTATTACTGTTGAGTTTAAATATCTTTTATTTGTTTCCCTGTCATTTCATGATTTTTGTTTTCCTCCCCACTTCTTTTCCTGATCTTTTTCGCTGATGTGTTCATCTATTTCTTAACGAATCATAAGATTCATTTCAATATTGAAAATGTTTATCTACCATTTGTGAGTCTTTCCCTCATGATTTTTTTTCAAATTTAGATTATGATATTCTTTGATATACAGTAATTTAAAATATTTCTGTAATAAAAACTTTAAAATTTTCCTATAAGCTTAGAAAAAACTCTAACCCTCAATTACATATGTTAATTTGTTTATTTTACTTTGGGTTCTTGAATTAAGCTGTATTCACATTGATTTTTGGTATGATGTGGGCATCTCACAGCTTTCCTTTATATAGTTAACCAGTTATTTAGACTAACCTTCTTTACTGAACCCAGAATCTAACATGCCGTTTTTATTATATACAAAATTATACACGCACATACATGTATGTAATGTATACATAGATCTGTTTCTGCACTTTTTATACAATTTCATCTTTGTGCTTATACCAGTTACACTTTATTGTAGTTTTGTGTTTGAATAAATGGTAGTACAAGTCCTGAATTTATTTTTCCCTCTCTTTTCTAGAGATTTTATTTATTTATTTGAGAAGGAGGGAAAGAGCTCAAGTGGGAGGAGAGGCAGAGGGAGAGAGAGAAGCAGACTCCCATGGAGCGTGGATCCTGATGTGTGGCTCAGTCCCAGGACCCTGGGATCATGACCTGAGCCAAAGGCGGGAACTTCACCAACTGAGCCACCCAGGCACCCCATATTTTTCTCTTTGTTTAAAAAACTTCTAGGATATTCCTGCTTTTTATTTGCCTAAAATTGTCAGTTGAAAAACAATCCAGATGAGATTTTGATTGAAATTTCTTTAAATTAAAAGTCAATTTTGAGAAAATTAACATGTTTATAGTAATAGAAGTGTTTCCATTTGGTACAATTATTTTTTTAATGTATCGCAGTTGTTTTGTGGATTTCTTCATTTAATCCTGCACATTTTTTGGGTTAAGTTTCTTTCTAGGTATTGTATATTTTTGTTGCTTCCATTAATAGGACTATTTTCCTATTGTATTTTTTGACCTGTTGTTGCTGAATGTTGATTAGATCTTTATTTTGAAATCAGACATCTTTCTGAATTTTCTTAGTCATTTTAAATTCTTTCAGTTACTTCTCTTGAGCTAGTTATTTATTTACTTAGATATATGATGATTTTTGCAAATAATATTTTTTAAGATTCTTTCCCATAGATTACCTCCATATTTTTGTTTCCTGCCTTATTGCATTGGCTAGATGTTCTAAAACAATATTTAAAATAATGGTTTCAGATATCAGGGCTGCCTTTTTAATGGTGGAATTCTATGCATTATAGGACTGGAGAGTGTGGGTGTCAGAGGTGTACCTCTGGATTAGGCCTTCCAAGTACTTCCCAGATTTCTATGTCTATGCTTATGTCTGGCTGTTTCTGTACTTTCTCCACCCCTCCCCCAACCTGTGTTGCTTTAGAAGTAAATAAAGAATGAGAATATATCAGTAGGATCTTGCACCTTTAAATGATGGGGGCTGCAATAGGGGACAGGCAGCAGATTTCAGGCCTCCTGGCTTTTGCTGCATTTTCGGGGATATGCTCCTTCCACGTGCTGCTCTCAGGTTTAATGAGGGACACTGAAAGGATGAACATCCTGTCGGTGTTAACCCTACATAATTTAGTCTCTTTTTTTCTGAGTTAGAGACCTACAAGCAGTTCTCTTGTCCTCTGTAATTTCTCCTTAGCCCCCTGTCCCACCTCCTGCACTAACCCCCTGCACAGCACACAGGGGGAAACCCAACAAACAAAGGGGAACTATGAGATCACCCCAAAGTCTGATGTTCCTGCACATCAGTGTGACTCAACTTCCCTCTCGGCCCACTTGGGCCGTTCCATTGGGCATTTCGGGGGAATTGGGCTGTAAGGCCGGTGCGTGGGTGGGAGGTCCCAGGTGTGAGGCTTCTGTTCTGGGGAGTTCCCTCCACTGGCAGGGACTGAGTCTGTCTGAAAGCAGAGCTCCCGTGACTCACTCTTGATCCCACGCCCCGGAGCTCCGAGCTGGCACGTCGTGCTCTGTGGGCCGGCGCTGGGTGGCGGAGTGGATGGCAGAGCGGATGGCAGAGCGGGAGGAAGACAGAGAACTTCTGGAAGGCAGTGCTGGGGTCTGTCCCGGGGCCGCTGGCACGGAGACGCCCCATCTGTCTGCACCGCCGAGGCTTTAGCTCCGGGCCTTTTGTCCCGTGAGGCCTTCCCCAGACTTCTCCGTCCTTCCCACAGCATTTCTTTCTCCAGCTCTCCTATCTTAAATATTTTTTTTTCTGTTGTTGTTGTAAAAATCCACGTAACATAAAATGTGTGTCTTAACCGTAGGTAAGCGTGCAGGTCTGCGGCAGGAAGTACGTCCTCGTGGTCGCACCACCGTTCCCACCGTCCATCTCCAGAGCTCTTCGTCGTGCAAAATGGAGTTGTGTGCTCCTTGCACGCTGGCTGCCCCTCCCCACCCCCACCCCTGGCAACCGCATTCTCCTTTCTCTCTCTCTGGATTTGACTGCTTGAAGCACCTGTTAGGAGAGGACTCATACAGAATGTGTCTTTTGGTGACTGGCCTGCTTTGCTCAGCTTAATGTCCTCCAGGTTCATCCATGTTGCCTCATATGACAGGATTTGCTTCCTTGTTAAGCCTGAATAATATGCCACTGTGTGTGTGTGTACCTCATTTTGTTTTCCACTCTCCCCTCGTTGGGTGCTTGGCTTGCCTCCTGTGAGGGACCCCCCTCTTTTACAGCTGTTAACAATAGTGGGCAGAGCAATGAGCGCTTTTTACAGTTATCGCTCTGATTTTCCAGTCATTTTATTTCATATTTCTTTTTTTAGAGAGAGAGAGAGAGAAAGAGTGTGTATGTGCATGAGAGCGGGTGGGAGGGGCCGAGGAAGAGGGAGAGAGAACATCCCGAGTGGGGCTTTCGATCTCACAACCCTGAGATCATGACCTGGGCCAGAGTCAAGAGTGGGATGAGCAACTGAGTGAGCCACCAGGTGCCCCGTCCTCCATCGTTTTAAATTTGCCACCGTCATCATCTTCATTTTATAGATGAAGAAACTGAGGCTTGGAGAAGTTAATAATTTTCCCAGAGTTACTTTATTTTAAAGCAGCATTACTGATGAAATTCACCCACTTAAATGATGACAGTTCAGTAGTTTTTAGTGTGTTCACAGATGTGTGCAACCATGACCATGTCAGTTTTGGAACATTTTTTAATCACCTCAAAAAGCAACCAAGACCCACTGGTAGTCCCTGTCCCCCTTCCCCTCTCCTCTCTAGCTCCTGGCAACCACAAACCTACTTTTGGTCTCTGTAGATTTGCCTCTTCTGGACCTTTCCTATAGATGAAATCATACACGATGTGGCCTTTTGTGACTGGCTTCTGTTACCTGGCGTGGTGTCTTTGAGGTTCATTCCATTATAGCATGTATTAGTACTTTATTCCTTTGGGGGTCCCAGAGGGACTTTCTGAACCCAGTGTCCCAGACTTCAGCCACACTGCTGTCCTGCCTTCCCTTCACTCAAGGTCATGTTTACTGGCTGTATCTTCCTGGCTCCTCTTCAGATCACGGGACAGGAATTCAGCTTGGTACCTCTGTTGCCCACTGCTTTTGTGGCCCTAGTAAGCACTTGGTAATTTAAAAATTAGTGAATGAAAATTAAGTGCTTCATTTGTCAGCTGCTGTGTGTTGAACTGTTTTGTAAACTAAACACACACGAGAGGTCATTCGTATTAGTATTCTGTGCATGGTGGTTATATGTCATGCTTTGCCATTCGAAATGAGAACAGACAGATGAGAAAATGTTCATTAAAAGCTCGGAAACAATGTGAATCATAAATGTATTGATGGTGGGGATGTGTGACTGTTTGCAATTAGATTCAGGAGCAGACAAACGCCTGCAAGAAGGTTTGTACCCGTTGCCCCTGGGCCTGTGACCAGTGCGACAGCTGGGTGTTCCACAGTCTCAAGGTCGCTGGCCTACACTGTGAAGGGCTGGTTACTGAGGGCAAGCTGGGCAGGTGACCCTTAGTCCTGAGGCCAGAGCTGACCAAGTTTGGAGGTGGTTGTTGAGCTGCTCAAGGCCCCTGAGCTAGTAAGTGCAGCCCTGGGGCCTGGGTACTTCCAGAGTCCCTCCTCTTTTACTGCTCTCTGTAGCCTTTGTCATGGACCTGCCCTGTTGGAGGCTGGGGAGACACGGATCTCTTGTCCAAAAGTAGGAGCTGATTAAAGCTCCCTGACTGACTTAGGTTTCTTTTGGTGACACTGTGCTAAGGGAAGGTGTGGGCTGAAAGCAGTGCTGTGGCTTGCCGAGCACTCTCTAGGGAGTCCAGGTATGATTTCTGTGAGGTCCCTTGAGGGAAAAAAGTCTATGAGAAGAACTTCCAGGGTGCTTTTCTTGACCAAACCACCAGAGTTCTAGTTGGAATTTGGAGCAGTCCTGGGGGATGGTGTCCATGCGGCCTCCAAGAATTCCCTTCCCATGCCCAGGTGGGCCCCTGGAGCCTCATAACACCAGGCACGATGATGATGGGAATCACTCCCATTCATCGAGTGCTGATGTGGCACCAGTCTCGGAGCGAAGTGCTTCTAGGAATTATGTCATTTATTTCTGACAATGAGATGGTCGTTACTAATCCTGTTTTACAGATGAGGAAACGGAGGCGTGAAGTGGGGGGGAAGCTTACTAAGGTTTGTACAGATGTCTTGGGACTACATTTCATTTCGTACTGCTCTGTGCAGCATCATTTTGTCTCATACATTTGTGATCTATGTATGGACCCATTATAATACGGGAGAGTACAACTAATGTAAATGTTCTTTGTGGCTTACTGTCAAGTTTGGTAGCTTGGACACCATTTGTCTTCTTGGCTGTTGGGTTCTGGCAGGTCCCTTGCTTTTGAGTTATATCACAGTCCATTTACTTCACTGGGGCCTGGCTTTCTGCTGTCATTTCATGCTCTTTCAAAGAGTTCTTAACCTTGATGGTGGAGAGAAGGTGAGCAAGTGGCATGGCTAGAAGAACCAACCAGGTGCCAAGAAAGAGGATTGAGCTGGGCTTTCAGTGGAGTTTGTGCTGACTCGAGGCAGGTGCACCTTTGTGGGATGGATGAAGGAGACAGGATGAAGTTCACCAGTCAGTGATCTCTGGAAGTCTTTGCCTGGAGGGGCCTCAGCAATATCACTGTAGCCCAGGGTGTCCAATGATTGTTGGAAGTTGGAACATACTGTCATGGGAGATCCATCATGACCTCCTGTGCCTTAAGTTAAATGGTAGTGACACGTTACAAAATTGGGGACCAGCTCTTGAGGGAATGTGCACATGCAGGAAGTTATCCAATGTTTCCATTTCCTGGGACACATCCTAAAACTAAAGGGAGAACGCCTGTAACCCCAAGACTCAATAGAGTGTCTTTCACATAGTAGGCGTGAACGCATTAAGCCTTGTTGAATGAATGAGTCCCAAACCCCTTGTCGCTAATTGCTGGATAGATTGACCTCCTATGCGAAGAGCTTCCTCTTATCTCCTTTCTCAAATCTCCTTCCCTTTGCTGAGTTTTTGTCCAGTTGCTTTTTACCCAGACGTCTTCTCTGCCCAGGTACTCCAGGTCCACAGTGTGTCTGGTTCCCAGCTCTACCTTCACCCTTGTGTACCCCAAGCACTCCCTTGTCCCCATGGCCCAGGTAAAATGCCCCTCAAAAACTCCATAATACTGACACATAGGTGGTCATGAGCTCAACATTCTACTCCATGTTGCTTTGACTACCATGGTTTTAACTTGAAAGCTTTATTTTTTCCCCAGTAGATTCAACAAGGCTTATACATTGGCCAAATAAATCTCAAAGTAACACTACTGAAATACCAGACTTTGGGTGATAGCAATTTTAATAGAGTCTATGAGAAGATAACCACTGTGAAATGTCCACCCAAGTAACAAAATGAAGTATGGGAGTTTGGTATCATTAGGTTCACTGAATATAGCTTTTTTTTTTTTTTTTTTGTATATATTTATCTGTTACCTCTCCCTGGAAGTAAGTAGTTATTAGCAAAGCCAGTTTCTCATTTGGAATAAATCTGGGAGACATAGTATGTCTTGCCACCAGGAAGGACTTAATCCCATTGGTGAATTATTGCAGAGTTTTAAGAGGGGGATAAGACACTAAGATTTATATTTGAGAAAGCTCAGCCTGGCTTCTGAGCAGAGACAAGATTGGAGGAAGGAGATGGAGGGCAGAAAGTCAGTTAGGAGTCACTGTAATAGTTCTGCATGATGAAGACAATAATCATTTTATTTTTTTATTATTATTATTTTTTAAAGATTTTATTTATTTATTTGACAGAGATCACAAGTAGGCAGAGAGGCAGGCAGAGAGGGAGAGAGGAGGAAGCAGGCTCCCCGCCAAGCAGGGAGCCCGATGCGGGGCTCGATCCCAGGACCCTGAGATCATGACCTGAGCCGAAGGCAGAGGCCTTAAACCACTGAGCCACCCAGGCGCCCCGACAATAATCATTTTATATGTGACCCACTAGGAGAGCATCTCAAACCCTCGACAATCTCAGTCCTGCATTACTTATCCTCAGAGCACCTAGGGTAGTTTCCTTTTTGGCAATGATTGCTTTGCTTGAATTTATGGACACAGCACTGGCGAAGAGGCACATCCAAGAAACTCCACTTCCTCTTCCTCAGACGGGCATTTCTCCATCTTGGCATAGTGGCCATATCCCCAGGGGGACAGAGGTTTGGAAACTGCCATGCACTACTGGATATCAAGAGAGGCCACACATGCCTTCCAGGAACCTTCCACAAACCTGTCCAGGGAGCCCTGGAAAATGTTCAGAATTTTCAAAATTTCTGGAACATTGGATAGGCTAGGCCATCATATAGCTGAAGTGGCTTTGTGAAATTATTCCAAATGCTTTCAGCAGATACAGAAATTGGTTGCATTCCTGCCCACTCTCCAACCAAGCCTGTAGTATGGCCTTCTTGAGGGCTTCAGGGTGTCTTAAAATATGTGTAGCCGAGATTCTGGAATAATGTTAGGTAGAAGTTTTTTTGTATTGTTTTGTTTTGACAGTTGTTTTTATGAATCTGTTTCCTCAGTTTTCTCCTGACTTCACACTCCTACTGGTAAACTATCTTGGTCCTGTACACCAGGTACATAGAGTATGGGGGTTGGTGGAAGTAGTTGTGGGAAGAACTTCACCTAAAGATACATCAGCTTCTTGCTACAACCTCTACCCTTTTCTGTGGGTGTCTTTGGGTCTGTTTTGGTCAATGGCCTTTTCATGTCTTTTGACAGACTGAATAGATTATGACAACCTGAGGCAGGCAACAAAATTAAAAGGGGTGTGTGTGTATGTGTGTGTTTTCTCCATTCCTTGGTGTTCCCAACTTGGCTCTTGTTTAAGGAGGGTTGTCACCCATCCAAAGAACGTTAAGAGAGGTTAGTTTACTTTTTTGAGAACAAATAGAGCAAAAGGAAGTCCTTACACCACCGTCTGGCAATTCAAAGTCATCTTCAATACAGCTGATTGTCCGGATTCTTAGACTTCTAAATACTTTGTATGTATACGTTTACTTAGGTATTTAAAAACCTTACTGATTTTTATGATAGGCACAAAGCATGCTCATGATACAAAATTCAAAAGCAGCCAAATGGTGAATAGGGAAACCAGTTTTCCTCAGACATCTCCCAGGTGAGACTAGGATGAGTTACGAGCTTTTTATAAGGAATTCTGTGCATATTTAAGTATGTTTAGAGAGGGCTGTGGATTGGGCAGATTGTTGTTTTGCCCTATGCTAGATGAAACAGCAGAAAGCTCTTGCCAAGATCTTGATTAGATGGGCCTCCATACTTGAGTGTAGCTATTCATGTAGGGAACATACCCTATTTCACTGAATCTAAAATGCTCTCAATGGTAAGATATGCCATGAAGACAGAACCCAATAGGCAGCCAACTCAACTATGATACTCCCTCAGTTGTAATCTATATCCTGATTTCGGAGATGTTGAAATGTGAAAAAAGTGACCTCACCATCAATGAACGTAGTGCTCTATCTCCTTGTCATCTACTCCCCTCCATACCCTGCCATCATCATAGAGGTCATCAACAGAAGTGATGAGTCCAGTGACTCACATTATGTCCATTTATTCTGGAGAGAAAAAAAAGTCTCACCTACTCCAGTCTGGACTGCATTTCCTTAAGATCTAGTGCAGAGCCGTCCCCTGGAGTCCCTTCACTACCAGCGTGAGGAGTCCCTGCTTTTTCAACTGTGCTGCATCGGTAATGTACTCTTTTTCTTGATTTACATCCATCCTGATGGTGGAGCACAATCTCAAGTAGATTCTTGAGAAAGGTTGATGGGAAGTTAAGTTTTTTGAGATTGTACATTTCTAAAAATGACTTCATTCTGTTCCTCCGCTTGGATGCTGATTTGGCTAAGTATAGAATTCTAGAATCCTAAATTCTTTAGGATTTTGAAGGTACTGCTCTCCTGCCTCTAGTGTTCAGTGTTGCTCTTTGAGAAATCAGCAGCCATTCTGATTCCTGCTTCTTTGGATGTAAGACTTTCTTTGTCCTTTCTGACAGATTTTAGAATCTTAACTTTGAAATCCAGGTCTAAATTTCAGTAGGGGTATGTTTCTGATTAGTTCACTTTTGGTTATTGTATGAGATACGTGGTGGGGCTCTGTGAATCTAGAGGCCCATATTATTTGTCGTGGGAATTTTCCAGAATTAAAAAAAAAAATCGGTTTCGTCCCTTTTAAATTCGTCTGTTTTCACCTCCTGGAATTCCTGTTATTCAGATGTCGGGTGTACGTTTTTTGTGTTAACTCGCCTGTGTTCCTTCTCATTGTCTTATTGTCTTATATTCCGTATCTCCTCATCTTCATCTTCTAACCCTTCTGTTGCTGTCTTCGTGGTTTTACTTTTCAAAAACTTTATTTTTTGAGTCTTTGAACATTCCATTTTAATAGAGTCCTGTTCTTATTTTGCATGTGAATGATCTTTTCTTTTTTCTCGGAGGGTATTTATCTAACAGCTTTACAGAGATACAACTGACACAATCAATCATACATATTTAAAGTATAAAATTTAATGTTTTGACATATATATATATCTATGAAACCATCACCTCAGTCAATCTAATGAACATATCCATTACTTCCAGATGTTTCTGTTCGTCTCGCTGTAATCCCTCCTGCCGCTCCCACTGCTTTCCCCCACCCCAGTCAACTACTGATCTATTTTTTGTTAGTTTGCATTACCATAGTTTTATATAAATAGAATCATACAGTGTGTGCTCCCTTTCATCTGGATTCTCTCAGTATAATTATTTTGAGATTTATCCATGTTCTTATGTGTATTAATAGTTCATTCATTTTTTATTTCTAAGTGATAGCCCATTGCATAGATAAACTGCAATTTATTTATCCACTCACATGGTATTGGACATGGGGGCTGATTCCAGTTTTTGGTTATTACAGATAAAACCACTGTGACCATTCATGTACAGATCTTTATAAGAATGTGTGCTTTTGCCATATACAAAAGACTCACAGTTAATATAATCCTCAATGGGGAAAAGCTGAGAGCTTTTCCTTTATGGTCAGGAACAAGACAGGAACATCTTTTTATTCTCACCATTGTTATTTAACATAGTACCGGAAGTCCTAGCCTCAGCACCCAGACAACAAAAAAGAAATAAAAGGAATCCAAATAGGCAAGGAAGAAGTCAAACTTTAACTATTCGCAGACAACATGATGCTATATGTAGAAAACTGGAAAGACTCCACCACAAACTAGAACTGATACACGAATTAAGTAAAGTTGCAGGATACAAAATCAACATACAGGAATCTGTTGCATTTCTGTATACCAGTAATGAAGTAGCAGAAAGAGAAATGAAGGAATCAGTCACATTTACAAATGCACCAAAACTATGATACTTCAGGAATAAACCTAACCAAAGAGGTTATCTATACTCTATATAATCTATACTCTGAAAATTATAGAACTCTTATAAATAAAATTGAAGATGACATAAAAAATGGAAAAACATTCCATGCTCATGGATAGGAAGAATAAATATTGATAAAATGTCTACACACCCAAAGCAGTCTACACATTTAATGCAATCCCTATCAAAATACCACCTGCATTTTTGACAAAGCTAGAACAAACAATCCTAAAATTTGTGTAGAACCACAAAAGACCCTGAACAGCCAAAGCAGTCTTGAAAAAGAAAAGTAGAGCTGGAGGCATTACAATTCTGGACTTCAAGCTATGTTACAAATCGGTAGTCATCAAGATTATGTGGTACTAGTACAAAAACAGATATGTAGATCATTGGAACAGAATGGAAAACCCAGAAATGGACCCACAACTATATAGTCAACTAACCTTCAACAAAGCAGGAAAAAAGAGTCTCTTCAACAAATAGTGTTGGGGAAACTGAACAGAAACATGCAAAAGAATGAAACTGGACCACTTTCTTATACCAAACACAAAAATAAATTCAAAGTGGATGAAAGACCTAAATGTGAGACAGAAAACCATCAAAATCTTAGAGGAGAATATGGGCAGCAACCTCTTTGACATCAACTGTAGCAGCTTCTTTATAGACATGTCTCAGGAGCCAAGGGAAACAAAAGCAAACATGAATTATTGGGGCATCAGCAAGATAAAAAGCTTCTGCATGGCGAAGGAAATAGTCTACAAAAAGACAGCCTTTGGAATGAGAGAAGATAGTGGCATATGACATATCTGATAAAGGGTTAGTATCCAAAATAGATAAAGAACTGAACATCTGAAACCCAAATAATCCAACTAAAAGTGAGCAAAAGACAAGAATAGACATTTTTCAAAGAAGACACACAGATGACTAACAGACACATGAAAAGATGCTCAACATAGCTCCGCATCAGGGAAATACAAATCAAAACTACAATGAGATATCACCTCACACATGTCAGAATGGCTGAAATTAACAATACAGAAAACAACAGATTTTGGCAAGGATGGAGAGAAAGGGGGACCCTCTTACACTGTTGGTGGGAATCCAAACTGCAGCCACTGTGGAAAAAACTATGGAGGTTCCTCAAAAAGTTAAAAATAGAACTGCTCTATGATCCTGCAATTGTATTATCAGGTATTTACCCCAAAGATACAAAAACACTAATTCAAAGTGTTATAAACACCCAGATGTTTATAAGCAGTATTATCCACAATAGCCAAATTATGGAAAGAGCCCAAATGCCATTGACTGATGAATGGATAAAGAAGTTGTCACACACACACACACACACAGACACACACACACACGGGAATATTACTCAGCCATCAAAAAGAATGAAATCTTGGCATTTGCAATGACATGGATTGAGCTAGAGTGTATTATGCTAAGTGAAGTTAAGTCAGTTAAAGAAAGACAAATACTACATTATTTCACTCATATGTGGAGTTTAAGAAAACAGATGGAAATAGGGGAAGGGGAAAAAAAGAGGAAAGCGAACCATAAGAAATTCTTAACTATAGAGAGCAATCTGAGGATTGATGGGGAGGAAGAGGGTAGGGGATGGGCTAAATGGGTGATGGGTATTAAGGAGGACACTTGTGATGAGCATTGGGTGTTATATGTAAGTGATGAATCACTAAATTCTACTCCTGAAACCAGTATTACACTAAATGTTAACTAACTAGAATTTAATAAAAAATTAAAAATAAAGTAAATACATAGGAGTGGAATGCAGGAATTGTACGATAGATGTGTGTTTTAAATTTTTAAGAAACTGCAAAATTGTTTTTCAAAGTGGTTGTATTATTTTGCATTCCTACCAGCAGCATGGGAGAGTTCTGTTTTTTCCACATGTAACATTTGGTATGGCCAGTATTAATAATTTTAGCCATTTTTATATATGGTCAGTGGTATCTCACTGAGATTTAAATTTGCATTTCCTTGATGACTAATGATGTTGAGAGTGTTTTCATGTGCTTATTTTGCCATCTTTATGCTGCCTTTGATGAAGTGCTCTGCTCAAATCCTTTGCTCATTTAAGAATTTTTTTTAAATTACTGAGTTTTATGAGTTCTTTATTCTGGACAAATCTTTTATCAAGTCCATGTTTGAAATATTTTCTTTCAGTCATGGTTTGCCTTTTAATTCTCTTAATGGGTTCTTTCAAAGAGCAGAAGTTTTAACTTTGTGGAAGGACAATTTCCCAATTATTTTCTTTTATCTGATGTGCTTTTGATGTCATATCTAAGAAATCTTTGGCTAACCCAAGATCATAAAGATATTCTCCTATATTTACTTTCTGAAGTTCCATATTTTTAGGTTTTACATTTAGGTCTATGATCCATTTTGAATTAATTTCTTTATATAGTGTGAGGTATGGATTAAAGTTCTTTTTTTTTTTTTGCATATGGATATTCAGCTGTTCCAGCACCACTGGTTGAAAAGACTATTTTTCTCTACTCAGTGGCTTCTGCTCCTTTATCAACTGTCAGTTTTCTATATATGTGTTTAGGTTGACCTCAGGGATCCTATTCTATCCCACTTGTCGGTTTAACTTTACACCAATGTCACACGGTTTTGAATATGTTATCTTTGTTGTAAGTCCAGAAATTAGATAGTGTTAGCAATTCAACTTTGTTCTTTTTCAAAGTTGTTTTGGTGACTTAGATTCTTTTCCGATACAGATTTTAAAGTCAGCTTTTCATTTTTACAAAAAGAGCCTATTGGAGTTTTTATTGGAATTGTGTCAATTCCTGTAGACCAGTTTGGAGAATTGACATCAGGGCATATTGAGTTTTTGACCTATGAATGTGATGTTCTTATTTATTTATTTAGGTCTTTACAAAGTATTGTCAAGAAATATTTTAAGTTTTCAGTCTGTAAATCTTTAACATCTTTTTATTGTTTATAAACATACTGTTAACGTGGAGAATTACTTTTTTGGAATGTTAAGCCAATCTTCCATTCTGGGGATAAAATTCCACCTAATTATATTGTATAATCTTTTTTTTGTGTGTGTATTGTTGGATTGTATTTGAGGAAAGTATAGAAGTTTTGAATTTATGTGCATGATAAATACTGGTTTATAGTTAGTTTTCTTTTCTTGTAATATCTTTATGTGGTTTTGGTGGCAAGATAATGTTGCCCTGATAGGATGAGTTGGGAAGTATTATCTTCTCTTCAGTTACCTGGAAGAGTTTGTATTGAATTGATATTATTATTATTACTAACAGGAGTAGTAGTGGTAGTAGCAGTAAATGTTTGGTAGAAGTGGAGTTTTCTTGTAAAAAGATTTTAAACTATAAATTTATTTTAATAGATATAGGGCTATTCAGGTTATCTAATTCTTCTTATATTCAGTAGAATTGTCTTTGTATCCCTTCAGGAATTTGTTCATTTCACGTAAGTTGTCAAATTTATTGGAATAAAGTTAAAAAGATAATATTTCCTGATGATTGTTTCAATATTTGTAATATCTATAGGGATTTTACCTCCCTCTTCTCTGGTATTATTAATCTGTACCTTTTCCCTTTTTTCCTCATCAGCCTTGGTAGAGGCTTATAATTTTATTGATTTTTCTCATTGAATTAGCTTTTGGTTTCATTGATTTATCTCTCATTTTTCTGCTTTCCATTTTATTATTTCTGCTCTGATATTACTTATTTCCTTTCTTTCGCTTCTTTAGGTTTAATTTGTTTCTCCTTTTTTTTAGTTTATAAAGGTAGAATCTGAGTTAATATATTACAGGCCTTACTTCTTTGCTAATACAGGGTCTTGTGGCTTACCACAAATTTAGTATGTTGTGTTTTCATTTTCATTCAGTTTATAATACTTTCTAATTTCCTTTGATTTCTTCTTTGACCTGTGGATTATTAGAAGTATTTTCCTTAATTTCAAAATAGAGATTTCCCAGAGGTCCTTCTGTTATTAATTTCTAATTTAATTCCACTTTGGTCAGAGAACATACTTTGTATAACTTCAGTTCTCTTAACTTTATTGAGACTTGTTTTATAGCCCAGTCTGTGGGCTATATTGATAGATATTTTCTATGTATTTGGCAAGAATGTTAATATTTCTGTTATTAGGCATATGTTCTGGTCAACTAGGAGTCACTAGTAGTGGTGGATTGCTAACTTGGTCAAGTTGGCTGATAGTAGTGTTCAGATTTTTCTGTATTGTGCTTTTATGTATGTGGTGATTTTTTGTGTACTTGTTTTATTGATTTTTTGAGAGCGATATATTTAAACCTTTGACAATAATTGTGGATCTTTCTTCTTCCATTTTTATCAGTTTTTGCTTTTTGGTATTTTGAAATTCTGTTATTAGGTGCATAAATGTTAAGTTTATGTCCTCTTGATGAACTGACCTTTTCAACATTAGGAAATGACTTTCCTTTCCCTTTCTGTGTAATCTACTTTGACATTAAAGTGGCCAGTCCAGCTTTCTTTTGAATGGTAGCTTGACATATATTTTCCCATCCTTATACATTTAACCAATTTGTGTCTCTATTTTTAAAGTATGTTTCATGTAGCCATTATTTTGGCTTTTGCTTTTAATTTGGGTGTTTAGGCCATTTTATTATAATGTTGTTATTGATATGTCTAGGCTTCATTCTGTCATCCTAATGTTTGTTTTCTGTTTATCCTATCTGCACATTGTTCCTTTCCCCCACCTTTCTACCTTCTTGTGTAGCAACTGAATAACTAAAAAATTTTAAATCTCCTTTGCTAAATATTAGTTTTATATTGTTGTTTTGTCATTTAAATTGTTGCTTTACAAAAATAATTTGTTTTTGTTTATCTTGAGGTATCTTTATCCTCCTTTCATTACTAAAAGTTATCTTTGCTAGATATTGGATTCTTGGTTGACAGTTTTTCTTTCAACACTTTGAATATGTTACTCCACTACCCTCTGGTTTCATTGTTTCTGATCAGAAGTCAGTTATTAATCTTTTTGTAGTTTCTTTATATGTGATGAGTCACTTTTCTCTTACTGTTTTAAAGATTTTCTCCTTATTTTTGGCTGTCATCATTTAACTGTGATATGTCTATGTGTGATATCATTGTGTTTATTCTACTTAGGGTTTGTTGAGTGTCTTGGGCTGGTAGATTATTGTTTCTCATCAAATTTGAGATGGATTCAGCCATTATTTCTTTTAACATTTTCTCTTCCCCTTTCTCTTCTTTTGTCCTGGTATTTCCATTATGTGTATATTGGTGTGCTTAACGGTGTTCTACATTTCTCTAAGGTTCAGTTCATTTGTCTTCATTCTTTTTTCTTTCTGTTCAGACTGAATAATGTCTACTGATCTATCTTTAAGTTTGCTGATTCTTTCTTCACTAACTCAAATCTGCTGTTGAGCCATTGTGGTTATTGTACTTTTCAACTCCAAGATTTCCATGTGGTTCTCTCTTTAAAAACATAATTTCTGTCTCTTTATTGATATTTTCTATTTGATATGTCATAGTCATCGTACTTCAATTCTTTAAACGTGTTTTCCTTTAGTTCTGTGAATATAACACAAGATTCAAAGCCTTCCCCTCAAAGGTGTTTTCTACTGCCTATCTTTTCCCCCCTGTATTCATTACACCTTCATAGTTTTTTGCATGTCTCATAATTTTGAGTTGAAAAGTGGACATTTTAGATAATATATTCTAACAAATCCGAGTACTGATTTTCCTTATTCAGTCCCCACCAGGGCTTGTTGTTATTTTTCTTTGGCCATTTATTTATGTGTTTATTAGCTATGCTGAACTAATTTTGTAAAGTCTATTATCCCTGCAGTGGGCATCTTCTGATGTCTCTCTACTCAGCTTTTCCTTCTTATTTTGATCTTTTATCCTGATTCCTTGAGGGTTCCTCCTGGGTCAGTATATGAAACTTACTGGCCAAAAGTGGTGCTTATGCCCTTTCAGCCACTCTTTACCGTTAGATTTGTGTGTGGCTTAGACTAGTTACACTGTTTAGAGGGTTTAGATTTTGCTCTGTGCTGGAGACTGGTATCTGAGATGTTCCCTCTGTGGTCACTTCTGAAAGGTACAGATTGGGCATAATCATGGTCTTCCAGGCCACCAGAGATGAGTGTGGTTCTAAACCTAAGTTTCTATGGGTGTTGTAGATTGTTGTTCAGTCAGTGTTTAATCCGAGGTTATACTTAAAGCCCCTTGAATCAGTAAGGCTCCTTCCCCTTGTTATTGGATCCACGTAGGGGAATGCTTTCAAGTTTAATCCATATCCAGCTTTGATTGCTGCTGAATGGGTCTAGTCCAACGCATGCGCCCTGGCTCCTCTGGATTTCCAGTAATGAGTATAATGCCAGAAGATCCCTTCTTGATTGTCCCTTTCTCTGCTTCTAAACTTATGACTTGTCTGCCATTTTGATTCTTGTTACTAGTTTCATGGAACTACTGGTCCCTTCTTAATTGCTTGTCAGGAAAGTCTCCATTGTTTTCCACAGTGTCTTTAGTCTGATCTTTTTCATGCTCTGTTTCAAATAATGTTAGTTTCCCCAGGCCAGTCCTGATGGCCTTTTACCACATGGGCAGAACCTCTATACCACTGCACCAAGACTAGGGCTAGGGAAAGAAACTCATGTCTCCAGAAATGACACTCTGTGCTTGGACTCTAGAGAAAGAATGATAGCCCCTGGTCTTTTCATTTGTCACAACTGAGGTTCTGGTATTGGCATATAACTATAATTAAACTTTACCTTCCATTTGGACTTCATTGGATTTTCTCTAACATCCTTTTCTTTTAGTTTTTTGTTTGTTTGTTTTTTGGTTCCCAAATCAAGGGATTTGGGGGCTGGTCAAAGAAAAAGATATGACAGCGAGGTGGCAGCAACATACACAACATTTATTTGGGGGATGCTTTGACAGTTTTGCATGTGACTGGACAACATGAGACTGTCCAGAGGCTATAGTACACAGGGGTCACTACTCAGAATGGGAAGGACAGAGAACTCCCAGGAGAGAAAGGGCAGGTGAGGGGGCTCTGTGTTGAGGTGGTATTGCTCCCAGCTCAGTGGAGTGTCTATGGGTCAGAGAGCTCCAAAAGGCAACAGGATCTTAGACTTTATTGTTAGAGTTTATCTTACGTATCACTAGCAAATAATGGGCACAATTTTGCAGAGTATGCAAAGCAAGCAGGCTGTAAATGGCTAAAAACTGCTCATTTGGGCTATATTTATAACAGTTAGTTGTATAAAAGTTTGAGTTTTGCACCAGTAGTCTTCACAAACTGCTGTGAAGTAGTAAACAACCTAGAGGTCAGTTGACAGAGGCCATCTTTGGCTCATTTATAGAACATAGGATCCCATCCAGGATACCACATTATATTTAGTTGTTATGTCTTCTAGGCCTCCTCTCACCTGTGAGTTTCTCAGACTCTCCTCATTTCTGGTGTCCTTGACAGTTTTGAGGAATACCAGGCAGGTATTTTGCAGAATGTCCCTCAGTATGGGTTGGTCTGATGGTTTTTTTCCTCATGATGATATTGGGTTATGAATTTTTACAAGGTAGACCCCAGAGGGAAAGTGCCCTTCTCATCACATCATATCATATCAAGGGTGCATGCTGTCAGCATGACTCGTCTTTATTAGTGTTGATCTTGATCATTTGGCTGAGGTTGTATCTGTCTGGTTTCTCCACTGTGATGGTTCTCTTTTCATATGACGCTCAGCCCACACTCAAGGATGGGGAGCTAAGCACCGCCTTCTTAGGGGGGAATAGCTACATAAATTATTTGGAATTCTTCTCTCAGGGAGATTTGTCTCTTCTCCCTAATTTATCTAATTTTTAATCAATAATTTATATGATTAGACACGTGGATATTTTATAATTTGGGTTATAAGCCACCACTGCATTATTTTTTTTTGTTTGCTCACATTGTTCCAGTTTTGGCCACTGGATGCTCTTTCAGGTTGGTTCCTATGTCCTTTTGATATGCTACTGCCCACCCCCCCTGCCCCGCTGCCCCTAATTTTGTGTTCACTTTTTAACTTTCTGGCACAATAAGATGCTCCAGGTTTATTTTGTATATTCCCTGTCTTAGCCCTGGAATCAGCCATTTCACCAAGGAGTCCTTGTTCCTTTTATGGGAGAGTGATATCAGAACTAGGATCTGAACCCTAGGCACTATTAATCTGTGTTTTCATTTTGGTTAAGCTAAAAATAGTTTCACTTTTTTTTAGATGCCTCAGCTGGTCTTCATTCAATAAATATGTATTGAATGCCAAGCTCTGTAGTTGGGGTTGTGTTTTTAGTTATTTAAAACTTGCTCTAAATAGAGTTTCACTTTTTCACATAGAGTAATTAGAAATTCATTCGTAGTTTAATGTTACTTTAGTAAAGGATTATAATTAAATTAGAGATAGGGTTGTACAATTATGGCTTGTTGTACTAAAATCAATCTCTTTATTTTACACACTCCTTCATTTCATTGCTCATTTTAAAAGCAACTTATTATTGGGAACAAACATATGGATGAATATTGATTAGAGTCACTAAATGCTCATCAAATAATTTTTCAGTGTTCATGTGGAAAATGTCAGATATACCCCCAAATAAAATATTATACTGAACTTCTAAGGACTTATTAGCCAGCTTCCACAGTTTGAACTCATGGCCAGTCTTAATTCCTCTGAACTTGACATTTTTTTCTGGATTAGCAAATCATCAAACTTGAAATAGATGTCACTGCTTTTTTTTTTTTTTTTGTGACTCAGACGCACATAATGGAGGAAGCTTAAATATGCGCTAAGGAACATTGCACAGTTGCCCTTTTTAAGAGCCAATCAGTGACTAATTGTCATCAAAAGATTGATGGCCCCGCACATTAGAGTCTTGTGCATGGAAAGGCACCAAGGATGTTTGGGGCAAGTGAGAACTTGAAAAAAAAAATGGGGGTTTGCTCACCTGGACCATAGAACTCTGATCCTCACTTCTCTTGAATAGCAGGGCATGTGCTTGTCACAAAAGCGTCCCACTCCCATGGGGCTGGCAGGCTTTCAGGAGACTTTGCAAGTATTTTCCAATTCTGCCTGGGTTCAGGTCTCTGGGGTCGGCTGGACACACCCATTCCTTGAATTTCTTGTGCACTGAGGGAACTTCGGATATAGTTCTGAGCACAGTAACTGAGGAGAGTTCCTAAATGCAAAGATGAAAATTTGACATTTGTGGGCCGAGATTTGTAGAGAGTAGGATGAGATTTGTTAACTTTGTTGTTCAATATGTGTTTCTTGGGCATCTTTTGTGGGCCAGGGGTTATTCTGGGGACACAGTGATGAAGGGGACACACTTAGACCCTGCCACATGGGGCGTGCTGATCCAGGACTGAAAGGGGACAGTCACCACAAATCATCGATTGCCAGTGACAATAATGATAAGTGTTATAAGGGATAGAATAGCATGGTAAAAATACAACGTCCCTGATATAAGGTGTCAAGCAAGATATTAGGAGGAAGTGACAAAGTAGGAACAGAAGGATGGATAGGACTTGGTGAGACATGTGTGCGTGTGCGTATGTGTATGTGTGTGTGTGTGAACTGGAAATAGTCAAGCCCCTTATATTCCCGACATAGTAAGTTAATGTATTTCCCTAACTTACTTAAGCCCAGTTCAACCCATATCCAAAGGGAGAATACCACCCTAGAGGCTCTATAGTGGCCAAGAGCTGAACATGTTTGAGGAGTTGCTAGGAGACAGCACAGCTGGAGTTGTGGGGCAGAGTGGGACAGGCAGGCTGATGCTCTGATGCTATGGGCCATGCTTAGAAACCTGGATTTAATTCCCAAGGCAGTGGGAAACTACCCAGGCGTTTTTAGGACAGGGCCTTTCAGAGATGGCCGCTGTGTGCCAAAGGCACTTGTTGGAGGTCAAGGCTGGAAGCAGGGAGACCATGCGGGAGGCTGCAGCAAAGGTCTAGGTGAGAGGTTTTGTGACTCAGTGATGCAGAGAAGTGGGTATATTTGAGATCTAATTTATAGAAGGTTTTTTTTTTTTTTTTTTTTTTTTTTAGTGTAGTGGCTTTCAGACTTTTTGGACTGTGACCTACCAAAAGCAGTTTGCATTATGAGCTCAATGCACACGTGTGTGTGTGTATGTGAGAAACAAAATCTTCATGAAACAATGGCCTTTACTCCAGGCAGGGCACATGTATGTTTCATGCCGTGTATGTGTCGTGTGCCTGAGGTGGACAGGAGGTCTTGTGGGATTTTATGAACCTTACTAATGAATCAGGATCTTTGTCTAAATAAAGAGGGCTATCTCCAGAGGTTGAAGACAGATGAGTTCTCTGAGAGAAGGAACCCTAATAGCATGGGTAAAAGAGCCCTGTGACAGGAATACCAAGACATAGGAATTTCTCTGAGTCCCCTCATCCTCCTTTTCTTTGTGTCTGGCAGGGGGTCAGCACTCTTGTTATGTAAAAGGCCAGAGAGAAAATATTTTTAACTTTACAGGTTGTTCATTCTTTTTTTTTTTTTTTTAAAGATTTTATTTATTTATTTGACAGACAGAGATCACATTCAGGCAGAGAGACAGGCAGAGAAAGAGGACGAAGCAGGCTCCCCACTGAGCAGAGAGCCCGATGTGGGGCTCGATCCCAGGACTCTGGGATCGTGACCTGAGCCGAAGGCAGAGCCTTTAACCTACTGAGCCACCCAGGCGCCCCCAGGTTGTTCATTCTTTGTCTACTGCTCAGATCTGCCCTTGTGATGGCAAAGTAGCTGCATATAGACGGTATGTAAAAAAAAAAAAAATGGCATGACTGTGTTATAAATAAAACTTTATTTACACGAACAGGCACTGGGCCAGATTTGCAGGCTGTAGTTTGCCAATGCCTGTCCTGAGGAACAGAGGGGAATAACTTAGAGGTTCAACAAGAAAAGAGGGGTACTTGTGTAGATAAAACCAGGGCGCCCGTGGAGGAGGGCTGTTTGTCCCACCTGATCCTCTGAGGGGATCACAACAACTGGAATGTGGTGGTTCCTCCCAAGGGGGGCCCAGTGGGGCCGGGTACATTCTGACATTCGACATTAGCAGGAGACGGGGTGACTGGTGACAGGAGACTGGTGAGTCTGGGGTTCAGGAGCAGATGGACTTAAGGTCCTTCCTCAGAGACGTCCCATCTCCTGCCCTCAGATTCAGCCACAGACAGGACACAAACTGTAAATTGGATGTTTGGCTCAGTTCCTGAGGGCCGTGAGGCCAAAGCTGGGCTTGATACCTGGCCAGGGGTTAATTAATACAACCCTTCTGGGCAAAGCTCCCTCCTATTGGGACCATGCACCAGGAATGTAGCCTTTGTGCTGGGAGAAGCAGCTCTTAAGAGGAGATGGCTTGAGATGGCTCTTGGGGCTGCTTTTCTCCTCTCCAGGAATTCCCAGACCTACACTGTGTACCTAAATGCACCCAGAGGCAAATGGTGAGCCTTAGCAGGTGCTAGAAACAGGTTCCATGATCAGGGGGCTGTGGAGGGTAGGTATACAGCCCGCTTACTGGCCTTGACAGGGGAGAGGGCTTTGTCCTGCAGCAGGACGGGGTCATGGCACCTGGGCCTCTCCATGCCTTTGCCCCCTCCTTCTGCTGTGTTTGTAGAAACCCTCCTGTCCTCCCAAGGGCCAAGTCCAGAGTGCTCCTCTCTATGGAAACTGACTCTTCTGGTCAAGAATAAATTTTCCTCTGTGGACTTCCTCTCCCTTAGTATGCTGGAAAGCTCTAGGTGGCCTGGATGATGATGCTAGGGAACCAGTCTGCTTCCTGGAGTGGGTTATAAACCCTTGGAGTGCCTGGTCTGTGGTCCATCTGTCCTTGTATTCTGTCTCCTAGCCCTGTATGTAGAAGGAACATGATGTAGTAGAGAGCCAGTATGGTGTTTTGGAAAGAGCATAGGTTTGGGGGCGGGCGTGGGGTGGGGTCTGCCAGTGACTTCCTCTATATGCTTGAGCTCTATATCCTTGGACTTCTTCGATTTTCAGTTTCCTAACATACAAAATGGGTCTAATGAGATCAGTATTAGGTATGTTCTGAGGATGACAGATTTATATACGAGAGCTGCATACACGTTCTATTGTTGACAGCTATGCTATTTTGGATCCAATACCATCTCTCAGCAAAAGGAGCTGGAGTGTTTGGGGGATCTGGCTGAGTTCCATGGGTAAAGTCTGAGCTTACTCTAAACTGTTTTCGCTTTCATTGACTCCGAGACACCGCCGATCAGAAGGTGCTCTGTTATTTTACGTACCTCTAAACGCTAGGGTCACTTGGGGAGCTCTCATCTCTCGATGCCCAGGCCATATCCCAAACCCGTTACATCAGTGCTTGGGGTTTGGGCATTGGTTTTCACTCATTCATCCATTTATTCATTCATGTTTTTCCTTCTTTGTTCATATTTTATTGGTATTTTTAAAAACTCCCCAGGCGATGCCAGTGTGCAGCCAAGAACCTCTATGCTAAAATGAATGCTGCTGTCAGCCGTGTGAGGACTCGCTGCTTCCTTACCCCTGGGCACGTTTGTTTTAATTTGTTTCTAGAGCTGTTGTAGAAGTTCCCTCCACTCCTGAGGTGTCCCCTAACCACCTTTTCATCAAGGAGGGTCTCTACGGGGACGTTGGCACAGCTGGCAGATACCAGGACTGGGCAGTGACCGGAATCTCTCCCTTGCCTATCCTGGTGCCTGGTCCCCAAGGGGTGCAGTGGCCTGGAGGGGGGTGCTCCTGCACGTGAAGGCTTTCCCGGGACCCAGCCCACGGGGATGGCCAGTGAACCAAGTGTTTGCTTTCCTTGGGGTTCTTGTCCCGCCGGCGCCATCCTCATCGTGATCTCTTGTACTCCTTGCTTTGGCTGGGCACCGGGGACGCTGCAGAGGGTGCCTCTCAGTGCGGGGGAGCAGGTGACATTTTTCTGGGGTCTCGTCGGAAGCGTGTTTACTGTGTTTAGAGTCTCTCCGGTATGAGGACATCAGCTTCTCTCTGAAAAGAAGCCACTTCCTGATGACTATACGGTGTGGGCTCTCTCTGGTTATTTTCGTCTATTCTCTTATTTAACGTAAGTTACCCCAGTGATGACTCCACAGCAAGGCTTTAAGCAACCACACATGCTCAGTTTCTGAAGTGCTGGGCTTCTCAGGGTTGAATCGTAAACCAGAAACAGCCCCGCAGCCAGGGCAAGCCCCAGCGACGGGGTCACTCGCTCACGGGTGTGGAGCTGCAGCCGACCCTCCTTGTGCGTCGGTCCGGGAGGAAGGGGCATCCTGGGCCCCTGGTGGAAACGCTAGGGACAGGCATTGCGGGCCATAGCCACTCTTTCAGAAGCCACACTGAGGGCACGAGCGGGTAGTTCCTGGCGCGGTGCCCTCAACGCTGAGAGACTGTCAGCAGAGCACCGCGCTCCTTGCTCTTTAGAAGGCCGCACACTCATCGCCGGAGTATTTCCTGTTGGGATCAAATGAAAATGACAACAAGGTTCGTCGGAGGCATTTCTGTGTGGGGGATGTTTTTGCCCTGCCTGGTCACTGGGCCCTGCGTGGTGACTGTTCACCAGCATGGCAGGAATCAGCATCAAATCTGCACAGGCAAGCTGGTTCCTTTTTTTGGTCTCCTTGCTTCGTGGGTTTCCTGGCGTTTAGGGTTCTGGTGACAGTCCGTGGTTTCTGGGATCCAGTGTGGATCCGGGCTCCACGGAGAGGGAAGCCGTAGGGGGAGGTGGAGGCGTGTTCCCCGAACCAGCTGACTGGGCTCATCTCCTTCATCTGAGTGCACGTCTAGTCTAGTCCCAGGGCCCCGAGAAGCCCGAACCCTCTCTTCCCGCTCTCCTTCCTGACCTGCCTGTTTCTGCCTGAGCGTTGTTCTGCTCTGTAGTTAAAGGTTGGTAGCTTTGGAGCATTGAGGCATGGGAGAAGGGGGCACTGGTGGGAAATGATCCAGCACAGGGCATACTGTTGTTGCTTTGGAAGCGCCCCTGAGTTAACGGGACTTCAGACGCAGCAATGCCAGAGGGAGGGCCAGGGTGGGAGAGAAGGCAAGCAAGACGGACCTCGGTTTCCCTCTGCCTGATTCTGTTGTCATAATCTCTGCCCAGACAGACACACGCTGTGAGCAAGGTGCTTCCTGTCCTCTATGGCTGCACAGTGGGAAGCTTGCTGGGGACGTCCTCCTTGCTTCCTGTCACTGTGTCTAGCCTCCTCAGAGAGATGGCAGCAGGTAGAGGTTCAGAATTTGGATCCAGGTGACCTTGTTTTCTGCCAGGCAGCTTGGGGGTACAGATACTCGTTTGTCTCAATTTTGAGCTGCTGCTGGCTGGTCCCCATGTTGGAAAAGCAGGCACTACCCATGGAGTTAAAAACAATGCAGTGATTCTCAAAACGGACTGCACAGCAGTGACTAGTGAGTGGTCTTGTTAAGAGGAAGACTCATAGACCCTATTCCTAGATGATGGCGCAGCAAATTAAAATGATGATTCTGATGATCTTGTGTTGAGTCCCTGTTGTGTGCTGAGTGTAATCATTTCGTACAGCAGCCCATGAGCCAGTCCTGTTCCTGGTCCCATTTGTAGTTGGAGAAACTGAGGCTCTGAGAGGTTAGATGACTTGTTCAAAGGCCATACAGGCTCCCACTCCTAACCTCCTTCAGCAGGTCTGGGACAGGGCCTGGGAGTCTGCATTTTTAAATAATCACCCCTCCACTCCCTGCCCCCTGCAGTGGGTCCCCAGACTCTGGCTTGAGAGACATTGCCCTGAACTTCAAGCTCACAGGGTTGCAAGGACCGTGTCTGTCTTATTTGAGGCTCTCTCTCCAGGGCCTAGCCTGGGCCGGGTACATAACAGGTGCTCCGTCACTACTTGCCAAAGGAATTCAGGAGTGTTCTTTCCTTCCGAGGAGTTTCCTGGGAATCTCATGAGCTCTCGCTCAGTTCTCTAGGAACATTTAAGTTGTCAAGCTCAGAACTTCGGTCTTGTTGGCAAGAGCCGTTCTGCCTGGCTTCCTGATTCTATTCCTGGATCTCTGTGTTTTTCCCTGACCCCAACCCCTTGCGTCCTTTGTACCTTCCCCGTGTCTCCTGATACCAAGCCCTGCCTTACTCTGGTCAGTACCTTTCTTTGAGACTGGTGTTCTGTCTCCGCAGAGGCCTGGCTGCTGGGACCGTCTGACCTTGGCAGGTTTCCCCATGCCACCTGCTGGCCCACTGTTCTGGGTTCTCCATCCCATGGCCCACCACCTACCATCTGCTGCTGGAGCCTTGGGAGTCAGGGTACACGACTAGATTGGACTTCCAGCTCTTTCAGCTGCATTTTTCTTTGTAGTGGCCAGTTCTACCCCTAAGCCTGGCCAATTCTACTCCAGCCTGCCTTGCCTCAGAGTATAAGTCAGCTCTGCTTATGATGGTCAGGTGATACGCATCTTAGGCACTGGGGTGGGTAGGCTTGGGTTCAACTGCTGGTTCATAAGCAAGCACTTGAACCCTCAAAGCCTGCATTTCTGTATCTATAACTCAGGTATGGTGGTCCTGACCTCTTCATCAGTGAACTGATGTGATGAGTAGATGGAATTGTGCATGTCAGGTGCTTAGTGTCATGGTAGCCACAAGGTTAATTGTTTTATCTATTATGTGACAGTTTCTTTCCGTCCATCTTTAAACAAATTGTGAGTTTTACTTGCAGATTATTTTGACAATTACTGTACATTAACATTTTATTTTAAATTCAGCGTCTCAATTTTGTACAGAGGGAGAACAAAAACACGCACATGTCACTCCTTCTGCACTGGTAGAGCAGTAAGAGCATGGGCTTGGCGGGGGGCAGTCTTGGGTTTCATTACTGGCTCAGCCCTGTGACCACCTCACTTACCCCCATCTGAGGCTCAGGTGCTACATCCGTAAAGGGGGGATAATCACCTTGCCTGAGTTTGTCAGGGCGATTTGGTGACGGTGCTTGGGAAAGCACCCAACCCGCACCAGACAACAGAGGCGCATGTATGTGTAGGCAGAGCTGGGCACCTTTTGCACCTCAAGGCATTGCTCGGCCTTTCCAACGAGAAACTTAATAGAAAAAGAGGCGCCTCGGTGGCTCAGGCATTAAGTGCCTGCTTTCAGCTCAGGTCATGATCCCAGGGTCCTTGGATTGAGCCCCACATCAGGCTCCCTGCTCAGCGGGAAGCTTGCTTCTATCTTAATCAAATAAATAAATAAAATCTTAAAAAAAAAAAAAAAAAGGAAAAGACCTGCTCAGTGCTCCCTTCTTGCCTTCACAAACCACATGCGTTCTCCCATATCACATTTTTGCAGGGAATTTCTGGTATATTTTTGCCAGGGAATTTCTGGTATATGACTAAAACCGCCCCCCCCCCCCGCAGGCCCTGTTCTTTGTACTTTTGCAATTAATTAGTCATTTATTGTAATTATCAATTTCCCATCTGTCTTCTACTTATCCTGGCTAACCCCCAGGGCCAGGGGGCTCCTCTGTCCACTTAACCTGCTCCGTGTCCCCAGCAGGTCTCCTGAATACTTGATGCCCCCTGATGGTGGGGGACACCTGAGAGGGGATCTGGGTCAATCTCCAATTTGCCATGGGGGTTTTCTCTTTATGGCTCCAAGGAGGGCAAATAGCCTCCTTAGATGCTACCCTGGTAGAATCTTGGAGGAGGGCTGGAGACTCTTCACCCAGCTCAGGCTATGTCTGTCTCCATTGACCTTCCTTGGAGGCTGTGGCTATGTTGACTGTTTTGTCATTAGGGTATCTTAATGTAGTGCCACTAGGACATCCAGTCCTCCCTGGATTGTAAGATGGAGCCAACCAAAAATAGTGAGGTGGGAAAGAGAACTGGTCATGTTCAAGATCTTCATCACAGATGATGCACAAGGTAGTCTAGGACTCTGGGTAGCTCATAAAAGTGAGGCTGTTGGGTGTAAGGTTGGGTAGTAAGAATGGCTAGCCCCCATACTCTTTGTCATCTGGACTATCTCCATCCATCCATCCAGTTACCCATTCATCTCTCTTTCTTCCACCTACCCATCTTCTCATCTATGCATCCGTCTATGCATCCATCTATCTGATCGTCTACTCATTTACTCTTTCTTCCATCCATCCATCCATCCATCCACCCATCCATCTATCTATCCTTCATAGGATTTTGAGTATCTACTGTATATCAGGAGCCATGCTAAGTACTGGCATATTAGGTGAGAAAAAACAGACATATCCCCCACTCTTGTGACCAGTGTGTGGGACATACAATAATCAAATAGTCCCACTAAAGGGTGCATAGTTATGAAGCAGTAAGTGCTTGAAGCAAAGAACATTTAAGAAGGAGTCTTAGCATAGGGAGCCACCTAGGAGGCTTCTCTCTATGGAAGCGATATTTGAGCTGAGATAAGAATAAGGAGCTAATAGTTACTGAGTGCTTTTTGTATGCTAGGCCCTGTGGCAATTGTTTTTACCTAATTTACACATGTTAACTCTTTTATTCTCATAATGACTCCATGAAGCAGTAGTGATTATCATCCCCATGAGGAACTGAGACACACAGATGCTTAGACCTCTGCCCCTAGGGCGTAACTACAAGACTGTGGCAGGGCTGGACTTTGAACCTGGGAAGTCTGGCTGAGGGACCCACTTCCCCCTGGATCTAAGGAGTGGGTAGGAGTTAATTAAGGGAGACGTATAGGAGATTAAAAACACTCTCCAGGGCATCAGGGCCAGCACCAGAGGTGAGGGTGGGGGGCAGAAATGATTCCAGAAAGTGGCTGGGAAGTAGAGTGTGTGGATGAGGTGGGAGGGTGAAGGGGCAGGAGGTGTAGGTAGGTGTAGAGACCAAACTGGGCAATGGCTTGTAGACCATTTGGAGGATTTTGCACTTGTTCCTTTGAACACCGGGAAGTCACTGGAGTTTTAAGTGGGATTGGGGGGTGAGTGACATGATTAGATTTTTATTATGAAAAATGATCTCTCTCGAAGCAGTGTGGAGAATGTGGAGAAGGCAGCTGAGTTGGAATAGGGATTTCCGTTTGGAGACTGCTCTGAGAGGCTGTGGCCTGCCCTCGCGTGATGCCAGTGGAGAACCGTAAATGTCTTAGAAGGAAATTTAGGAGGTAAAATAGCAGGTCTTCAGTATGACAGGTAGGGATGAAAACCGTCTGATTGTCAAGATAACTACCGTCCTTGGGTGGCTGGCTTCGTGGCAGCATGGTAACGCTTACGGCCTTCCAAAGCCATGGGTCACTGTTGACTGTGAAGGGCTTAATGTCTTGGGGCCCACAAGGATTCCTGTATCCACAGCCAGTGCCGAGATACAAAAATGTGGGGTGTGCTGTCAAGTCCCTCCTCCTTCGGGGCCTGAGCCAGACTCAACATTTCTTCCTCTCTTTGCTACTGGTCCTTGCAGCCATGGTTAGCTTCATGGCGTGGACCAGGGGCCCAGTTATGTGTGTGCATCAAGCTTTCGTTACACTCTCTTGGGTCTCAGTTGCTTCTTCAGGTGCGTAACATGTGTGCACTCATATGCGGGAGCTTAACCATCCCCTCAGTGCCTACTGATATTTCTAACTGGGGATTATGTGTGATCCTGCGTGCCGTCAGGGGCCTCGAGTGTTTTCTGAGGCTCAGGCTACCAACCCCTTTGGGATGGATGGACCATGTTGGTGTTGCTCTGTGGAATCTGCCTCTCCGTCCAAGGAGCTTTATAAATGCTGCCCTTTCATTTGATCTCTGAAAGTGGAGCTTTTGATTAAATGTGACGACAGTCTATTTTTGGACCCACTTACCTTTCACTGAGCAGTCTCAAGTGAGCCTTAGAGTTAGTTGGATTGAGTATGAAGAACAGAGATGGTATTTCTTCTCCGGGTCCCCAGGTTAGCATCTGTGTGAGGTAGGTTGTGATTTTATGGACCAGAACAGCTGGGAAAGAGAGAGAGCTGGTGTAGAGTGTAGGGTAAATGACTTTATTGAAGTGACCGGAACTTGTGGCCAATCCTAAGCTAATGTACAAGATGCAGAACGGATGCGTGAATGGTGGGCGACAAACCAGGTGGGCAGCAGCCTCTTGATTTATCCATTTTATTGACATTGAATAGTAAGACCCTAAAAAAGTATCTAAGGCTGTAGGAGGAGAGGCCCACCCCTGCACTTTAGGGGTGAACAGGATAGAGGTTCAGCGTCAAGCCTCAAGCTAAGTGCTCTAGGTCTGGGGACAGTGTTTCAGGTCCAGTGTTCCAGTCAACACTGCTGCAAAACAAACCGCCCCGTCAATTAATTGGGAACCACTTATATTTTGATATATTTCTGGACAGGGAATGTAGGAACGGCTTGTCTCTCTTCCACAGTATCTGGGTCTTCTACTGGGAACACCCGAAGCCTGGGCTGGCTTGATAGCTGGAGACTGGAATCATCTGGAAGCATTTTTACTTGTATGCCTGGTGGCCGATGCTGGCTGTTGGCTAGGACCTCAGTTGTGAAGGTAGCTGGAGACTGGAGTGGTTTCCCCTCCTGGGCTTGCTTGGATTTCCTCATGTTATGGCTTCTGGGTTTTAAGAATGAGTGTCCCATGAGCACTTTATGATCTAGCCACAGAAGTCACACAGGGTCCCTTCCACAGACCCTTTGGATAGAGGCTGGATAGTGGAGCAAAGGTCATGGTCTTGGTCATCTCTAGATGACTCTTGACTCTCTGACTAAAGCTAATCAAAGGTTCACAGGGATATCTTGAGCTCTGGGCTAAGCCTCAATATCCAAACGGAACATCTTGAACAGTAACCCCTGGCATCTGCTACCAGGCACCTTAGTAGCCATTTGATTTAACTTTAAAAAGGTTGCCAGTCTTCTGAATGGTTGTCTACAAATACCAGTCTGTTTGAGTCACCGGAACTATTTCAGACTTTGCTCCACAGGGCACTGTACTCACAGCCCCTCTTAGCTTGTCTCAAGATGTCATCCAGCTACTTACCCATCCACGTGTTCACCCGTGTGTTCACCCCCTTGCACGCATCCCCCCCATACACATGTCCCCCGCCTCCTTGCACACATCCACCTAGTGCTTAGTAAGTGCTTACTCTGTGCCAGACACCCCATGGGGTATTACGAGCAGGAGGAGGAAGAGGAGAAGACAGAGCTCCCTAGAACGTGGGCCATAACCTCCAGGCCACACCTGCACTGCCTTAGAGAGATATTCTTGTTCCAGTTGGTAGGGCTGCGGGGGGCCCTAGAGAGGCTCTTGTGTGCAGCTAAATGCTTTATGAATGAAGCCACATCCCCGGGACTCCGGTGTTGTTGTCTTCCAGTATCTGCGTGCCTCCTCCTCTTGGGTCTCTATTAGGCAATGGCAGAAAGTCCACCTGTGCCACCAAGGAGGTCAGGGCCCTTTTAGGCTGGACATTATTGAGCTGGCGACACCCAGTGGGTATTAAAATGATGAGCCAGCTGGATGTCCTACATAAAACCAGATGGGGGCGGGGAATAGATGTGTGCGTCCGGAGACAATTGCCTTTT
The DNA here is from genome assembly GCF_963455335.1 of Martes martes. Classification (NCBI taxonomy): domain Eukaryota; kingdom Metazoa; phylum Chordata; class Mammalia; order Carnivora; family Mustelidae; genus Martes; species Martes martes. The sequence goes on from NC_137905.1 coordinate 7,669,390, forward strand.
CTTTTAACCACTCGTTTTCTTTTCCTCTCGGAGCTGTGCCCTGTGGCTCCTTTCAGGAGCTACTGTATGCACCTTTCAGGGTGGGGGCATTAAGATTTCCCTCCCCACGCACCCTGCTCAGGCCTCCAGAGTACTTCCTGCCTCCTTCCGGCCACCTACCTTCTCCCATGTGGAGGGAGGTGCCGCGGCCCCGTGCAGCTCCCCAGGGTGGGATCCTGCCTGCAGGTGTTCAGTTTCTTGCTGTTGTGGCGAGGCGACAGGGGGACATGAGGGCTAGCTGGTGTGCAGAGGAGCCAGCAACCAGCATGAATCAGGGGGAAGTACAAGGGCAAGCGAAGGACACCAGGCAGCAATAATTTACACCAGCAATTTCATGCACAGACTCCAGGTGACCGAGGGGTTATTTTCGAGGGACTTTTTAGACATTGCTTTGAAACAGACACAAACTTAATTGCATTCAGTTGAATCACAATGAGCGCGATTGGATTTTTCTTTTCTTTTCTTTTTTATTTTTAAGAGAGAAAAACATTTCTTAACACTCTCCCTTTTGCCTCCCAGTCTCAACATCTCCCACACACAGGGGTGAAGCTGGTTGGCCTAATCCAGTGTTGGTTGGGTAATGGATGACTCAGGATCCTTTCGGGGTCTCTATCCCTCAGTGCTGTTCAAGTGTGATTAGCCCAGGGCACTGTGTTCCTTCTGCGGACATCAGGCATGGGGTAAAGTTTGGGAGTAGGGGCAGTACGAGTGTCTCTTGAAAAATTAAACTTCAGATTTAATGAGTATTTATTAAGCCTCTCTTAGGGCCAGGTGTGTTGCTTCTAAAAACATCTGTTCCACAGAACAACCACGTGAGAGGTACTGTGACACCTTCATTTCTGAAGAAGAAAGGGAATCTCAGAGAGGTAAAGTAACTTGCTGAGGGCACACAGCACCTATCTTACATTAAATCCCATAGCTGTTAGGATCCAAAGTTTGAGGGCTCTGTTCTACAATACACTCCAGTGTTCAGAGGAGGAGAGAAATTTTGGGTATAGGCAGGGCGACTCATGAAACGTTAATAAGCACAGGACTTTCTGTTAAACATTCAAAGCAGACCCAACGTTTGCCCCCTCCCAGGTGTGCATACAGGCCTGTCTGCCCACCCCCAGCCCCCAGAAGCACTGCCAACGTCTGGTTCCCTGCATGAGACATGGGGCGGATGAAGAGATTTTGACCCCAGTGGCTCAAGATACGAGTTTCGTATTTTTCCGTTGGGTGATTCCTCCTGTGCTAAACACGAAAATGCCCCACTTCCTGTTGGCCGTCTGTTTTGTCCAGAAAATTGTCTTCCCGGTAATAGCCCCGCTTGCATCAAACCCTCCCACCCGTTTCTCTCCCATTAACACAGTCAACGTGCAAGCGTTGTGCAATTTGCCCAGGCTTTCAACAAAACCCTTACTTTCTGTTGGTATGTTTTGCGCCGTGTGTTTGCGTGTTGCAAAGGGACTATTGTTTCCATATTTACAGCAAGCAGCAGGGCTGCAAATTGGTTTTAGTGACATGCTGAAGATAACCAGCTGTAGTTCAGGATTCAGATTTGTACTGTTACAAAAATATGTATTCACGAAACTAAAATTTCAAATCACTTCCTTCACATCTTGAAATAAATAGTGCGTTGGGTATGTGATATGCAGCAAAGAACTATTTCTGATTTTTAGCAAAACTGGAAATTAGCATATTCAAAATGCTTCTTGGTGACTTAGCTTTCTAAAAATTTAAAACACAACTCTGCTTGCATGCGTGTGCGCGCGTGCATGTGACCAAAATCATCATTTTCCCGGTCTTTGTTTTCGTACTATTAATCAGTTTACACACTTCTTTTCCCTTTTTGCTTGACAAACAATGTGTTATGATCGTTTACTATTTGGTCATGTTGCCTCTGTGATAACACTGTTTGGTGGCTTCATGCACACACATGCCCACACCTACACACACAGACACACACCAGTGGCACAATGAACGTCTGTAATGCACACGTCTCGTTTCTTTTCTCCTGTTGAATTATTGAGTTATGTCTGTCATCCTCACTGAATTATATTTTACCTGATCAAAAGATACGGGATTCCTGGGTCAAGGGACAGGGATGCCACTTGGTCAATGTTGCCAGATGACTGTACCAATTTATAATGCCGTGGATTTCCTTTGGAAATCAGATCAACCGTGGAAGAACATTCTTCCGCGTGCGGTAAATTGTGCTGTCCTGTGACTTAGGTGTTCCTGGAAATCACAGGAACTCTCCAGAGTCAGACAGTGAAAGCCCACAGGGCTCATGGGAAACGTGGAGGTTAGGGCACAGAGCTCAAAACCCTTGTCCGGAACACAGTACAAAAAAAGAAGGGTGGGGCACCGTTGTGCACGTGTGTGCACGTGTGAACTGCACGTGTGTGGGAAGGCCAGAGCTCGCGAGTGACCGTGAGGAGGGGCGAGGAGGGCGGTGCGAGGTGCGGCCGGAGTAGACGGCGCACACGGCGAGTGTGCGAGTGTGTGTGCATTTGGAGCACCCTGGGGGGCTCTGTTCAGCTGGCTGTGGGTTTCTGCGTCGCCCTAGTGTTTCTCGTGGATGAGAATCTGCCCAGGCACACGCAGGATTCACATTATGCTCAGGTTGTCCCCTCATATGAATTGCATCGGAACAGATTTGTGTTTTCAAAACAAGCTATAGCAGAACTCCCTGTACCTTTTCTATTTGTTTTTCCTCTTGTTTGGCGACTTACGCCGCTATTCAATTTGCAAACAGGAGCCATGTTGCCAGAAGAGCATTTTTATCTTCATATTTAACACCAAGAATGTAGGAAGGTAATTGCCTCATTTTGCTTTACAATAAATAAAGATTGCGTCAATTTTACTTCATAATAAGGAATCCATCATTACCTGGTGCCTGTTTGTTCTGCCTTCGTTCTTTGGAACGGAGAACAATTTGAACTACAAAATGAGCTTCTAGTACTTTCCATTTATAAGTTAAAAAAAAAAAAGCCTTGTCCTTTATTTATTCATTTATTCACTCATTCATTTATCGATCGGCTGATTGGTGTTTCAAGGGAAGTCTGACTTCCAGCTCATATTTATTGATCGCCACTGGGGCACAGGGACACCCTGTACAGTCAAGGGACAGGCTGAGTTCTCTCCTGGATGGAAATCCTCTGTGAGCCTCATCCTCATCCTCAAAATGGGTTGGTGTTGTCACCCTCAGTGGGGAGTGGTGAGGCTGTCCCCTGACAAGGATGTGACTTCCTCAGTTCCTCTCCGGTGAGTGAGAGATCCCTTTTCTCTGTCCCTCCCATTCTGGTTCTTCCATTGACCTAACATCCTCCTCAGCCTTCCCATGGGCTGCAGAGGAGGGAAGGGCACTGCCTTTGCCTCAGCCTTGGGGGCATGGTCCTCTGAACTTTCTGCTGGAAGAGGTACCATCTGTTGTGCTTTCTGGGTAACTGTTAGGTCGTGTAGCTTCCCTCAGGATCCCGACAGCTTCCTGGAGAGAAAACGCTTATGACCCAAGAGACATGAACAGTCTTACTCGAAAGTTCGCAGTGAAAGGTGAGGAAACAATGTACCTTATATTATAACCCCCTTCAAGTACCAGTACCTGACCTGTGCCAGGGCTCCCATAAACTGTATTCCTCTAACTTTATGGAGCTGCCTCTGTGGAGTGCTGGACTTCGTTTTTCTGTTACAAACAAGGATTCTTTTTTTTTTTTCTTTTTGTACAAATGTGAATTCTTTTAAAAATTAGTAAAGGATTATGACTTCCGTGTTGGGTCTTGACGTCAGAATGATGCCACTACAGTGTCTGGAGTTTGGAGAAGCCGGCCTGAGGAAGCTTTGGGTTCTGGCCTCTTTGAAGCTGCCTCCCTACTAGGGACATTAAAATCACAGAAGTAGAGAGAGTAGACCTGGCCGTCTGCGTGTTCTACAGAAATAAATAATTTACTGAGTGCTTTTGTGTACTACCTTCTGTGCCCAGCATCTTGGGTTGGTCTGGGTGATGGGATGGGGGGGGACTGTGATTGATTAACAATGTCTGGCATGGGTGAGGGGAGGGTGGGAAAGGAGAGAAGGGAGTTAGCTGGTGAGTAGCCAGAGAGCACTGCCTGGTGTATCTGACTGGGAGGAAACAAACATTTTGCTCACCGCAGGTATTTGAGATTTTACCAGTCACCTTCATGTCCGGTCTCCCCGACCACATGGACACACCTGCTGCCTGTGCCCCTCAAAGGGTTGCCCCGTGTGAGCTTTGGGAGAGAGGAGGAGGGCCCTTGCGCTTACCTGGCTGCAAGGTTTGACTCCAACACTTTGGTCCCACAGGGTGAGGCTGTTATCCAAGGGTGGGCAAGTCTAGGTGTGATTCTGGAAACAGAGGTCTGGGAGGGGAGGGGGAACCCCTGTCAGGGAGGCAGGACTCCAGGGAGCCCGTACCAGGAGCCAGGCACGGAGCAGACTCCGGCCCCCAGGTCTGCTTCTAGAAGAAGGGCTGGTCATTCGTCTCTCTCCTTGAGTCTGAGGATGATGCAGGGTAACCAGAATGGTCCCTGGAGGACCCCACCAGCAGGCCCTACGGCCTGAGCCTGCACATGCTGACCAGGAGGCCTGCTGTGGAGCAGCTTGGGTGGGTGACCATTAACCCACGGGCGCTGGGCTGCGCCAGTGAACGTTGAAGGCAAGCCAGGGAACCGTGAGGACTCCAGTAGCTGCCGTCCAGTCCTGCATCTGTGAAGGTAACAAGCCTAAGGCTCCCCATGTTCTTTCACTTATGAAGCATTTATTGGTCACCTACTGTGTGACAAGCCTTAGGGTTCACAGTTGAAAGACATAGCCTCTGCCACCAAGGAGTTCATCGTGTAGTTGGGGAGATAAATTAATTTTTAAAGCCTAACGCCATCTACATACATTTCCTATGAATAAAAGGATGCTTTATAAATATAAAAGAATATAAAGACGATCATTAACTTCTCTTTTCGTCCAGGTATTTGTGTATGTGGGTCCTGTATTCTCTGTGTTTGAGATAATTCTATAAAAAAGATTTTATATTCCTGTTCACATTTTCTTTTTGTCGAGGGTTATGTGTGTGATACGCTACATGACCGAGCTAACTCTTTCATGAAATTTTGTATCCTGGTGTATCAGCAGTAGACTTGGTGGCTGAGGATCATCAGGTCTCCTGATTCAGCGGGTAGGCTGGGCAGTGCCTATGCTGTGCCCCCTGGGCTCACTCGCACAGCTGGGTTGGAGGGTCCCAGGGGGCCGCATCCACCCTTCTGGCGTGCAGTGACGGCAGGTGCCTGGGCACCTCGTGTCCTCTCATTCTGCACTAGGGCTCAGCCAGCTTCTCCGTGTAGTGGTCTCAGAACAGTGAACCATGGAGGCAAAAGTAGAAGCCACACAAGTCACAAGGCAAGTCCAGATTCAAGGGCTGGAAAATGGGCTCCAGCGTTGATGGGACGAGAGGCAAAGTCGCATTGCAAAGAGGGCACGGACACAGATTGATTTCATTGAGAGCGAGCGATTCCTGGAATGACCTAGAATTCCCTGCAATTATGAAAAATCTTTGTTTTTCATTGCATGTTGCATCACTTTCCCACATCGTTGAAACCTGTTTGTAGAACTCATTCTCAGGGCATGCATGTTTCCTTTTAACGTGTGCGTTAGAGAGTTAGGTTTTAGGGCATTTCTGTGTAATGCTGCAGTAAGCATGCATGATGCTTTGCCAAAGTTTTGAAGTCCTTGAGGAGACCTTGCTAGGTCAAAGCATAGGGACCATTTAAGGCTCTTACTACATACCAGAAAATTCCCTTCTGAAAGTTGTCCGCTTCACAACGTGAAGTGTATCAGGGTGTATCGGGGCACCCAGGTTTCAGAGAAATCATTATTAATTTGATGGCTTTCAACACCAGAACCTCATTCTTGTTTTTGTTTCTATTTCTTTGTTCTCTTATGAGATAAAATGTTTTTACATATTTAATAGCCATTTGTGTGCTCTGTGAGTGGTTTCCTCCTGTCCTTTGCCCATGTATGTACTTCTCTTAATGAGCTTCCTGACATCCTCATATGGTGATTAATGAAGCTTTTCTGACATTTGTCCTGGTTTTTTCCATTTCACTGTGTGCCATTTGATTTTGTTTCTTTTTATACACATTTTTTTTTTCCTGAGTGATGTAGGTTATCTTTCAACTAAAAATCAGATGACTATTTACCTGTTTTCTTTCTCTCCCCCCAACTCCCCAGCTTGAGTTTCATGATTTTGTGTTGGGTGGTGTGTATGCGGGCATTTCAACTCGCTGACTCTTGAAACCACCCAGAGTTAATTTTTAAACAAACCCCACACTCTCATCCCTCTACGTGAAGTAAAGATGCGTTTTCTACCCCATCCCTATTTAATTGTTCCAGTGCCGTTAACTCAAGAATTCTTCCATTTGGCACTGATTTTTGATGCTTTTTTTTTTTTTTTAAACAATTTTATTTACTAAGGGCTCTCTTCTGGGCTTTCTCTCTTGTTCAGCTGACTCTTGTCCCCCTGCCCTGGTACAACGCTGACAATGTCATGGCTTTATACAGTGTTTTGTTATGTGGCATTGCCTCCTCATTATCTTTCTTTTCCAAAACTCCTCGACTGTTTTTCTTTAATTCTCCCAAAGGTACTTGAGAATCATTTTGTGCAGTTATGAAAATGGGACCCATTGGGATTTTGATTGTAACTGCATTATATCTATTGATCGGCTTGTTGCAATCTGACACCTTTAATATGTGAAGACTTTCCATTCAGACACATTGTACGTACCGCTCCATTCATTTGAGCCTTTTAAAATCTCTCTGCTGGATTTTGTGGCTTTTTTTCTTCTGGTTTCTCAATATTTCTTGTTCAAGTTAGACTTCGCTATTTTAATCTTTTTGGTTGCTTTTTTTGGAATGTGTTCACGCCTCCCCTCATGTCTTCTCACTGGTCATTTAAGTTGTATGAGAAATACATTCATTTAAGAAAATATTCTTATTGATTTAAATATGGCCCCGATGCTTTAGAAATTGCCTGCAATTGAGGGAAGTTAAGCAATACAGAAGAATATTGAATAAAAATGAAAGGCCCTATCCCCCTTAGCGCCCCTTCCCCTGCCTAAGAACCAGTCCTTGTTAATAATTAGGCCACAGTTAGACAATTAACTGTGGTTTATTCTAGATCTTTTTCATTTGCATGTGCATATTTTGACATGAGTGGGATCCTACTATTAGGTCAAAGCATATAGCTCTATTTTCATATCTTTAACCATTCTCCTTTGATAGATGGTTACCTATAGTTCACATCTCTTTCTTTTCCCAGAATTGAATACCCAGAATGCAAATTGCTGGGTGGAGTTTGTGCAGGTTTTTATTCCCAGTGGCTTAACACAACAAAGGGTTGTTTCTCATTCCTGCTGTAGATGCTGGGAAGGTTGGTGGGGTGTTCTGCTCCACCCAGTCCCTCAGGGGCCCAGGCCTCTCTTGGAGGCTGAACTACCCCTTGGCTGCAACCAAAAGCAATTCACGATTTCCTTGGTTACTAGCATGGAAAGGAGAGAGCAGGAAGTGGGTTATTTCTGTTCAGAGGAGACCCACATTTCTTCTGCCAGGGTCCTTCGGCCTGAACTAGTGTAACATGACTATATGCTGTGTGTGTGGCGGGGGGGTGAGGGGCATTTAAAATTTCTTAAGATGTCGGTTAAGTGTGCATTTAAAATTTTTCATATATTGGGACGCCTGGGTGGCTCAGTTGGTTGAGCGGCTGCCTTCGGCTCAGGTCATGATCCCAGCGTCCTGGGATCGAGTCCCACATCGGGCTCCTTGCTCAGCGGGGAGCCTGCTTCTCCCTCTGCCTCTGCCTGCCACTCTGTCTGCCTGTGCTCGCTCGCTCTCTCTCCCTCTCTCTCTCTCTCTGACAAATAAATAAAATATTAAAAAAAAAAAAAAAACTAAAATTTTTCATATATTTATTAAATGACCCTCCCTAAAGGGGGTACCTGTTTATACTCTGACCAAGGGCACCTGTGGCTGTCCTTTCCCCCACACCCTTCCCAACATATATTATCAACCTTGTTTCTGCCTTTTTCATTGTTTTGTTTTCACTTTTCCTGATTAGGAATGAGATTGACCCTGCCTTTAAATAAGTTGTGTCTGTTTTTAATTCTTTGGATGTTTTTATCTGCCCCCCCCCACATTTTTATTGGTTTTTCTTCTTTTTATTGATTTAAATGGTGTTTTTTGTTGTGATGAGCATTGCGTGTTATACGCAACTAATGAATCAAAAACTTATGTTGGCTAATTGAACATAATAATGAAAAAAATTTTTTTAAAAAGGTGCTTTTTTTTTTTAACAGTATAGACAACAGCCCTTTCTTATAAATGTCAGTATTTCATTGATCTGTCATTTGTCTTTTTTTTTTTTTAATCAATGAGCCCATTACCACTCAAAGTCAGTAATTTACATTAGGGCCACTCTTGGCATCATACCAGCTATGGGTTTGGACAGATGTGTAATGACATGTGTCCATCACTATAATACAGAGTAGTTTCACTGCTCTAAACGTCCTCCGTGCTCTACCTATGTACCTCTCTCTCTCCCCAATCCCGTGGGAACCATGGATCATAGACCTACATGTATATCTGTGGGTATTGCTTCAATCTTTCATTCCCATTGTAGGTAATTTGTATTTTTTTTTTCAGTTTGTCCTAAGTCTGGCTAGAAGTTTAACAGTTTTGAAATGCTTTCAAAGGACCAGCTTTTTATTTCATTGATATTCTCTATAATTTTATTGTTTTTAATTTCTTCCCATCTTTATTATTTTCTTCTTTTTGCTACCTTTGAGTTTAATTTGCTCTTCCTTGTATTTTTTTTTTAAAGTGTAAGCTTAGACCTTCCTTCTTTTCTTAGACAAGCACAGAATGCTATAAATTTCCCTCTGAACACTGTTTTATCTGCCTCCTGCAACTTTTATATGATGCATTCATTTCACTATCAGTTAGTTTAAAATATTTTCAAAATTTCCTGGGAACGTCTTTGGCTCATGGGTTAATTTAGAAGTGTGGGGTTTAATTTCTAAGTATCAAGGGAGAGATTTCCAGATATATTTGTGTTAATATGTAGTTTAATTTTGTTACAGTCAATGAACACAGTTTTGATGATTTCTATTCGCTTCAGCTTTTTATGGTTTGTTTTATGGCCCTGAGTATAGTAAGTGTTCCATGTGCCCTTGCAAGAAACATGTAACTCTGTGTAAGGTATTTTTAAAATGTCCATTATGTCAAACTGCCTCATCATGTTTTTGAGGTATTTTGTATTGTTATTGATTTTATATCTTCCTGTTCTGTTCATTACTGAGAGTAATGTTGAAGCCTCCAACCATAATTGTGTATTTTATCTAATTCTCCCTTCAGTTTTTGCTTTATATATCTGTAATTTGGTTAACTGCATAAACATTTGGGACTGTTGTATATTCTTAGAGAACTTACTCTTATTGTTATCTTATGCTCTTTTTTTTCTTTAGTAGTATTCTTTGTTTTGAACTCTACTTTGTCTGATATTAATATAATTATTCAAGCTTTCTTTTCATTATTGGTTATGTCTTTATACTGAAAGTAGATTACTTAAAACAACATATGGTTGTCTTCCCTTTTCATCCAGTTTGACTGTATGAGTCTTTTTTAATTTGATGTTTATGCCATTTACATGAATATAATTATTTGTGTAATTGTATTATAATTTTGAATCTTGCCAGCTGTTTTTTTATTTGCCCCATCAGTTCTTTGTTTCAATTTTTTTTGCACTATTGTGAGTTAAAAATTTTTTTAAAGCTTAGCATTTCTCATGATGCTTTTCAATCTTCACAGTTATTTATACCTCCTGTTTATTTTTTAAGGTAATTGCCCTAAAGCTTACATGATATATCTTCACCCAGTTTACCTACACGTAACTTACTCTGCTTCGCATGTAGTTTGATGATCTGGTGATACTATATTCCCATTTCCCTTCCCCTTCTGTCTTAACTCTTATCTAACACGTTACTTTAACATTTGCCAGGAACACACAGTACATTCCTGCTCTTTTTACTTAAGACACTCATTTAACTTTAGAGCAATTCAAGGTAATGAAAAATTTTTATTTTTACCTTCATTTATCCCACTCTCTGTGTTATTTCTTTGTGTAGATCCAAGTTTCTGTTTGGTGTCCTATTTCTTTATCTGAAGAACTTCTTCAACATTCTATGTAGAGTGGGCGTGCTGGTGATGAAGTCTCTTAGTTTCTATCTGAGATCTTTCTTTTTCTTATGAAAGATATTTTTGCTGGATACCAAGTTGTTGATTGACAATTTTTAAAAAATCACTTTGAAGATACTATTTCTCTGTGTTCTGTCACGCATGGTTTTTGGTAAGAAGTCTGATATAATTCTTATTTTTCTTTTTTGCTATGAAATGTCTCCTTTTTCTCTGATGGCAAGATTTTCTCTCTGCTATTTCGTTTTCTGCAGTTTCAATATCATATGACTTGGTATATTGTATTATATTGTGTTCTTTGTGGGATGAGCATTTATCCTGCTCTGTGTTTTCTGAACTCTGCATTAATGGTTTGTTACTATCATTAATTTTGAACTTTTTTGGCTACTCATATTTCAAATATTTCTTCTGCCCATTTTCCCTTTCTTCTCCCTCTGAGATTCCAATGATATGCATATTAGAGTATTTGGTTTCATTCTACAGATCTTACATACCCTTTTTTCTCCCTACTTTTTAAATTTGTCTTTAAATTTGGCTAATTTCTATAGATCTACTTTCACATTTTCTGATTTTTTTCCCTTATGTATGTTGAGTCTGCCAGTCACTCTGTCAACTGTAATCCTCATCTCTTTTATTATTATCTTGATTTCTTGCATTTTTATTTGATTTTTTAAATAGTTTCTTTAACTCCACTGAATTTTCTCATCTGATCTTGCATTTTTCACCTTCTCCATTAGAGCTAGTGTCCAGAAGCACCCACTCAAGGTACCATCTTCATTATCTCTCTACTAGCATCTGAGACTTTGAGCTAGTTGGTTTTTTTTCTCAGTATCCGCTCTCTGATGAGTTCTAGATCAGTCAGGAACATAGGTTTGTCTGGATCTTTGTTGTTGTTGTGAAGTGGGGAGCGGTGCTTTTTTCCAGTTCCACATTTTGAGTAGAAATTAGAAGCCAGACCATAGATTATTCTTCTGTCATTTTTTGTTGTTGTCGATTCAGAATTTTATTAGAACAAATCAGAAATTATGGACTGTGTGATTTCTGTTCTATTTTTCTAGTATATTGAGATTTGCCTTGCAGGATAATACATACTTGTTTTTGTGAGTAATTAATGCATATTTGAAGAGAATGTGTAGTTTCCTTCTGGAACAAAGTTGAGAGTGAATTATTAATACTTATTTTATACTTAATCATTTGCTAAACTTTTTCAGTTCTGGTCAAGTCAAATTTTTTCTACTATCTCACATTTTCTAGAGATAGAAGACATGTAATCATATTACCTACAGATCATGATAATTTGACCCTTTTTTTCTATATTCACGTCTGCTTTTCCTATTTAATATTTTCTTGTGCTGTTCTTTTCACCCAAAATAGCTTAATAATGAAAACATTGTATATATCTTTGTTTTGATCTTGACTTCAGTGGGAGTACCTATTAGATTTTACTATTAACATTGAGGCAAACTACTGATTTAATATAGCTCTTCTTTGTCATATATATTTTAAGTCTTTTTTTGTAGGGGGAGATGGTCTGGAATGAATTTATAATTTGAGAAATTGAGTTAATACATTTATTAAGAGTGTGTCATTTTTCCTTCTTTTACCAATTAATATGAAACTTATCTTAGTACTTTTAAAATTCTACCATCCGTAACTTCAAGATATTTTATTCTTTAAACATTTTATTTCTTTCTGTTTTCTAGTTCCATTTAAGACATTTGTATTCTAGGGGCGCCTGGGTGGCTCAGTGGGTTAAAGCCGCTGCCTTCGGCTCGGGTCATGATCCCAGCGTCCTGGGATCGAGCCCCGCATCGGGCTCTCTGCTTAGCAGGGAGCCTGCTTCCTCACTTCTCTCTCTGCCTCTCTGCCTACTTGTGATCTGTCAAATAAATAAATAAAATCTTTAAAAAAAAAAAAAGACATTTGTATTCTATTGATCAGTGGGATTGTTATATAGATTTTTATTGTTATGCTATCATTTTCAAGACTTTTCACAAAGGCAAGAGTAAATTTGTTCAGTAGATTTTGGAAGCTTTCCATTTTTTTCTCAATGCACTAAAATAATATCTGTTACTATTGGAACAACCAATGTCTTAAATATCTGAAAGTTTCTTGGGTAGACTAATTTAAGTTAGAACCTTTTCTTAGGAATTTGTTTAGTGACTACTCATTTTTTCCCTATAGTTATTGTTCTGTTTAGATATTTAATTTTAGTAACTGTATCTGTTTCTTTCCAGTGTCAGTTTCTTCTGAGTCATTTTTGCTAATGCACATATTATTTTATAATATGCATTTCACTTCATATTCCAAACTTTTCAGCATGTTAGAATACATAGTATTGCATGAATTTAATTTACATTTGTTATATTGTTGTTTCGTTTGTTTCATTCATTTTATTTGTATTTACTCTGTTTCTTCTTCAGTGAGATTAATCAGTAATTCATCTATTTTATTCCCTTGTCTCAAGGATTAGTTGTTGTAATATACTGTTTTGATTTCTTTGTCATTTCCTTTACTATACATTTTTTAAGATATTTTCTTAGTGGTACTATGGGATTTACCATTAACATCCTAAATTTCAATATCAGTGTAGCTTCAATATCATAGAAAAACTCTGCTTATATACAGCTCCCTCCCACTGTTTTTATTATCACTAATTATATCTTTATATAGTATACCCATTAACATACATATATAATTATTGCTCAGTGCATTTAACTTAAGTCATATAGGAAACAAAAAGTTGCAAATGAAAAATACAGTAATTCTGGATTTTATATCTACTTATTGGTTTTCTGCAGTTTGCTATTTCTTCATATGGCTTCAATTTATTGTCTCTTATCTTTTAATTTTAGCCTAAAGGGCTCCTGTTAGCTTATCTTTTAGGGCAAGTCTACTAGTGATATTATTACCTTAGTTTTTGTTTATCTGGGGATATCATAATTTTTCTTTCATATTTGGAGGGCAGTTTTGTCAAATGTAAAATTCTTGGTTGACAGCTTTTTCTTTCAGCATTTTAATGTGATTCTAATGTCCTCTGGCCTCCATTATTCCTGATGAGAAACTGACTCTTAATCTTACTGAGGATTTCTTGGACATGAGGTGTTTCTCTCTTGCTCCCTCTAAGTTTCTCTCTTTGGATTTGTCTTTGAACTATCTAATTATAATGTGTCTCTTGTAGATCTCTTTGAGATTATCCTACTTGGAATTTGTTGAACTTCTTGAATGTATAGACTTACATATCTCATAAAATTTGGAGTTTTTGCTCTTATTTCTTCAAATATTCTTTCTGCCCCTTTTCCTCCTCTCTTTCTAAAACACTCATTGTTTATATGTTGTTAACCTTGATGGAGTTTTACAGATCTCTTGGGTTGTGTTTATTTTATTTTTTCTTCATTTTTTCCTTTCTGCTCAGGCTGGATAATTTCAGTTGAGCTGTCTTCAAGTTGACTGATTCTTCCTTCTGCCTGCTTAAATCTTCTACTGAAACTCTCTGGTGACATTTTCATTTAAGTTATTATACTTTTCAGGTCTCAAATTTCTGTTTGGTTCCATTTTATGATTCTTAAAATCTCTGTTGATGTTTTCTATTTGTTGAGACATTGTTACCCTGGCTTCACCTCTTTGTCCTTGTTTTCCTCTACTTCCTTGAGCATATTTAAGACAGTTGATTTGAAGTCTTTGTCTACCAAGTCCAATGTCTGTCCTTCCTCAGCGATAGTCTGTTAATTTCTTCTGTTAATGGTTCACATTTCCTGCTTTATTTTTGTTTTTATTTTTTTAAAAGATTTTATTTGTTTGAAAGAGCAGAGCAAGAGAGAGAGAGAGAGAGACCACACGATGGGGAAGGGGCAGAGGGAGAGGGAGAAGCAAATTACCTGCTGATGAGGGAGCATAATTCCAGGACCCTGGGATCCAGGACCCTGGGATCATGACATGAGCCAAAGGCAGACGGTTAACTAACTGAGCCACCCAGGTGCCTCTTTCCTGTTTATTTTAATGCTTCATAGCTTTTTGTTGGAAATTGGGCAGTTAGAATGTAGGTAACTCTGGAAACCAGATTCCTGCCCGTTCTCAGGGTTTCTTTTTGTTTCTTCTTGTGAGTTGTTACTGTTTGTTTAGAGACCTCTCTGAGCTCTTTTTGTAAAGTCTGTATTCATAGTCATGTGTGGTTCATGAAGTTTCTGTTCCTCTAGCTTGTGTTAAGCTAGTTGTGACAGATTTCCTTGTATTCCAGGAGAAATAAAAATAGAAATGAAGAGAAAGAAAGGATGAAAGAAAGAAGAGAGAAAGAGAAAGAATGAAGGAGAGAAAGACTGATTCTCCTAGACTGACTCTGTTGGGACATTCCTTCACTGCTCAGCCAGGCCATTCACTTGTCCTTGCACTAAGCCTAGAGATCAGCCAGAAGTGAAAAGTGTAGGGCTGTCCCAAGTCTTTCCCCAGCATGCAGTCTGCCCTGGGCAAGTGCTTAGATTTTAAATATCCAATATACACGGGCATTTTTGAATGCTTTAATTTTCTGAAGAAGCTCTCTCACTTTCCCTCCCAGGCTTTCTGTGCATCTATTGTTTTTCTCAGTGACACCCTTTTGCCCCAGTTGGCAGCGGATTGTTCATTTGCCTTACATTGTTTTGAAAGAATGACTCTCCATAGCCATTATTCCATCCCAAGTTTCAGGAATAACAAAACAAAAGTAACTGCTTGTGTCCGTCTTTCAGGTAACCCATACACCGGTTAGAACAAACAGTTCTTTGAGGCTGAGGTCTGTTCTGCTCTCTCAAGAATCAAGGACCATGGTCCTACACTGGGAATATGGGCTACCATATGACCATATTCAAGACTGCCCATGAGCTGGGGAATGGGAGGGTCAAGGGCAAGCAAAAGTGTTGCAAAGCTTTCCTACTATTTTTTTTTAAATTTATTTGACAGAGAGAGAGATCATAAGTAGGCAGAGAGGCAGGCAGAGAGAGAGAGAGCAGAGATTCCCGATGCGGGACTCGATCCCAGGACCCCGAGATCATGACCCGAGCCGAGGGCAGAAGCTCAACCCACTGAGCCACCCAGGCGCCCCCTGCTTTCCTACTATTTTTAAGTTGTGTTTTTCTTGATTCAGTGTTTGTGTGGTTGCTATAAACTTTGTTTTCCAGAATTCTCAAAGGGTTGATTCTGATTTTTTTGGATCAGTTTTTCAGTGTTTCTTTGGAGACACAGGTTTTTGGTGCTGCCTACTCTGCCATTTTGCCCTTTATTTTAGTTTTTTGAATGTTAGTAGTTTCAGCTTTTGTATGTTTTCTAGTTTGTTAATTTCTACTTTGATATTTATTCTTTCCTCTTACTTCCCAAGAGTGATTTTTTTCTTTTACTGATTAGTCAGAGTTAATATTGAACTCTTTCCTTCCTTCCTTCCTCCTTCCCTCCCTCCCTCCCTTCATCCCAATACTTTGATAATACGTGTGTACTTAGTTTTTACTTTAAAAAAATCATTATTATAAATTTTCTTAGGTCTTTATCTGATGGTCCTGAGGGTTTTTTCATTTATAATATTAGTTGGGATTTATTTTTAAATTGTGCTTTCATCTAGTATTATAGCATTGTCTTTGGAGAGAATGTAGTCTATATACAGTATTTTCTTTTTAGCATTTATTAGTTTTCTCTGATATTTTAGTACATAATCAATTTTTATAAGTGTTCTGAAAGTGGTTTTCTATAAATTTTGTAGATTTTATTTTATCTACAAATTATGAAGTTAAAGGTTTCTTTTTATACAAATACCTGCAATATTTACTAGAATGACCATCATATTTATATTATTCGTATTTCTTATATCCCTGCTTTCCATTTGCTTTATCTCCCAAGTCTGAAAATATTGAGTTTAAGTCTTCAGTTCAAATAGTTTCTATCAATTTCTGTTGAATTTTTAAATAATTTTTTGGTCTGTTATTCGCTGCAGAAAAGTTCATGCCTATTATCTATTTAGTGAGTATTTTTAATGGAGAAAATCTTCCTCTTCTATTTAATGCATTTTGCTCCTCAATTTTACATTGATGCTCTGTACAAAATTTGGTACTGCCTGATATGTCTTTGCTTACTTTTTTTTTTTTTTTTTTTTAAGATTCATCCATTCATTTCAGAAGTGAGAGAGTGTGCATGTGCATGAGTCAGGGGAGGGGCAGTGGGGCAGGGAGAGAGAGATGCCCAAGCAGATCCCCAGCCATGTGGAGTCTGTTGCAGTTCTCTGTCCCATAACCTCAAGATTGTGACCTGAGTTGAAATCAAGAGTTGGTCACCCAACCAACTGACCCATCCATGTGCCCTTATCTTTGCTTATTATTTTAATTTCTTTCTTCATTTTTTAAAAAAGATTTTATTTATTTGTTTTACAGAGAAAGATCACAAGTAGCAGAGAGGCAGGCAGAGAGAGAGAGGAAAGCAGGCTCCCCGCTGAGCAGAGAGCCCGATGCAGGACTGGATCCCAGGACCCTGAGATCATGACCCGAGCCGAAGGCAGAGGCTTAACCCACTGAGCCACCCAGGCGCCCCTATTATTTTAATTTCTATCACTAAACAAATAAATAAATGATGAGTGCTTAAAATTATTAGGTTTTATGATTGTTGTTAATATTCAGAAGCTTTTTTTTTAGTTTTAGTGTACAATTGTGTATACTAGATACTACACTTGTACTTTAAAAAAAAAAAAAAGCATTTGGAGGGGCGCCTGGGTGACTCAGTCAGTTGAGTGTCTGCTTTCAGCTCAGGTTGTGATCTCAGAGTCCTGGGGATCGAGCCCCGAGGTGGGCTCCCTGCTCAACAGGGAGTCTGCTTCTCCCTCTCCCATGCCCTCTCCTCTCGGGTTGTGCTCACTCTCTCTCTCTCTCTCTCTGTGTCAAATAAATAAATAAAATGTAAAAACAGCCATTTGGAATAGTATTAGATTTTTAGAATTATGGAGATAGTACACAGAGTTCCCATATACCCCTTAACTAGTTTTCACAGTTATTTACATTTTACATCATATACATCTATCAAAACTAAGAAATTAACATTGGTACTGCATTATGAACTGAACTGTGGACTTCACCAGGATTTCACCAGTATTTTGTGAATGTCCTTTGCAGGATCTGGTCCAGAATCTGGTCATGACTTTCTCAGCACCCCTCTAATCCCAGACAGTATCCCCATCTTTGCTTTCATTACATGACCTCGACACTTCTAAATGACTGGTCAGGTGTTTTTGCTTTGTAGATTGTTTCTCAGTCTGAGTTTGTCTGATGTTTCCTCAAGAGGTAATGGGTTTGAGGCATTATACCGCAGAGGAAAGTGCCCTTCTGAGTGAAGTGTGTTGGAGTATGCATGGCACCGACATGTTTTATCATGGGTGAGATAACCTTGAGCACTGGTTTGCCAGGTCTCTCCACTGTATAGCTACTGTTTCTCCCTTCATATACTCTACTCATTAGAAAGAAGTTCTTGAGTTCTGTCACTCAAGGGGAGAGCAATTAAGCTCCATCCCCTAAAGGAGGGGTATCAATTCATGGGCATCTGTTAAAATTACATGGTAGTTAATACGTATATTAGGGGGATACTTTAATGCTATACAAGTATCCATTTCTTTTTAAAGTTTTATCCACTAATTTTATTTTTTTATTTATTTTATTTATTTATTTATTTATTTTTTTAATTCATTTATTTGACAGAGATCACAAGTAGACAGAGAGGCAGGCAGAGAGAGAGGAAGGGAAGCAGGCTCCCCGCTGAGCAGAGAGCCCGATGTGGGGCTTGATCCTAGGACCCCGGGATCATGACCTGAGCTGAAGGCAGAGGCTTCATCCCACTGAGCCACCCAGGCGCCCCTTATCCACTAATTTTAGATCTTGGATCCTTGGATCTTGACTGCAGCAGTTTTTTCTGTGGTATTCCAGTAGGGATTTTCCTGTTTGCCTTATTCTTTTTACATTGATTATTTGGAATTCTTTTGCAAGGAATATTTGTCTTTTCTACCCCATTTGTTTATTTATTCCAGAGTCAGCAGACTTTTTCTCTAATAAGCCAGATAGCTTTTTAGACCTGATGGGTCTATAACATTTTAGACCTTATGGGTCTTGCAGTTCCTGTTACACTTTAGTGGTTTGGAACACCCATAGATAATACATAAATGAATGGGCATGGGTATGTTCTGAGATATCTTTATTTTTAAAAACAGGCCTTGGGCCAGATTTGGCCTGCAGGCAACTTCTCATAAGTAATTCATTTATTTATATCAGATGAACTCATGGATATTTATTTTACTCTTTGGGTTATAAATGTAGTACTATCACGATTTATTTTCTTATTCAAATTGTTCTAGCTTTGGCTACTGGGAGCTCTTTCAGTTGGTTCCTTTTGGCATTCTCTCATCATTCAAAGCTTATTTATTTAATTTTTAAATACTTTCTTATTTTCTGGCACTGCAGGATCCTCGAGGTCATTTTTTAAATGGGCGGTTATATGTACTTTGTTCCTTAACACATGAGATATCGTCCCCCTTCCTTTATTATTATTATTATTATTTTTAATTTTTATTTTTAAAATTTTTAATAAACATATAATGTTTTTATCCCCAGGGGTACAGGTATGTGACTCGCCAGGTTTACACATTTCACAGCACTCATCATAGCACATACCCTCCCCAATGTCCATATCCCCACCACCCTCTCCCAGCCCCCCTCCCCCCAGCAACCCTCAGTCTGTTTTTTGAGATTGAGTCTTTTATGGTTTGTCTCCATCCCGATCCCATCTTCTTTCATTTTTTCTTCTTTTCCTACCCCCTAAACCCCCCATGTTGCATCTCCACTTCCTCATATCAGGGAGATCATATGATAGTTGTCTCTCTCTGACTGACTCACTTCGCTAAGCATAATACCCTCAAGTTCCATTCACGTCGTCACAAATGGCAAGATTTCATTTCTTTTGATGGCTGCATAGTATTCCATTGTATATATATACCACATCTTCTTTATCCATTCATTTGTTGATGGACATCTAGGTTCTTTCCATAGTTTGGCTATTGTGGACATTGCTGCTATAAACATTCGGGTGCACGTGCCCCTTCGGAGCACCACGTTTGTATCTTTAGGATATATACCCAGTAGTGCAATCGCTGGGTCATAGGGTAGCTCTATTTTCAGTTTTTTGAGGAACCTCCACACTGTTTTCCAGAGTGGTTGCACCAGCTTGCATTCCCACCAGCAGAGTAGGAGGGTTCCCCTTTCTCCGCATCCTTGCCAGCATCTGTCATTTCCTGACTTATTAATTTTAGCCATTCTGACTGGTGTGAGGTGGTATCTCATTGTGGTTTTGATTTGTATTTCCCTGATGCCGAGAGATGTGGAGCATTTTTTCATGTGTCTGTTGGCCATCTGGATGTCTTCTTTGCAGAAATGTCTGTTCATGTCCTCAGCCAACTATATAAGCCAATTAATAACAAAATCAAAGAAACACATTGACAATAATACAATAATAGTAGGGGACTTTAACACTCCCCTCACTGAAACGGACAGATCATCCAAGCAAAAGATCAACAAGGAAATAAAGGCCTTGAATGGCACACTGGACCAGATGGACATCACAGATATATTCAGAACATTCCATCCCAAGGAAACAGAATACATATTCTTCTCTAGTGCACATGGAACATTCTCCAGAATAGACCACATCCTGGGTCATAAATCAGGTCTCAACAGGTATCAAAAGATTGGGACCATTCCCTGCATATTTTCAGACCACAATGCTCTGAAGCTAGAACTCAATCACAAGAGGAAATTTGGAAAGAATCCAAATGCATGGAGACTAAACAGCATCCTTCTAAAAAATGAATGGGTCAACCAGGAAATTAAAGAAGAATTGAAAAAATTCATGGAAACAAATGATAATGAAAACACAATGGTTCAAAATCTGTGTGACACAACAAAAGCAGTCCTGAGAGGAAAAAATATAGCGATAACAAGCCTTTCTCACGAAACAAGAAAGGTCTCAAGTACACAACCTAACCCTACACCTAAAGGAGCTGGAGAAAGAACAAGAAAGAAAGCCTAAACCCAGCAGAAGAAGAGAAATCATAAAGATCAGAGCAGAAATCAATGAAATAGAAACTAAAAAAACAATAGAACAAATCAACAAAACTAGGAGCTGGTTCTTTGAAAGAATTAATAAGATTGACAAACCCCTGGCCAGACTTATCCAAAAGAAAAGAGAAAGGACGCAAATAAATAAAATCATGAATGAAAGAGGAGAGATCACAACCAACACCAAAGAAATACAAACAATTATAAGAACATACTATGAGCAACTCTGTGCCAAAAAATTCGACAATCTGGAAGAAATGGATACATTTCTAGAAACATATAAACTACCACAACTGAACCAGAAAGAAATAGAAAACCTGAACAGACCCATAACCAGTAAGGAGATTGAAACAGTCATCAAAAATCTCCAAACAAACAAAAGCCCAGGGCCAGATGGCTTCCCAGGGGAATTCTACCAAACATTTAAAGAAGAATTAATTCCTATTCTCCTGAAACTGTTTCAAAAAATAGAAATGGAAGGAAAACTTCTAAAGTCATTTTATGAGGCCAACATCACCTTGATCCCAAAACCAGACAAGGATCCCACCAAAAAAGAGAATTACAGACCAATATCTTTGATGAACACAGATGCGAAAATTCTCACCAAAATACTAGCCAATAGGATCCAACAGTACATTAAAAGGATTATTCACCATGACCAAGTGGGAACACGGCAGGGATGTCCGTTATCACCACTGCTATTCAACATAGTACTAGAAGTCCTAGCCTCAGCATTCCCCCTTCCTTTTCATCTGAAGGTCCACTTCACTGGTTTTAGAATTCCTAAGTTTACAATATTTATTTTTTTCAATTTTTATTCTGGTATTTTAATATTCTCTGAAGTAAACCTGCTTTTTTTTTCCAACCATTTTGGATAGGGGAGAGTTGGGGTGTGAGAGTGGGGAGTTTAGTTTTTGAAATTAAGAAGTTTTGTAGGGTACCTGGATGGCTCAGTTGGTTAAGTGTCTGCCTTCAGCTCACTTCATGATCTCAGGGTCCTGGGATTGAGCCCCGCATGGGGCTCCAGCTCAACGAGGGGTCTGCTTCTCCCTCTGCCCTTCCCCTCAACTCATGATCTCTCTCAAATAAATAAATAAATAAACAAACAAACTAACTAACTAACTCTTTTTTAAAAAAGTTTTTTAAGAATAGGAATAAAGGAATTAAGTCAATTTATTCTCAACCTCTGCCTCCCCCATCACTGAGCTCCTTCCTTGACGTACAGAGTTAAGATACAGAGATTTCTCCTGGTAGGCCTTATTCATGTTCCTGCCCCATTTTGGTTTTTTCCCCCCACCAGACTTACCTTGGTTAGATCTCTGCTGACCCTCCTGGATGTCTGTTTCTCATGTTCCGTAAGGTTTTTTTTAAGAACCACTGTGTCCTTGGAAAGCTTTTCAAGTGCCTTGTCTCCCTCAGGGATTTGATTTTCTGTGTGTTGGTGTTGATTGTGTCCTTTTCCTGGTTCCGATGGGAATTTTATTTCTTTGCTTGTGTTTTTCTTTTTGTTTCCTTACATCCTTTCTTATGTAAATGAGCCTTTCATGTCCGTCTCCTACTCAGCCTATTGGTTTCATTTCATCATTTACCTTTCCTTCTCTCCTAAAAACAGAGTTCATATTTTCTGCCACCTTTGAAAACACGACACAAACCCTATGTAAAAATGCAGTAGTGCTTTTCCTCGTTACGATTTTACTGAGAACCTTTAGTTATGATCAAGTTCTGATACAATTTAGAAATTCTCATGAATGTGTCTGTGACTAATGTTGTTGTTGCCTCTTGATCAAAGAGAGGTCTGTCTGGTTCAGTGTTTTCCAGTTGAGGGGTGTGGGAATTTCTCTTGGTCCCTCATCACTTGGATGTTACTGAGTACCCCCAGACTCACCTAGAGGCCAGTTAAATTACACAACTCTGAGCTGAATTTCTTGGTCCAGCAGCTATTTCTCTAGTGTAGTTTTGCTGGACTGAGTGGGAAATGCTGCCTGTTTATACTGCCTTCTTGGATGAGATAATCTGAAATAATCAGTCTTCCCGACCTAAAACAGCCCATACCTAGTTGCTTCCCGGACTTGTCCTATCTTTATCCTTGCTGGGGACCTCATACCCTGAGTTGTAATAGTGGGGTTCCTTTGCCTTTCTACACCCAAGGAAGTTGCCCCAGGATGTTGAAAGCATGCAGAAAGAGAGGTCCTTGCAGGTGTGGGGCGTGAGGTCCAGAATCTGGGGATGTCTGTGGATGGCTGCTCTGACGTATGTGTGGGCTCACAGCAGGCCTGGGCCTCTTCCTTTATTCTCTCTTGCTCTTGCTCTTGGCATTCAGAGGAAAGTCATGTCTTAGTAACACTAAGTTTATCATTCCAGTCCCATCTGGCGTGGGAGGCATTCCTTCAAGAGTCCGGAAAATCTTTGGTAACCCCTGGTTTCTCAGCTACTGTAATTTCATGTACTGTTCTTGTTTGGTGGGAAGCTGGAGTAGGAATATGATTGATGCTTAGTCTGTTTCCGTTTGAACCAGCGGAGAATTGGAGCAGAAGGAGAGGGAGGCCCCCATGGCAAGCTAGGAGACTCAGGCCCGAGAGGCTACTCCTAAGCCACGTATCGGTGCTTTAGGTCTTCTGTGACCTTAGCAGCACTGAGGGCAAGTGTCTGAAACTGTAGATATGCTGTCAGGGTGGGTCCTCAGCCAGGTTGGGCCCACGGGGCATGAGTGGATAGTGGGTGTAATGCACTCACTGAAAGCATGGGCTTTGGAGCCAAGGTGCTTTGGACCAAGTCTTCTCTCTCCACTGATTGTCGGAGGTGGGGTCTTAGCCAAGGGCCTTAACCTCTGGGTGCCTCAGTTTTATCCTCTGTTAAAAAAGGGAGAGAATAAAATGACCTGCCTCATTGGGTTATTTTGAAGATTGAATGAGTCTGTATACATAATATATAGTCAATCTGTAGGTATCACATACAGTTGACCCGCCAGCTAGTGGAAGGCTGAAGAGGAAGGTGGGGAGTGACCTCTCTCTACTTGGAAAGGCCTGTCCCTGGTTCACATTTTTTCCACCTCTGAAGGCCCTATTTGGTGTCAGCTTAACTTGTTCTTTCTCACAGGAGCCTTTCCTGCCCGTCTGACCTGCAGTAGCCCTGTTCCCTCCGTCACTGTTTCCTGTCTTACATTCTTTTCACTGTCATTTTGTTTCCACACGTTACTTCATGCTGGCTCATTTAAGGAGTGTGTCCCCCCAGCCCGATGGCTTCCTACTGGTGAGTTGTGGCCCGGGGGCTGAGGACTCAGGCTGAGGACTCTCACGAGTGAGGGGTCCCGTCTTGGCTCACCACCTACTGACTCTGTGATCCAGAGAAAGTCACCTGCCTTCTCTGAGCCTCAACTTTCTCCCATGTCCAATGGTGAGGGTCATGCCCAGCTGCCAGCCTGGGTATGAAGGTGAAGTCTCAAAACTCACGAGTGCTCAGCACAGTTCCTGGGACAGCATGTGCCAGTAAAGGTGATTATCATCATTACTGTTTCTAATGAGACGGCCATCCGCTCGTCATGGCGGTGGTGGTAATAATTGCATTGGAAGCTCCCTGTCCCCGCCTGCCGTAGGAGAGTGTCTCATGCTGGCTGGGATCACAGGGAGTACATGTTAATTAATGATTTGGTTGAACTCTGAGAAACAGTTCAAGGTCTCAGATTGCTTATCTTTGAAAGAAAGGACCTGGTGGGTGTGTGTGAGCCCGCGAGTTTTTAGTATTACTATTCATGTGTTTGTCAGTAATTACAAGGGGAGGGAATTGATGACGGTCTCCATTTGGAGGGACTGGGCTTCAGGTGGTGCGGGAGGCCTTGTGCCGGTGAGGTGGGAGAGTGCCCAGGGTGGGGCCACCAGAACCTGGAGGCCCAGGTCTGTGTTTTCAGGAGGTGTGAGGTGTTAGGGGACAGCTGAGGAGGCTGGGGGAGCTTGAGGGGAAGAAAGGATTTCCCAGACAGAGAACGTTGCAATCTTAGCAAGACCACATCTTAAATAACGTGGGCTTTTGTTATCACCAGGACAAATTTGAATTCTGGTTCTGTTTGAGAGTCTCCTGAGAAGAAGAGGGAAAGAGGGTCAGAAAACCTATACACGGACGTAAAGAAGGAAATTAGGTCCCAGGAGATTGCAGATTCCAAGTATGATGGGAAATTCGGAGCCAGTTTTCTTCTGAGCTCCTTGTGAGCATTTTGGTCTTTCAGTAAAAGCAGTTCATTTTGCGAACCTGAAAGAAATAGGCTTTGTGAACCTATTTTACGGACGGAGAGACTGAGGCCCAGAGAAATTGGGCAACTTGCCCGGGGTCATGTGGATAGAAAGTGGCAGAGCCAATTGTTTCCCCCTACACATCAGGCTATTAGGGATGGTCCTGTTAATATTATTTGTTGTGGGGGGCGCCCGGGTGGCTCAGTAGGTTAGGCATCCAACCCTTGGTTTCAGCTCAAGTCACGAGCTCAGGGTGGTGAGATGGAGCCCTGCACTGGGCTCCATGCCCGGTGTGGAGTCTGCTCGAGATTCTCTCCTTCTCGCTCTGACTTTCCGCCTGCTCACGTGCACACACACACACTCTCTAGATAAATAAAGAAAATATTTCTTAAAAATACTATTTGTTGCTGGTGTTGGGTTAATTTAAGTAGAAATGGCTGTCAGACTACCCAGTGGCTTTGTGCATGGGACCAGAGGTGGTGGCAGTGGCCCTTATGTTTCCCATTTGTGAGTCATTCCTCCAGTAACTAGGAGGGAAGAAACCAAGCCCCCCACCCGCAGTGTGGCCCTCAGTAGCTGGTGTGGACACTGTGCCCTTGCTCACTCCCCAGGCTTCTTAAGTAAGGCTGTTCAGCATAGCGATCTCCCATACTTAGAAGGACTTATGTAAGTAGGTTGACTCTCCTTCCCAGGGAGGAGTTGATTATCCTTAGGGGGTCATATTCTGCAGGGTGGAGAAACATTCTATCTCTGGATACCACCGAAGTTTGTATTCACAGGAGGATAGGCAGGATTAAGTGACATTTACTATGGAATGAAAAACTACTTATTTGTATATTCTCCACAACCACCCTGTGAAGTAGGTGCTGTCATTTCCTCCTTGCTTGATGAATCATATGAGGCCTAAAGAGGTTTAACTTGCTCAAGAACACATAATAAAAGGCTTACCAGGAGATTTAAACTAGATAGGCTTGTTCCATAGCCTTATCCTAGGTCTGTTTTGACCAGTGAGTGCTATCCATCCATCCACCCATCCATTTCTGAACTCACGTCTTTATGCTCCCTTGCACCCATGAATCCAGTCATCTGTCCATTTATCGATCCTTCCATTCCCCCCACAACCCCACTCTCCACCCATGTGTCCATCTGTCCCTCAGCCATCCATTTTTTCATCCATCCATCCATCCATCCATCCCTCCATCCGTCCGTCCATCCACCTGCCCACCTACCCATCGTGTTGACTATTTGTCTAACATGGTTTTCTGCTTCATCCTGGGGAAGAAGTTTCTCCATATGCTTTCTGAAGCTGGAGACCCCCATGGCAACACAAATCCCTTAGCTCCTTAGAAATATCTGGACTTCCTTCTGATACTCCTAGGTTGGTGTTCTTGAGAATGCTGCTATTTCGGGCAGGGCCAACGTACTGTTCACCTTCCTCGCTCTATAAACCCACAGAGTGTTTTTCTCTTCAAAGACCTCCAAATGTGCAAGGCTGCAGGCTCTTCCAGAAAGAGGAGACTCCGGACTTTCTGAAACATCATTACAAGTGTCAACTCAGCTAGCCCCGTTCCTTGATCCAGAGATTGGGAAGCTGCATTAGTTTGGCATGGTTTTACTTTTTTAAACTGTTATAGAGTTTGTGTGATACATCTAAAAATTATGTAATAAATCTAAAACAGATGTTCACAGAGCATTTTGTAAGGAAAGGAATTTTAATAGAAATAGGCCAATTCGATTGTAGATAAATCAATTAAGGAAACCATTTAAATTGTCTCTGAAGAAGCAGTGTTATGAAGAGGAAGGATGGCCTAGCCATTTGCATATTTATTAAGTGCAAAGCAGTGAAAATCATTTAATTATTTTCCATAGCCTCTGTTGTACATCAACCATTGGGAAATAATCTCACTTTTCAACTTTTTTTTTTTTACTTTTTATTGTGGAAATTTTTGATCATAAAAATTCAGACATGTACACATAACAGTCCTGTAATGAACTCCCATGCACTTGGTACTCATCTTGAAAAATGATCAGTTAAACCTGTATTCATTTCTTCTTTCTCACCTTGTTTTTCTACTCATGAGTTTCAAGGGCATATTCCTCGTTCATTAATTTCTTTGGGTCAGAATTCCATTGTGTTGATATTGAAATGTAATGAACTTTTGAATGTAGGTGTTTTACTTTTTCATCGAAATTTAGCTTTTTGGGGGGTAGAGCATTGGGAATTTTCTGTCATTTTTTTTTAATTTAAAGAATTTCACGTCTAGTGCAAAGTTGAAATCTTCTCCTTGACTGACCAGTTATTAGCATTAGGACTGGCATTTTTCTGTGTGTGCTCTCCCTTGAGAATCCTTGGAAACTGGGCAGATTTTTGTACCTTTGAAGGTATGTAGACAATGGCACATGGCTTTAGACCTCAACAGATAGAGATTTAGGTCTCAACTCTTAGCCCTGCATTGGAGGCTGAGGGAGCTTACTGTGGGTGGAGGCAGGGAGGGATAATGGGCTTTGTCGATTCAAATAAGTTTTGGGCAGTAGGGAAGATTTTTGTAGTTGAGAAAGTTGGCATGGCCTTGTGATTAAGAAAATAAGTCGGGGGTAAGAGTGGTTCAAATCCCAGCTCTGCCCTTATCAGCTTGGAACTTGGTTGAGTGACCTAATCTCCCCGAAGCCTCATTTCCTCTGTGTAGACTGGGGATAGATAGAACACCTGTTTCCCTGGATTGTCGTCAGGGGAAAATGAAATGGGACCATCCATGCCCGGCGTTTAGTACCTGGCCAATGAGTGTGACTAAGCATTCGTATTATTATAAATAAGGGTACATTTAGCATAGTGCCTGTAAGTGCTCCATAAATGTTACTTACCGTAAGTAAGGGTGAAAAAGTCACACCAAATTGGTCTTTAAATGTCTGATTTTACTTTGGTGCAATGAAATGAATAAAGAACTTTAGCGAAAGCTCGCACTGTGATTTCATGCAAGAGTAAACCTCGGACGGACAGGCAGATGCCACCAGCCGGGCGTGGCATCACACAGTTGTCATGGGAAACAGCCGAGTGCCTCTGGTTCCATTCAGTGGTGTCCTAAAATAAGGCAGCCTGCTTGAGCGCCCCTGGGAAGTGTCAGCTTCCAGTGTTGCACGGCTCGCCCCCAGGGTTGGGCAGGTGCTTCTGTCGTGAGTGTGGGCTTTGTCCTCTTGTTCTCCGGGACTCATTTCTTTCCTCTTGGCTTTCTTTCCTCTCTTTGCTCACTTTCTTATCTTGTGTCCCAGGTCGAAAGGATTGTAGACAAGAGGAAGAACAAGAAAGGGAAATGGGAGTATCTTATCCGATGGAAAGGCTACGGAAGCACGGAAGACACGTGGGAGCCAGAGCACCACCTGTTGCACTGTGAGGAGTTTATCGACGAATTCAACGGGCTGCACGTGTCCAAGGACAAACGGATCAAGTCAGGGAAGCAGGCCAGCGCCTCCAAGCTCCTGCGTGACGGCCAGGGCCCGTCGGTGGAGAAACTCTCCCACAGACCTTCAGAATCTGGGAAGAGCAAAGGGACTTCCCATAAGCGGAAGCGAATCAACCCTTCCCTGTCCAAGCCAAAAAAAGGCTATTCAGCCAAGCCCCCCTCGGGAGGCGACAGGGCCACCAAGACAGTGTCTTACAGGACTACCCCCAGCGGTTTGCAGATAATGCCGCTGAAAAAGGCTCAGAATGGCATGGAGAATGGGGATGCCGGCTCTGAGAAGGACGAGAGGCACTTTGGAAATGGGTCCCACCAGCCTGGCTTGGATTTGAATGACGTGGGAGAGCAGGAGCTGGCGGAATGTGGTGTCAACCACACGGCATTGGCAGAGAACGGGCTCGGTACGTGGCTTGCCTTTCCCTCCTCTGTTGGAGGCTTTTCTTGCAGCCCAGGGAGCTGTGTAAGACCCCCCCTGCCCCCCCGCATCTACCTCCACCCCAACACCCCTGACCCTTAGCTAGGTAGTAATTCCCCTTCCGTCTCTCTCACCGAGAGCCATGTGGCCTTGGTCGGAGGCCCACGCTGGTTACAGACACCTGTGCCTGTGCCTGGGGCGGGGGCGGGGAGGCCAAGCCACTGAGGCTCCAGCCTAGGCCTGTAATGGGCTGAAAATTGCTGACTGCTGCAACACACCCAGGGCCATGGGAACCACTCCTGAGCCCCCGTTGTGAGGGCAGCTCTAAGTCGTGGTGTCACCTGCCAGGACCCGAGACTCCTGTCCCCAGAGGACATGCTTTCTTCCTAGGGAAGGACATGCTTTCAGTCTCATTGAGCCCCAGGCGTGGTCTGTCCCTCTTCTCAGACCCAGTCTGGACTTGAAACTCTCCAAACCCGTTCTTAAGCTGGAGCCTCTTGCGTCTCCTCTGTTGCTGGCCTGGGGGATCTGGCCCCATGTCTGCAGAGGTCCTGGATGGTGCCCTGTCCCCACCCTCTGCCTGTTCTTTGAGTTTGCACCTTCTTCTTCCACCCTGGAAGCAACCCAGCAAAGGTTACGGAATTCCTCCCTTTTACCAAGTGCCCACTGGTAAGGTTAAGGAAAGGGGAGGCAATGACCCAGGTAACTAAAACTCCAAACCTGACATTTCCTTAGTAGTGAAATTACTCCTTGACGGGGCCTTAGCAGCCCGGATCTTCCGGGTTAGCCGTCTGTACGGGTTGCGGTCACACCCTCGTTTCTCAGATACCCTGTGGTCTGGCTGGTGGCGTTTTTCTCTTCAGCTGCCAGAACCCTAAGCCTCGGGATGAGCGTGGACGACCCGTGCCCGACAGAGAAGGGACATCTGACACCCTGGTGGAACCAGAGTGTGTGCGGGCGTAGGGGTGTGGGGCGCAGGTGGGACAGGCTGGCAGAGCTCCCAGGAGGGGGCGTGACGGAGGCAAACGCACAGGAACACGGTGGCGATGGCAGAGTGCACGGTGCTCAGGGCCTGCCCCCGCCGCGGCGAGCGGGGGGTGTCTTCGGGGAGTCTTGCTGGGGAGTCTGAGCGATCTGCTTTGAGGTTCCTCTTTCTCCAGAGAGAGGAATTTCACCCAAACAGGATTTATTTAGCAGTGTCTGCCCCAGATTGACTCACGTTCCCGTCTGGGGATCCCTGATGCTCACATGACTCTGCCTGCTAACATATGTAAAAGCTGTTTGTTTTAAAAATTCATCTCTCAGGGAGGAGTGGGCTTGTGTAAATGAGGCCTGGCATAAACATCCATGTTTGACGTTCCCCTGACAGCTGCCCGGGGCGGAGGAATTCCCTGTCTTGGGGAGGACGGCTGCTGGGGGGAGTTTCTGAGGCTCCTTGTGTGGATGCAAGGAGTGTGGGTGTGATGCCCCACACCCTGGCTGGTGGCCGTCCTCTGCCCTGCTCAGAGCGTGGCTGCCCCTAGAGTGGCAGGAGAAGCACCAGGGGGGACAGTTTGCTGACTGTAGCCACCAGCCTGGGGGGTGAAACAGAGAAGCAAACTGCTAGAGAAGTGTAGGTGCACGTCTCATTCCATGTGACTTTCCAAAGTGGGGCGAGCTCCTAGCCATGTGCTCTCCGTCTCTGGGCCTCGTCGATGCCCCCTGGTTCATGATCTGCCCCTGGGGCACGGTACCCCACAGCCAGCAGGGGAAGGTGAGGATGAGCCCGCTGGCCTTGTTAAATCCCAGTCTTCACTCCGGAATGCTTCTCTAGACCTTTCTCGTCTCTGGTCTCTTATTGGCCTCCTTTTTCCCCCCCACGTTGAATGTTCTCTACTTGGGTGTGTACCGGATAGAGAGCAGCAAGCCACCTACTTCTGTTTTGTTCTGTTTTGGGTGTTCTCAGAGGGCTCTTCGGCTTAATTACGTTGCATAGTATTGGTGTCCTTGAGATTCCCCTGTAAGGTTAAGGCTGAGGTTCTCAGATTTTATGTGTGTACGATTATGTGGCACCTTGTTAACAATGACGGTCCCATAGAATCTGACTTACAAAGTCTGGGGCAGGGCCCAGAAGATGGGTTTTTAATAAGCACCCCAGGTGACTCTAATGCGTTTGAAACGTGCTCTGTGGCAAAATGGGGGCGGCAGTTAAGGTTCACATCAGATGTCAGTTTAAGTCAGTTCATTGCTTTTTAAAAATTTTTTTAATTTTTTAAAAAATTTTTAGCACTTCCTAAGGGCTAGTCACCACAGTAGGTGCTTGGAGCAATAAAAAGATAGGTAGGGACTTCTCCCAGTGAGACGAGAGTGGCTGGCTCCAGGTCAGCGTTGAGAGGTTCCTGAGGCCAGCTCAGTGGAAGAAGTAACATGTATATTACACGCATGGCACAGCTTTGCTAGGCCCACATTCACATCCTCTGTGATCACTGGGCTGACAAATTCTCCAGGCACTGTCAGCCTTTAACATTCTAGTTAGAACTAGCTTACTACCTTAGGTCTTAGGATAACTGGGGAAAGGAAAAGATTGGGAATCCGTACCGAAGACAGAAAGTGGTTTGGGGTTCTTAGATCGGACTCAAGACAGAGGGGTTCTGTGGTTCCAGAACTTGTCAGCAAGGGGTCAGAGGTGTAGTCAAGTAAAACCTGGCTCCGCTTACGTTTTCAACCAGAGAAAAGCCTCGTTGAAGCCGGTGTCCGTGCCCATGCAGAGATCTGAAAGTTGTCTTCCTCCCCACCTTTCCCTACCTCCTCTGAGGATCCAGTTCCTTGTGGCTCGAGGTGAGCCCGTGGGGTCTGTAGCACAGAGGCGGGATTATCTTTGGCTGCCAGAAGGGGCTGGGGAGATCCTGGCTTCGCTTTCCCAGCATTTGTTTTGGGGGTGGGCCGTTGCTTTTTATATGATTTTAACTTCTCGTTGGTGAATTAAGGTTCTGCATACAGAAAAGCAACTTATGTAACACGTTACTCATTTACTGCTGACTTCCCTGATCTGTGCTGTGGGAACAAATGCTAAATCGGGGCTCTGGCGGGTGGTGTTTTGGTTTCAGCCTGCATTTTCCCCAGCAATGTTTGTGAAATGTGTGCAACGACTGAGTACTGCTCTTGATCCGGACTCCTCTGGTAATGACAAATGGCACTGTGGTCCGGAACCATCTGCCTCAGTATCCCTTGGGGAGCTTGTTAGAAATGGGCTCCACCCCAGTCGAATGAATGCAGATCTCAGGGGCAGGGTGTGGGTTATGCATTTCCAATGCTGAATTTTAACTATACGGTCATCGCAGAAGAAGTATTTGGTTTCTCCGCAGTGGTTCAGGGATCCGTTTGCTGGTAGAGCCGGTCCCACGTGAGATGTTAAGCTTGTGTAAGTGTGAATGGGATTTGGTCCCCCAAAGGTTTATAACCTGACATCACTTCTTGCTGACGCACTTTCCCACCAGGCATCTCTCTCTCTCTCTCTTTCTCTCTCCCTCTTTCTATTTCTCTAAAATAGACCAGTTTCATCTGTATGGAAAAGCTGTTGAGTTAGCTGCCTTCTCTCATGGCCTGGTCCAGGAGAACCGGTTAGCACACTCTTGTCTGAGCGGGCCGAAGCACCAGTACTTTCCAGATTCAGCGAGCCCCTAACCTGTGGAAGCATCCCTCACTTTGAGCCAGCATTCCACCCTGAGCCCTGCCCGCGGGTGCCCAGTGTTCTCTGAATGTCTGGAAGCTGGTGAGCGTCGAGCGCTGATGCTGAGCCCGTGGCCTCGCGTGCGCATGTCTTGGAATTCTGAGAAGCCGTTCCCTTGCGTCCCGACGACTGTTGCCTGTCGTGCGGGCACTGCGGCTCAGATGCTGCTTGGTTCAGTGTTTTCAGAATGGTTCCTATCACTGAATGAGTCACCCCACACAAACAGGCAGCATTTGCCATTTCTCTCCATTGATCTTTTAAAATGATCTCAGCTTTCGCTTCTATGATGTTTGTTTATCTCTTCCCACGCCTCTTCCTGCACGATTTATTGTTTTGCCCTTCATTGATCATCGGGGAGTAAGCGTGTTTTAAAAGCACCTCAGGACTCAGCAGGAGTGTGGGTAGGGCCCTGTGGCTTCTAAGAACTTAGGGCTTTCACACATGGAGCCAGCATCAGAGTCCCCTGAAGGGTGTGTCAGAACACAAGGCTGTTATGCCAGCCCTCCAGGGGTCTGATTCAGTAGAGGTGGAGTAGAGCCTGGGAGTCTGCCTTTCTAGAAGTTTCCCAGATGCTGCCGCTGGTCTGGGGACCCCAGTTGCAGGTCCACTGCTCTAGGCTAATGAGCACCAAGAGGGTTGAGATGAAAATGGCAGTTGTCAGTCCTTACGGAGTGGAAGCCCTTCTGCTCTGGACCTTGAGTTGGCATTCACGAGCATCCTAACGGGGAAAGTTTGTGAAATGAGTTAAGTTCCAAGTTTTATAGGATAAGAACTCCTCTTTGATGAGGCCTTGGGGCTTACAGAGCACTTTTTGTAATTCTCATACGGTCCTGAGAGCTAGCTGTGGCTGTTCTACCCATTTTACAGAGGAGGAGACTG